>NC_071467.1:143600180-144800180 GCF_028500815.1 Rissa tridactyla | reverse complement strand
ATTTCTTTAACTGTTGAATTTCCTTAAGGAAAACTTTGGCCTAATCTTTAATAACAGGACACAAAAAAGTTGGAGTTTTTTCTTAAAAACAAACAAACAAACCTCCGCAATACATTGGAAGTTTACTTGTGGTATTTCTTTACCTTTAAACTTAAATTAGAAATCCTTTAAATTAATTAGCCTATGTTGCACACTGAATATTGTTTTGCAGATTCTAATGCAAATGCTATACTAGAATTTCCCTGAATTCCTTGTGTCTGATAAATGCTTCAGTACTCCATGGTAATAGAAAAATCCGTATCCCCCTTTGGATGTTTTTCTGCCTTACTCTCTCCCCAGGCAGTCTTTCCTACAAAAGTTTTTTGATTTCAGTTTTGAAATTTGATCCACAATTTTTATGAATTATACCATTGAAGTCAGTACCTTGTCATATAGATAGGAGTCTGATGCAAATAGCCATAATCACTCTATTATACGAGTCAAGTGTACCTGTCAAAATGTTACTACGCTTTCTAACGTTTTGTGTCTACAGTGACCATTTCCAGGTAGAAATCCATTTCTAAAGCTCTTTCTTTTAGGATGTTGAGGGCTGTTTGCTGGGTTTAAAGTAACTGGGCATTAATGTCTGGTGTCTCCAATATAGGTTGGTTCCTCTTTCTTCACTGAACTCCCCTTAGGCTGTGGAAAGCTTCATCTTGTGATTAATGTCTTAGAAACTAAAAAGCAGGAAAAGGAAGCAACTTTCTTAGGCTTAGTAAAGAATTTCCCAGATTTTTTTTTTATTAAAAGAAGTAGGAGCTGAAGGTGTGTAAAACTTCCAAGAGTCCTTGCATGCTTGCTATGCATGTCTGACCTCACCCTTTCTAAAGTAAAGGTTGGTGAGCATTTCAGGTGGAGCAGAGATGTCAGCTACAGTGGAAATACAAATCGTGTCTGCAATTCATTATTTTATCAGTTGAAGCTACATGCCAAAAACTACTGGAAGAAACTTGAATCCATTGCCAATGGTTAGTCAGCAAATTGTTAAAGTAGTGTGCGTAGTTGTCTAGGTGGTGCTTGATACTGAGGATATAACTTCTAGCTTGATGGTGAGTTTGATTACATGAGAAAGAAATCTGCAGAACAGAAAGGGGAAACTGGAGTGCAGAGCCAAAAGCAGTGCAGATTAAGTTTGGAAAAAAAAAAAACAATTACAGCTTTAATTTTTTCAAGCTGCATATGATTTACAGGAGCCTAAACCCTTATGTTTAAATGGAAGAACATTAGGCAATTATTAAGCAGAATAACAGTCACTTTTTGTTATTACCTAAGTAATTTGGCTTAGGAACCTAGAAAAAGCAGTCTTCCTAGGTTACCGTCACTATGGACAAGTAGTGTGGGGTAATTAGGGAACGTGACAGAATCTTCATTGCTGTCTCAGAGACTTTTCTTGAGCATGGAGGTTCAACAAGCAAAAGGTTTTACTCAAATTCTGCATACCACCCTACTCAAAGAAAGTTGTCTGCTGTTCTTTAGTACTCAGATGCTTCACTCAGATTTTTCCTTTTGATGTGGGGTACAGCAATAAACAACAGTTGTCCTCGTAACTGTGGAAAGATCATCCACCTTGCTTTTGTATGTCAGAACATTTTGAATTATATGCTATAGACATCTGTTGCTGTCTGTCAGAATAGATTTGCATTTCTTTCAGAGAAATGTTTTTCAGTCATACTTTCTAAAATAAGTTAAGTCTGTCCATTCTAAAACTTCCTACATTTTCAGTGGATTTTAATGAATGACCAAAATGCAGCATGACATTTTTGGGCTGAAGATCACACTTATAGCTCGAATTGAAAATTAAAAAATGAACTAAAGTGCATAACTGGACTTAAGTTCTCTTGTAACTGCTGCTGCATGAAATAGACTTAAACAGCGACAGCTGATTCAATTCCTAGTTTTAACAAAAGTCTACCACTGGGTCAGCAGTTTATCCCATTACTAAAATAATAGAGATTTTATTCTATCGGCATGGTCTTCATCTCCACGTCTTGATTGTCAAAACTCATTTGATAAGTACAGAAATATTAGCCTCATTTTATTACAAGGAATTGGAGGTAGAAAGAAATTATTTCAGAAATAATTTCTTCCTTAAAATGGCAATTTTGATTGAAGCACATTTTATTGAAGAGGATATCAGTAATTTTTTTTTTTTCCTGGGACTTAGCTGACCTGTCACCAGCTAAAAAATTTTTTACAGTTATTACAGATATTTTGAAGACAACCATGCAGACACAAGTCAAAATGCAGTGGTTAGTCTCCTATACAAAACATGGGAACTGTTCTTTCTAGACGAAAGAAAATAGAATCTGGAAACATCTGAAATGAAGCTTCACTTGCATCTTCTGTATTTTCATTTCTAAGGTAGACTGCATTGAGCAAACATACTACAGCTTGCTCTGCAGATTGAGTATGTAATGAAGTTGGAAAGGAGATATAAACATTTGTATTACCTAAGTAGTTAGTTCTTCAGAACTCTGATACTTAGTGTATCATAAGAGCTGAAAAACCTTGTGTGAATAGTTGGGAATGGGGGGCAAAGGTTAGCAGGGCACCATATTTAGTACCAGTACATTTTCTTTCTTTCAATTACAACTATGTGTGTATAAGGCCAGAAAGTTGCTTGATATTCAGCAATCCAAACTTAACGTTTACTGAAAAAATAAGGGTGGTGGCTATTACTTATAGTGGTCACGGACTCTGCATTTGCAACAAGGTAGCTTTTCCCTGAAAAAGGTGAGTATTTAGCTTCCTCATAGACACCTAAATGCAAGCAGCCATCGTTTATGCCTCTCCCTGCCCGCCCTTTCAGTGAATGAGAAAACTTTCAAATGGCCTCAGGCCAACAAAAATAAACAAGGAAGCTTTCATCTGACACACTGAGTATCCCTGCATGCTCTGTCAGATGGTGCTAACACAAATAGACGGCATTGTAAATGTCCTCTAAAAATCAACTTTAAAGTTACAGTCTTTTTTTATTATTATTTATTGCAGGAAAAAGAGAGAGTGAGAAGTGGGGCAGCTCTAAATTACTTAATGTAGAGATAAGGCTGTGATGCTCTGGATCAAGTGCTGTATGGTCAGTTCTTTGTTATTTTTATGATAATCGTAACATAGGAAGTTATGACAAGCTGAGACTATTCAGAACTTTTAGGAATGTCAGAGTGTGGTCAGGTACTGTGTAAAAGAATATCAACAGGTTAATGTTACATACAATATAATAAGAAAATGTTTCAGTGCAAAGAATAGGAAAAACAACAGCAGTTTAATAGCTGCTTTCTAAATGCTGTCTGCTGACATGCAAACTCACGTGGTCTGGAAGTTTGAAGTCAAGACTTGTTGAAAGTGAAAAGACAGCACGGAAGGGGTGTCTGTCTGGTGACTTCAGGTGATTGAAACTGTACGTGGGGATGCTTCAGGGCTGTGTAAGTTCTTAAAAAAATCCCTTAGTCTGTTCCCAGGTCTTGGAGAACACAGGTCACAACAGAATTGGCTATCCATTTTCAGTTACGGCATTGTAGCATATCTAGACTTGAAGAATCAGATAAGCAGAAGAAATTCCTGGCTGAGATATCTGAATAAGTTACAAATTACTGCTTTTCAAGGAAAGTGTGGCTGTCTTGCTGTGCAAGGACTGTACTTATGGTTTCAGATTACGTTTTTTTATTTTTCTAACTTTGATCACTGTAACCTGTTCTACATATTCTCAGGGCCTTTCTTCAGCATCCTTGATCGTATTGTCTCTCAGAAGAAAGAATATTTACTTCTTTTCCTAAACAATCTTTTTGATCAAAGTTCAACAGAGGGACACCTGAGCAAACACTGACACCGCTATAGGAGATCCTGAATTTGGGTCAGTGGTGTTTACCAGAACTGGGCTAAGAGCGGGTGTTATTGGGTACAGCATTTAATCTCAGAACACCAACAGAGAATGTCAATGGCCATGAAAGAAAATGAGACACATGTGTAAAAATTCAGCCATTACTAGTATGTGTTAACAACTCTGGTCTCTGCAAAAGTAACCTGTGTATATCCAAATAAATTATACTTATCCTTTAACTTAGGAGCTCTTCTACTTTGGCAAGGTAGTGAAAAATACCTACGCCCATCCTTTTTTTTTTTTTTTTTTTTTTCTTCCTCCCATCACCAGTGAATGCAAATAATCAGATTTTGAAAAATTCTTTCTTCATCAGAGAAGAAATGAAAGTTAAAGTCACATTTTGAAGAATTCCACTTCAGGAAATGGTTTCAGAGTGTGTGGCTTCAGAGTCTTTAGTTTCCATGAGTAAGTATAATTGAGACTGGCTAGGACAGTAGTCTGGATATCCAGTAGAAAGAACATAGATGCATGAGGCAACTGCAGAAATAACTTCTGGGCTTAAGTAGGGTTTAAATTTTCCGAGTACTGATAAAGAGCAGGGAGAGAAATGCTCTCTGTTCTTGACAATAGCTCTGACCTGGCTAAATCAGCAGTGAATCTTCAAATATTTCTATTAGCTGTTAATTTAAGAGCTCCTTTCTGCAAGAAGAGACCCCTTCTTAATATTAGAGCAGGATGTTTCCTGTGGGATCTGTGGGCCCCCAAATACAATTGACGTTACTTTATTGGTTGGTTTAAGCTTCATGGTGTAAACACTATTGCTAAATGAATTTAAATTGTTCTGAATAACGCAGTAGTTCATAAGGGTTGCTTTGTCCAAATAAGTTTCCTAGCAGAAAGGACAAGTCTCTTTATAATAATGGTCTCATAGTTGGCAGGGGCCACCTCAAAATAAAATACTTCTGTGAGGTATCTACCCTATTCTAGCTTTGCAAGATCACAGAGCATAACTGTGAAACCTTATGCTGCTCTTTGTGGGTCTCCTCCAATTTTACTTGCAGATGAATTTGTTCCTACTACAGATGCGTGTTTCTATGAACAGACACTTCTGGGCAGTTTCTTTGTTTATTGCTTGTTTGGGAGGTTTCCTATGGGGAAACGTGGTCTTTTTTCCATTCATGTAAGTGATTTCTCACACCAGCATTTATCCAAGTAACTTGTAGATTTTGTCTAAACTATCCATTATAGTAAAAGAGACTTTATATGTGATGCAACAGTATATGGTGGCATATTTGTTTTTAATGAAACAAGTTCATTATATCAATTTAACCAAAGGTTTTGTTTTCTCTAAAGGTAACAAATCTAGAGCACTGTCACTTATGAAGTGTCTGTGTTTCTATTTCTCCTTTTTTTCATTAGAAGTGTAGTTTTTGCTTTAAGTGGAGGTAGCTTTCTTGAGAAACTTCAGCCATCATATGATTTTTGGCTTTGCTTGGGAGAAACATTTCTGTCTCCTGTTTTCCTGTTTACACATTGTCGGAATGAGACAGTTGCAAGGAAAAATCAGATCTCTCTGTCTCCTCTTAGTTTTTGACAGTCTGTACTTCAACTGTAATAAAGGAATTTTTAAATAGTGGAGAAACCAAAGCTCCTCAGAGTGGCTCAGTTTTCTGTAGGACATGTTCTTTTTCATGTCTTGCACAAGGTTTGGGAAAGAGGAAAGGGTTGTGAAGAAGCCAGGTATCCCTCTCCAATCCACGAGATGAAGACCTAATTCTGGTTTTGCTACCCCCCTGACATTCTTTCAGGCCTACAAAGTGTCTTGGAGAACTTTGGACTTCCAAGAAGAGCAGCGATATGCAGAGGACAACAGAATCATAGAATAGAATCTTCATGGTTGGAAAGGACCTTTGACATCATCCAGTCCAACCAAACAACCTACAATCTCTGCCACTACAGCATGCCCTGAAGTGCCACATCTAGACGTTTCTTAAACACCTCTAGGGATGGTGACTCAACCACCTCCCTGGGCAGGCTGTTCCAGGGCCTGACCACTCTTTCAGTAAAGTAATTCTTCCTAATATCTAATCTAAACCTCCCCTGCTGCAACTTCAGACCATTTCCTCTGGTCCTGTCCTTATTCACCTGGGAGAAGAGGCCAACACCCACCTCTCTCCAACCTCCTTTCGGGTAGTTGTAGAGGGCAATGAGGTCTCCCCTCAACCTCCTCTTCTCCAAGCTAAACATGCCCGGCTCCCTCAGCCTCTCCTCATATGACCTGGTCTCCAGACCCCTCACGAGCCTGGTAGCTCTCCTCTGGACACGCTCCAGCGCTTCAATGTCCCTCTTGTACAGAGGGGCCCAGAACTGAACACAGTACTCAAGGTGAGGCCTCACTGGGGCCGAGTACAGAGGCACGGTCACTTCCCTGCTCCTGCTGGCCACGCTATTCCTGATACAAGCCACAATGCTGTTGGCCTTCTTGGCCACCTGGGCACACTGCTGGCTCATGTTAAGCTGGCCGCCTGCCAACACCCCCAGGTCCTTTTCTGCCAGGCAGCTTTCCAGCCACTCTTCCCCAAGCCCGTAGCGTTGCTTGGGGTTGTTGTGACCAAAATGCAGGACCCAGCACTTGGCCTTATTAAACCTCATACAATTGGCCTTGGCCCATCGATCCAGCCTGTCCAGGTCCCTCTGTAGAGCCTTCCTACCTTCAAGCAGATCAGCACTCCCACCTCGTTTGGTGTCATCTGCAAACTTACTGAGGGTGCACTCAATCCCCTCATCCAGATCATTGATAAAGATATTAAACAAAACCGGCCCCAAAACTGAGCCCTGAGGGACACCGCTGGTGACCGGCCGCCAAGAGGATTTCACCCCATTAATCACAACTCTCTGGGCACGGCCATCCAGCCAGTTTTTAACCCAGCGAAGAGTACACTTGCCTATGCCATGATTCGCCAGCTTCTCCAAGAGAATGCTATGGGGGACGGTGTCAAAGGCCTTACCAAAGTCCAGACAGACAACGTCCACAGCCTTCCCCACATCCAGAAGGTGGGTCACATGGTCATAGAAAGAGGTCAGGTTGGTTAAGCAGGACCTCCCTTTCCTAAACCCATGCTGGCTGGCCCTGATCCCTTGGCTGCCCTGCACTTGCCATGAGAGCTCACTCAAGGTGATCCCCTCCATGATCTTTCCTGGTACTGAGGTCAGGCTGACAGGCCTGTAATTCCCCAGATCCTCCTTCTGACCCTGAAAGGTTGAGTGGGAAGACTGAGGTGTACATGTCTGTGGTAGTCAGGTGGGGCTGATCTGTAGAGCTAGAAGGTTAGGGCTCATAGATCATTGTGCCATAAGAAAACCAGTAATAGATGTAACAGAGGACAAATCATATTCTAATGCAGTAGACTGGAAACACTGTGATTATGACATACGTTATTGCATCCTAAATCAAAGAGACTCAAGAGACTACTAAAGTTTTCGGGATTTTAGTAGGACTGACTTGGATTTTCTCGTTTTAGGGTTGGTGATACAAGGTCCACTTGTATCCACACTCCATCTTCCAGAGTCAAGTAGGACTCTATCTACTCAGGATTTTGGAGTCTTTTGGGTATTTTTAGAAGGATGGAGTGTGATGAGTCCCTACCACACAGTTACAAAGAGGTCTTGAAATGGAGAGACAGCTATACAGACTTTATTTTTTTCTAGCCTAGTACAGTAACTAAAAATGTGGAGCTAGCTCGGAAGAGAAAGCCATAACCATGGAAACTAATGACACATGATTGACTTTTATCAAGACTGGAATACGGTAATATACCCATATATGTTGAAGAAATCACATGTGAAAAGTATAAAAGAGCATTCTGGTGGTCTTCTTGTTCCTGAGGTTGGGTGGTGAAGTTGATGTCTTTGAGCACTGGAGAAGTGAATCTTTGGGCAGTGATAGGCATTTTGACAATTTGTGGCAAAAACTTAGAAGTGAGAATATTTAGGCATTAGGTCAAGGTCCTGTAATGCTTGTATTGCTCTTGTCAGAGGTACTGTGCATCCCATAATCATGAGTAGCAATTATGAGGACTTAACTACTCAGATCATAAAGAGGTAAATCAGTCATGAGGTTTTGCATTATTTGTTCTTAGAGTTGAGACACAGAAATTGTAATGTAGAGATCGTTAAACTGAGAGATGTAAGACAATGTTAATCTAAAAAATTATTTGGGATTTACCATCCTACAAGAATTGTACTCACTGTGTTTATCCCGATTCTCTGACTAATTTCAGCCATTTAGTCATATCTATATGTTCTCCAAAGTTTTAGAAAATTTTTAACATTCATCCCATTATATACAGCTTTCACAATGATCATTTAAGGGCATTTTTCATGGTTGGCTGATACAGACCATGAAATGTAATTGTATATGCCCCTAAGCAAACAAGCAAATTACTTCCTTTTGGGAAAAGTCTCCTCATCCATCCATCTGTTTTCTTTCAGAGTGGGGGTTCGGTTTTTATATATGAAGTAGTTGAGAGTAGGGCTGCTTAGGTGATACCACTTTTCATGTGTTAACGTTTGAGTTGTTCCGATTTTTGGTCACTGAATTCTTTCTCCTGAAATGTAACATGGTTTGATACCATTTCGTGCTGAGCTAGATGAGAGAATGACTTTGCACGCTGTTTCCAAACCTAGATGAAAACGTTTAAAATGGGACGGGGGGATAGTTCTAGCAGTTCCAATAGGAACTTTTGAGTCAGAAAAATTTAGATCTGAAAATTCAAAATAAAACACTACCACTGGTTGCATGAGCTGCCCTTTGAAAGGAAGGAAGGAGGGGTGAAAGAAGGAAGGCAAGCCAGCGCAATGAAGAGAACCTTTTCTAGATCCACAAATGAGAACTGAAGGAATTTCCTATAAACTGCTAAGCTCTCAATTTAATGTATTGTAGGAGCACTTCTGAATTGGAAAACTTACAAAGAAAATATGCTTAAGTAATGGCCATGAATATCACATTAACCATTTTTATAAAAATTATATTCCTTAGTCATTTCAAGTCTATTTTAAACACAATTAGGAAGAAAAGTGATTCTAGTAGCCATCTTTTTGTTCAGTTTTCCAACTTCCTAGTTACCTTCAAAGCATATGCTCTGTTTACTTCCCGTTTGCTGAGTTCGCATTTCAGTTGGTTAAGAAACAAACTTTCGTCTGATTTTTCTTAAAGATTAGCAGTAGGCTGTGGGAACGTATTTGAGACTAAGGTGCAGTCAACTCCATGAAACAATATTTTGACTACAACTTAAATGATACATTGTTTCTGAACAATGTTAGTAATATTTGCAGTGGAATAGATTGTAGCGGTGAATGTGTAAAGCACCTGCTGTGAAAAATGCCCAAAGCAGTACAGAAATGGTGGTTCATTTACTGTTCATTTGTAGGCAGAGCGGTCCTGAGGAGTATTTTTTCCTTTTCCTCATAGTAGAATGAATAACTTTCATATGTAAACTGAAATTTGTGACTAGAAGGTAATGGATTGGGTTCTACTCCATAAGAGTATTTATTAGCATCTAGAAGGATTTATAGCCTCCTGCTTCAGGAAGGAGGGTATGGACAACATCTAGTTTGTATGTATGTTAGCCTATCAAATGAAAGGCTGATTTTTTTAAAGAAACACATTTTAGTTTTTTCTTTCTTTTTGGTAGTATATCCAGAGCGGCTTGCAAATAGTAAATGCATCAAAGACATTGCTAAATGCAGTTTTATAATTCATGAGTCACTGTATCAAGTAAATTCTGAAAGTCAACATACTGCATAGAAACAAAGGCTGAGAACATCATTGTGTCATTCTGTATCCCTTTTAGGTGTGAAACCAATGTTGCTTCCAGATATATTTGATACAATAGCGAAGACTGGCCCTGAGTCATCACATGACGGGTAGATATTATGTTTTTCAAATTTGGAGGAACAGGCATCCTGGCTCATTATTAAAATATGATTAATAAATTGATAGAATTTTTAATTGTATTGCAGTTTTTAAATATCAATCAAATTGGTATTTACAGAAAGGTGTTGCATTAAAAAAAAAAATAATGTTATTCCTCATTTCAAATCAAGCGAAAACCAAAACGGTGAGGGCTTTTCCCTCCATTATTTGCTCCTTCCACTAGTCAGGTGCCTGGCCTCTCCAGGTACAAGTCCTACTCAATTCTGCCACAATTATCACTTTAGTTCCATTTTTAGCTATATTAAATAGTCAAATATCATTTATGCTATTGCTCGGACAGCAATGCATTGGGATGCAGCCATCCAGTGAGTATTGACCTGAAGTTTTTTTAAACGCACCTTTTAAATATAATGTGCTCCCATATGTTGCATTACTTTTTTTTTTCCCCCTGCTTCTCACAAAACGTATCCACCTCACTCAATGCATAAACATTTACCAGGTGCTGTCTTGAGTCTGCATTTGGCACATGCTATGTTTGCAGCTATTCCATTCTGCTGGTAATGTTCTGAAATTAGATATATATGTACTTGCATAATTAATTTACAGACCCCTTCCTTCTCTTGGGTCATTGCTACTGAATATCAAACAGCACAACGTAGAATCTTTCTGGTATCTGATGGCTTCCAAGTTGTGTATGTGTTAGTGATTAGCTCACAGTAGATCTTGGCCTGAAAAATACAACTCTGCTTCAAAAGCCCTTTTCTCATTTGTCTTTTCAGTGTTCTAAATGATTTTACACTTCAGCTTCCTGCACATTTTTGGATATTTTTCACATTTCCCCAAAATAATAATACTATCTATTTGAGCACTCTTGGTAGTGGAGCAGGTGTAATTATACCCTAATCAATTTGTAGTTCGTTCAGTATTTGTGAGGAGATGGAGTGGAGAGGCATAAACTTCTCTCTTGTTACCTTAAAGACCTTCTAAAGTCTTAGCCCAAAAGCTTTGACTTTGTTAAATTTAGTGCACTTTCATTTCCTGCTAGTTTACAAATAATTGAATATTATGCAAACAATTAGGAAGTAAATATTAGCTTTCTTAATAGTTAATCTGGCATCAAGTGAAGAATGGAAAGAAAGGTGTTAGTTTCATGCAGTAGAATACTCCTTTCCAGAAAGTATCTAACTGCAATGGTATGCTCCGCTGTTCACATCAGGCTTTAGCATGACTGGGTATTTATGCAAGAGGTAAGACATAGGTAAAAATTGCTGGTCTAGTCGTAAGTTGCAGCCTCAGCACATGGAGGGGAGCAAAAAAGCTGAGTTAAGTTACCATGCTTTTTCAAGAAGTATGTATGCATGATTGTTAAAGTCTCTAAACAAATACAGGTCAGTAAATTAACCAATACAGGACAGCAAACAGTATATTCATAGTCAGGGGTTATCTTCATGGAATTATTCTAGAAATGGTATTTTAAAAGAAAAATTTTTCTGAGTCATTTCAGCACAATTTTTTTTTTACCAGTCCCAAAATCTAACACGCTGTTTTCCAAAATATGGAATTTAATATGTTTGTAGTATTACAATGAATGACAGGTAAGTAGAATGAACAACTTCTCCACATATTCCATGTATACTTATATGAAGTAATAGGTAGAAATTATAAACTTCGATACTGCTGGGCTCATGCCATCCATTCTTTGCTCTGCAAGCCACCTTCCTTTTTATTTTATCTTCTCTTCTCTTCTAACTACATCCTACCAACTGCAGAAATTATTTACCATGTAATGATATTGGGAATATTATTTTACCCATTTCTAGTGAGACTTAAAATTGGAAATGTAGTATTCACTACATGACCGAATTGCAGTTCCAGAATTAGTGTATGAACTGATGGTATGCCCATTGTGTCTTCTGTTTGAGAAAATGAATTTATATGAATGGCTGTGCTCGCCTGTTATAAATACATGTTTTAGATTGATTCCTCAGATTCTTTCTTCCCCTTAGAATTTTTTTTCCTGAAGAAGTGTGTCCTGAAGTCATAAATGTATTAGAGAGCTTATAAAATAGAGAGTTTAAATATAGTTGTTGAATGCCTATTAAAGGTATTTCAAAGTGAAGCGTTCTTGGGCTATACAACTAGAAAATTATTTTGTGGCCATTTTCTGTCTCTCTGCATTTATTTTTTTTTTTCCCCCAAAATGTTTGAAGACCAGATGTGCTTTCTGAGCAGGGCACCATGTATCCCTGGGAAGTGGAAGAGGACATTTTTTTATTCTCTGCTCAGTCTGCTTTATTCCCGTGTTCCCAAACGCTACTGGGATAGATGCAGGGAACTAGAAACACTAAACGAAACTACCAACATAACAACATATGCTTCAGTAATAAAAATATTCTTTAAAACAGTAACGGTTGTAATCTTGCTCTGAAACTTTATGCCAAACCCTCCTTTTTGCAAAACTCCCCAGCTGCCTAATAAACGTGTGACGTGGCAGGCTGAACTTGTGTAGAGAATCTGTGTGTTTCCAGGAGACTTTAGGTAATTTTATAAATGGCAGGAACGTGGTTGACATCAGTTTGGGTTTCGGCTGTTGTTTGATCCATAGAACCTTAATGTGTGTGACAGCCGTTGAATCCCTGGGAACATTAGAGAGACTCTATATACAGCATCTGATTTCATCCATTACAAGTACAATCACAAATATGCTTAGCAATCCATTGCTAACCACTTTTTGAGAAGCATTCAAAAATGAGTTTTTCATCCTTTTATTGTCTCCTTTCATACTGATAGCAACTTTGTTTTGTACAGAATAACATCTTTGAGCTCTTTTGATAAGGCAGCTCTACTTTCAGGTTGGGATATGTGAATGCCTGAGTTGAAAGTCTAAATGTGGAAAGAGGAAAAAAACTACAAAAAAAAGGAGGGGAGGGGACTTTCTATGGTGGAGAAAGCTTTTAATTTTTCCTAGCAGACGTGACGCACATTTAGTGATATTTAAGACATTACCTTAATTTTCTGCCTTTATTTCTCCCCTTATATAACATAGGGGGTCCAGTGCCATTTTGGGCTACTGATTGATAGTTCAGGGAAAATTGATACGTATTCTACTATTCTGTTCTCCTACTACTGGAATTAGCTACCTGAAATACCAAATTCAAATATGAACATAAAAGGCAATACTGTTTTTATAATATGTGACAACGTGCAAAGTTTGTGTATATTTTGTATTTTCTCCATATATGTATTAACACGTGTGTATAAAGATTCCCTAAAATACTACTTAACAGTACAAAATAGCATACTTCATAGATCTCATACATTTCCCATGGAAAGCCATAAGATATTACTGTTAGAATAATTAATCAGGCTAATTGTCCTTCAGAAACATTTTTGCCATCTTTGAGTTACAAAATAATTAATCTGGTCCATTTTCAAAAACATTTCATCATTCTGGACTAAAGCAAACCAGAGGGTTTTCATCATCCTAAGAGAGAATTACATGGTTTAAGTGGGAAACGGAAGACTTGAAGCTGGTTTCCAACATTAAGTGCAGCTTTCAGTGCTGTGAGAACTGGAATTAGGAAGATTAGAATTTCTGCAGTACCTCTTCTGGGGCTTTGAACTCTGCTAGCAAATGTCCCTGTTCATCTCCCACCTCCTTATTGTAATTGCCAAATAGAGTTAATATGTAATGCTCACCGCGGGTTGTATAGCAAACACTTCAGGTCTATAAGATGAAATATTATTAAATATATAAATAGATCCTATTATGGCAGACAACAGGTAATTTGAAAACCTGCTCTTTCAGATTAAACTTTTGACTGGGAGTAATATGTAATTCAGTTAGTAATTAGGTAAGAATTCCAGTAAACTCAAATTAGCTGACTCCTGATCTGTAATTCCAGTAATTAATTTTTGCTTTCAAAACAAAGACTTTGTTCTGTGATTATGAGCGAAACAAGCTAGTAACTGTGAATAAAAAAAAAAAAAAGACTATATACTGAATGTTTATTGTTTTACTGTAATCTCTTGTAATCTGCCCTTCAAAGCAGGGACGATGGTGAAGAAGCTCTTAGTATTTTTACCTGTCAACAGGTGACTTGTTGCCTTCTTGTAATGTTTTGAACTAAAACACCAACATGTATGGCAATGTAACTGTTAAACATGTATTCACTGTAGTTTGAGTTTCTCTTACTTTTGAAAAACTGCAATGCTGTGGCTTTTTTTGTTGGCGGTCTCATTAAACCATCCTTTCCCACAGGAATGGAGCATATATTGTGGTTTCCATAACATAGCTGAGTGCATGCTAAAAGCCCTGCTTTCCAAACGGATAGGCTGACAGTGTCCTCACTGTAGATTTCTCTGTTATTAATTCTTGCTCTTTGGCTTGTGTTTGCTTTTCCTCCACAGCCTCACCCCACCCTTGGGTGAAGTAGGCTCCCTTTTCTGTCTGGGTAGTATGGGTGAAGGTGATAAAGGATTTGAAATAGCCGTCCATATGTAGCTTCTCAGTCTGCCCTATTGAGAACTGTCTTCCGTTTGCGGCACCAGCAAGGTGCTGCAGAGTAGAGTAGATTTACTGTAGAGTAAATGCAATGCTTTCACTCATATTCACAAGGCAGAGTGCATCTAGAGCCAGTTTGCTTCCTTTCAACCACCTTGTTGAAATAAATTGCTTACCGTGAATGTTTCTCCTCCACCGCCACCTCTACCCCTTGATGAACCCTGTCAGATAAACTCTGTCATCTTTTGCTGGTCTGAATGACAAGGCCTGTATTTTATTTTCTGACCCGGGATAAGAACTCTGCTACCTTGGCCGTGGCATGCTTTCTGTTGTGTCTTTTCCCTCTCTTGTTCAAGGAAAGGATTTTCTTTTGGCTTTTTCTGAATCTCAGATGGACTCTTCGAGGCTGAGGAGGATATGTTACGTGATCTTTGACACCTGCCATTCTGAAGTGGAAACAGTTGTAGCTGCAGAGCTCTTGTATAGTGACAGCTAAGTCAAGGACCGACCTTTCCTTCAGTTCCTCCATATACAGCTCTCAACCAAGAGAATCTTTTACTCCTTCAAGTATTCTGTGGGTACATTCCAGTTGTTTGACACTTTTAAATGCCTTCTCTCATAGAAGATAATATGCCGTAGAGTAATCTCCTATTCCACCAGCCAGCACAAAAAAAGCATTGTAAGCAATCTGCAGAGGACACTTCCATCACTGCAGCACCTGTGGGCAGTGGCCCTTCCCACCTGTTGGTGCACATGATGTCCCTGAACACAAATGGAAGTCTTGAACTAGTCTTCATTGGCCATCTCCCTGTTGAGAGCTGGACTGGTAGTCTTTCGAGCTACATATCCCCTTCAGTTGAGTAAAGAGATAAGGGAAAGTCTATACTGAGTCAGCCCACTATTCTACTCTTTATTGGACCTATGCTTTTACCAAATAAATTTTGGATTTCTCATCTGGTCGCTTCCTGACACCTCCCTCCACAACATCTGTCAGAATTGTCTGTACCTTCACCAAATGTTTTGCCATCTCTGAAGCCTGAAAGGCTGATGTGAACCTTAATAAAGCAATGTTCTTTGAGAAATCTAAGGTAGCTCCCCTGGGCGGTTAGCGGAACAGTAGAATTACTTCAAGTCATGTTGATTTAAAACTATCTATGGAAACGCTTCTAAGTCAAAGCATGTTAGAGCAGACCATCTGAAGCCCATCTTCCAGCAGCTTGTCTCCTAGACCCTTTATTAAATGTTGTTTTTTTTTTTTTATTCTTTCCCTTTCCATGTCTATCTCGTACCTCCCTTTCTCCCTCTCCCACACACGCAGATACCTGCAATCGTAACCCACCACTTGTTTCCTGTGACAGTCCAGCCAGCAACAGCCAGGCACACAGTCACAAGCCTGGTGTTTGGATAGTTGTCTACCTATTGCCGAACAGAGCGATTCACAGCAGGCTTCTGCCTTCCCTCTCGGTGGGCATGCAAACCCGTACATTTTCTGCTGGCCTGGCTTCCAGTTTCAACAACCAGCCACAAGGCTCCATTCCCTCTGTCAACTAAAACTGAAACTGGGCAATGGATTCAGAAGTGAGCTAGAGAGATGGGAATTGGTTTCAGAGATTCCATCAACCTTGTTTTCTTAGGAAACTATTTTGGAGAAGTTGTTGGCTTGAAAGCCACTGATTATAGCATGGAAAAAGACACACTTTTTTCTCTCTGTAATACAAGACTGGATTAAATAATCTTCATTCTTGCAGATCTGATTAAATTATAGCAAGTTCTGTAGTTGATAAATTATCAGTGTTTCTGTATTGTCTTTAGGCAAATTTTTAAGAAGAAAGTTAGTACTACAATACGTAATTCTTCCATGTATCACCACTCAACAGTGGTAGTGTAGAACTGTAAAGCAGTCCACATGCAAACACAGTTCATTTTCAAGGGCAACAGGTC
This sequence comes from Rissa tridactyla, assembly GCF_028500815.1. Lineage (NCBI taxonomy): Eukaryota > Metazoa > Chordata > Aves > Charadriiformes > Laridae > Rissa > Rissa tridactyla. The sequence continues at coordinate 144,783,944 of NC_071467.1, read as the reverse complement.
TTTCAGGGCAGGATCTTTGTAAAATTTCATAGCCAGGATGTCAGTGTAGCTTAGCCATTATGTTCTGGTTTTGATTTGTAGAATGAAAACTTCTGGAATGTTTTCATTAAAACTTATGAAGAGTATTTTTTGCCTCTGAGGGTAAACATGGGATCTTAAAATAACTGGTACTACTGATGAGAATAACTTTTCAAAGTAATACAAAATGACTTGTTTGTGTATCACAAGAGCCAACGAGTGAAATATGATTTCTGGGACATGTTGTACTTAGTTTTGGAAATAATTATTATAATTAACTGTTGATGGGATTCCCTTATATGGAACTTTCAATGCATGGGATACATCAAAATACAATTCATAAGGCTGGGGTGGGGGATATATTTTGGCAAATGTGATTAAATATCAGCTTGGGCAGCTGAAGTATGTTTTTGTTAGATGTTTGTCACGTTTTCAGCTTTGCTGCCTGAATGAGGTGTATGTTACATTTTTTTTCCCCCAGATACAAATATATGGACTAGTTGAACATTTAAATTTTCTGGATGCTGGAAATGGATGACATACTAAGTTAGGGGATGCATGGGGTTTGTATATACAGGATTAAAATCTTTCATTTTTAACTATAGGACATCAGTCTCAGTGAAAGGCTAGAATTATTTTGAAGATGAGGGTGGGGGGGTTTTTTGTCATCTCTCCAAGGCAGGTAACTTTTCAAAGTTTTGTCCTGAAATGACTTGCTTAGAGCATCATTAAATTACATTTAATGAATAAAAAGCATTAATGTGTAATAATTGGCTTTACCATATTTAAAAGTTCATTTGAAAGACATGGAGAATTTTCAGTATTGAGTAATGCTTTCAGTAACTTATTCTCTAAGTTCTTCCCATGTACACATGCACTGAAATAACTGAGGACCTGGAAAACTAAAATGATAACAGAAATATGCACTATTTGCAATTTGACTATCAAAAAAAAAATTGTAGGTAGTTGCAGGAGACTTATTTTTAAAGACCTGGTTTGCGTCATATGAAACTGGAAAGTACTACATTAACAAGATAATTTGGGGGGAGGGAGGACAACGCAAATGATAGTCTTTATTCTTGGATTACATTTAGATTTTATGGAAAGAACCGCATACCGGTAAACCAAAGTAGAACTATGTAGTTTGCATTTGAAATAATATGTCTGTGCAGTTGGAAGTTACTTTGGTTATATCCTTCCATACCATGGAAATTTGAACAGTTCTCCCTTGTTACATTGCCTTGATGAGCTGCTAATTCGTTAATAAGAACCTACCATAAAAATATCACCTCTTTAGAGTTAAATCCTGATTTCTAATCGCTGGCCATTTGGTTGTTACTATGGCACTATCTATTTTAAACTGAGAACTACTTGAAATAGTGTAATCCACTGATAGTGAAATCTACTCCTACTTAATATATACTGACTCCCCAAAATAAAACTTTTCCGATTCTGGAGTATTCCAAATTATATAAGAGTTGGTAAAAATATTATCAGATTTTGCAGTGTGTGTACGTACCATATATAATCATATAAGCATTACCCATTGTAACAGTATATACTCAACAACTGCACAACCTCATATATCATTTGGCATTATGAAACTAATTGTGTTGATCTGTAGATGTTATTAAAGCAATATGGTCTCTTTATCTACAAAGTACTTTAAAAAAGTTTAGAACATGCATAAACTTGAAGCTACACTGTTAAAGTATTGATTTTCTGTAAGTGTTCTAGTTATCATTCATTTATAAAATCACTGGAATATTTTTCGTTAAATAGTGGTTTTGTTCCAAATTAGTCATGTTTATGGATCCTTAAAATTACATTATTATGATACTGAATTAATATAAAAATCTAGGTTTTATTTTTCCAGCATATTAAGCAAGCAGTTTACAAGTTGTTCTCACTAGGAGAAACTAGAAGGACAAAGGGACTTCTCCCAAATTGGTCTCTTCTGTACCCTTTCTCACTTGGAGTACTGGGGTATAGGGTGATGGGAGAAGTCACGTGGTGTGGGAGGCATAGAGTTCTAGTTTCTCTGCAGGCTGGCCAGCTTCTCACCTGACCATGGGCTCTGCAGTCCAGCCACAGTGAAAGGTGGCACTTGTGCTGCAAGAGGGGCAGTAAGCTGGACCAGAAGTAAGTTAGTCCTGGTAAGTCTATCACCTCTCAGGAACTAGGAGAATTCTAGCAGACATGATTCACCAGATCCATCTATATTAGTGATTTAACATGTTGGAGAGCTTCTTTTTGGTGCAAATTTGTGTTGCGTCTACACTTGGAATCCTGCTGCATGCAATTAAGTATCCTACAGTTGTGCTGAAAGCTGTTTCTCTCCTGGTGGAGCCAACACTTGAAGTTGCACACTGGGAAGCCTTTCAGAGTGCCTCACCTGCCATGTGGACATAAGGGCTTACAACAGCTGGCTCTGCTTCTGCATAGTGTGCTTCTAGGGCTGACATTTGGCACAAACTTCATTGCTAGTAAAGATGTGATGTGGATACTCGTTAATCACATCACAGCAAATTGAACCCCAGTCCTTCCCTCCATGCACTACGTGGTGGTGTCTCCGTCTCTGGAGACATTCAAAACCCACCTGGACATGTTCCTGTGTAACCTGCTCTAGGTGACCCTGCTCTGGCAGGGGGGATGGACTAGATGATCTCCAGAGGTCCCTTCCAACCCTATGATTCTATGATTGCTTGGTGATGTAGATGTTTGCATTGTGCTCAAGCGGCAATGAAGTAGCCCTTAGGAGTCAAAGTTTGTAATGGGCTGGTGATCTAGAGCCTTGGGAGACAGGGCAGTTGTCTCCTAACTTTTTGTCTAATATAATCCAAATTTTTGTCTCTCCTGTTCATGGAAACGAGGGGAGCTCTGTTACCTTCATTGTATGCATCTTATACCAGTAAGAGCTGTATCATTCATCTGTTTGAAGTAAAACTGTTGCCTGTTATTTTTGAGTGTCTGTTGTGTTCCCTGTTATCCCTGTTGGTGTGTCCTAGGCAGCTGGCTTTCATTCAGGAAAGTTTTTAAGTATATGCTGGATGTCATTAGGTGTATACTTAAAATTCTTCATTGATTTGGAGTCAGCTATTAGGAGAAACTGTGTAAGAGTGGATTTCTGGTCAAATGTATGATTTACTTCTGTTCTTTCCCTGAAGCAGTTCTTTTAATCTGTTAAAAGAACAGTTGGTTATTATGCATCTCTTAATTCTACGTTTTCTGAGTTCTTTTCTGTGCCTTCCTGCAAATGAAGCACTACAGACTTGCACGGTTTAGACCAAGTTCACTCTTAGCACACACAGGCACAATGAGAGTATGCTGTCATGATTCTCTCTTTCAAGAAAATCTAAGTCATTTTCAGAAAGCAAAGTTGAGCTGAACAGGAAATAAAAAGAAAAAAAAATTATGTATACTTTATGAAACATTTTAAGGTAACTTTTTGATTTGTAACAAAATCAATGTACTTAATACAATATGAACAAAAGCAAGTTTCATGTTATTCAGAGTAATGTCAATGCTGCTAGTTGTGGGCTTTTGTCTTTACTGTTCATAGCAGAGCAGGTAGCAATACATTTTCACTGTGACGGCGAGAAAAACTATAGAGGGTGTATTGTCAAATGCAGTTATTTCCCTTTGAGCAAGTTTTTCATTTTTCATTCTGCGTAAAAAACAACCTAGGGGATTGTAAATTTGCAACAGGAGACGTACAATTCTACTTCAACATCAAGTCTTTGTATCTTTTTAAACTAAAGGGTGTCTTGAACAGGTGCATTTCTTAACCTTTATGCCACCTTTCATTTCTCATGAATAACTTATTAATTTCACGTTTTTAATAATAATTTTTTGGCATAAAATCAGAGTCATATGCTTTTTGCTGGTTTTATAATAGTAGGTAGACATGTGCCTCCCCACATATGTTTTAGAAAGCATGCTTGTATTTGGGATTTTAAGTGTCACAGATAAAGAAAAGCATTACAATAGCTACTATTGAAATCATACTTTTTTATGCGGTTAAAAATTTGTGTTCTGCGCTTCTGTGAAATGAACTTCGAAACATTCTCTTACAGCTTTCTATCTAAACAATTTTAAATGTCTCTATCTATGCATGGTACACTCACTAAATTTCACTGGTACATGTATATGTGATTTCAGATATAAAGAATGATACTATAAATATAAATCTCCAGATAAGACATGTCATCTCCAAGTAGCTTTTGTGCCACAAAATCTGCATGAAAATATTACATAAAACTTGTCTAGAAGTTTTTGGAATAATCTTTAACATGTTTCTTTTATGTCACTATCAGCAATATTGCCAAATTACTGTAATTTTTCTTCTGTTTTCTTGTATTTATTTTTTTATTAATTTAAGGTCCAAACCTGTGTAGTATGGCCAAATATTTCCTTAATAATCTGTATCTGAATTAAGAATATTCTGAAATTTTTCTTTTTTTTCTTTTTTTTTTTTTCCTAAGGATATGGCCCTTGTTGCTCCTGAAGCACCTTCAGAACAAGCTAGAAGGGTTTTCCAGACATACGACCCTGAGGGTAAGGACTGTACTTCTTGCTGAAATAAGGTTTTATAATCAGAATGTACTCATTCAGTAGAGACAAATTCCAAATGGTAATGAATACTGTATTCTGCAGAGTGCCTCTTCACAAATAGGATCATTATTTTCTAAAATTTGTTCCAAATACTACACTTGCACATCCATTGTCCCTTCCGTGCCAGGGTAATACGCTTTTTACATCTGAGCTGATTAAGAGAGGAATTAAATACTTAGTATTTAAGAAATTTTCAATAAGTAGTCAATCTACAACTCTATTAACCTTGTAATGTTGTTTGTAATCAGCGTGAAGCTTAAATATAATTTGATTTGTCTTATATTACTTTTTCATAAAATAACTGATCCGCTGTGATTGCATTCTTCATGAAATTTTGTTCTTAACTGTGGCATGCACTGAAAGTTTTCTTATGTTTTGGAAAATAGAGGATGTCTAACATTCAGGTACTATTTTAGCTACTCAAAAGGGAAAAAAATGTACAGTTATTATCCTATAGTATCAAATGGAGATTGCTATAAAGAGATTGAATTCTTAGCAAGTATTAAGCTTCTGCGTGTATGAATGATAAACCTGCAGTTTCTGTATTGCACTCCTCATTTTTTTTAAAGTGGGAGAGAAGTGTTTGAAAACTATATTTCTTCTAGAACCCCACCATTTGTTTGCAAATTTGAGAGATAAAGATATGCGATATTTGTATTTTTGAATAAAATCTGTACTCCTGGAAAGCATTTTATTTATTTTCCTAATGAGAAGCTTTGCTACTTTTTCAGATAATGGTTTTATACCTGACAGTCTGCTAGAAGATGTAATGAAGGCCCTGGACCTTGTTTCAGATCCTGAATAGTAAGTATAATAAAATTTAAATACTACAGAAGTATCAATTAACCACATGTCAATTATAATTTACGGGGGTTTCCTGGATTTTTTTCTAGCTTACGTTCTGGGCATGGACTGTTATTTTGAAGTGTTTACGTCAACTTTAAATTAAATGGGAGGAATTCAAATTAAACTCTCTCTAACTTAATAGTGATAACTAGAAGCCAAAAAAACCCCTCAAACTTACAGCATTACTACATATTGAGGAGATAGTTGTGAATGTGTTTCTGAATGTTAACAAGGGTGAAACTGTGTGACAAAAGAGCCAAACAACCAAGGTGTTCGGCGGCAGATTAGCACTGGATTACTGCTGGATCTGTCTGCAGAGTTGGAAGCTGAAACTGCTTCAGTTACGCTTTTGTTTCTACCAGTACTCAGTACCTTGTAGTGTTTATAATTGACATTTGTTTCCAGGATTGACACCTTGATTCCTAGGAGTAGAGTTAAAACTATCAAATGAAAAAGTTTATTTTAGCTCTTATGTGGACAGACAGTGGCAGCAGTTAACCTTCTTTGTCAACAGTTACCATGTTTTGCCACTAAATGCTTAACCCGGAAAGGAGAGCTAGTGCTTGAACTTTTTTACATCTCCAAAAGATGGTTTTGCTCTTTTGTAAGCACGTGGTCTAGTTTATTGGGGACTAAATCAGTTGTTTCTGTAGAATGGCTGTGGAGACTGCAAGTTTACTTACCACAGCCATCTGAAATTTGATTTTTGCAATTTTCTGTTCTTTCAAATGTTATGAAGTACAACAAAGTTTACCGAGCTGTTCTCAGTAAGAAAATCAATTTTTCAGAAATCAAAAGACACCCCGGACACTAAAGCCAAAGAAAATACAAGAGGAAAAGTCTAGCATTCATATCTCGTCAAGAAATAGTGAAATCTGCAAACATTTTTTTAAAGGAGGGGAAAAAGAAAAAAGCCTTAGTTTAATAGGTCTGAGAGGCTTTCTTCTGGCCTTTTTGTTCTGCTGCCTCAACAAATCTGCAGAAATCCTCTCTCTGCATTCAGTAGTTTTTCCGTTTGGCTGTTTGGCCTTCAGGGTATCTGTGGCATAGCCCTGGCCTATCTCATAAATTGATGTAGGAAGAGCCAGTCAGAAGGCCTGCTATATTGAAAAACCATGATCAAACTGTGGAATATTCAGTCTTGAAGCATCTCTTAAATAAAAATGTTGTCTAATGTTACTAGATTTTGAGGACCTACTCTGTTTTGGTTCTAGATGTCCTCTCTACTTAATGTGGAACACAAGTACAAATAGCACATTTCAAATTCCACACAGGCTTTTCAGGTTGTTTTTTGTTTATTTGTTTGTTTTTAAGTAAAATTAAAGACATTGCTTTCAAGTGTATTATTTACACTTTTTAGTTGAAGAACTAAATGGAAATTCTTTGTGGTCATCTAGTCCAAGGCTTTAAACTTCATAGAATCTCAAGATGAATAATGGTCAGACCTGCTTAGGGTTTAAGAATTACAGAGTGGAAAACTTTGTAGAGCAGACGTGAATTAACAATGGATTAGCCATTCCAGTATTGAATGCTGTTGCATGTGCTTTTAGTAGAATTTTTATAGTCTGTTAGTAAATACATCTGAGAACCCAGCTCTCTGGTTTGTTATGTCTGTTTGTTTCTAAAAACCATGTGATACTCTTTAGGGCGCCACTTGGAGTACATCTGTCAATCTAGATTTAGCTTTTTAAAAATATTTTATCCTATCTGTCTGTTTGACCAGTGCTGGAGGCTTTACTCCCCACACACTTCTCAGTAACATTGAATGGCGTTAGCTGTTTGCTGAATGAAAAAGCCTCAATTGAAACATACAGCAATCAAATGCATTAAATCTCCCCTCCTGATTAATGGATTTAGTTTTGTACACTGCCCATACTTTAAAACTTAGATCAGAATGAAATTGCTGAGCTAGTTTGGGTTACGTACCACTGTAAACTCTCCTGGTACCAGAGGGTGCTAGAATGAGAGGTGACAAATGGACAACAGTTCTTAGAAAAGGATTTGAGGGCAAATCTGGGGAAAATGCCCTCGTAAATGTTTCATGTGTAAACATGGGATAAGAAAGAAGGTTTTCATGTGGATAAATAACTGATCAAAGGATAAAAATGTCATTTTTTTCTTAACGGAGGGAGATCATTAGAAGAATTTTACAGGAATTTGTGCTAGGTGTGTGAAGTTTGTCATGGCTCCGGTGAGGATTTGAAGGTAGGGATTAATATGATAGTTTGCTGCTGATACAAAAGTATTCAAGATAATAAAAAATGGTGTGGAAGAGCCACAGAAGTTACTGGAAGATAGCGTAACAGAGAACTCTCAATCCAGTAAATGTAGATAGATTGTGCATGGGATGGAACAATCCTGATTTTACATACACATTGTTGGGCCGTGAACTAGATATTACCATTCAGGAACAGATCTTCGATTTAAACTGATACTCAGTGATAGACAAACATACGGGGTGGAATTTAGGAATTATGCCATTGTATAAATACATGATGTTTCACTCCATCTTAAAAAGAGTACTGTAGAATCACAGAATCACAGAATCTTCAGAGTTGGAAGGGACCTCTAGAGATCATCTAGTCCAACTCCCCTGCTAGAGCAGGACTGCCTAAAGCACATCCCTCAGGGCTGCATCCAGGTGGGTCTTGAAAATCTCCAGAGTAGGGGACTCCACAACCTCTCTGGGCAGCCTGTTCCAGTGCTCTGTCACCCTCACCGTAAAGAAGTTTTTCCGTGTATTTGAACGGAACTTCCTATGTTCTAGCTTGTGCCCATTGCCCCTTTTCCTGTCGCTGGGAACCATTGAAAAGAGTCTGGCACCATCCTCCTTCAACCCACCCTTTAGATACTTGTAAACATTAATCAGGTCCCCCCTCAACCTTCTCTTCTCCAAGCTAAAGAGTCCCAGCTCTCTCTGCCTTTCCTCATAAGGGAGGTGCTCCAGTCCCATAACCATCTTGGTTGCCCTTCGCTGGACTCTCTCCAGTAGTTCCCTGTCCCTCTTGAACTGGGGAGCCGAAAACTGGACACAATATTCCAGTTGTGGCCGCACCAGTGCAGAGTAGAGGGGGAGAATGACCTCCCTCGACCTACTGGCCAGTCTTTCCTATGCAGCCCAGGATGCCATTGGCCTTCTTGGCGACAAGGGCACACTGCTGGCTCATGGATAATTTGCTGCCTACCAGGACCCCCAGGTCCTTCTCCTCAGAAAGGTATCAGGAAGGCAACGAAGGTAAACGAAGGTACAGAAGGGCATTAGTACAAGGAAGAACTGTTCAACCTGGAAAAGAGACGACCATTAGCACAGAAGAGAGGTCTCTAAAATCTGGAGTTTCATAATAAATAGGGAATCATTATTAATTGCTTCTCGCAATACAAAAATGAGGTGTCATCAAACTGAATTATCATATGGCACGTTCAAAACGGGAGATACTTATTCCCAGAATCCATAGTTTAATTTTAATTTCGTGAGTGGAGTTTATTAAATGCCACAAATGTATATGGGTTCAAAGCCAATTAGGCACATGCATGGAAAGAATAAATATGTATCTTTGTGTTTTAGATGCTGCCTCTCACTGAAGATGTCTTTGAGCAGCAGACTGCTGGAAAAGGGGAGGGTAAACTAAGGATATCACTGTGTGTTTGCCCTGTTGTACTCTGTCCTAAGCATCCGCTACTGACCAATGTCAGAAGCAGGACACTGGGCAAGACGCTCTGTTGGCTTGGCCCAATGAGGACATTCTCGTGGACGGTACAACTTGTAACTGAGGCAAAAGGATAGATAGATGCAAATAAATGTTTAAGCGATCTGATGCCTGCAGAAATATATTGCTTAGACAGAAATAGGAAGTTATAATTGCCATTCATTTGTAGTGGCTTGAAATTATACCATATTCATGCAGTAAGACTTTCAGATTAGTATTGTTAATATTTTCATTATTTATTGGTTTTGGCTTCTTTGATATCAAGGACATGATGTAAATAAGAAATGCGTCTGTTAATTTTCTTTCAGTGTACTTAGAAAATCTTGGAGGCTTTTCAAATCTCCATTTGAAAACAGGTTGTTTGGCAGTTACGGAGCTGTATTTAAAAGATGACTGGTTTATGTTCAAGAATGCTTACAAGACAGCAAAATGCCTTTGGGGCTGTAAACCTGGTTTTACATTATATGGGTTTCAAGTTATTTTTCCAAATATGGTGGTCCTTCAGAATTATCACTTATTTGATTTAAAAGAACAGATTACTTTTATTTAAAAATAACCGTGTTTTGGCAACTTGCATGCCATTCTGGTGCAGTTGTCACTTAGGATTAAAAATAGAATAGTATTGCTATACTTGGCAGCCAGTACTGTGGTAGCACAGCGTAACTTAGTCATGCAAGAATAAAAATGTCTTACTCATACTTTTATATTCCATGTTTTTGTCATAGTGTAAACCTCATGAAGACCAAATTAGACCCAGAAGGACTGGGCATCATATTACTGGGTCCCTTTCTGCAAGAATTTTTCCCTGAGCAGGTAATCGATATAGCTTTATCGCTGCAGAGCATTGTCTATTCTGCTTGTCATTGAGATTAGATTCATTAAACACTTCCATCAGCATCATAGAGCTATTTTTAATGTATTGCATTCATTTGACACAGCTGACCAGCAAATAACTTCTTGTGTTACACAACAAACTGTAGACTTCCATTTTGCATAAGGTGTCCGTGATTTTGTCAGCTTTACACTGGAAGGAAACTCCATTATAGTGACAACTTCTAAAATTAACTTCAGGAAATATATAATCATTTTGCGTATGAAATTGAACTGGTTCCCTGCTCAGAAAGTTCATCTGAGCTTAGTTTTTCTGAGAATAAATGACCATACTGGTTTTATCAATATTATAAATGTCTGCTGTAATTGCTAGCAAATGGGAAAAGGTTACAAACTTATTTAAAACTATTTTTATGTATATCTCTCATAATGTAAAATTTTTGACAGTTTAACAAAAAATCATGGTAGAGTTATGTTTAGCGTATGTGGAAGTTGGTATCTGCCAGGGTAATGGAAAATTATTTTCAAACTCTCAGTCTGTTCCATATATTCATTAAAGTAGCACCACCACTGAGAAGCATGTGTTAAGCTAGCACTGCTGTCCTCTTCTCCCCTTGCCCTGGGTCACATTCTCCTGCCCTCATGCTGCCTCCCTTCTGCCCCCAGGAACCTCTTTGCACCAATATGTGGCAAACCAGAAGAGGGAACTGGTCTGGATGAGAGATCTCTCTGCAGGTTTATGGAGGCTCATCCATGGCCGTGCAATAGCTTGCATTGGCAGAAGAGAGAGGGTTTTCCCAGTGACAGAAAGAGGGGCTGGGGAGGCAAGAGGAGGGCTGAGAGGAGTACTTCTTTGGAGGCTTTTGTGGCTTAACATGTCATTGAAACTATACGGCTTAATTTTTACAAGCGAGGAAATGTGAAACTAATATTTTTAAAATGCCTTCAGCAAGACTTTTTTTGTTAAGAGTTGCGCAGCACTGTTCGGGTGTAGTATTCTGTACTATGAAACAATGTGGTCATTCAGAACACACTACAACTGCACTGCCAAAGATGGTAGGGACTGAATGCATCATTAAGAGATGATTCATCATGTAGAGGAAAAAGAAGGAGTTAGAGTGCTCGTTTTCTACAGATTTACAGAATTACATCTGCATTGTGTATTTGCCAACTGTTTCTTCTTCCTTTCATTTTGTAGAAGTGGAAATATCTTTACAATTCAATATAATTTATTCTTATTTCTTAAAATTGTATTACACTTGCAAATCTGGAAGACTCTACTGCTTCATTTTAGGCCCCAGATGCTAAGAATGAAGTTCAGGAAGCCAAAGCACATCCTCCGTAACTGGCTGTGCCTAAACTGTCCAGTTCTGCAGGCCATAGATCTGCAGAGGGCTCAAGGAGACAACAGCCACCGTATTGGGCTGCTGCCTCAGTTGCCTGTTGCTGAAGAGCATCCCTGACTGAAGAAGGACAGATGAGGAGGGAGCATAGTGCAATGATGGGCAGATCCCCACCTTAGTCACCTACAGATTTGGTGGAAGAACTCTGTCCCTGCTGTAAAGTTGGAGCCCCCAGGTCATTGCCTCTCTGTTAAGTATTAATTCCCTGCTGCACGTGATTCCCCACCACTCAGTTTGGCCTGTGCTGTTGAACCTCCCCTGGCTCCAGTACGAAACATGGGAGGTGTTACTGCCTTAAGGGTATAGTCCGAACAATCGGCATATTTTGGAGTGGGACCTGCCAGTGTCAGTTACTGAATGAATGCTGAGGGCACAGATATGTTGTCCAGTCTGTCTGTGCTCCGTGGATCAGACAGCAGGAGCCGTTACCCATACTGACACCTCGTTCGGAATTCTTTCTGAAAGTGAAATTCTGCAGAAATGAAAATGAATGTATGTCTCTAAAATACGTGAGGAAACAGCAGATGCCAGTGATGGCTGGAATTGTTAATGTTCCCCTTTATACAGTATTTGAACGTGTAGCTAGTGCTCAGGAGATCCAGATTCAATTCCTTTGCTGAGAATATTCAAAACCCCATTCTTACTCTCCTACAAAGTACTAAACTCCACCTCAAAAGCAGGAAGGGATCTCAGCTTTCCTTTTTAAAACTGTTGGCTTAGAAGAAAGATATTCAAAGATCATTTAGCCTGAGAGAGCCTGACTCTTCAGTGCTTAGGGCAGTCACCTGGAGAGGAGGATTCCTGAATTCCCCGGTAACCCTTTTTTTGGGAAACAATTACCACACAAAATGTTTTACATCCATGGGACAGGACCTGGAAAGCAGCCCTTCTTTTCCTTCAGGGTGAGCCTTCTTCCTCAGGGAAAAAAATAACTGCCCTCTTTCCAGGCAAAGCTTGATTTTATTCATCTCTGTGAAGCAACGTCTGTAAGCAGTTACCACTTACCTTCCTGGTCACCACCCTCCGTCCACCGAGTAGCCTGGGTTGCTGTGAGAGACCTATACGGAGATAAGGTTTTTAATCATTTAAGAGGAGAAAAGTGAATGAGGGCTTTTCATAATCTGATGGATGTACTGTAACCTGAGCAGATTTCTTCTCATTCCCAGTCTTTACCTCCATGTACTTAAAAAAGGGATAAGCTTTTGTTTGGAGCCTGGTCCAGTAGGCATAAAAGAGATGATATTACACCTGATTTGTGTTTCCTGATTCAGTGAAATGCGAAGCTTTTCAGTCCTTTTAGGACTAAAGCATTTAAACACTTGGCATGTAAAGGTTGACAACTGCAGTGCGTCTGCTGTTCGGCCTCAGCTGAACAGGTGTCTGCACCATTAGTTATACAGTTAGGCAGGAGTGAGCATAAATTACTTTTCGTCTCTCATACGGAGGGCTGGAGGTTGGATCTGGTCATTAGTAAATATTTAACTCGGTAGCATCCAAACAGTCATAAATACACGCGAATGTGGCTACTATATAAGGTGTCTGACTTGAAAAATTAGGACAGTTTCTACGTGGTCAGTGCTGAAGTTGTAGGTTAAAGTGTCCGGATGAACACAGAAAATAATGACTTCCTCTTGGGGTGTTACCCATTAACTTACTAACATCTTTTTTTTTAATTTCTGATGAGAAAGGTAAAATGAACAAAATCTTCAAGATGGTATCACCAGTAAAGAGATTGTACTTTTTTACAATTTCCTTCAGTCTTCCTGTTTAAATGCATCTGTCTAGTCATAAAGAGAAGAGACTGCAAGGCATGATGTATGTGTCACATGAAATTAACTGTCTTCTCTCTACTAGGACTCCAGGGTTTCAGAGTCATTCACTGTTTACCATTACAACGGACTGAAGCAATCGAACTACAATGAAAAGGTAAGATTTAAGAAACATAAATCTAGGCCTAATAACAATTAGTGAACAAATATACTTTAACTTGAAACAGACTCTTTACAAAACTATTATTTTGATAATTTACTTCCAAAATGATATATTTGGAATTGGAAACTGCTTTGTGCTCCTGGTCATATTTTAGCTAGTGTAGTGTATTGGCTGGGTAGACCACATCTCTTAAGCGATGCATTTTGAATAGAGCATTGCTCATGCTTATCCATGAGAAGTGGGATCTGAAATGTAAAGGACAATGGAGATGTAACAAAGACAAACTGCAACTTCTGTAAGTGGCCCTACATCTAAATTGAGATGTTTGGAATTTTTTGTGAAATATTTTAGTACTCCAGACTTGCCTAAAAAATCAATTATTTTCTGCAGCCATTTAATGGGGGACAAAAATGACCTGTTTCATTTTCAGCTTTCTTGGAAGGAGGGGTATACATGACACACCATGACTGCTTCTAAGTTAGTTCCTGCGTTAGCAGTTAGGGTAGAAGAGTATAAGGCATTAATAGACGTCAGGAACTGATGACTTCAAGTAAGAAGACTCTTCGAGAAAATGTATATACTCAGTCTTCAGAACTTCGGACTTTGGAAGTCCTTAAAATTACCCCTGTGAAATCTCCAGCAGTTTCATACCCCAAAATGTAGGCAAAAGCATTCAAAGATGCATTTATCTTTACTACTGAACATATATACATAATCAAGAAAATTTAAACAAATTTTTGTTTCCGGAGCATTCTACTTACAGCATTTTAAATACTGTTTTATGAATAGAGCTGATTTGCAACAGCCGTTCCATTTTATGGAGAATAAATTCCGTAAAGTTAAGTCTAAGGAACACAGTCCTTATAAAATAACAATATCAAACTTTGCAACTGCAACAGTAGTAGATCTGTTGTCACAGAATTTTTGCATTTCATTTCCTAGATTTTTTTTTCACCCAGTTTTGGCCTTCACTGTCTGTTGAAGTAAACAGTCGAATGAATATGGCCTTATCAGTCTAAGAGATTAGGGTTTTTTTTCAATTTCATACCTCATTTAATTAAAAAAAAATCCTATATAAAACTTAATGGATTTGATTTTTGTAGTAAAAAAAAAAAGTATCATAACAAATCCTCTCCTAATCTGGTGAGCCTAATCATCTCATCTTAGAGTTTTTAAACAAATGTAGGCTGACGTAACTGGTTTTCTTTTGACAGGTCATGTATGTAGAAGGCACAGCAGTTGTTATGGGGTTTGAAGAACCAATGCTACAGACCGACGACACTCCTGTAAAACGCTGCTTGCAAACCAAATGGCCATATATAGAATTACTCTGGACAACAGATCGATCTCCTTCTTTAAACTGATATGTTGCGCATAAACAACATACTACTGTCAGATGCTTGAACGGGGATACAAGAGTTGGTATTTGCTTGGAAAGTGGTATGCTTTGACTGCGTGAAGTTATACACTGGTATCATTGATGAATTGTAAATAATGATTACAAACACTTTTTCAGTGTTAATTGGAATATTTAATTTTTTAATCAGATTGATTTCTATTATAATAGTTTGTCTTTTTTGGCCACTGTAGTACTGTTAATGTGAGTTATCCTAAAACTAAAAAAAAGCCTACTTATAAAGTCTTAACATTATTTTGCCATCTCATGAAGATCTGAAAAATGTCTAATATTGCAGAATCTGCATATTAGATATCAGATCTTTAAAACATAAAACATATTCTGCTTCCTCTGAATCATATAGGCATGTTTTATTATTTAAATTATATTGGCTTACATTACAGTACCATAATGTGTGGACTAGACTGGCCTTTGCACTGGATATGTTTTAATGAGTTTAAATTTTCTGCAATTTTTCCTAAAACCTAATTTTACCTGAAGAGCTTGCACAATGTGACATAAATATGATACATTTTTAGGAATATTAATAAGTATAATTCATAAATACTCTTTCTTGGCAGTTGTATATTACTGTGGCTTAGTTATCGGGCATGTTAAAAGTGAACAGAAAATCTGAGGAAAAATAGATTTATTAATATTTATTTGAATTTGTATAAAAGAAATGTAAAAACAGCGGAAAGAATTTCTTGTTCTGTAATCTCTAAACTATTCAAACTTATAATATTGCCAAATACCTCTTCTCAATTTGTCCAAACAGCAGTGTAAGCCAGCGTTATTGTATGTGTTAAGTGCATGAGAACATCTGTTATTACATTATTATATTCCTTTATTTATTATCAACTTGTTAGCCCTAAAATAAAATCTTTTCCTTGAATTATGATGTATTGTTTTAAGTTGGGTTTCAATCGAACTTCTTTACTGCCTCTCTAAGATGATGAAAAGGGACCGTAGGTTTAGAAATGTCACGTCTTGAGTTGAACGCATCTCAGAAAAAAAAAAACACAACAAACAAACAAAAAAACTCACCCTAATGTTTCGTATCTTAACTGTGATTGTAGAGCATACGCTGTTGCCAGCAGGGCTGAATTTCACATTCAGAATTACTTACTTTTAAAAAATTTATTTTCATGTGTAAATAACAAGGTGACTCTAGAATGATCGTCATGCAGGAGAACAAACTGATTTGGTCAAAAATGAGGTATGTAGTGTGTGGCAGAAAGCCTTGTTGGGGAATTTGCTCTGTAAACCCTGTAGTAGTGGTAGAAAGAGAACATCCATTGCATGACACTTGCAGATCTGTCCTCTTAAAGACTGCACAATGTATCTGTCAGATTTACATCTGGAAATGGGTGGACAGTATAGTTCTGAGGTGGGTTAGCCTTGGCTGGCTGCAAGGTGCCCACCCAGCTGCTCTCTCGCTCCCCTGCATCAGCAAGACAGGGCAAAAAAATAGATGAAAAAGCTCCTTGTCTCATTGAGATAAGAGCAGGGAGATAGTTCACTAGTTATGGGCAGGGCAAAACAGACTAAAGTAATTTAATTTATTGCTAATTAAAAATACGAATAGTGAGAAACAAAAACAAAACTGAAAACACCTTCTTCTGCACCTCCCTTCTTCCCAGGCTCGACTTCAATCCCTCTTCCTCCTCCCCGCCGAGAAGGGCCGGGGAATGGAGAATGGAGGTTGTGGTCCGTTCATAACACTTCATCCCTGCCACTCCTTCCTCCTCACCCTCTTCCCCTGCTCCGGTGTGGTGTCCAACCCACAGGAGACAATCCTTCACAAAGTACTCCAAAGGCCTTCCCATGGGCTGCAGTTCTTCACAAACTGCTCCAGCGTGGGTCCTTTGCATGGGGTGCAGTCCTTCAGGAATGGACAGTTTCAGCATGGGTCCTCCACAGGTCCTGCCAGAAAACCTGTTCCAGCATAGGCTCCTCTCCACGGGCTGCAGCTCCTGCCAGGAGCCTGCTTTGGCATGGGCTCTCCACCAGCTTCAGGGCAGAGCCACCTGCTCCACTGTGGTCCTCTGTGGGCTGCAGCGGGACAACCTGCTTCACCACCTTCTCCACAGGCTGCAGGGGAATGTCTGCTGCAGCGCCTGGAGCATCTCCTTCCCCTCCTTCTTAACTGTCCGTGGTGTCTGCAGGGCTGTTTCTCTCACATGTCCTCATTCATCTCCCAGCCACCACACAGCACTTTTTCTCAAAATATGTTATTACAGAGACACCGCTAGCTTCGTTGAGAGCTCAGCTTTGGCCAGTGGCAGATCCATCATGGAAGCAGCTGGAACTGGATTTGTGCAACATGGGGACAGCTCCTGGTGACTCCTCACACAGGCCACTGCTGCAGCCCCGCCTCCCCAGCTACCAAACAAGTTCAATCAGGACTTGTTTAAAAACCTAACTTCTGAAATTACCGTGAGCATTCCATGCAGAACTGACAGCAGTGTGTCTTACCTCTTTTGGAGATTTCTTTTTCTGAAAAAATAATTCCTTTGCAGACGACAATAATTTGAAAAGGTTCCTTAATTCATCTTATCTGACTCACTTCACTCAGAACACAAGTATTCCATCTTGCTGTGTGAGCCTGATGCTAAAAGATTTGTACAACAGTAGTATTGTTACTCAAAAGTATATAGGTAATTAATTAAGAGAATCTGCTTTAATCTGGACTGCCTGGCAAGTCTGAAACTTTACTTTTCCTAAAATGCTCAGGCTTGATAGCTATTTGCTTTAGCTGGTTTTGCACATTTAAGAAAAATGTTTTTAGGTAGACTTGCACAGGCGTCTCGGAAGGTAACAATTCACTTTTGCTCTTTTTCCTGGATTCTGGTGTCTGACTTGGCTTGTACTACAGAATCTCACAAGAGAACTTGCACTGAATCATAGCTTAAATCAGTTAGAATAAATAGCCTTTTTCTAGTCCACTGCCAGATACAATTTATGCTCTGTCTTACAGAAAAAAAATATTAGAAGCACAGCTGAGATCTATATGTAAGCATTAGTCTGGATTAAAACTTCTGCCGTACTCCAGAGGAATTTAACTGATGCTCAGAGTGGTATAAGAACCCTTATTCCTGCATCTTTCTTTTTCCTTCATACTGCCCAGTTGTTTGAGGCCTGGCTTCTGGTTTACTTCACGTATTTTTGGACTACAGAATGTAACTAACAGTGCTTCATGGAACTTCGCCAGCTCATGCAAGAGCCTCAGCCAAGTGAACCTTTCTGTCCTTTCCTCCCTGATGGACGAGATGGGAGAGATTCTGACTTTATGGAAATTCACCTTTTGTCCCCGAAAAGAGCGTGGTTATTTAGAAGGCAGACTTACAATACATGGGGCATTAATGTCTGGCACTTTTGATTTCCTTCCATAGAAAAATGGCCAGAAACCTACATAATTTTCATAGGTTGTTCTGCTCTAAATGACAAATATATAGACTACATATATGTGTGTGTGTATATATATATGTATTGCAGTTTGCAAATTGAGGCTTGGTCGATAAGTAATACCAGAGCACTCTGTGGAATTAAATACATGTTTTAACTAACCAGAGCAAATTGGTAATGCTAACTGTACGAAAGCACATGGACTAAATATGCAATTAGATGACATTTTGATAATATTCTAGGTGAATGATTTTTTTACATATTGGACAGTGGTCCAATTTTATTTGCCAAGGAAAGGTCAGTATCTTCTGGGAGACAACTGGTGTCCTAGCTGGCAAGATGGTACAGTCAACAGGCCATTGGATTGTCAGTCCAGAAAGCTGGGTTCTGCCTCCCATGTCTCAAAGCTCTTTGAGACAGAAAATTGTTCAGCTCAATTGTTCAGACAGCCACACACGTTGGTGTCTCTTTGCTCTAAATTCACTTCCATAACAAGGAGATGAGGAGAAAAACAGGTCCTGGGGTCAACTGCTGGCTGAATGGGAAAAGAGAAATTATTTCCACTTTGTTGTATACTGAAGTTTGCAGCTAGATACTCTAAATAAAGAACCGAAATAAATAATGGAAAGACTATTTCCAGTGCCTCATATTAGCCCAGGTGAGTTATATTTGAAGGCTTAAGGCTAACAAATATATTTTTGCTTTGTTAAAGCCTGAACTGTTCAAGGTAAGCAGCCGGTATAAACCCAAATGTGAATATCCTCATTACAATCCACATGAAGGCCCCTTGAAAACAGTGAATCACTTGAGTACTTGCAGGACACTTTATTTGTTTTAATACTTCCGTTGAAGCTCTTGTCTTTGTCTTTCAGACAGTTATAGTTTCTGCTTATCTGATACACCTGTGTGCTTTTTTATTCTCTCTTCTCTTCTTTGTGAGGATGAATTTAAGGCAAAGGAGTCCAAGATGGGCCTGGAGGGAGCAGGCAAGTGATGTGGGAGTAAAATCCATTAGGGCAGTGCAATGGCCATGTCTACACAACCATTCAAAAGCAGGAATAAGAACCTTCATTAACGCAATGCGTACCGTGGTGCATTTGCTGTCCAACTAGATGACCGTCTACAGCCAGCGGGCGGACAGTGACTGCATACTCTTGATGGCACGTGAAGTTGCAGGTAGCATCAGGCGTGCTCTGGAGAGCACCTTCAGACTGTTGTGGGTTTGCTGAGCATTGTGCTGCAAGTCTGCTGGCCGCAATAGGCTGGGAGGTGCAGTGGTGCATTCATAGCCTCCCCTGCGAAGTCCCTCTGTTCCACCCTTTGGGATCTCATGCGCTAAGCAGCCAGTCTGTGCTTTCACAGAGGTGCCAGATTGGCTCATTTGACTCTGGTTTACATTGATGTCACGTGACTAAGCTAGTTAATAATTATAAATGAAGAAAAAATAGTATTTCCATAAGACATCTGGAAAAGAAACATTTTTTTTCAGATGCTATAACTTTAGGTTGCTAGAAGACTTGGCTGCTCACTCTTATATTAGCTTTAATGCTTTTCATGTATTAATTACTTCTGCTAATGTTTTTAACTTGGACAGTGTTCACAGAGGTAAGGTTCAAAACTGAATGCTGAACATCCTTTGTTGACGTGTCATCCTGAATGCAGACCCCACCAACTAGCATTTGGAGGAAGAAGAAACAAGGTCTTGTAGTAGTAAAGTTATTAATCTAAGGGAACCTAGCAAACCTTAATGTACAGCTTAATGAGTTTGCTAATTCTTAATTGAATTGGACACAAGCAAAAATTGTCAGGCTTTTTATTTCCAAATGCAAGAGATGGTGGAAAGCACAGAAATGAGCCCCATAATGAACTAGGCCACTTTGTTGCTCTCAGAGATGTATATTGGCTAAAATTCAACCTTTTCAGTTAGGAGGGACAAGCAGATGCTCAGATGCAGAAGCTGGCAATAGCGAGGCTGATAAATTCATGCTCTTTGTAGAGTGTGGTCACAGCCTCATTTTATCCTCTTGCTTTGTGACAGGATAATCAATACAAAATACTGTCTATGTTATGGCTCCAGTTACAGTTCTGGAGAAGGCTTCCTGCCTGTATCACTTAGGATGCAAAAACTCAAATAATATGGCAGCATCAATACAGACCAAGCAGCCACTGTTTCCTGAAAAGCGAGAATGAGGATCAGTATGAGGAAGGCAATTTATCAGGCAATATATCACTGCTTCTGTTAAAGGAAGGCTTAGAATAGACTATAGGATAGACTATTTCAGTTGGAAGGCACCTACCATGATCGTCTAGTCCAACTGCCTGACCAGTTCAGGGCTGATGAAACGAAAGCATGGTATTAAGGGCATTGGAAAGGGAAGGGACGGCACTGTTCTTGTCATTTTGTATATTTGTGCCAAAACTCATATGTATGTTCAGACTATGTAAATAAAAAAAGAAAAAAAAAAAAAGGTGTGTTGGGGAGGGGCTTTTACATCCTATACATTTACTTGGTTGTGGTGATGTGAGAGGTGGAAGAAAGGGGTTTGGTTCCCGCTGCATGAACTTTGCAGAGATGTAGAAACCATGCACGATTCCCTCACCATTCCTTACCAAGGCACCAAGTGGCACATGCTACAATGCTGTTGTTTATGATGAGGTTGTCTGCTTGGAAGGAAGTCCTGGATCGTTTTGTGTTCATTACCATATTTTTCCTAGGTAACAACTAAGAGAAAAGACAAGGTTTTCTGTGGGAATTGGACACTTAGGTTTCTCCACTGACCTGTTTTGAAAAGATTTAATAGTAAAATTGTCAGTAATTTAGACGAGATTTATGTTAAGATCCCACATGATTGTTTGATATACTTATCCTTCCTCTGCTAGCAGGTAGATTACTAAATAATGGCATAAATAAGATCAAGGCTTTCATAATAGAGCCTTCTATGAAATACTAACATTTAAGTTTTGCTTTGGCAAAACTTGCCACAGAAGCTGTGACTGATCTGTTTTTAAGATTGGAAAGACCTTAATGATATATTAATCTCACCAACTGCACGTAATACAAGCTGTCGAAATCCACACCGTGAAACTTATCTTTTTCTATATAAATTATTCGGTTCCACATCTGACCTTCCAGTTATTCTGTAGGTTAGATAATGACTTTTGGACCCTTGGCTAAATGTACTTATAAAAGCTCTCTGTCGTGGCTCCAGGTCAGGTTCTAGAGCCTGTTAAGACTTTTTAGTTCAATATTCAAAGCAGTTAATCTATCAGGCCACGGGTATGCTAAAGACCAAATTTCAATATACCAACAACTGGGGCAGCTACTTAGCTCTTCAGCAGTGCAGATCACAACATCCAGTCTAAAGGCTGAGGAAACTAAGATCTGGAATAAGCTTCCAGTGATCAGAACAGGTCCAGGTTATTCAGGGAAACACTGTAAATCACTTTGAAAAATGAAAAAAAGTGTTTCTTTTTGTATATCTATTTGAATTGTTTTGGAATATCTTACACTCATGTAAAAACAAACAAAAACAAACAAACAAACAAAAAAAAAACAACCAAAAGGAAAAGGGTAAGGGGAGGGGGGCTGCTGTATGTTAATACCTTGTGGGTAAGAGGATCTTGAAAAAGATTTTCTTCTTTTCATTCACCCTGCTCTCCAGACAGGTTTTAGCACTGATGGCAGCCATTTGAAGCACCTTTTTCCTTTTTTAAATTTAGTTCAAACCAACCTGGTTAGGTGCCATATATTTCAAACTGAAAGACAGGTACAAGGGGAGCACATGCGAACTGCCCATGTCCTTGCCATGCCCCTTCTGGTTTTCATTTGTGTGAACACTGTCTTATCTGCAACTGTGCTAATTACTGAATTTTTACTCTGTTTTGGATAGATCTGTACAAGATGGATAAGAACCAGAACGTGCTGCCTTCGTGCTCCCTGAGTGCCACAGGTCTGGTGTGCCATCTGAGCAGTTCTCCGAGCCCCAGCAACTTCATTTGTGATGCTCAGCACTGCAACTGACTGGTGGTGTGCTAAATAAGAGCAAGGCATTATCATTATTATTTAGCATAAGGCAACACAACTCTCAAATGCCTTCAGTTGCCTTAAAACAGTATGACTTTGAAGAGCAGATGTTAACCTTACCAGTCATAGAGGTACTTCTGAATTTATTACTAGTGTTTAAATCTCTAAGAGATACTTCTTCAATGTAAAGTAACAAAATAATGTCAATGGTGCTGCTTCACTCCAATAGCAAGGGTAAAGTTAGTACAATTGTAAGGGGAGTAGATTTAAGGAATATTACAAGCCTGTGGGGACAGATAAGGGTCACAGAATTAATGCTGGAAATAAACACATCGTTCTATTTTTGTGAACAGGAATGTCAGTCTTATCTGAATAATCTTGCCAGAAAGCACTTAAAATAAAACAAACATAAAAGTAAAGAAACCAGAACCTCAGAACAAAATAAACTACTCTGAGCTGCTTTCATAGGTATGCTCTACTGTTTATAAATACTGTTTATGTTTTTAAATGGGTTCTCTACTCTTCTGATCTTTCTCTTATGTCGTTTTGGACACAATCTGTATTATAAATGCTGAAAAACAACCCTTTTTTCCTCCTAACAGAGATGACTTAATAGAAAATAAGATGTTTCTCCTTTTCTTCCTACCTTTGAGTTGGCCAGAAAAAATACAAAGAAGAACGCTGTCCCCTCAAGACGCGGGTGTGATGTTCCATTGAGCTTTGCAGGGGAAGGGACCATTTCAGGCAGAGTCAGTTTTTATATACTTAAAAAAACAGTTACAAGGCTACTGTGGGCTTGCAGGGGCAAAACAACTCAAGACAGGGATTACACAGCATCATTGTTTTTAATTACTTTCATGAAGAAATTTTAAGAGGAGCTTTCTAAAAGCTTCACTCAATACCACATGCAATAAGGTAGTATTGCTCATTTCTGTGGGAAAAGAAGCAAGGCACCTGCCCCTGCACAGGGTCATGGTAAAGGCCTGGAGCAATGCTTTCCTTCACGTGAATATAAGATGCCCCCTTCAGCATATTAAAACTTTATGTAGCCAGGCAAGCACTAACAGTGAAACTTACAGAGGAATGCATTTCCTAATGTGTTTGGAACTGTGTGGCTGGGTTTACATCTTTCCTGTGGTTAGAAGGGGGTTTTGGTTGCTGTTTTTTTTCAAATGGCCATGCTGGCAGTCACAGAGCAATCTGATGAAGGTTTGTTTTGTTTTGTTTTGTTTTTTTCCCCATGCACTTTAGTTTCCTAAAAGGCATTTTCAAGTATCAGACTCTTCAGTTCAAACTCTTGAAAATGCTGGAAGAGGAGAGAAATTCAAGTAGAAACCACCAGCCTCAATGCCGCCATTTTTCCTCATGAACACAAATGGCGGAAGGTAGCTGCCAGGTAACCGCTGGGCAGAGTTAAGGGGCTGTCCTAGTTAGCCTGCAATCCTTCCCGCTTCACCGCTGGAATTTCTTTCTAAGACAAATCAGTTTCCCCACATACAGTCTCGTTAGTGCAGTAAAACCATCCCCAAGCATCCCATTTAGCCAGGATGGGGTAGTTTCACCCAGGCCCCAGTGCTGTTCCCGGCACTGTGGGACGAGGGCTGTGGCGGAGGCCGTGTGGGAGCAGCCTTTCTTCCCCCGTGCTCCGGCTCCCCGACGGCCACGGCGCTGCGGGCACCGTCCTCTCCCGCAGACAACACCGGAGGCGTCGTGCGGAGCTGGGCCGAGGCGCCGACATCTCCGGCGCCGGGACGGCTTCTCCCTCAGCGGGGCTTCTCCCTCAGCGAGGGAGGCGCGGGTGAGGCGGCCCCACACCGACCACCAGCGCCTCGCCCTGCCCAGTCACAGCTGGTGGCGTGGGGGGTCCCTCGGGCTCAAACGCTGCCTTGCAGAGGGAAAGCTCCCCCGCCGAGCCACCTCGCTCCCGGCGGGGCCGTCACCGCGGCTCCGTGCACGCCCCGGTGCCGCCGACAGCCGCGGGCCACCGCGCTGCGCTGGGCTGCCTGGCCGCGGGCGGCGAGCGCGGGCCGCCAGGGGGCGCCGTAGCGCAGCTGGCCCCGCGGCGGCGGCGTCGGGGTGAGCGGGGCCGAGCCGCCCTCGCCAGCCCCCCGCCCCGCCGCCAGCGCACGGCGGCAGCCAGACCGCCGCGGCACCGCACGGCCGCCCCGCCGCTCCCCTTCGCTTCGCTCCGCTCTGCTCTGCTCTGCCAGCGGGAGCCGGCCGCGGAAGGGGGCGAGGATGCTGCGCCTCAGCCTCCGGGCCGGCCGCGCCCGCCGCCGGCAGCGGCCGTGCCCGCCGCTCCTCCTGTCAGCGCTGCTCTGGGCACCGGTGCTGGTGGCCTTCAACCTGGACGAGGAGAAGCTGACGGTGTACAGCGGGCCCCCGGGCAGCTACTTCGGGTACTCGGTGGACTTCTACATCCCCGACCCCAGCACGTGAGTGCCGCCGCCGCCGCCGCCGGGCGGGCCGCTCCCCTCAGCGCGGCGCCCGCGGCCCCGGGGGGCGGCGGGGTCCCGGCTATGGCCGAGCCAGCGCCGCCGGGCCGCCCTCCCGCCTGGCCGGGGCTGGGGGACGCCGACCGGCTCGGGGGAGGCGTTGGGGAAGGCGCTGGGCAAACGGCGGCGTCCCGCCCGCCGCCCTCGGGCCGGTGTCCGAGGGTGACAACCGGCCCCGGGGTCGCCGTGCCGGGGCCGCCTCCTGCCGGTCCCGATTGGCCCCGGTGACCTCCCGGTGTGTTTCGCAGAGTCAGTGTCCTGGTAGGAGCTCCCAAAGCCAACACCACGCAGCCAGACATCGTGGAAGGAGGAGCGGTGTACCACTGCGGCTGGCCCGCCGCCCGCTGCAGGCAGATCCCCTTCGATAACACCAGTAAGTGCCTCCCTGCATCCCGTGGCGCGGCCGTGCCGGTGTTCCTCTGGGGTGCTCAGGTCCCACTCCGGGACGGGTTCCTCCCGCGCTCGCTTGGGTTGTGTCACTTGGGTCCGAGTATCTGCGGTTCGCTGGAGAAATCGGGCTTCGGGGAGTCTGTATGGTGTGCGCTTGCAGGGAAGGGTTTAATGGTCCCCAGAGAAGTAATAGGAGTATGACCTCCAGGATCTGTGTGCCTAGGCCATCTTAATGCTTTAATGAAAGGTGTTTGTGGCAGATTCCTCGTTTTGAAAATAGGGTGGTTTGCGTTTTGTGGTTTTTGAGTGCTCAGAAGGCAAACCCCCCAAATCCATGTTCAGAGAAGTTCACACTTCTCTGGAAGTCTCTGGAACTCTGGAAGTCACAGGATTGCTGGTCTTTGCTGTTATTTTCAGGAAGGGGTTTTCCATCTGTGCAGATGGATGAAGTACCTCATGTGGCATGCTTATTTAATTCTTTTCAGAAAGCAAGAATTTTATTTCAGAATATTGGAAGCTAGATGCAAACTGATTTAGGCACAATGTGGATAGATTATATCCACTTCCAAAATCCCAAGACAGATGTTTCTTATTTAATTAGAGGGAACACACGTTTTAAACAGTTCAGGCTGTTTATGTTTTCTGTTGTCTCTTTATAGGTCTTGAAAATAATTTAAACCTAGTGTTTGCAGGGACTTTAAAACTGATTCCTTTATTTAGGCAGACTCTGACAGTTTTAATTGTTAAGCAAAAGTTATGATTCTTGAGGTTATATTTAATCTTAACATTTGTGGTTTATTTAAATGTGAACACAACACAATTCAGTTTTGGGGTTTTTTTCTTAGAGCACAAATTAAATTAGAAGAGGTTACTGAAATGTAGCAAGTAAGCAGGGCAGTTCTTCACCCCTTCCAGCTCTAGCCACCCACACATCCTATTACTATGTTAGTGTCTAGGAACTCTACTCAGGATGATGCTCCCATCATGCTGGACATTCTTCAAAACAGAGTAAGAGGTAGCTCCTGTATGTGTATGTGGCTACTTAGGCATGTAATACTATGTACAGCATACCATTATATATAAATGGGAATGTACAGAGATAGACAGTATGCATACAGTATTTTCATTGTAATATGGCCTAAGTGGACATCTTTAAAATAAAACCAGTTTAGGAAATATTTCTTGTATTTTCATCTTAGATGAGATAGTTATGTAACCCAAGTGGACTATATTATCTATACAAATTAATTTCAGGTTTGAATAGAAATCTTACAGGCCAAATGAAAATTCTATCACATTTTAAACGGACTTTTGAAAAATGAATGAAAACCTAGTGATGAAACCTAGAAGGGCATCTGGCTTTCCTGGGAGAAACTCCAGGAAAGTTGATTGAAGAGACTCAGGACAACTCCATAGGCTTGGCAGAGATGTCCTTTTGTAGATACTATGTTTCAAAGAAAGGCACAAACACAGGCTCATGATTAAGTATATCAACAAGGCTTTGGACTGTATCACACAACTATTCATCTTGGAATCTCCAAAATGTGGTTCACTTAGTCTTCCTGAGACAGTTGTTTGTGTCCTCTGGGTAGATACCTGACCTGTAGACAGCTGAAGTTAAGCCAGAAAGAGCTTGTTGTGCAGATATAAATGCACTGTGCTTGGAGGAGGAACTGCAGTAGAGGCAGGTTTAGCAGTGTTATCATTAGCTAATTCCAGTACCAAGGGCAGTAAAGGCGTCATTTCGCACAATTCAGCAATAGCCAGCTGCCCTCATATACAGGGACCCCAGGAAGGTTTGCATAGCTCGTACCAACACCCATTCTTTATTGCCAGCAACATAAAGGCCATCTCCAATACGCCTTAGGTGACTCTCTTTGCTGAAGTATGGATGTATATTTCATGTCAGATTTTTCTTTCCAAAATCCGCTACTTACAGGAACAAGTTTTCCATCTCTTCTGCTATTCCCTCAAACAGAGCAGTCCATGTGAGCTCTAGCCTAGATGATACTATCTCAAATAAACCGTTACACACAGTTACTTTTGAATCCTTGGGCCACTGTATGCCTAGTGGGACTTAGATAGTCCTTAGTAAATGTGAGGGGTATTTTCAGCTTATGGCTCTTCCTTGTACAGGCACCTTGTACTTACTATGCCTTTTCCCTACAACATCACTCAGAAATGCTGCTAGTCCCATTTTATATTTATATTCCTATTTTTACATTTATTCTGATAAGAGGAAAAAGTCAGTCTGGGTTGTCAAAGATCATACAGGAAGTTGGTGATGATACTGGGAACTGACTCGGGATTTTCCCCTCTTCCTCCAGTGCCTTAACCACAATATTATCCTTTCTCCCAAAACAAAACCACCCAGTATTTGTTAGAAGACTGGAAATTCAGCTCTAGCAGCTTTAAATTTAAAGATTAATGCTTCACGCCTCATAGGAGATTTTTAAAAAACTTGGAAAGCTTTGGGAATGTTTTCTGAAACAAAACAGAAAAGCTACAGAGGCTGCTTCAGAGCTGGAAGATTTAATTTTGATACATTTTTATACAAAGCTTCATTTTTTAAAGTACTTTTTTCTTGACTCTAGCCAAATAATATCAGCTCTTTGAGTTAAATTCACTAAGCATAATAAAAGAAACAAAACTTCTGAATAATTAAAAGCTTTTCTAATTAAGATCAGAAGTAAAAATTGAGTGGAACTAGAAAGAAAAGGGGAGTTTAACACTTAAAGGCAGTATGACCCAACGAATAGGTAAAGGATTTACTAAATCAGTATTTTTCAGCCACGAGAGTTCAACAGAACACTTCTAAAGAATTTTAAAAGAAAAGCAGATTCACATATACTGTATCCCAAGTTAGATATGTGAAATTGCTGCAGGTCACAGAAACTGAAATTTCCAAGATAACATAAAAATTCAAGAGATCAACAAATCCAAGTGGTTGAAAACCACTGACTTCAATTAGATACGAGCATGAGGGCTCACGTCTTCCATTTCTGAGGGCTGGGTACACAAATGAAGCTCAGGTATGTTGCATTCAATGCAAGTTATGTTCTGCTGTTGAGGAGGGTACATACAGTGCACTTGGATTTTATTTGAATTTTTACTGCCACAAGTAGGTGCATAAGTGGGCACCTAATTGTTAAGACTCCTATGTAACTGTACAGATCACTGTTTCCACAAGAACAGGAGACCTCATTTCAGGAAGGGTTCCTTCACTTGCAAATGCTTTGATGTTATTTGTATTAACACTATTGATATCTTGGTCCTACTAAATGAAAACAGTGAGGACATTGACTACTATTCTGTGGTCGCTTCAGTCAAGATTCTGGACATTTTCAAATATCATGGTGTTACAGGTGTGGAGTTGCTGTATACTAATTTATAGTTATCCTGTGTTTTATGTATACTGAGATGTTTACTGAATGAATGAATAGATATACCTTGATATGGGGCTGTAAAGTATAACAAACTGAAAAGGAACAAAATCTCTCTGCATAAGCATTTATGGCTTGTTAAAAAGCAATGATGAACAAGAACACGCTCATGAGTCAAGGAAGGGAAGGATGAAAAAAGGAATGTGTTGAGTTTGTAAAGTGTATATTGCCTTAGAGGGGGCACTTGTTCAGGAAGTGATTTGAGAGAACTAAGTGACAGACACTTTAGTGAAAGACTTAGGCTTGCTTACGTTCATATTATGAGGGTAAGCGCTGAGATAAGATGGTCTTTGGTCCCGTAAAGGTTGTTTTTGTTGTAGAGTTTTGTTTTTCTCTGTGAATTATATCTTTCTATTTTGAAAATAACTAAAGTTTTAGTTTAAAGAAATTTATTCTATATCCCACATGCCATAGAGTCCTGAAGAGAGAATACAAGTGCTAAGCCTAAATGGACCTGGCATCCTGTTACTGGTGTAAGACAACTGTGGTGTTCTACAGTGGATCAAAGATCTGACAGTGCAAGGGCTGCACCCAGAGTCACTGGCAAGGTGCAGTCACACAGGCTGTGACACTGAGGACTAAACCCTATTCTTTGTGTCACATAAGCTTTAAATGACAAAAGGCAAATCCTTATGGTTTGTGAAGCTCTCTTGCTCCTTTTTTCTCATAAACTAAGATCACATGAGGGAGTAGACATTGTATTGGTTACTGATGTTCCAACAGGAACACTCAGTATTCACTCAAATCCCACTGAAAGATACAAAAACACCTATTAAAAACATGTCATTACTTCTGTGTGCCATGTTCTAGCTGTCAAACACAGACTGGATTCCTTACGACTAGCACAGATACTCAAAACAAAGACTACTTCTGAAATCATCTCTGTGGTACTGTGCATATGTTAGGATGCCCAAGCTGGTCTGAGTGTTATGAGCAGCTGCATAACTTGTGTTAATGTGGAAATGTGGGTGGGCTAAACTACTCTGCTGGGAAGACGGCTTAGTTAGACCTAACTGAATTGAGTTAGGTTATACCACCTAGCTGAAATTGTTCTAAAGGCAGTTCTCCCAGACTGTCACTAATTTCTCAGGTCACATATCTCTGTTCTTCATAGTAGCTGATCCAGAGATTTCCAAAGCAATTAGGTGATTTACTTGCAAAAATTAATCCTATTGATGAAATACTGTTCCTGACAAGGAACAGGGGGTCAGGAGGGAGGAGAACAGAGGGAAGAAGGGGATGAAATTTTGACATGCTGTAGGGTTTGGGCAGACCCATTTATAACCAAGTCATGTAACCAGACATTCCCATATGGGTTGGCCAGTGATATGGCCTCCAGCCAAGAAGGGGCTTTAGCAGGAACTCTACATGTTTCCTGCTGTCAATACAGCACTGACTCTGCAGTCCCATGTTTACTATTCTTTAAAGCTCCCAAAATCTGGGCACTGGGGCCGAGACTCTGGGCAGAAGTTGAAAGCACTGCCCCTGAGAGCACAACTGGTGCTTTAACCTGCTCTGTTGCAGCAGGGAACTGAGATAAAGTATAATGGAAGGGTTTTTAGTATCCCCTTACTCCAGGAGATACGGGCTGAAGGGCAGAGACTCCTCTCCCTTGTCTCCCAGCTCTGTAAAGCTGTCCTGTTGCATTGCAGTGTAAGGCTGTGATACTCTTTGAAACTCAATGAGAGGACAGGGGAACAAGCGTTGGCATTATATTAAAGACCTGTGATCTGTCTTTCCTCTCTTACCTACAGAAAGCCAACTTCTCCTTTTCAGTTTCTCCATTATGAAATGAGGTTTACAATGACTATTTCTGCTTTAGCATGGAGGTAGAATTACCAAGTCCTTGAGTTTAAGCTGGGTGCTCTTCCGTTCAGCTGCCAGGAGAGGTAGCAGGAGAGCAATACGAGGAAAACTTTCTCCCCGCTTGATTAACCGGGGAACTTCTGAACCACTCAGAGCATCTTGCAGCCAGAAGCAAACTTAAATGCCCCCTGAAGTGCACTATTGCATTTGAAATCTGGTAAAAAGCCAATAGTTCATATTTCAGAAACTCATTATAATGGTCACTTTTAATTGTAATACTTAGCAGACTGCAACAAGTTCTTAGTTTTAAATTAGCTCCTAAAGGCAGAATTTTGCATACCACTTCCCCTAAGTTTCCAGAACTCACTGGGGTGTTGTCTTTGCTATCAGTTAACTTTAACAGTTTTAGTAAAATAGGTTATATTTTTCTAAACTAGCCGTAGAAAATTTGAGCAGCCTCTGAAGAGGAACAGAGGAGGGGGAATGTAGATCAGTTCTGGCCAAGCGTGCAGTTGATAAAAAACATGAGCTAATCTGGCCAGCAGTTGAGCTGATTGTAACAGAACCCAGGTACTGTATAAGGAAAGGATGTATTGTGGGACTCAAGAGGTTTAGTTACATGAAAAAATCATTAGCTGTAAAGATGGTAAGATTCTAGGGAAAGCTTAGAATCCTGTTATAAAACTGAATTTGCATCTCAAGAGAAAGTGCTGAGGGAGAACTTTGTTGTACTTTTAAATGTTGACACATTTCAGTCCACTATGCCAGTAAGACCTTATCCGGAGCCTCATGGTTCACTTGTAGCATTCTGATTTATAATGGACCCTCATGGGTTTCTTTTATAAGTCTCAGCCTTATCTAAAGAAGGGAAAAAATACCCTTAGCTATGTTAGTTTAAACCCAGGGGTCTTAATTTGTTTTTGATCAGATTGTACTTAGGGAAAAAATCCTATTGGGTTTGATGTTTTTTTTTTTTTTCTTGATTCATGGAATGAAAGTCCAAATAAAGCTCTCTAGATACAATCTATTAAATTAAAATAACTCATATGAATAGCATCTAAGGCACAATAAAACCCGGAATTTAAATAGATGTTTGCAGAATCAGATAAATCTAAAAATAGAAGCAACTCTTCTCGTCATGCAAGGGTTTTGCATGTCCTTACTGTCTCTAAACACTATGGAATCCTTTTTTTCCCCTGCATTAACACTGAAGGCAATTTCTTGGCTTGGGTCCCTAGATCATAGCCTTTAGCTTTGCATTTCTATTGTCTCTCTGTTGAGGGTCTGATATCAATGACCCTGTGAACATTATTGACTTACCTTTGCTTAGTAATGTGTATTGGTAGTGGTACTAAAAAAATATCACTCTGCCATGGTGATAGGGTTGACAAGACCCCCTCTCTTCCCTCAATTCTAGATTATGGGACCATGTGTGCCAGTACAAACCCTTCCCTCTCTCTTCCATCCTGTAAGGCAGGACCCTAATGATCCAGCAGGGCTGATTTCAAACTTGAAGTAGGTTGCTCAGAGCCTTGTCTAGCCAAGTTCTGACACTACCCAATGCCACAGCCTCTCTGGGGAATCTGTTCCAGTGCTTAATCACTCTCACTGTGAAGAGTATTTTCTTTATATCTAATCAGAAATTCCCTTGCTGTAACTTGGTTTTTTTTACCTATTTTCCTGTTGCTGCGTACCTCAGACGGGAGTTTGGCGCTCTCTTCTCTCTACCTGTTGATCACTGGATGAAGTGCAAATAGATTCTCCTTGGCTTTCTCTTCTTTGGGCAAAGTGCCTGCAAGTCTTGTACTGCTGTCTCAAAACTGTACATAACATTCCAGGTGTTGTCTCCATGTGAGGGGGATATTCACTTTCCTTGACCTGTATATATTTGTATAAATATAAATGTTTGTTGGTTTTAGATGTTTGTATTCCTGTTTTATATAAATATGGATAGGTTGAGGTGATGTATATATAATTATGTGTAAATATATGAAATATATATTACATTTTACATTATCTATATTTATTTGTATGGATGGATGTGCATAGATACATAGACACACACACACATGTATCAAAACAGATATTTGAAAGGGATTTGCCATCCTGGATGTAGTCTGAGTAGGTACAGCTTAGAGGGCAGAGTGTAACTGAGCCTTCTGCAGATGCCTGGTTAATGGTCATCTGTGTTCATCCAGTACATACAGGCAAACACACATGAAGTAAAGATAATGCTTTTCAAAGTTCCTGAAGGGTAAGACCTGAAAGAGTTGCAGTTGTATTACATAGCCAGATTTGTTGCTTTGATTTGAAGCATTGTTTTCCTGGGTTAAGTTTGATTAAAATATTTTTATTTGCTTCAGTTCAATTATTTTCAAATTATAATAGATGCTGCATTTTTTACTTCCAGTTTTCAAGAGCTGAATGAATCACAATGAGCCACTATCAGTGTTTGCAAATACATCTGTTTCTTATGCAGATCCTGATTACTACAAGAAATAAATATTTGTAAGATTAATGTTTGATTCATGCCTGTTAAACAGTTTATAATGTGCCGACTCAGTGACTGAGAGGAGACCAATCCCCGTAGAAAGCACCAAATTTAATCTAGTGTGTGCAAACAATGGATTTGCATTAACACTTGCTCCGGGTTCAGATTTTAATTCCTAAAAATGAATCTCTACACTGTTGTTCTTAAAATGGTTTGCATTTTACTGTCTGGATTCAAATTTTTGTACTTGTCCAACTACTGCTTTGGCAATTTAAGGGGCTTTTTTCCCCTTGGTAGCCTCTAGGTACCTGAAGTCTAAAAGATTGTGTGAAGGATTTTGAGAATCGTGTTTCACCACCTCCAGAGCTGCTTCTAAAGCTGGATTGTGGGGCAGTACCAATGTATAGGAGTCTTGGCTCCTGCACTAGAAAATGAGATGCTTTTGGGTTACTGAAATGCAGTTTAAGGATGTCCTTGCACCTGAATTTATACTTACACATCTCTCTGCTCTTTGCATATTCCTAGTTGTCTGGGCTTTAATCTGCAATACAGTTTTAGGCAGTACAATTAAGAGTGACTCCACGGCTGAGTTTCCAGCCAAATTTGCAAGTCATCCAGACTGTTGACCATCTGGAACAGCTCCTGGGCTGGCTCTGAAGCACTCCAGCTGGTACTCAGGCACTCCCTGGACTGCTCTGTGGACAGGCTCAGGCATTGTGTGCCCAGCCCAGCTGCTGCCTTGTACTCTAGCTATCCTTGCACTAGTGTCACGTATCGTGATAAGAGATAGCCTGGACTCCTTCCTAAAAGGGGCCAGGCATTCTCTTCTAGAAGAGAAGATGACATTTGAATGCAGCCTGACTTCAAGCCAAGTTTTTGCTGCTCACAGAAATATAGCTTAGCCTGTGGGTAACGTACAGGATAGACATAGCCTGTGGACTTCAGATCCCCATAAATAACACAGAGAAAGATATTTCCCTGTCATATAAGGGTGTTGTCAGGAGACAGACATGTTATTTTTTTAAATGCTTGGATAACACAGTTTTAAGGGATGTACCACAGACAGAAGTAACAACTTTATGCCTTTTTTTTTTTAAAACTGGATTGGGATTTATCTGAGTAAACGAGTAGTTTTTATCTGAGTCTAGTCTAAGCTGACTATCTACAGTTGGTAAAACAAAAATTAAGTACTTTTGGGCCATGGTTCTTCTGACCTTCTCAGACGTTTGCTTTAGGAGGAGCAGAACTGTGCCCTAGATCATGTCCTCAGTTGTAAATGGATGACTAGCTCAGAACTGGACATTTACAGTGGCTTCATTCAGAGCCTTGTTGTCTAATTGAATACAATCAGGGGACGGTAATGACAGTCCACGTGTATTCAGACAAGTTCATTGTGTATATAACTTCACTTTGATAAAGTTATAGGGGAAGCAGTAGCTGGTTCACAGCAATCTGAAATACTGAATGTTTGTTATATACAAAAGACTAAACTGTATTTTAAGGCATAACCTCAGAAACTGGGAATATAACTCCATAGCTCCAACACGGATCCTGAACAAAGGTGATTAGAGAATTTCTGCCAAAAGAGATTTATCTAGAGAAAAAAGCTATTTATTAATTTGTGTGTCTGTGATACTTTACTAATTATTTTATAACAAAAATCCCATGCCACATGATGAAGGATTCAATCTACACCATATGCCACTAAGCGAAGTGGTTGTGCATTTACAGTTCTTACAGATTTACTGATAGATTCAGCTATGTTTTTTATAAATCCTGCAAACAGTTGTCCTAGTTTTAAAACCTAACTTCTTTTCAAATTCTAGTATACTTTGCCAGTAGGCAAGTGTGCTGTTTTGATTGAAAATGTAAGCTCTCTTTAAGTTAGAATACTGGTCGTGAGTAACCTCAGAGCCAGGCTAGCATTGGCTGCTGTAAGCTGGCCATGGCTGGTTTTCAAGCTTCAAAAGACCTCATCTGTGGACACTGATCATGTTCAGATCTGCTGGAGCATTAAAAAAAGAAAAAAGAAACTTTTAAAGTTTGAAAGGGTCTGACTTCACTGGAAAAAATAATCAATAGTGGTCTTGCCAACCACTAGGTAGAAGCTGGCAGCTCCGGCAATGCAGTATGTCAAAGCCGCTGTCTCCCACACTTAAAGTTTAGGCCTAACTTAAATAAAATGTATTTTTAAAATGAATATTTTTAGAGTGATTTAAAATTATTCTTCCTGACTTTTTAAGATCTAAATATTCCTGAAATTCACCTCTTTTATCTCTCTAAGCATGTATTTCCCTACTGGTTCCTGTAATTGGTGCAGCACAGAAACATATATTTGTATGAAGACATTTTCTCAGAGACTTTCAGACTTTGACAGATTCATTCTCATTCAACTTTCCTTCATGTTTATTAGAAAAATACAGAGATAGAGTACCCTGGTTCTACAAATATAATGCATTTTTCTTTCTAATTCAGTTTATATCTGTAACATTTATGAGGTTACCATGACCTGAGTTAACTGGTGATCCAACATCCTAGGAGAGCATTCAGATACCTCCTTTATTCCTATTGAGCAAATCCTATGAAGTGTTGGCTTTTTAAGGGTGACACTTATACCAGCTGCATTTTTCTTCATTTTTTTCCCCAAAACGTATGTAAATCCAGGCAATATAATGTGACATTACATTTTTTTCTACATTCCAAAGTAGATGGTATACGGTTTTATTTTCACTTAGAATGAATAAAAAGGATTGATTCTTGTGAAATCCCTCCTGATAGGAACCAGAAACAAACATAAGGGAATGCAGATACAAGGGGGAAGGAGTAATGCCCTGCTTATGTATAAATTGAGAAGTTCATTAGGAATGACTGGTAAGGGAAGAGCATAGCTCATGAACATATGGGAAATCAGTTTACTTCAGAGAACTAGGGGTGAAAGGAAGGGATGTCTGCTTTTTATTAAAACCTGAAATGCATTATAATTGGCCTGAGCCTTTGCCCAGATGGCTTCTCTTATGCTGACATCTGTAAGAGTGTATATAAAGCAACATTAAGAAGCTGTCTCTTGTGACAGTGTGTACACATGTAATTCTGTTAAAAACTAAGTCCTTTGCTATCTGTAGTGTTGGTCTTTGAAAAAGCATGCTGAGAAATGTCATTTGTTTGACAAAAACTAATTATGGAACATGCTTTTTATATGGAAGGTTTCTACCACATATGAGGAAACTTTTTAGGGCTTTTCACCTGTTTTTGTAGATTGTTGTTCATTCTTCATCATAAATTCCAGGTAAACTTTTTGGTTTTTTTGGTTTTATTTTTTCAGGAGGAAACACAGGGTTTCTTCTTCCGGTTCTTTGTATTTTTTTTCCCGAAGTTTCAGTGTAATTATTTTCAATTTTCACATGTGAATTGAAGTTGTTTTCCACTGACCAGTAAAAAGCTTAAATGGTACTAGAATGTCCATTTCCTAATAAGCTGGTAGGACAATGACAGTGGATGCAATGTAATACATGGATTAGTCTGTTCACTTGTATCTGTAATTCACAGGGCAATACTTTTTAAAATAAGCTGTCAACATGCTGCTTCTTTCTTTATCAGACAACAGGAAAATTAAAGTCAATGGCACGAGGGAACCTATTGAGTTTAAGACAAATCAGTGGTTTGGGGCAACAGTCAAAGCTCATAAAGAAAAAGTTGTGGTAAGTCTTATGCATTTGGTATTCATTTCGAGATAATGTTTATTTTTCTCAAATATGTATCTTTAGTAGCTCTCTGTGTAGACTGTGGAAACAACTATGATTATGAATGAATTATAAAACAGATGATGTATGTAACTCAGAAAATGAAAGCAGCCTATGAAATCAGGTTGAACTGATCAAGTTAAGATAATCTTGCTGCCATGTGAAAATAGCAGAATGCCATATTGTTATGGAAGTGAATGATGATTTTTTTAAACAGATAATGAACATATTTTAGAGATACACAGTTACTGATAGCTATATGCTATGAAAAGTTTTGTATTATGAAGCTTCATTGGGAGCGTTAAATGCAGAATGTAATGCAAGCCAAGAACCTGTACTGAAGATCAATTAGTGAGAGAAAGCACTGCCCTCTTTTGTCACATTTTACATTGTTTTGAACAGCTATGTCATAGTAATGGTAAAACAGATGCAAAAAAGTCATGATAAAAAGGCTCCAAATCAAAATTGACAACAAAGTCCAATGTCTGTTTTCCAGTTTCACTGAACTTTTTACCTGTATTGGTAGAGGATCCCAGCAGGGGGCAAGCACTTTTATTGCTTAGTAAAGTAGTGGTGAAGCCTCTTATACACAGACATTATGCACTAAGGTTTACATTGAAAATGTCGCTGAAATAATTTTGATAAGAATAATTAGCTTGGTCCTTCATTTCATTAGTTTTTAGAACTGTAAAGCAACAATTTGTGTCTTGAGATTTGCTTAAAACTTCCGAACTACTGAAGAAGTAATCATAATGGAAAACTATCTAAAGGAAATGCTTTCCCTTAAATAGTATGCCTTGTAGATAACCTAGAGAAGGATTTTGACATGAAACAGGTAATGAATAAAACATCACCCTATTCTGTTACAGAACTAGCATATACTGTTAATTCTCTGTCACTTGTGTCAGTGTTATCACAGCTCTCAAACTTCCTAATCAGTGTCTTCATGTACCACTCTTTTGCACATGCATTTTCTATTTAAAAGTTAATTACACAAAGAAAGTATTTATAAGAATAAATATTACATCACTTTTCTGAATTGTCAATGTAAAAATTCTAAAAATAGCTGAATTTTTTTCATTATATGTACTCTACTAAACAACAGTTCAGAAACTGAAATAGAATCGTTCTTTACTACCATTTGATGTATCTTAATCAAATGAGCAGAAAACCTCATCACCAACTGATGTGCTGTGTCTGTACTGACCAAACTTTTGTTTTGCTTCTGATAACTCTTCTCAGGCTTTCTGAAACAGAGATATAGTCAACACTTTTCAGGCAAAAACCTGAATACTGAAGCTAGAAAACTTTGTCTTTTAAGCTATGTAGACTGAAAGGAGAGAAAAAGAAAATGTAATCAAGCTGTCAGAAACTTTTTTTAAAACTGTAAATGTGGTAGTGCTGCACCTGGGTCAGGGCAATGCCCAGTATCTATACAGGCTGGGGGATGAAGGGATTGAGAGCAGCCCTGCGGAGAAGGACTTGGGGGTACTGGTGGAAGAAAAGCTGGACATGAGCTGGCAATGTGCTCCTGCAGCCCAGAAAAGCCAACCACATCCTGGGCTGCATCAAAAGAAACATGGCCAGCAGGTTGAGGGAGGCGATTCTGCCCCTCTACTGCACTCTGGTGAGACCCCACCTGGAGTACTGCATCCAGCTCTGGAGCCCCCAACATAAGAAAGACATGGACCTGTTCGAGCAGGTCTAAAGGAGGGCTGCAAAGATGATCAAAGGGCTGGAGCACCTATGCTATGAGGACAGACTGAGAGAGTTGTAGCTGTTCATCATGTAGCATCATCATCAGAGAAGGCTCTGGGGAGACCTTATTGTGGCCTTTCAGTACTTAAAGGGGGCCCACAGGAAAGATGGGGACAAACTTTTTAGCAGGGCCTGTTGCAATAGGACAAGGGGTAATGGTTTTAAACTAAAAGAGGGAAAGTTTAGACTAGGTAGAAGGAAGAGATGTTTTGCAATGAGTGTGGTGAAACACCGGAACATGTTGCCTAGAGAGGTGGTAGATGCCCCATCCCTGGAAACATTCAAGGTCAGGTTGGACGGGGCTCTGAGCAACCTGATCTAATTAAAGATGTCCCTGTTTATTGTAGGGCAGGGGTGGATTAGATGACCTTTAAAGTTTCCTTCCAACACAAACTATTCTATGATTCTATTATTCTATTATATGATTCCATGATAGTAAGCTGCATTAGGTTAATGTTTATGGTTATATATAATTTTTGTTTCAATCCGGTAAGCTCAATGTCAAATGTACCTAAAATCACCCTCACAGGAGAGAGATTCCTGTTTGCTGCACTCTGGTTTTGCCCTCTGGTATGATTTAGTCTGTAAAGTCTCGTAGGCAGGAAAAAGTTAAGAGTCCCTGGTCCTTAAACCAATGTTCGGAAGCTCTGAATTTTGTGTTAAGCTCTGAGTAGCACAGTGGTTCATCCAGCTGGAACTGATTGAAGAACTAAGGCTTATACAGTAATGTGAATAATAACAATGTCTTGCCAGAGGTAGACAAGTTAGGACATGAATGGAGGATTTGTTTGTATCTTAGAGAGACAAGGTTGTAGGGAGAGGTAGTGTCTTCTCCCCGCCCCCAGCCAATTGAAAAGTTTTAGGGCACAGGAGCCCCTGAAGAATGACTTGCATACCTGACAGCTTATGTCCTCTATTTTTCCAATTATTTGAATTGCTTTCAAAATTCTCTCTCTCTACACAACTTGTATATCTTTTATCCTTACGTTAGTAACACCATTACCATAACACAGAAGATTAAATATTAGTTCACTAGCCAAAATTTATTTAGCAAAAACCTGTTCACTGAGAGACTGTTGAATGCATTATAGCTGTATCATCTCTCCAAAGATTTGAACCAACGGTTTATAAGAAGGCAGACAATCTGATGATTGTGACACACGATATGACACAACACCCTGACAAATCTCCCGCTTAGTAGAATCATAGCAGTTCTATTGCAATGGCCATTATCTTAAGACATATCAGGACAGAAGCAGGAATGTCTTCAGCCACGTGTATGTGATCTATGTCTTAAACTATGGGATCAAGTCCTGTGCAGTGTGCAGTAATAGAGCAAACGTATTACTTGTGAAGCAGGCTTAGAGGGTATTTGTAACATATGCTTAAATGTGAGTTGTAGTCCCTGACAGTTTTTACCTGCTAAGGGCTATAAGTGAAAGATTAGACTACGCTTTTCAGATTATAATGAAATTATAAGAACCAGTGGTCCTGTATTTTCTTCTGTCAATATGTTATGATCATTCCTACATGAACGATACAATGCCAGAGAGAATCGTTGTACACTGTTAAAAACTACATTTGCCAGATGCATGAGTGTATGAAAGGTACATGTGACATCATTTCTGTTTTGACAGGCTTGTGCTCCCTTGTATCATTGGAGAACCCTTAAAGATAGCCCTGAGAAGGACCCCGTTGGCACCTGCTATGTAGCAATTCAGAACTTCAGTGCCTATGCTGAATATTCACCTTGTCGAAATAGTGAGTATTAGGAACAATCTGTGTTGGAGCAATTGATATTGCACTCAATGTTTTCATCCTTTCAGTCTTCACACAGTCTTGATTGAATGAAGATTACTATATGACATTATTGCATTGGATGAGGGTTTAAAGAAAAATCGACATTAAATTATATGCCTGCAATTGGATGCTTTATTGTATAATTGAAAGAGGAGAAATTATGTAAATTAAGCTTATACAGTTATAGTGATGAGATATAATTGGTTCAATTTCAATGGCTTTAAAATGTAACAAACAGATCTAGATAAGAACCAGACAGCATTTTAAACCGATTACTCATGTTCATACTTAGTATAAATCTCTCATCACAAGATCACCATCTGAAGACCAGACTATTCACAGAAACACACAAGCCTGTATCACCATTCATGCCAATATCACCCACAATAGCACACTTATGAAGGAATTCCAGCACGGAAGAAAGCCATGCACATTAGCACTGCTGTTCCACATTCTTCTCTGTGGATGTGGTAGCAAACTCTGGGCCTTACTTCTTGGGGAATAGGGAAAAACAGTGCACATATATTTAGAATCGAGTTCAGTTACCGAGAAGTCTGCATAAAATACCACACATTAGATTCAATCAGTTGTTCATCCTGTTCAGCATCCTATGTCTAAGTGTTTATGATGATTATTAATATTGTCATTGTCCCTGGATGGACAGGATCCAGTCTTGTCCCTGGATGGACAGGTACAGAAAGAAGCTGAATCTGTAAGAAATGATGACCACAAGATCTGCTTCATGTACTTCCAATGTCTCACTGGGGCTTTGCCAAAGGCTTATGCTATTTGAAAAGAGAGTTCAAGTGGCTATTCCTGCTCTCAGTTTCCCAATTCTGCAGACTTCCAGCACTCCAGTGCTCGTAGAGAAGCCCTAAAATGCATGCCAACACACTTTGTACAATTATATAAGGATTTGGAGACTAGAAATAAATTGGACAGAAGCAGGAAAGATAATTTTGCATGTACAAATGTGCATCCAAAATTATATTACACTTCAGTCATCACTGAGCAAATGTGTATCAATTAAAGGCCCTTGTGAAGGACATGTGCCCCTTTCCCTTGCCATAGTACAGATAAGCAGGATGTTGTCTGAACATTGACCTATGCTGAGCCATCCACTATGTCAACAATTTTGAGAATGCCTTAGGAAACACTTATTTTTGTGTTTATGGCAGAGCAGACTGTGGTGACTGTGGATTTCTTGTTAAGTTGTTCACTTTTGTATCTACAGCCAAATTCCAACTGAACCCCTGGTAGTTGTTGCAAGGGTCCTTCCTTGGCAGTGAGCACAGAAAGTGCCAAGTAACTGGTCTTATTTTTCAAAATCTTCAAAAGGGGGCTGCATGTTCAGGGTCCTGTAGAAGGTCTTGATTTGCTCTGCCTCTTCTGAAAAAGAATACACATCTTTTCACATATTTTGGTAGTTTTGCATTTACAGCCTTACAGCTCCAGGGATGTTTAAGTTGTCTTCTACATGCACTGTGAAATCAATAAAATGCTTCTACCTTCATAATTGCAGGCAATGCAGATCCCGAAGGACAAGGCTTTTGTCAAGCAGGTTTCAGCTTAGATTTTTACAAGGTGAGATTCTGCTTCTGAAATACTTTGACCAAATGTAACTCTTTTATATCCCCAGTGTTCCAGCACTGTCTCAGTGATCAAGAGTTTATCCCCATGCTGTTGTGTATGAAAAGTTTCGTGAAGTTGTTGCAAGTTCTTTCCTCCTTTGCAAGCTTTGAACTTTCTGGGTTCATTAATAAAAGAAAATATGCAATCAGCACCTATTTATCTCTTTGCAGCACTCCAGTCTGACTCTGCTCAGCCTATCTTAGTAGATAAATAGGCAAAAATTGTATGTGCTTCTATCTCAGTGTGTCCCACTTACAATGCTTTTCAGAGACCTGACTTTCAGGAAATAATGGGCAGGCACCAGCTAGTTTTTAAAAGTTAAAACAGGTTGTATAAGGATGCTTTTGGAGGCAGACTAGTCATTGAGTAAGACTGTTCTCTTGTGGAGGTGAAAGTGAAAGTGCTTAAGGAGGGTCCAGAAACAATATTGTGGGCCAAAGAATAAACTTTGCAATTATTACTATTATCTGTACCAATATTACAGGACCAGAATCTCACATAACTTTGATCATTGCCATTGTTTTCAATGCTCTGCAGCTATGTTGTTATTCACATTATTAATTGCTGACGAATAAAGACCTCATTGCAGGGTAGACAAAAGTATATTTCTCTATAGAGCATTACTGTTGCTTCATTGAATGTGAAGATCCTCTTTTATGCTGACTTTGTTTTGTTACAAATAATCAACAATTTTTAGAATGCTGTGTTAGTGCTACAAAAATTATGGCTTTCATTCATGTGAGGGTGCCTAGATTGATTTTAACTTTATTTAACTGTAGATTTTCCTGCACATCCATGCACCTACAGCCTTTTCTTGAACAGGGCTATTCTCTTTTATCATGATTCTGATATTCTTTTGGTCATTTAAATTGTTTTTCCCATGCATGGTTAATTTTGTTGTGTTCTTTTGTTGTGTAATTTTATTCAATTCTGCTTTTTGTAGAATGGAGACCTGATAGTAGGCGGGCCTGGTAGTTTTTATTGGCAAGGTATGTTAAATTGATCCAAGAAGTGAAACAGAAAATATTTTTGAAAATGTTCTTCTAGATTTCCATTGTTTTCTCAGTTTAAGGTAACCAGTCTCTGGTCTTATTTTCAACAAATACAAATCAGAAGAATTGCTTAACAAGCAACTGACCATAAAAATAAGTCAGGGAAAATTCAGGATGTGGGTTGTATAGGAAGCAAAACAGGTAGAAATAACTATTTTTATGTTGGCATTTTAGCACATTTGTCATTTAATTAATAAGCTGACTTTTTCCCTAGAAATACCGCAATTGTAAAAATAGCTAATATTTGTATAGCAAATGTTTGTCACTATTGGTTTCTGAACATAACCTTCTATTGCTATTTGCATATATTGTTAGTTCATTTGTGGCATCACTATAGTTTCCCAGAGGTAGTTTCTCATATAGATAAAACTTGAGGTGGTTTTGGCAAAGGGTTAAAAGGGTATTTTCGCTTTAACCTGTTTTGACATGTATGAAGTAGCTAATTCCCAGACTGCCAACCAACTTGCCGGTTGTCATCGATGTGTGTTTTTGTATTGCTATTAAAGGAGGAAGATCTAGTTGATTATGGTGGTAGGGAATTCATAGCTTCAAATTCTCCATTCAGATATCGCTTCCATTGGTCTACTAAATTTGTACTCTACAGTATCAAAAGGTAGCTGAGCCTGAAAATGCTTGACTTTAGTTTGAATCAGCACCTTGAAATGGGTTTGGAGGTGGTTTTGTGGTGGTTCAACGGAGCCTCAATGCCTTGCTTTATTGATTTATATGTACTCTTGAGACTTTCAGGGTCTGATTGAGAGAAGTCTCAATCTTTGCATCTGTGTTATATTATCCCTTCAGCTCTGTTCTGATTTTTTGCTAGCCCTATTTTGTAGAAACTGTGTCTCCTTTACATCGCTTTCATTTATGAAGTTGTTTGAATCCAGGTCAAGTAATCACTGCAAGTATTGCGGATATCATTGCAAATTACTCCTTCAAGGATATTTTGAGGAAACTGGCACGAGAAAAGCAAACAGGAGTGGCCCCACCTTCATATGACGACAATTACATGGGTAAGCTCTGTGTCAGTTAGCAATATGTTCAAAGAGTATGGGTCTTATACAAATGTGAAAACAAGTCCTGAATTACTAACATCCCAATTGTGAGAGGATTTAAACATTTTTTGCATTAAGCACAACCTCAAATCACTAGTTTGCTAGTTACTTCAATGAGATTATGAAAATTCTTAAAA
This sequence comes from Rissa tridactyla, assembly GCF_028500815.1. Taxonomy (NCBI): domain Eukaryota; kingdom Metazoa; phylum Chordata; class Aves; order Charadriiformes; family Laridae; genus Rissa; species Rissa tridactyla. The sequence goes on along the minus strand of NC_071467.1, from coordinate 144,739,966 downwards.
TTATGCAAAGCAGCAGGGTTTGAAGGTTGAGATCTTAAATGGCACATTGGGGTTATTATTTGATCTTAAATAGTTAAGCAGAAATACAAAATTTTCCCTTTTATATCTTTTTTCATTCCAAGATGATGGACTGAGTTTAAAATAATTAAAGACTATTTCAATTTTAATAGATAAAAGAATAATCAGTTCTACAGTATTTTGTACAGTACTGCACAAATACCCAATTTATTCTCACTGATATTTAAAAGATACAATTGAAGTAAGCAATAGCAAAAGTCAATTTGATTATACTATGTAATAAATATGGAAAAGGCTCTTTATGTACCTTTTATTAGTACTGATCTTTAAGAATTTGCATATTCATGGCTCTGCATATAAGATCGGTTTTTCTTCCCATAATTATAGAAAAGTTACAGTGGAATTTGAAGGCAAAGATGCCCATAGATTTGAAATTACTGTCCCTGATACAATTCAAAGGTCTTTACTCTGTCAATAGCAATTATCTCACAGGTTTACTAAAGCTACAGGAGATACTTAACTGCATCTTTGGAAATCTGTCTTCTGTATAGAGCTAGAGCAGGATACTCACACATTATGGTACAGTGATGAAGATTTAAATTGTGTCAATAGCTATTAGGGCAAACCACTGTAGTACCTGCTGTTTTTTCAGATAATTATTAAGTATTAATGATTTAGAAGGTAATTTTTGGAGAAAAGGCATAGATTTATTATACATTCAGACCTATAGTTAAATTAGTCATAATAACGTGGTAAAATTTTCCTTTTTTCCACAGTTTTACTATACTAATGTTAGAAAATTTGCATTCTGATGATCAGGTGAACAGACAAATCTGATTGTCCTTGCATATTTTTTGAAAGAAATAGTTTATCAAGTGTTTTGCTTTTAATTTATCTTTAAACAGGATACTCAGTGGCTGCTGGGGAATTTACTGGGGATTCTGAACAAGGTAAGAAGCTATATACTTGAATGGAAACCATACGGCCATGCACCTGTTAAGTTCCTCATTCATTGGGTCTCTAGGCAGGAAGGTACCTTTTATACAATTGAAACACTGGTGAGACTTAAGCTGTCTGTACCCAGCATTCTCAGAGGCAAATGTTTCCTTAGAAGGTATAGCATAACAGAGCAGAATTTATGTGACCCAGAAGTCTGAATCTGTTGTTATGGTATTGTGCCCATGCGTCTGCTCAGGAGTTAGTGCTGTCACAGCATGGTAGGTGGAGCCATCCAGGCTCACTTAATTTAGCCAGTTTGGTGACCACTACTAACAAGTGGAGCCAACAGTGCAGTCCTGTAGAGTCTTTTGGGCCATACTCAAGTTACTCACCTGCGTAGGGGCTGCTGGACCTCAGCATCTGGCGGGCCAAAATGCAGTGTGTCTTGGAAATGTCCGTGTATGCTGAAAGCACACTTCTGACTGCCACATAAACATCACAGCCCAGGCTAGGAGATAACATTCAGCTGCTTCTGGACAAAGACATGTGCCTACAGCAGCATGCTAGGTCTTGTTGGAGAAAGCAGCTCTTGGCTCTATAAAAATTTCCCTAGTTCCAGTTCATGTCCCTTAAGGATGGGGTGCTTGGGGCAGTTAATTAGCTGACCCTTTTCATACATTATATTTTCTTACACAGGCATATGCAGTAATAACAAGTTCTCTGTGCTCTTGCTCCTACCCCAAGCCTTATATTTAACAGCAGGAGACAGAAGAATTGAATTCCTTTTTATAAAACCTGGGCTTAGAGGCAGAGAAAACATTCTACAGGAAGATGGGGTGTTCAATTAGTCCCTTGAATTAGGAGAAGCTGAATGCACGTGAATATAAATGTCTGAATATAGAATCATGCCTGAGACTTTGTAAAGGTTCTTGGATCAAGTTTGATACAGGACATATTTAGAATAATTTGCATTTAAGTGGCAACTGTCATCCACAAAGAACCAGACATCTCACAGACTTAATAGCATTGCTTAAAAACGTGATCAGTGTGAAACCTTCACCTGAAATGTTTCATGATCTGTAAAACACCATCTTCTAGGACTCTACATTAATGATTTGATAAAGTAGAGCAACATGCACTGAGGAACAGGTTTTGACCAAAGTTATAGGATAAATATTTTTTCAAATGTGCAGAATGTCATTGCATAATTTAGAATTCAGCTCAGACACTGAGGTTCAAGTTGTTCCCTCTGGCAAAAGGTGACAAAGGATATTTATTAGTTTCACATGGCCAGGGAAAACTGCCCTGGAAGGTGGCAGCTCCAGTGACACAGTTCTGTAATTCTCTAAGGACAAAGTCAGAGCAATCCATCCTGCAGGGTCTAGGTTTAGCAGCAGTAGTTCCTGGAACACCACTGAGGCTTTGACTTAAACCTCACTTAATTGATGTACTGAACTCATAGCACAAAGTACTGTGGCAGGAGAACTGAAAACAAGCTGAACATTGCTTGATTTTCAAGTTGTACAGTAAGTTTTGTGGATGCGTTAGAAATTGAACACTAGTTTTTCCAAGTCTCTGTAAGATGAATCTAGTGTAGAGGAAAAGCTCCTGTCACTGCGGTCTGGTAGAGTACATTAAAAATAATTAGTCATAAATAGAAATTTGTCCATGATTTAGCTATTTTCAAGTGTTCTGAAATTGTACAGGATTTCAAAACATATAGTTAGTTGAAAATACCCGTGATCTCTGGCGTTTCATACCTTAAGAGTTATGTTTCTTGTGTAAGGCTGACAGTCTGACAGAAGGTGTTCCTTAAGGGGTAGCTTTCTTGAGGGGGTGAACAGCTTCATGGTCCACGCTCACAAAGCCAATAGAGACATAGTACAAATGAACCCAGCTTCTCAGAACTGCTGCTGCTTAATTCCTATAGAGTTTCCTGTCCTGTGCCACTATGGGTTAAAAATAATAATAATAATTTTGAGCTGAATGCTATAATGTGGGAAAAAGATGTGTGGTAATGGAAGGCTGCAGCCACATACGTATATATATTTGATTTTTTTTAATGCATATTCACATTTTTATAATGGATGGTTCTTGAATCACTAAGTAACATGAATGGTTGGCACAAAGAATTGCATTGTTGGCTGACCTGGGAATCATCCTGTGTCCTCTTCAGTCCTTCATTACTACTTCCAACCACAGAGGATTATATAAACCCAGAGAGGAGCAGAGGACTGCTAGGTCAATACAAGTGGGTGTTCAAGGTGCTCTGATATCTGAAGTTCTTGTTGCTGTCTTCTGATGTGGATATCCTAATGAGGAAAGGTTTAGACAGTAAGACTGCAGGCTGTGATTTTGCTCTTCCTTTTTTTTCCCCATTTTTTCCACTAGTTGTTAAGAATTTACCACTGAGCAGAATTACATCCCAGAAGGCAGCTAGGTCCGATATTTCATGTTCTTGTTCAATGAATTCCCCCAATGCCAGTCACAAAAAATTTCCTTGTAATGATTTTAGTTAGCCTGTGCAGAACTTGTCAAATGCTTTCATGACACCAAGCCAAGTAGCAGATGAGACAAACGGTTGTGCAGCCAGAAAGAAAAAGGGTGTTTGTAAGGACAGCTGTGTTTAGCTTCTGTACTCTACTGTGTGATGCTACAACTAATTCTGGTTCCATCAATCCACAGCTGTAAAGTAACAAGCTGACTCGTACTAAGAGCTTTATTATACTGTGCAGTACTAAGTAATGCTAGGCAGAAAGAGATCTCTGGATGTGTTCAGCAGTTAAGATATAATATTTTGTGCAACAAGATGCACTGAATGAATGTTAAAATCTTATGAATTAATGTCTTGAAGTGAATTGCAGGTGTTTCTGCTACAGATAACAAACCAAAATCCTAAGGGTTATTTGTATGTCAAAGAAGAATTTAAGCGGCATGGGGTGTATGTTGCATGCACCACTCAGATAGCATAACCAGTTCACTGTTGATCATTTATGTTTTCAGAGTTGGTTGCTGGAGTCCCAAGGGGAGCACAGAACTTTGGCTATGTATGTATTGGACGCACATTTTATCCTTTTTATAGTGAGAATGCAGTTAGACTGTTTGGAAGATTGAAGTCTACATTATATTCTCTGTCTCTGATCCTAAACTTTTGAATCAGAGAAAACTGCCACTGACCTTCACCCTCAGGCTTACCTGGCTGTGTTGAAATGCCTTGCTGGTTTGGGCTTTGAATATTAAGCAATTAGTCCTTTCTGAAGTTTGTTTTCAGTAGCCCATTAGAAGCATGCTTTGTGTATGACTAGTATCCCTATACCCGCTGAGTGTTATCAGACCTAAGCTTGCCCATAGGTTAGCATATTTCATATGCAATGCTGTGTCCACAGTGGAGAGAAGTCCAAGTTCAAATTATTCATACACAGTGTTTATTTTCAGTGCTCTTAAGTATATACACTGAATACCAGATGCAAAAAGTCATGATATGCAGTTAGAAGTGAAGGGAGAAAACAATACACGTGTGTGGATACATCTTTTATGTCATAGGGAAAAAAAAGTTTCAGAACTAGCCTGATTGTGAGAGATCCCAGCCACAGACACATTCTCTAGTTTTCATAGAATCATAGAATGGTTTAGGTTGGAAGAGACCTTAAAGATCATCTAGTTCCAACCCCCCTGCCATGGGCAGGACATCTCCCACTAGACCAGGTTGCTCAAAGCCCCGTCCAGCCAAAAATCCTTGTGCCTCTGGAACTTATTAATACCATTTTGCAGAGGAAAGGTGTGTATGTGTGTTTATATGTGTATGTATGTATGTATCTATTTCTTAATGTGTTAAGTTCATGTTTTCATGTGTACTGATGTAGTCACTGATTAGCTGATAAGACTGTGATTTGCTGCTCTTCACAGTGTCCCATAAGGAAGGAAAAGTCATTTCCCCATTTATTCATGGAGGAACCTGAGACATATAATCTTAGTCATTTGTTCAAGATCATACAGGAAAACTGTGGTGAAATGAAAGAACTGTTTTTTCTTGGCCACTTGGACTATCCTTCAGTGTGTCAAGTTGGTTTGCAGTGATGTTACACTTTAACATCTCCATGTGTGCTTGAAAATTTCCATATTTTTCTGTTACCAGGTCTCAATTATTAATTCTTCAGACTTGACCTTTATCCAGAATTTCACTGGTGAACAGGTAATGTCAAGCAACTACGTGATGAAATATTGTATCTCTAGAGAATATAGTTTCATTAACATCGTTTCAAGAATATATAAAATACTTTTTAGAATTAATGACCATAGAAACAAAGAGGATTATCAATACAATTTTTTTAAAATGGATATCTGATATGAAGGCCTATCTGTTGTTTTTTATTTGCAGATGGCGTCTTATTTTGGGTACACTGTTGCAGTATCTGATGTTAACAATGATGGGTAGGTTACCAAATATATTCAGCTACACTGAACATTCATAGAAGCAAAGCCTGATATTTATTGATAAACACAGGTTTTCAGGTACTTCATACCTCAAAATGCTTCTCTTGGCTTCTCTGTTTTTCTGATTTTAATTGTTCACATAGGCTTATCTTTGTGCAATCACAGTGGAACAAGTATTTGCAGGCCTAGTTTGGGTGAGTTTATCTTCCTGAGTATTTATTCAAAGCAGTGTGGCAAAGCGGGAATGTCCAAAGTCTTAGGAAACAGACCCAGGTAGAAGAACAGTGAATAAACAGTGCTAGCTACTGCTGGGAAGAGATAGGTGAAAGTCAAAAGTTCATTCTCCCATTCTCAAAAGCAGTTGTCTTCTCACATGTGGACCATCCATAGCTTCATTTCTCAATTTTGAAAGCTTTCCAATATCATCAGCTCCTCATTCCAGCAGCTGCTGGTTGGCCATCCATTTTCATCATCCAGAGGACCAAGTGTCTCGGGCTCGTAGTTGTTATGATAGGCATTGTGCTTGTCTGAGGGAGAACACTGCTCAGCTGCCAGGGTCATGCCTAAGACACTTGGGGATTTCAGACCCTGTTGAACAAAACACTTGCTAACTGTGAACTCATGCAAGGTCTAATTAAATGTTTTGGAAGATCAGGACTTTAGTAAGTGAATATTGATACTAGCTTTCTAGCAAGGAGATAAAGATCCCCGAAGCTGAGAGTCTTGGAAGTCTGCACAAAGGTGAGCCAGGATTATATTTAGAGCACTGGCATACTCTCCCCTATTTAAAAATATCTCAGATGTGTCTACTTCATACTCTTTTCTTGTGATTATTTCTTATTAGGTGCTTAAACATAGTGCATTAAATAATTTTTCTGGGCTAAATCATTGCTTCCCAGAAGTCACTGGTGACGCTTTAAAGAAAAGAGAAAAGTAACGAGGTGATAAAATGTTATTGCAGTTCCAAAATAAAAACATAAATTAAAAAAAAAAAAAAACCAAGAAAGAAAAAAGAAGCCATTTCAACATTTGTACTCATGGTACTCAAATCTTTCCAAGTTTCTGAGGTTAAATTTTGTCATAGTACTATCACTTTTGAAAATTCCTATTTTTATGATATACAGAGTCAGGTTTAATTTAGTCCTACCATAATGCATTACTAATGTGAAACGGTGGAGAAACATTAATCTGAGTTACAATAGACACTCATTAGACTTTCAGGGAACTTGCTATTTAACTTCTCACTGAACCAAACTATTTCCCGTGCAGGTTATTTCCTGTGAACCATAGGGTTACTTGATAGGTCTCATATTTTGTGTGTTCCTCTAAGACCACAGTTTATGTCAATAATATAATCAAACTGCTATTAAGGCCTGTGTGGTCTCCCAGTCTATATCTTAAAAGAAATCTAACGACTCTCTCTGAGATCCAAACATCCCTCAGAAAACAAAACACAAAAAGCTCTACTTGATAAACATGTCTGATTAGATATGTAGTCTATCTTTGCTGGTTTGCACATATAGTCGATAGAAATATTTATCTGAAAGGGAGAGTAAAACAGAGGGTGGGAGGGGGAGAAAAGGCAAAAGGGAGATGGCAACTTCAAATTCACTTGGGATTTTTGTGCAGCTAAGGATAAAGGAGGTAGTGATGGCCTTATCAGTATGAGAATCCTGATTAAGTTATATGCTGAAAAGATTAATAGCAATCATGCTTTGCTGTAATAAGACTGAAGACATGGCTTAAAGATTAGTCTCATCCTGGGAAGAAAGCTCTGTAGACCTTTTTCTCCAGCAGTTCTGCAGGTGTTCCAGAGTGGCTCTTGCAGTTTTATCTGCACCCCATCGGGATTGTAGGCAGAACAGGGAAATGGAGGATATTGTTTGAACCACTGTTTAGTTGCCCACTGCTAATAATGAGAAATCCACAATGAAACTTAACAAATCAAGATTTGCCATCAACTTACAGACTACATTCCTAGTAAAGAGGGAAAAAGAGAACACTTTCCATTTAGACTGAAACGGTCCAATAAAAATAGTGGCATAAACTGTTTACTGGTCTTTTATTTGGCCTATATCAAAGCTCCCCATAGTTATACTTTGACCTCTTGACATTTCCCATACTCCTGCTTTTTATTACTTGGCAGGATACAAAGAAAGTGCATACAGTCTCAGCAGGTGGTCAGCTTGTGATTTTTAAAGATTTTTTTTATCGGAAGGGAAGCAATACTGGCTGGTTACCTTTCTGTGCTGGAACAAAAACAAATATATAATTTATATTAACTGCAACATCTTAGTGCAGTAATGAAATAAACCTTATGAAACAGTTCAAAATACCACTGCAAATGGAACTGCACGTTATGGTTTAATATTACTGTCCAGCGGCTTTTGCTTTGCTCTTATGGCCTTTTAAAAGGAATCACATCAACCTGAATTTGTCTCAGAACTCCAATTTTGTAAATATAGACTCCTACAATTTAAAAGCCAATTGAAATATCCTCCTTCACCAACAAAAATGCCTAATTCTAATCACATAGGTACTTATAACCCAACAAGTGATCCTCCTTGACTGCCTGATGTCTAAGTACTTAAACTGTAGGAGCTGGAAGGTAAAACGGACTATAAAGCATGGTAAGCAGCAATTGCCTACTTAGTGAGAAAACAGGAATAAATAAATGAGGATCAGAGAGAGCTGGGTAGCTGAAGAATCCTTACTCTCTGGCTACAATACACTGCTGTGACAGTGCAAAAAAAACCCCAAATTAACAAACACAAACCCGTAGAATTGCCTAAGGGAGCATCCCTTCTTGCAGAGGACTTGCTGAAACAGCTTGCCTTGACCTACAGAGCTCAGCACTGACAGAGAAAGGGGGAAATCAAGAGGGTGAGGAAAGGAAGGTTTTGACGTGGGTGGGACATGCCAAGACCTGGAGGGAAGGTAAACCAAGTGCTGCAGGTGTTCCAAGTAGCTCTGCTGCCCATAACCGGTTTAGAATTTGGTCAGTCTAATTTAGATGACTGCTTTCCTCCCACCTTTCCCTCAGCACATTGGAAGATCAGCCATCATAGCTTCTGGGTTCTGGTCACTGCTCCCTGGACTATTCATGCATTTTATACAATCGTCATCATTTATTTTAACAGAGTAGACATTTTCCTAGAAAAGTAACCCAGCGCTTTGCACATCCAGCTGAGATGCTGTCATCCCTGCATAACAGACTCCAGCTCCTGTCTGCTTGCTTTCTGTCTGACCTGGTGAATCTTGTATTCTAGGTTAGGCTTCTGCTTAGAGAATTTTAGGCCACTGTGGATGATAGGTAGTCTGCCTCTCTCCTTTCACCATTTAAGGCACTCTAGATATTGCTCTATGGACCACAGTTTCAAAGGTATCTAGGTATCTACTTATTTTATATCAATATATTAGGAGCTTCCTGGCTCTGAATCTTTTGGTTCCCTACCACTTCTAATAAAATCTTCCCTTAGTCTTACAATCCTTCATTTGCAAAATATTCATTGGAGCCAAGCGTATCTTTTACTTAATAGTTTATACAGCACGTAACACCATGGGGTCTGAATCTTACTGAGAATATCTGGACTGCAATATAATAAAATAATAATTGATGATAGTGCTACTGTGTACATGGCATACATAAAATAACTTGTAAAAAAAAAAGAGCATTTATGGTCTGTTTTTGTTGTTGCTATTGTTCCATGGCAACTGTTTCAGCTGACATTCTGTCCCAACCACGAACATCTTCCATTAGTAGAAGAGAACTTTTGATGTTTAGTGTGAAAGGAAAATCCCACCTTTGATGTCTAGTCAGCATTTGCTTCCTTCCTTTTTTAGTTACTCATGCCATGGGGTAAAATCTGACATATAAAGACTAGAACTACTGTACCAAAGTGACCTGACATTTTGAATTACGGTTTCCTTTATGGAAACACACTATGAAACTTAATAGAAAAAGAATATTTCTAGAAGTACTTTGTCACAATTTATAGAACATGTAAGTTCTACAATGTGATTAAAAGGCTTCTAGATGAGATATTCTGTACTAAATTTATGATATATATCTTAGAACCAGTCTATGTCTATGGTAAAGTAGTAGCTGAGCTACTGCTAAATCATACGTGGTTTTTTTCCATCAGGATTGGGAAAAACAGTGTAGTGAAATTTTGCTAATTGGTTTACTAATGGATAAAGCCTGTGTGAAAACATCAATATTGGTAATATGATGAATTGAGAGTAGAAAGTTTTCTTCAAGTTTTACAAACTTTGAACAAAGTTTCTTGTTAGAATCAGAAAATAAGTTTTCCAAATTAAAAATTCTGGGATCAAGTAGCACTAGTTATTTGCAGTAACAGAGTTTCTTAAAGTGGATGACCAGTGTCCTTTGAGTATAATGGGAATTGTCCTATTTGTTTGTATGGGCTTGGGCAACCTTCAGAAATTAACCTGATGCTATCCTTTCATATCTCAGAATAATCTATTAAGAATATTTCTACTTGTATGTGTCTATCAATCTTGCTTGATTTTATTCTTTACTGTCCAGTAGATGGTCATTTTTCCTGATAAATAAATGTTAACATGGTTTGAAACACCTTAATTTAGAACAACAACATGTAAAATATCCTTCAATTAGTCTGTCTTTTACTGATTCTTCTTGGAGTAGCAAAATGAGCAGAAGGACTTTTCCCTCTGAGCCTCATATTTTTGTGATTTTATGATGTCCTTTCTCTTCAGTACTTAATACAGAAAATTGCATGAGCACTGCAACTACTCGTGTACTTAATATTCAACACCAGTTTGTATCGCAGTTTCCATTTGAATTAGTGATGAGGCCTTCTCTATTAATTGGTGCTCTACCCATGTTTCATGTATATTACTTTCAAAATCTGCTGGAAAGTGGCAGGTTTTGTTCTGTTGCACACTTACTGCTGTATAATTTTTAAAAGCTAGATTTTATACTAAAATTTGTCTCTCACTAGCACTGTTAGCAGAATATGTTCTACTCACATGAATCCCCTCTGAGTTAAATTCCTGACTTCTGGATCATTAACTGCAAAGTATAGCTTTTCAGTGTCTATCACAGGCATAAATTGAAGTGCAAGAAATTCCATTTAAACATAGGAAGAAATGTTTTTGCTGTGAGGGTGACCAAACAGTGTATAAGCAGTTGCCCAGAGAGGTTGTGGAGTCTCCATCCATGGAGATATTCAAAACTGGAGTGGGCATTGCCCTGAGCAGCCTGCCCTAGTTGACCATGCTTTGACCAAGTGTTTGGACTAGAACTCCAGAAATGCCTTCTTACCTCAATTAGTCCATGACTCTATGATAATTATCAGCTTCCTGTTTAACAAATGCATGACCTGTGTTGATGACACTCAATCTCTCACTGACGCTGGGTTTTGTTTGACTGTTCCAGTTTAGATGATATCTTAGTTGGTGCTCCTCTCTTTATGGAACGAGAATTTGAGAGCAAGCCTAAAGAAGTTGGGCAAGTTTATCTATACCTGCAAGAAAGTGCTTTCCTCTTCCGAGATGCACAAATTCTGACAGGCACTGAAGTGTTCGGTAGATTTGGCAGTGCAATCACACATCTTGGAGATCTCAATCAAGACGGATATAATGGTAAATTATATGTAATGTACTAATATATATCTCTGTATAACATTGAAATTAAAAACGGCTAAGCAGTCAATATGATGTTTCTGTGCAGTGGCTGAAAAAGGCTTTTTAACGTGTAACTGCCTTTGAAAGTCATGAGAATTTACACTCATCCTAACGAAACTGATATTGAGGGACAAATCAAGAAAAACTTACCTATAGGAGGGGCAGTCATATTGACTACAGTGCTATTTTTTACTAAATATTAGCATATTCATTTAAAAGAAAATATTATCTGTTGGTTTATGACTTTAATTTCATTTAAATACTTAGCTAAGATGTTGCATTTGTTTACAAGCAGAGTTCTCCTTCTCTCCTCAAATGCTTGGATGAGTTTGATAATAGAATGAGGTTCATCAAATGGAGCATTTTGCCCACAATGAAAGAACCAGACAAGTACAGACAACCTATTTTGGAATCAGACTTGAATTGGTACTTAGGCACTAAAAGAAACAGGTGCATAACAGGACCTTTTTCAAATGCCTATAGCACACGCACACAACAAAATGATTATGGAAGTTATCTGTGAGCCTAAATTCAAGAAAACAGTCCAAGTTAACTAACTTGCTTAATTATCTGAGATAGCCTGGATGCCTTGAGCTCCTAGAGTTAGCCTCCTAGACATGGTCAGTAACACCCTGGTTTTCCCTGTATGCATTTCCTTACTTCTTATTTCTAGGATGTTAGGGATCTGCAAAGCAGGCATCTCTGCATCTAAAACCCCAAGGAGTTTTTCCTGGGGGAGGTATTTTGCACAGTAGCCTTAAAAATAGTTTGGCCACTAAGGAAAAATCAATGGATTTAACTCCTTCTTAACTTGAGGGCTGTTTTTCACGGTGCTGTAGCCACTAGACTCTAGGGCAATGTTGCCAACGCGTCTCCTGTGCAAGGGATAAGTAATGTCGGGAGCATAGTCTGTATTGGGGTTCAAGGTACACAAAATCTGAATCTCATCTTGTGGGAAGAAGCCACTGGATTGTGACTGCTGAGAATACCTTCACTGGGTTCTCTTGGAATCCTATCCAGGAGTCCAGCCCAGCTGGACCCCATGGTGGAGATCTCCTGTTTTCTAAATGTGAGCAATAGCAGATGCCCTCAGCTTCTCTGGGCAGGGAAGGTTGGTATCGCTGCTCTCCTGCATTCTGGGAGAAAGGGAGGAGATGATATGCCTCCTTCTCTGTCTCACTGTGTAGAGAAAGCTAAGAAGAATCTAGAGCCAAAGTCTTCTGCTTCATAACTGAAGATGCCAGTCATGTGGCTTTCATGCACTCCTGCCTTTACAGTGAAGGTGCTGAAGTCAAGTTTAGTAGTGGAGTCCAGCATCAGCTCCTAGATGAGAACTTAAAAAGGAGAGCTGTAGGTACATACCCTCCTCTAGTGTTTCCTGTTGGCTAACTCAACTAGTGTGGCTGTGGAATCTCAATCTAGACACATGATTCTCTCCGAGTTCCATGTGTAGGAACTGAGAAGAGCATTGTGAGTTCTGTTTTGTGGATATGGCACCTCATTTTTTAAGGATTGCAGTGCTTAATTGCAGGATGCCCAAGGCCTCCTGTTAAATTCCTGACTCAGTACTATTCTCATTTCTCAATAAAATGTTGGTTTGGTATAGATGAAAACATTATATTCCATTGTTCTCTTTTGCATACTAAAGCACTTGGATGTTTGAGGGGGGTGGGTTTATTTGTCTATGTTGAATATTTTATCTGGAAAAAGAAAATTAATTTTATCTAACAGCTGTTCCTTATTAGTTAGGTGAAAGAGAAAATCAAGGAAAATTTGTGTCTGTTTAGAAATATGGAAGTAGAAGCAGGCATTCATTAGATCTTGCTTTATTAAAGCTTATGAAATGCCCTGCAAGTATGGTAGGGCCATGCAGTGTGGACTGGCTATTCAGTATAATGCAATTACCCCTTCATAGGATGATTTTACAAGTTTTTGTCATGAAAGTTTGACACAGAAAGGACACTACAAACATCTTTGCATATTTGCCTTAAAAGTGGCATCCATACAGAAGTACAGAACGTTGAAGTTCTTGCGTGTATGTAGCAGAAGCCATTTATGTGTGTTTTCCTGCAGGAACTTAATTTTTGCTTTATTTCACTTGTGCCCATTCTTTTTATTCTTTCATGGCACTGCAGACATTGCTATTGGTGCACCATTTGCAGGAGAAGACAGAAGAGGGAAAGTGCTTATTTACAATGGATACAGTAATGGGTTAAATACTAACCCTTCCCAGGTTCTCAATGGAGCCTGGGCCTCACAGTCTATGCCTTCGGGATTTGGCTTCACTCTAAGAGGAGACTCAGATGTAGACAAGAATGATTACCCAGGTAAGATTTTTCCATTAGAAAGAGAATTTCATACTTCCATTGTCTGGAAAATGCATCATGCCTAAATTGCTCCTTTTGGAAGGCAGAGGTCAGAATAAAGTATAGACATTTTTGGATAGTTCTAGCTTGCTTTCCTGAGAGTTAAAATCAGACAAAACAAATACTCCCTTTCCTGTCAAAAGACATGATCAGAAAGGCAAGAAAGAGCTTAAAGAGTTACATTAACATAAAACATGTGAAGTTTACAATAAAAAGATTTAACCCTTTCCCCCACTTCCAAAAATCGAATGCTCTCAGCTTATTGAACTTGTAAGGTCTCCTTTATCCTGGCATTCTTTCTTAATTGAAAACATGTTGTGTTGTAGAAGAATGAATTGACTTGGTTGTGTTGCTTAGTTGTTTTTTTGCTGTCCGAAGAGACACTGAGCTATATATAAATTCTTAATGGCTTTGATCACATTACAAAAAAGCCAAGAATGCAAAGACATTGCTTAAAGGTAGATCTTTCATTTGGGCCTTTCCATCCTTTCCATGTTTTCATTCTACTGTATGGACTTTTCCTTTTTAGGTTAGCTTTGATTCTTCCTTTCTAGTGTACCTGACATGCATTCAAATTTATCAAGTTTGTAACATTAGTTGAATTTCACTGGGGAGGTATTTGTTTTTTTAAGAGGTATGTTCATAGCATCATAAGAAGTCTGAATGTTGGACCTATTTTAAATGTGCTTGTATGTACTCTCTCTCTCTCCTTTAGAAGCAAATCTGTTCTATTTCTTTTCATCACAATTCACAAGCCTCACAAGCAAGGGTGTGCAGTAAAACGTCGTATTTTGTTATTTCTGTGGTTCATCCACAGTAAAATGCTAATAGTATTTACTTCCCTAACTGACTCTGAAATCACTTTAGTTAGCCTGGGTTATTTCAAGGCTAGTGTTCTTAAAAGTTGTGTTTTTTCAAAAGGTGATTTTCAAAGGGACAAAAATAGTATCCTTTTACCTTTTTGTGATGGATTGTAAAAACCTTGAAAGAGGTATGTTTTTTCAAAAGTGGAAGAGACTTTCTGGGAAGGGGTGTTTACAGTAGAAATTAGGGTTTTACAAACAGAAAAGCTGACTGCAGAGTAATAGCAGTGAGAGGATCTTTAGCATTTGAAAAAAAGAAAGGGCTTTTAAACACTGTTCTGTCTTTTTGTTTGCATATTGTTGATGTTGCTATTAATAGTCTTTCATTGTCCATGACTAATGAGGTTCTTTTGGACAACGGAGCTCTTTATTAAAGCTTCAGCATTTTAACATTTCCTAAAGCACCCACAAGGCCCCCCCAGCAAAACCAAAGAAAACAGGATATTGCATTCCTGACATTTCTAAGATTGAAAAGATAACGAGAGGGAAGGGAGAGATTCTTTCAGGTCTTCTTTGAGTCAGATGGAGAAGAAGAAGAGTAGAAGTCTAAGTAAAGTAGTGTATTAGCATACTTTATGCGGAGCATATTTAGGCTAATTTGTGAAAAGTTTGGATGATGAGTCTCAATCTTTCTAAATGTGTACTGAGGAACTGCTATATTAATTCAATTGTGAGTTTTCTTGGAGTTATTCTACTTGTCATCGTTGGCTCCGCTACACATCCTACTTGCAGAATTTCACATGGTGATATCAGCTTACTATGTGTTAGATGGTTTGGGTTTATTACATTAATTACTTATTTTAGGAAAAAAACAAAACCTGCATATACTGTAATGCAGTTGGATACCTGTATGAGCGGTCCAGAGTACCAGTGGGAATCTGTCAGAAAATGACAGAAGAAAACCTTACTGTCAGTCAGCCACCCCTTCCTTAATTCACAAAGGCTTGAAGCAACAAAACAGAGTTGTAAAAATAGCACAATCATGGCACAGCATTAGCACAAAAATAGAATGCCTTCCTATGGGAAAAAAGGAAAAAAAAAGAAAGGAAATAATATGGGGAAGTGCAAGTCCATGCCAAACACACTAGGCAATGAAGTAAGTAATCCTTCTTGTGTCAAAGAGCTTTTCTTGTTCACCTCCTGACGGAAACACTGAAGGGCAGCCCTTGTACGAGGAGGAAACAAGGGACTGAACTTGGAAGGAATAGGAAGGAAGTTTTATTTTAGATGTCAGCTGAGAGGCAGAGTATTTGCTGACTATAGAAGGTCTAGGAAACTAGCCTTTAATTCAGTGCTTCCCAAACTACTGGTTGTAACTGTGATGCAAAGAGGGTCGTGAAAGATTAGGAAAAAATCTAAAAAATTTTCATTAAACTTCTTAATGTGTATATTATAAAATCAACCATTTTATAAAAAGAAAAAAGTAATAAAACCAAATTGTGTTGACTTACCACACTCAGAAGTTCAGTTCCCACAGACTGGGAAATGAGATCCAGCTGTAATGTCCAGCTGCAGGTAGAAACACGTATTGTCATAGTCTAAGGTGAGAGTCTCCAGGCAATTAGCTCTACCATGGCTAGAGTTCAAGTGTTGTGTGAAGAAAAATGAGCCCAAAAAGGGATCATGCTTGCAAGAAGTTCAGGACTGACACTAGTTTGTGAGGACTCATATAACTATAGCTGTGCTTGTGTGATTTACTCAAGCCCTTGTGCCTAACATTGTTCATAAGGCAGGCATATCCCTGCTTGGAAATGAGAGCTGAGAGATGGAGTTACTCTGCCATTTCGTTTTTAAGGCACTGTGTAGCATTTTCAGAGCTTTTAGAATTTCAGACCTTCTTCTTTAAATCAGACCATGTATTAATGTTCTTGGAGCAGGTCACAGACCTGGAGGCCAGAAGAGACCACCTGCCTGTCTGGCTTCTTATCACAGACCACTGAACTTCATCCTGGGCTCACTGCATTGAGCTCAGGAATCAGTGCTCTTAGAGATCGAGTTACAAGTTGGGGGAATACAGTTCCTAAAAAGTGAGGTTGAATCACAGTGAGACTTTTCTCCTATTGGACAAAGGTTAAATCCTCTCTTGGTTGGAAGTTCAGTTCAGGCTGAGATCTACCTATTAGCTTTCTGGGAAAGAACACCCATTTGGTACAGGGAGTGATATCTTTCTCTCTTCATCCAAATGCCCGTATAAGCTCAGGAACAGGGAAGCAAATAGGGAGCAGACAAAGGCTGCCTAACACTCAGTGCTGTTCAAATCCACCAGCTTTCCCCTGGATGGAGGAGTGTTTTCTCCTTCCTCCTCTTGCTGCAACTCTTGGCCTGCAAAGGGAGAGAGACCACCTCCTGCTTCCTGGTCTTATCTAGGAAAGGCAGAGGAAGACCCTCGTGTCCCTCAGGACCCCAGTTGCATAATTAGTATTGGAGAAAACTGACCACAGATAGGTTTAATGGTGGAGTAACAGAGCAGGAAGGGAAGAACATAATACAGCCATACTGATACAGATGAAAGATCTGTCTAGCACCATAGCCTGTCTCCAGCAGTGGCCAACAACAGATATCAAGGAAATTGTACAGTTGTTGTGATATTTCCCAGAATATTCACCCAGCTGTAACAAACTGGAGCAGCAAGGTGTCCCATAGTCAGAGATGGCATCTTAAAATTTAGTAGCCCTTGACAGACTTTTCTTCCATGAATTTGACCAATCAGTTGTAGAACTCATGTGAACTTTTGGCACCCGGAGCAACCTGTGGCAAGGGGCCCCGCAGCCTAACTGCATGTTTTGTGAAGAAGTAATTCTTTGCACTGCATCCCACTCAAGTCTTACATGTTCCACTGGACAGTTTCTTTGGCTGTGCCCTAGTTCTTGTACTGAACAGACAGTAAACAATTCTTCTTTAGTCCACTCTTATTTTACAGACCTCTGTCATATTCCCTCCCTCAGCCACATGTTTTAGCAATCCTGTGGAAGGAACCCTAATTTACTTAATTATTCCCCGTGCAGAGGCAAATGGCACACCAGTCCCACTGTACCAGATGATCATTCAGTTTGCCATCACTTCTGCCTCTTCTTCATACATTTTTATGTAAAGAGCAGCATGTAAAGCATGACTTATGTCTGGCTAAAGCATTGCTTCTAATAAAGATTTTACCATTGGCCTGGGTTCTGAACTTATCTGACATTTTAAAAAAAGCTGTATCTTCCCAACTGAGAAGAAAATCGGAATTGGTACTTCACAAAACAATAATCCCAAGTCTTTTTCGTTGGTATCAGTGATTATGTTTGTGCAAGAAAATAAAGTGAGCCAGGAACTGTGGGCTAGCCTTGAGGCTACATGGCACAGCACAACTCACCATCATCAGATGAAACCCTCCTGCCCACTGAAATAGGATGGCCATATGGAAACTGCCTTTTGGGAAAGGTCCTTGGCCCAGGCTATTCCCCAAACCATTCCTGGCCACTATCTGTGAGAGTACTAACTTGCACACACTAAAATCAGACCACAGTCTGTGCTAACAATATAAAAATCTGGACAGTACTGACACAGTGCTCAAGCTCATGCCCTGACTTAATATTTATTTCACTTGTGTAGCCGCTCAGTACACAAAGCACAGGATACAGACAGCTGAATGGCCACCTAAGCAGCATCGTACCTAAAAATGAAACCCTCTCTAGTAGGGTCAGCATACAGACAGGGCTGCTTTCCTTCTCATTAGCAGTCCTGTCAGAGTAATTACCATCTGTCTTCAGCTGCCCTGGCATAAATGTAACCACTGTAACAGTAAGACTTCTACTCTCTGCATTGTGAGAATACAGGGATTTTTCTAATCTTTCAACAGAGAAGATTTAGTTTTTATTATTAAACACAATGCTTGGTTTACATCTCCACGGCTTTCCAGGGAAGGACTTCTGTAAGTTGTGTCATACTTGCAGACACTCCAGATGTTATATGCCCAGAACTATTCCTTTATCAACATAGACAGGGGTGATAATATGGTAGTCTCTGCTTTGCAGGCTTGGAGGTAGTGGGAAACTTTCAACCCTGGGAAGCAGCAGAGGCAGAAAACTGTGCTGATCATCCTAACATCTGTGTCACTCTAAAGGCATGCAGCTGCCCGCTCGCTGCAGTGGCGTTCAATCACTTTCAGCCCCAAACAGAGCACTGTTCCACAACTAGCAGAAGAATTGCAGTGCCAAACAGTGGTGAAGGTGGTAATGAATGGAGGGATGCTCCTTTCTCTCTAGTCATGTAAGAGTTAGGCAGAACCTGACCAAACTTTACAGTTGGATAAGGCTAGTGAGAGGGAAGCAGTAAGAGAAAGGCAGATTAAGCATGTCAGTCAGGTAGATTAGATGTACGAAGCTAGCTCTGTGCTTTTTGATGTGACTATTCAGGTGAACAAAGAACATGCAGCTTTCCCAGTCTTCCAAGCATGATACGGACAAGCTTTGTCCCATACTTACCTGAGATACTCAGTATCTCTCTAGTACACAATATGTACACAGTATTTGAAGGAAAAGACCAATTAATCCTCTTAAACTACATCTACACTATAAATATGCTGTTCTTTGGTTTTGAACTGTCACTGAACAGTCCTTGTCCATAGTATCAAACTCATTTTCTTGCCAAAACAGTGTTGCTGCATGGTCTCTTTTGGAGACTAGTAATTGGTATGGGCCAACTGTTTTAAGGCCATTCTAATGATACCACCACAGACAGTGCAGGTACAGCAAACAGGCACGTTCTCTGGCACTAATTTACTAACACTGGCATAGTTGTAACATCTTTCAGCAGACGGTCCAGTTCACAGTTTTCTGACAACTCATGCTCTAAGATCCTATTCAGAGGAGAGGACCCAATCTCACTTATGCTGCTGTAGTAAATACTGACTTAATGTTGTTATTCTGGATTGACAGTCATGTTAAAAAAAAAAAAAGATAATTAAAGAAATAAAGGGGTCGGGAGCAGTGAATGGAGTGAAAATGTGTAAAAGATGGGCTTTTTTCATCAGTTTAAATGCAAATACAGTGGCAGTTGGAAGGAATTTTGTGTGAGATTCTGTGATGTACTTTTCAGTGACAAGGTTAGGACGTGGCAAAGCAGCCCCATGCTGTATCTGAGACCATACAGGCGAGGCCCCTAACACAGTTTATGTAGCCATGGGTTTTTGTAATAGCAGCTTCTCAAGGTTTACCCAAGATATTCTGAAATCCCTGCCTCAGCACAACCTTCCTGGCTGTCTTCTATGCTGGAATATCTGAGCAACATAATGATAACTTTCAACACAGCTTCCACTCCACTCACCAGTAAATCTGGGGCTTTTAGGGCCCCTTTGCTCCACCCTGAGCTTTATTTGTGTCATCAAGGCCTGGAGCAGAGAACGAAGCCTCAGCTTAGGCATGTATTTTGAATTGTAGTTTATTTTATTTATAATTTTATTTGTCTTTTTCTATTAACATAGTCCAGTTTTATAGGAACAAAAGAAATCCATAAATCTGTTTAATGGGAAGGAAATTTGTTTCTTTTGGCTTCTGGGCACCCATTCAAAGCTGGTCCCTACTGAGTGCTTGGAGTCTGTGATTATCTAGGTGACGGTGCCTCGCTTCCAGCTGGTTCATCTATCTGTGCAGGGCTTCGGCATTTGGAAGCTGTGAGGTCTCCACCCTCACATTTCAGCATATGTTCAGTCACTTGATGGCTGATTGTAGCTGAGCAAATAGTTTATAATGAATAACTTACTCAAATCATTAAGCTTGCCTTCTTCTTGTGGCATATCCTCCAGCAGACTGTGGTTTCTTCAAATACGTTTGCGAACCAGGGTGATTTAACCAGTTTCTTTTAACAGTGTGGGTGGATTCAGAGCAGTGCTGTAGATGAATTCACTGTTCAAAGACTGTTGATTGCTTAATTAGTTAATTGCTCAAATAAATTACACACTATTGTTTCTGCTCCCTGCCTGCTTAGACACTTGTGTAAGTCACCCTGGAGTCAGTGCCACTAAAGCTTCATCTTCCAGGTATCCCGCTTTTATACAAACACAGCTGTTGGCCTGTTCTTTTGGTTATTCTTTTTAGTCAAGCCTTTGTCAGCACAGGGAAATGTGTAAAGGCATCTTCACGCCTTGTTATTTTGTACTCAATTATCATCTTAAGAATAGCATATAGTTAATATAAACAAATGACTCTAGAAACATTTTAAGAAGGAAACAATCAGACAAAATTTCCTCATAACTTCAGTAATCCAGTCTAATCTTATTAAAATAAGAGTATTTAACAGCTCCATGTGCTAAGTACATTAACTCAAACAGCAGGAAGAAAACCCTCAAGTTTCTTTCTGAGAGGCAGGACTCTAGCATTCATAACCTTTTTGAGAACAATAGGCATTGTGCCAACAATATCACAAATCGTAATCTAGTGATGATTAAATTATAAAGTTGGTCCAGGAGATTTGTGGAAGACAAACAAATTAAATCAATGAGAAGCTGCATCTGCTCTGGTAAGAGAGGACTGCTGAGCGTGGGAGCCAGAACAAGGCCGTGGGATCTGCCAGCAAATGCAGAAAAGCTGAAGTGTTTCTACCAGCTAATTATGTTTTCACATGAATAATCAATCAAAAATGTAGTGTCAAGCCAAGAATCTCCTACAGATATGTTAATTTTATTGCAAATTATTATCTGCGTAATTTACAGGTATACTTTTCTGAAATTCTTTGAGATATTCAATGAAATCACAATACTGTGCCAAATAAGAATAAAGTAGTTAATCCCAGTAAATAGGGATTTACTGAAGTGATAGAACATTAACTGCCCTCTTTTGGATTTGTTTGTAGTACAATGAACTGAATAATAACATTGTATTATGAAAGGGACTGATTCAGACAAAAAGGGAGCATTGAAATGAATTAGCCTTAGGTGTTATCCTTAACAGACCTGCTACCGCAATGGTTGAAAAACAGAGAAGGATCAAGGCAGTTGAGAATGGTAGGGTTGAAAGAAAGTGACTCTCTTTTGGGTGGTGGTTGTATTTAACTAAAATTCTTGACTAAAGTTGGCTAAACTGGACGATCCCGTGTCCTTTATTATGGCCAAGCCTGAAGTAATGGCCATTTAAAGGGAATTTTATTCTGGACCTTTCCTGCTGAGATTTGGGAACGTAGCGCTCTCTGAAATCCTAGAAAAAAAATAGAATTCTGATCATGGGCCTTTTTGGCACCTGATCCACTGAGGGAAATAAAACCCAAAAAGGCTCACAAAGATTTTTTAGAAGAGTTTCCATTATGCAGTTTACCCACTCTCTTTTATGAAATTTCCATTAGCACCTGTACTCAGATAGGATTCTAATTGTTTTCCAGTTCCTATTTATACTATGCAATTAAACTGACAGACTACACAAAGCGATGCTTACAGCTGTCAGCAAATCATTCTGACTCCATAAAGTCAATGCTTTCGTGCCTGTATCCTGGTAGAGCTGCAGTGGGGAGGTGACTCAGCTATCTATTGTTTCGTTTTGGGGTTTCTCACAAGTGAAATGTGTGCCAATTATGTAGTCCTTCATTGGCTGTTGTTCTTGGCCACTGTCCCCCACAAAGCGAAATGAGATACCACGCCTTGGCAATTTCTCTTGGGATTGCTGGAAAGACTCCAACCAAGTGTGGGGTGCTGAGCACACCACATGTTCCTCCCTGCTCAGACTCCCTGGGGCTGCATCTCTCACAGGGGATGGAAATGTCCTTTAAAAATACCGGGGGATCAAAGAATTTGCTGAAGTTAATAAATGAATGTATCTTGTTGAGACTGGAGGTAGGACTTCGTTGATCTTCCTTTTTCCTCCAGCTGGTTGAAGGCTTAGTTAGCATCATGGCAAGTTTCTGCCCTTTATCACATGGCACATTTCAGATCTGGCACAGCCACATGGCAGAAGGTGCAGGTAAACAGACCAGTTTACAAAATCCAGTGTGCCTTTCAGTGCCATCTGTGAATACTCTTTCCTTTTTATGATAATTTTATCTCAGAAAATGGATTTTGTTCACCAGACAGCATCTTGCAAGCCTTCCCTTCAGAGGAAAGTAAAATTAGAAATAAGCATTAGGATTGTTTAGCTCTGCACTGTGCCCCTTGACTTCAGTTAAGTACATGCCAAAGACACTTGTTTCAGGATTAAGTTCTGTGAACTCCACCAGTTGGGATTTTAGTGCATACAACCCTCAAGCTCTGTTGAAATGCAAGTTGAAAATTCTTTTGGAGTCACCCCATGCTTGTTTTCTGAGTTTTTGCAGTGTGGTTGTGACCCCACAGCTCATTTGTTCCACAACAGCAATGAGGCAGAAGTGCACGGCTGCTGCCACCAGCCCCTCCTTACCCATCTCTGCTTCTCTGAAGGATAGCAGCTGATAAAAGATCTTCTCAATGAGATGACATAGGCAAAGTGGTCATTTACCTAAATCTCTGAGTTCCCTCATCCTCCTGAAAACATGAAATATATGAGAAAAGTAGGAGTGGAGATTTTGTGATTTTGTTACTTCTCTCTCTTTTTTTTATACACATTTTAATCTGGGCTTGAAAAAAAACCCTCACAAATGCAAAGGAGCAAAGGTTTTCATACACTTTTCTTCAGGCTCTGTTTGGAAGGGTTGTGAGTAGTTAAGCTGGCTTTTTTTGCTATGTAATTCCAAATTGCTTGTTAAACCCTTATTTTTCAGCTAGTGACCTTTGCATCAGTGACATTGTGTGTGTAGCATTAAGCAATGAATAAAGACAACTTCTCTCTATTTTTAGGAGGGGAAAGTTGCCAACCTTCAGATAATTTAGACATCTCATGCATTTTTTCATAGAAATGATTAATAACTTTTCTTCTACAGAACACACAACAAATTCAAAACTTCTGCTTATAAAAGGGCTCTGATTTTATGTGTATTCAAATCTCATGGATTCGTAGCAATGTCAAAAATGTTTTTTTCCAATGCTGGGTATAGGAGTTGCACTCCACAAAGCAATGAAAGAAAGAAGAATAAAACTACTGCTCTGTCACAGAACAAGTAGAAGCAAAGGAAAATCCCCAATGGATCTTTCAGTGAATACTCTGCTTGAATATATGACTTGGTCCTTATATTAGATCACAGATGTCACTGCTGGGTATAAGTATGTTTTATTGTTTGCATATTCATTCTTAAGTCTACTTTTCCAACTGAGTAGTTTCACTCTTAAGCTTTTTGGGTCAAGAATAAGCATGGCTTAGACCAGGGAATAAAGGACATGTCGAGGAAAAAGTAAGAGCTTCCAAACGAGAGCAGAATGAACACAGTCCTGGCTGCCCTTAGAGTATATTCAAATAGGGCCTTTGTGATGGTGCCATGATTGAATGTCCTATCTTTTTTGCTGTGTCTCCAAAGCTGGCTGAGGTGGCAATGCAGAAAGACTGCTCATGGAAAACCGGTCTTTTGGCGGATGGGGCCTATCATTGCTTGTCTAGACCCATTAGCCTCTGTCTTCAAATAAGCTTGGCTCTGTCCCAAAGAAGCAGATGTACAAAATCTCTTTTAATATTAAGGTGGGGATGCTGAGATAGTGGGGACCTAAGTCCTCACAGCTGTAGATACTGAAATGAAGAGTTCACTGCTACTAGTGAGGCTGTGTCTGACAAACTCATTCTTTTTACCTTCAGATTCAAACAGGTTAAATTTTACTCAAGTTGTGTGTTCAGGTTTTTACTTGTGCCCATGAAGGGTTTGCGTACTTTATTTTTAATGAAAGACCAGATCATGAAATCATCGTAAGACCTGGATCTGGTTAGGTCTTAGATATCTACCTGTTTTGTGTCTGCTATAACATAGACCTGTACTGAAACCTTTTGAGTTATTTAGTATGAAACAGTACATATCCTAAGTTAAGTTTGTTGCAGAATTCATGAAGAGCATCCAGCTGGGAACAAAAGAAGAGAAAGCCCTTCCTTGTCTTTCACTTTCTGTTGATAACATAATGTTTCTTTTTCCTTTAAAAAAACAAACAACAAAACTAAACAAAACAAACAAATACAAAACCCCCAAACACAAAACTCAAAAACCCAACAGAATATTAAATCCTTTTGGGTTATCATGGGTGCTGCTATCAGGGAGCTGCCAGGGAATGTTCTGCCACGTGCGTTGTGTAGCCCTTATGGTGATGGCTATGTCTTAATCAGTTGTTTATTTAAAAGGAAAATATCTTCATGTTTTGGTACTGTGCACAAGTTGTCTATAAGAGCTGCTAATGAAAAGGACTCATGAATGTCCCAAAAAGGAGATAGAAACAACACTCATTTTCTTCTGCTATTTAAAGTGTTCCTGACCCTGAAGCATATTTCTCTAAGGCCAATTGAGGTAGAAAAATGTAAATATTGTACAAAAAGAGGATCAGACCCATAAACTGTCCATGCCTGCTCCTATTAGGACATTATTCAGTGGAATTCATTGTAGGACATGTTGCCCATGTGGAGTACTTGTTTAAACTTGTGAAATCCTGACCATCTGAAAGGCAGACAGAGTGCTGGAAAACATGCTGCCAGAGCTGGCCCAAACCCACCCAACTAATTAGCATCAAAGCCTTGTATTTGCATCATGCTCAATGACTTCAGGGCTTCTTAAGCAAACCAGTACTCAAACTATGGAAGCAGCAAGTAAGGGTTTATTTACAACCCTGAGTACTGGTTTAATTAACTCATTTAGATCAATTTAGGTTGCCAGTCTGTACCACTGCAAGGTCTGTTGTAAGAATTAGTCTACCGAATTGGGCAGGTGTAAATCAAATCGTATGATAACAACAGTGGAGTGAAAGGGGTGCCTGGGTAGACACTCAGGGGGATGAAAATGGAACAAAGCTCTTTCCTTTTCTTGAACTGTGCTCCAGGCAGAGGCAGCAGGAAAGCTGGTCCTTTTTCCTCACTGCATGGCTCCAGCTTTTCTCCAACAGGCCTGAGCGGTCCAGCAAGCCAGCCTGGGTCTTTCCAGAGAGCCCTGTGCGAGGACTCAAGGCAAAAAGAGGAAATATTTGGGCCCGTAAATTCCCAACCCTGGCCAATGTCTGGTAACAGAGGTGTAACCAAGACCCAGTGTAGTGCTTGTGGTGTTGACTCCATCTGTTCCAAATAGTGACTGATGGGGAAAAGATGGGTTTAGATGGATGACTGTTGTAAACTTTAGCACATGCTGCTACAATGCTGAAAACATTAGGAACTATGAAATCAGCCATCCTCTCACCTGTGCATTGTATTTATGTACACAGAGATGTAATGCTTAAATTAATGAACAAATTGCTTAAAACACAAAGCAGGATGGGAAGGATTGTCAGGAAGGAACACCACAAATTTTCAACATGACTTGTATGAGAGTGATGACAAACTGGTTTGCATCTCTTTGCGTAATGGGCAATTAGTGGTTTGGAATAAAATGTGTAGGAGTTAACAGCATCCTTTTTCCCCTTTAATGCAAGTTGGAGAGAAGTCAGATTGTGGTATGAGTGACCTTGTGTTAAATAGACTGGCGCTTAGTGGATACAACCAAGACATTTATGAGCCCATCTCAGACAATGTGAAATGTTTTCTTTCAGGTACACTGTTGAAAAAATTACTTAGAAAGGAATTATTACATTTGGTATACGTTACTGCATTTTTAATATAAATAGTCTAATTTAGACTGGGAAAAAATGTATGAGAGGCTTCTATATAGTTCTTCTGAAGCTCTTTTGTTTTTACAGATTTAATTGTAGGTGCATTTGGAGCTGGAAAAGCAGTTGTTTACAGGTACGTGGTAAAAACAATGGATTTTTTATTTTACACCTTTGATGAGAGATCTGCAAATAAACAAATTTCACATTCCTGTGTTTCCCTGGTGCAATGTGTGAAAGATGCTCATTACATATGACAAATTAAGCATCTTGTGAGAAACAAATGCTTTCTTCCCATGCTCAAAACTTGTCATTTTCAATTAAAATTTCCATCCTTAGTCTTATCTCAAGGACCTACTTCTGGAATGTTTGACTCCTCGGTTAATTTTAAGTTAGAAATTTAAAAAGTATAACATCAAAAATTAATTTCTTTCCGGGGGGGATGGTGATAGTAAGAAATTTTCAAGCGACTGATTCTTTGGGTGTTGTGTACATTAAGACAAGAACTATTTATTGAAAATAAAGACTGCTGCTTTTAGCCTCAGTTTAGAAGAAATATGTGAGATCCCGTTTTCCAAATCACAACATTGTTGCTGACTATGGATTTTCACTAAATACAGTGTTTGATTAGAGGTATAAATTAAAACTACCAAATACATAAACAAAAACCTGCTGCTGCCCCATTAGTCCAGCCATGACAACAGCTCTTTGCATTTAAACATTCACCATCGTTTGCTGCAACAATGTAGTCATATTTCTTGATTCCTGTCTCTCCTCTTGTTGCCTGTATTCCCAAAACTACCTGACTGAGAGAAGGCGTGTTCTGCTTCCCAGCTGAAATGTTTGTCAAAGCATAAGAATTTTGTAAAACAAGAATGTTAGCTCATTTTAGGTAACGCTGTAGGTGCAGCGAGTAGACCTGATTTTCCTGCTGCCCTATTGAAGAATCGTGTAAATACTTTGCAGTTCATCACTTTGTAGTGGCATGAATGACTACACAGGATGTGAAACATTGGAAAATTAGATCCAGTGTGTATTTTAGATAGCAATAAAAAATGTGTCCTATTTAATTTAAGAAAGTGAATAGCAGGAGGCCCTCAATCTTTCCATTTCCTGGCCAGAGTATATGCAACTTGTCATATTGGAGAAACAGAATTTTATTAGCTGAAATTTGCGAGAAAAAAGGTTTTCCTTGTTGCACAAAAATGAAGAAAGTAATTTTATTTTTTAATGTCTTGCTGAAGTAATATAGAGAAGTAATCATAAAAGCTCAGCTGTGGGCTAATATGAGGAAAGTAATTTTGTAATAAGCTGGTTTTGCCAGAATTATGTAAGTTACTGTAAAATAGTACCGCTGTCTTAAAAAAACAGAATTTAGACCCTTTCTTGTTTTCATTTGTCTTCTAAATTGCTCTCAGTTATAAATTATCTCATGACTTAATAACAGATTGTTATTCAGAGGGATGGTTCCCATCACCACAACTATATATTTACATACTCAGCAGAATCTTGTGATGATTATTCCTGGTTTCCAAAGTCAATTGTCTCAAGACGTGTCAGACAGAGTTTACTTTATTATTGCCTGAAGATATTCTAGATCAGTTTCTATTTTAACCAAATGATATTTATTTTTTTAAGAATCTTAAACAGAGATAGCAGGTCTGAATATGTCACTGTTAACGGAGACAGTATAAAAAAAATCTGACAGTAAAAAATAATGGCCAAATGAGTGCTGTAAATCCCAACAGGCAAATAATGGCCAAATGAGTGCTGTAAATCCCAACAGGCAGGCTCTGTCCCTTTGTGAAAACCTAATGTGATAAAACGTGTCTGATGTGGCTTAGTCCGGGAGCACACCTATTGGTTAACTATAGGCTACAATTTCAGTGATGCTGTTAACCTGTGATTTTTTGTGAAGAACTTTCAAAATGTCATAGTAGGAGGTATCACAATTTCTAATGAAAAAAAAAAGAAGTACTTTTTGATAGGAGCAGCATCATAGAAGTGTTTTCTCCCAAATAACCCTGCATTTCCAGCTTCTTTGTGGCCATCTCGGTTAAGTGTTTTCTCTGCCGCAACGTAGGTACTAATGTGCTCCTTCTGTATACAGTGAACCTTATTTCTGTCCCTCAGGGCCAGACCTGTTGTGACAGTGAATGCTCAGCTCATTCTGAACCCCATGATTGTGAATCCAGACAATAAAACTTGTCAGCTCCCTGGCTCTCAGCTTTTGGTGGCCTGGTAAGTTCATGATTAGACAAAAAACATCCTTATCCTCTTTCTCAAATAACTTCCTATTCCTAACTTTTCTTGCAGCTTTTTATTGAACATGTTCAAAGTTTAAAAAAAAAATGTTCAAACATTCTATGAGCACAACGAAAAAAACCCTATGTAGAACAGAGTTCTTTTTGATATCTCCCAGTACTTCACAGATTCTCAAAAAGAAGTAGCTAAAAGTTGAGTCCTTTGATATGCTGCATCTCCTTCTGCATAGGAGGATGCTCAGTGTCTCCTAAGATCAAGCTGCAAATTCATGCGCAGTGGTTGGATGAATGAAACATGAAGTAGGTAAGGCAGACAAAAGACAGAAACATTAACCTGTGAAAACATACATCTTTGTTGAGAAAACGTAACAGCAAAAGTGATGCAAAGAGCTGGTGGGCCCACCGTTTCCTGAGACAGAAAGAGATCTCAGTCCTTTGTGGAAGAGGGCAGATATCTGCCTGGCCATCCTGAGAGCAGTTCACAGGATGTTGTTTCTGGCTGTCATTTGTCAGAGGACAACTTTCTTTAGTGTGTTACAAAAGAAACCCTCCACCACAGTAACATTTAACTTTGAAAAGAAAAAGTCCATTAAAAAAACTTGAAGCTAATTAAAACAATTTAAGATCAGTTACAAATATAAAATGCCTGTAGGACAGTTGGAGGCTATCTAACAGCACATAATACCACATAAAGGCACATTTACTGCACTAGAAAAAAAGTCACTTAGAAAGGACCCCAGAAACAGTTGATAAAAGGGGCTATTACAAATATATAAGATACTGTTTAAAAGTGGAAATCATAACAAATGAGGAAACTAAAAACAAAACAGAGCATAAACACATGCAAGTTGAATATAAAATAGCAGTAAGTCCTGCCAGAGAGACTGAGAGGAACAGATTTCTAAGAAATAAAAACTAGTCATATCATTTTATTTAAACACATCAGAGGCAGAAAGCCTGCCAGGACGTGGGCTGGATGAAAAGAATATCAAGGTGTAAAGTGGAACTCCAGAAGATAAGCTGACTTCAGAAATTTTGCACTGCTTTTAAACCACAGGTGATCAGAGGGATTCCCCAAACTGGCGATATTCTTTGTAGGAGATGAGTTTTAAAAATCAACTCAAATGTAAGAGTCAGCAAAAGAGTTTTTAGAACAAATTGTAAACATGAACCATAAAAAATAATCATGACCAAAAGCAGTTCATTTAAGACTCATAAAGGAACTTAAGTCTGATAAACTTAAACCACTAAACATATGGGCTTTCAATGCATTTGATGCAATTTGTGACTCAGGAAGTTTCTAAATCTGCTAATTGTGAAAAACTGGGTTGGGGCTGTCAAGAGATTTTCACTTTTGCTCTCTTCTTTTACACTTCTTAAATTTATCCTAACATTCCTTATTTTTTACATGCTGTGTAGAAAATCACCCATCTACAGAGCAATGTAGAATGCACCCGGTAGAACTATGCAGCCCCAGAACTTTGAAAAGCTTTAGCCTTTCTGCAGTAGGATCCAGATCAAGATCCATCCTGATTTTTTGATTCAAGCACCTTTTGTTTTAATAGCTGATGTAATAGAGAATTTACAATATCAACATTGGGCTGAAGCATGTTCATTGATCCAAATTATGTTTTTTCAGAACTTCAGTTTTTAAGACATTTTAAGAATACTTTATGCCGTAATGTAAAAGATTTCCAAACCATAACATTTATTGACAGTGTACTGAAAGAAAAAAGGTGGTTATGTGCACAGGAGAAATAAATAAAAACATCTCTGTTAAAAAAGTATTCCTGCTGAGATAATTGTTTAAAAAAGACTGGGGAAACAAAGTATGCTCCTTTAACATGTAGTTTTTTCATTACTTTTTGTTTTTATTTTACAATAAGACAGAAGATGTTTGGTTCATATCTGCAAGACTTTTAATAGGAGCATAAATTTCTATCATCTGCTTTATTCTAAAATACTCTTCCCTAAAGATTTAGTTTGTATTACCAAAGAGCAGCTGCTATTTTCCATGCTGTAATTTTTCTCCTTAGTTGATATAAGCTTGTGTTGTACATATGAAAACAATTAGTAGGGAAACTCCAACAGGCAAAGAATTCCTCAGTCCCATGGGACAGATTTCTGTATCTCTTAGCCAGCTGTGCAACTTGTATAAAATATCTAACGACTGACACTGCAAAATTAGAATGAAAGGAAACCTCCTACCAGAAAAGTTTCAGGAAATGTGTGTGTGTGTATGAATAATGTGTATTATTGTACATTTTCAAGTATTAGGAAAATATTATTTTTGCCATGATATAAATTGGAAAGCTGAAGCACAGAAGAAACATGCACAAAAAGTCATTTTTATGCACAGTCCTAAGAGAATTGTCCTGAATTTCTACAAACATATAATTCTTTCTCTGTGATGTTTAAAACATGGCTATTTCTGAGTTCACAAAACTAACAAATTTGGAACAAATTCTTCAGTTTTAAAGAAAAATTAAATTAAAGAAAATGTAAAAAGACAAAAAGGCTTCTTTTTTTTTTAAGGTTGTGAAACATGCAGGTTAATTTCTGTAAAAAGGGGTAAATAAATCAAACATTTATATTTTTCAAAAGCTGTTTCCACATCATATGATTTATTAAGTCCAAGACTGGGTTCCAGCTATCAAGAGGTCTAATTTATCTCTGCATTGGTATTTTTATTGCCATTTCAGATATGATTATCCACTAGCTACTTTGTTGCTACTTTGTGCTTAAATTTTATCTGCAAATTTTCTTCACTTCACGTCTCACTAAGTTAAGGTAGTGTGCAAATATTGTTACTTGCATTTGACAGAGGAGCAAGAGGTCAGAGAAGTTACCTGCCTTACCAAAAATTAAGTAGCACAGAAGTGTCTAGTCATGATAAAAAGTCCGTTTTCAGAATATATTTTTTATTTGTTAGTGCTTTTCAGGTTTGGATGTCTAATCTGAGATGTGCCTTGTAGGCTTCTTCAGGGAACCCAGCTATTCACCCTCTCTAAGCCCACTAAACCAGAGGCAAACTCCTTAAAATTTCTGATCCCCAAGTTCCTACTGTCAAAAAAGAATTTGAAATAGATTTTTCATTCTTTTATCTCCAAATGTGTTATTATTAAAACAGTAATAAAATATTTATAATCTTGAGTCAGCTAGATTCAGTAAATGAAACATTTCTAAATACACTTCAAAAAAAGCCGAACACAAAATTCCTACGAAAAATATGAAATCCAAATCCAATAATGTTTTAATGCTTCCTGACTGCATAATTTTTGGACTGTTTTTCTAACTTTGCTCCTTTCTACTGCTAGTATTTTCTGTTCCCATTGACTTAATTTGAAACTGGATGTAATGGATGACCCATGGGTATGAACCTAGGGACCTTTGTACTTTGTTGAGATGAGTTTGTGTGACATTTGCCATAGAGTCCATGAGTCAGAAGGCAAAGTCACAGCCAAGAGTCAGCAGATGCATACCTCCCACCTCAGGGGCTGATGGGAGGGAAGTAGGCAGGTGGTGACAGTTGCTACCCAGGAAGCCCGTTGCTGTGCCAGGAATGCAGCTGGGTAATTTGATGGTATTAGTTTTAGTAGCCCTAAAGACATCCAAAAGACAGACATTTGAGTTATCTAGCAGCCCTTGCGTTACCACAGTCCGGCCACGTGATGTAGCCTAGCCATGGAGAGCCTTCAGCATTAAAGCTCCATGTGACTCATTGGGTGAGGCTTTGGCATAACAAAATCTAAAACCAGACCAAGTATTAGAGCATCATAATAGAAGTATATTGACTTGCTTTTACATATTATTCTTCAAAGAGGAAACAATTGGTTTAAAGGTCATTCATCAGTAGATGATAAAAGCCTGCTATTCTTCTGCAGAGGTTTGTGACCGCACACAGAATGGAATTCCATAGCATCAAAGCTTAAAGTACCTTTCTGCTAAGGTGTTATCCATTCTTCCTGTCCATGTGCAGTCTTCTGTGCTAAAGAAATTGTCAACAATGACAAATGACATGTGGTAATTCCTTGCTTTTCAGTTCCTGAACTAAGTTTTCTATTTTGTTCACCTACTAGAATAGCCAGACCAAATTAATTCTTTGTGGTACAAACTGCAGTCCAGAAAATATTATTTAGGGGTGACCGACTTTTTTGATTTTCTAAGGATTAGCCATTTTGAATTGTATTAGGTAATTTGGTTTTACTTCTGTCCTGGTGTGAGGTAAAAGAACCAGTCTTGTAAAGAGACTGCCCCCATCTATGCCTTGAGTAGTTTAGAAGAAAGAGGAATATTTTTAAGCTTCTTGTTCTAATAATATTAAAAGTGTTGCTGTCTACCTCAATAACATAAAATTATTTTAAACAAACTGCTTTGTTACCCCAAAATTACCAGGAAAACTAGTGTGTTCACTTTTAAGGCTTTCCCTCTATTTTGGAGATACAAATACTATTCAAATCGTAAGCTTATAGTGATGACAGACACTGCAGAATAAATACAGTGCGAGGATCTCTTCAGAGAAGCAAGACTGATAGCACATAAAAGTTCATATGCTTTAGGATGATGGACTGTTTCCCAGTTGTTTCCTATCTGCTGAAGTTTTCTTCCTTTGATTGTTAATTGTCTTGTTTGGTTGATTGCTCGTACAAGCAAGCTCGATAGCTCAGCTATTTTATTTCTTACTGTGCCTAGGAGCCAGATCTTAAATCTCATATATCCTTTAGACTCCTGTCCCCTTTTGTGGTCTGTCATCTTCTCCTCTGCTTTTTTTTTTTCGCACAGCTAAAGCATCCCGCAACATCTCCACAGCATTTTCTTGTTGAAGTGATGAGCATATCTCAATTTGTCTGGGCTTGTGATCAAAATCTATGATGTCTTTAGAACTATTTCTGAACTAAATATCCATAAACTCACAAACATGAGGCAGAATTCTGCTAAACCCATAGTCTTGCCTCTTGCCTGGCCAGATGCTGGGAGACTAATAAACTCCAAATTTTTGCTTTTTTGCACTGCCATTCACTTTTTGACATGCTCTGCCTAGAGTGGAAGGATTAAATCTTGGCTCTTAGAGTAATACTTAAGAACATGACTTTGGTTCTCAGCAGTGTATGATGAATCACTCTATTCATTACAGTAACTGAAATTGTGATGTTTAACAAGTAAGGGGTTTCAAGACGGATTTTTAACTCAATCTTTTTTAAACATGACAGTGCAAAAATTATGTGAGACCTCCAAAGCAAGAACACCAAGTTTAATGCACAATGGCAGTTCACGAGTTTACATTTGAGAAAATACACTCTTATGCTATGACATGTGAGACTGGCTTGTGAAGCCTGATGTCTAAATTGCATTTATTCAATTGCACAAGGTTTTCTCATTTTTGTTGTTCTTGTCCTTGCGTATTAGGAAGTAATTGGTTCTTCGTCCATTAACTCATAATTGTAAAGAAATAGGAATATGACTGAATTTGCAATTTCTGCATGGAACGTGAGTCAACACTTGTAATGTCATTTGAAGGCTACAGTTAAGTGGAGTTTAATGGCATAAGGCAATTTTTTTACCCAAGAGGAAAGTGTTGAGTAAGGTCATGAGAGTTACATGAATCCCAGATGTGGCACAGTTTCATTACATTTGTCAGAGGAAGCAAACACGCAATTAGAATGTGATTACAGGTTATTCTAAAGGTTATGTTACTGGGTTTGAACACACGGCATGGAGAAGTTAGTATAGAGTATAACAGTAGTGAGGAGATTAAGAGCAATGGCTAATTCAAATATGTTTTTATTTAACCCAAGCTGATTTCATATCTTCCAATGCTGATCTACAATCCATGTTTAGCTGAGTCTTCCATATACAAGACAAAACATTTTCTGAACCAATGAAAATATCCTGTAAGAGAGATTGGTAGCCAGGGACACTTGCTCGTTTTAGGAAGTCCCAAATCTTTCACCTAAACAATTTTGTTACAATATACGGGACTTCTTTGGGAATAATGCTGTGGAGAACGAAATCCTCATGGAGTATGACAGCAGAAATCAAACATCAAGTGACAGATTTCTTGTTTTGTCATGCGAAGTATGCCCTGCGAATAGCATCAACAAGTGTCATTATAACTGTTTCCCTAGCCATCAAGAGTAATCTGTGAAAGCTTTTTTAAAATGTGATTCAGTTAAATATTTATATAACTCACATAGATTCCTTACAAAGTGAAACTTTTCTATAAGAATTTATAATTTTTAGGGTTTTTTTAAATTAATGTTTATAGTAATTTTTGTTAGAAGGTATCAGCCAATAAAACTATAAAAGGCTTCTCCTGTTAGTTGTTGAGTATAACTGCAAATCTATTGCCTGTCTTACAGAGAAGTGGAAATAAATGTTTATTATGAGAAATAACTAATTATGGCTAAGGTGATGTTTGTATAATGCAGTTATAATTGTGATGTGAGTATTGCTAGGCTCAAATAAACTTGCTATAGGCTACGAACAGGCAAATGAAAAACAAATAACTTGTGTTGCATTGTGCAGAATGTGTCACATTATCATACTAAAAGTAATGAAAATGAATAACTAGTTTCTCTATGCTTTGATTTAGGTCATGTACCTGCCAACATCTGCAAAACTTAGCAAATTAAATATAACACATTCTGGCTAGTCTTCTGCAACCAAAACTGAAAAATTCAGTTGGTATGTTTGGAATGAATTATAGCCTCTTGAAATCATGAAAGTCTTATAGTAATGCCAATGGAAATCATCCAGCGTGTTTTGATTTGCTAGAAAACATGCTCAAAGATATTTCTTATTTGACCATGATGAACCAAAAGGACTTCTGCAGACAGCCTCATACAAAGGTGATATTTACTGAAGCTCAATGTAAGGAACCCAGCTTCACCAATAGTATTAGAAGGGTGGTCTTTGTAGGCTGTCTCAAGAATTAGCGGGAACAGAGACTCTTCTCTCTATATCTTTCACAGGAAGATATTCAGACCCTGTCTTTGATTATTAGTGGAGCCTAGGAGACTTGCTAACTCAGTTAGGGAATATCTTAGCTAAATAAGATGTCAGTGAATATCTTCTTAAGTAAAGGAAAGGAAAACTTGAAAGGTATAACTTGGGAACTGCTGAGTCCCAGGTCAGCTCTCTTTCTGCTAGTAATTACATCTTCTTTTTTATTTATAGCTTTACTGTAAGAGTCTGTGCAGACTTTGAAGGTCAAAGTATTTCAGATGAGATAGGTAAGAAATGTTTTATATTCCTATAATTTCCTCTGGCCCGCTCCATTTCAGATGTATTTTTTATTTCCACCATGAAAGATAATAGGAGTGAGATCCTCCTAAGGCAAGAAAATACAGTTAAAAAGATATAGACATAGATATAACACAAAGCTTGTATTATTCACTTGACGGATTTTTGATTTGGTTTAACCCATTTTCCAAACAAAATCAAGAACGTACCCTGTTGGAGAATGTTTGGTTTTGAAAAAAAAAAAATTGTGAAAGAGACAGAAATCCTGTACACATGTGATCTGTAAATGAAATTAGAAAGCTTAAATTACACATATTCTATATTTTGCATCAAGAACTAGTATGCTGCTAAACAGGCAGGCATTTAAAGCATAGATTAGTTTTATTTGGAAGACTTTGTTAGAGTAATTAACTATAATACATAATGAACTGTTTACTATTTTTTCTTTCCATGTTAAATAAATATTTTATTTACTTGTATCCTTTAGTGCTGAAAGGTGAATTGCAATTAGATTCATTGAAACAGAAAGGAGCTGTTAAGAGGACCCTCTTCTTTGATTACCATCAGTCACATCATTACTTCTCTATTGTGATAGAAAGGCAGAAACAGCTCCGTTGCCAGGACTTCCTTGTTTATCTCAGAGTAAGTTGTTTAAAATATTTTGGACTGTCATCAAGTCTCATTATTTGAATAATATCAGGGTTTTAAGGACAATAATAAAAAAGGAGCCACTGGAAAAGGAAGAACAATTTCCATTGTTTCCAAAATTACAGAAATGTGAGATAAGAAAGACCTCATCTGGGTGTCCAGAACATTCTTCTACCTTGGCAAAATTTCCTATGTAAATCTTTTTCTAAATTCTATGGCTCATCTTTTGTCAATGTAAGTATAAAATTAAGACTTCCTTTGAAGAAGAGTGTACAGTTCCTCTGTGTACAAATACACTCATTTCATGCTTTTGTGGAGATTCTGATTAAATACTGCATCTCCTGATACAAAAACGCATTACTCTCCCTATAGTATTCACAGTGGATAACCAACTGAACATGTTAAATGTTGTGATAATTCAGTTTTAAAATATTTTTAAAAGAGTGTCACCAGCAATATTTGCCTAAAATTCATATATTTTAAAATATATTTTTAGGATATTTTAAAATGTTCTTAGAAAAAATAAAACTGTGGAACTGCAGTTGTGAAGGAGAAAGGGTCATTGGCTACTCACTTGCAGAAGGAATTACCTCATGCAATTGAAGCAGATTCCAAGGCTGGTCCTAGAAATGCAGTGGGAGGTGAAATGGAAGAGTCTCAAGCAGTATGTAAGGAAGGATCTAGGCAGTAAAGGTGGGGGAGTTTTGCCATTGCTAATTGATATAAATTCTTGGTTATGGAACAAACCAACAATATTACCTCCACAAATCCACACATGCCCTCCCTCCATTCCAAAAGGAAGGAGGGCAGTAGCTGATAGGAGTTGGT
The DNA here is from genome assembly GCF_028500815.1 of Rissa tridactyla. Lineage (NCBI taxonomy): Eukaryota > Metazoa > Chordata > Aves > Charadriiformes > Laridae > Rissa > Rissa tridactyla. The sequence continues at coordinate 144,703,056 of NC_071467.1, read as the reverse complement.
TCTGTGTGTCTCTTTTAAACAGCTTCATTTTAGGCTAATGCTTTGAAAAAATTCTGAGTCTACTCAGCTCAGCCAGCTTCTTCCAGATGTGGGGCTGTGGAGGCAATGTGTTCTGGGCATTCCAGTCACTGGTGAGTCACTTTGTTTTCCTAATGACATTACATACAGACAGAATTTGGCTAGCAGCTGTCAAAGAACCATATCTTTACCTTCAATAAAGACTATAGTCTGAATCTTTTGCCATACCATACTAATGTGAAATAACGCTATTAAACCATTGGTTTTTATTATGTGATTGTCACTCACAGGATGAAACAGAATTTAGAGATAAATTATCTCCTATCAATATAAACTTGAATTATAGTTTGGATGAATCCAATTTTGAAGATAGCTTGACTGTGAAGCCAATACTGAACTATTACCAGAAAAGCTCAGTAACAGAACAGGTATGAATTTTGCATGCCACATTTTCTGTATATAAATGTGAAAGCATTTACAAATATTATGTGTGTCGTCTTTCTTAAAAGAGAGTATCATGCCTAGAAATTACACAACAAGGATTTAATTAATTCAAAATGTAAATTGAATATAAATATAGAACCAGGCAGGCCTTTAAACCATTTCCAAAACTTTGTTTTGTTCATAGTTTTGATTGCATTCTAGAATATGTAAGCCAAGTTACTGTGGGAAAGGCCCTGAAAGATTATATTGTTCTGCTAAGGACGTAGTTGACAGTCTAAATAGTCTCCAGCAGTACTCGTGTGGCAGTGAACTTATGGAAAAGAGAAAGAGATTAATTCACCAGGGCAGTGCTAATGATATTTAAGACACTTAGGTTAGTGATATTTAAGACATTTAGGTTCATGATACTTGAAGTGATTTGGACTTTGAGGCATGTACTAACTGTATTATAATTTTTTTTTTTATTTTACAACAATACAGGCTTACATTCTGGTTGACTGCGGGGAAGACAACTTGTGCATTCCTGACTTGCAGCTTTCTGCTATGCCGTAAGTTAAATAAAATAAATGATGCTGTGTATAACAAAATCCAGACACTTCTAACTGCTTTAACAGAATGAAATACATAGAACACAGTTCTGTTGTTTGCTATAGCTACTCATACCAGATTTCCATTTTCTCATCCATTTCATCTAGAAAACCAAGAAATGGAGAAATATTCACTTTAAAAATGTATCTTTGTCAGATATATTCTGATGTTTAGTGGTTACCATAGAAAATATTGTTTGCAAGTGTTTGTTAGGAGTGATTCTAGTTCTCTGAATGCCAAGAGATAATACAAATTATTGTTCAAAGGAGATTTTAAATTTGTTTATGTCAGTGTGCCAGTGACTTTGAGCTTGGGACACAATTCTCCTGAACTCAGTATACAGTGAAGTAAATGAATCTCGCAATAAAAGAATTTCAAAACATGGCAACAGTTCCTCCTATGGAGGGACAAATATGCTAAGCAGGACAGCTGGGGAACCTCTGATACTTATTTGACTATGTGCCACCAAAATCAGTATATACCTGTGAAAGGAAAGGCACAGTGCCATTGCAGGTTTCAGGAGATCTTCTGACATTGTTCATTTTCTAATGGGCACAAGGGCAAAACTGGAATCTCACCACATTTGTGCCCTCCAGAAAAAATACTGATGGGTCCCTGTGGCAAGTAATTTCTCCGCTAGGTACTTCTTTCTGGTTAGAAAGTAGTCAGGCTCTGAAATTTTATACAATTAACTTTCAGCTCCTGTAGTGGTACACTTTGATTGTCCATGGTTGTGTTTTCTCTTGACCTCTTACCTACCTAGGTGCCAGCACGCTTTTCCATGGGGTCATTTTTTATGAAAAATGTTTTATTCTGTGTTCACAGAATATTTTCCAGAGCAGTTCCTATGAGAGCAAAATGTCCTTCTGCTTTATTCATATGTAAATAGTAATTGTGCATGTTTTAACTCCTGACAAGTAGTATGTTCTATGTAGAGATAAAGATCAGTTAATAATTGGAGAAGAAAACTGTGTCATGCTCATAATAAATCCAAGGAATGACGGGGAAGGAGCCTATGAAGCTGAGCTACATATAAGGATTCCACCTGAAGCAGATTACACTGGGGTTGAGCGCAACAACAAGGTAAATGAAAATCAAAATGTTAGCATTAATAAAGCAGAAGAACTGGGAGGAAGGTTAACCTACATAGGCTATACCTGCTGAAAGCAGCAAGTAGAGAGGTGCATCTTAGGAAGGGAGATTCCGTCAACTCTCAACTATCCTTGCTTACACAGTCCAGGCTAAAGATTAGCCATGTCACCAGAAGATGGGAAGGTCAGTACCATTCTGTTCAGAGCCAGCTCAGGTCCAGCTCCTTGCTGTTAGCTTAGTTATAATTACCACACAAATACTGTCACCTGTGGCTAGAGGTATTCATAGCATTCAGATTTCAAACAGTAAACCCTACCAGTAGCAGGGAGTTATAGTGCAGAATCCCCTGAGCGCTTCCAACCTTGGATCCTGTGGTACCAGCTCTCAGTCAGAGTTAATGAGCCCTGCCGAACCCCAGACACTTGGACTCATGTTCTTGTCTCATGTTCCCACCACACCAGTGTTTTACCATTATTAAGGTATCCTGAATAGTTGAACATTAAATGCAGTATAAACTTGACAAAGTTGTTTTCCTTTGTAGTCTATTATTTTATCTTATGGATAGGCCAAAAAAGCAGTCATAGTGTGAAATGTGTTGGTGTGCAGAGATGGACTAACGTTGACTGAGGTCCTGCTGAGCTGTACTGAACATAGTGTTTCCTTTTTGGGTCTGTTTGTTTTTTAAGAGCAAAGATGAAACACTATCCTGCAAACAAGCAGAGTGTTCATGTATTCTCTGTTGGACAGCAAGTCTGAATCGCCTCATCTGCACATAAATCTCCCAAGCTGTTGCAACATGAGCTTGCTTTTTTCTGTCAGTGCCTGGAACGTTCAGAAGGGCCTCAAGGGTGAGAGTGGGAGAAAGCAAGTTAATTTCCTTTCCAAAGGCAAATGTTTTTAAGGAAGCTGAAAGTAACTTACAAGGTATTCCCTTATTCTCCTTCTGTCAGTGTCTTTATTAATGGGCTTTTAACCCAGTTTGAAAAAAATGACAGGAATTAATGATGTCACCAAAGATGAGAATATGGAAAGTCTCTGCAACCTCACTTCTCAGAAGCATATCTTTGTACACAAAACAAATAAGTAAAGACACCAGCCTCTTTCTATTGTCTGTTTCTTTTGTTCTCTTAGCATAGCCTCTGTTTTTTCAGACTGTGATCTACAGAATTTAAGTTCTCTTCCATATACTACACCTGGTTATATTTTTCCTTTGTTGCTCTTTAGGAAACTTTGGCTGTTCTTTTGGCTGTTACTAAGGATGTCAGGGGAGGCACTTATTCCAAAACCCACACTACATATTAGCGCCTATCTATCAGTTGGACTGGACAGAAATCACTTAGGGCTTCTCATTATTTTAGGAAAATTTGAATTTTGTAGTGCCAGCAGGGTTGACTCATGGGGAAAGGAAGGAAAAAAAGAGATGGGAGATTCTAGTGCTTTGGAAGAATGAGGAGATGATAGAATGGGTTGGGAAAGAGTGTTAATGTTCTTTTTCTTTTGAAAATAAATTTTTAAAGGCCCAGGAAACGTAATGAAATGTTTTCATTTTCTTCAATGGAAGATAAAATACATTTTTGTCAAGTCCAATTCTGAATCCTTCTGGATTTATAGAAAATTTGCCTTCATTTTGCCTGCATTTATTTAGTTCACTACAATATATAATTTATTTCATATTCCTTTATTTTTCATACTTATTCTATTCAAAGAGATGTCATTATGTTCTTTCTGAGAAGGATCAAAACATTAGTTCCACTATCTACATCATTCGTAGAATCATAGAGTTGCCCAGGTTGGAAGGGACTTTTCAGATCATCTAGTCCAAACATCAACCCAACTCTGACAAAATCCATCACTAAACTGTATCTCTAAGCATAACATCTACCTGTCTTAAATAGCTCCAGGGATAGTGCCTCAACCACTTCCCTGGGCAGCCTGTTCCAATGCTTAATAACCTTTTTAGTGGAAAATTTTTTCCTAATATCCAGTCTAAACTTCCCCTGGTGCAACTTGAGGCCATTTCCTCTTGGAAGTCTTAGTGTCTTCCCTTCTGCATTGCAGGTACAGTTTTTACAAGGATTGCATATGGTACTGCAAGCAAGTTTATTCTTTCTATTGTTTTTAAATTGTAAATACATATTATTTTAAAACTATAGTCTTCATGATATTATGGTTCCCTTAAGTAAACAAAAAAAATGCACTTCTGAGTGTATTTGGAAAAGAAATTGATATTGTAATTTTCTTCAAAAAGGTAAGATAAAACTTGCTGGCATTTAACTGCTGGTGGAGGTTGGCTCTTGTATTTTATCAATTGCTTTTCCATACTGCCATATGTCACTTAAAACTGCTGCGAACATGACAAAGAAGAATAGACAATCTTTGTAATTTAAAAAGAAAATTTTAAGAAAAAAAATGGAAAACTACATTTTAAAATTCAGAAATTATTTTATATCCTTCCTGTTCTGTTTTCTCATTTAATTCATTCTGTCTAAATGTACAAATTAAGTAATTTCACCACTCAAAGCAAGACTTAACAGGTTTTTTCAGTTTTTTTTCCCCAGAGGGATCAGAGTCCTATATATCAGGGGTTCACATGTTACCAGGATGACCAAATTCTTATAGGTCATAGTATAAATAAGTATAAATTAAAGAGGGACTCAATTAATTCAACCTATAAGGCTTTAAAAAAATATGGCAATTTGAACTGCTTGATGAGAGCACAGAAGAAATTATCACACTTGTATGCAGTAAACACTGAGGTACATGGAAAAAAGGTCTCTTGGTCCGTGGGTATTTTGAGGCATGGACCATAGATGAAAATTAATATTTTGTTGTCAGTTGCAGTGGAGTCAGGATTTCACTTTTTATTTTTGTGTTTCCACAGCACCATGCCAATGGGGCATCTGTGTCTGCTCCTGAAATTTACTTAATTTAATACAGAGTATTTTCAGCACACAGGTGGATTTGTGGTAGATCCTGTTGCAAACATGCTCTTAAAGCTCTGCACCTAAGGATTTCATTGACTCTTCAATGCATCAGTGTTTACAGTCCTCTGTGTAGTTGTTTTTCTCCAAACTGCAGAATTCCTTGTATTAAGGCAAAGATAATATTCAGCTCAGAACCAGCAAAAGTGGTAGACTGAGAACAGAAGAAATGAAATGTACTGAGCTGAAGAAATCACTTGATAAATTTCTGATGGAACTGAAAATTCTTTAGAATCAAATCATTTTATTACTCTGCCATCATTTCACAGTAATTGTACTCGTACGGGACAGTGGACTACTTTTATGGGGCTACTCTGGATTTAGTCTATCTAATAGACAAACAAATGTTTCCCTCAAATGCTTCCTGATTTTTTTGGAATAATTTCTTGGGTTATTCTATATCATTTGAATTACACTCAGAAAATGTTAAAGTCAACAACCTAACTGAAAATTAATTTGCCTTCTACCTCTTCCCTTCACCTTTATGGAATACAACATTTGACCTGCCTCAGTCATTGTCTTGTTGTCTCAGGCCTGATTCTGTAGCATATTGCACATAGACTGTGTAACCATATCAAAAGAGTAGCATTTTGCAAAGATGTACATGATCATATGTGAGTGGATAGCCACGTGAATGTGTGTGATCTTAAAGTCTGAGGTCAAGGACATGTCTTTGAAGTTTCATTGATTCTTGCACATACTGATACTTTTCCTTCAGTCAAAAGTTGATTAATGAGATACAATGACTTACGATGAAATCAAATGTGTTATTCATCAGTTGTATTTTGGAAACATTTAGAAGCTCCAGAGATGCGGTAAATGAGTAAATTATCACAGCTTTAAAAGTTACTGGAAACCTGTTGGCTTGTAATAACTGTCCATATGCATTAGGTATGGAGTTACTGGAATTAGCTGCAGTGAAAAAAATATAACCTCATTACATTGCTTCACATTTCCATGGGCAGCAGTAGGTCCAGAGACAATATATAGCTGCTGAATGGTACGTTCTTGCACTACAATAGCATGATTGCGTGCTTGAACCCCAAACCATTGCCTGAATACTGGGCACTATTCCTTTGACCAGTGAAAGATTTCCCCATATTGAACAACTCAATCCTGCCTTAGTAACAATGGCTGGAACAGAAATTCACATGGAATAATTAGTAGAAGTAAATCAGGCAAATACAAAGCCTTAATAGGTATTTGTTCCACACCAAAAACATTATGTATTTTGGCATAACTGTTTCTTCTCAGGCTGGGAACTGCAGAGTTGTTGCAGATCACAACCAGATTTATATAGCAATGGAGAAGCTCTGAGCCATTATCCCCATGCCTTTCTGAACTACAGTATGATGCTCTTTTAAAATAGGAAAAACACCTGAAACCTCCTTGTCTTACCTGAAAATTCTTAGAACGGTGGCTGGCTAGATGAGATGTGACTTGAGCCTTGTGAACTAGTTCTTCATACATCAGCTAGATGAGAAGCTAGATTCTGGCACCTGGTACCTAATCTGTGCATTTTTCCTCAGAAAATAAGATTGGAACTTGTTGATCAAGGAAAGAGAGGAGCTCTTTTACTCTGCATCCTGTTGTGCTTAACTATTCTGGCATCAATTAGTAAGTCATCACTAAGACCACCAGAAAGAGTTTCAAGTTTGTAGGCTGCCTGGATTACTTAAAGCATCCAGTCATTTTCTAGTTAAACTGCACCCTGGGAGCACACGTGTTAATTGTTGGGGTTTTGCTTCTGCTCAAGACGGCCAAAAAGACCATGTGTTGCTATAAAAATATAAATTGCTACCAGTGGCAGGTAGAGGGATTTTGTGGCAAAACCTTCCATCTGTCTGGGCTGCGTATGAACTCACTGATACTGACAATCCTGGGTGTATAAGTCTCTGCTCTTGCTTGATTCCTGCCTGGTTTTAATTTTCCTGGTTGGAACTTAACCACCTCAAAAAGGTGATCAGTGAAAAAACAAAGGCAATAAATCTCAGTGTTGAAGAAATTCTACCACAGCTGACCCTTTGTCACATCTTTGTGCTGCATGAATTAGCTTTTGTGATGCTGGTCGTATAAATTCTGTGCCATCAATCATTTTCAGTCTAAGAACATAGCCTCCAAATTGCAGAAAACTTACTTGCAAAACTCCTCTATTTACTCAGCCTTTGAAAGGCGAAAAAATGTGTGATAAGGGCTGATTTACTCTCTGTACTGCTGTGTGATACAGCATTAATAAAGAAACTGTAAAGCATCAACTATAGATGAATATTTATTTTCTAACATTTAGATCTCAATTTCCACTCCCCAGCAAAGCAAAATCAAAACTGTAAAACCCACACATCAAGTTAAAATGAACAGTTTTCCAGACAAGATTGGTTTCAACTGTGTTAACACCCTCTCTTCTCCCATGTGTTGCTTCTCACCTGTAATTAACCAGCTGGAAAGAGTGTAGAAATCCCCCACTCCCAATCCTAGAGAGGTTTGGAAAGGCTATTAGTGCTCTGGACATGCTGTGTAACAAACTTTATTTTTCCTCCTAGCAAATTGTAAAAGTGTCAGTATACAGTGAGGTGTGTACTGAGGGTGTGCTTCACGTGGGCTCCTTTTAGGACGTGCCCTATCTTTTCTTTTAATCTCAGGAAATTATAAGGTCAGCATGTCCATGCTGGTTTCTACAGATAGGAATGAATTGGTAGTCTGTGGTCTGGAGATTTCCCAGGTCTTTTTATATAAAGGGCATGACCTTGCACGTATTGCTCAATCGGTGCGAATCACAAATGAGAGGAAAGGTAGTGGGAGAGCCTTATAACAACAACTAGCTGCATCCTGCTTTTACAAAGCTGGTTTATGTCTGCACGTATATGGAAGTATTTTCTTTTATTGAATATGCCAGAGAGGAAAACAGGAAAAAAAAACCCACATGCTGTTGCTTTGTCTTACTCTGTATCTCCTAACTTCTATTCTATAGCTGTTCCTCCTTTTATACAGTCTGTTTTCTTTACAGAGGATGACAACTAGTGATAAAGACTAAAGGGTTAAAACATGGGATACATTTTACATTAAGAGCTTTAGAGGGGAATTATATTAGTGTATCCTCAAAGTTGTCAAACAAAACTGCCTGAGAAATGTTAGGTACAAACTGGACTTTGAATGAATAGTTGCTGGAAAAAGGTAAATTTTACTTATTGCTATAAACAACAAACACCTTAATTTCTGATAATGTGAAAATCTATCATCTGCTTTGTTGCTGAATTATAATACAGGTAACAGATTATGTTTTTACAGAAGTATCTAATGTTCTACTTTACCATAGGTTGGAAAATAAAGTTCTGGACTTGGTCCATGTCAAAGTTTTGCCATGCCAGAAATTCAGTACAAAGACTTCTCGTGATGGATGATACAACCATTGCAATTAGTGTGAGGCCTATTCTCCTCACTCAGTTTTGCCTACTCTTTTTTTTCTCTGTTGAGTCATTATGGCTACAGGAATGATTCCCAACAACAAAGCAGTATGTTAAAACTGGAAATTGAGTGATCTCATCACGGCTCTTAAGGTACTGGGGAACTTTCCTGTTTGATTTTCCCTGGCATCGGTTTTCTCCCATTGTCTGTCAATACCCATAACATGTTTTGGTAGTGCACCGAGCAGGTGTCTGAAATCAAAAGAAATGTCACAGTCAAAAAGGCATCACTTTCCCAACTGGATACATTTCACTGTGATCTCTGACCTCCATATTGGTGTCCTTTTGTTACAGGCCCTGCGTGTATTGAGCTGTGATTACAAGATGGAAAATGAAACTAGAATGGTGGTTTGTGATCTTGGGAACCCCATGGTGGCTGGCGCAAACGTAAGGGGAAACCAGATGCATTTACTGATTTTTATCTAATTGAATTTTAAAGGGGAGCAAATGGGAAACTATTCAATTAGCAAAGTGTGTCCCAATAAGCAGCACCTAAACCAAAACCAAATTATTTACTTGGACAGGAAATTGTTGGTGTAATAAGAGGCAGAACTGTGCCTCTGAAAAACTAACAATTTGTTGTCCTAAAAGATTAATGATGCTAGAGCATGTGTTTTATTTCACTTACTCTAAAGAAATGAGTGATTCAATTTAAGTCACAGAAGTTGCACTAGTATAACGAGAATCACAATCCATAATGGGATCTGTTTATTTCTCCCTTTTAGTATTCTTTCTACTTAAGATACGTATAGTAAATTAGACCTTCTTTAGCCTGATTCTTATCTTCAATGCATAAGGGTTTTCTCATCAGTTTATATCGTGATTTATATCCATGAAAATGTGGTTGGAGTCAAGTTTTCCTTCAAGTTATTACTGTCATTCTAAATATTTTCTTAAGACAGCTATTCATAAATCATACTAAACATTAGGTAGAACATTTGTAGCATTGTTTTTAGACAAAAGTGAAACTGAATAATGACTGATGATGGACAGCAGATAAGGATTAAACAGAGGCTTGGAGATAAAAAAAATGCTACCCATTCCACAGTTGTCATCACTTGTCCCTTTTTCATGACAAAATAGTTCAGGACAATCTTAGAAGTTCTGAACCCAGGAATATTCTCCATGAATGCCCTTGCAGAGAAATTCTAGCACTGCTCATAAATTCATCAGTGCTGTGAATATTTAACTAAAAACAAATAATCCAAGCTATTATTCTAGATAAAAAGCTATCCTAATAAAAATGAAGCAGTCATCAGCGTGAACATATACGAGGAATAAACAACAGCTTTTAACTGAAAACTGCCACTGTTTGCATTTGGGCCTGAGGCTTTGCAAAGAAACCAAGTAAATCTTCTTAGTATTTTCAAAATCCTTACTAAGTTAAGATTTGTCATATGGTAGATCAGTATTTCACTCTTCAGACTCTCTCCCTGGCCGCTTATGATCTTGAAGCATTTACTGTCTGACCCTCAATACAAGAATCAAATGGGTCATATGATAGGAGACTGGGGCTGGAATAAGCTTGTTTGGGTCACAGGGTTAACTTCAGATCGGTCAGAGAGCTTTTGAAAGTGAATGTGAGACCATGTGTCTCACAGTCATACTCATTCATGGTCATGAGCAGTCCCAGATAGATTCTTTGGGATTACAAGGAGCTGGAAACCATTGAAAAATTAACTCCATGTGATGGACCTTCTGGGAGCAGTAACCTGCCTGGTGAGGATCCTTCTTTGAAGAACTACTGCGAACTAGAAGTCTGAAGGTGGTACTATAAACATTTTCTGGGAAGGACATTGCACTAACAAGGCAGACTGGGTAGATGTTGGAGTCAATGAGCATAGAGAAGAGGGCTAAAAGGTTTTATACGTTTTATTTTATTCTACTAAATGAAATTCCTAAAAAGTAAGAGTAATTGAAAACATTTCTGAGGAATGGAGTTTTCATAATGGGAGGATGGGAGGCAATGATGGGCTGAAGCACTAGATAAATCTCAAGTCAAGGTAGATGATTTCTTGTACCAGAAAACCAGCAAATTTAGATATCTGCTGAGTGGTTTCCTCGTTAGTTTCATTGCAGAAGCCAATTGTCAAGACATAGACAAAAGTGGACAAAAATCTTGTGGATGATTGGGATGTAGTGTGGGGTGAGGGGAGGAAAGAGAGCATAAAACCCCATGGGTTTTGAAGAGAAAAGGAAGACTAAACACAGGAGTCACTAAGATTGTATACCAATCTAGGAACAAATCTTTGTGGTTTGCATATTGTCATAAACATAAGCAATGGAAAGGTTTGAGCATAGAGGTATTAGACTACAGCCCCTCACGCTGCACCCTTTGAATCCAAAGCAGCTCTGTTTCCACATCATCCTTGACCCAAAATGCTAGCAGTGTGAAGACATCAGGAATGCTATTTGGTGGCCACTAAAGCAGTACTACTCTCACCTGTCTCCTCATCAATTCTCACAGCCTAACTAATCCTGGTTTTCTTCAGAATCAGCTCTAGGGCTGCAAGAAATGCATTGTTAGCAAATATTCCTAAGCAAAATATTTCATAAAGAGAAACTTAGAAGTAGCAGAATAAAAGAGCAGGGCTCATAACGTGTTTAAGGATATTCTGGTTTATAACAAAAGAATTCAACGCTTGAAAATTAAGGCATATGAAGATAGAGCATTACAAAGCCAGATGGCAAAAGTGTTTGATTATAGTGAGTGAAAGCTTAAAGCCTAACTTTGTCTTTGAAACCAGCTGTCCTGGAAGCTTAGTAAAGGTGAAAGGACTTGAGCTTTTTCAGTCCAAACGTATTTATGATGGCAAATGTACTTCCAACAGCAAAATACCAACCCTTTGTACAAATTGCATAAATCATGAAAGGCTGCTCTGATCCATTTCCAGTTTTGCAAAACAATTCTGCTCTGGCAGGAGATCAGTTATTCTCAAAATATTCCGTCAGAAAGGGACTTTCTGTGGAAGTTGTGAGGGAGTGGGAAGGGAGGATTAGGTCAAAATCAAACATTCCTAAAACTCTTAACTATTGAGTCACTGTGGTGACTTTTCAGCACCCTGAAATCCTAGAATTCTTGAACTCTTTAAAATCAACTTCTGAGTATGAGGGTTATGTCAGGATTTTGTGATATAAGCCATGGGATATCACTGCAGCAGGCTACAGAGTTGTCTGACATTTCGCATCTTCAAAATGCATTATTGTCATCAAAATTGGTATATCATCTGACATTTTGAAAATCTATGACCTTAAAATCATTTACTGGACACAAAAATTACTTAACCTTTTCAGTAATATCTTTGTGGTTAAAAAAAGATGAAGAGATGAAAAAGAAGATAAAAGAAATGGGAAGGAAAATCACAAAACCATATGGCCCAGAATGCAAACTAAATGTGGTACCATCTCACTGGCAGAGTGCTCAAAGTACTTATTCATGACACTGAAATGGATCAGACTGACAAGCTTCCTAGTGCTTGTTCAGTAGACTTAGCAAGTGAGATGTACGTTTTATTATAAATTCTTGTAAAATTTGGAAGTTAATCAAAATGAATAGAAATAAGGTTAGAAGACTGGGAGGCTTGGAAGATCTCACCTATTTCTTGGTATATACTAAACTGATTCTTCAATAGCGCAGAGGCTTTATCTTTCATATGCACTGTAAGACACTTCAAAAAAAGTTAGCCCTCTGTCTCCCAGCATACTCCTAGATCCTGTCTAACATAATAACAGATTAAGGCTTACCAGTAGTAGCAGAAATGTCGTGTTTTTCAAAGATACGTGAGGTTACTAGCGTGGAAAATAAGGCAATTTTAATGAAACTAACTTGGCTTGGAAATTTCTAAATAAAATTAAACTGTTCTGATAAAATGAATGTCCTACAAAAATAAGGAGGCTGAGCAATTGCTAAGTTACAAGCTCAGGCAAATTCAACTCCTTTGGCCTCAGTGGGTTTTCAGCAAGGGCATGTGAACATCTTTGGCCCATTATTAGTAGCAGTGTCAAGGGCTAATTGACATTAACAAAGTCACAGAACCACACAGAGACAACATCTGCAGCTTATTAGGCTCATGCAGTAGGAGTGTGTTTCAGTATTAAATAAGGGATTGAGCCTCAGGAGTATAATAGATCATCAAAACTGCAATTCATCTCTGCTCTATCTGAAGAAAAGTTTATCTTTGGTTCATCAAATCTTTTTTTCTGCTTTAAGTGGAAACAAATTTATATAGACATGATCAGTAAAAAGAGTAAGAGGAATGCTGAATTGAATATTTGGAATTTTTTGTCTCAGAGATTAAAAAAATCATGTTATATTTTTAAAGGTGAATGAAATATCAATACAGTTGTTGAAATCATCTCCAAAAAATAGCTTGCATCTCCATTCCAAGTCAAATATTCAGCTTCTGTTTAATTTAATGAGCATTACCTTTTAACCTTAAAGATTTTACTCCCAAAAGTAACTATAATGATGACATTAAAATGTTCTGAATTCAAATATTTGAACTTGCCATTTCTTTTATGATGGCAATATTGCTTTCAGCATAGGACAACTGAAAGAAGTAATTGAAACATGTTAGCTAAGTCTTGTTCTGAAGATGGATTAAGATTCAGTGATGCAAGTGAGGAAGATTTAAAAAAAAATAATCCTTGGGAAAAAGGAATTGCTTAAACATCTGAAATAACACCTGCAGAGGAAAATGCCTCCTCTTCAGTGATGTTGAATCGGGTCCCGAACATAAAACTCTACATTGCTGTGTCCTGTCCTGTTGCTGACAATGCTACCCCAAGTATGTTGAGAAAAGTGTGCCAAGCAGACAACTCTTTTACTTTTTTTTCCCCCTGTAATCTAGTCAGATATTGGCAGAGGTGAAGGAATTATGTCCTCATTTCCTAAAGCCTTATGATTAATTTCTCAGGAAGATTGTTTCTCCATATGGAGAATATGGCTATGTGTAACCATCCTTTTTTAAAAAATGAAATCACAGTGTGGCAGTTATCTAGCAGGAAATTCTACCATCAGGCAATAGGGGAGGCAGAGGGGAGTGAGAAGTGGTACAAGATTACAGGCTGTAGACTCTGCTGTCAGTCTCAATGCAAAATCCGCATTTCAAGAACTACCAGATTCAAAACACGTGCAGTTGAAATGAGGAAATTAAAAACATTAATTTAAATATTGCAGTACCATTTTATTAATTTAATGTGATGGGCAGATGGCATCTCCCCCTGCTCCCTGCCACTCGCATACTGGGGCTGTAAGTGTCCAACAAGAGGGTTACAGAGACCCCACCATATGCTGTTGTGTATTCCTTCTTTAGTTGGCCTTGCAATTATCACATGGAGGAAGCCAGGTCTGCATAAACACAAGGGAGCACCGCTGGAAACCTTTATCTCCTTCAGTTTCGGGAATTGTGTGTTTTGCCCTCTGTCTTCTGTGCTCACATGCTGGGAGTTGTGGCAAACTGAACTACAAATATAACTTTGAAGTTGTATTTGTCTTAACTGAACTACGGCTCCTAGAAGCTGCAATGAAAAAAAATCAAACCAAATCAAACTAAAACATCAAACTGCTGCTAATTGAGCTGCTAGAAGAAAAACAGGTGATCAGTCAGCCCCGCAACACCTAAAGCATGCAGCTCATGCACAGTTACAGAGACAATGGGAGGAGATGGGAGACCTGGACAAAGGCATACAGGGATGGAGACAGGGATGAGAGGTGCCAGACAGCTATTATTTTCTTTTGGCTTGGCAAAGTAAAGCAAAGACTGTCTGGATGAAGAAGGACCCACCGCTGTGTTCTTGGGAGTATGCTCCTCTGTTTCTCTTGATCTTTCCTCTGTCCAGCCAATTTTCCCATCTGGTGACATACACAGTCAGGATGGTATTTTTTCCTAAAAACAACTAAATTATATTATTTCATACTAATTTTAAAAAATAACAGTATCTACACAAGTCTGTGAAATGCAGTGTTGAACAGTGCTGCTTTCTCGATATGGAAAGATCAAACCATTTTTAATAACTTGTCGTTTTGTTTCTTTCACAGTTCTCTACAGGCATTCGATTTTCTGTTCAGCATTTTGAAAATGCAGATTTCAGCATCAATTTTGAGCTGCAAGTAAAAAGGTTAGATGTTTTATCAAGAGTATGGTTGGTTATTTAAATTCTGAATTCCTGTTGATATCTGAACTTTAATATATAAGAAGGTCACTCTAACTCTTCAATGTCAGTATTTATTTCATGGGCTTTCCTATGGAAGCTTTCTTCAGGAAGATTTGTGGAGTTGGAACCTTGTTAGCTTTTAGCAAAATTAGTTTTAGAGTTATTCTGAGAATTTCACTATGTTAAAATTCAGGGTAACTGATTTTGTTCAATGGTCCAAGGACCTCCTACAGATTTGCCAAATTTGCACTTCTTTCTCCACTTCAGGATTAATGAACAGTGATCACTTTGTAATAAAGTTTTGCATTTAAAAACATATCATGCTCTGAAAAAAAAAAAAAGATGTGCCACTTCTTCATGAGTATTTAAAAAAATAGAAGGAGAGCAGTTAAAATCTGCTCAACAGATTTACTGGCATGAAGAGAGAAAATTGTTCCAGTTTGATGCAGGTGAACCTTTGTCATTTTTCCATTAGTTTCTTCCACATTTGTGGGGCTGAAATATTACTGCTGGAGAATCTTCTGTTTTATGCTGAGCAGCGCTTCCTCCACAGGGATGAAAAAGTGTAGGACGGGCTGGGTTAGGATAATAGCAAGAGCAAACCTGGGATGTTTTCGGTAGGTGGCAGGGCTTCTGCTCCATCTGTCCTTATTAAATACATGCTGGAGTCCCTGATGGGGCCCTCTCTACCCCACACACAGAGACTTAATTGCTAATGTCTGGCCTTTAATGAGGGCCTTGATCATGTTCACTATGGTAAATAACTGAGACATTTAAAATGCTTAAGTCATGTTTCCAGAATGTAAGCCTTGAAGGAAAGGACATGCAGAAACTCGGGAAGGGCACAGCAACACCACAGAAGACAATGAGGTGCCAGGTCAGGCCTCAGCCCTCTGCCAGGAGTCTTGCTGGTGAGCTGGAGGCCATGCAGACCTGGGCATGGGCTCCTCCAGAGAGAGATACAAGATAGAACGTCTAGTTTGTGGGTCCCCTGTCCATACCCACTGTTCACTGTCAGGTCATTAATGCAAGCAATACAGTTTGAAATGGGTATCAGAGGCTCTCACCACTACCCTTTTCATGCTGTGAAACTGGGGAGGTTCAGAGCTTTTTGGGTAGCTAGATCTTTCTAGGTAATAAGAGTTGAGGGTAGGTCACTTTCATAGAAAAAGTGACAAGGCTTTACTGAGGAATAAGTCTGAACTTCAGGAGACAGCAATATCTCATGTTGCTCCACGAGCGTGACTCGCTAAAATGTAAATGGAGGAAATCTGTTGGGCTACCAACACGGACAGTTTCCTCAAACTGATATCAAAATGCTGAAGAGCACCCAACTACTTAAAAAAAAAAAAAAAAGAAAAAGTTAAACTTCTTGCATAGGGAATGTACTCTACAGTTAAAACTCACTGCTTCGGACATTCCTTCCCAAGCAGCACTAAAGTTTGTACATTTCTATGTCCTTAATGAACAGGTAAAACAATCTTAAAGAAAAAGGAAACAGAAATCCGTAAGGCAGAAAGAGGAAATTACCTAAATGGAAGGACAGGGAAGCAGAGAATTGGTGTCCTGAATTTGTGTCCTGCTCTGAGATATTCAAAAGAGAGACCTTTGATTTACTCAAAAACATCAAGTGGAAAATAAATATTTTGGTTTGCAAGACTGAAGTTCATTACTTATAGGAAATAAGCAAGAGTCTGAGTAGCGTCTTGAAATCTGATTCCTTTTCTGATGTGGATTTTTCTAGGCAATTACATACCCCTTAGAGAGGGAGATGTCCTGGGACTTATATATAAACTATTTTCTTCTTTAGAGAGTACCAGAAAGCACAAACGAGATTTGAATACTAAATATATATGATCAAAAAATCTTTATTTTAACTCTGTGGAAAGTAGTACCGTTATACAAATTGGCGAAAAGCTTATTCTAACAAATTAATGGTATAGTAATTTTTATACTTTAACCAATTGTTGTACTTTTGTACTCAAAGCAATGGCTATAGAGGATTACATCAAAAGTTCAAATGATGTTTGAGGGGAATCTGCATTAGTTTACAAACAAATTAGAGCTGCTCCTAATTTTAGCAATCTGCAACCAGAAAGCCTGGATCAAAGCAGTATTGCCTTTTACTCCTCAAGAGTCAGTTGCTGGGAATGCTGGCCTCCTCTGAATGTTTCCATTTGACTGATGCTACCCAGATGTGATAACAGTAAACTGGGACAGCAATAGAAACTTAGTCTCCACGAAGCAAGGAAGTACTTCCACACTTGCTTGAAAAAAACTCCAAACTTAGTACCATTAATCCCATAACTAAATAAATTCTAAGTCGGTAATTATTTATTTTCACTATCTATCTTCATGAATTTGAACCTGCAAACCTTTTTGGACATGTAAGGGCTATGGCCTTTTGAAGTAAGAGAAACTACCTTTGCTACTAAGGATTTTTGATAAAACGAGTGAGATCACTAGGCTTTAAACATGGGGATCTGTTTTCACTGCTAAGTGGGATTAAGGGTGTAAACACCCTCTCGATAAGGGAGGGGAGAAAATTAGAAAGGTAAAGAAACAGTTTATTTTGGTGATTTTTCTTGAGAGACTCTGTCATGAGAAGTCACAAGTTTGGAGATTTTATTACAGATTTTATTATAACACAAAAGCAGATTTTATTATAACAAAGCCTATCTTGTTCGTTAACACTGCCTTCCTCCAATGCATGAAACACCCTTGTATTCTATTAAGATACTCCTATCCATACAGATAGCCAAGACTATCAAGGGAATTTACATGATATTCTGAGCTAAATAAATTCGTATCATCATATTCACACATAAGACTCTTGTAACTAAGCTTGAGTTGATTATGTTATTAAACATGTGATGAGATCAAATAATACCAAATTTAAATAACAATGTCCTAACAAGGCTGAAAAGTGGCAATAGCGAGCCCATGGTGTAATATGTCCAATGGCATCACTTCCTAATTTTAGGCCTTGTGGTATTCAGTGCTGTATCTATAATAATCTAGAGTTCTGCTAGTAACCTTTTTTAACCCTTGTACACTTCTTTTCCAGTTCAAACAAGATTAATCCCACCAGCAACTTAGTTAACCTCCGTATCAACATCAGTGCTGTGGCTCAAGTACAGATCAGAGGGTAGGTATTCAGCCATTTCAATTCATAATGATAACTATTTTTTGTATTGAATCTTTCCATGTATAGTAATCCCATGTAGTGAATCTCTTGACATATTATATTCCCAAACGCCTTATCCACTGAGAACACCTGAGAACTCCCAGGGAGTCTCGCCCCTGCTAGTCTTGCAGGATGGAGCTACTAAGAACTTACCAGGTCATGTAGGGCAGGACTGCCCCCGTGGACTCCAGTAAACCTACTGAGTGTCTGTGACAATGCAGCACACTGTACAACCCCACATTGTAGTAACACCAGTCAGAGACAATATTTTATTTGGGCATTCAAATTGTGTATGGATGTTACTAGTACAAAGTGCCTTGTGCAACCACTTAGGCACTTAATTCTGAATACCAAAGCAAAATCTGCTGCTTTTATGATTGGAATGATGAAACACATTATGGCAAGGCATATACTAATAGAGAGCAGAGTGAGGCCTTTGGAGAGAGGATGAATAAGGAATGAGCTATGACAAGAGGTCAACCAACTACTACTGTAGGCTTCTTACATTTCTGGCTGAAGCAGGTGCCTGTACCACCGCAGGGTATGATCAATGATGATTATTTCTATTTCTGTCCTCACATAATAGCTTAGTTTCTAAACTATAAAATGCAATTAGGTGATAAGAATCTCAGACTACCCTGTAAAATCTTAGAATGAGACTCCTACCCTGGCATCCTGGAGGAAGTCGGCAGGATGTTCTTTTAAAGCAAATAATTGCCCCAAATGCATTTTGTCTGAGATCTCAGATTTCCTACATCTCCTCTTCTCAAACTACAGCTTGAAATGGAGCTGTCAAAAGAACATATTTAACAAGAACAGAAATTAGAGTATTATTTCATTTTCTGTAGTTAGTGGTGACCTAGGGAAATGGGCTGTATAGGAAGAGAGGTGAAAAATACAAAATGAGAGGAAAGGTAACACAGAAAGAAAAGTAGAGGCTGACAAATTAAGAATCAAGGGGTTAGTTGGTGGTCTGCAGATGTGTGAGAAAATGTTGGGAGACAGCAATTGCTAGGTGTTGCTAAGGGTGGAGACCCAGGTTAAGGATTGGCTGGAGTTTCAGTGCATCAAAGACATTATTATGGATACATACACAAGACTTCTCAGTAAAGTTTTTTCAGTTTTTTTCAGTGACATTGCTCATCACTTTCAAAGGAAAATCTTCCAAACTTTTTGTATTCTTTGCAAACTGTTTGGAAACTTTTTGCCTCCGTTGTGTTCTTTTTAATGAAAAGTTCTGTCTGTAACCGGACACCAAGAAATGACCAGAACATCCTCGGTTCTTAAAAAGAGCATGCCCACAAGTGGAAAAAATGGCTTGAAATGCTGCCTGCAGTGCTAAGAAACAGGTCATTAAACACAGAGGAATTGCTTAATTGAATGACTTCCAGTTCCTTTCCTCTTAAGTCTTTTAGTTTCTTATTAGCTATAGCATGCATGTACAAAGGAAAATTCCCAAAAGCTTTGTTGACAGATTTTGTTAATTACTCAGAGGTGCTAAAGCATACAGCTCCAAGGGAACTATTTGCTCGCAATTTCGTAGATAAAAATAAAAGAGAGATTGTGTCCACATTTGGACTGGAAAATATCTTGCATTGGTTTCCCTACTTCTCTACACAAAGTTGCATGAAGTAGGACTGGAATCCCTGTACATTTTACTGAGGAAAAGTAAGTAGTTACCAAATTGTGCATATGCCTACATGGACCCATGCTAATACTGCCTCTATGAGAAAGGAAGGGATCTTCTTCAATATCCTATTCAAAAGAAATTTAGGATAATTCCTTAGATAGTTCATTTAATGAGCAGTTGCTCTGATAACTAAGATCTGATTATTCTGCTTACCCTGTTTTCTGTAAAACGTAAGAGTTTTGTAGTTGTAACGTATTTCCCACTGCTGAAAGAGCACTAGAGGAATAAGGGATTTGGGAAGGAAGTAATTTGGACTGGGAGGATTTGCAGCTGACAGAATTCTTATTGTATATCCCACATAAGCATTTTCCTTTACTTCCTTTATCTGATTTTTCAGTGCTCTTGTTTGACTGATCATTGTCACCTAAAAGTGACACCTAAAGGCGTCACCTAGGAAAAATCCTCATCTAATAAATCACACAAATGTTAAAAATATTCTCAGTTAAATGCAAAATAAAATAGTCAAAAGAGAGGATTTCTGTTTAATTTTACCTGATTTTGCTACTTTCATGTCAATAGCAGAAGTCCACAAAATAATGGTAAAATCTGTTAAAATAGATGTTCTTATATACCTTATAATAATTTTAATTGAATGTCTACATTTACACTTTTCACTTTGTAATTCTGTGGATAAGAAAAACACTGCACAGGGAGTGTAATAGTTTTTGAAGCCTCATGCCTGCTTCTTTTTTTCTATGTACAGTTTCTGGTTTGCAGATTTTTGCAGTAGGTTAAGGGTCTCTATGTCTTGGCTTTTGTAAAAACACAGGAAAGTTCATATTCTCCAACACTTAATAATTAAAATTCTTATTGGAAACAAGGCCATTTGTGACAAATAACAAGTTAGGCTAAGTACCTCATCTGAAATGACTTTTTAATGAATATGTTTCATTTCCTTTATTATTTAGTTTGGCTTGTAAATTTGTCCTCTGGCATACTTGTGAATACAAACTGCTGGCCTTTTGAAGGCTGGGGAAGTATTAAAGTTAGCAGGCTACTCCAGGATGCCCTAAATTTCATGAAGAGTTGTACTTTAGCTGGATGGTATTATATTGTTCTTCTTTGGGATTCCTTGCTGCTTTGAGAAGGTGTATTCTGTAGAAAAGTTTCTATCAGACATTTCATTCACATAAGAACTGGAAGCAAGAACAGTTTGTTTCTTCCTAAAGTATTTTAAGATGTCAGCATTTGCAACAAAAACATCCAGTCTTCAGTTCTCTTCTTCAAGGGACTATCTGCAGTGGTGCTTTCTGTGTTTAGACTCAAGGAAAAGTAAATTAACATCGGTGGCTAGAAGTCCACCGTTTTAGTCAAATATTATATTCTGAAAAAAACTCATTAGCAATTCTTTTTTAACACTTTTCTATCAACAAAATTCCAGCTTTGGCAGAACAAGCATTGAAATTTTATGACTTCTCTTTAAGCTAAAGATTCTGGAAACCAGCAAAACTGAGTAAGAGTTGACCTTTGTAAAGAAAGGGTGATATTTACCATTTTAGCACCAAGAGCTACTTTCAGTACCAGCAGATGACAGATGTCTGTGCCAGAACTCACCTACCATGCTAAAAGGAATGCTCGGGATATGATTTCCCAACTTCTCAACAACTGAATAAGGTTAAAGTTGGCATCTGAATGGGACCCCTCCAAGGAACTTCCAGGTTTTATGTGAAATAAAATGCTGGTGATTAAAATAGAAACATTAACAGAAGACTACTTAGTCCTTTCTTGAGGTTAGACAGAGAAGGGAAGGAAAAGTAAAATAGCAGACAGTAATAAAGATGTCAAATATTAAGTCACTGTTTTCTTCATGTGTGTTCACCTTACCTAATTCTGATGAATGTGCCCAAAAAAAATGCCCTTAAGGGCTCAGGTTTCTATAGTGGTCTTAATTTTTTTCTACAGTTAATGCAGCCGATCACTGGTAACAGTTACTATTTTAACCTGTTTTATATATTACAGAGTGTCTCACCCCCCAACAATTATTTTGCCACTTCACAACTGGGAACCCAAAGATGAACCTACAAAAGAAGAAGAAATTGGTCCTTTAGTAGAACACATCTATGAGGTAAAAATGATATAAGTTGCTACAGAACCTTATGCTGCTCCCATTGAAATCCTGATGAATTTGGTTTATTGTCTTTATCTGCAACTAGATAAAGCCACAAATGTAAATATTCTGACTTTAGCACATGACCCAAATTTAATCTGGGAATTCGTAGCCCCGGTATCTGTTCATGTTGGTGGAGGAGATATTAGTTTATGCTAGGAGTCTGTCTTTGATATTTAAGGGATCTATAAACATTTTGGTTGTTTGACTAGAATTAAAAACAGTGCTTAATAGCTCATTACAATCAATGGCACATATTTTCAGTGATTTGACTGGTTTCTCATTAAAGCTGTGAGTATTGTGCACAGGAAAAAATATGTTTCCTTTAACATTTAGCTAATTGAAAAAAACTGTAGACATACACGTAACTTGTTAACTCATTGGTCAGAAATAGTTCTGTTGAAAATAACAACAAGTATACATATTTCTGTATGTATTACATATACATTTCAAGTATGCATATTTCTACCTTGTATTGTTGTTCGGTTTTTTTTCTATTGATGATTCTTCAATTAAAAGAGAGGAGTTCAGGTTAGAAAAAAGTGCATTGAGTGAACTACATGGAATACAGGCCACCTTTGGAATCTGATGGATGACCTTTATTCTAGGGTGTAAAACGCAGTACTTCACATATGGTTATAATTCACAAACTAACACTCAAGAAAATATAAGCAACTGAGATTAATCAGCAGTGTAAGATTACAGTTTGCATGACTACTAGTAAACTGTAATAAACCAGACAGTAAAATAAAAAGTATTATTCATTAATTACTTATCTTAACACATTTCTCTAAACTGAAAAATATCTAACAAATCTTCCTGTCTCAAGCATTTGGGCTGTTTGTGAAACTACATATGTGACTTCATATGCATTGAAATAGTTACAGTGATTAAAGAAACTGCTTTCATGGTTTATTGATATCAGCAAAGCATAAATAAGCCCAAACACCTACCCAAAAACCCTTTACTGAAGATGTAAGATTGAAAGTGGGTTTTATCTGGTTCTAAATAAAGGTCATCAGTCACCAGAATTCTACACGTTTTAAAAGAGGAAGTTCTTACATCTCTAGAAACTTCGAGTGAAGCTCCATGTTGTTCTGCTTCTTCAGCTCTCATGCTCGGTGTTAACACATATCCAAACTTACTGTGGTCATCAAATATTTTCAAATTGTAAACTGATATAAGAAAACTATTTTAATAGCACAGATTTTTTAAAAAATAACTATTATTCCTATCTTTACTCATTTTCCCAGAAAAGAATAATGTCCTGGGATGTTACTTTAGAAAAACTAGTTCTGTTTTTTCTTTTGGGGAAATTTTAACTGGGAGGTGTTGAAAATATAGTTCTTAACCACAAGAACAAGTTCAAGCTCTGCCATACCTTCTATTCCTACACCCTCAAATGTGATTCTTTTGTGTCCTGAAGTTTCAGCTACTATTTTCAAGTATGTTCTGTTAAGGTTCATTGTATATATTTGTATAGTGTATTTTGCTGGTGTGTTTTGGTTTGGGTTTTTTATACGTTTTTAGGTAATGTCAGCTCTTTCATATATAGGAAAAAATGGGAAAGGTGATGCATTTCTTGAATACAAAGTCAGACAAAAAGGTTGCTCTCCCAGATTTGCCACTGTCTTTGTGACTAACATGTAGAGGTCCTTTTCCCCCACCTGCCACAGATTCTCCGTCAATAAAATGATGTTAGTAATCTGTACATCTTTCCCAAAGTACTTCAGGGCTGTGGACACTGAGAATTTGAAAACGTCTAAGTAGTGGGTGCCGTGTTTTTTGTTGGTTTTTACTGCTTTGGAAAGTACTTATGATATTTGTTTGACAGCTGCACAATATAGGACCGAGTGCTGTCAACAATACAGTT
This sequence comes from Rissa tridactyla, assembly GCF_028500815.1. NCBI lineage: Eukaryota > Metazoa > Chordata > Aves > Charadriiformes > Laridae > Rissa > Rissa tridactyla. The sequence continues at coordinate 144,679,459 of NC_071467.1, read as the reverse complement.
CTCCATGTCGGTTGGCCTGTGTCCAGTCGAGAAGAATTTCTTCTTTATATTCTTCATATTCAGACACATGGACCATTGCACTGTCAAACGAGCTCTCCTATTAATGCAATGCAAATCAAGGTAAGTCAGCCCCTTTTATTTCCATCCCTGTCTGCATTTTGCTTGATTTTGTCTGCCTACGCTTCACAATGGGATGGAGCTTTTGGGAATTTTTTCACAGTGACCCTCAGATCATTTTCCTGGGTAAATAGCAAGATGTAGGTAGTCTATAATGTTTCTAGTGTGACAGTTGTGTTGCATGGTTATTTGTTTTCTGTACTTTTCTTATCAGAAGAGACTTGTATTTTGATTCAGTATTGCAGCATAAGATACAAGATAATTTTTTAAATGGAAATGTGCAGCGTTTTCCTTGAGGGTCATTTTTAACATGGCTCTGAATAGATGGCACAAAATTTTTCAGTCCTCAAGGGACTGAAAATTCTTGTGTCCTAAGGAGTACATTAATTCAGAAAGTCATCTGTACAGCGGTGTTAGCAGATGAACTCCCAAAGGTGATGTAAACCTTTGTTATGTCAAGGGATGCACAGAGCTCTTCAGTTGAGTCGGATACAACCTAGCGCTGGTTTGTTTATCAAAAGGTCTTACCTGTTAGCAGTGGGGAAAAACCTTTCTAGCAAAATAATGCCGTATCATTACATTGTGAGACATGAACTTCTCAGAGCTGTTTTATTTAATAGACAGGAGGCAGCCACCAGGTATTGCAGCATTCAGTATTTTTAAAGGGTGTGATGCAATTTTAGGTTTTTTTATTCCAATGCAAATAATTTACAGCTAATTTGTATGGTGATTTGTTTTTTTTAAGACTGGAGACTAATTCAGGTTGGAAGAGACTCAGGAGTACTTTGATCATAGAATCATAGAATCATAGAATCATTTAGGTTGGAAAAGACCCTTGGGATCATCGAGTCCAACCATCAACCCCACTCTACAAAGTTCTCCCCTACACCATATCCACATATCACCATATCCCTTAACACCACATATAAACGAGTCTTAAACACATCCAGGGATGGTGACTCCACCACCTCCCTGGGCAGCCTATTCCAGTGTCTGACCACTCTTTCTGTGAAGAACTTAATGTCCAGCCTAAACCTACCCCGCTGCAGCTTGAACCCATTCCCTCTTGTTCTGTCGCTAATTACCTGTGAGAAGAGACCAGCACCAACCTCTCTACAATGTCCTTTCAAGTAGTTGTAGAGAGTGATGAGGTCTCCCCTCAGCCTCCTCTTCCTCAAACTAAACAGTCCCAGCTCCTTCAATCTCTCCTCATAAGATTTATTCTCCAGGCCCTTCACCAGCTTCGTGGCCCTCCTCTGCACTCGCTCCAGCACCTCGATATCATTCTCGTATTGAGGTGCCCAGAACTGGACACAATACTCAAGGTGTGGCCTCACCAGTGCTGAGTACAGGGGGACAATCACCTCCCTCCTTCTGCTGGTGTCGATCCAACATCCTGCTCAAGTAGGATCAGCTGTGAGATCAGACTAGGTTGTTCAGGGTTTTATCCAGTCTGGTCTTAAAAAAATCCAAAACCAGACACCATAAAATCTCTGGGCAAATTCTGCTGCTTCTTTATTGTTTACAGGGAAAAGGTTTTTCCCTACGTCCAGTCTGAACCTCTCTTGTTTCAGCTTATGCCCAGTGCCACCATGCACCTCTGTGAAGAGCCTGGCTTCATTTTTGTCATAACCTTCTGCCTTCAACAGCTTTGGTCCCTGCAAAGCTTTCTTTGGTCCCTCAACCTGTCCCTGCAGGACAAGTGCTCCAGCCCTGAGCATCCCTGGGGGCTCTCTGCTGAACTCGTTCCAGTATATCGATCTCTCTTCTGCTGAGGCTCCAAAAATGGATGCTGTATCTACATGTGGTTTAATAAGTGCTGAGCAGAGGGGAGTAATCACTTTCTCAATGTGTTGCCTTTGCTTCTGTTCGTACAGCCCGGGATGCTGATGGCCCTTGCTGCTGACAGGGCTCACTGCTGACTCTTGTGCAGCTTAAGCCAGGTCTTCTTCTGCAGAGCTGCTTCTCAGCCACTCAGTCCTCAGCATGTTTTGTTGCCAGGGGCTATTTCCTTGCACTGAGTATTTAACAAGATACGTGTTTTTAATATCATATGCTATATTTTATATTATGATTAGGTTCAACATAGTATGAGACTGTATAATCTGTAAAATGGGAGTAGTTTTAGAAGCCTTTATATTTTTTACCTGTCTTAAAGTGTTAATGATTTTAATTTTTCAAAGAACATATTTGGAATATCCTATAAAGGCAAACTATCAACTGGAATTCTGCATGGAATGCACTCCAGAAATGGGAGTTTTCATGTGTTGCCACTTGAGAAAAGGATTCATATAGTCTACAATTATTTTATGGCCTACGTATTGTTTGCCATCCAGATTGCTTCCCCTCCCATGGACATGGTTCTTCTTTTATAGCGGAGCTGAAGATCTTGGAGTTTGGAGGAAACACTAACAAGGGGAAGCCTAGTAGCGGCCTCCTCAGTAAAGTGTTGATATGCCAGTGTCTAAAAGCCTATTTTAAGGTCTATGTTTGTGATGGCAGATCCCTTTGAAAAAGCTTGGTTTGGCTCAAAGTCAGAAGATTTAGCAGAACATAGCTCTACATATTATCCCATCAAAAACTAGGTATCCAATTTATTAAGCATAACTGATTCCAGACACTTCTGGAGTAAACAACACTTCTTGGGTTTAACCAGTAGCCTGTTAAACATCTTGCGAGGAGAGCTGCGTTCCAAATGCTTAAAGTGCTATATGTCTTTTGCATACCAGGAGGGGTTTGAGTTTAGTACAGCGGATGAAAGTGGAGACATTTTTCTAGTGAAGGGGATTGCTCACGACCACAAGAGCTACAAGGCAAGTCTTCAGCTTAAAGAGACAGAACTACAGTGTATACTTAGAAGAATATAGAAAAACTGATGTATACCAAATGCATTATGGCTAGATTTTTGTGTTTCACCCAGGAAGCCAGAGATGGGTTAGGATTCCACCCATTTATTTAGTGTATCTAGAGGAAGAAAAAGGAAACGAGTGATAGCGAACTAAAGATAGAAAATGTTTCCACTTTGTACCCAAAACAGCAAGTTTGGAAACTTAGAATGGAAAATAGAATTTTTCTATTAATCTTTTCCACCCCATTTCCACCTATTTTTCAGAAGTGGTGAGGAGCAAGAGGCTGAGCTGCTGCATTTGTATTTGCAAGCCTAGCATCTCAAAGCCGCTGGTCAGATCAGGTTGCAAGCACCTGAAAGGGAGTTCAGCATCCCCCCTCCCTACCCACTGTGTTCTGTTTTAAGTTTCAATTAAGAACTTGAGATGGCAGCATTACTGTCAGGAGGGCAGAGCTCCTGGGTAGAATAGCGCCACAGTTCTTAATGACATTTTCAGGCAATGTATTTTTTGGTGTTTTTTGGGGGGGCGTTCTAAGTTTTTTTGGGTTTGCTCTTCCTTATCCTACTTGATAATGATTACATCTGTTACATAAACAAGACTAAGTTCTTGTGAGGCTTGTGTGAAATCTTCCTGTAATAATGAAATAATGGTCTTAACAGAATATGGCTTTAGATACACGATCATTATTGCGAGAATTTAAACGTCCTTTCCTTATTTCAGCTATTCAAAGCAGAGAACAGCATTAATACACAAATCAGGTTTCAAATATGTAATCCTTATCTAGTGCTTCAGATGGAAAGAGGATACAGAGACAGCTTCCTTCAGGTTTTGTATAAACAGCAGGATTCCTGGCTCATATTTCCAAATAAGGCTGAGGACATTATATGCCTGGCTCCTCTATGGATTTCAGAACCTCACTCTCTTAGGGTGCTTGAGCATCTCCCCTTTGAAATGACTTAGATTGTTGAGTTTCAGTTAAAGCAGTACAGTCCTCCCTGTTGTTGAATTCCTTGTCTTGTAGAAAATTTTCCTTTGTGCTTTTTTGTTTCTTCCACAAAGATAAATCAAACCTGTGCACAGACGGACAGGCTTTTGTTTGGGGACGTTTCCTTTTCTGTAGCTTATCTTTCTCTGAAGGCGGTGAGGGATGTGAAGAGGTAGTAAAATTATGAATCTTGCAAAAGGTGTAAAGAGGAGCAAAAGGTCTGATCAAAGATATGGAAGAGATTCACTTGCAGAAGAACTCAGTACACTAGGATACTTCCGTCTAGAGAGGAGGTGACTGTGCACAAATATGATCCGTAAGATCAGAAGTGGCGGGAAGAGCATGGGTGGGGATTGACTGCTCTCTGCCTCTTCCTGCACAGGAATTGGAGCATCAAATGAAGCCTGTAGAGCCAGATTCAAAACAAGAAAAAGGAAGTGGTGGTTCATGGTGACAGGTATTAGATATCTGAAACTTGTTGCCAAAGGAAGTAGTCAAGGTTAAAAGTTTACATGGTTTTAAGAGGAAACTGGACAAATTTGCAGAAGAGAAGTCCAGTGATGATTAATACATGAACAAAAACTTCATGCAGACCAGGAAGTCCCTGAGCTGAAAACATTTGGAAGCTGAAAGTTATTAGAAGAGAGCATTGTGTTTGCATGCCCTGTTCTTACTCTTCCTTCCACATCTACATAAAGGCAGTGTTGATGAAAAGAGGGCTTTTCATCTCAGCTCAGCTAGATGGACTTTTGGCCTGAGCCATTATTCCTGACAAGTTGGGGTTTTTTCCCAGACTGATGGCAAAAAGTAATTTTATGGAGTCTGTGCCTATAAATACCAGAGGTATAGGCAGTGGTTTCCAGCTATGGTAGACAGTACAGAGTGACACACATGACACATTCTCAATAGCTGAGCGCTGTAGTACCATGAGAGAGGCAACTGTCAGGGAAACAGTGAAATAGCAGCTAAAATCCACCATATGGGTAAGGTGCATCCACTAACATGACTGGCAGGAACTAACCTCTTTCAGAGGCAGTGTCTCCTCATGCTGCAGGGTCATTATTACTGTGTGTAAGTCCTGGCCTACAGACAAAAGAATACCATCCAATGCATTGCTCTTGAATGGTCACTGATGCCTCTTGTACAACAGCTTTTATACAAAGTCCTCTTCCAGGTCATTTCTGATGGAGTTACACATTGCAGCAGAGGGTATTGCTGCCTAGAAAAAGAAGAAAGCTAAACTGGGTTTTGAAATTACAAGTGAAGAACTGGAGAGATCTGGAAATCTGCTCAAGGTGACAAGGCTCAGGAGAAAAAACCAGTTCAGTTTTCCCTGTTGGGGAAACCGAGACAGTCCATTGTAGTTAAAGGGAGGGAGTGTGTATCTGTTGAAAATAAAGTATGGTGTGTTAAATATGTGCCATATAATATAGCTACAGAGACAGAGTTGTACAATTCCATGCTACTTGCTCAAGAAGGATAAAATAATATCTTTAACCTGAACACGTAGGCCACTGGAGAAATTCTGCTTTTAAATTGTTGCAGGAGACATGTTTGTTTTCTCTTAAGCACAGAAGCTATTTTCGAACCTTTGCTGTAATAATTCACTACTGAAGATGCTGACGCTCTAGGATCTATGAAAAAAATAATTAAATATAAAAATCATTTAAAATTCCAATGGATCTACATATATACCAATTCTGATCATATATCGAGGGCTTCTTCAAAGGCATGTCATTATATTGCGGTTCTTTTAATTTGTCTTCATTAAAGAAGCCTACATGTGCTAGTGAAAGAATCCTGGAAAGAGAATTCCCACGTTATCACACTGAGAGGGAGAGATTTACTAGCTATTTAACGGTTCCCTTATTGCAAAAAGACAATGTTAACCTCATTAAACAACAGGAAAAAGAAAAGATTCTTATTTTTGCTTAAGAGGTTTTCATAGGTTAATTAATTCCAATATCTTTCACTTTGTAGGATGCTTTTGACTGAAGATCTCAGACAATGTCAAAACGGTGCCTTCCTTAGCCTTATAATTTTAATCAGATGAATGGTACAAATTTTCCAAATTTGTACTACACGGCATTAGTGTGAGAAAGGTTTTGTGTGTTTATAGCTCTTCTCTTCTCTTTAGTGCTACAACACTTCTTACAATTACAAATATTTTCTTTAGGAATTTGTTTAAGGTATTTTGTGTTCAGAGGTTAAAGGAACTGATAAGATGGATCTGATATAGGTCTTTTTAATCCGAGTCTCTTAAAGAATAGCCTTGTCTATATTTAGGTGAGTTCCCATTGAGATCTAATTGCAAACTTCCACATATATTTTGTTGTGATTTTACATGATCAGATTGTCATGAATTAGAATTTATCTTTCCCTGCGTAGCAATTGGGTTCCCAGGCATTCCCTGAGGCTTCTTGAAAGAAGCCATAAACACTCTGTGTAGAAATTAAAGACAAACTGCCAACAGTAAAAATAAAGTTTAATCAGAGAATAAAAATCTGCGAAGATAAAGCTGAAGAGAAGACATTTTAATATGAGATTAAAAATGAACAAACTGTTGCATTATACAAAGTTGAATTGTTATCAAAAGAAAACTGTAACAAATAATGATCAAAACTTGTGTTGCTAAAATTCAGACTTCCTTTTTTTTTTCTTTTACATTCTAAAGCTGGTAAAATCATTATATTTCAATAGACAGATTCTGATCTGAACTAATGACGAGATTTCCGTGCAGCTACTTCGAATTTATCCTGTTATAGAGATCAGAATCTGGCCCCGAGAGTCTAACAAAATTAAGTACAGCAATGAAATTGACACCAGTAAAAAGTGGGAAAAAATGTTACCTGCTGTAATTCCTATAACTGGGCAATATCTTGCTGTGCTATTACTCATCATGCTCCTAGTTGAAGACAGGATATTCTCATGGATGAGCTGTTAAATTGAAAAAGCAATGATGTTAATCCAAAATTCAAGACCACTGAAAAGGGAACAAACCTGTTAGAATCATTGTATGAGTATGTCATTACCATTCACATTTTTTCTCTTTGCAGTTTGCTATTCCACAAGACACCCCTGAACTTGCTGCTTTTTTATATAATTCCACAAATTCTCATTACATCAGAAGAAGGGATGTCACAGTGGCAGAACCTCACAGGAAAAACTCTGCAAAAATATTGGTGAGCTATCTAAAAATTATAAACTGGGACTATGCATACAGTATATCAAGGTGGCTGTTGCTTGACTGCAATTTTTTTACAGACTTTCAAATTTTTTCTAAGTGATTTTTAATCTCTGAGTTTAAAATATTGATTATTACATATCACCATGCCACAGGTTAGCGATTTTGATCGACAGATTTTAACATTAAAGATCATGCATGCCAAATTCCTGGCTTTCTTACTCCTGGCTGTTTGCAGACAAACCTCTGTGGTCATGCAATGGCACACTTGTCAATCACAGAGAAATTCATCACAGATTTAGAGAATGGGCCCCTCTTCCACACATTAAATTTCAGATTCTGACTTTTGAACGGTAGGTCTCTTCTTGTTAACTTGACTCCTAGCACTCTGGCTTTTGCATAAAGAGTAGCTCACACTTAGAACTAACATTTTCATGTGAAGTAACAGTTCTGACATACAAATACTTTGGAGTATATTTTTTCCCCCCAGTAAGTACTTATATACACAAGGAAAGGTAGGACTCTTTCCCCTTACAGTACCACAAGCAAGGCAAATGGGACAGGTCACTGCATTTTTAACATTCCAGACGATGCTGGAGCAAGAGCAAAGATCTCTCTCCCAGGAAAATAGTTCTGATTAGTCAGTCTGGTACCTGGGTATCTGGACTTGGCTGTATTTTCAGAAGGTTGTTTTTTTTCCATTCCTGCATTCAGTCTTTAGTATATCATCTTTAGTATAATTCAGCATTGTGGGTATCAGCTCCCCTTGCCCAGAGGCTGTGTTCAAATTCGGTGGCCTTGAGGTCAGTTGTGGGATTCATGCAGTCAGTGCTTTCCATCTATTTTTACAAACCTTGGGCGGAGTTTCTTTCATGCTTTCCAGTCTCTTATTAAGCTGTTTACTGCAAGCTCATGTTCGAATTCCTTGACATCACTAGAATTTGGTAGGAAGAAAAGAACCTCACAGACCTAGGTATTCTGGAGTAATAGAATAATTATTCTGCTTCTGAAAGTTAATTTGGCAATTTTTCTAACAGGAAGAAGATAGCATCTGAAAGTAATGAATACCATAATGTTATTAAGAACAAAATCACAGATAAACCCATTTTAAACAATAATCGCTGTTGATTCCTATGTAATTCTTTCATCAACTTAATGCCCTGGGAAGAATCTGATTCCACTGGGGCTGAAGGAAAAATGCCTGGGCTTTCGAAGACATACGAGTCAATACCACGGAACACTTAATCCATTCTTCAGTAATACCTTAATGATCAGCTGTCTTTCTCAGTGATTAGGCTCATATGCTGCCAACATAAAAATTCCTGCAGCAACTGAAGAAAGTGGTTAACAAAGTTCTTATGTACTGCGTCTGCATCTTAAAATACGAAGCAGGCGTTTTTCAGCTGCTTGATGTAGACAGACAGTATTTAGCTGAGTACTTAGTAATGGAAAATTGATGCTGTGAGGAGCAGTCTCCTAGTACAACATGCTTTTGATAAGCTCAAATTAGGATAGGATTTGGTACAGTGCTTACCACGGGATGTATAGCAGGACTTTTCCAGGATGGGCGTAGAAAAGCAATATGTCATTTCTTCAGTTAGAAACGTGCCCCACTTCTATGTGCCTTCAGCATTGCCTACTACAGATCCAGAAAAATTAATATTTTTTTTGACACATTGGAAGTATTCATGGAAAGCGAATGTTGCTCTGGAAAATGACTCATTGACCAAAGGTAATTCTTTCTTTGTTAAAATTTGTATTTTTTTTGGTCAGAAATTTTAAGTAATTTTCATTTTCATCAAAGCATTTCCACGGAGAGGAAAAATGTTCTGAGAACCTCTTCCTGTGTTTATACTGTTTATTAAACATTTAATTTCTCTTCCATTAGTTCTAATGTTACAGTTTTTTGAAAATCACTACAGGCTAAATGCATTACTAAGAAAACTAGAAATATGTGTTCAGGTTCTAAAATGTCAGCCAAAAGTAGACTTCTTGCATGCTAATGATTTATTTTGTTAATATGTGTTTTTGGCCACTATGATTAATGAAAACAACTTTCATCCTTCTTGCAATGTAAATAAATCTGTTTGGAGGATGTTTAAATATGAAAAGCCAAATAAACAGATACTTTGAAATATTCATTTCAAAAAGAGATTTATAGTTGCAAATTCCAGGGTTTACAGTTTCATTTTCAGACAGATTTAGAAAACAGTGATTAAGCATATGGCTTCTGCTTAACTTGTGATAAGACAGAGGTTTGTGGAGAAAGCTGTCTGTAAAGATACAGGATTCCTTAAGGGTGTTTTCATATATATTACATACATCACCATCTCATTTTCTGAAGTATGGGCTTTGGTAGGGAATATAATTCTCCTGAGGGAATATACTTGCGAGAACTTAGCTTTGCTTTTGAGGTCTCAAGATGTTCTGTCATGAGTGTCAATAAAGCATCTGTACAGGAAGGATTCTCTGCTTTGTTATAAAAATGTGAATTAATCAAAACCTCAGTCTTCCTCTTGAATCAAACCAAAACTTTTCAGGTAAAAGCCCAGTTGTGTGTATGAAGCTGTACATATTTTTACACACACTTCTAATAATTTTTCTATGAGATCTTTCTTCCTTTTTGCACCCCAAACAACTGCGTAATTTCTGTGGTTACCACATGAGACTCTGCTCCTTCCCTTCAGTGGCTCTAGTCAGCTTTTAACCTTTTTTGTGACATTCTCGTGGCAGACTTTAACACAGTATATAATTTTGAGTTACATTGCTTGGCTTTTGCCTTCAACTCTGTATGTGAGCCAGAATCACTGCTCATCAGGAACATTTCATGGACATCAAGTTTCAAGTAGAGCAACTAATGAATCTCAGCAAATGTTCTGGCCGCTATAATGTAAACATCAGTAAGAAAACAGGGAGAGTTAGAAGAGGGGAAAGATTTAGGAACATAAATAAAGACTTCAGGCACAGAGAACAGGAAAAAAAAGTGTTAAAATCACAACATGACTGATAGATGAAGACAAAGCACATGCTTCAAAGGATTGATAAGTACCTGAACGTTTTAAGAGTTCTTCAGAACAGATATTGTTGAAAATTATTACTTTTATTTTCATTACTACAGGTAAGTGGTTGTATTCACTGGTGGTGCAAAAAGAATCTCCCCCTTGGTTTATAGTTCTTACAATGACTCACGGGGTATCTCTTGTATATTAGATGAAATCACTGGTTTCAGACTACTTAGCTCTTTAAGCAAAGTTGATTTGTTTTGCTAATTTGTAGCACTTAAAAATTATTATATACATTTTTAAAGCATAGGTATGACTTCCCTTTATTTTGTACACAGAATTGTACAAATGTGAAGTGTATCCTAATTTCCTGCACTGTGGGACAACTGGAAAGAGGGAAGAGTGCAGCGCTAAAAATCAGGTCCCGGCTATGGGCCCAAACATTCCTGGAGGTAATGCACACAAAAATCTCCTTCTATACACAAAGACCTCTGCATCTTTTATTTGACTAGATATTTAAGAATACAAATGAGGAAATTAAGTGGGCCAAATGCAAATCCTTTTTTGTTATTATTTTCTTTGAAGTTAACATCTTATTTGTTCCTGTTCAGGTTGCATACATGCTGCTTACTTTTCTTTTTCTCACTATCACTCCTTCTTGAATTTGTGTTCTGAATCTTACCTGAAAATTCCAAGATTATTTTTAAACACCTTTCCTGGTTTTGTTTCTGCTTTCCTGGACTGGACCAAGTCAACAATCTCTTAGGTCTCTCTGATGTGCTCTGCATTCATCACATCTTTCCTGATGAAAGGTTTTTCTTGGAGCCAAACAGTATATGGTGTACACTGTGTCCAGCTTAAAAATTCGTTGTTATTCACTGTCCATTGATCTATGGAAGAGTAATATGTACCAAGCTCATATAACATACAACACTGATGTAGTGACAATCTGTGTCTCACCACTAAAAAGAAGGGACAGTGCAGACCATGGGAAAAAAGGAACTTCTTTTTGCAAATTCTTGCATTTCCAACTTCATCTGCTCCCAGAGTTGTATTTGCACTGCATGAGGCAGAGGGATTGCACTGTGACCTGTTACCTCACAGCTGGCCATGTGTCTGTAGTACTATGTGACTGTCATATCTTTAACACTGGGCAGTATTAAGCTCCTCACACCTTTTAAGATAATTTCTCCCTTTCCTCAAATGTGAAAGCAGATAAAAGAAATTCTTTCTCACTTAACTCACTTTTATGGAGAAACAAGAGAGCAGGTGGGACAGTATTTACAGAAAGTTGAATGCCAGCTCAATAGCTAACCATTGTTGCTCCAAATCCACAATGGGAGCATACTTTGGGGGTTACGGGTCTCTCTTAGTGTAATGGGACTATGACTACAGATGAGATTTTTCTACCTATCTGTCAGGACACGTGGTTCTGTTTCTTCTGCAACAGCTATTAGCACCATTATGACTGAAGAGAGCATAGAACTATCTGGCCTTGCTTGAGAGAAAGTGATTTCTCTAGCTCAGTAACAAAGGACATACTTTCGGATACTAAGAGAATTAATTCCTGATTTGTCAGTACACTTTCTTTCTGTTAAGAATCAATCCCAAGAAACTTTCATATCCTTTCTTCAGTTCCCTTACACAAATACAATGATTTTAAGAGGAGGCATATTTAGCAAAGATGTCTGAAAGGCTAGACTGTGTGTACTTCATTTAGGTTTTCTTAGTGAGTCATCTTCTAGTGGGAAAAAAAGGGCAGGCTCCAGTTCAAATTTAAGCCCAAAAGCTTGCCAGCTTGGATCTCTCTCTGGCCTTCCAAATCTGGGTAGCTGGGATGGACACCTTCTGGTGTAAGCTTCTGCAAAGGTCTTAGAAAATTTTGCACAGAAAATGCCAGTAGGTAAGCGTCTCTGCACTCACAGGAAAAATACATATATTGGAAAATACAATGGGAATTTTATTCCAATTTTTTCTAATTCCAGTAAGAGACTGTTTGACGTTTGCGTACTGTTAAGTTCAGTTAAGAACTTAACTGCACTGGTTCACTGTTCCTAACACATAGAGACAGGCAGAGAGGCAGAAATATTATCCTTGGCTGGAACAGTCTGTGATAATTTTTGACCACTGCAGTTTGCATGCAATATCACAGTGAAACTTCCCCATGTTCTTCACCAAGCAAGAGATAAAGCTTAGCTCCCTTAGCTAACTACCATGCTGGGAAATGTACTTGACGCATTCCGCACCCAATCAAGTCTTTCTGTTCATCATTCTGCTGGTGAAATATAATTAAGTCTGTAAGGGACAAAACCAAGGTCTTGTGAAAAAACAAACACATAAATGAAACCCCTTGCACAGATCTTTAGATGCCAATTTTCTAGGCTATTTACAGTTATTTCAGTGGGAAATAGCCTTATAAAAGTTTTTCTAAGTCCAGTTTAGTATGTAACAAGAAATAACTGTAAGAGATTAAAGCTAAACAAATTTAATGAGAAACAGAGAGTGTTTCTCCGAGTTTTTGGTGGTGACAGAGGATGTATAACAGTTGGAACAAACTAGCTACAGAAGATATGAAGTCTCCTTTTCTTAGTGACTCTTAATAAAGGCAGAATCTGTTTCTAGAATATAAGCTTAGTTAGACTGACTTAGGTTCAGAACAAGGATAACTACATGAAATTCAGTGTCATGTTTAATGCCGGAGCTGTGGGACTCATCTTACCTAATTTTAGTCATCTGAAAGTTAGGTGCCAAAGCTAGTTGCCTAATTCTGTGGCCAGTGACAAGACAGAGAGGTATCTTCAGGGTATGCTTTATCCAGCTGATGTGAAACACCTTCTCTGCCCACCTTCTGATCTGGATGGTGGAGAAGGGTCAAAGCTGTGCCTTGGGACACGGATGTGTGGAAACCCACCAGGCAATGCCAGTGCTGCAGTCCCTTTAGCTCCTCCTTGCTCCTTAATAAATCCTGCTTGCTATGCCTGCACCTCCATTCACTTGGTGAGCTCAAGGCAGAGGTAGTGCCAGGCACCAGTGATGCCTGGCAACAGGACAAGAGGTAACGGGCACAAACTTGAACATAAGAAGTTCCACCTAAACATGAGGAGGAACTTCTTTACTTTGAGGGTGGCAGAGCACTGGAACAGGCTGCCCAGAGAGGTGGTGGAGTCTCCGTCTCTGGAGACATTCAAAACCCGCCTGGACGCGTTCCTGTGCAACCTGCTGTAGGTGACCCTGCTCTGGCAGGGGGGTTGGACTAGATGATCTCCAGAGGTCCCTTCCAACCCCGACCATTCTGTGATTCTGTGGAACCTTACACCAGCCCGTGGGCAGGGGCAAGGATGTAGACTTGCCAGGGGCCATCCTGTTGACTCCCTAGGTGCAGAGACCTCATGGCAAACACTCCTACAAGTACATCTTTTGCTTACTCCACTGTCCTTACATACCCTTATCCTTACAAGGCTTGTTGTGGGCTGCGATTTTACCTTTTATCTGTATCCTTAGGAAACATTTCTGTTTCCTTTGAATAGTAACTTGCAAGCCTTGTAAAAGCTCAGAAAACTCCACTTAAAGCAACAGGATTTTTTTCTAAGTAAAAAAGGTAGTCCCCAGAGAACTGTTGCATCCTCCCATTTATGTCTAAGAAGCTGCCAGAATAACATGACCCCTGCTTCATGTGTAAACTTAGATATTGAGAAGAGAGAGAGAGCAAATAGTGTGATGGGATCTGGTTGCCTTCCTCCCACTCACCTCAAAACAGTTCCCTTTTTCACAGCCCCTTTTAAAATTAACAGTTATACAGCCATCGTCATAAAAGACTGTAGAGCACAATTAGTTTCCTAAAAAGGGCATAATTGGCCCTTAGCAAGCCTGTAAACTGCTAGTTCCTAAGGATATTCCAGAAGTAAACTGAAGTATGCCTAAAAAACAACTGCTATTAGCAAGGCTGAAATCTGTAGATTCAAACTGAGGATGAAAATACAGTAAAAATAATCAGGATGTGGTAATTCCAAACCAGGAAGGACTGTTCAAGGGCCAGAGTGAACCCCACAGTCATGGTTTTGTAAAGAAACTTAGAGGAAAAGTTGCTGTTTCTACAGCAACATCCCAGACTCTTTTGCACATGCAATTAATGTACAAACTTTTCATAAGCTAAAGAAAGCAGGATAATGGTGACATACAACATTGCTTAATGTATTATAATATAAATGAAGATACAGTCATCTGCAGAAGAAATTCTTTGTGCTTATTAAAGCTGAGAACATGCTGTCATTCTGTATTTTCTTCTTATAGATATGCTAATGCAGACCTGAGAAGAATTTGAAAGTGATTGATGAATGCTAGGATGAAATAATTCATGTTTCTCATTGAAGTTATATGGATCAGCGTGTATATTTTGTTGCCACAAAAGATCAGTCACGTATTGAGTGACTCCTTCCTCTTCCACTTAGTTTAACTGACAACAGCTGACCCCTTTGCCTCTTAACAGTTGTAATCTGTCACCTTAAAACCCAAACTCCCATAACAAATAACAGTTAAATGACGTGCCATGATTAGACATGTTTGAGTAAATAAAGCAGCCCGAATTTCCCAACCAGCCAACAAAGATAGAGACAGACATTGTGCAAAGGCCAAGAAGAATCACAGACTTTTTTGGATTAACTTCAAAGTCTGGCTGTAAATATGAACCCTCTAGTAAAGCTGACTTTTGGATTCAGACTTGCTGATCAAGCAAATAATAGCCTTATTCGTGCAAAAGAGAAACAACCTTATATGGTTACGTTACGTTGTGTTCTGTTAGGCCTCTATTATGTCCCCATTTGTCTAATCATGGTATTTCTGAGTCATCAGAGGGAGATCCAAGGGGATCTTGCCCAGTATTCTTTGATGGGTACTTTTTAATATAAGACTTAGGAGTTGGCTAGTAAAACATCTGTTTTGAAAATGTGTTTCTAAATGATGAATCTGTACCATCTGTCTGATTTGCGACATCCTTCCAGGCTCCAAGCTCTTTGGACACTTATAGTACTGTGGGAAGTGGAACTCAGCTCATTCTTGACTATTATTTCAGCCCGTATTGAAAGTTCCTCACAATGATAAAAATCTCCTTCTGGGAGAGCCTGGGGAGGCAGTAAAGAAAACAGAGAGGGTGTGCAAGGTTCCCAAGAGGTTTGAAGTTTATTTTATTTTATTTTAATGTTACTGACTATAATTGTATTATTTCTCTCTTGACTTTTAGACAGATCCAGGTATTCGAATTTGGCACCCCTGACTGCATGAACTTTAATACCTAGAAGGGAGAAAAATCTAATTTAAATCTGAGAAAGCTGAGAAGCAACAGAAACATCGCAGCCACACTGTAATCAGGTGCTCCCTTAGTACACAAAGCCTTGTTTTGGCTTCTCTGTTAAATACTTATTATTTCAGTGTTTCTGAACATGCACTGCTCCCGTTTCTTTTTAGCTGCCTAAAAATGGAAATATATGCTTGACATAATGAAGGTGATGAGCGCTGCAACACCCACATCTTAAGTGCCTGACCCCAGACTGGTATCCAAAACCTGAAAATAAACACTCAGTCTCCCTATACAGCATATGGAGACAATGAGGTGCCTCAGACAAATTGACTTGCACTAACCATCAGGGTGGTGCATGAGGGCTGTCCCTTGTCAGGAGGATAGGCACACAAATAAGAATTAAGTGGGAATATTTCCACCCTTTCAGAAGGCAGAATCCAAAAATTACTCAGGAGGTACCTATAGCATTAGTTGAAAGACTTAAAGAGGTCTTTGTTTATTCAAAATTCAGTGGCAGAAGCTAGAGCTGGCAGTCTAGTGATTAGAGAATTCATGACTGAAAGAAGTTAATTCAATTCCTTCTTCAACTTGAGAAACCCCATATCCCTGCTTTATAGAAGGATGATTTTCCCTTCTGCTGAAGCTGAACCTCTACAAGGACATAAAAAGAAATTGAGATGTCTGGAAGGGTATAGAAAATGAGATAGAGCCTGATGTAATACCTTGGGTTTTGAGCCATCAGCTAGAAGTCCTCCCAGTCCTCTCATCGTGCTTTGCCTTCATTGCCTGGCACCTGGAGCTATCATCACTGTTAAAGTGCATGCTCTAATTGTACTTTCTTGATGAGAAATTTTGTTGGGAATCTCCACATTTTACTACTGGTGAACTCAGAGACTCTTTTTAGCGTGGTAGAAATTCTCTAGGCCAGGTAATGCTTTCGGGACAAGGATTCCGTTTAGCTGCACAAAGGCCATTGGAGGCAGAATGCAGATAACCAGTGCAGTGGGGCCACACAGACTATCCTCTGTGCAGCACACGTGTGTTTGCAGAGGCTTGGAAGTCAGAACAGAGGTGACACTGGTGTAGGTGGTCCAAGACAGGCAAGAGATCTAGCTCTTGTACAGGCTCCTTTATTCAATCATTTTTCCCCCTCTTCTCTTTACTGTGGGAGCAATTACTCCATCTGTAAGTGGGATATGACCCCAAGGAACAATAGTTTCTATCTTCAGCATCCCCCAGCACAGAACCTCTTTCCGTGTCCAGTGGAAAACACCTTAGTCAAGGGAAGCCTGCTTAGTCTTTTCAAAGCATTATTCTGCAGCCAGCCTAAATTCCCTCTCTGTGGATGGAAGTGGGGAAGCATCAGAAAAATTAGTCAGAGAGATATCTTGTTCTCTCATTAACTGACATATATGTCATATATGAATGTTTAAGTAGATGATTTTAATTCAGACTGAGAATTAAAAGCCATAAATTTGATGCACTGCCCTGCAAGCCACATGTAATAACAAAAGGAGGAAGTCATCAAAGAAATTTGCCTTTACGTCAAACAACTGTTGTTATTTGAAAAAACAAAATAAGTAAAAAAGAAAACTGTGTGTGGCCAAAAATACTGTATTATAGTGGATTTGATTGTTTGTGTGGAATGAAGGCTAGAAAGAAAGAGTCCTTGGCACTGGACTGAACTAGCTGGAAGTTTTTTTGGGTGTGGGCTAGTTTTGTTTTCATTCGTTGTTATTTAAAATAATGTCAAAATGTTGACAAGAGCAGAACATGAGATTCTTGCTAGATGTGCTAAAGTATAGGTAATGTCAGGTGTATGAAGAAACAAACATCTTAAATTGATAACCATTAAGATCTGTATATTAAAATGTTCTGAAATCACAACAAAATATCTGCCTGTATTATAATGTAAAATAGTCTGTTTAAATGAATGTAAAAGATAAAACATGTGGAGTGTAAGAAGTTAATGGCAGAGATGAGGATGTGTTGATTTTCAGGAGTTGTGTTGTCTTTGGTCACAGATACATTTGGGTGGACATACCCTCTTGTTATAAATAGCACAAGTACTTTTTGACCACGCACGGGGTCATACATACATTTTTTAACAAATTAATACAGGAACAAACAGTTGTATGACCTCTACTCTCAGCATTTATGTCAGCTACTCTATTTATTGGCAGTAGTTCAGGATTTTGGAGGTATGGGTCAAAGAAAGCAAGCTAATGAATTCCCAAAGCCTATATTTAAAAGGTAACACCATATTGCTTACCCTCTTGTCTCTAAAATATGCCAGACTCCAGCAGACATGAAGAGAAACAAGTTTTAATCAAGCAAGGCCAATATTGTTATAACAGCACTGAACTCCATATGCAACAGACGTAAGTTCTGGGGGGAAAATTCCACCGCAACATGCAGCTTGCATTAGAGAAAGCACATACCCTTCAGATTGGGTGGCTTCGCTGGGCTACATCTAGACAGAAAAAAAGTATTTCAGAGGTTGAACAATGCTCCATAGAGGCTATGGAACAAAGTCATTCTCTGGGTAGACTGGGGAGTCTCTCCAGTAGTTAAACTCGTCAAACCTGCAGAAGAACAATGACCTGTCAGATTTCTTTAAGCTGATGAAAGTTTTGTTCCTCCCACCCTCAGTCTAGCTCCCTGTGGGACAGATTTGTCCCTGCATTTTAGTCTATTCTCTGACCAGGATGCCTTCATGTGCCCTAAAGATGCTTTGGGGAGACATCAGGTCTTTGCTTGAGTTTCCTGCAGAAACCACCAGCGTTCCACTGGAGCCTAGAGAACTCTCCTTCAAATTGTCCAAGATTTTCCAGCACTTTCCACATTATTTCTGTTTGTCTCAATTGTACTTAGGGAAACACAGAACTGAATATTTATTGGGAACACTTTCCTTCACTTCTGGATGCTTCCGTGTCTCGCAACTGTTAAAGAAAACAAAGGCTTCAGTTCAAAAATCTCTTTGTTAAACAAAAGTGTGTAGAGAGAGAGAAGCCTTAATAAATACCCCAGCAGGGATCTACCACCCAAGCAACACAAGGGATGGCCATGTTTTGCCTACTTACCAGGATATTGGCAAACTACTGTCTCAGCGATGCACACAAGAGCAGGCTCTGCTTGTTCTAGCACAAAGGGAAGCTCAAAAGGCCAGTGTAGCTGGGTCTGGGCCTACCTACTGTTGGCCATTAGGCACTGACAGTCACAAATGCCAAATTCCTTCTTCCGCTTCCTCTGAGCCATAATGAAGTCCTCAGCTTGAATTGCAAACCACAGGTCCTGCTCCTTCCAGTAAACACTGAATATTTAAACGTGTGCTATTTAAAAAATTATATTGTAAAGAAATGCTGTTTCTCACAAATGACTTGAGAATTATAAATGAGGCTGTAGGAGAGACAGCTGCCTGTATCTCCAAGGTGTTGGTACAAGTAAAAATCCTGTTTGCAGCTGATGCTGGCCACAGTCATTGTTTTAATGCCCTTTGCCACAAACACATAATTCTGTGAATGCGGACAATAGTCTCTAGTTTTTTAAATTCTCCATTCCTGTAAAGCAATGGAGATGTGCAGCGTTTCCAGGAGCCCAATGAAGGGTTGAGGAGAGTTGATAGCTGTGGGCACAACCCAAGGTTATTAACCCCAGCCAAGGATTAATCCACAGGAAGTGCCCTCCTCTGATGTTCTTATTGCTGATATAAACTGAAGATTAAATAAGCCATGTGTAGTAGGTGAAAGGATTTATTTTTCCATGAGTGCTGTGTTTCCTTTATACGATGTTTCAAGAGAGTTAATGCCTTTACTGTACTTTAGCCAATCAGGCTGCATGTCTAATGTCTACTTCTTTAATAATATAACATATCCTGCTCTCTCCATTACAGATTACTTTTATAAATTGTATAAGTCATATCCAGAATCCTACTTAATATGAATTGCTTAGAGTCCAAAGCATAAGGCTTTTTTCAGGCTTTTTTCTGGATGCAAAACATTACACAACTACAAAAACATGCTGGGACTTTGTGTGAGAAGTCTAGAGCTGTAGAATAAAAGATTAAGAATAGCTTGAGTCTGAAAATGGAAAATAATTAGTGTGATAAGGAAAAATTATTTTTCTGAAGATCATCTCATAGATGTTCAGCACCATGAAAGTGTATAAAAAATACTTATTTGCCAAGTCCAATATTAAATCAGTCTAATTTTTAATTTCAAACGCTGTTGATAGAAAAGGTAGTTCCCTTTCATTAAATGCCACCTATGGTAAGGAGCTGATTTGACTATCCCTGTGTAGCCATTTGAGTCAGTTTTCTTCATATTGCTCATTCCTAATAGCAGCCCCAAGGACAGGTTAAATGTTCTGAGAATAAACATTCGGCTGCTCTCTATATTTTAAAAGAACAAATTTACGGCAGAGCCAAATGAGTTCCAGAAGGCAATAAATGTGCTGGCTTCACGTCACCAGTAAACACTCACATATTTGAAGAGAAAATTAGTTTTTTTAAAAAGATGACAGAATGGACAAGGCAAATATCAGAACTACAACCCTGGACCTCAGGAGAGCAGCCTTCAGCCTTTTCAGGGATCTGCTTGGAAGAACTCCATGGGAGATGATCATGGAGAAAAGAGGAGCCCAGGAGAACTAGTGGTTCTCCAGGATCATCTCCTTTAAGCTTAAGAACTGTTCATCCTAACATGCAGGAAGTCAAGGAGGCCTGCATGGATGACCAAGGGGCTCTTGGTAAAAGTCAAACATAGAAAGTAAACATAAAAAAGGTGGAAGCAGAGTTAGTTGACTCAGTACAGGGGCTAGCTAGGGAATATAGAGACAGTGTCTCAGCATGCAGGGACAGAATTAGGAAAGTAAAAGCCCACTGGAAGCTGAACCTAGCAAGGAACTTAAAGAGCATCAACGAGGCTTCTATAAGTATATCAAAAGCAAAAGGAAGGTTAGGGAAAATATGGGTCTTCTGCTGAATGGGACATGGAAAAGGCTCCTTCACTTCGGTCTTTACTGGTAAAATCTACACACAGTAATCCAAGACCTCCGTGACCAGAGAGAAAACCTGCAGCAATCAACATTTACCTTCGGTGGAGAAATATCAGGTCAGGAGAACATTTAAACAAATTGGACATAGAAAAGTCCTTGGACTTTTCTGAGGGAGCTGGCCAATATCAGTGCAAGACTACTCTCAGTTATCTTTGAAAGATCATGGTGACTGGGGGAAGTTCCTGAGGACTGGAAGAAAGCAAATGTCACACCTATCTTCAAGAAGGAGGATCTAGACAACTACAGACCAGTCAGCCTCGTTTCAATCCCTGAGAAGGTGACGGAGAAAAAAAACAACCTGGAAGCCATTTGCAAACATCTGAAGGATAAGAGGATGATTTGGAGTTGTCAGTGTGGATTTACGAAGGGGAAATCATGCTTGACCAACCTGATAACCTTCTGCAATGAGATAAATGAGGTTCATCTTGCTGCATGAGGGAAGAACAGTCATTGGTTTTTATCTCGACTTTAGCAAGCTTTTTGACACTGTCAAAATGAATTAAGTTAGGTTGACAGAGAGATGGATTCAAAACTGACTGAACTGCCACGCTTACAGCGCTGTGATCAGCAGCATGAAGTACAGCTGGAGGTCCATCACTAATGGTGTACCCCAGGGGTCAATACTGGGGCCAATACTGTTTCACATCATTAATGACTTGGATAATGGGACAGCGTACGCTTTCAGCAAGTTTGCAGATGATAGAAAAGTGGAAGGAGTGGTTGATACACGAGATGATTGTACTGCCTTCAGAGGGACCTTGGCAGGCTGGAGAAATACGTTTGCAGGAATTTCATGAAGTGTGACAAAGGGAAACACAAAGTCCTGTACTACAGGAGGAGTAACCCTATGCACCAATAAAGGCTGGGGGCCAACCAGCTGGAAGCCAGTGTTCTAGCAAAGGATCTCAGGGTCCTGGTGGACACCAAGTTGAACATGAGCCCACTGTGTGTCCCCTTGCAACAAAAAAAAGTTGACAGCCTTAGGCTGCATCAGGAATAACGTTGCCAGCAGGCCCAGGGAGGTGACTTTTCCTCTCTACTCAGCAGTGGTGAGACAGATCTGGAGTCCTGAGTCCAGTCCTTGGGCTCCCTGTGACAAGTGAGTTGCGGACATACTGGAGCAGGTCCAGCCAAGGGCCAGAATGATGATTAAGGGCTTGGAGCATCTAATATACAAGGAAAGACTGAGAGACTGTTCAGTCTGGAGAAGGCTCAGGCAGGGTCTTATGAGCGTGTATATACATCTGATAGGATGGAGTAAAGAAGACAGAGCCAGGCTCTCCTCAGTGACAACCAGTAACAGGACAAGAGGGAAGAAGCGCAAATTGAAATACAGGAAATTCCGTTTTTACTGTGAGGGTAGTCAAACATTGGAATAAGTTACTCCTAGAGTTTGTGGGTTCTCCATTCTTGGAGATACTCAGAACCCAACTGGACATAGCCCTGAGCATACTGCTCTAGTTGACCCTGCTCTGAGCATGTGGTAGGAGTAGACAATCTCCAGAGATGCCTTCCAACCTCAGCAGTTCTGTGAAAACTTTGAGTTGGGCCATGGCCATCCAACTGCATCCAAGTTGTCTCCCAGGTTTAGGTTATGCTTATTTCAGGTCGTTTTCACAAACAAACCTTTCTCCATGAGTGAAGGAACGAAACAGTAGCCCAAATTGTCATGAGGTCTTCTTACCTCAGTCTTTGCTCCATAAAAGACCTGAAAGCAGAGAAGCAATTCTTAGAGAGGGTTTATGCCTTTGATGCAACAGGAAATTCCAGAGAAAAACACCACCTAGCAGGGAGGAAAAGATGTTGAGTAATCATATAGGAATCATGTCTTGTCAATGGACCAGAACTCCCAAATGTGCGAGAAGTAGGAGGAAGGAGAAGGAGTTTTGCAGAAGGGGATTTAGGAAGTGACAGCGATGTTCCAAACACACTGGGCTGTAAGAACCTGGTGCCAAAATGAGAGATTGCTTTACTTACAAGGCTGTGTCTTTCCATAAATCAGTGTCAAATACTGTGTTGAATTCTAGCCATCATATTTCAGAAAGGATTGAGACAGCAAAAAATGATTAAGCACTTCAAAAATATTCTCATACAAAAGATTAAAATCATTTACCTCAAGGAGTCTAGTGTAAAGGGATATGATAGTTATAACTCCTAGCCCTCCAGACTCCAGTGGGCGTATTAGCATTTAACTATATCTAATGCTTTTCAGAGCATATCAAAGCAGATTCAAAGGAGATCCATATCATTACCCCAACTTTACATGGGATGGGATATACAAGATAAGTTGCATGTAGTGTCACCCAAAAAATCAGTTGCAGAGATGGAATTAGAAACAGGTTTGTTGACTTCCAGAAAAGCATGTTAACCACTCAGCCATCCTTCCTTGGGATAAAAACAAGGAAAAAGAGGACATAGTCCAAGTGCAGGATCTTCTGTCTGTAAGAAAATAACATTCAGTGAAATTGAAACATGTCAAATTCAAAAAAAGATTTACTTGATACCTGATGTACTTAGCCTTCAAAACTAACTCCAGTTAGATGTCGATGATGCCAAGAGCTCAACAGGATTCAAAATATGTGTAAGGAAAATATTTGTATCCTTTGTAGTGAATGTTGCAAACAGTAAGATTCTTTTAAGAGACATGCACTTTCACATGTCAGCTCTTATGCCAGTTCGTAACAGATTTAGGCAGGTATTTTTCCAGTGGACATACCAGCACTTAACTATAATTTCAAGGCAGTTTGCAGAGAGTCGGAGATTGTTGTCAAGGTCAGAAGAGCACAATGAGACACACAGTTGGTCAGATGTAGTGTGTCGGTGCCTGCCTGGCTTCCAAATGAGGTGAAAGCACTAATTAAAAGTCACAGGATGAGCTATGTGATGTAACACTTTTTAGTCATTCTGAACCAGGGAAGGTAATGCCTAATCTAATCTAATAATATTTTATAAATACAAGGAAATGTAAATGAAACAGAAAGAAATGACAGAGAGATACATCTTTGAGTTTATTGAAGCACTTAATGAGAGCTATATAAATATTTTACTAGGCAGCCAGTTAAACAATGACTGCTATGCATTCCTATTGCAGTTGCACATTGTAGTAAAAAAAGGTGAGTTGCTCTAGGGTTTTTGAGGTCTACTGCAATAGAAAACCAATCACACTCTTAAGTGAAGTGCAAAGATGTTTGTTCCTATTGTTGTTCTTTGATGGGAAGGCACAGCCATTCCTTTGATGCCTTCAGGGAGCTCTACCAGCCTGGTCTCAACATAGGCCTGGAAAACTTCTCAAGATACCTATGCTTGTTGTTGGGCTTGGTGAGCAGAGGCAAGGTTTTAAAACATAGACACCCCATAAACCTCCCACCCTGCTTCAAACTCACCAGTCAGAGAGAAATGTGAGAAACGACTGTATGTGTCTTTCTAACCCTTCTTCCCCATTTGAACAGGCGGTCTTTGTATTCCAGCTTTGTGCTGCATTACGTGGTTGTCTTATGGACACATACAGCTCCCAGGATTTCTGTACCCTTAACCAAAAGAAACCATCTTTGCCTTAGGAAATCAGTGCTCTGGATTTTTTCTCTGCTTATTTCTCATAATGCATTTAAATATAAAGATGGTTTTTAATAGTTTCTTTTTTTATATATAATTTCAGAGAAAGAATGACCTCTATACTCTTTCTTCCAATGTGTCCTTCGAAGTTAAGAGCATGCCCTATAAAGTGCAACCAGCAAAGCTCCCCGAGGGAAGCATAGCAGTAAGTAACTGAAAATGATATCTTTGCATGAAGCACATGTATTTGGTCATTCTGATCACAGCTGTGAAAGTTTTTATAGATGAAAATATTGAGATCAGTCTTTCCAATGTTTCTAGTGTAAATTCCTGAAATAATATCTAAAGGAAATACCTTTATTACTTTCTGTGGAACTTGCTGATATATGCTACTAATTCATTTTTTAAAAAATTTCTTGCTACGTTAATGTGCAGAATGCTTTATTGCAATCAGGATGGATTTTTCACCCAGAAGAAAACAACAAAAGTGTGAAAGCAAGTGTCTAATTACCTTGTGTGGGGTAAAAAAAAAAAATCTGGAGGAAATTTTTGTGCAGAATCCAAAATCTTGTTTAGAGATCTCACTCTTCTCCCAGTCAGCAGTTCTCTCACACAAGTTTGTGGATTATCTATGGCAACTTCTTTCTTATCTGTATTAAGCATTTTTGATAACCTGATTTTCAGAAAGGTCTCCATAGGGTTTCCACATCTTGCACATCAGATGCAAGATATTAAAATACCTGGTAATGCCTACAGATGTGATGTGATGTGATTTGTATGGCCCTGGACTATCATAAGAAAAATTATTCTCGGAGGCATAAGTTTGATTTAATTGTTTGCTGGTGCCAAAGCATTGAGTTTGGGGAGCAATTTAAAGGGATTTGCTTCTTATGGTGTCTAATACCATGGTTAAAATTCACTCTATTTTGTCGTTACTGATAGAAATCAGTAAAATATGCAAAATTTTATTCTAGTATAAAAGTAATCTGAACTTTGAAGGCTTATTGTTCTCATCTTTATAAAGATTTATCATTTACAGTTCTTCTTTTAAAAGGTAAGCTCAGAACAAACTTTTCCAAGTTAAATCATGGTGCAAATATGTCATATCGGTCCGCTGAGATGTAGCAGTAGGGAACAGAAAACCAACATGATAATACACTTTACAGCTTACTTTGAATGTATTTTGGAGGATATAGGCTATAAAGTTTTGTTTTGAACAAGCACAGATTGAATGGTTGATTGATACTTGCTCTGGGAAGATATAAGGTGAAATTGTCGTCCTATATGCTCAGTCACTCCAACCCCTAACACCAGGAGAGCCGTGATTTCACCAGAGAGATTTGATGCTTAATGCAGTATTCATCCAGAAAGGTTCAAAGGCTCCAAGCTGACAGATATACTCAGGCTCTTTTATTTTCTTGCAGCATGTGTTCCATACCAGAAACACATGTTGTGCAGAACTCTGTTGATAGTGGTGCCTTCATCTGGACTGAAGTGCTTTACCCCAGGTGATAGCCTGCTGTTCTCAACAAGTGTCAGATGATCTACCAAGTGATCAGATAAGCATTTTATTCTCTTACTCCAGCCAGTATAATGCTTGTTATTTGCTGCAGATGATTTACAGCAAAATGCCTGTAATGGCAACTGTAAAATGTTGAAAAATGATAGCGCTTTTATGTCGTTTCATATCTGGACATGGCAGTGGACGCTTGCCAGCCCTACAGCTTGATGTGTTATATGCTCAAGCTCTTTTGATGTTCCACTTGCAAGAAGAAATATTTGCTTGAAGTTGGGCAATGCTTAATATTTTTGCTCCTTCTGAAAAAGATCACTGGTTGTGTTTTAAAAGTTTCCAAAGATTTACTTGGAAGTTTATGGTTTTCTTTCAGACAATGCAAGGGTGGAAGTGGAATAGAGATTGTAATATTTTAAAATTAATTGTCAAAAGTGTATATCTAATAATCAGCTAAGACTTTATATAGTGAAGATAATATATTATAAAAAAACAGAGCATATGTCCTTCATTTAACTCATACAACGCTGGGTTCCAATTATGCAGGCTGATACGTATATTTTATTTTAATGGCATGATTAATCCCACACACATCAGTAACCTACACAGTCCTGTAGTCATACTTGCAGCACTGAGGTCTCTATTTCCATCATCATGAACATAGGTCTATATCTTGAACAGAGGGTCATGATACATAGGTTTGTGAAAGGTTATGTAAATGTAAGAAAATCTGAATCTTATTCAGTAAAACATTAGAGTGAAAATGGCATCAAATGGAAAATTAGCTTGGAACTTAGTGGATCTTAAACCAAAATCCTCTGACATCAATAAAATTATTTCTATTAATTTTGGTAGGCTTGGAATTACAACTATGTATTGTACAACTGGTTGGATTTCCTTGCCAATAGATGTATCATTCAAGAGAAAATTGTGATTTTTTCACAGAAGTATTATTATGGTAAATAATACTATCCTACTTGATTAATTTCATGTGCAAGTGAAAATACTTCTTATTATAAAAAGTACACTTAGAATAAGTGGTAATTTGGTCCGTTTTAATTTATGATCCTTGAGCTAGTTTTGGAGTTTAATAAAATATGATTGCTTTTGTTAAGTGTGTGATAGGATCTTCAGAAGGGATGCCTTTAGTGTAAACTGTTTGACCAGTGTCCCACAGTGAGTAAAATTGGTTTCAGACTAAGGCCTGTTAACTCTTTTTTTAGCTATTACACGGTGATAGTACTTTCATTTTAAATGTGATTATATTCCTTATGAAATATATTTGCACAAACATTTGTAAAATATAAACATAAATGTCAATATTAATTATGACTCCAAGCTCAAGGGAGCTTTTACATTCTATTTTGAACATTTTTTTAGAGCATACGAGAACATCATGCTGCAAAGGCTGGATGGGAACATGTAAGAGTACTAAAGAGTTCCTGCTTCTCAGTCTCTGTAAGCAAAATGACTAAAGATTACAGGAAGGTCATCATGGGCAGTAAAAGTGGTGGCATTAGAATAATAATCAATTTAGCTGCTGTTGCTTAAAGTAGTAGACTAAATTATGGAGAAGTTATTTTTATTTTTTAAAGCATGTTTTTTAAGGGACAAGAGGGAAGAAAACAGCTTTGTGAGAATCCCACCAGCAGGCACTGAACTCTGACCATAGATGCTGGACGTTCGCACTAGTAAAACCTAATTCCCATGTATTCACAAGGGACTGCTGATGAATTGGCAGCTTACCATGTATACTCCTTTCTGCATTGTGCTGCCTTCCAGTGGAATGAAAGACAATTTTGAAGCTACAAATGCACAATTGCTACAATTTTGTAGCACCAAAATCAGGAGCAAAATCCAAACTGTAAAAAAATCAGTGTCAAAAAGCCTAATATTTCTTTTATCTACTTACAATGTGCTTAACTGTGGGACATGTCAAAAAAGGAGAATGTCCACCCCTATAGAAATACTTTCATGAGCAACAGTTGACATTCATGGAACCACAACAGCGATTCTGAAGTTCAGATTATTAGAGAGCATCTGTGCTAAGACCAGCTTGGATTTTATTTCCAATAGCAGACAAAGGCTCTGTCCGTAACTCTCTGATTGGCTTCACCCTCATCTCAGTGCTTGAGCCAGATGGCATTCCTTGTCACCTTTTACATACAAAAGGTGTGAGACATTCAGCACTGTGAAAGGCCAAAAGTCAGATGGGTCCTCTCAGGTGTGTGAGGTGTGCTTTTAGACAGCCTGACAGAGAAGCAACCCCTGTTTTCAGTGTTCAGTATAAGAAAGTCCTCTAGTCCTGAACAGAGAGGAAAGCCAACATGCATCTAAAGTACAGTGCCAACATGCAACACTTGTGTAAAAATTCCACTTCTTCATATTGGCCACCTTAGATGAAAATAGATAAATCCCCCCCAAAACGTTCCCTGGCTCTGATCCTGCAGTACTAAACCTACCACATGGAGAAGAACAGAAATCCAAGCTGAATAGTGCAAACTTGTCTTAAATCAAAATCATATGTAAAACTGTTGTGGACAGCATGGGGTGGAGGAGGGACAGTCTTCTGTGGAGATGGTGAAACAAGGCAGGAAAAACTGAAGGCAGGCTTTGTTTCTTTCTTCCCCTCCAGCTTCTGCCTCAACTCTGTGGGTGTTCAGGACTTGCAGTGTCAAACTGTTCACCAGGAATTGCATTAGTAGCCCTCCAAGTCTTTGTGTACAGTATAAAAGGAGGCAGCCCAGAGGCGTTATATTCTACTGGTAATGCACACAGGCAGGAGTGAGACTGACGACTACATATAATCCCCTGCTCAGGAAATAAATCTCGAGCACTTGGCACAACCCTTGCCTTGCTTTCAAAAACCTAAGACAAAGAAGGATTCACGGGGAAAGGGCGTGGGTGCGAGAAGACGGTTTTAAGATTTCAGCAGGCAAATATTTCATTAGCCACTGGCGTCACTCCTGCTACAAGAGAAGAGAGATGCGGCAACTTTGCAGCAGCATTCTGATTGATACAGGATAGACCTAATTTCTGCTGTCTGTTTTACTCATTACTGATAATCTAAGGATTATAAACATGATGCTCTGCACTTCTATAAGACTACAGTTTCTTGTTTATATCTCAACATTTGTCAGGCTCCAGCTGAGCTACTGAAATTACACTGTAAATTGCACTCTTCTGACTGTAAAGGCAGAATGACAGAAGGAAGAAGGGAGAGGATTACAAACCCATGCAGTACAAGCAGGGCTGAACACTGCTACACCACTCATAATTGGTTAAGACTCAGGGAAGTTTAGACCTCGGGAAGACTCAGATGTTCTTATCTGGATCCATGCTGTTAGGTACCACAAGAAGAGCTAGGTTGCCTTCTTGTTTTCACAGCTTAAGAGGAAAGAAAACACAACACACAAACGCAGCAAACATCTAGGAAGTGACGCATAAAAGAAGACTTGGAATGGCATAGACATAGGTACTTGTAGTTGCATAAACTACTATCAGCTTTATCCAAAGCCTAATGAAATCCACTGTCCCTAATGAAATAGACTGTTTCCACTGATTTCAGCAGGATCTCAAACATGCTTTGAGGTCTGGATTGACCCCACCTAATTTTGAACAGTGAACTGGAGCACATTAACTGAGTCTAGTTGCCGTGCTCCTGTACAATCCATAGGTAGCCCTATAAGCTATTCAGAGAGAGCACCAGGCAGCAGCTTAGTTCACCCCTGTCTGAGAGCACCTGTGTTGCTGAAGTAGTTGCCATAGATTGAATGAAAGTGA
Source organism: Rissa tridactyla (assembly GCF_028500815.1). Taxonomy (NCBI): domain Eukaryota; kingdom Metazoa; phylum Chordata; class Aves; order Charadriiformes; family Laridae; genus Rissa; species Rissa tridactyla. The sequence continues at coordinate 144,650,126 of NC_071467.1, read as the reverse complement.
ACTTGGTGCCAAAGGAGACAGATGTGGTTCAGTCAAATACTGTCTTAAAAAATCTGTAAAAAAAAAAATCCTTCCTACAGAAGTACTTGCCCACTCTTCAGACCTTATAGCAGCCTTCCAGTATCTGAAGGGTGCCTACAAGAAAGCTGGAGAGAGACTTTTTACAAGAGCATGTAATGATACAATGAGGGGCAAAGGCTTCAGACTAGAAGAGGGTAAATCTAGGTTAGATATCAGGAAGAAATTTTTCACTCTGAGGGTGGTGAGACACTGGAACAGGTTGCCCAGAGAAGTTGTGGATGCCCCATCCCTGGAAGTGTTCAAGGCCAGGCTGGATGGAGCTTTGAGCAACCTGCTCTAGTGGGAGGTGTCCCTGCCCATGGCAGGGGGGTTGGAACTAGATGATCTTTAAGGTCCCTTCCAACCTAAACCATTCTATGATTCTGAGATAATTTCCATATTCGGGATGTACAATTCCAGTAGACTGTCTCTCTCACAACCCATCCATAGCTGGCTAGCAGCTTGCCAGGGTCTTTTTGGTCTGGTTTGCTGATGTTGTACAGTCCAGCCCAGTGCAGCGATGCTGACTCCATCTCTTTTTGCATTAATCTCAGCCACATTATGCCACGTTGGAACTTGGCTCAAGCTATCAATACCAGAAATAGATAAATCAAAATTTTGCAAGGAAATGGGTCTTCCCTCAGCTTTGGTCTTACTGTAAAATGGAGTCAGTCATTTTGTCAAACTTAAGAGGACAGAAGGCGCTGCCTGGGTTTGCTTTTTGCTGTTGTTTACAAATATTTGTTAAGATTATTTTGGTAAGTGGTCTATCACTTTACTGCTCTGGCTCCACAGCAACATGCTCAGACAAGTGACAGTGTTAGAACAGAAACTGCAGTGAAGCTCAAACCTTAATAACTAAGGTACAAATGCTGTATAGTGTTAGATCCTTTTCAAATAATAATTAAAAAAATTATAACTTCTTGCCTGTAGTATCACAGAGTTTGCAAACAGAGGAAGCGCACAGTGTGGATGAGTTGGGTTTTTTTAATCAGTCTCAGTTTTTGTTGTCTTGGGGCCCATTGAATTTTCATCAGCACTTCCCAACTCTTGTGCTATATGTGATCAGGTCTTCAAGGCTTGCCACAGGGCAGCATTCCTGAGGATTTTCAAGCATTAGAAGGGAGATGCTTTCTTCCTTGGAGAGCTGAGCTCATTGCTTGCTACAGGCTTCAATGCAGCCCATCATGACTGGATCCCTTATGATTTCCCTGGCCAGATAAGCCTTTTACTTGCATTCATCTTTTTACTTAACTGGCTTCTCTCTGGGAGGAATCTCTGCAGGCAGTTCAGATGACCTTTTTTCCTCTGTCCTTGCATTTTAATGCCAGATAGCGCACCACTCTGAGACACAAGGAGAGCCATTCAGTAACATTTTGTCCTCACTAAATGAGCAGTGCTCTTTCTGAGTCTAATGATACAGAGAGCCTACGAAGTTCTGCAGTGGTTAAGAAGCAACCAAAGAGGAGGCTGGGGAAGGGAGTGGTATCCCTGCAGTGGCATAGTTGATCACTTGATCACACCAGCAAGATATCTGTTGGGACCCAGGGGTGGGATTTCATGGGGTTTTTTACTAATTCTGTTTGCCTTGAAAGAATTTTTTCTTGCTTTAATTGGCTGACATATTTAGTCTTTGTATATGCTACCTTTTTGAAGTCATAGAATCACAGAATTGTTAGGGTTGGAAGGGACCTTAAAGATCATCTCGTTCCAACCCCCCTGCCATGGGCAGGGACACCTCCCACTAGATCAGGTTGCTCAGAGCCCCATCCAGCCTTGCCTTAAAAACTTCCAGGGATGGGGCTTCAACCACCTCTCTGGGCAACCTGTTCCAATGTCTCACCACCCTCATGGTGAAGAACTTCTTCCTAACGTCCAGTCTGAATCGTCCCATCTCTAGTTTTAATCCATTCCCTCTAGTCCTACCATTACCCAACATCCTAAAAAGTCCCTCACCAGCTTTCCTGTAGGCCCCCTTAAGATACTGGTAGGCCACTATAAGGTCTCCTCGGAGCCTTCTTTTCTCCTGACTGAACAACCCCAACTCCCTCAGTCTGTCCTCATAGAAGAGATGCTCCAGCCCTCTGATCATCCTCGTGGCCCTTCTCTGGACACGCTCCAGCACATCCACATCTCTCTTGTAGTAGGGGCTCCAGAACTGGATGCAGTACTCCAGGTGGGGTCTCACGAGAGTGGAGCAGAGGGGGAGAATCACCTCCCTTGACCTGCTGGCCACACTTCTCCTGATGCAGCCCAGGATACGATTGGCTTTCTGGGCTGCAAGTGCGCACTGATGGCTCATGTTAAGCCTCTCGTCCACCAGCACCCCCAAGTCCTTTTCTTCAGGGCTGCTCTCAAGCCAGTCACTGCCCAGCCTATATCAGTGCTTGGGATTGCCATGACCCAGGTGCAGGACCCTGCACTTGGCCTTGTTGAACTTCATGAGGTTGGCATGGGCCCACCTCTCCAGACTGTCAAGGTCCCTCTGGATGGCATCCCTTCCCTCCAGCGTGTCAGCCGCCCCACACAGCTTGGTGTCAGCAAACTGACAAAGATGTTAAACAAGACTGGTCCCAGTCCCTTGAGGGACTCCACTCATCGCTGGCCTCCACTTGGACATGGACCCATTGACAGCCACTCTTTGGGTGTGGCCGTCAAGCCAGTTCTTTATCCACTGAGTTGTCCATCCATCAAACACATATTTTATCAGCTTGGAGACCAGGATGTCATGCAGGACGGTGTCAAAGGCTTTGCTCAGGTCCAGGTAAATGATGTCAGTTGCTCTCCCCTTGTCTATTGATGTTGTGACCTTCTCATAGAAGGCCACCAGGTTTGTCAGGCACGATTTGCCCTTGGTGAAGCCGTGCAGCTGCACCAGAGAAGTGTATTAGCTGAATGTGTTTATTAGATCAACGGATGGTATGGCCAGCACTGCAAGAACTTGATCTTCAGGCTACAGGTCAATGTTAGAGTGCTAACCCCAGAAGGACTGGGCAGTGTCTCAGAATTTTCCCTGTAACCCACACTGTAAGCTTTGGTAGAAGACGTGGTATTCCAAATAGAAAGTTTGCCCCTAATTTCAGCTATGATCTGTGTCCCATAACAGTGAGGGACACTATAAAAAATATATGCATTAGTAGACTTCACCAGGCTGCCTTCTTTCTAGATGCTGTGTCAGAGTATGGGACATTCGGCTCCACAGATGAAGTGGAAAAGGACTATTGCAAATTAAGCCTGACAGTAGCTGGGAGACAGATCTGCTGGTGCTTGCAGAATGAAAAGTCTAGGAAAGTATGCTGATCATGAGAGAGGGGAAAGGACTAGTTGTTGCAGAAAAGCTGAAGTTTGCCATCTTCAAGGAGAAAAGTGAGAGACAAAGAAAGGGAATTAATTTTGAACTGGACTACAGAGTCATGTCCATTCCTCAAACTTAGGATGGTGTTCCATGAATGAACAAACTAGCATTGTCCTAAATTTCAGGTGCGTCAATTAGTGAGTTAATAGCAAAAAACAAGTAGAAAGAGAACTTGAGTGCAGATCAGGGACTGGGCAATAGCCAAGGAACTTATTAAGAGTAGATTTCCTAGCTGTACCTTGAGCACTGAGGAGGAAGATCATTTGAGAGTTTGTGTAATGAGTTTGCTTTGTAAACTGATTTCGTCTTGTCATGAAGAAAAGAACTTCCATCTGTCACATACTTATCCTGTTTAAGGAAGACTAGGAGTAAATGGGAGAGGTCCAACAGAAAACCCCAGAGAGAAATAACTTCCTAGGCTAACAATAAAGAGGAAAGTTTGACAAAATAAACTGAAACTGAAGGGACATAACTGTGGCTGAGGAGCTAAGGAAAGCTCAGACTCATTCCTTCCCACTTCGGAGCAGCAGGGACAGAGCAAATACTCAATGCGATTGACGAGGAGTCTTCCAAGCGGAGTGTGAGAGTGTAGAATAAATTTGGTACAAGGTATGGAAGGGAGAGTGAGGAGGAGGTTACTTATATGGCTGGCCCCAGAAGGAGAAATACAGAAGGGTTATTATTATTCTTTGTCAAGAGGAAGGTGTAGGGAGAGAAGTTTGCCAAGTCAATTAAAACCTTTGATAACTCATGTTATACACACCTGCTGCTTTCTAGAGCCTCAGACAATGAGAGAGAGCATTTCATCCTTATTTTCCATTTAGGTAATAGTCCGTGTGCTTGGCTTCTTTTAAGGAGCATAACATTGTACTGTGGGTTAGGCTTTATCACAAGGACAATGCACTCTGCTCGAGATTCATTTTGGACTGCTTAGCTCAAACCCAAGTCATAGACAAAAATGTATACTGGTGTGTCAGCAGAAATTAAAATAAGAATAATGTATCTGGTATCTATTGTGGTTTGAATTAAGAGTTTGGGTTGAAGTCAACCGTTATTTCAGATTAATTCAGCGTAGGTCAGTTATACTGGCCTAGGCTGTACCAGCATACATGTGAGTAGAATTTTGCTCCTTGAATCTTCTTGAAGCATCTGCACAGGAAGGGATTTTTTGCTACCCTGTATCAAGTGAAAATGATTTGTATTTCTGATACAAGACTTTTGTATATGTGCGAATCTCGTTCCTAGCAATTATCATGAACAAGTGGAAAGGAACTTGCAGTAAATGAAGCCAACATGGAACAATTCCAAGCAATGTGTATTTCTAATCTGCAAAATGCTATTGAAAAGTAAATTCTTATAACCTTTGTATTCTAGTGTCAGATTTGCTTTACTAGCTTAATTTTTGTTCATTTAATGTATCCTTTTCATTTCAGATCAGAACATCTGTCATTTGGTCCACTCCAAATGTCTCCTTCGTAATCCCTTTATGGGTTATAATACTAGCAATACTTCTTGGACTACTGGTACTAGCTATGTTGACCCTAGCTTTGTGGAAGGTATGTTGCATTATTTTACTGTTACTGTTGCCTTAAAAAAAACAACTGAAAGATACTAGAAGATAAGAAACAGGCTGGCATTTTGTGGTCTTTAACAGTTTGGAGCAAAAGCAACAATATACATGTGTCTTTTTTGTTTTGGTATTTCTGACATGCTAGTGTCACTGACCTTTATGCAGGGAACTTGTTTTCAAAGTCCTCCTTTATTATCAAAGTCTGGTTATAAATGGGCATACGGAGTTTGGCTCTGTTTCCCAAGACCTATGATCCTCTTTTTCAGGATGTTTAGGTTCAAAAAGAAGTGACTCTAACTTTGTTTTCTCTGAATACTTCAGGAATTTCCAGTTTTTGTCAGCATGTAACAACACTCCCAGCTTTGAGAATTAATTTTTAGAAGATTTCCTTTTATATTAGTATGTCATATCTTCTGTTTTTAAATTTTTCTAGTTCTGTGTTGGTCATTACACTCCCTTTGCAAGTTTTAAGACAAGTTACTGGAATCTGCTATATTACAGGGAGCCAACATAGCTTTCAGACATCCTTTCAGTTCCCATTAAAAAAAAATTTAAAATAATTTCTTAAGTTAGGGTATGGCTCATCTGCTTTTAGCTGCCTAAAGGTCATGGGTTAGGTGTCCAGCCTACGCTAACTTTCCAGATTCGCCTACTCAGTTAACAACAGCAAAAATTACGTCAATAACATGAGAAGATGAGAGAAATTACCTTTTGGTCGTACTCTCCTTTGACCTCTTGTGGATCCTACATAACTTCAACCTTTTGACAAACAGGGCAACTTTTACGCGGGTAAAGTTAGGTGAGAGGAATCTCATCTTTAGTGATCTTTAGTCTAGGTCACAACACTGTCCTGTGCACATTTCCCAACACATATTCTATCTATCTCTGTTATTATTACTATCTGTCAATCTAAATGTATTTCCTGAGTGAGTGTCTTGCTGAACTGAAATAAGCAGTTTTCTCATTAGAGTCAGTCAGTATCGGCATTCAGACCAACTTTACATCTCCTGCAAAGACAGCTTCCATTTGAATTTTTAACACTATACTTTGGAACTCAATGCCTTGCACCTAAAACTAATTTTTCATAGGGAACGATTTGACTAGAAACAAAAAACCTTCACAGTCTATCAGCCTGCCATCGGTTGTACCTGACCTTTCAGGTTGAGTGAGTGAAGAATCAAACTGCAGCTGAGTCTTCCTGTGGTTGTTTTACCATGACGCCTTTGTTTCTGTTGGTTGTTTTCTGCAGTGTGGCTTCTTTGACAGAGCTAGACCTCCTCAAGATGACATGGCTGACAGGGAACAACTGACAAGTAACAAGACTACTGATGCATAGAGGAAGAAAGTGACAGTTCAAGTCAGAATCCTGCCTGAGACTAGAAACACAATGAGGATTAAATGAAGGATTCTTTCCGCCAGTCTTCCTGGGTACCTGCAAGTGACATGGTGTCATAATCTGATCTATGCAACGTTCTGAGAACATGCCACATGATGGCCATTCTTGCCAAAGAAAGCAGCTTTATCACTGCCTTACAAACACACTCACCACTGAACAGAATGTTTATCCCGTATTACAGTCAGTCTACATTTCAACAGATGCTTTTGAACACGTGTGGTATACTGAGATGCTTCCAGAACAAGCCCAAATCTCTCAAGGAGAGAACGCCTGCGTTGCTGTATTGTCTAGAAGATGGACCAGGACAAAACTTCTGAACACTACTGTATCATGCAGAATACCTTTGACACCTCCCTAAGAATAAGAACTTTTATGAAACTATGGCTCAGGGAGACAAGCAATGTATCAGTACTGTGAAAGTACTTCTGAAAAACAAAGGTAGCCTATAAAGAACTTTATAGATGGGGCACATTTATTTATTTTTCCACCTTTTCAGGATAAGTATCTGATATAATCATCAACTTAGATTTTGAGAGAAGAAAGTAAAAAAATAGAAATCATGTACTTACCTTGCATGTAAATAGTAAAGTAAACCCATTGTACACACAGAACACATCTTTCTTGGCTACAAGGTGTTTTGCAAAGCAGAGGATTTACGCAACATTTTACAAGATGAGACATATGATAAATAAGTACATGTTGTATCTCTTTCAACCCAGAGCTGTCACACCCAGATAACCAAATCTACGCACAGTATAGAGCAGGGGATGAGTTACCCTCTCATCCCATTGCTGATGGCTGACACCTGTACAGCTGACACAGGATTCAGTAATTTGTGAAACACTGATTTAAATTATCACAGCCACGCTGGTAATATCGAGAAGGCTTAGGGGTTTTGGGCTAGGGTAAATTTTCTTTGCTATTGCCTTATTACTTTGTTGAAATGGCCTCTTAGAACAGTTACTGCCATTGTATCTTCTGTTTAATTTATGTCATAGACCCTAATGCTTTGTTCACCTAAAGAAATCTCTGCCTTTTTTTTTAAATTTTATTTTACAGTCTACAAGTTGGCAGCATGTTTAAAGTGTTGATTTCAGCAAAGTTTAGGGCTGAATGTAATTATTTCTTAAGCAAAGTCTTGCAGGGAAGGTGGGCAGGATTTGTATTTATGCAGAAAAAGAAGATGCTAGCCAGCCAAGCATGAACAAAAAGAAGGGAAGATATTTTGAGGTAAAGAGTAAAAATATACATTTAGGATTTTTTTTTTTTCTGGATCAAGGATTCTGAAGAAGAGAGGCATCATTCTTTCTCTTCTATCAGCAAATGGTCCTTATCTCAGCAGGGCCCCTAAGCTCTGGATCTGTGCAAATTTGTGCCTGAAAGCTTGAGTCTTCCAGTGCTGCCTGTGAGTGTGAAATTAGCTATTTTGTGTAAAGTTCAGGAGGTATTGTTCATTTTCTGAAACCTACACCACACTTTCCTTCTGAGCTCCTTTTCTTTCCAATCCATCTCAGCTTCTTAATCAGCAAATGGCCTCATCCATTCTGCCACTGCTTGGCTCCTTTTAGATAACTGCCCTTCTGCTTCCTAAGACTCCAGGACACGACTATCCATGAGATATTGTCACTTCTGTGAGTCTGAGAGAACATTTTACGGTTTTACCATTTCTTGCATGCAGGCTGACCTGTGAAATCCAAGCAGAAGCTAGGAAACCTGAGAAGGTGTGTTCCATCTTCATACCTAACGCAAATTTGCAAGACCTTTATGGAGTCTTTAGCTTATCGGATGCAGCATGCCCATGAGACAATGAGAGGAGGACCCATGCCTCAGAATATGGAGGTGCTTTGCCTCTGTTTTTTGAGGATGGGGAGGCCTGACCGTTTCCCAGTCCCCCAGAAAACCACTAACAGACCCCTTCTCCCAAATGGGTTTGAGCTGACCCCTTGTAGATTAGAGAGATCAACTGATAAGTAGCACCACAAAGGAAGCCTGTCCCGTATTTGCACACTTCTGTATCCCATGCATTCCAGGCAAAATTGTCCTCCCATGAAAAAGACAGGGAGCTTCTAGCTTTTGTAAATATTGAACTGTTGTGTGTAGCAGCTTGTGAAATAAGATCAGCTAGCTCGTTACAGTCACATCATCTGCACAACTCTGATGAAATAGCACCATAAGGAGATACTGAACATAGGACTTTTGTATGTGCAATACTTTATATTACTTATATACCTGAAGCATGTTTACACTGGCATTTGTGGTTGTTTTTTAAACTTTTGAATATGCTGATTAATGATTACAATAAAGAAAAAAAAATCAGGAAAAAAAAAGTGAAAACAAACACAACTCTATTCAGTATTTGTTGCAATGTGTTTTCAATCCTGCATTGTTCTGAGGATGGGACTAGGTGACCTAATAAGTTCTTTGCAGTTCACTTTTGAGCAATTACTCTCCATTTTAATGATGGGCAAAACATGTTCAGATACTAAATTTAAACCAAAAAGAACCTCAGTGACTGCTGGGCCTGGCTGGAATCCATTGGCTGCAGCTGTGTAATGTCACTGGAAACCAAATTAGAGGCACATGATCTGACAAACAGTTACTTTGAGCAAAACTTTGTTTTATATTTCTACATCCTTGTAGATTAAACTTCCCCCATGGAAATGTCTGGAGCCGTGTGCTGTCAAGGGCTGTAGTCTTGGGTCTCAGCGTTTGTGGATAGCTTTGGCTGCAAATTGCAAACAGCTTTGCGAAGGAGATTTCTGGGTTTCAGTGCTTGCCAGGAGTGTTTATCCCCTGGGGAGATTGCATCCTGGATGTGGACACTAGCAGGCAGTTGACATAATCTTTCCCCCCAGTATATTAGTAGTGTGCTGCACGATAACCTCTGCCACATCCCTACATGACTGAACTTTTGTTTCAGTGATGTCAGCCTTGCAGCGAGTTACTAAATGCAGCTTTCTGTGAAAGTAATTCAGCCTTACACTTCCAAAGGTATGCGGTGAGCTGCTAATTGCTGAGAATACAGGAGTAGTCCAGAGAGGAGAAAAAACACGTTAGTTTATAAATTAAAGCCTTTTAAAGCTGTTTATTGCTATGACCACCACAGCAGTCTAATAAACAGAGAGACATCCATCTGTTATTTCACATGCTTCTTGCCGAGTTTGACAAAGTCTGTCCCGTTATTTCATCCATACAGCAGACTTTTTAAGAGTATCAAGTGTCAAGCGACATTTTCTGGTTTATTAAAATTTTAGAAATTACATAACAGGGATCAGTACATTTGAATGTGTTGTCACTTACGGATTTAATCTTTAAAGGTATTTAGCAAATACAGTTTTCACCTAGCCACCAGGTTGTTAACAGGAATTGTTTCTTGTCACCCTCCTGTAACTCATGTACATTTTTTTGTTTTCTCCAACTTTTTTGCCCTGACAGCTTTTATGGGTTTCCCACTTGAGATATCTCTTGAAAATTACACTGATTTTCTCTAACTTTTAGCTGTGATTTTTTTAATCCATTAGCAAGAAGGATCTTCTGGTAGGCATGGCATACATTAACTAAAAAGCCTTTTGGGAACTGAGAAAACACCTGGAGATATGCAGGGGAGAGAAAGTCCCAACTGGCCATGCCCTGTGCTATTCCACTACATTGTAGCAAACTCTTTTTAATGAAATACCATCTGACACACTGCCTTTATGTGTGTTGTTTATGAGTGAGTGTTTTATTTATGATTGTTGGCAAAGATCCATATTAAAATGTAGTGTAATGGTAGTGCCTCTTGACAATAAAAAGTCTTGAATTTAGCTTATGCAGGCGCCATGATTTGACACAGCAGGAATGCTTTTAATATTGAAGGAGTGTTCTTGTTTTGCCTGATTGTTGTATTTGAGGGGCACTTAACTATTCAAGATGGTACCATACTGTACACAGTGATTGTTAGAAAAGAAGAATGGAAGTAATTATTCAACTCACTTTTCAGATGGTTTCACTTGATTTCTTCGTGTTGCATCTACTTAACTGATGCATCACTTTTTATTTGGTTTTGTGTTGTTCTTGTTTCAGTAACAGTTTGTAAAGCGGACTTCAGCAACTCTTTCCAAAACCGGACTGCGTCAGGCAGTATTGCTTTTCCAGAAGCAAGCTCAGGATAACAGCAGCAGAGCAGAATTCAGGATGCTATGTGAAATGGTCAGTGCATTGCAGGGGCTAACTTACTTTTCCGCAGTTTGCCCCAGTTCATGTTGAGAGTCATATTTACAAAACATCAACCTTAGATTCCCCATTTCTCCTGTCAAGGAAGGCCAGGGTGTGCCCTCTTTTACCATCACTGTAAAGACCAAATAGTAAGCAATCCTCATGGCAAAGCTGGGGAGGTCACATTTTAGACCTGTGCAAGAGAAATAAAAGGCAACCAAGTCAAGTGTATGGCAAAAGCACAAACATTTGTCTTCTGACGCTCTCCTGGTCATGAAGGTTAACATTTTCCCAGCAAAAGCAATGTGCTCATTTATCACACCAGACCAGCAGCACCAGAAAAAAAAAATATCTCTGAAGTTGCAAAAAGCTTCCATCAATCTTGTACCTTGTGTAGAAATTTTACATTTTGAAGTATATATGATAGCTCTTGGCTCTTCAAATAGCCTCACTGATGTTTTTGTTGTTAGTTTTTAATATCTTAAGAGCATTTAGGAAAAGTTAGGTCAGCAGAGTAAAAGCTGAAAAAGAAAATACATTTAAACTAATGGTGAGAGCTCACAGGAGACCCAGGCTTAGATCTGGACTTACCTTTTCCATTATTAGGCACACAAGAGGCATCACGAGATATCATCTCACATGTCTGGTGAGACTTCCAAGGGTGTTACGGCTTTGTTATAACAAACAGTGCCATGCCAACTAATGTGAAAACCAGAAGATCTTATTTTTAAAGAGCCAGCAATGTATCATCCCCTTTATATGCCCTGTATACAAGAACAGGCAGAGCATGGGTAAATGGCACCATTGAACTAGGTGGTGGGATGAGACATTCACAATTTGACTCAGTGCACCACAAAGAACCTTTCCTGTGAAGAAGGACAAAGACTTGTTTTTTCTCAGTGCCTAAAAGTAGGAAGCATTTGTTTTTCTTGAGGAGGACACAGCACCACAGAAGCCCTGCCCTTCAGGCATAATGAGTGCAAGTATAAACGCAAGGTGGCTGGGCACAAGGGACTTTAATATTAAGCAGTTAAGGAGGATGCAGGATACTATGTTAACTATAAATTACTTAGAGGGTAGGCTTAGAGGAAGAGCCTTAGGAGGCTCTAGAGGAGAAATCAAACCTTTAAACACATAGATGTTACCATAAAGTAGAACAGGAATGACAAGAAGGTTGATTAGTAAAATGGATGGATTGGGAATAAGGCTCAGATACAACAGATGAGGAGAAGTTGTGACCCCAGCAGATAATGATACTAATGATCTACTACAGTGATTTTTTCTTCACAATGACCAACTGATCCATTGCTCATGCAAAGTTTGAGGAAGACCATTTCCCTAGTAATTAGATAATGAAAGGAAAAAATATCTCTGCAGCTGTGACAGGACCACTGAGTTATCTGTGACTCCCTCTCATTCATAAATGAAGGGCTGCATTCACTTCGTTGACTTTGAGAGAAGGAAGGAGGTGGCAAAGACATGAAACTTGAATTTGTTCCAATGTCTGCTAAAAGCTTCTGGCTTCACTGCTGTTTCAAAGTGACTGTTTCAGTATTTGCTGAGGCTGTACAACATCTTTCACTGGAGTAGTACAGACTGTACTATCCAAAGGCAATAGAAAGACTTTTTTTTCAAGCCAGTAAAAACTAAATCTTTTGTGGAAACTTTGTGTCTATGCCTGGCTTACCCAGGAGACCTCAGGAGTAAAGTGGTTTTTAAGTGGGATTTTTTTATTATTATTTTATTTATCAAGTGTTGTTACATACGTTAAGAAGTTCTCTATGTGTGTAGATAGCTTCCGCCCTTATATACATTTATAAGTAGTTGAACTGAAGTAATTCTTTGCAAACAGATGAAGGAAGCACAACTAAATCTGCAATGGAATTGAAAAGTTAACTGATGTAGTGGAGATGACAGTGATCCTATTTCATTTTTAAGTTTGGCTTTAATGAATGTTTTATTTGCTATTTTTAAAGCTTGCTATGTCATTAGTTCTACATTTAATACATTATGGTACTAATGAAGCACTTAGACATTAGTAACAGTGATATTGGTGTTTAATGTAACAATATACTTGCTAACAGATAAATAAGGCAGGGACAAAGAGCGAGGGGAAGGACCATATTCCTCCCTTGGTTGGGCTGCTCCAGCAGCAGCCGCAGCTGACTGGGAACCCTCCATCCTCCGCAACGAGCAGTTACTCTCACAAGAGGGGAAAATCTTGACACCGTAGCAGTTCTCAGTCCTTTGGACATGTCCCCTTTGCCTTGAAGTTTTGTGGAGAATCTTGCTCTGCTCTGTTAGGTGCTGCTTGTTTAATGTTATCTGCTTCATTGGCTCCTCCACAGTCAAGCAGTTTGGATCGCAGAGATTCAACACCATCTCCTTTCCATCTGCTTCTTGTTTAAAAATCTGAGGTTATCTCCTGTCTCAGGAACATGTCTGCAACTTTTCAGTAATTCCTATATGATTGATGAGAATATATTCTGCTTGATTTTGGGGGGAAGGCGTGTTTAGTCTCCACCTCACTTTTCTAATGCCCATATATACACAAAAAGTCAGTCCTATGGTATCTATTACACATTATTTCACTAAGCAACCAGCCAAGTCTTTGTTCTGCAATTTAGTAGAACAAAGTAAGCCTGAACTTGACCCTCCAGCCATTTTAAGCAAACATCTGTGTGAAGCCATTAGATTTCCAATACATTGACTCACTGCAATGTCTTTAAGAGCAAATCTTCTTGCAAAGCACATTGTGTACTTCTCAGTGTCATCGCTGCAGTTGGTATGCTGTGTCAAGCTTATGCTGATCTTATGTAGATTATGTTTAGCTGGTGTTATTAACTCAAAAATGCTTTTTCTGGAGAGTGGGAATGAAGCGCAGGAAAAATGTGAGCTGTCTTTTTCAAGCACATTCAGAAAGAGCTGGTGAGCTTTTAACTACCACCCCCTCAGTAAGCCCCTCGAAGGGACCTCCTAAGCAGGTCTGCAGGAGAAGGGGAGATGTCAGCAATGGGTATGAGCACCACTGAGGAGGAGCAGTGCCAGGAAAGATACAGATTGGCTCCACTACATGGCACTGGACCAGACCTGGCATGGAGAGGGGCTTCCCTGGCTGCCGGAGGACTGAAGGGCTCTGTGCTTGGCCTCCCTGTTTCCTCCCTGCACTCTCTTCCTCTGTCTCAGTCCATGGGCCCTCGCTCCTTCCCACAGGTGGGTGACCTTCCCGCCCGCCGGCCGCCTCGCGGCTCCTCCCTGTGCTTCCAGCCATAAATCCCCCCGGCCTCCCCACACCGCAGCAGCAACAGCTCCCCAGCTCTCGCCCCCGACTCATGGCTTCACGAGTTGTTTCCCAGCCCTGTGATGTGATGTGATGGGGCCCCAGGGAGGCTTGGGCAGAGCCCAGTCCTTTCGGAGAGGGTACAGGAACCCTGTGTTTCTCACAGGGCTGCTGAGTGCTTACATGAGGAGCAGCTCGCAATGGCCATGTTGTCACAGATACCCAAGCACACACCAGAGACAGCATCCCCCAGATCACTCATAACCTGCTGTTTCACACACACATGCACCTTCTTGATGATGAACCTTCTCTCTGGTCTTCTCTTGTAACATCTCTTGTCCCATTTTTCTTTCTGGGCTCATCCCCCATGTTCCAGAACAATGTCCTGGCCCATTCCTTGCAGGCCACCCCTCAAAACAACCTCTCCCAGCAACCTTTCCCTGGCTGAGCTCTGCCTGTTCCTCTTGGCTGCTAAGGCAGCCCTGATCTCCAGAGCTGCCCATGTAATATGTACCCTGGAGCTCTATTTACAGCTTCACCACCACCACCCCAGGCCCTACAGCTTCCTCTGGGGCAGCTGCTGTTGCCAGCGCGTGTCAGGGACATGGGAGGGAAGGGATGGCCTTGTGCTCAGGTGCTGGGACGAACTTGGTCAAACACTGTCTGCTCGTTGGCTTGGCTATAAACGTCATGTAATTCTGAGCAAAGCACTTCATCCCTTTTGTTCTCACCTGAATTGGGGCCACTGAATAACAATGCCAGATACGTCTTGCAGATAATAAACTCCTCAGGTGGAAACCAGGCCTCTCCCATTTCTCTAGGGCCAAAGCAAACTTACAATGCTGTATCAATGCCGAATAACGTCAGCCTCTGGGGAGCAGTTAGTGCAAGTTCAAGTGCCTGTATTGGAGAAGAATGTGACTGCTCCCTTTCTTTCCCCACAGACCCATGAAACCATATAGGGTTATTTTTTAGCTGCTTATTCCTGCTTTATTAGGGGCACCAGTTATAACTGGTGAAATAAAGTAAAACCAAACTGATGAGGAAAGAAGTAGTGGGTACTGGGATTTAAGCTATTTATTCTTCTCAGGCCTGCTGAAAAAGTCTGCTTATTCTATTAGCATCAATCCAGTCACATATAAAGCTACTGAAATGTCATACAAATAATAGTTTTCCAAGCTGTTGTGTGGAACAATTCATGTAGGAAGAACTATGAATATTAAGTACTGCACTTTTCAACTTTGAATCCATGGGTAACAAAGGAATCAGGCTTGCTTTTCTTTTGAACATAGAATTATCTAGGAATTAAGTGTAATTTCTAGAACTTCTCAACAAATGACTCTGGAGCTTTTCAGCAACAAGTTAGAAATATAGATCCTTGTCTTTACTCTACTGCACACCAGAGTATTGCCTTTTTTGTCTCTGTAACTGAAGGGTTGCACAGCCCAGAATGAGAGAACACGCACACAAACAACCATGAATCAGATCATCAAAGAGGATTTTGAGGAAGGAAAATGCATGCCCCTGAGCAGCATCCAGGCTGAGCTGTTAATTCAAGTAAGTAGTGGTTGAAGGTAAAGTGACTGGGGCACTGAATCCCTGGGTGCCCTCTGAAAAATCAGGCTTGCCTGAAGCTGAGTAGTCAGAAACACGATAACACTTGAAAATTTTGGCCCAGGCATGGCCTTTTGTTAAACCTAGCAGGATCACCTCATATCAGCGTCCAAAGCTGCTGTGAAACCACCATGAGTAGAAGAGAGCAGCAGTGGAGCCTGTGTGCTAATGTTGTATTTCCTTGCTTTGGCTGTCTTGTGTCACAGATGTAAAGATTTCATGAAAACTGTCTTCTCAGCATACGGAAAACAATGTCTACAGCTTAAAAAGACTGACAGGAGAATCAATCTCTTAATTTGCCCTCCAAGTCCTGAATTTTTGCTACCATAGATAGCAGGCACCAGCAAGGCAAACTCAAATGTTGGTGCTCAAAGTAGCAATGAAGCATTTTTCTGAACCATCTTCTGTCTTAAGTGTTTCATTTAACTGTTAAGTGCTTCCACCAGGGGCTGTGGGGGAAGTGCAGAATTTGGGTGTTGGCATGCCTGTACTATGTGCTAAGCATGGAGCAAATTTGTGGGACAGAAAGTCTGCACTTCAAATATAAATTATGGATCAGCAGATGGATATAATAAAACAGGAAGCAAATGGAAACAATGACACAATTATGAACAGCATAATAAGCAACGGTCATAGCACACCAGGGCCATAAGCAGACTTCCTATTCTGGCTGTCTAATTTGGGCATCTTAATACCCAAATAGCAGTCATCTGGCCCATCAAGGCAATCCAGAGCATCTCTCCTAGTTACTCCAGTGCCTTATACAGACAGTGGAAGCGACAGCTGTGGGTTTGCTCTCCAGCAACTCCCTTGAGCCTGTCTGGCAACACTCGAGACTGGTGCCAAGGAGGAAACAGCACGCGCCAACTTGGGCTTTTTTCCCTTCCTCGCTGAGGGCTGAGGCACTGGGTGCCACTGGGATGCGCCATCCCAAGGCCACATCTTCAGAAGGGCACTGGTGTGCAAGGTCGGGAAGGTGAGTGGCTGGAGGCTGTGCCAGGAGCTCATCTCAGCCCTATGTTGCCTTCTCTGCCCTTGGCTGTGCTGTGGTTCACAGCAGGCCATGGTGCAGGGGAACCATAGAGCTGCATGGAGAGGGTGTGGGTGGGTCTGGCTGCAGTCAGCCAATCAGACTGATCTTCTAGAACTGCAAAGTTATGGTCTGTGCTCACAGGAGTGAGAAGTTTGCATCTTTTGTATTACTAAATGCACAAGCAGGCCCAAAGCATAGGCTTTTACCCACCACAGGGTGGTCTCCTCTCATTGAGTGCCAGAAGGACACCTGTTCTTCTGTGGGTTGCAGATGTGCAGCATCCTTTTCTGCACCAATGGGCTGATGCTATGGGGGGATGAAGCATGTGTCTCTTCCCAGACATATCCATCACCCAATTATGCTCGTCTGCTGAGAAAGAAATGTTTATTCAGATCCTGACAGATTGAATAAAGTCCAGCATCCACTTTCTCTGCTTCGTGGTTGAGTGCGGTAGTCAAGGGCTGTTACACACGCAGTGTCCCTTTCTCCTTTGGTCCTTTCTTGAGCCTGTCAGTGTGTGGCACAGTCTGAGCAGGCTTGGTGGCTTTGGGCTTCCCACAGACTTTAAGTTATTCCACACCAGTTGCAAAACCTCTGGCACTGAAGTGCTCGTGCTGATACACTTCTGAATATGTGCAGTAAAGCGTGAGCACCTAGAGAAAGCAGCAGTAGAAGAAGCACTGTCAAGGTTGGATACCTCTGCGGGTTCGCAGCCCCAACTAGTATGTGGTAAAAATCACTCTTGAACTAAGGCTCCTAAATTACTCTTAAAACAGCCTTTGGTTTGCTAACGAAGTCTAAATGTGGTCCCTTGCCAATAACAAATGAACTTGAAGAAGCCTGGAATTCCAACTATTTTGTTTGAGATTCCCAGTGAATGTCTTGGAAAGTTTACAGCCTTGCCATGTTCTGCTAATCATTTGAGCATTTAAATTGTCATATGCTCAAAAGTTCACCATTTTCATGGTTCTTGCCTGAACATACTGGCCAAAACTTTTCCAATTTCATTGCTCAAAAAAAGCACCTGCATTTGTATGTAGGCACCTAAGTGAATACCTTGCTTTGCCACACTGAGCCCCCCCATCTCTGAAAATCAGCCACTGTAGATACCTACATATGGTTTTAGGGACCTAACTTTTGGCAGCCAAATTCATGTTTGTGATACTTTCACATGTTTTTAATAAGAATCTAAACATAAACCAGACCAAAGAAAAAGAGAAGAGGGGGGAAAAAAGAAAGAAAAACAATACTCTGTAGGATATCTATGTGTTGACATAAAATATGGAGTAACCCCTGTCTATTCCATCTGTGTATGCAGATTTTTCTTTCAAATGTGAATTATTGAATCAGTAGTTCAGACTGTCCATGGAAGAGAACTACTGTATCTCACACCTACCCAAACAGCAGCCTCCACACGGAGATGTTTTGCAGTGGCGATTCAAACACCCATCACGCCTGAGCAGAAGGTCTTCACTTCTATTCCTGGGCCTTCTCAAAAATGAAGTTTGGTGTCACTGATGAGCAAAGGTTTTCCTGTTTCTGTTCTTACGCTATTGTCTTAGTGGTAACTATTCCTGGACAAGAGAATTAAACTTAATCTGTCCACATCTTCTAAAGCTTCCTCTCAGGGCACATTTTACCAAAAGGGTGAAGGACCCTGAGGGCAGAGGTCAGCTCTGGGCATCAGGCCCACTCTGCAAACTGACAGCCTCAGGAGAGCTTCTGGGTGAAGAAAAAGTTAATGATATGATGCCCTATTTGGCAACACCTAGGAGATGCCCAATGTTGATGGTAGCAGAAATGACTTGGTTTGGCTATTTCATTTCAATGGGGTTTGTTTTTAAATTTACAAATATGATAGGCTCATCGACTTAGCAGCAACCTCAGGAAAAGCTAGATATCTGCCTGAAGGTCCCTTGACAAGCTGTGCTTTACCCCTTTGCTGAGAGAAAATAAACCCATGTTTTTTCTTTCATTAATGGGGGCACAGAGCACAACAATACATCAGCAGGGTCAATACAATGCTGTGATTTCTCCATCCAGTAGACTAAAGCCCAAAAAACCCCCAAAGTTCTTCTGGGGTTCCTTCTTGCAACTCCTCTCTCTGCTAAATTGGTTCTCTGGTGAACAGCACAGTTGTGAGAGCGCTTGGGCAGGTCCATCCACAGCTCCTCCAGCTGGAGAGCAGAGGCTGGTGATTTTGGTTAAAAGACAACATAGCTGAATCAGCACTTCAGCTTCTACCACAATGCTGTTACTTGCCACAAGGCCAAAACAGCACACCCGATTGTGGTCTCCTCACCATTGCCCGTAGTCGTAGTGTCAGATAAGGCTCCCAGGCTGAGGAACTAAAGTGTTTTACTGTTTTGTCGGGCCTAGGCAGAACCTTTAGCTGCAGTGACCCTCCAGCCATGAAAAGTGGGAAGTGTTCTTCTTGACACAAGGACTGGAAGAGCATGTGCCTATCCCCAAAACTTAAACTGAAATACAAAATGGAGTGCTTTCACTATGTACCTTCCTCCTGCTCCAGACAGCATCTACACAGAAGCATGAGAGCTGTGGAGCTGCCACAGCCTTGTACGTACATGTTTGCTATGATCAGAACCTCCCAGGCAGCATGTGTGCAGCACCTTCACACTTCGATCTGGCCCAGAGTTTGCAGCAGGAGCTACAGAGGCCACAGAGCCCCTTGCTTGAGCCATAAATTGAGGCAGAGATTTTCCTTCCTGTGTATGCACCAGCACATACGCACACTCCTCTCACATGCAATGTTAGGCAAGAAGATGAATTTCACCTAGACAGAGGCATGCTATGGGGTTTAGCACTTCCACGGCTTTGTGTGTGTGACAGCTCACTGGCCATACTCGGATGTTGAATAAAGCCTTCTTCATTCTTTGCATTCAGTACTACTCAGTTTGGTTTACACCCACCAAAAATCTTTTCCATGTTTTTCTTCCTTACAAGGAAAATAAACTTGTAAAGAGGGAGAAGTGAAGGGTTACATCTGGAGAGAGTTATGGCTGTGGCTCAAAGGAACAACTGGAATGTCTGTAATGCGGAAGTTTCTTCCATGCAGCCATTTTTCTCCTCTTCTTGGGAAGTACAGAGACATGCTGCTGCCGTTCACAGGGCGCAGCCCCAGTGCAAATTCCAGTGAGGGACTGCGACAGCATCCCTGCTGAGAGCTCGGGTGGTGATTTTCAGTGGTGCTACCCACTCAGCCTCACGCATATTATCAGGAGTGTCTCAGCATCAGAAACTTTACCTGTCTTGAAGCTAATATAAGAAGCCTGTCATAATAGAAGCAGCAAATTTTATAATTGGATAATTCTGATAGGTTTTGGTATGTATTTCTGACAGGCTGAGTGCTTGCAGACCCCTCTGAAGTCAGCTGGCATCAGGGGTGTTTGGCAGAGAAAAAAACCCTTTGTGTAGATGGTGACTTGGAGATGAGCAGTACCGAGTCTGCCACAGCCTCGCAGCTTCCTTCGCCGGTTATAGATATTATGTTGGAGGATGACATCTTCCACCTTCGGGCTCAACTCTGAATTTTGAGGAGCATATGGGATGAAGAGACAGAAAAGGAAAATACTTTTCTTTGGTATGAATTAGTGACGTGAAGGCTGGGGAAATATACATATAGAGGATCCAGCCTGCATCTCTTGCGTGTCTACAATATCCGTCTGACCACAGTTCTCAAGGGTTGGGGTTAGTTGGTTTTGTTTCATGAAGGTCAATGATAAGCAGCTCAAAACCACTTGCTTCTCAAGCTGATGTAGTTTGTCATTAAATATTTTTTAAACAAAAGCTTGATTTCTGATCCTGAAATTCAAGTGTTTATCTGCATCTGTTTTTTTATTTCTTTTAAATCCCTCTTTAAAAAGAAGAAACTTGCCCAGATACTTAACCACTTTAAAAGCAACTCCATTTCTGAAGAGATGGGTCGATGTTTGAAGCCCTTAATATTTATTTAAGCAAAAGTCACAAAGTTATTTTAAATTAATGTGGCATATTAAAACCATTATCTCTGAATTTTTTTAAACACAGTTTATAAGTTTGATAGTTTATAAACAAACTAATTTTGGAATAATGAAAGTCAGAAAAGAGACAAAAACAATCTACGGGGCAATATCTACAGTGATAGATATATTTTTTTCCATTCATAATGCCTGGAGTATTGGTAATATACAACATTCTGCGTGCTGTTCTTGTTTTGCTTTTCCCACAAGCATGCCAGACTCAGGACAAGGTTCTGTGAAGAAATATTGAACTCTGCTTGTTTTTAAAAATGCCGTTCAGTGGAGAATGGAAACCGCCCTTCCCCGTTGTGGATCATCTTTTTTGTCTGAGATCTTCTAGCTTCCATTTGCAGTCACTTTTTCTTTCCTTTCTAAATCATCTAACATAGTGCAAATCTATT
Organism: Rissa tridactyla; assembly: GCF_028500815.1. NCBI lineage: Eukaryota > Metazoa > Chordata > Aves > Charadriiformes > Laridae > Rissa > Rissa tridactyla. The sequence goes on along the minus strand of NC_071467.1, from coordinate 144,629,204 downwards.
CCAAAGTGAAAGTATTGATTAAGAAAAGAATTTGCTGTTCACGTCAGTGTTTAGTGTATTTTTGGAAATAATTGTGAGCAGAACAGCTACCAGTATTCCAAATAAGCAACATCTGCAGTGCATCCAGCAACTGGCTTTTCAAATATTCCCATGTGTGCTTGATTTGTTCCGGCACCATCTCCAGTAACTATTCCTGGTACTTATATGTGTCACCAGAATGGATGTGGAGGAGCAATTGTGTTTAAAAATGGTGAAAAACAGGGTGGAAAAGCTAGGACGGGGACATGGAGATGTCCTTGTTCACTCTTGAAACAAATCCACTGGTTCCAACATGACGGCTATGGAACCACTGGCCTGACAGTCCATCATCATGAAACTAAAGACTATACTGTGCCTCAGATTTTGCCATTCTTCATGCTTGAGTGCTTATCTGCATCTCCTGAACATCCAGTTTCGTGGGAATTAATTACACACTATGTTAAATTCATCTGACAGATATTTTGATTAGGTAATTTGCCAGCTATTTATCTGTCCTCACTGTTGAAAAAACGTGTCCAAATTTTTTTTACTTTAGCACACAGTTGCTACATCTTCTTACACTTCTCCTTTGGATGGGGAATTTGTTATCAATATGTTATATCAATATCAATATTTTATATACGTTAATATTATCATAATGCTTATGTTTCCTATGGGATTATTGATAAAAACATTCAATATCATGGGATAAAAACTGGATTCCTCCTAGAAATACACCTGCTCAGTGACAACATTCCATTGCCAATGTTCTCCCGCTTCCAAATTCTCTTTTGACACGTATTGTCCATTTAATGGGTAATCCACTCGATGTAGACCATGCTGATTCTGATTGAAGCTACTTTGAAAACAAGGTATCCTACAATATCAAATGTTTTAAACAAGTCTGCCTTCCATCAGTGCTGCAGCTTTTATCAAATAAATTTATAGTCTCATTTTTAAGATATAGATAGACAAGAACAGATTTGCCATCAATGCCTGTTAACTGGCAAAAAATCTGTTACCCCCACTGCACTATTAACACACTAATGAGGTCTTTAGCAGCAAGCTTAGAAGGCAGAGCCACTAGCCGCGTAGAACAGAAGGTTACTCAGGAAAATACAGGACTTACTCCAGATGGAAGTGTTTCATGGCAAACTCTTTTTGAGGGACTAATTTAACCCTAACAGTTAATACAGGATCGATTCTTGACCTACTGAGCTGACAACCAGCAAGGAATGGACAAATTATTAACATTTTACCCCGACTAAGAAAATGTATATCACTGCCAGTGATGGTTTTAGTCGGTCCCAGTGACAAAGATAGCCCTGTTTCCTTCTCTGGTAGAAGACAGGCTCCTGAGCCCAAGTCAGTCATCTCTGGGCCCTGGGTTTGTAGGTATCTTCTCAGCTTTAAATAAATGTGCTTAGATGTGAAATGCATTGTTCTGAAAGCAATGCTGAGTGCATTATGAGGAGCATGGTTCAGGGAAGTGGTGTGCTGTGCAGACAAAGCGGGAAAAGCATGTGAGCATCTGTGCCACAAGAAGTTAATTCTGGACTTGCTTGTCAATGGTAGAAGTGAATTCCTGTTTGGTGGCACTGATTTTAATGGAAATTCTCAGCTATAAAAGGCTCAGGAGCACTGAAGCCCCAGTTGCATCCTTTTGCCATCACTAAGTCAGAGCTGCTACCAAAACCTCCCTTTTTCTCTCCAGATGGAGAGCAATGGGGGTGGGAAGGATGGGGGATTGTGTCTTTGTGGATATCTTGGCTGGGGTGGGACAGCAGCAGTTGTGAGCTCTTCACCTCTTCTCAAGGTCTTTCACAGCTTTCTTAATGAAAGAGGAAAGGGAAATCGGAAGCTGGAAGTTGATGAGCATTCTAGCTTGCCCCATTTCTGGCTTCCTCATGGCAGAAACACACAAAATACAGCAGGAGATATGATGCCTCTGCATGACATTTCTGTTGTAAATGTGTTAAGCATTGTAACTATGCGTGCAGATATACTGAAACTAAAAATGGGTGCAATTGTACTGAAACAGCTTGGCCTTTACTGCTAAAATGGAAAGCAGCCATGGAATTATTTGCCATGACAATAATAAAATAAATCTTGCATGCAGCATAAGTTTGAGGGGAAAAGGAGAAGGACTTTATATATAACCATGCACTGGCAGGGCTTCCATTGGTTTTTCTTTGGGAAATGTTTCTTACCAAGATGGCTATCTGGGATCCTTCTCGTCTTTTCTGTTCCTTAGGGTTTTTCTTTTTTAAAGAAAATGTCTTAAAATTCTAAATATAATTGCAATTTTTACTCTTTACCTTTTCAGACTCAGAGGTACCCTATGTTCTCTGCTCCCCAACAGAGACTGCCAGGCAGCTGGAGGGAAAAATGCTTCTTTATAAATTGAAGCTCTTGTTTCATCCCTTCTTTACTCCTTTGCCCAGTCATCCAGATTAATTCTGGATTAAGAACATAATTTAGAGCGTTTATTGCTTTCCCTAAGGCCAGAGGACGCTTATTTTTTAAAGGAAAATCTTCATAAATAATACTTTGCTTGAATAAGCATGCTGAAGAAGCTGAATTGTTGTGAGCCCTTTTCACCCAGGAGGCCTGCAAATGAGCAGCCTCATGGAAAGGTCCTCATCACTGGGGCATGAAGCCAGGACAGCAGTTGAGATGGACAGGACACCACTAATATTGGTGGGATGGTTTTCTCAGCTGTGACACACAAACACAGCCGCTTGGCTGCCTGCGTATCCTAATCCCTGCTAATCCTACTAATTCCCCAATACACGCTACTCCATGTGCTGATATGCCATGGCCATGTGCAGCAGAGGACAACTTGCAGTAAACAATCTGCACAGGGGTTCATGGGCCACCTCCCCTGTGAGACCTCCCAGCCCTGGCAGCTGAAACTCCAGCCCACCCCACCGGCCACCACCAGCAGCACAGCCCTGCCACGCTGCGGGAGCTGCTCCTTCCCCTTCACTCCCCCTAACAAACATCACACCGATATAAATGACAAATGTGTTGAGGGGAATGAGATGAGATAAGGAATAAGAAAGAGGGAGGAGGCAAAAGAGAAATACACTCCTTCTGCTGACATGTCATCACAGGAACATCTGCGTTATGTCTGGATGTGCTAATGATCTCCTCTCTGAAACCCCACTGCGAGACAATTAGGGCTGATAAATCATAAGTGGGTTTTTTTTGGTTTTAAGATCCCAGATGCTATGGTGGAAAAAAGGGGGTAAAGAGAAAAGAATGGACACTTTATCTCACCTTAAATCTGCTGAGTGCTGACACAAAAAACATAACTTTAAAAATATAGTAGAGTGCCATAAAACACAAAAAGGGCAGGTTTTTTCCCACTTTTGTCTGGATTCCAATTCATACTCAAGACATTCTTCATGACTCTCTCCTTTTTTTTGTGAAAAAAGAAAAAAAAAGGAGCCTAGTCTTCCTAGTCTTTAGGAGTTGTATATATATGTTCTTGACTGATGAACTCTTTTATGCACACATGAGCTTGTTCATCCAATAAAAAGTCGTTTTAAAAAATCAAACCATAAATTATAGGATGATTTCATTGCAAAGGTTAGGGGAAAGTCAGAACTGTTTGCTAATGTTTATTCTTTCCCTCTCTAGGACATCCTCAATTAAAAGACAGTATATATCGGGGGCTCTTCCAGTTGTGTTTGTACACACTGTGTCCCACACCCTCACGCAGAGGTAGGAAGCAGAGCACATGCTGTTTATAAAGCTAAAGCTGGACAAACTATCTGCAACGGATAGCCTGATTACCCTGAGCCTCCAAGCTTTTTCCAAGTTCTCTGATAGCTGATCCTGGGATTTCCCATTAGTTTTTGCTCCTGAGATTTGTCCAACCAAGGGACAGGCTGGAGGAGCTGGGTGTCAACTGCACCGCTGGCCTGGGGAAGCTCCACGCTTTTCAGAGACCTGGGAGGAACCCACGGAGAAGTTTACAAACACTGAGCAGCAAGTCCATGCACCACAAAGGAACCACTAACATTAACGAAAGCTCAGTTTTCTCAGGACTAGTAAACATTGTCTGGAGTCAGTGTCTGGAATTTGTTAGTACAGAACTTCCCTCTCTAAAGGATTCAGAAAAAATGACTTTCAAATCATCAAGGTCTGATGTTCAAACCAAAATAGGGACAGGGTCCTATGGGAAACTGCCATTACAGATCTGGTGGCCTTCAGTGGTCAACCACTCCCTGGATCTCCTTCATTAAAAAACACCTACAGTATTTGATTACCTGATGATGATGTTGATGCTAGTAGAACTAGAGAAAATTGCTGTGGATGGTTTCAGTAACTACAGGTGCCATTATGATTAATAACACGCAGCAGCGCTGATGTCAACTGATGTGATACATATGCTTTCACTGTGCAAGACATCTTGGTGCTAGCATTGATCTTATACCACTAAGAGCATGGTTTTCTGAGCACGTAGTCCTAGAAGTGCAGGGTTCGCTTTGCATACTTCTACGCCTCAGTGAATTTCAGTCAGTCTGGGAGTTGTGCTCTCCCTTGGGCTATATGGGCTATTGAAAGCCCTTGACACAATCTATCTATTTGTAACAGCTGATCTCCCCTCGGAATGGAGGGAGACAACCTCCCGTGAGATGGAATCACCCGTTGCTCTGGCTGGTGCTAATGCAGATGAGAGAGAACAAATGTTTTCTTTACTATTGATGAATCCACACATGTGCAGAGCTGGACATGAATTTTAATAAGACTGTGACAGGCTGAGAGAGCTGGGGTTGTTCAGCCCGGAGAAGAGAAGGCTCCAGGGAGACCTTATAGCAGCCTTCCAGTACCTGAAGGGGGCCTCTAAGAAAGCTGGGGAGGGGCTGTTTGCAAGGGCATGTAGCGATAGACGAGGGGCAGTGGTTTTAAACTAGAGCAGGGCAGGGTTAGATTAGGCATTAGGAAGAAGTCCTTTACAATGAGGGTGGTGAGACACTGGAACAGGTTGCCCAGAGAGGTGGTGGAGGCCCCATCCCTGGAGACATTCAAGGCCAGGCTTGATGAGGCCCTGAGCAATCTGATCTAGTTGAAGATGTCCCTGCTCACTGCAGGGGGGTTGGACTAGATGACCTTTAAAGGTCCCTTCCAACCCAACACATTCTATGATTCTATGATTTCCCACTGTCAAGAAGCACCTTGGCCTTTGCGTGAAAGACAAAAAAGCCTGAAGAAAAGGTACTGTGACTTTCCTAGAATGCAGAGATGTTCTTTCAGCAGAGCAGACTTGGAAGAAATGACATGGGATGTTCCAGTGGAAAAGCTTTTGACATCTAGTTCTGCTCACACAAATCGTTTGCTACCACATTAACTCTTGGACTCTGAAATGGCCTAACCACAATGTAGGACGGCTCAATATCTGGGTGGAGACCAGGGATGAGTGGTCTTCCTCAGGGGTCCAAACTGGGACCAGTATTATTTAACATCTTTGATGGGGATATGGATAGTGAGATTGAGCGCACCCTCAGCAAGTTTGCGGATGACACCAAGCTGAGTGGTGCAGAGGGAAGGGATGACATCCAGAGGGACCTGAACAGGCTAGAGAAGTGGGCTTGTGTGAACCTCATAAAGTTCAACAAAGCCAAGTGCAAGGTCCGGCACCTGGGTCGAGGCAATCCCAAACATGGATACAGGCTGGGCAATGAATGGATTGAGAGCAGCCCTGAGGAGAAGGACTTGGGGATATCAGTGGATGAAAAACTGAATAGGAGCCAGCAATGTGCATTCGTAGCCCAGAAAGCCAACCACATTCTGGGCTGCATCAAAAGAAGCGTGGCCAGCAGATCTCCTCCAGCAGATTCTTCCTCTCTACTCCACTCTCGTGAGACCCCACCTGGTCTCCAGCTCTGGGGCCCCAAGCATAATACACAGACCTGTTGGAGCAAGTCAAGAGGAGGGTCACAAAGATGATGACCAGAGGGCTGGAGCACCTCCCCTATAAGGGCAGGCTGAGAGAGTTGGGGTTGTTCAGCCTGGAGAAAAGAAGGCTCCAGGGAGACCTTATAGCAGCCTTCCAGTACTTAAAGGGGGCCTAGAGGAAAAGTGGGGAGGGACTCTTTATCAGGGAGTGTAGTGATAGGATGAGGGATAATGGTTTTAAACTGAAAGAGGATAGATTTAGATTAGATATTAGGAAGAAATTCTTTACTGTGAGTGTGGTGAGACACTGGAACAGGTTGCCCAGAGAAGTTGTGGCTGCCCCATCCCTGGAAGTGTTCAAGGCCAGGCTGGATGGGGCTTTGAGCAGCCTGGTCTAGTGGCCCATGGCAGGGGGGTTGGAACTAGATGATCTTTAAGGTCCCTTCCAACCCAAACCATTCTATGATTCTATGAAATGGTGTGCAATTATATGGCCCGGTTCAAGGCTACAGTAAACTACTGGAGCGTGACCCAGTACAAACTGGATGCATGCCAGCATGTTAACAGGGTGGTTTCTACATGAAGTGACTGCAGATCAGCACAGCCAAATATCCTGGTTATTCTCAGCAGAGTACAAAGCAGCTGGAAAAACTCCAAAATAATCCCCAATGCAGATACCACCACACTTGCACTGTAGGAGGAGAAAAGCTGCACCTCTGCTCATTGCCAGTGTCCTAAAGATACAATTTGATGAAACTCAGAGCTGCATTTTAGTAATTTCATTATTCTAAAATTGCAAAGAAGTTGCAGAAAAGCAGACTCTCTATAGCTGGACAAGTCTGCTGAAGTTGGCCATTAACATGATATCCTAAATATCCGCTACTTGAGATCCTGCTGTCTTCATAAAGAGTCAAAGAAGCATGAGATAGAGAAGACCTGCAAGGTCATCTAGTTCATCTACTTGACAGTGTTTGTTGTTTTGTTCCTCCCTGGTTTCCCATGTCTTAATTTAAACTTCTCCTTATTTCCTTCCTCCTTATCAACCATATGAATCTCCTTTAAAATAACTGCCCTCCTCCTCAGTATCAGATCAGATAATAGAGTACACATTTCGTGTCTTTCTCTTGTAGAACCTGAAATTAATCTGTTTCCATTAAGAGCTCAATTGCAGTTAATCACTATTGTCCCCATCTCTTCATTTGTGCTTGTTCTGTGCACTTTTCCTTTTCGACAGCTGTGGCCAATACTCCCTCTCTCCCTCACCCACTCACCTGTGAACTTTCTCTTGCATTTAGTCACATAACTTTTTTTAATCCTCTCTTTAATGATTAGCGAATATTAGGATCTGCATCTGATTTTATTTTCATGAAAGCCAGCAGTGATGGACTTCTTGGGCCAAGATAGTATATCTGTTTTCATATGTTCTGAGCCCGAATCCTGCTCTTCCTTGATTGCAGGTTTGTTAGCTTGCTTCCTTTATAATTCTCTTGAGGCCAACAATGTTTTCTCTTGCTTCTTTTTTCCTTGTTCCCCCTGGTAAACATTTAATCTATTTGTAATGCTTCCATCATTATTTCTTGTAACACTTTTCACCTCAAAGCCAGGGTTGCTGGCTGCTTGGCAAGGCTGTCCTGACACTTTCTAAAGGAAGTTGAGCTCAGAATAACAACTGCTACTTAGAACTAATAACTAACAACCAGTCACAATTAACTGCCTGGTTACTAACAGCTCTTTTCATTGACCTTGTCTTCTTAGTTATGCTCATTTAAAAGGATACTGAAAATTATAGCAGTTTTTCAATAGATTTCACAATACTGTAGCAGAAAAAATAGGAAAAAAATTCCATTACCAGCACCATTCACACTCTAATGTGTAATTGTCAAGTTACAATTAACTGTCAAGGTAACCTTGCAAGTATTCTAGATCCTGAAGCAGGAGAAACGATAGTAAAGGCAAGTCATTTTCTCACCTTTATAAGCCGGCTGTTCAAAGAGCCATGTAAAAACATGAGTCTGAATCACCACTATGTGTAAAAGCCAAGGAGCCCTCAGTATTTCGCAGTGCCTTTAGCTGCATTTTCAATTTCCCAAGGACAAAAGAAAACTAGAATATACTGAGGACATTTATTTCGGCTTGGCCGAAATGTTTTGAATATGGCACTCTCTTAAGCTAATGAAGACTGGGCAGGCTGCGCATCGTGCCAGATGCATGTAAGATGGAGGGGCTGTCCTCCTCTACCTCTGTTAAAAGTATCTAAGATTATCTTTTTCGCTGAACTTCAGAGCAAAGATGCATTCCAGTACTGAGGATTTTTAAGTTGCCCCTTACCAGAATGCTTTAGTGGCTTTTGAATTACTGTGAAGCTGGCCACCATTGCAGAGTTAGATTCCAATGAACTTCTGCCCCAGCTCGCTTGAAAAAACAATCCATGAGATTCTTCAGGGAACAACACATCCTCCAGAGAATGGGCTTCCATCATTTTCTGCGTCAAAGAGCTTCCAAATCAAAAGCTGAAACAAAGTCCTTTGACTTTATCAAGACAAAATGCTCTGACTTCACTCAAATGAAATGTTCTGATAAGTCCACTTTGGTATTCCCAAAATTCAACTTTGGGGAATACTTGGTATACAAAGGAGTATGAATTTTGATTTTTCATTCCATCTGGAGACGAAAGCAAATTCAGATGGCTAATTATATATATTTTTTTTTCCCAGAGCAGAACTTCAGCATTTCAACCAGCTCACAGCAGATTCCCATTTACAGTGCGGATTTCCTGTCTGCTCTACAACCTTCTCCAGGAGTTTGAGGCTAAAACTTTCTGCTTCGCTCCTCAGTAGATCAACTGATTAAAACAGTATCTGATCCTTAGTAACCAAAGGCTATAGCTTAAAAAAAAAGCATAATTTCCCTCCGCCCTTTATTTTTGTTTGCCCAAGGGAGTGTAGAAAAAGCAAATATTATCTACAGACATTTTTTTGGTTTTCAGAGGCCACATATACAAAGCTCCCCCCTCCTTGGAGTTGCAACCCCTTTCCCTATAGCTCTCTGTGATATCTCGTATATCCTTCCTCTCGTTATTTGTTGTGCATCTTCCAAAACAAACACAACTGCGGAACCACAGGGCAGCTTCAGATTGCAAGGCTTAGGATCAAAAACTGTACTGGCTTTAGGCCGGAGGCAGCACTGCTGCACATGGGGATTTGAGTTAAATCTCTCTAAAAAGCTGCTATTTTTTCCGTTCCCCTGTTAATACTAGAGCAAGATTCACATCAGCTCCTTCATGTTTTTCAAGAGGCAGCAGCCACTTGGTTTCATGTTTTGATGAACAGAGAATGTTCTTGCAGCAGTTTTCAGTGGGAAAACTTTATCCCATAAACGCACTATGAAAGAACACTCCAGAGGATGTGGGATGGTTATTGGTATAGTCAGGAGGGCAAAATCCTGTTCTGTTGGGCTTCGTTTGTGTTCCTCAGATGGGAGTGTGGGGAACTGGAATTCCAGCTCAGATTGTTTCTGTGTAAATTAATATGTGGTCGTGCATTGCACAAGACGGCATAACCCATATGCCGCATTGCCCAAGCACCCAGCATGAGAGAAACAAATGGCTTCGTATTATCGTAGCGCTGTTGCTCAGCTCCTGAATAGCCTCTTCAAATCAGCTTATGTCCCAGTTGCCCAGACTCTACAGGGAGAAGGGAATTTGCAGGTGAGCTCTAGCATAGCAGCAGCAAGACAGTTGACTTTAGAAAGTTAGTTTCAGCTAGTAAACTCTGAAGAAGATTTGTTGTTTTAAAGACAAATCAGGAATATATGGAAATCAGTACCATTTGCACAAACGTGAACCAGGGGGCACAGGGCAGTCTGTATGTTCTGCACGATAACAGATTTTCTTACCTTCCGGGAAAGTGGGGGGACTTGGGACAGATGTGCGCAGGCAGATACGTGGTCGCTCTGCCTGCACTCTGAGTTGGCAGGAGAGGAGCCAGCTCCCATCTGGAAGCTGTACCATCGCATTTAGTGTGACACTGTGCCAAACCTAACGTACACCGCCTCTCAGCACTTGGTCCTTGTTATCGGCCCATTATTCAACGTACTGTTCACCATAAGGCCCCATGACTCCAGCCAAATGCGGCAAATGGATACAATTTCTTTGAGAGGCCATCAGATAAATGAGCATCATGCATCGCAGGGTTCATTGTATGCCAATATTAGGTTAGGAAAAGAAAAAAAGGTCTTAATATTTTTTAACAAAAATTTTTTCTCTTCTAGGTTATTCTTTTGACTCACCTTCTCTCGATTTGCCTCTCAAGGCTTAGTCCTACTCACTCTCCAGTCACCTGTACAGTCTTCCCATAAAAAGAGAGAAAATATAACTTGGTGTTCTGATGTGAAACAAAAGTAGGAAACAGAACTTTCTCTGGCTGTAGGACATTTCATATTTCTTTCAAAGGACAGCTCTCACGATTCCCTATTTTATGCTATGACTGTTGTGGAAGAATAAAAAAAAATGAGAATTGAACCCCAGAACCTGATATTTTGAAGTGTTTTCTCTGATTTAGTATGTCCTCACTTGACAGTGTAATTCAAGGCAGACAGATAATATGACTAAAGATGTTTTATTTCACACAGAGAAAGGTCATCTAAGTTACAGAAAGTTTACAGCTCTCTCCTTTAGGTGACACTGTCTTCTGCTAAGGTTAGCGCAGCCTCAGGTACGATGTGCTAGCTGAAAGTAAAGACTTTCCTTGGCACAGAAGAACTGCCTAAAGATTAGAAATAACAAGCAATGCATAGTCTCACTTCTACCTGCTTATGATATTTCCAGAAATCTCAAGAAAAAAAATCATTAACTGTTTATACAAAGCTACACAGCAGCTTTGGCCAAAAGCCAGGCTGGCAGCTGTTGCCAGCCGCCCATGGCTGATGAGTCTCTCAACGCACTCTCACTCTCTACAGTATCCAGACAGTCAGAATTCCCTAATTCTGGACCAAATATAGTTTGAACGGGATGAATGAGAGATGCTAGCACAAACAATCCCAACCTCCATTTTATACCGCAGCTGCTTTCATCAGCTGTGGAGACACAGCTGGAAGAGGCAGAGGGCCTCAGTTAGGGGCTGTAAACAGCACTTCGGAGCCACTTCACTGGCTCAAGGATGTCTCGGGTGGTGCTGTGTAATCACGGTCAAGCAGCAGAGCTGAGAAGAGCTGCCATAATAGTCAAGTATTTGTTTTCACTATGAATAAGACACAGATGAAATATGCTAAAGTAAAAAAAAAAAAAAAGTTAAAAAAAGTTAAAAAAAATATTTAGAACTCTATCTAGAGGGTACTTATGCTTATGAACCAGAACAAAGCACTTTTTTCTGTTTGCTTTGAGAGTAGAAATAAAAATGCAAAAAGCTTGGAGTAAGATATAAAAACACAGAGGGGGGAAAAAAACAACGCAGAAGCAAAAATAATTTTCAAATGGATTAGGTGAGACCAAAGAATTTTCTTTTTTCCTTAAACCAGAACTAACAAAACAGATGCCTGCCCCGAGGCCGAGAGCTGTCCTTCGCATCCTCCAGCGCCCCTGCCCTTGTCCGAATTTTGCCATCAGACACCCACGGGGTGTCCGGGCTAAGGGCATGGTGGGCCCAGGGTTAGCGGGGGAGCCTGAGGTGCCCAGGCCCTTCCACGTCTGGTGGCCCCTCTGCCGTTGGCGACATGGCCAAGGCCACACGCAGCCGCCACCCTGTGGGGGCCACGGGGGTGCCTGCGGCCGGGGGCTTCAGGGGAAAGGCCGGGTATTCACAGGGGATGGGGAAGGCCGGGGCTGCCCCGGGCCTTCACGGGGGCCCTGAGCCCGCAGAGCCAGGCCTGCACCCGGGGAAGCTCCGCGGGCACACGACTGTCTCCGCCGAGTGGAAAGGGAGAGGTTGGAGCCGCGCTGCCCTCGGGCACTGTCCCCAGCCACAACGGACTCCCCCTCCCGCCGCCTGGGCCGGGCGCCGCGCCCTCCCCGCCCTCCGGCGCTCCAGGCGGCGGCGGCGGCTCCGTGGCCTGTGGCGTAGCGGCCCCCGGCGGCCGCGGGGCGAGGCCGCGATGCCCCGGCCAGGTATCGCCTTCAGCGGGGCGGAGAGCCCTGGGCGGAGGTCGCGCTTCGGCGCTTCCCCTGTGGAGAGTAACGGCCACCCTCCGCCGCCCCCCGGCCTGCGCGCACAGGCCGCTTGCGCGGGGGGTGCTTTAGTGGGAGTAAGTTGCGTTGAGCTGTAAATTTTGTAATGTAGTCATTCTGTAGAGGTACTTAATAAACCTCTGCGATTTTCTGGCTCACATCACCCTCAGGACTGCCTCTCCAGCAGCCCTGAGGTGCCCCACTCTGCCTGCACTAGGGCCACCGCACCGACCAGAGCTGCTGCTGGTTGGGGCCTCTCTGGTCCCACAAGATTCTTCAGCGCCGGGCCTGAGGGGACACAAGGGACAGGGGCTCTCAACGCCGTCGTGCTGTCTCTGGAGGCGATAAGTACCTCAGTAATTCTAAATAACAAAAATAATAGTGCACTGACCCTGCAGCGCAACTAGCGGGTATCCAGTTGATCCAGAGAAGTAACATCAAATATTGTTGCTTAAATATTTGCTATAAAACACAGTTCGTATTTTTCAGTATGAATAAACTGAGGGTTTCTGAGATGTTGAAAACTTAATGTTTGTCAGGGACAAACAGTGATCCTGAAGTGAAGTCACCAGTGTGCGTTCCTGGTGGAGAATCCATTTATCTGATAGGCTATGGCCAGTTTCACCTCTGTTTTACTATGGAAAAAGTCATGGCTTACTTCATGAATATAAAATTTGATGAGCTGCAGACAATTAAATAACAAGAACGGGGGACAATTTATTTTAAAATCTGTTGACTTGACTACATTTTAATCTCTGTAAAATAAACTTTCCCTTTATCTGTAAACCAGGTCACTTAGGAGATGGTAACATTTCTGTAATTATTATGCAAACCCAATATATGGGCAGCTCAAACGAGAACCACGCAGAAAAAAAAACTGGGAAAACGAAAAGACTTGATCACATCCCACCTTACACCTACTGAACGTTTAAAGGCTAGCTTCTCCGTGTTAATGTCAGCCATTTCAGGAGAGTAGCATCACTCCTGTGATTTACTTAGTGTCTGCTGCTCAGCTGTACACAAGCTGCATTGGTCCATTTCATACTGGCAATCTCTGCTTTGTTTCTGAACAAATTAACATCCATTGCTAAAAGTATAATGATAAATACATATTCATTACAGTTATTTAAATCAAAGGTGGCGTGTTGGCTTTTGGTGCTCACTCATATCTGAAAATAATGAATTGTAGTTCTACTACAGGAGATGTTTTGGGGCTGGTTGTTACAAAGGAGGATGTCACAATGAGTTGAAATGATTTTGCTTGTCGGTCATGATTTTTAAATTAATTCCTATAGTGTGTACTAGATATATCTACCATATCTCAAGATACCTTTAAAAAAACAGATAAAATTTTGGGGAGCTTTCTGCATATGTGAATTGTTAAGCAACATAAGGAATACCTTAAGTGGCTTATTGATCACTTTTTGCATTCTCCATTCTCATTGTACATCACAGGCTATTATAGTTATGGAATAGGCAAAATGTGGAGAATAAGCAAGAAAAGGTGCTAGTAAATACAAAATACACTGTATTTTCTGTAGAAATCCAGGCTGTAGAATTCCAGGAAGCTCTTGAGGAAAGTAAAATACGTCAGGCCTTTTAAAAAGCAAAAAAACAATAACCCCATTGCCACTGACATCACTGGACTCATCTGTTGAGCAATCAGGGCAGTGTCAGCTCTTCCAAAGTGCTCCAGAAATCACGTGGAGAAGCACGATGTGAAGTGACAGAGGAGTCATCAACGGAAGCTTCTCAAACCCACCATGTATTTCTGAGTATAGTCGTCCAAGAATAAGCATTAGTTGATTTGTTTTTCCTAAAGGAATTTAAAATAGATGTTCCTGTTTACTTCATCCAAAGATCCTTTTTCCCACTTTGCATAACTTGATTATTGTACTACTTAGGAGCTGAGGCCAAGGCAAACAGTGGTCACTGCAGCGTGCAGTGGAAGGCTGTTGGTCATAGTAACCATTCCTCCTGCTGCACTAGGAAGCAGCTCTGAAATCACATCTGCAAATCATTCAGATAAGTGACTTTGGTTCCACATAAAATAATCTCTTACAACTGTCCAGTTCTGGAATTTATATGTGGTTAGTGTGATAAATGTTAAATGATCTTACATATATATACACAACAGACAAAGGATAATCATAGGGTCAATGAAAAATGATAGCGAGGAATAGATATTGGGTGATAGGAAACAGCACATTTGTTAAACAGCTCATTTGTAGCTGTCTGCAGAAAGGAAAGGGAGGGTGAGACTCTGCCCACGTGTTAGAGATAACAGCAGTATCAGCTATAAAAATTCTAGATGCGCTAAAAGCAGACAGAGCCTGAAGTCCAGATAATGTATATCTGTAAGTTTTTAGGAGAGGCACATCTGCAATCCTTTCACTGACATTTTCTAGAAGTTCACAAGGGTCAGGAAGAGATTCCTGAAGATTAAGAAGAAGCAGATTTGAATGCCACGTTTTAAAGAGGGCAAGGGACAGGAAGCTATAAACTAGCAAATGGAACATTGTTTGTAGAGAAACCTGGACACTGCTTAAGTGATTTGGCTAAAGAACACCTGGAAAGGTTCACTCAGATTAGGGAAAGCTAGAATGGTTTATAATTCATTATATTGTTTGAGGTCTTTAGAGATATTACTGCCATTGAAGTTCTTTATAGATATGATGACTGCTGTGAATCAGGTACATTCATTTGTATCATAATAACGTGAGCATGGTTAGTGTGAAGGAACAGCACATACTACAGCTTCTCAATGCTCCAGCTGAAGTTTCTGTGGAGGTGCAAGAAAAGTTAAATGCTAGATAGAGGCTGCTGTTTTCAGTGGTAGGAAAGAGGTTAAAAAACAAAGGCTATTAGAATACTTTTTTCCCCTATGGATTTTTGTTTTCATTCTCTTTTTCTAAATTCTGTTTTTCATGAACATTTGGGAACATAATATTAAATCACTTTTAAAATAAGTATTTTATTCTTCCCTTGGTATTTTTTACAGCACACAGTGAATCCTATTATCTTGCAATCAGAGCAAGGTTAATTTCAAGTGGCAAAGTCCGCTGACATGGCAACGCGTTCCCTTCCAACCAGAACTAAGAATTTGGGGCAGGGAGGTGAATTCGTAGTGAACACATCTGTGCCGCACGCAGACCTCCTGCAAAGCCAGTTCTGCGTTTGTTGTTGCTCTCAAGAGTGCAGGGTAAAATAGAGCTGCACCAGAAATTGGCATTTCCCCACCTGTCCTGCTTGCTGAGGTGAGGTTTTCTGCCAGGCTTTGCCATCTCAGGCAGAGGCGAGGTTTCAGCGGGACTCTCTTCTTACACGCTTTTCCCCTTCTCTCCTGAGCATTGTTCTCCAGCCATATCTCATTCAAGTAATACTGACGGCATTAGGGAGCTATCCCTCTCCACTCTTCTGTCAGGACATCAGTTTTACTTCCTCCACCAACCTCAGCCCTTTGGAAACAGCAGAGGGAGAGGCAGGATGCTGCTGTGCAAAGCAGGCCTGTCCGGGGAGGCTGCTCCGCTGGTGCATCACAGGTGCACACACAGTCAGATTTTCTAGCCCTAAAAGATACTGTGTTCAAGGAGCAAGTATAGGATTTCTGGACACCTCCCACCTTCTCGCAGTCTGATTAAACAGGGCTAGCTGCCAATAAAGAAGGAAAACAATTTCCTCATTGAAATTTATTACGACTGTGTATTGGAACCTACTGGAAAATTACTTACTGCTCAGCATTGTCATTAACTCAGCAATAGATTTTCATAAGGTTCCCATTTTCACAGGCTAAGGGCCAATTCATCCCAGATGTAACTCCATTAGTGCCAATACAGCTATACTGAGAATAAATTTGGCCCCATGATTTTAGGATCTCTGCGTGCGAGGACTCTTCTACAGTCCATGTCACTATTTGTGCCAAACCATGGAAGGGACAATCTCTTGGAGTCTTCTAACTGTTCTTCAGCAGCGATTTTATTTAAAACCAAACAGCTCAAGGTCAGGTACCTCTCCATGACCAGGAGCTCCACAGCCAAGAGCGCTTTTCCTGGTACAGTGCGAGACGCGTGAAGCTGGCACGTAGCTGGGAGGAGACTGTACAGCCCCATAACTGTATATCCCCATCCCTCCCTCAAGACTAATGCATGGCTAAAACCCACTCAGATTGTGCGATAAATCCACTATTTCTCAACTTTATAAGTGATAACTGTAGTTATCTAGAATGGGTAGAAAAAAACAGGTGATCCTAAGAGGGAGAGAGGGATTAAAATGTAAAAATGATTTTGAAGCAGAACTGTCATGAGGGCAGTCAAGACTATGGAGCACCAAGCATTGTCAGAATTCTCCTTACTGATAGTTTACTATGTTAAATTTAAATAGCATATCTCTCAGGCATAGTGTAAATGGAAAAAAACCCTAATTTGTGTGTTCAGACAAGGAAGACTTTTTTAAAAAGTACAATGATGTGTCTAACGCTGCACTCTATTCAGAGTATCCTCAGGCTACCCAAGGTTTCATTCAGGTACTTGCCAATGAAAAGGGTGCTGTTAACTTTTTATGTAGAGTTAAATTTCTGAAGCTAGAAACTCTGCACTCAGCACAGGCCTCTATACTCAGTACACTGCATTCCTTCTAATGAGAGCTCGAAGGGCTTCTATAAAAATATCATTGATCAGGCTTTTCTATCTGTAGATAGAAAAGGCATGTCTTTCTATCAGACATCTCAGACATGTCTTTCAACACCCTGTTGTGCTTTGGTATTACCAGGGATGAGGATAACTTTATACCTGTGTTTAGCCAATGCCCACATTAACAAGCAAAGCCAGAAAGCACTCGCCCATTTCTCTTCTGAGGCAGTTAAATGATTTCCTCACAGTCTTTTAATTTCAGTGTTACACTCACATTAATGACATTTATTCACTTCATTAGAGTTTTGTGTGCATATCTGAACACAGAATGAAGCTCAGATTTGGATTTAATTTCGTTTCAAAATGTTAGCCTTTCTTTCCTTTCCTTTTAAAAAATTGTTCTTTGCCAGAGTTTTTACTAAACAATACATTGGTTTTACCTTTTGCACAAAAGGTTGCATTTCACTCTGCACTCTCATTTTTGTGTTATTACTTAGGGCCCTGTCTGAGTTTAAATGCTTAAATTTAAGCAAGTGCTTAAATATTTTGTGAGGTGGGAGCCTCAGGCCTCACAGAGTAGTGAAGAGACATATGAGGGTTGATTCTCTTTTAAAGAAAGGTGAGTAAGTGATGCTGAAGGTGCTTAGTGTGATGCTTAGAGCTTACTCCTGGACAGGAACTTTCTGTGGTTAATTTTGAAGACTTAAAGTTATGGAGTTAACACCAAAGAATTATGTAAGAGGAGAAAATACGTGTTTGGGGATTATATTTTTTTCTGTTCTCGTTTTAAGTTCGACATCTGAAGCTGGAAATTTCAGACAGTTTCTTGAGTAGTTCAGAGGTAGCTCCTGTGCACCATCATGACTGGTGGTAGACCCATGATGCCAGGAGCTCTCTGTCATAGGAGGTTTTCCACATGCAGTTTACAATGCTAAGCAGGTTTGTAGCTCACTCGTGTCTTAGATGCCTCAGCAGCCTTAGGAGCTGTGCAGACTTCCTACCTGCTGAGGGTACTACGTCCCAATCCCTTGTAGTCTGGAATTCTTATCAGCTACTTACTGGATCAGACTAGCTCTCTTCCAGCTTTGCAGTTTACAGGTTAAGTCAGGGAAGGGAAGAGACAGTAGATGGGGCTAAGGTATGCGACAGTCCCCTTCAGGTGGTGACACCTTTCTTGACGTATCTCTTTCCTTTGGAGATGGGGCATGGATGGGACTGGTTCATCCCATGAAGATTGCTTCTCCGTGTGCTGTGGCAGCGACACATCCCTAGAGATCAGGCTAGTGGGCTGCAGGCGGAGCGGGTGCCAGGGCTTACTTTGCAAGGGAGAAAACCTTCATCTTTTCATATTTCTTTCTTTTCAGAACAACAGAGGTGGAACACCCCAAGGAGGTGTTCATGGTGTTTC
This sequence comes from Rissa tridactyla, assembly GCF_028500815.1. Classification (NCBI taxonomy): domain Eukaryota; kingdom Metazoa; phylum Chordata; class Aves; order Charadriiformes; family Laridae; genus Rissa; species Rissa tridactyla. The sequence goes on along the minus strand of NC_071467.1, from coordinate 144,611,083 downwards.
TTTCTCATGACTTTTAGCACCAGATGGCATCTGCATTGGCCTCAGTAACTGCTTTCCCCCTCTCCTACACATTGTCTTAAGACAGCATATTTGGTGGCATTTCTGGCTGTCCTCGCATTCTGCATCACAGGTGTTTTAGTTATGTCACATTTGATCCATAATTTATCATTTTTTGCCTCTATCCTCTGTCTTCTTCCTTTTTCTGATGGTTTATTTTATTTTATTTTTTGCATTTTTCTCAAATGGCCCTTGTTTAAATGTTAAGAGGCCGTTTTCATATTAGTGTGTTTATATGTTCAACATATGTTTATTTTTCTACAAAACACTCCAAATGACCTGGCAAAAGAAGTGGCAGCTTTTATAAATAAAGCCATTACTGTAATTATTCTGATTTTTAACTTACAGTGTATTTTTATGTGACTCGAGAGATGCAAACAGAAAAAAATTCCAGGCCACACTTAATCAAATAAGTATTACTTTGTTTAACTGTATTATCAGCAACAAAGTCTGGTCTTGGCTCGCTGCAAGCTGACTTTTATATTTAACACCAGAGACTTTCAAAATTTCAGCCTGCTTTTTTCAGGTAACTGCACTCAGACATCCTGGCTTTCATTAAGAATGTAGTAAGTAATTCTTTTTTTGAGTTTAATTTAGGTGATTTTAATTACAGAAGGTTTTACTGAGAAGATAGCTCCTTCATGATATGGATCCAGATTGCTAATTGTAATTTCCATGACTTCTATAAAATACTTCCCTCTCCCTAGATCCTTTACGTAATGTTGTGTTCACCTCCCACCTCAGGCTGTTCTGGTGCAGCAAACAATCTCTGCAGTGCCGTGTTTCCAGTGCATTTCCCCCTCTACCCAAGGCACAGTAGATCCACCCCTATTCTTGCAATGGAGTTCAATGAGTGAAGAGCTAATTGAGCTTCTAAGTTTATGAACAATAATAATGAATACAATGAAGCAAAATTCCTTTTGGGCTCTTATTTTAGTGTTCTCTTGCTACTGCTGGAAGAATGTGCAATGATACAGCAGTGGGTGTTACACACGCTGCAATTCATTTCAGCAGTACGGCTTCTCAGAGCAGCCACACACTTTGTTTTAATAGTGAAATAGAGAAATGCACAGCTAGGAAAGAGCATTCAAATAAACGCAGCCCACTGATGTGATGTAGATTTTGTAATGAACATTGCATTGTGTATCCATCAGATTTATGTTCAAGAAAGCCCACTGTTAAGCTGTATATAAGAACTACCTTTCAGTTGTGTTGTAGCGTAGAGCACTTACCACTCAAGTATGAAAGTGCTTTCTGTTGGCCTTTTGCTCTCACATCCTTTGATGGCTTTTGCATCCCTATGGGACTAATAAGGCTCTTGCAATGATGTCTCAAAAACCAGCAGAGAGGAAATCAACATAAACATTTGATATACATTGTGGTTATCCTGCTGCGTGACTTTGAATCCTCAATTGCAATACCAGTGTTCTCCTGGTGGCCCAGTCTGCCACCAGCACCTTCTTTCTGTACCATTCTTGTCCCTTTTATTCTTTGTCCTCAATTTTTCCATGTCTGGTAGGAAATAGTAGACATTTCTTTGGCACCGCATCTAGCTGTATATTTCATAGGACTCAGTATATGCAAACTCACTCCTCTACTTATTGCCTGAGGCTTTCTCATTTGGACTTAGAGGTTTTTACGTTAATGAAAGACCCGCTTCTTTGCTCTTTCCATTCAGGTTTTATCCTATAGACTTGACTTTCTTAGGGTCCTAATGTTGGCACACTTAACACAAAAATTCTTATGAATGGGAGATCCATAAGGATTTTATTAAGATTCCATAACTCAAGAAAAACATGGCTCCCACTGAAAACTATACTATTACATGCCATCTGTAGGAGAAAAGATGGAAATTTTCATAGTTTCACACATGATCTCACAAAATTACAGGCTTAGGGGTTTAAGAGTATTGGGTTTTATGTTAAATTTTTATGTTAAATTTATGTTAAATTTTATGTTAAATGCATAGCCTATTTTTATTTGCTCTATTTTGCTCAAAAATCTAAGAAAGATTTTTGTGGCCTAAACCTTTCGCAGTAATTTGTGTAAGACATTTGAGGAGGGAAAAAAAGAGGTGGTGGCAGTTAGACTTTTTCTTTTGGCACTATTCTATAAAAAGACATAATGCTTAAAGAGAGATTAATTATGGCTATTCTGATACAACTGAACACAGTTTTCCACTCGGTGAGGGAGAGCTGGACACATCTGAGACTTTCTTAAGTGCAGGGCCCAAATAAAGTCTCTTATTGAACTGGAACTAGAACTGGGATTGTTCTGCAAACAGCCAAGGAAACTATAGGTCCTGGTAAGCCAGTGGGAACATTATTAGGGACAGTATGCCTCTGTAGCTCCAACCCCATAAATTATTTTACAGTGGCAGGAGGTCTGTGGGAGTGTTTGTATTTGCTGTCTGACATGCTTCTATTTCATTTTTATGATGTGTGATAGATGGCATGTTTTTATTAAGCAGAGAGCTTTCAGGACAGCTTCCCTCTAGATAAGGAATTGGTAAGCCAGGGAGCAGCAGACGTCCTTTGCGAGCTGCAACCGGGAGGGCTTGGGGTGAAAGACTCCAGCATGTAGTTTCAAGGACTGATTGAAACTGGTTGATGCAGGGGAAAATGAGGAATTTGGAAGAAACGGCAGGGCCCTATAGTCCTTAAGCAACATCTGAACAATCGGACTTGAAAAAGTTCCTGCATTGAAACTGGTAAGTCTCTTACCAGTGTGAGCTGTGGAGGTATGTCCTACCAGTCCTCTTTTTCCTGCCACACACCATGTTTTTTGCAAGGAAAACGGAAGCCCATTTTAGAGCATGCCAGCCAATTCCACAGTCAGGGATCAATATCACACACATATCCATCTATCCTGGTCTAGCCTTGGATCATACAATAGCTACCAAAACCAAGCTCTTCCCATACTGTCGGTAGGCTTCCTATGTCAAAGAGTCACTTGGAGCCTTGGCAGTGCTTTGGCCCAGCTGTGAGCAAGGTCTGTCCGAGCAGCTCTGTGGTCCCAGTAGCTCATAGTCTTGAGCCCAACTGGGTCTACTTGTTCCCCAGCCTCCCACAGGGTCCCCAAAGCATAATTCTGTCATGAAGGGCTACAGGTCTTTTTACAGGCCTTTCTAAATCAGCTGTAAAATTGTCTACAAAATATGTTTAACGTATTTTATATAATAAAAATAATCACTCATTTCTTGAGGAAAAAACTGAAATTGAAATTTTTTATCTGCTAAAACAGGAATATGTCCAATTATATGCCCAATCTATGCACTTGTATGTTGTAGGGAAAAAAACAGAACAGAAAGCTCTGAATTGCTGTGCAAGAGAAATATCCAATAAAGAGCTCGGTTATTGAAACAACACATTCTTTTAGAAGTGTAATAATTAGATGACCAAACTATATTAGATAAACAATAAGGTCTCAGGAAAAATTTTAACTGCATAGGAAATTACAGTTTCTCTTTTATAGTCACTGTATATGCTGAGGATTCATAGCTTATTCTGTAAGACATGGATCAATAAATGACAGGCTTTAAAATAGGTTTTTAATTAATGTTTTGTATTTAAACACAAAATAACATGAACACTGAATTTTTTAGATTTACAGGGATGCTGTTACGACTGGCAGATGTGAAATTTAACACAGACAAACCACCTCCTGCAATGATTGCATTTCATTTTATGGCATTCACCTGATAGTTTGCAATCCTCAGTTTGGACTTCTTTCAGCAATGTTAAAAACCCAGCTCCTGAGCCTGAGTGCCCAAAAAACCCACACATGGAAACTCACACTCATGATCTCTCAGAGCTCATTTCCCACTCCCTCACTGTAAACCCTTAGGGTTTGAAAATGAAACAACTCTCAAACCTTAAAAGTGAAATTCACTTCACCTGCATGAAATCATAGTAATCAAGTTTTTTATGGGTGAAATATGGCAAGGGAGAGGGAAGAAAAATTTACACTACAGAAGTGTGGGGTCAAGTCAGGAGGTCCTACACAGCCCTTCTCCCTCCCTCCCTCTCTTGCAGCTGCTCCTTTTACTGGCCTATTGACAGTACCAGCAGCTGCAGTTCTCCAACAAGCACGAAAAGCCGGGGCTCTGGGAGCTGCAGACAGCCTGCAACCAGGAGTTCTTTCTCCAACCCACTGTGGCCTCTGCTGTCCCCCTGAGGTCCCATCTATCCATCCTTACCTTGAGACTTGCTTGGTATTACCTGCCTGATTAATTGAACCCTTCAGGTCTTAATACAGAGCTCCTGAAGGTAGTAAGAACTTTCCCCATGAATTTGAGATTTAAACTCAAAGTAGATCCCTTAAAACAAGCAAGATGATATGAAGTGGCAAAATGACAGTAACTGTGGAAAATCTGGGACTGGTGCTTGACAAAATTGTTGAGATTCACCAGCAACGGTAAAGGCAAACCCAGATTGTCTGAAGTAGCCTCCAATAAACCGCGTTAACGCAGAGCTTGTACAGCAGTAGGGTAAAATCCGGACATTAACAGTATGTATGCCAGAGGTGCTATCAGAAATTAACTCAAAGTAGTAGAGGTTGGTCTATGGGTATTAAAAATTTCATGTATTTATAGGAAGGTATCATTAGATGAAACTGACTTGCCATTGCCACAAGAGGCATTGCAAACACTGTAATTAAAACACAGAGATACTTTTTATCCATCTGCAAATGCATGGCTTTCAAACAAGGCACAGACTCCTGAGAGCTGTCAGAGGTATAAATGCTATCTCTGCTATGGGACAGAAATTGCAGCAAAGCCAAGCAAAAAACATAGATTATATGTGCATGAATCTGATTTTAGAGCACTCCCTAGATGAGACAGTGCTAGGTAAGGTTTGCAAAGGCTACAACTGATGGTGAAACCCTACAGAAAGAAATTCAGAACATTAGGATGGGGAGCATTGTGCTGGATTGTCAGTCTAGTTTACCTGGATGGTGGCTTCTGAACTGTTGTAGAAAACTGTGCTATGAAGAATATGTGAATGTAATCAGGGGATGAAACAAGCTAGAAGTGATGTTTTATGATTGCCTCAGATGAACAGTGACAGTAGGGAAGCAGTGGTAAACATATGCCAAAATTCAGGTCAATAATGTTTATTATGTGGTACAGGAAAATTGGCCCCTGGGAACAAAGTAACTGTAGATTTATGTATGTTGGCTGGAAAAAAAGTCCCTTAAACTTTTCCTAGACTACTATTCTTGCTTCTCTTAGTTGGCCTTGCCTGAAGAAACTACAGGTGACTGTACGTACCCTGTTTGGTTTTCCTATGTGTGTTTTAGTTGACCTGGAAGTATTTGAAAGCAGCTATAGGGCACAGGACATGATTTTAAGTGCTTCATAAAGAAACAGGCTTTTAGATACATCTTCTCATTTCCATGACCACCATGACAGGTTCTTGGGGGTACCATGTCTGAATTATAAAATGTCCTATAAAATAGTTGCAGAGTCAGACAGTGATCATTGTTTAGTCCTCTGAAGATGCAGAAGAGCATGAAAGCTGGTTCCACGGACGCCACCGTGGGGGAGCTGTTTCCGTCTAATCGCCAGCATCGATTTTTAGAAGTTTTGGTTTGGACAATACACTTCCCAGGCCAGGAACTGGTATTGCTGGTGGTCCTTCTGGTTGTGCAAGGGAGTCACGGCTAAAAGATGAGGAGGACAGTGTCATCTCTAAAGCCACAACCATGCTTACCCTGGCACTGCCTGGGGTAAGAGCTGAGGCTCTGACATAGCGGTATTTCAACAAGTGTGCTTTGTTAGTCCACGCTCATACTGACTTTTAACTGATATCCTGGGAAAACTACCAAATGAAGTAATGGCTTCAAAGTCTCAGGGGACTAATATCAAGTGTTGGATTTAGATTTTAGTTTTCTGAATTCGTATCTTTTTTCCAAGTCTTGTTTCCTTCTGTCATTTTTAATAAGCACTTAGACCCTGTGACAAAATCCCCAGTGCCCAAGTTTCATTTCCACGCAGGGTTAGCAGCTAACCTGGACACTTACATGACTTGCAATAATTTTGAGAACTGTTGGTGTATTTCCAGTAACTAAAGAGTACATTGCAGAATTCCACAACTGATGGTGCTTGTCATCAATTTACAGTACAGATTTAAGTAAGAAAAAGTTAATAGTATCAGAGAGGAATTAACTGAAACTTTTGCACCTAAAATATATTCTTTAACAAGCCAAATAGAAATATGGCTATCTGTGCAGGTAAAGGAGAGGTTCCAAATCATTTGTAAAAATACCTTGCATGCTAAAAAATCAATAAAGTCAATAGCTTTTTTGTATTTTATGAGATTTAAACTAAAATTTTCCCACCTTTGACTTTATAAAACTAGAGTACTGCTGCCTACTCCAGACACTACCAGTACCCTCAGTAGCAATTATTCAGTCTTGGACCAAAGGCTCAGCAGCTACACATTTCTTGGTTCTTCCCTGACAATAGCGTTGCAGAGAGAGTGCAGGGGACCTGCCTCACGGCTGTGCTGTTCTCGTCACCTGTACCTTATTAGAGGAAAAAGGCTGCAGCACTAGATGCCAATATTTTAAAGAATGTAACAGACCTTTCCATCCACAGGAGTATTCCTGCTCTGCTTTCTCTGATAGAGCCTGCAGTTCAGAGAGAGTCCTGGGTAAAGACTGCATTTGTAATATTTTCTAGCTGTATTCACAGTGTTTAAACTTCAACATCTACCCTCCAAACTAGCTGGAGCAGTTGATGGTCAGTCCATATATCAATGCTTAGATCTTTTCACAGATGAAGTTTCATATGGTTGGATTTTTAGTTATGGTAGGGTGGACTTTCTTCCAATTTATGTGTATTAATTACACTTCCATCTCGAAGCCATTGCTGTTTCCCAGTAACTTGTTTTCTGCTTAGTCTTGCTGCATACTTGGGAAATTAAGAGGAAGATGTTGTAACACTGTTGGCCCCAAATACAGTAGTCTTGTTTTCAGCTATCTTCACAAGTACGTACCCACTTTGGTGGCTGCTGGTATCTCCAGAGGACAGCAACATGCCAATAATCACACAGTGGAGTGTTTTTCTCTACAGAGCCTTATTGAAGGTTTTAAACCCTGGGCAGGGTGCCTGCATGGCCCTGCACCCCTTTCCTTGCCCCAGCTGGCACCCTTCACCCCAGGCATGCCTGTCGTGGTGCAGAGCGTGGATGCCGATGCATCTTTACCTCAATGCACAGCCAGAGGGGTGAGGCGGGTGCCCTCGGCAGCGCTGCTGCGCATCTCTCCGTGGGGACGCTCGGGGCTGCAGCCTGTCCCAGCAGGTCTGCCAGCTTGGATCACGGGCTGGCCCGACTGCTCAGGGCTCTCTTGAACACAGACTCTGTATGGGGGTGTGTGAATGCCTTCGAATAGTTGCTTTTCAGGAAAAAGGTGGTGGTTCTTTTTTCCTAATAGTGCTTTTGCAAGATTAAGTAACTGTGAAATAGGCATTTATATGATCCCTTTCTATAAAAGATGTTATCTGCCTGCTGAGCGTCCCTCCCCTGTCTGCTAATGGGAGTCAAGTTCTTCAATTCATGGTGCTAAATTTACTGTAATTAATTATATCTCTGTTCCAGTGCTGTCTTCATAATGGGTAATAATTGTATGCTCTGTACAGATCGATGTTCCTATGGTACTGTCACAGGCGTGCCTGGGCTGGGATATGAATAAGCTCATAGAGGTGACTGAAGACTAAAGCTTCAGCTTTATATTGTAGCAAGGAATTGGACCACTACTATTTATTTCTTTTTTAGGAACTTAACTCTTTTCTGTAAGTTTTTCATAGGCTAAGAAACACGGATTTACACAAAAGAATTCATTTCACACATGACACGTTGCTGTATGAAGTACAGGATGCTTACACTCAGTAGATATTCTACAAGATTTTTTTCCGAAGCAGTTACCATTAGAGGTGTTCAGGGGATAAGACTGGTTGATTTTGTTCCCTGCTTTGTTTTCAGGGGGACGAGCAGGAACTGAATTTCTGTACCACTAAAACCTGTAGGTTTAATATCCAGATATTTAGATATTTAGGACAATTGCAAAAGCTGTATCTAAACATGTTTCTTAGGATACCATAACTGTATAACAATTGTCTCCTGTTACTGTTAAAGAAAAATATCAGCATAGCATGCTCCAAAGCACATGGATGACAGGCGCTTGGTCCCCTGATCGGCAGGTTAAACCCTCCCTGGAGCCATGCAGGGCTGTTGATCAGACTCTGCCAGAGCAAGGCATGGCTGCGTCCACAACTGGACCTGTGTAAGTGAGCAGGCTGTGTTACAGACCTGACTCTGCAATACACTGTTGACGTGTGTATACTGCGCATCATACGTTTTACAGCACATGTAACTTGCTTTCTGGTGAGCAGGTCCCATTAGGACTGAAGATCCCTTGGTCTTTTTCCTAGTTTGGTTGCTAATCTAGTAGATCAGCTTATATGTCACTTAAGTTCTTTCTTCATTTCTTTGATTATAGATCAGGGGCCTCAAACCTGACTTCTTGGCAACTGCTGTTAAAAAGTACTACACAGTACTAGGTGTTAATCTAATTAACATGGGGTATGACATCTGACTTTTTGAAATCTACCAGTGAAAAGCATTACACAAAACTGGGTGCTCATATAATTAAAATTGTTTATTCAATTCATACAAATAAAAATAACTATTTGTATTCTATGGCTTACAATGGTTCCCACCCTGGTGGAACTTTAGTGTTATTAAAAAAGCACTGCAAATATATTTCAAGGGTTTTTTTTCCCCTTAACCTGAACCATACTTGATGAAATGGAGGTATTTCTGGACTGAATCTTGTACACCAAAGAGAAGTCTGGAAAACAGTTGTTAACATTTTACAACTGAGTTATGAACTCTTGAAAATATGAGCTTTCCCTCAAGTTTGGCAGGAGACCGTACCCTCTTACTGATCTGGCTTGCAGGTGATGCTGGGTTTATTAAGCTCAACCAGTGTATTTTCTGAAAGTTTTGAGTAGCACAATGCCTGTGTCTGTTGCCCTGTAGCTATACTTCTCAAGATTTATTTATTCAGAGATTTTCAGTTTCAAAAATGTAATGTAACTTACATTTTTAAACTTGCTAAAAGTAGAATTTCAACATGGGATTCAGGGGAGAAAATAACATCTTAAAGGAGCTCTGTGTGAGACTTACAAGTTTAAATTTGTTTAGCCTCTCAAGGGACGCTGCAGCAGGCTTGTATATTTGCCAAATGCTTTTCTACGTGAGAGGCTACTGTTGCATCTTTTCTCTCCTTGTGTCCTGGGGGGACTGGGCCTGAGCCTGCTACAGTACGGAAATGGAACATTTTTTATATGGTATTGGCCAACATCTAATGAAATTTTCAACCTGTTCCGTATGGACATAACCTAAGTTGTTCGGATATACATTTTCCTGTTGGCCAAGAGTCATTAGCAAGAAGTAAATCACAAAACTTCTCCTTTGGGAAGCATAAAATCTGTGGAGGGCTTCAGAGAGATCAAAAATGGGATTTTTCCAAGTCTCGTATCAAAACACTTGGGAAATACTTGTATTAAAAATGTGCTTAAGTGATGTAGGCACCGAGGAACCAGGCCAGCATGAAGATGAAGTCTCTTAAGTCTCCAACGGTGATTCATGCAGCATTCAAGCTGTACTTTGGAGCCCTGCGGCCCCTCTAGCAGGCTTATAGGTGAAAGCCAGAGAAAATGGTGAAAAAACAGTGAAGAGACAGCAGTGAAATGTAACATATTAATGAAATTAATGAAATGTAACAATTATGTATTTCTTTTTTAAGAAGAACGGAGGTTGGCTAATTTTTCTTGGTATTCATGTGGCATTGATTAACTCAAAGAATGATGTGTAAGGGGGACACACTCTGAAGAATACACTAGGAAATCTTTGTTTCAAACTACCCTGTCGGTACCGTTTCTCCTCATGTTACTATTCTATTTTTTTCAGGTTTTTTTTTCCCCAGTTTTTGTTTTATTTGGGAATTTTGACTCATTTCAATAAGCTGTTGAAGCTCTATGGCAACTGGAGAGGTAGTGAAATGATGAATTCATTAAAAAATCAGGTAATCAAGAGGAGAGAGTAATTTTAAGTCAAGCTGCTTATCAGTCTCTGCAGAGCATGATTTAACCTTACTTAACATTTAACAAGAGCTTCATTTACGTAAAAATGATGCAATTGAGGTGCCAGAGCTCCTAATAAAAATCCCTGAGGCTTCCTGCAAGTCTTGCAGCAATATCAAAGAATATTAATTTCAAATTTCCTGATCTTTCTAAGGCAAACATTTGGACTCTTCAGGAAAAATTGAAAACTTGTTTAGAAGAAAATACCTCACTTCAATGAAAACAGTTTCTGTGAAAGTTTTATGTTTCCTTTAAAAATATAAAAGCTTCCATTAAAAGTGTGTAAAGTAAAAGCGCAATTTATCCAGTTTTCTGCAAGTCCATCTAGAAAAAGAATCTGACGTATTCAGTAAAACCACTGTATTTCTTTTTTCTTAGGTTGAATTAAACATCAAAGATTAAACACACATACACAGAAATCATGAGTGTTTATATGGAGATACGTAAATGAAGGAGAGGTGAAAAGGCACAGAGGATTCCATGGTGGAGATGGGAAAGGGCACAGAGGATTCCATGGTGGAGAGGGTTCAAACGCAGGGAGAGCTGTTCCGGTGAGGACCCAGTGCCCACCCACGCCATGCACCAGGTGTGTCTAGCATCCTGGTGGATGATCTGCATTACTGCTCCTGCTCCTCCGTGAGGACAGACTGTCATTTAGATAGACCTGTGTAATGGACTCTGATAGAGAAATGAAAAGGTAAAACAGGTTTTGGACAGTAGAATATAAAGTAGAAAAGCTCTAAGTACGTAGAGCATCGTACGTATTTTCTCTGCCTTGAACTGGAATAAGGCATATGAATGAACACTTGCATCTTTTCTTTTGGTGCAACCTTTCACAAGCTCCTTAGGGCACAGAATGTCATTGATTTTCCCCCACAAAACTTCAATGATATTGTTAAACAGCAAATAACCTTAAAGAACTACACACCCATCGGCAGATAATTAAGTACTGATCTGCTTTTTAAAATAGTACGTCATTTCTCTATGACCTGTTCTATTTCAGAAACCATTATGGATAGGGCTATTTTTCTAACAATGAGCTTACTGCAAGATACAATCACACTAACAAAACATACATGCCAGAAGTACACCTACAGATTACTTACGTTGAAAAAGCCCAATAACAGCATAGTGATCATGTAGTTCTCAATCTCAAAATAGCTTAATAGCCCCACTTTAATACACACTCTAAATATTTCAGGGAAACAAAGCTATGAAGGCAGATAAACTTGGAGGGTGGGGTGAAAGGGCAAAGGTGCCCGACTCTCTGAAACATACTGTACTAATCTCAAAAACATAATGTAAGTAGTTTGTGTGGTGCTGTGGGTATTTTTTGTTATTTTGAACTGGATTGCTGTGTTTCCCCCTCTTTCTACCCCTTACTTTGTACTAACAAAATAGTTTCGTGATCCCATTATGCAGATCCATCACTATCACAGTGAAATGCACTCCAAAATGAAAAGTAGGAAATTAGTTTGAAGTGGTTTTCTGTGAAAAGCTAACATTCAACAAAAGAAGATGATTTGCAATTTTTCCAAATGTCCCCGGCAGAACAGTATTTCATACAAAGGAGCTGTTAATTTCAGGCAAATGTCAAGGTACATCTACGGACCAAAAGAAATAATCTCTGTTTTAGTGAGAAGTAGGTCTTAGTAAAGCCCCCTGAGGGCAGCTGACACCCTTCTGTGCAGTTCAGGCAGTGGTAGCCATAAGGCTACCCTTGGGCATCGAGTCAATAGCCACTGGATACATTCTCCCGCAGTACAATTACAGTAATTAAACTTTTTTTCCCTGTCAATGAGAGGCAGAGAAAAGGAGACTCTAAACAGCTGGAAATTTCCTTAATCCCATTAAGTGAAACTCCCGCCTTCAGTCAAAAACAATCACATCCCAAGTGGGATTTTGTGATGAAAAGCATCTCAAAGCTTGTTTGTGGATTTTCTTCCCAATCCCTTCCTACAAAATAAAGCTGAGTATCCATGCACAGAGGCAGGCAGGACAGTGGCTGCCCAGCCAGCGGGACAGGAGGCACGGCAGGAAGTCCAATAAATGCTTCTAAAGCGAGTCAAGGTATGTTCCTGAAACAGTAATCTCCCCCTTTCATTCAGAAATCCTCCCAGGATAAGCTTTGCTGACTTGAGGGGGAAAAAAAAGGAAAACTTTTTCTTCCTGTAAATACTTAAGCAGAAGGGAAATTTCACAGGGGAAAATGATTGTCATAATAGTCATAAATCTTTAAGGAGCTTACTAATACAAAGTGTCTGGAGTTAAAGAATCTTTTAATATCACCTTAGAGAAACTAGAGGTCCCAATCCTCAGCCTTCCTGCTCTTCAAGCTACCTTCCCTCTGACACTGAGAAAAAAATGTGGGAATTATTACCTCCTTGCATCATTGCAAAGAAAAACCACCCCATGACGTTCACATGTCTGGCCACACAAGCACAAAACAGTCCTGTAAGTGGTCTCTGAGTGCGTATCAATCCTGTGAGCCCATGTTCTATCCGCACAGGCTATACATATCATCTCTTTCCAGCCACCTCTGTTCTCACTATTGGCTGGTAGACAGTATAAACCACCCTCTCCATTTTCAACAGGAATTTATTTTTTTTTAAGGTCTGGCAAATAATGGCACTTGGTTTAAAAGTTAGAAATTAAGTCGGAAATAGCATAAATGAGTGAAATTAACACTTACTTTGGTTTGCTTCTCTCCCTTCCACCCACTTTGGTCATCGGAAGCTTTGCATTGGGACTGAATTACCTAGAAGTACATTCCTGGTCCTGCCAAGATGTCCAGACTGGATAAGGATGACCAGTATCTTTTTCACCTTGTGGAATGACAGAGTTTGCTGCTGCCTGCAAGGTCTCCTTGACAAGAATAGAAAGGACAGCTGCAAAGTCTCCTTTTACACTGAAATGTCATCAGCCTGACTACTGGGGAAAAAAATCAAGTTAAGTTAGGCTCAAGTCTTTCCCAAATGCCAAGTCCCACTCCTCTGACAGGCCCTAGGTTGGAAAGATTCATACATATTCATACAAAATTGTGTAAAGGATCCTCTAAAACTGTTCATAAAGGGAGAGATCCCAGGCCTTTTGATGATGTTGAAGGAAATACTTCTCATGCAGTTGGGGTCTGCCAGTAAGAGCAAAAAAAGTTTTAAATTTTCAGAAGTGATGGACAGTGCTGCAACTGAATGTCACAGATCTCATGGGCTGCAAAAGGCAATTATAATTTCTCTCTTGTGTTATCAAGGTGCCTAGGGACCCCCAGACAAACCATTCCTATTTGCTGTAGTAGATATTTATCAGAGGACAGTCTTGGTTCTAGGGCATTATCAGGTCTGAGAGGAGACAGTTCTTCCTTTGGGTTGGTCTTATCTTCTGCTCCAGCCAGATCTGTGCTCATGTCTGTGAAACAGTGCTTCTGCTGTGGCGGAGAGGGCTGAGGACACTCAGGCTGCCTCTCCAGTCTTTCCTTCCAGAGACACGAGCTGATACTGGCTTTTATGAGCAATGCAGTAATTCCATACATCTGGAAGTGGAAGAAGCAAACTCATACCTCTATGTCGCATCGTATCCATGGAGATGGCGTTTGTGGAGGAGAGTCTGTTCTGCTCCTGACTTGCTCCAAATAACATGATTCTCAGCTGAAATTAAAGATACATCAGATGCAGTTCAAAGGTCTGTCCAAGGTTTGGTTCTAGTATTTTTTTTAATAATTTCTATGCGCAAAAGCAGAGTAGGCTTATTAAATTCACAGATGACACTAAGCTGAAACAGCAAGAGTAATGGAGGAGAGGACTAGAAGTCAGAATGATCTTGACAAATTAAAAAAATCTTCTGATAAGAAAAAGATGAAGTTCAATAAAGACAAGGTACTTAGGTAATCAGGTATAAACAACTGAACAAATGCAGGACAGAGCATGACTGGCCAGACAGTATTTTGCAGAGGAGAGAGCATAGAGAATCCCAAATTGAACCAAAGTCATGGACCTAAAATGTCACCTCCTGAGCTGCATAAACAAAAACATTGTCTACAAAACATAAGAATATTTCTTCTCTTATTATGTTGGTGAGTCCTTGGCAGGAGGATTGCATCTGGTGGGGGACAGCATATGAGAGTTCTTGGATTTTAAAACACCGATAAAGCTTCCTCGTGCTTCAGGGTGTGCATTGCCCTTCAGACCTCCCCAGCTCCTTTAGGCCTGCTCTGGCTTTCACTTCTGTCACAGCCATATCCAAATCATGGCTCTGCTGCCAAAGGCAGCTCTGAAGAATGGGCCAGGAAAGCAGCTGCAGGTTTTTCTATGTTTCAACCTCAAAACCCATGTCCCCTATTAAAATAAAGAGGAAATACAAGAGCAGGCAATATATTACATGTTTTTAATCAGGCATGTGAGATTTGAGGCTTGAACATGGGAAATCCCACATTATAAGGGATGTCTGGAAACTCCAGTTACTTTGAGAAAAATGTGGATGACCTGGAAGGTGTCCAAAGGAGGGCAGTAAGAATGATTAGCTGTCTGGAAAGATTGACAGGCAAAAGAAGAGAAGACTGAGGAGGGGGACAGCAATAAGCTTCAAACATGTAAAAAGTCGCTGCTGCAAAGAGGAAATAAGTAATCTGTTTGCCATGTTCATGTTGGATAGGACAAAAAATAAGAGGCTTATATGTCACCGAGGGGGATTTAGGTTAGATGTTAGGAAGTGTTTCTGAACAGGCAGGGCAGGGAAGCAATGAAATCAGATTGCCTGGGGAGTGAATTGGGACATAACAGTTCAGATCACCAGCGATGGCCGGGAATGGGCTGCAGAGACTGAACGTAGCCTAAAGCAGCAGAATGGCGAGAGCAGCCTCACAGTCCTTCCCAGTACTGGAAGTCTTCCCAGTACTGTTTGTAAATCTATCAACAGTAGCAGAAAGAGTTAATCAGCTGAGTGTCCATTTTAAAGTATTATCTGGAAAAATTCATTTGCTCTTCAGGCAACAGGGAAGTTCTCATAGCATGTCTTGGAAAGTACAAAACTTACCTTTAATACTCTACGTTGCTTTCCTTGAAACTTTCTCAGGGAATAGTCCGCACAAAATAAATTACTAAATTCAGGTCAAAGTTAAAGACCAAATTTTGGCTTTTATTGTCCGTCTTTCTTTACAGATAGGCATCATCTACAGGAACAGGGTGTGCATTACTGTGCTTTATAACATGGTAAAGAACAGAGGGAGCTTGGTATTTTTTATTGGAATGTTGGTAATGATATTTTTCTTTAGGTAGTGCCTTGTCCCTGAATCCTTTGTCATGCGTCTGCTCAAGAAAAATAAGATTTTGTGTTAAATGGAAAGGTGTGATAACTAACATTCAGACGACATCAAATAGATATATAGATATCATATATATATTTACTCTCCCTCTGCAATATTCATAACTTTCATATTCCTTAGAGGACTATTTGCTTCATCCAGTTACTGGAGATATTTAAATTTAGACAGGTAAATTTTCTTCAGTCTTTGTGAAATTAGAACTTCCATTTGTATGAAAAACCTCGTGACTCCATGCGGAGGTTCTGAGCCCAATTTACCAAGAGTTCATGACTCTAAGATTGAAAACCACCAGACCATAAGAATAATATACATTAATCAAGGAAGAACTGTCATGACTGTGGTTAACTTATCATTTTAATTACACTGCATGATGAAGCAGCGATATTAAATAATTCCACTAATGACTAAGCCTTGCAGTACAAGCTGTGGTACGATTTTTTTTAAGATATTAGTTTTACCTTAAGACTTGATTTTTTTCTGACATGGATAATGTTTCTGCACTGACATCTTCATAGTGCAAAATTAATTACGTTTGGGCAGAGATGAGTTTCTGAATTCCTTTGTATTTTATTGTATTCCTTTTTTAATATTTGAAAGTACCGTGAAAAATTATTTAAATTTCTCACTCTTTCACTGCTTTGTTTCCTTTTGAAGCGATACACATTTTCCCAGGACCTAATAATGGAGAAACTGTTCATAAAAGATTATTTTTATGGTTTTCCATTTTCTGTATTCAGTCATACAAAGGTGATATCATTACCCTGTGGGGATTGTGGGTTTTGTTTGCAGTGGTACCCTAGAGACAGTATAAGGATGCATTTACATAGCCATTGCCCTCAGAAATGTCATGTTATCAAGTCCAACTTTCGGAGCAATAAATTCTTACCAACTCTCAAATCCAAAAGGGGCAGCATGGGAATTACTCTTTATATTACATCTTTAAACAAGCATTTCTTATATTTTCTAGGTGATAGAAAAATTACAGTGAAGTAGGGAGGGAGGAAAGGGGAAAAAACAATAATCTGACTCATGGTGGGAAAAATTTGAAAAGGTCGTTTCTTGTTTCTGGCCTGCTAGCCTTGGGGCATATTTTTTTCTGTTTCACTGCCCAACTTTTACTAGTGCTTTTGAGATGAGGCAAAGACTCTTCCACCTTCATGACGCAATTGTGTTTCTGGGTGAAGATAGGACCGAAAACAAAACTGAATAGGAACAAATACTGTGGGAAGATGCTTTCAGCCAAGTCCCAGGACTTTCCCCTTCAGTTCTCTTTTCTGACACCAGATTCTTCTTCTGACACCAGATGCTTGAGGAGCAGTTTGGATCAGCTTCCTCACCCTGTTCTCAACTACTAGTTCAGCTTTGACTTACGCTTGGATTTACCTCCATAATAGGTTTTATGCACAGCCCAAATGAAATCGCTCTTTTAGCTTTGATTGTTCATGCGCATAATCTGTCATTTAGGCAGCCTCTCTCTCTTTCCCTCTTCTTAGTCAGTGTGACCTAGGAACTGAAAAAGTATTGCTTTTGATGGCATCTGTGAACCCCGAATTAAAGGTATTAGTATGGTCCCATCACTGCCCAGTTCTGGAGTCATTACATTTAAAATTGTGAACAAAAGCCTAGAAATATTCAAATATACTCTGCTGTTAAACTATGCTCTCTACATCCTAATCATCTGTCATATGTAAACACTTGTAGCTACAAGCTGCAGATTCCCATTGCAGCAGCAGACAAATCTGCAGCCTGGCCAGTGGGTGGCAAACATGTTTAACTGGAAATCCGATCTGCCCCTGCTATGTGGCCTCTACTCTACAATATTCAAGTATCGCTTTCAGCATATCACTCCCATCAGAGCTCCTGCTATAAAGCTTCAGTGCCTGTACTGCTCATAAAGGCAGCTCTAATCCACTCATTTGTGGTCCTGGTCCAAGACCTGTCTTCTTCCACTCTCATAGAGACCCCAAGGTCAATACAGTCCATCATCATGACAGACACACTGGCTCCAGGTGCATAATGCCATATATATCCCTAGGAGGAAGTTCTAAAGTACCCACAGCAGTGAAAACTGATCAAGCCTCTGAGATAAAGGCACGCCAGAATCCCATACGTGAACCAGCTGCTATAAAACAGGTGAAGGATGTCCCCCGTGCTCCTCCTCTCTATCCTACCTGCCTGGGAGGAGCAGACTGAAACCTGCTCCTTCACTCCATTCTTCACCTCCAGACAGATGCCACTGTGACCAAGTCAGTGTGGGAAGGGAAGTGACAAATAACCACGTTAGCAGGATTTCTGCAGTTTGACAATTGCATTAGGTATCTTCCCACTCTTTATAATATTTCACCTTGCTTCTTTCATTTTGATTAATATATGAAAACAGCAAAAGCTAAAGGACTCTCTTCCCACAGAATAAAAATACAGGATGCTGGAAAAGGAAGTTTAGAAGTTTCCTGAAACTTTAGGGGGGGGGGAAAAAAAAACCAAAAAGAAAATACAACTTTTCCATCATCCAAAAGAGGCAGATATTTACCATTTCTCATTTCTTAATGTTCTGATATATTAAAAACCCAGTCGTCTCCAAGACTGTTAGTGGCCTGCTCTTAAATAAAATTGGTTTAAAGCTAGGTACTGTCCCTGGCCAACAGCATCAGGTGACAGTGCACCACCACCATCTACTGATCAACTGGCTGTACTACCAACAGAGGCCTGCACTCAGTCCAATTTGGATTTGCAGAGATTTTAATTCACACATTAAACTTCTTGTACTGAGTTCCAGTTTGTCACATGTCGCATATGCCTGAAAAGGTTAGCAAAGACAGCAAGAGTCTAGAAGAATCATGAAACTGAAAAATTTCAGGGAGCAACTGTTGAGGGGTTTTTGGATAATGCTGAGCTACTACTGGAAAAACTACAGATACAGGTTATTTGAACAGCGTTTTCCTTTGAGTTACAAATCATGGAAAAACTGATGAGAGTTGTGTAGGCAACACTGATTCGTGTTGCACTGAAAGGATTAAAAACTGCTTTCTCTTCCTGCACTTTTACTCATGCTAATGAAAATCATCAGAAATATTGTGTAAATGATCTTTGACAACTCTTCCAAGGTATTTGGCTATGTACGCCCAGTTAAAGAGCTCACTAATGTAATGCATTACGTTGCATAGGACACACACCTGGTTCTTCATGGTAAAGCTCAGAGCATGTTTGTTAGGAGGAGCTGAGCTGTTGCTTCTCAGGATGTCTTCTTGAATTTGACTATATAAATTTAAAATTATTTCATGGCAAGGCATTTTCATAGCTATGAAAGGGCTAAATTGATATCAAATTTCTTAGCTTAAAAAGGATTAGTTTGGTTCATATTCTTTATAATATCATTTGTTCTTTTTCTAACCTTTCAAGGTCTCTACGTACTTAGACCAGCTATTCCCCTTTTTAAGAGACTGCGTAGAATCTTTGCCTGCCTCTGTAGCAAGTGGAAGATTTTTACTGGAAAGGTTACTGATATTGAAAGTGTGGTCTCTCAGCTTTTCTTCTCTTCTTGAATCCTTTTGGTCTGATACTGCTGTAAACCAAGTCGATGTGAATGAGGATTAGCTTGGTGGAGTCAAAGTTGTGTAGAAGTGGGAGACTATTAGCAAGAATCCAGCTGGGTAGTTTGTGCAGTATCTACACCTCTCCAAAGGGATCTATCAAAAATACCCAGTCAGAGCACAGAATTTCACATTTATTCCATGTTGGTGTAAATGTCTGTGTATTGCGTATGAAGACACAGACTGGTGCTCAGAGCCGTCATTTCCACTGCCTGTTGTTAAAGTGCTCCATATGTGTACCTCTTCAATCCACTTACCACCTTCTGCCTGCGTTGGTGGAGTTGTGCCAACTTACAGCAATAGGTAATACGGCGTTATGTTCTGAACAAGTGTTGCCTCTGCGTTTCACTTTCTGTGTCTGTGCACTAACTTAGATGACAGGTGTTTGAGACCAGTCACCTTTGATTTACTGTTGAGAGTGCCATGCACACCTCTGTCACTGCGGACACAATAAATAGTGTGATAAGAACAACTTACTCCCATTGAACAAGAAAGTAGACACATTACCTAGTGGGTTGTCTTGGTTTGACTGCAACCAAGGGAATTTACAGGTGGTCAGCTGGCCACAGGAGGGCTCTCATATGGTTCCCTAGATTCAGTAAGGAATACAATGTGAACAAAGACCACATAATTCAGATCAGACAAATTCTCTCTCTTCCTAGATTACACTCACAGTTCATGAAAAATGAAGTTTTTTATAGTTCTTAAACAAAGCCTTTCCATCAGGGTTAAGGCCAGCTGGGACCATTAGGTCATGTTACAGAATATGAATCCGTTGTTCCCAATATTTTTGTAGCCAGAACTCCCTGCAGTCACCTTCTCCACTTTCCCAGTCCCTAGACTTCATCTTTGTCTGTCTGGTCCTTTGCAATTCTGTTTTCCTTCTTATGCTTTCCCTCGGTTTAATGTCTCTTAACGGCGATAGCAGAGAGGTCATGCTAATTATCCCAGCAGGGTTTATTTGTCCAGACTCCAGTCACTGCCATACTTTGCCTCTAATGTCCTGACTCTATTCTGAAGCACACCTTAGTGACTGGAAAGTAAGAACGTGAGCTGTAAGATTTTACCCATGTGCTTTTGTTTTGTCAAGATGTTTTTGCTGAATGCGTAAAGTTGGTGTGCCTTTACACAGTACAGTAATTTTTAAAGAATTATACTAACTCCACAGAGTTTAAAGTGAACAAGGAGTGGAAACCTTTTACTCAATTAATACTTCTCCTATATATATAGGCCTACCAGCGGTATGCACAGATACAGTTGTATGCAGGGATATGTGTATTTATGTGTCTTGATATATATCTATGTATACATTAGGAATATATACATAAAGATTGAGACAGGACAGTATTCCACAGTGACATTGCAATCACATAAAAAAATGCTTTTCTTGGAAGGCAAATACAAGAAAAGCATGCTTGACTTGTACAACTTCCATGTTGGTATGACTGGATTTCCATTTTCAGTAGTTTGTGTGTTATCCACATGCATGTGCATCCATACATGGTTAAGCCTAACATTTGAAGAGTTCCAGTTTCCTACAGTCAACATTTCAGTCGTGTTTATGTAGGTTATGACTACCCTGAGTCCTTAAATGTAATGGGAATTGTGTGTCTAAACATTCCTGAGAACACTGTGCCTGACAGTCAGAGGTACTGAAGCCCTTCAACCCAAAGCCAGCACATCCCGAAAGCAGGCTGGTGTGCACTAAGCCAGTCCAAAAGAGAGGCTGACAAATTCAGAGCACGTTTGGACAGCATAGCTTTTGGGACTAGTCTGAGTCACTCTCATGCTGAAATAATGTCCCCGCAACCAGGACAAATACAGGGCTTCCGGAGCACCTCTCATTCTCTGCAAGTATGTGATCCAGATTTTGGGCCTGTCTACTATTGTTGGTCCAAACCCACTCATTTTTATCTTAATTTTCTCAAGCTAGATAAAATCACAGCATCATAAGATACATGTAATGAATTCACATCTCATTTTCTGGGTTTGCCCAGAAAAGTTACATTCATTGTGCTCAGGAAAACACATTGCAATGGATGTCTTTTAGTTGGCATGTTTTCAGTTGAAAGCAGAAAGAGACTGCATCTCAGTTTTTGTGGCACGCTGGTGCTCTACTGTGTTTGGTGGCCATGCCATCTCTGGCAATGAGTGAGCTCAATATATTTTCCCAGTTCCTGTCTCCTATATTGTTCTTTTGCAGTCTACAGGGGTTGTATGAGAAGCTGAGTAGTCCTGTGTGCTTGAGCCCTGCACTATGGGGATAGCCTGGCTTTTAACTAAGGGCATTATTCCACAATCCCACACTCATCAGACCCATAAGTTTCTTCCCTCCTGGGGGAAAAAAAAATATATTTATATATTTTTAGATTTCTTATGAGTCTCTACCCTGTCTTCCCGACATATGGCCACAAACTGCCTTGCCTTCGGTAGTTTTCTCTGTGTTGGACACAGGGGCTGATAATAACACTTCTTTTTTCTTTTTTTGCATTACAGAAGGCATACGTTCAGATGGAGAACTGTTCCTGGAGCAGCATGAGGTGTAGGAGTGCTCAGTGAGGGGCTGTGAATATTCCTCAGGAAGCAGCACAGGGTTTGGTGTAAGATTAAACTGGGTAATCCATAACCAGAGCAGGCATATGGTGTGTCAGTGTGGTGGGAAACACCAACAGACCAGGCAGAGGCTGTGAGCAGAGCTAAGGGGAAGGGCCTGGGAAAGCCAGAAGTTTGCTGCCTTTCCTAGAAGCAGCTGATCCCTGCTTCAGTGACAGCAGTGGTTTGTTGCTCCCAGAAGACTGCTCCGACAGGCAACTATCCACTTTGCCTTTCTCAGAGCTAGTCCTGCCCACATCTGCCTTCAAAGGGTTCGGAGTGCCAGACATAAAAGCAATTTCACAATGCTTCAGCCCCCATCTCCTGAGACTTGTGCCTCTTGAGAAGCCTCAATGTTTTTCTGGGTAATCATGAAACCAGTCCCTCCCAGCCAGTTATATTTATTACGACGCCTGGTCCTATTCACTCATGAGACAAATAATACAGTCCTGCCCATCATGTCAGTATTTGACACTTCACTGTGTTTATCTTGCATGCTACTTAAGCTCTGTCTTTTCCAGATGATGAGTAATTCAGGCAAAACCACCTGCAGATGCTCCTTTTCTCATTCATGCTCCCCTCCCTTGGAAATCTGTGGCGGCATCTGTTCAGACAGACAGTTCTCCAAAAGAATGGGAAGAGATGATTTTCAGATAACAACTGAGACAATACCCACTCTCCTATCTTTTTAATGTCATTTAATAAAAATTTCAGCAAATGTTCAGTTCTGGTACATTTGTAATCAACAGCACAGATGACAGGTTTAATTAGCAGTCAGTGACGGGTTCTGTGTTTGTGCTTCAGTCAATATGATCTACTGTATATCAAGTATAATGCAAACTTAGAGTGAAAAGTACTGCAGTTCAAATGAACAGACTATTCAGCCATATCTACGTGCTCTGGGCAAATATAGGGAGAACAGTGCAGACAGACTTCTGTGCATTTCTAATAAGTATACAGGGAATACAGGGGAAGATATGCAAAATCTGACCTGGAGAACTCCTGGCACAAGTGTATAAATATTTGCCAGTATGGTAATTAACTTCTTGGCTGAATCTAGATTACATAAAACGTTCAGTCTCAGTGCACTCGGAAAAGAAAAGCAGCGGACCACAAAAAAGGAAGAGTATTTAAATATAATAATGAATTGCCTTTTCATTTTCTAGCCTTCAGGTGAACCCCCTTCATTTTCAATTCTATCATTTGTATTTTAAATGCATGGTGAAAGAGCTGCTATCTCCTTTTCACTAATGCAGGGACTAAGTTAATTCTCTCCTAAACTCTGGCACAGAGAACACTGTCATCTCTTCTCCCCCTAGCTGACAAAAACACTTATATTGTTCATCAGTCATTTGGTCACCATCCTCCAACAGGTTTCTGGCATTGCCTGCCTGCCTTCCCCGCCAGATGCACCTTTGACACTTTGCTTCATGTGTTCTCTCATTTCCATCACGTCCTCCCTCTGTGCCACGCACAGGGAACAGGTGCACTCGGGGGCTTCAGGGGCAACCTGAAAACAGCAGGACTGTGGCTATCTTGACTTCCATGCATAAAGGTTGTGGGGAATGTCAAAATCTTAAGGTCGATGGGTTTGGCTTCTGGTTATTTCCAACATAATGGGAGATGGCAGGACAAGGAAAAGGCAGAAGTACACCAAGATGCTTCCTGAGACAATGAGTTCTAGAAATCATGAGACTCGGGACAGCAAGTAAAGCATCAGAACCATTTATAAGCATAAATACATGTGAAAAACTAAGCAGTTTCCACATACTAATATTCTAGAATTTAATACTTATGTGTCACATGAAACAACTTGGTAGCAAACTCTGTGAGCTTGAAGACATTGATAATGAGCTTCAGTTTAGTGAGAGAAGGAAAAAAAATAATGTTGCAATGTGCATCACGTTAATTGTGGTGGGAGGGACACTGTTTAGCACTGGCTAATTCAAAGCTGGGCCCTTGGGAGCTAAGAAACTAGTTGCATTTGCTGGCACAGCTGTAGCTGTCTAAGAGATTACTAAGCCGTGATGGGATGTGTGTGGCAATCAGCTGCAGCAGACCAGTCATTTCAGAAAAATTGTGTCAATAATTGCCTCAATATTTTGTTTTTAACTAGGTAGATAAATTAAAATATTCCAAAAATTATTTCCAAGTAAGGACTGCTGGCATAATACGATGAAGTTAATACTTGAAATATTTTAAAAATCAAGTTTAGATAGAGCCTGGAAAGTTACACTTTACAGAGGTTCCAGGATTACAATATAATTCTTTGTCTTTGCAAATTACTGTGAATAACTGAGAATTATTTTTAAGCTGCTGCATAATTGCATTTGAAAAAAAAAAAAAGAGCTTTGGCTTTAAAAACGGTAAGTCTGCAGTTCTTATGAAGAAACAATGAATCAAACCAATGCAGCATTGTCTGTCTGAGTCAGCAGGTGTATTGACACCAAACAAAAATAGGGGGTAAATTCTGATCAGTCTAAACCAACAGTTCCTCAATTTATATTAAAGAAGGAAAAAAGTTGAAGTAGGAAGGTGGGAGTGGATGGGGAGCGACCTGGAGTAATAGAGATTAGGTAAAACTGCTTGAACAAGACTGTGTCAGTACACGTTTAGAATGAAGTAAAGTTTAAAAAGATAAACTGTGATAAATGTGTGAGGTAAAACATGGGAAGAAAGAGAAAGAACAAAAAATGGAAGTGCTGTTTAGAAGTATGGCTGAGAGGGAACAGTAAGCAGGTTTTAAATGAAAAGGACACAGTTTTTGAGGAGGTTATGATTTCCAATTGTAAAACTATTAGTTTGAAACTAAAAGGTTGAAGTAAGGAAAAAATTGGAGCAGAAAGATAAATGAGATTTTGGTAACATAGGCAATAGCTGAAACCGTGAGAATAAGTGAAGTGTTCTGAGTGAGAAGATGTCTGACAGCAGAGGTGACAGGCAGATGGGAGGAAGGGCAGCCACAGAAAGACACAATTGACTGGAGAACTTTGGTGAAATTCAGTTCTAAAATCTTGCTAAGATTATGGCTTCTGAGAACAATGCCGGTTTTGTATTGATTTATAAAGTGGTTTGTTTTTTTTTTTTTTCCAAAAGACTAAAATCTGTACAGAACTTCTTAATGACAGCTCAAGGCCATTAAGCAAGACTCTCTTGCATTTTATTTTTGCTGACTCTAAGGAACAGAAGGAACTGTCACCAGGAAGCACAGGCACTCACAACCCCCCCGAGCAGAGCTGTGCCTGGACGGGTGTGTGTGTCTCCGTCAGCTTCCAGAAGAGCTGAACCGCTGCGGTGGCACGGGGGGAGACGACTGAGAGCAACGGTGTGACTCAGTGGTGAGGAGCTCAGATCTAAACTACTTTGAGTGTATTTCCTCCAGGCAATTAAATAGAGAGTGGTGGCTCTTAAATTTAGTCATTAAGAGCTTCAGGGAAGAGAGGGTTTTTAGTAAGGCATTACACCAAATGCTTCTGTTTTGCTGGTATGCTTTTGTTGTCCTTTGCTGTACCATGACGAGAGTTTGGTTTGTTTAAATTTGACATATTTTTTGTTGTACCATAAGAGCTTTGTGGCAGTTCAGACAATCATGTAAGTAGCGTCCAGCAGAGTTTAAATCAAACCTTCTCCAGAAAAAGTTTTAAGTTCTCCTAGCTCATGTCAGAATGCTAGAGCCAATCCTTTGGCTAAATGGAGCTGCAAATAACAGAAAAGGGAAAAGGATTTTTGAGCTGAGTAAGAGCTTCCTCTTAATTATAGACTGTGTTAACGTAATACCAATCCTTAGTATGAATGTTGTCCCCTTTTCTTATTTTATTGAAAATTTTGTTGTGTTGGTGTTCTTACTAAATCCTTAGCTCTCAGAGTCAGGGGCTCATCTGAGGCTCACAGATATTTGTTGTTTGTTTTAAATTCAGCTTTCAGAAATGCAGGAAAAAGATGGAAAACACAACTACCTTACAGGTTATAAAAAACCTTGCCAGCCACAAAATGTGCTAAATAATTCCATGTGGGGATGGGAGGAGGTGAGGTGTCTGGTTTTTAATTGGACATTTAGGATTACTGATACTGAAGATCTGAAATTAACGCAGTAAAGGGTAAGGAAAACAACTCTGTGTGTGTACTTGATGGATTGTACATGGTGCTACGTTCTTGGGTATACCGAATCTTAAGAACTGAATCTTAAGACCAGGATGTGCTTAGCCTCTCAGCATTCAGCAAGACTAAAGTTTTGTATGTTTTTATGAGAACTGGCAGAGGTTAAAAAGAACCATAACTACAGTTCTGTTTTAGAGCATCTGTGGCCAGATACTGAGACCTTGATTTGCTTGTCAGTGTTCTCATTTTGGATTACCTTAAAGTTTCGTCTTTCAATTAAATTAAATCCCTTCAGCCTAGTGCTCGTGAGTGGGTTCTCGCTTGTTTGCTAGTAAGCTGTCCACAAGGCTATATGCCCTCTCTGCCCTGTCCTCTGCTCTTATAAAACTTCTTCGTTTATAAAATAATGATTTGATCATGTCCCCATGTATGGATTTTAGCATCTCCCCATGTTTTAGAAAGAGACTTCCAGCAGCTGTACCCTGCATTAGTTAGTTATGCCCTAACTCAGAGGCTGCAAACTGAAGTATCCGTGCCTGGCTTGCCGAGACAAATTATCACTGGGAAATGTCTAGGTACTAGGACTGGCATTTCTGCATTGGACTGGCAGACTAGTGTCTAGAAGCCTTTTTCATCGTATGCTTCCACCGAATGTTTTTCCAGCAGAAGTATGGGTTGCTTCAAAAAAGTGATAGGTTATTGAACAGTATTTCTGAACTTGCATTCTCCCCTCTGGGTAATGCTGAACAGCAGTATATGAAGCTTTTTTAAAAGACAAAAAAAATAAAAAAAAAAAACACAACAAACCAAAACAAAACCCTCTGCCCTAGAATCCGTGGATCCGTCAGTCCAGACCTTTTCTTCTTCCAAGACAGATTGAGTATCATTCAGCTAGTTGTTTCAGTCTTCAGGGAAATACAAACACTGTGCCTTGGCTATTCTAGGGAGGCTTTGCACAAAGAGTGTCAACAGAGAAAACTAGTTTTTGATGTAGGCAGCTGCCCAGGGCAGCAATCTACAGGAGCTGCCATTCACCACAGTAAGGGACAGATGTTTCCTCACAGCTCACCTGACAAGGGGGTTAAGCAGAGCTCCCAGAAGTGGGCTTTAGTTTTTGTAGCTACACACAGGGACAGAATTGCTGCTGTTTCTGCTAAGGGAAGGGCCGGGGTGGGAGGGACAGTGGCCACTTTTCTGAGATCCGCTGGTAAGAGCAGTCACTACTCTCACTTATTCCCTGGTGTCGCTCTCCCCTTCCATTCCTCTCAGCCCTGAGCCTGCTTTTCACCTTCATGTGCTGTCTCCCTCAGCAGAAGAGGCTGCTCTTTCTGCTAAGAGGGAGAAGGTATCTGGGAAGGAAGACAGCAGGGATCTGTTCATCATCTGTGCAGATCATGCTGGAGGGTGAGGCACAAGCTCACAGATGCTGATATCTCCCATAGCTCCCAAAAGCCCCACAGTCCCCATACAGCCCTTCCTTCATCCTTCCTCCCTTCCCCTGACCCAATGCCCACTGACTCCTTGGTCATCCTTTCATCCCTGCTTCAGATCTACCACTGTCTCCCAGTCCTTTCTCAGCTGCTGGAGCCCAGCCTCCTAAAACCCGCATCCTGAGTTCAAGATTCCCTGACAGCCTCTTCTCTGCAACCTTTAGGCAATGCTTATAGATCTTTTCTATTTTTTTTATCTCAGCCTAGTCCTATTGTGGTAGCTCCTACAAAATAAACATTATTTTATTTAATATAGAAATAGGGCAGTGAAACCTACTTTTGGCTCTAATATTTATTGAAGCCTTGAGCTGATCCACATCCATCTGTCTACCAAGGGATTCAGTGTGCAGTCAGTTACGGGGATGTATTTCACACGTAACTGTTCCACACTGACTTCCCTATGTAAACAAGTCCTTAGGTCTTGCTTAGGCAAACATTTCTTTACCTTACAAGCACGTATAGGCACTAGTTGACTTTCATATTAATAGCACAGCATGTGTATGTCAATATTGAAATGATCTGAGATCTTCAGGGTAAAAGACATTTATGCCAAAGATAGCATTATGTTTTGGTATCCACACTCAGCATGACTACAACTAAAACAACAGTCATACTCAAACACTGCTAGATTTCTGGTAAGGATAGGAAGTTATTGTTGTCCTGACTATTAAACTTTTCTTTTCTCTTTGAAAGATCCAGGACTGAATAGCTTTGATAGTTTTCATGTGAAATGTTGAATACAACATAATCAGTAGCTGGCTCAGCTTACCAGGAGCATTGCAAAATAATCTTCAGGGCTTTGTACTCTGACGTTCACATATTTATTTTTTTTTAGATTTAGTTTTGTGTGATCTTCCATATGTAAAGTAACTTGTGCACTGGTAAACAAGGACTGTGCTGGAAATGATAAAAGTACTTCAAAGCCGTTCTCAAATGCACAGACCGGTACTACCAACCGGAGAGGCTAGATAACATCTTGCTAGAGTTATGTCTTTATTACAAATATTTGCACCTCTTGGTTCACTGAATTCACTTGCTATATACAAAATATTTAACTGTTAACCCTTTATAGATTTGTCACTGGCTGGCTGAGCACTGTTTTAATAATTTACACTTGTGTACATGAATATAATGCCACAAGAAAAACTGTACTAGAAGTTGTGAGAGAGAACAGAAAAGAACTAATAAGCCCAAATTTTTGCTTCAGCATATTCAGCATACCATTCAAAAGTGTCTGTGAAAATCACTCATCATAGAAAATTTAAAATTTTAACTATAAGCGTAACTTTGAAGTAAAGCATATACTCTTCAAGGCACTCTTTGAACATGTCTGTCTACTGATGATTGGTACAGAGAGCCTCATTAATCATGTTGTAAGTATACTAGTATACATGACTTGAATGGTCAAGTATTTGGAAATTTGTACAATTTAAAATGTAATTTACATTGTTTGTACAATGTAAAAATGTACAATGTGTAGCCTCACTGTGTACTGGACAAATGGGAAATGCCGTATAAAGTAAAAATTCCCTTTCCCACCTTGGGGTAGGAATAGGTCCAGCCATCTAGTTTCCACTGCACCTCGAGTGCTAGGGTATTCAAAAAGAAAGTATTCTTTCTAAATAGAAATCACAGAATCACAGAAGGGTTGAGGTTGGCAGGAACCTCTGGAGATCATCTGGTCCAATGCCCCAGCTCAAGCAGGGCCACATAGAGCCAGTGACCCAGGACCATGTCCAGATGGCTTTTGAGTATCTCCATGGATGGAGACTCCACAACATCTTTAGGTAACCTGTGCCAATGCTCATTCACCCTCACAGTAAAAAAGTGTTTCCTGATGTTCAAGAAGAACCTCCTGTGTTTCTCTTTATGTCTATTGCCTCTGGTCCTGTCATTAGGCACCACTGAAAAGAGCCTGGATCCATCTTCTTTGCACTCGCCCTTCAGGTGTTCATATACATTAATAAGATTCCCCCAAGCCTTCTCTTCTCCAGGCTGAACAGTCCCAGCTCTCTCAGCCCTTCCTCATAGGAGAGATCCTCCAGTCTCTTCATCATCTTCATGACCCTTTGTTGGACTCTCTCTGGCATGTCCTTCTCACTTTTGTACTGGGGAACCCAGAACCCAGCACTCCGGGTCTGGCCTCACCAGTGCCAAGTGGAGGGGAAGGATCACCTCCCTCGACCTGCTGGCAATACTTTGGCTAATGCAGCCCAGGACACCATTCGCTGCCTTTGCTGCAAGGGCACACTGCTGGCTCGTGTATGACCAGAGTTAGAGCTGAGCTCTCACCAGAGCCTGACTGAAGTCGTGGTTTAGTGGTGGTTTTGGCAGTGTTAGGTTGATGGTTGGACTCAATGATCTTAAAGGTCTTTTCCTACCTAGACTATTCTATGATTCTATATCATTTTATTAATATTATTTGCTGAAATCTTTCTTGCGGTGTTTACTCAGGCTGCAGTAAATTAGCTCTTTTTTTTTTCCTTAAATGTGTGTAGCCAACAGTATCAGCAAACAAGGCATGAAAAAGCGACTGGAGTATAACTGATATTTGCTTAAGTTTGAAGAGGATTTGAATCAAGCTCTAAGACTTGAACCATCCCATGTGTCACAGGGAGTGTTCACCCAGGAATCAATGGCATTACCAATATGTCAGTGTTAGATACTTCAGTGCTCATTGAAGCAAGGGAGAAGAGATCATTTCAAGAGAAGCTATTTGGAGGAATAGCTCAGTTCATGACATGAATGGGTGCATTTATGAGAATGCTACCATATAATTATACATATTAATTTAGCTTATTCAGGAAGGAGACAAGCCCTGCGTGCCCAGCACAGTCTATAAGTATATCTGAGCTGCAATAAGGAGGGCTAATGCAGGGACTGTGTGGTATTATATATAGCTTGTACTTTCAAAATCTGCATAGCCTATTTAGGATTAGGTATTCACATCTCACTCCGGTAGGTCAAGATATTTATGGGAATATGATGAAAAAATATGGGTTTTCTTTCCATCCTCTGCCATGTTATTGTTAGATGGGATAATGTAATATCAGGATCTAGATATTAACTTATACATAATCTGAAAATAAGAGATTTGTGAATGACCGCTTCCAGAAAAGCTTTTATCCTTTCCTCAGCTTTTGTGAAGTGGTAGGTGTCATTATGATGACACCTCTTAGTCATGGAAGAGAGCTATAGTCATACAGGTGAGCTATACTTCCCAGGCTAAATAAAACCCAAGAGCTTTGAGATCACCAACGTAATAAAGTTGATTTTCATAACTTTAAGGCAGCTTACTCAAGTTAGGTAGCAAAACAACATAGGAAGGCCAAAGCAGTCAGTAATTCCAATGAGTTGTGGCAGTTCCCAATGTAAAGCCACAGGAGACACAAAAGTGCTACGGTGAGTGGCTCCAAGTGGCATTCTTTCATCTTTGAAGGAAGAAGGCAATGATGAAAAGTTAAACGTTCGTATACCTGTAGCTTCTTGTATGAGTTAGGAAACATCCTTTGCTTGAACTGTAAATCCGTTGCATAAATGGTCAAGTAAGCAAATGCAGCCAAAACCGAGACTTGGAAAAGACCATTTGTTTACTAGTGATAAAGCAAAATTTTCTATTTCTGTAAAAGATGATTAGGCTTTCTGCTATGTAAATGGTTTTCTGCTTTCTTAAATGTAAATTCGAGACAAAATTCAGTGCAATATTGTATTGCTCCGTGCAATTTCTCATTTCTTTTCCAGCCCAAATCATTTTGTGTTATCCAGTGATGTTGCAAGGACCGTGGTATCTGTTTTCTGTGAAAATAATACAACCATATTCAGGAAAATGCATATTCTGTTTGTAAGAAATTGCTCTAGCTTTCCTTATGGACAGAAATAGGTTTTACCTAAGTTTCTAGCTGTGAGCTCATCTTATATATGCTAATTTAAATCCATGGACATCCAGAGGAACGGAAATGGGATCTCAAAAAAGACGCTGTATCATGTGTGATTATTTACCACGTGGCCAACCTTCTTTCTTTAGGAAGAGGTTGCCTCACAGTCACTAACAGCCCCTAAACTTTGATCTGTTTTGTTATGAATCCACTGGGCTCTTCCGACCGTGCTTGGTACATGATAACTGTTTAGATATGACATGAGTTTACAATATTGAAATCTTTGTTTTATGATAAGCAGGAATAAGATCAGATGATCTGTATTTGCTTATTTGGTCTCCTCTGTGAACTGAATAGCCTTTTTGTACCTTCTAGGACTGAGCTTTACAAATAAACCCTCCAAATTCTCAGGATAAAAGATTGCAGTGTCCACAGTGTATTTATCAACCCTTAAGAAATGTATTTGAAAAACTGAACAGTAAAACCAGAGTGAAATGTATTGTAATCAACTGGAGTGTCTCTAAAAAGGAAGTGGAAAAATCAGTTTTAACACTGCTGGGGCACAAGAATTTCATAAAGTTCATAAAAGGAACGACCTGTACCTTGTGGTACAGCTACTCTAGTCAAATACTGAAGTGACAAAGTCAACAACAGTCCTGCTTTCTAAAAATAAATGTATAATGCATTGCATTTTTATGGCAGATTTTACTTAAAAATAGGCATTACAAATAAACCCTGAAGCTTTAAGATACCTCAGTGAGAGATTAAACTTGCAGGCGTACCAACCTCAGGCTTGCAGGCAAACTGAAGCATTGGCAGCGTTTGGGAGCAGATCGTGGGAAACCCGTGAGCCGGTGGGGCAGAGGCTTTGCTTTGCACAGCTGTGCAAAGAGTTGCCATAATAGCTGTCTGCGGCAGCAATCCCTGCGTCGGAGGAAACACGAGGAGCGCCTGTTCTCCCTCCCCGAGGAGGCACAATGCTCAGCAGGGCCCGGGGAGGGCGGAGGGAGTGCCGCGGCCTCGGGTTCTGTCTCCGCTACTCCGGAGGAAGGCGCTCCGAGAGATGCTCTTACAGATGGTGCAAAACAGACGGGTGAGAAAGGCCCCAGGGAAACTGTCCCTGCCCTTGATACGGTTTCCACAGCGCTGCCACTGCCATGCCCGGCGGTGGGAGGCCACCAGGCTGCCACCTCCCCTGCGGGACACAGCGGTGGGAGGCCGCCAGGCTGCCACCTCCCTTGCGGGACACAGCGGTGGGAGGCCGCCAGGCTGCCACCTCCCCGGGGGTGCTGCGAGCCCCGGCTGACCTCAGCCTTCAACGCCACCATTTCAGCCACAAAGTTTGCCTGTCTTGTGCAGTTTGCAATAGCATTTTTTAAACAATTTTGTATAAAAACCAGTAGACGGGTGCATTTTCTGTTCTTCTTCGGCTGTCTTTTTTTTTAAAAAAAAAAACAAACAAAACAAACGCTTTAAATAGGAGATCAGCAGCAGGGGACCGGGCCGGGGGGCCGAGCGCAGCAGCGGCGGCTGGGCCGCGGGGGGACCCTGTGACTCGACACGTCTCAGCCGTGCCATTATAAGCCACCACGTCCGTCTTCCCCCTCGTCCCTCCCGCTGGGCTGCGGCTGAAGGCGAGCGAGCCGCCGCGGCGGCGAGGGGACAGTACCACCGAGGAGGCCATTTTGGAGCCGTTGAGGGAGAGACCGAGCGGCCGGCGGGCGCGGCCGGGCGGGACCCGGCCCCCCGCGGCAGGTGAGCGCGGCAGCACCTGGCGGGGGGGGGTGGGGCAGAAGGTGAGCTGCCCCCGGGCGGGCAGCCGGTCTCATGGGGCGACGAGGCTCGGCGAGGCCGCCCGGCAGCTCCCGCTGCTCGCCCAGCAGCCGCGGCCCCTCGCCCCGCGGCGGGGCGGGAGGGCGGGGCGGGGCGCGGCCGGCAGGGGGCGCTGTCCCGCCGGGCCCGCCGCGCGGGGCAGGGGCTGCCGGCAAGGGTTAAGGAGCGGGCGGCGGAGCCCGGCTGCCCCCGCCGGGAGAGTGGGGAAGGAAAATAAATGTAGCGGGGGAGTGGAAATTAAAAAATAAAGCCAGACAGGCATCCGGGGCCGCGGAGCGCTCCCGCCTCTCCTTCCGCCGCCCGCCCGGGGGGACAGCGCGGGCCGCGGCGGCCGGGGCGCAGCGGCGGGACGACAATGCAGCAGGCGGAGAAAGCAGGAGGGGCAGCGCACGGCAACATGGAGGGAGGCGCGGAGCGGGCCAGCCCCTGATGCGGCTCTTTCTCCTCCTCCTCCTCCGGGCAGCGGCTCCGGCGGCGATTCCCTCCCTGGCGGCGGCTGGCGGCGGCGGGTGGAAATGAGCAGGTCGGCGGCGCTTCTCCTCTGCCTGCTGGGCTGCAACGTGTGGAAGGCGGTGACCAAAACCTTAGGGGCGCCCGAGGCGGCTCAAGGTCGGTGCGGGAAGGGCGGCGGGACCGGCTCGCTTTGTGCGGCGGCCCCCGGGTCGGCGGGGCGGGGGGGGGTGGCTGCATTGTGCGAGCGGCGGCAAACTTGGGGGGGTCGGGACGGGGGTTTGTTGGAGGAGGGCGGCGATGGGAGACCTCTCTCGGCTCCCACCGCCCGCCGGCTGCGGGGCGCCGCCCGCTGCAGCCCCCCCAGGCCTGGGGAGGTGAAGACAGCCCCGCGGCGGAGGCGGGTGCGAGCCCTGCTGCTGGGGAGCTTTTGTTAACGGAAGGGGCAGGGGCTGCCGCCGGCCTCATTGTGCAGCCCCCCACCCCCGCCTCCCTCCGCGCCGCCAGAGCTGTTGCATTGCGTCCTTCTCCCCCGGTTCTCCCGCTGCAGGGCCCGACGCGGCGGTGAGAGGCGGGCTGAGGGGCACCGCAGGCCCTGCCCCCGGCCGTGGGGGGCTGCGGGTTCGCCCCCCGGGCTGGCGGCGCGGCTCGGCCCGCCGCCCCGGGACGTTTCCGGGCCTCGGCCAGGCCTTTTGTTCGGAGCGGTGGGCTGCCCGCCGGCCGGGCGGGGGCCTGTCACGGCGCCGGGCGGCCGCTGCGCCCCTCGGGTGCCGGGGGGGAGACACTTCCCCGGGCGGGCTGGGTCGCCCTCCCCCTCCGCCCTCACCCGGGCGGGAGCAGAAGCCGCAGCGGGGCAGTGCCCGAGCCCCCCGGGAGGCCGCGGCGGCGCCCCCGGCACCTGGGGCAGCTCCTGGGCCGGGCCGGGCCGGGGTCCCTTCCTTCATCCTCACAGGTGCCGTTGCGAGGCCTCCCCTCGGCGGCGAGGTGCACCTGCCCTCCCGCCTCACACCGGGTGGAAATGCGGCGGGGGAGACGATCCCCCCGTGCCCCGCTTGCCCTCGGCCTTGGGTTTGGTGGCAGGAGGGTACCCTGTTCCATCGGCCTCTTCCCGCCAGGCTCTGACAGGGACCCTGTGGCAGCATCGCTCCTGCCGGCATCGTGGCTATGTTAGGAAGCAAAAAACTTGTCTCTCAAAGGGTACGAAATCTGTGAGGAGGTGTTGTGTCCTCCCCCGTGGCCAGCGTTAGCGTCGTGGCGTGTGTTGTCAAGCGGCTACATGTGTCATCTGGGGTGAGAGGTAGTACCTGGCTGTGGGTCAGCAGTGTCCTTCCCACTGCTGTGGGGTGGAAGTACGACATGCAAAGAGTGTGCTATGTCCTGTTTCCTCTAAGCTTTCCTGTCTTGCATGTCAGTAAGAATCAGTAAGCGATGCTTGCTGCAAGAAGGAAAACGTTAAAAGTAGCCTTTTTGGCCTCTCTTCGTGGTTGTATTTGTGGTATGCTAAGTAAGATCTAGGTGGGCCTGTGTTCTCATACGGAGCGTTCAAAAGGTATTGGCATCTTGTAGCAAAACCTACCATGCTAGGTAATCTGACATCAAATGTAATGTCAGATTCTGCCTTTTTAAGGACAAAACAATAGCAGTTCTGCAATAAGAAGTACTAAACTGTAGCTCAGAGGCCAGTAAACTTGGGACTGTACTGAGTTTATTGATAAACTCAGGTTGGATGGGACTTTGAGCAGCCTGGTCTAGTGGGAGGTGTCCTCGCCCATGGCAGGGGCATTGGAACTAGATGATCTTTAAGGTTCCTTCCAACCCAAACCATTCTATGATTCTACGATAAGCGTGCCAAAAAACCAGAACTGTGTTAATCCCTTGAAGCTAGCACTTCAGATACCAAGGTAATATCAAAATCTATTTTAATTTCTGTACCATAGGGAAAATCTCTTTCATATATGTGATCCAAGTGGTGGGGTATTGGCAAAATTAGTGCCTTTTAGTTGCCCTGTCAGTTTCATCTTCTATTGTCAAGCTCAGTTCATGGTATGTGAAAAGACTTGTCTCTATAGCTGCTACATCCACATCAAGCCCGATAGCTGATTATTTAAGTAATAGCAGCTATGTCAGTGAGTAGAGAACATTTCTATCTAAATGGAATGGTCTAATTTTATCTTCCGTGTAAGAACATCTGAGTTTTCATGGATAACATCATTTTCTAAAGTCTAATTACGAGCCCAGTCTTTACTCTTTGAGCATGTACATTGGTAAGTGGATATGTAGAGCTAATCTCGTATAGAAGCGTATTCTGCTGACTAGTTACCAGCTACTTGCCACAAGTCTTTTTTTGAAAGTATTTGCGATGCCAGTTTGTAGCCTTGAATAAGTTCCTAATCATCAGGTGTCATATCTTCTGGGGAAAAGAGTTTTAGTACCAGGCACGTTCCTGGTTTGTATACTGAGCACAGTAAGTGCCTAAAAGGTTGTAAAACCTAAACCAACTGTTTTTCCCTCCTGCCCTTTTAGCACCATGGTGATAGTTGTAGCTACAGGTGAAGGACCATTGCCGAAGTTATGGGATGTTTGCAGATGACTGACTTTCCCCTTGTGCCTGGGAAGAGACTAGTGAAAATCCGGGCAACTGGTGAGAAAGCTGGAGGATGCCATCAGGGAGTAATTGCTTCAGCTGCACTATTTATTATTGGACAGGTTACAAGAGACTAGGGCAGAGAGCCCTCCTTGTGGTGGGACAGATTAGATGAGACTCAGTTAAGATGTTCCATGCCTTGGTCCAAATAGTTCTTGGATTTGGAGCTGTTTGAAGCTGGGATTTGTAGTCAGTGTTCTGGTTAAGGAAGGGATGAGGAACGATGCTTTGCATTGAGCGTTTCTCTCTTCTGCTGCTCTCAGCCGTGTGTTCAGACAGTCCCGGCTTCAAATTCTGCTCGGCCAGACTGATTACGTAAGTTCTGAATACGGTGCTGGTAATTAAGCTCTCCATTTAGCACACTATTTAGAAAATTGGATGACTTTGGCACTCTGTTACATTACTTGATTCATTATGCAGATCTGTTGGGGCCTCTGAAGGTCACAGAGGTACCCTCTAAGTTTCAGTTAACTTGTTTTCTTTAATATGGTAAAATCCAAAAGGATGAGTTGTTTGTTTTTGTCAGTGTTGACGCTTAGAGCTGTAGCAGTGAAGTTGTTAGAAGTGCATGAAGGTACACTTTAGAACTGGTAAGGCTCTTCAACTTCTCTTCAA
This sequence comes from Rissa tridactyla, assembly GCF_028500815.1. Lineage (NCBI taxonomy): Eukaryota > Metazoa > Chordata > Aves > Charadriiformes > Laridae > Rissa > Rissa tridactyla. Next base: position 144,574,369 of record NC_071467.1, on the reverse strand, counting down.
CTTAAAACCTGACAGTTGTTTTGGATGAGGACTAAATTAGGGTTTTGAGATTTTTTGGTGGTTTGTTTGTGTTTTGTTTTTTTTTTTAATTGTTCTATCAGGTATTCCAGAACTTAAATCGGTTTGAATGCTGAAATGAACGTGTAAAAACTTTAATTAAAACAAAAAAACCAAGCTACCCCTTAAGCTGCATTCCTGTTGGGAATTGATGATTTGTCTGATGAGACAAAATACACAATGAGTTTCCTTCATGTGGACGGATCCCTTAAAGTTAGGGAGCCTTGGCAAAGAGGAATTTAAGAGTTATGTGAAGAGGTAACGCTAGCCCAGGGAGAATGTAAGCAAAATCGGTGTAATTTGAGAAGGGGGTAAATTTCATTGTCGCCTGTAAATTTCGCTTCACAGTAGATGATGAGGGTGACTCATTCATAGGTGCTAGGGAGGCTCTTTTTAAGAGAAATCCTAGAATATTGTGTTGTATTGCAGAAGTCCAGTATGACTTTTGTCTGCTACAGTGGGTATGGGTTTTAGTTGGTCTCCATGTTTCATTAGTTCAAAGCGAAGAAGTTATGAATAATAAAATAATATGAGTAATAAATGGTACCCAGTTCAAGGATTAGTCTATTAGTAGGTGAATCTACTCAGGATATCCCACCTTTGTAATCCCAGAATGAGATCAGACAGATATTTTTTCCCTAGTGTGATGGTGAAGAGAAGTTCAGCTGTTGCTGCTTAATCAGAATCCGTGGTATCTTCTCCCTCTGTGCGCATGGAGGACAGGAGGGTTGATGCTTGAGTGCTGCTGTTTGGAATTGCCTGCCTGCGAACAGCTATTACATTACTTGATGTTGTGAAACCTCATTTCACAACCATTTCAGCTGGACATTTTGTAAAGGCTTCCTTTCTGGACAGCACAGTAACAGCTGTGAGGAGACCCTCAAGTTCTTGGCTTTTTTTTTTTAAAGCTAGTTATCCCAAGCTTGCAGTTTTAGCCATGATGATAAAGTTTAGATGATGCAGAAATAAAGTCTTTCTCTCATCTTGTGCTGCCATACTGTCTCTTCTCAGCCAGCTGCAAATTACTAAAGACCTTCAAATGCAAACTTTTATTTCATTGAGACCACAAATGTACTCATAAGAGTAGAAGCTAAATTGCTCTAAAGCAATACAAAAGATGTTGTTTTGTTTTAGTGGAGGAGCAAGTTGTTTACTTAGTACTAGATGGTATTGTAAAATCTTAATGAGGATGAGGTATTTGTTGGTTTTATCGGTTATCAGATCCAGGTAAGCACTAGATTTCTTTTTCTTTCATGTTTACCTTGAACTACTAATGCCTGTAAATACCTAGTAACAGATTTCTCTCAGGCAGACAAACAAGTTATCTAGGTGAGCTGAGGGTTTAAAACAGCGGTCTTTTTCTGCTAAACATTTGCATTTGCCTTTTTGCTTGTGATACCTTGCAGTAAGTGATTCAACTTACCTTAAATGATATGTGTGCGCACTTGTCAAGTGACAGCAAATTCACATGCTGTCTTTCCTTGTGGTCATTTGTCCGGTTCTGTCTTGAGACAGTGTTGATTGCCGTGTGTTACCTAACACAAAGGTTAAAACGACCTTCTCCCTCCCCCCTCTCTTTTGTCTCTCTTTTTTTTTTTTTTTTTTTCTTTAAACCTCACACTGACACCTCTCACTGCTTGAGACTAGAACCTGGTTCATGAAATTTTTAGGGACGGCTGCTTTCTGTGCCAACTTCTGGCCAAGTGAATGGTTTCAAATAGCAGTCCCCTCTCTACAGGAGAGGTTTCTGGTAGCAATGAAATGCAGTTTTACCATATGCTTGTTAATTTAACAGAAGCCTGGGTACATGTATTTGCATGCTGGGGAGGAAGGAGGACTGTACTTTTAGGTTTGTTGGAAAACTTCAGAAATCTCCAATGGTTTTGGTTCATGGAGGAGCAGAAATGTCACTGCCTTTTGTTAGTACAAGCTTCAAATCAGTTTTTCACTTGTGCTTTCTGTGGACAATGACTAGCCACGGTCTTGGTGTGTGAAGAAAACGGAGAGGAAAATGTGTGTCAAGGAAACTTGATGTATAGGTTGTACCAGCATAGGTATGCGCAGTACCTGCTAGCTTGGTAGTTTAAGCTTTAATGGCATTTCTTAACAACCCTGCTTGAAGTTTGGCTGTTGGATAGCAGCATGGTTAGGCATAACGCTTCTTTTCTAGTACGTTTGATCAATACAATTGCATCATGTACCTGGAGCTTAAAATTTAGGGGGATAGCTATTTTTCCAGTCAGCCAAAGGCAAACTAAATAATCTCTCCAAAATATCTGAAACTTGAAATCAGGGCGTGCACTTTCAGTATGTCTGTTACCTTATACGCTGATCACCTTATGCAAGCTGCATTTTTTGTAGGATTAATTTCCCTTTGCTCCAGTGTATATCAGTTCTGCCTTTAGATATGAAGAAAGGTAGCTTCTGAGAGAACTGCAGTGTTGGTATTCTGCCTCTCCCACAGGTCTCAGTGGTTTTACCTGTCAGGAAGCACAAGTAAGGGAGGCAAGAAGCCTGTGTAAAGGGTTGTATTTACTAGAACAAATAAGTTTAATTATAATAAATATAGTATGTGCTAATAACATACACTAAAACACTTTGTTTGGGAAATACCAGAGTGCTTTTTTCTTTTTTTTTTTTTTTTTCCTTCCCTTCAGGAATTACAGAAACATTTTCCTGTAAGCTGGTTTACATTAAGTTTTCAGTTAATGTAATATCTGGCTTGTTGTGCATGGGTAATAAGCATTACACGTATGCTTTTTACAAACACCATCTTTAGTTTTATTTGAAACCAGAAAGATATGTATACATTTGTTAATACAGAGCCGTAAGAATGTGAACATACTGTAATTTCTTGTTGCCTTTAATAAATGCATTGAATCTTTAAAATATTAAGACACAATCATATTTGACATAATGGCGAGTCTGAGCCCTTGAAAGTAATATTTAAGTATATTTCAACATAGAGCAACATTTTTATTTCATGTAAAATGCCAGTGTTCTGGTTCAGGTATACACATGCCTCTTTTTTGCTAGCTTAAAGAGCAACAGATCTGGAGACGGTCTGAAGGAAAAAAAGCATTTATGTACAGTATAGTCTGTACATTTGGCTCCGTCACTAGCTGCTTGGGGGATTTGGGTATATTTAAACAGAACTGCTGTGGATATAAAGAATGTTTTGAATAGAAACTGTCTCTGCAGGCAGGGCATAAAAGTCCCTGGAAATCCAGCACCGAAGCTATCTTTTTAATTGTTCCTGCTCTTAGCTTTTGCAGTTCTGCGAGCTGTCACTGCCTGTGCCGTTCCATGGAGACATGCTAGGGAGTGAAATCCTGTCTTTATCCATTATCTGTACACCTCCTGCACCAGGAGGTGAAGCCTCCCTGTCACTGTGAGTAGGAACCTGCACTGTGGAAAACCTTGTTATGCTGCTGGAATGGTTGGTTTTCAGATGGGGAAGGCAAGAGCACGTAACAGTAGAGGGGACCCCACATAAGCCTTGCTGGATTTGGGGTGACCCTTGTAGGGGCCATCCTCAGCCTCTCTGCCCTGCGTGAACCAGGCTTCGAGGAGACACGGCAGCAACTGCAGTTAGCAGGGAGGAAGCGGGGTGCAAGGGGAAGCCAAGGGGAAGGAAGTAGCAGCATCCTTTTGGCTTGAGGGCAGCAAAGGAGCTGAATCCAATAAGGTGTAAAATGCTTCCAGTTTTCCCAAGTTCTAGCTGCAGAAGTGCTGAGAACCACACTACTGTGTGGTAGGTGTGAGTGATGGAATAGCAATGCTTAACAGTAAAGGGGAGCTTTCCTTGACAGTCAGTGAATGCTGAGATAAGTAAGAGGTAGAGGCATAAGGTCCTCCTCCTTTGTTAAAAACAAACAAACAAAAAACCAGAGAGGCCGCCTTCTTCGTGCAGTAAGTAACACAGGCGATATCAGTCTTGGGAGCCCCCTCTTGTTTCATCCCACCTTTGTGATTGTCATCACTGGAAAAAACAGTGTCTTTCATCCTTTATAAGTAAGGGCGTATACTGATACAGCAACAAGTATTTCTCAAATGATGTTGTGAGACTTGCTTGATAATAAAGCAAAAACAAATTAAGCTAAATCCTGTATCTGGACTGCTGCTGGCTGGAAATTAATGTATCGACAGTTTTGTCCAGCCCCCTCGTGCTCTGCCATACTGTGAACAGTTGTGCAAAGTGAAAGATTAAGATCCAAACATCTCAGCTCTCAGTTTGTGCTTGATATGTGAATGTAAGATGTAAGAATGCAAGGGATATGCAGTTGTCACCCAGGGTAGGAGGCATCTTGCCTGACGCAAATGTCTGCAGTCTGCAGGTGTCTAGATCTTAGCTAGTTGTGCATGGTCCTTTTACAGACATTAAGATCTAATCTTTTCAGCTGGTGGAGCTGAGTGCCATTCCCGTCACCTGGAGTAAGCACTTTTGGTCAGATGAATCGTGCTGTGTGGATCTCCACTGACGAGCATGGCAGCCTAGACAACGCTGTTTGTACTGCCATTTAGTCAGATGAATCCTCCCTTAAATAATGTAACTGGAATTGTCATCAGTGCAGTTGTTGCCCTCTGTCTCGGCCTTAGAGCTACTGAATATATACCATGTACAATATATACTATGTGAAGGAACACACACTCTTGGATTACCTGGCTGGTGGGTTATCTTGCATTTATCGAGACTCAAACTAAGAGTTATTGTCTATTTACATTTCTAAACCATTTGTCTTTGTAGCATTATGCTTATGAGCCTAAGTGTCTCACTCCCAAAAGTAAATAAATAAAAAGAAAAGTTTGGAAACAAGTTAGGAGGCTTGCAGAGTTGTTTGGGCTTGTCTGCATGGTTTTTTTTCCATGTTTTTAATTAGCTTTGTATTCCCAAGAGTTGATTTATTTTGGATTAAGCTGCATTGTTACTCTCACCTTTGTTTTCTCTTACTGGTGTTTGTGTAGCAATGTGGTAAACCAGATCAAGGAAGTTATCCAACTGAAAACTCCTGTGTGCACCAGTTCAGTGTTCACCTGGATCACTTCCCCAGTTGGATTCATTGGGAATTACACAAATGCTGTTGCTGGTGCAGAGGAAAGGGTGGAGAGGAGCCGATAAGGGAAAGCAGGGGCTTCACAGCAGCAGTGCCTGTTGATGCAGGATTAAATTGTTTGTAGAACTACAATATAAGATGTAGGACACAACATCTAGCAAGTTAACTGTTGTAGAAGTTACTGCTCAAAGGAGACAGCTGTTGTCTGAAAAATGTGATACCATCCCATTGCTCAAAGAAAAAGCATAAAGAATTTCTTGAAAACTAATTTGCCTACAGTAAATGGAAAAACTGCATTAGAGCAGTGAATACTGGCAGACCTGGACCTAGGTACTGGCGGACAATTTGAGACGCTTTCAGCTGTGGCTGTCTCTGTCTCGATCAGGACAGGTTTTTGTCACAGATACTCCAGTTTGTACCCTGCATGGTAGTTTAAACAGACCTTCATGCGCAGTTTCAGCTCAAGTGAACTGTGAGATGTACTGCTTATGAGTGTCTCTCCCAGTTGTAGGATCATGGGCGGATTAGTACTTGAGTTGTCTTTCCTCTGCTCTTTGGGTGTCCCAAATGGCTCCAGAGGAAATGATGCGCTTTGGCTGGTTTAAATGCTGAAGAAAAGTGGAGGGCAGTACTGGGCACTTAGCATAGCATTCTGGTAGAGTAACTTTTGTCGGCTAGCTGTGAATGTACTATTTAGCATAATTACCACATGACATCTGATAGTGTCTGGTCACTCCTCTCTGAACTGTCTGTCAGCCAGAGCGATTCCCACTTCCCTCCAGATAATTGCCTTGCTTTCCTTAGTTACTGCACTTCTACATTGATGTCTCCTAGATTAGGCTGTCTGCTGAGAGATAAGAAGTTTTCGCTCCTTATCCTACCCTTCCTCCTTCTGTCCCTGTGTTGGCCCTCTCGTATCTTGAAAGGCTTGGAGTGCTTTTGCTGCAGACTGGCAGGAAAGCCTGCTAGGGAGTGTTCATGGCTGTTTCTTATTTCTGTTTGAGTCGGGCAAGCATTGCTAGGGAAATAAATGGGTCCAGGAGCTCTGGAGAGGACTGATGTTCTGCGGGGGGTGAGGCGGACGAGGACGGGAACACGCCGCTGGGCAGCAGGGTGATAAACTTGTCCAGGCGCCGCATTGTGTTTGCAGAATGGGTGGCATCAGCTCAAGATGGGAGCAACAGTTGCTCCCTCTGCTTCCCTCTGAATTGTGCTCCTGGCAAGTTCTGAAACCTGCTGAGTAGCATGCTGACCTGGACAAATATTACAGTAGTTTAAAAAGCTACTTGTGGTAATAATGTTGACAGACACAGTGAAGCACAGCAATATACTTGCTCTTTTAGCTTTACTGCTGGTACCCAGGGTATTCTTGCAACTCAGCTTATTTCAGCGTGTGGTGCTGCAGTTGAGGTCCTGGCAAATAACTTAACTTTGAGCCAGTCTCTAGGTTCATGATGTATGATTTACAGGAGCCAGGAACACAGATGTTTGAAATGAGAGCTGTTTTTTCATTGTTTTGCAGGGTGCCTGTGTGGGAGGACTGTTACTTTTTCCCTTACTATTAAAACTTTAATATGAAGAAGCTCGTTTTCTTAAAAAGCTAAAATTTCCTTTGTTCTTACAGGATAGTTATTTCATTCTTTAGTATACTGCTAGTTAAAACTTTTTAGAGGGAACTGTTGCATTAAACTTACTTGATGTAAATATTGTTGTTAGCAGTCTACCTGAAAATTAAAAATACACTTGCTTCAAGCAGCCTGAAGCAGTAGGAGCAAGAGCTTCTAATGGGATGAATTTCAAGTTGTCTTATTGCTGCAAGCAATTGAGTTATAAATGCAGCAGGCTTTGGAATATTAAACTAGTAAAAGTATTTTAAAAAAAATCAGTTGTTGAAGGAAGAGAACCTGCTGTACTAAAATTCATGTTGAAAACTAGTCATTTTTCCAGACATTTGATTAGATAAGGACTTCCTTCTTTAGATCAGATATGAATAGCTATCTGCTCTGTGAAGCTTTACCTCAGTGAAAACCACTTGGCACTCTTTAGCTATGTTCAAAATCTTGCTGGAGATCTTGTTTTAATTAGTAATTTTACCTGTGAGTAGGTAGTTAATCTTTCAGTAACAGTCTCTTTTTTTTTTTTTTTTTTTTAAGCATGGTTTACTATTGCTGCTGAAAGAGCTGAGTGAGCCCTCTCAGCAGATGTTGTCATTAGAAGGGGGATCGAAGCAGTGTCACGTCACAAGCTAACTTTCTGCACAGAAAAAATCCTTGTGTTTTGAGGGGTGAGGGGCTAGGTAACACACAGTTGAGCAGTTTTCGTGGTGGTGTCCTAGAAAGGTAATGGTTATTCCCATGTGCAAGTTAATGCATGCTTTTAAGTGAATACTCCATACTTTCATAAATTCTTTTGTGGTGAAGAAAAATTAAAAAAGAGTGTATATAAGCTCTCAAGATAAAACTCTTATAAATAAGTGGTAGCCCTGTAGAGCCCTTCACAGCAGTAGAGAATCTTTGTTTCCAGTGGATGATTGCACCGAAACAAGGATGCTTTTTAATATCTGATGCGTCCAAGTAGCAAGTCTTGCATCAGTTAGCTGCTCGGAATGATTAAGTGTCATCTTCCCTTATCCCTAGTCTGTTTGCATGGTGAAAGATACTAAAGCTCAAATTCTTATGGCCAAAGTCTCTCAGGTGTTTCTTCAGCCAGGTATTATTTAATCTGCGTGCATGTGCCTTACAGCACTGTGGTGATTTTAGCATATCCAGAAAGGTATATATTGAATTGGAGGAAGAGCAAATGCACAGACATGTTTCCTGACCGTGATGCTGATGTGGTGCAGAAATTTCATTGCCTCACTGTTATTTTATGCCATTCTGTCTACTGCTATACAGAGTAACAGCTGGTAAGGATATACTCTTAAGTAGTCCATCATGAAAGAGCTTCAGTACATCTGGGGGCTGGCTATAAACAAATAGTATCTGACAGTATTGGGTTGCAGGGCTGATCATTGCTTACTTTCTGGTGTGTCTTTGTGGAGGTAGTAAAGTGCAGCCTTCATTACTCCAAATCTTGTTAAAATTCAGAAAAGCCTTTAACGGCCCAAAGGCTTTGAATAAGATGCATTTGTTTGCCAAAAGGAATCACTCTTTCTCTTGCTGAGTTGCATCTCTAAGTTATTCTTATAGCATCTTGAATGTGTAATAAAAGTTAGCATTAATAAAATGGTGTGTCTCCCTTGGAGAAGAAACACTCGTGGCTTACTCTCTAGTTGCAGGATGAAGATACTTCTACTGTGCAGAAGGTAAGGTCAGGACTAAAGAGAAAGTGCGGTGACCAAGATGGCACAGTTGGCAAGGTCAGGGCTGGGAAGTAAACCAAGACCACACAACAATCAGGTCTTAATTCATGCCATTTTTACTTCAATGATTAGGGAGCTTTTAACAAGTTTACTGATACTTGGTGATGACAGTTTCTTCTTGGACCCTTGTGGAATATTTTTCAGATTTAGATTTAGATTTCAGATTTGCCCTTTTCTTGCCATGCCATGATTTCAGTGTCACACTTGTATGAGTGTGAAATGTGAAGCCAGAAAGCTGCCTGGTAGTGGGATGCACGGTGGGGCATCAGCAGCCTAGGCTGGCTTTCCGCCTTCGAGGAAGGCAGACAGCCCTGACCCGATATTGTTTTGGAAGTAGGTACAAAGCCACTTGTCCCCAAAATGGATGGCAGGCTTGGTTTCTGAAAAGATATATATACATGGATTATAATATATATGTATTATTAATATATATGTAATGAAAGGAAGGAGAGGGGGGAAAAAAGGGGAAAAAAAAAAAAAGGCATAAAGATGACGGAATGGCATGTTAAAGTTCCTATACAGGAAATGAAGTTTGAATGGGTTGCAGCTACAAGTTACTAAGAAGCTTCTTCCTTTTCCCCTTTTTCTCTTTCCCTCACCTTCCCTTCCCTATTGAGATGAGCTTGATTTTTAACTTTGTTTCAGTCTACCAGAAGACAACCTACATTTTCAAAAGTAGTCATGTAAACAAATCAGTATTTCAAACGTACTAGCAAGCTTGATGTTGCTAGTAACATCAGAAATCTCATTTCATGTTCTTAAGCAGCAGGAGGATAAAACACTTCAAATCCAAGGTGCTGTTAAAAAATCAGTACTTGTCTGTAGTTCCAATGCAGGAAATACCATAGGAAGCAATTATTTTAATTCAAAAGTGAAGAAACGCAGATGAATGTTGATTTTGGAGAAGGTTTCTGATAACTAATTGAACTTGTAAATAATGTTTTGTGTGGTCTAATGCTTGGTTTAGCTTTTTTTATTATTTTAAACCCAGACTGGTGACCCATGATTTTATGAGGTAGCCATGTATTGCATTCAGTGGATCTCTTTGTCTTATTGGGAAATACAAATATTGTATGTTTTATACCACACTAAACAGAATAGGGGAGAAGAAAAGAACAATAAGTCCATTGATCCCTTTCCTTGTCATGAATTATTCAGATAGTAGTATGATTGGTTTTGTTAGGTTTTAGGGGTTTATTTAAGCCTTGTAAAGAGAACAAATGCAAACGTAACTAGGTATTATCTTCACACCTTAATTTATCTCAGTTTGTGTTGATTACCACGTTCCTGAGGCAAAAATAGTGAGTCGCTGTGTTTAGCTTTCCTGAATGGCTCTGAAAAACTATGAATTTAGTGTTCACTGGAATCCTCCTGTCTTCTGACTTCTGCTAGAAAACTGGGATGGATACAGTTGGGGGTTGGAGACCTCAGCATTTGTGCACACATGTGCAGATGTGCACGCATGCTTGTCTTGTAAAGCCATATGGTATGAATCAAAGCTTACCTCACAGTAGTAAAACTGTAATGCATTTTCCACCATTTTCAGTTATGCATTCATGGCATGATATTCTGTACTTTGAACAACTTACAGCGATTGTCCTTTGTAAATGCTCATTATTCTATGAAATTAATGTGTTATCCAGGATCCTTGGCTTCAGTTTTGTCCTTGGATTGCTGTGGCTATTTCAATAACACCAGAAGTTGCGTCGTCTTTTCTGCTCTCTTGCATTGTTCAAAGCAGCTTTGGCTTGCGAACGTATACAGATACGTTTGTTCTTTTTTGTTCATGGAAATAGATTTGAAATAAACTCTTGCTAGCAGATAGAAGGCATGTGAATTAATTGAGTGTATTAAGTATGTGTACTTTCTCGTTCAAGATTTTTAAACAATCTGTTGAGACCTCTAATTAAGCACCACTGGCTTCAGATCTTTTTTTTTCCTGCGGTTTTCATGGTATTTGCATACTGTTACCAGGAGTTCCTACAAATTTCCAACTTTCTCAGAAGAAATGGATTTTAATACTAGACTTCTAAATCTTTTATGTAAACCTATATCACTTAGAAGTTTTTTTCTCTCATATTAGTAGCTCAAGACAATTCAGCTGTTAGTCTGTGATAGTGCCTTCAATACTATTAAAAATTATCCCTTCAAAAAACCACAAATATGCTTAGCATTAAAATGGAGAGCTGACCTACTTTATATCTTTTATCTGTATTAAGATTAGCAGGGTTCCAGAGGTAGGTAGGATACCCTAAAAACTGACCAGATATTGAATCAGATGTATTTACTCAGAACTAGTGAGTTCCATGTATTTCTCTTTATTTTTCCCTGCTCAGTGGTGCTTTGTGCTAAAGCCTATGTGACTCTGTGTGACCAAAGGGGAAAAAAAACCCACATTGTACTCCCGAGATTATATTATCCCAATGTAAGGTAAGGCATTCAATTAAAGCCACAATACCTTGTAACAAGAGAATGGGATGTGGATTTTCTTAATACAGGTAAAAGGGACAGAATAATGTCTTATTCTGCAAGTTACATGAGTGAAAATCAATACTAGTAGGTCCTTGGCTTCTAACTATTCCTGTACTCTCAGCATACCTGTTTGGAACTGATGTGCTGTCATTTTTCTTTATCAGAAATATAAAGTATCAAGTAAAATTATGCATATTTAGATGACATAATGTGTCTTCTACATTGATCTTTTTGTACAGTTTGTAAACGCTGATCCATCTCTTCAGAATATGTCTGGTGGCTGAATCTTCTGCCACACTTCTCGTTTTTGACAAGAGGGCTTCTGTTGCCAGAACATGTCATGTAGAAATTGGCCTTGGTGGAGTGGCCAGTAACTTCTTCATGCGGTCAAGACCACTTTAACTTTCAGAGGAGATGAACATGTGTCCTCCTCAGCGTGCTCCTATGGTTCCCTTAGAGCAAGGAGCATGCTCAGGCCAAAGTATGAAGGAGATGAATAGTTCATCAGGGAGTTGTGCTAAGACTTGGTTGTTTCCTGATTCTTGGTTCTGGAGGCTGTCCATCCTCGTGGTGGTTCTGGAGACATTTTATGCTTTGTCAGATTCACTTGAAGTTGTCTCTTGATGAGTGTTTCCAACTGTGCGCTATAAAATTTGTATTACCTGTGTGTTTACTCATGAGTTAGTTGTCCCTGCTTGGCAAAGTTTCAACCTGTCCTTCCACTTGCTTTAAATACAGCTGCATTTCAGCTTCTGAAATACTCTCATCCATGTGTCGTCGTCTTCTCCCAGATTGTTAATCCCCATCAGAAGTGATTGAGAAAGATTTGATTGCTCACTGGTTCCTGGAGAGAGATGCTGAATGTGTGGGTGGAATAAGGCATTTTGCTGGCCTTTTCTACCATGCAGGGATGTGCATAGACGGGGCTGTACCTAGTATGCTGTGTTTCTGTGTGCGTTTTTCCTTCTTGAGGGAAGCTTGGTTAGCTTGATAGCCATGGCAGTATCTCATGGCTACTAACTGTTGTGGCGTTGGCCAGTCCTTTGTATTCTTTTTGACACATTGCATCCAGACTTAGAAGGTCTGTCATGTTGGCTTTTTGCCAACCAAGGATCCTAAATTGCGGCTTCTTTGGCGTGGGCTGATGTGGCAGAACATCGAGCCACGAGCAGGCTGTGCTCCTGCTCTTCACTCTCATCCCATCCCCACTGCTGCTGCTTTTTTAGTAACTGCATCCAAATCGCATGTATCTGTGCAATAATTGAAATTAAAAGATGATTCTTATGAACATTTTGTGAGCTCATTGGGGAAAATGGGGGAAAAAAAAACCAAACAAAAAAAACCCAAAACAAAATCATCTTACTGTCTTCTGTTCAGAAGAATGGTGGCTGCTGAGCAGTTGTTTTTGCCTTGCTGTGTGAGCTTGGAACAAATATCTCATTGTTTTGCTCTCAGTACTTGCAGGAGGCATATGCTGGGCGTCCACTGCCTACCACTGCTGTAACTTCTTGCTTGGCTGTTATATCTGTAAGTAGCAGTAGTGCATGAGGGCCCCAGCTTGCTGCTGGGGTTCTGGTGCGCTGTAACCTGTCAAGTTGTTGCATTTTTCTCCTTTTTCCATTGCCAGGGAGCTAAATTGCAGAAGTTCTGCTTTGTGACCCCTTCTAGTTCTGTAAGCTGTGCAGTAGGGAAAGGCAAATAGGGTAGAAACAGCGGAAAAAAGTTCATGTGAAAATGCAAGTAGTTGGAAGAGGTAAACAAAATAGAAGAGGGTACATGAAAGGTACTCATCTGTGACTTACTGTCTTTGGCTGCTTGTTCTAAATGGGTGAGAGAAGAATGTGTCCACCCTTATTTGCCAAAGGCTGACATGCCCAGGGCTGCTTCAGAGCTACTATCCTGCAATGCTGAGGAGGAGCTGGAGGGTAGTTTACTGTTCATTAGTTCTTGCTGACAGCTTGGGCTTGATGGAAGTGGATACTTCTGGAAGAAGTAAATTTAGTGCAAGGTTGTGAAATGATGGGGTAGCAGTTTATCTTTAGAAGTTAGCTTCTCTATCCGTGTTGGGTTTCTCTGCTTTAAGGGAGTTGTTATTGCCCAGATATAGGGGCTTGATGTAGTGATGCGTGATGTTTGTGTGATGGAACAGCCTTTCTCCATAGGTGCAGAAAAGAGGAGCTTATGGGAAAAAGGGCATTTATTTGAAGATTTATAAACAAGCACTTCTTTTTCTCACTCAATTGTGCAAAAGCTTCTGTCCTAGGTAGTCTCTTCAAAGACAGTCCGTGATTGCTATGTGGTGCTTGCTGTTCAGGTCTTGCATGCTGACCTCGTCTCTCATCTGATTTCACTATGGCTGGGTTTTAGTGCTATACGTTGGTCTTTACTTTCTCAGCACCATTAACAAGAAACCGGCGTGGTGTGTGCTTGAATACTGCCTCAAACTGCTCCTTTTTAGTAAGTGCTCAAGGTTTTATGCTCTTGTTTGTCCCTTTCACTGTAGAGTGCCGTTTGGCTCTGTCCTTGTCTCTCCTCTCTGCATATCTTCTCCCTCTAAGAAATCACACTGCTCTCTTCAGCCTTACCCATCGCTTCTATATAGGTCATGTTCCACTCTACATACTCTTTTAATGTTGATTTCTCTGTCTGTCTGTTCTCAGTCAGCTCCTGGCTACATCGTAATTTATTACAAGTGACAGATTTGGAGGAGGAGGTCCTCTGCTGTGTCATATCTCTGACTATTGTACTGATGGCAGATGATCGTGCTGTGACATTCCTCTGCTTGAGTGTTTTAAAAAAGTTCCAGGGTGGAGGAACTGACATGCTCTGCAAATAATAAAACCCAAAGGAGTTTAAAGTAACAGCTGCCAAACAGCTTTAACTCTTTACTTTCTGTCTTGGTTTATATTATGAGTGAGGAATAAAGTTAATATTTTTTTTATGAAAAAAAAATTTGGACTGTATAGTGAGCTGATGAGAATCAGATGCTAACTTTTTATTGTGTGATTCTTTGAAGAGTTAAAACATGATAGCAAGGGTGTTAATCTAGCAAATGTCTTCTGTTCATGTTTTAAACCCAGAATGAAAACACATGGATGTTTTTAATAAAAAGACAGATATTTAATTCCAAGAAATATACAGGTCTTATGCCAGAATAAATGCAATTTGTGATTTCTGGTTAATTTTTTATTATTATTATTTTAGAATTATTTCCTCGGGGGCCATTTGTAGTCTTTGGAACACTTTATAACTTTCACTAATAGTCTCAAGATTTTGTGTATTACATAAACTTCAGATTTCCTTGCTAGTAATCTGTGTTTATTTGACTTTCTGAACGCTATTATAGGCACCAGCAATAGGCTGTACTTGATTTTTGGATTACTTATTTCTTTATTATTATTATTTTTTAACTTTTTTCCTCAACTTCTTTTGTCTCCTTTGCTTTCAACCTAGAGCAGGATGTTTGTTAACTGCAGAACATGGAAAGCGAATATTTGCTAGCTGAAAGTAGAGGGAGGCTGTCTCATCTCTCCTTTTTGGTGTGCAAAATGATTTTTCAGAGTAGCTTGGTCTGCATGGTTGCAGTTGGTGCTAGTTTTGCAGAGCAGAAGTGGGGACTAGGTGAAATTCCTTAGTGTTATATTGTGGATCGTACCAAATGGCCCTTCTGCCATCTGATCTGTAAACGTATTACTGCAGAAATTACAGGTGGCGTGCAAGATGTGACCACAACTCTCATTGTAGATGGGGAGAGGTAATGAAGTGCAGCAATATGTTAACTTCCGTGTTTGACCTAAATATGTTTAGAATGCAGTTTTGAATATGAATTGTGAGCCCAATGAAAGTGTAGGAGTATGGGACTGGAACAGACTGGGTTGTCGTCTCTATTAGAAGGTACCACGTGAGCTCTTCTTAAATCTGACCTCATCCTAAAACTGAGTTCTGCTTGATTCTACCATTTGTGAATAAGAGGATGTTTCAAAGCATTTCACTGTTACTAGTAATATTGTACTATCCAGTGCAAAATTTTCAATACTTTTTATCTGCAACAGCAACCAAAATAGTTAAGTCATAGCTCATGAGTGACCAAACAGCTTGATCCATCTGGCTGAGTTCAGTGAAAGTCGCAGTTGTACACATGCCCTCATGGTAGTTTTTTGTTTGGGTTTTCTAATTTGTTTTTTCTTTTGTTTTAAAAAGGTTTTTAAAAAAAAAAAAAAGAAAACTTTTACAAGCTAAAGATTGGGCCCGTGAGGTCACTGCCAACAGAGGTGCTGAAAACCCTTAGCAGCACAGAGCCACAAGTGTTCAGAAAAGAAAGCAATTAATTCCTATCCAGTTGGTATTCACGAGAATTTAGATAACTGAACTGTGGTGGTAAGCTAGTGTGAACCAGATAATCCCGTATACTTTCCTTCTCCAGTCTTATCCAAATGAATGTAGCTTGCACATGGTCTTGTTTCTTTTAGACTGGGTTGTGAAATAGAAAAACAGCAGACAAGCTTGAAGGCATAAAGATTTTATCCATGTCTCAGACAAAGTTGGTTTTCCAAATTGTACATACCTCAATACAATTTCTCTGACTTTAATTTGATTAAGTTAATATTGAGACATGTTGAAGGAGGGGGAAAAAGGATGGTTAACGTCCATCAAGTTGGGGAAAGGCAGGCATTGAAATAGTGCGGGGCTAGAATCACAGAAGGGTTGAGGTTGGCAGGAACCTCTGGAGATCATCTGGTCCAACCCCTCTGCTCAAGCAGGGCCACCTAGAGCCAGTGGCTCAGGATTGCGTCCAGATGGCTTTTGAGTATCTCCATGCATGGAGACTCCACAACATCTTTGGGTAACCTGTGCCAGGGCTCAGTTACCCTCACAGTGAAAAAGTGTTTCCTGATGTTCAGAGGGAACCTCCTGTGTTTGTGGCCATTGCTTCTGGTCCTGTCACAGAATCTTCGTGGCTGGAAAGGACCCTTAAGATCATCGAGTCCAACCAAACAACCTACAATCTCTGCCACTACAGCATGCCCTGAAGTGCCACATCTAGACCTTTCTTAAATACCTCTAGGGACGGTGACTCAACCACCTCCCTGGGCAGGCTGTTCCAGGGCCTGACCACTCTTTCAGTAAAGTAATTCTTCCTAATATCTAATCTAAACCTCCCCTGCTGCAACTTCAGACCATTTCCTCTGGTCCTGTCCTTATTCACCTGGGAGAAGAGGCCAACACCCCCCTCTCTCCAACCTCCTTTCAGGTAGCTGTAGAGGGCAATGAGGTCTCCCCTCAGCCTCCTCTTCTCCAAGCTAAACGTGCCCAACTCCCTCAGCCTCTCCTCATGTGACTTGGTCTCCAGACCCCTCACCAGCCTGGTAGCTCTCCTCTGGACACGCTCCAGCACCTCAATGTGCCTCTTGTACAGAGGGGCCCAGAACTGAACACAGTACTCGAGGTGGGGCCTCACCGGGGCCGAGTACAGAGGCACGATCACTTCCCTGCTCCTGCTGGCCATGCCATTCCTGATACACGCCATTCCTGATACACGCTATTCCTATCACTGGGCACCACTGAGAAGAGCCTGGCTCTGTCATCTTTACAATAAAGTAGGAAGTGAGGAAAAACTGTGACATACTGTATTAGCATAATTATGCCACATTCAAAGCTGTTGTTTCCAAGTTGAACTTGGCTGGAAGGTGCTGCTACTGATAAGACCAGAAAGGGTGGAAAGGCTTTTGTGTTTGAAAGATTATCAAACTTTTACTACTTATTCATTCAGTAGAAGATATCTGTCTTGGAAATCAAGCCTTGCGTGTTCCCTCAAAATTATTAATTCCATTCCAGAGCCAAGAAGTTGCCAGTATGCCTATGCCAGGTTATTTTCAGTGGAGTTCTATTGCTTTCATAGCATTTGTTGTTAAAACATGAACAGTAACAGTACAAGGTGGGCTGCCAGAAATTTTGGATATTTAGCAATTGCTTGTGATCTAAAATATCTCAAGGACAGTGTTTTCACACTGCATCTGTCTATCCAGAGCTCTGGCTATGTAGAATTTAATATACAGGGAGTTGTGGTAGTACCCTGCTTGTATGTTGTTTAGTGCCATATGTGATGGCATCTGTATCTTATTTGATAAGCAGTTTTATAACATACTCCTTTTACTGTTTTCTCCTTATAGCTAAGATGTGATCACTGTAGCCTTCCAGATCAAGTAGAATCAGCTTTGGATGTTGCAGCTGTTAGTGAGAGATTGCTATTCTGCAGTCCAAATAACTTCAGTTGATTTTCACCAAAAAACTGCCCAGCGGTATTGGTGGATGGAGTCATTGGCGTGGCTGCTTTTGCACTGATGTGGATGGGGTGTGCTCAGGTAATGCTCTGCAATCCTTCAGCTGTTGGAGTGGTAATATGCAGATGAGGAATGGTGCTAGGCAGCTTGGATATGAGCATCTTCATCTGCTGCTGATATTTGTGATTATGCCGTTTCATACACCTTTAGTATCCATGGTGAGCAGCTGTTATAACAGTGTTTGATCCCGTTCCAAAAGCAGTCTTTTTCTTTTGGCTAATCAAAAGTAGATGTTATTTACCTATTTAGAAAAGGTTGCTGTTGCTAGCCTGAGCTCATGGCTTTGTGAAGCCATGTGGGACTGTGTTTATTCTCTTGATGTCAGTTTGTGCCACCTGGCACAGCTCCATTGCATTCAATTTTTTCTCCTTTCCCAGAAAGGAGGAAACAGGCGCTTCAGGCCCTGAATAATCATGTAAACATCAGTATGTGATGATCGGAGATAATAAATGAATTATTAAACTTTTTTCTTCTTTGTATAACGTTCGTTGCTACCTACCTTTTGAACTACAGATGAACTTGCTCAATCACGCTTTTTTTTTCTCATGGTATAATTAACTTAGTTCTCTTTTAGTACAGATTGCTCACATAAATCATAGATAGTATCAGCATTTCAGAGTATATCATTGCCTTCACTTTTGACTTTTAGCTTTCTGTGACATAACGCTGCATCCCAGTACTTGCAAAATCCGTCAAAAAATAAAAAGCAGGGGGATACTCGGATGACAGGGGAAGGTTTCTTAAGATTTCTTAATCAAGCTAGTCATCTGAAGGCCAGATCCTGCCATCCTTAGGTTAATCCGTATGACCTGCTGCCTTTCTTCAAGACTTTTGGAAAAAATTTTAAATAATAGCAGGTGCTTGAGCTCCTGAGCGTAGTAGGAATTGTTGTTACTGCCTCCACCCAAGTGTAGGTGTTGTAGCTGGAAATTCCCATCTCGGGTGCTGGGGATGGAGCCGGGGACTTCTGCAGTTGGTGTCCCAGCCGCTGATGGCCTTGCATGGGGAGCTTCTCTCAGGGTTACACACTGCCTTTGCGGTTCTTGAGACCAGACCACACTTTAATAGCGCTTGTTTCTTTTTGTTATCAGTTGTAAATCCCTAATGTGATTTACATTACCACTTTACCAATTCCATGGTATTCATGGAAACATCACAGTTCAACCTATTTACAGCATTTATTTCTGTAATGCTGTACTTTCAGTTACAAGTAGGAAGCTAATTCTCATATAAACTTTCCTAAACCCTTTTATCGCAAGACCTTTTTATTCTTTTGCTTACCTTACTTTCTTTCATTTTCTGTGGTCTTAGTTACATGGTTCTGCTTTTCTTATTGAATGCTCCTTTTAAAGTTGATTACCAGAAAAGTACATGCTTGTTTTATGCTGTTGTTTTGTTAATGGCAGTCACAAAACTACCCTTATAATATTAATATTAAACAGCATAAATACATCCAATTATATCCCTACCCTCCACTTAGCATATACATTAATGGTCTTGAAATAAATGATTTCATGGTGCATGCAGTAACCCACTAACATAGGAAACCATGGTATTTATCAGGATAACTTTTTAGCAAAGTTTGAATCTTAAATTGTTACTTGTAATCTTCTATCTAACTTTTGAATTGATAAAGGCTTTAGCATGTCTTCAGATGGTGCTTGTATTTAGACTTCCAGAACTGGTGCCTTGGGTTTTGGTGTGGGTTTTTTGTTGTTGTTTGGTTTTTGTTTTTGTATTTTTGGTGGGTTTCTTAATTTTTTTTTAAGGAAATTGTCTGCCACTTTATACTACTTTTGATCTCTTATTTGTAGGAGTCGGAAAACAACTGTGACAAAGAACATTCATGGCTGTTCTACAGTTGTTTTCTACAAAGCTGAAATTTTGATAGATAGCCTCTTGTAAAAGCTATTTTTTAGATCTTTCTCTCTAACATGTTAACATTGCACATAAGCTTCTGTTACTATTGAATGGGATCATAGTGCTGTTCCTCTTAAGCTTATGGAGCATACCTGCGGTGACAAAGCTGTTAGTGATGTTTCATAAGGATTTTGCTTTCCGTTTGGCATTGCAAAAGTGTTCTTTTGAGATCAAACGCACCAGCCTGTGAATACATACTGAATATTTTTGCTAGTGGTTTTTTATTCACACTTCTAATAATAACATTTATAAGGCTTTAATTTTATAACAGTCTTTACAACATGAAGCAACTACATTAAAGTATGCATTTGTGTACTTTGGGACCGATAACAAGAATTTCAAAGTTGGACGCTCATCAGTTGTTAGTACCAGAGGAAGAAACAGATACAAGAGTATTGGTCAATCACAGAGTGTTTCATGAGCCACCAAAGTTATTTTGCTATGGAAAAGCAGATGTGATTGCAGATCGTGTTGAGTGAGTTCTTCTCAACAGAAAAGGTGATATTAATGCAAAAAAGGGTCTTAGTAAAATGAAGAGTGAAATGTGATTGCTCTCGGCAGGTATAGAAAGGACTCGTTTAAGGAAAGAGTAACACCTGGCAGTTTGGCCATGAGAAAAGTATGCAGGTAAAAGAAGAAGCCATTGAGGAATGGGATTCTGGCAAAGCAGCAAACTGTGTAGGGGTGGAAGATGTGTAATTGCCTTTTTAAGATGGAACTAGAAAAGCTTGAGCCTTTTTTATGTACGTATGTTTCTTGTGGTGCTGCAGGCCTGGATTTGACTACCCACAAGATTCCTTTATGTCCTTCATTCTAATTTAAAACATTCCTGCTAAGAACAAGTGAAAAGAATAGAAACACAGAAAAGATGTAATAGTACAGTGAAGACCCGGCTAAAATATTTTTCCTTTGTTTTTCATTTTTGTCTTTCAGTGGAATACCAAAAAAATTCCTTTCCTAAAAATGGCCTGAGGTGACTCAATATTTAAATAAAAAACTAAAACCAACACAAGAAGTTGAAAAAGCAACTCGCTAATTTCTTGAGATTTACACTTCCTTTTGTACTTGTATTGTGGTTTATTAGAGATTGTATGTTACTATTTCTTGATAACTTCTGTACAGATTACTTTTTTTTTGAAAGTGTAAGTCATTTTGTCCCTTTTACTGTGAGAGAACTCGTACTCTGAAAATAATTAGTTTTATTCTCAGTGCCCATGGAAAGTCATTAGTTTGTGGATAAGAGACTAAAAGGAAAAATATTGTAACCGCATTTCAGTGCGGATTTGAATGACTATTGAATATGGAAGAATTTGCTTTCTTGTTTGTGGTGGGTTTGGTTGTTGTTAATCACGAATACAAAAACTACCACTGGATAGCACAAGGAATAGGAGAAACAAACAGAACTTGTAAATGCAGCTCCTAATTTTGGGAAAAGTTAAATGGCTGTTAAATGCCTATTCTATGGTCACACAAAGGTGTGACTACTGCAGATGTTGTCTTAATGAGTTGATGGAATTAAATTTATATAATGGTCGAGGTGTTCTTCAGCAAACCCGCTTGCAGAACATCAATCTGTGAGCTTCTTCATGTGCTGATTTGTGGTGTGAAAGACTTGGGTGATAAAGAGGCTAAGGTTGAAGCTTTAAATAGACTATCCAAGTATTCTCAACACTTGGATAAGAACAGAGAGCTACTCTAAGTTTAAAGAGCTAATTGTTGTGGTATTTAGCTATAGTTTGATGTTACCATTGGCAACCAAGATAATTCAGAATCTTAGAAACATTAGATTTTTTTAAACGCAAAATGTATAAAGTTTTAATAAAGCTCAGCTCATTTATTATACAAATCAAATCGCTTTTGAGAGGAAGCGGTCTGATTTGTTTCGAGAAGCTTTTGATGGTAATTTGTTCTTTGCCATTCATAGTGCCAAAGATGGGACCCTGAGACAGGTATTGACTTGGGAACAGTGTGTTACAGTGACAGTGTGTGGAAAGGCAACAGAAGTTTCTAGTTTCTGTTTATGGAAAACCATGATCTCAGAAATAACTAGTGTCAATCTTTCCCTCTGAAATGCTGTACTTTGTCCTGGGAAATTCAGTCTACTCTGTGTGCTCTTTTGCCTTTACTTCACATCCGCGTTTACAATTTAATCATGTTTTATTTTAGCACAACTTTTCTGCATGGTTCTTGGTGGGAATTGTGCTTCTGGTATTTTATAAGAATGCTTTGGGTTATGGAATACCCTTCTTCATGAAGTCTCCCACGCAGCTAAGTCTGGCCAAGTTTACTGCAAATAGCTATTTAACTATTTTCAATAATGTTTAAAGTTTTAACTATTTTTCAGCCAAAGAATGTTCTGTTTGACAAAATTGGTTGTTAGTTGAAAACCAATACCAAGTGAAATTGCAATAAAAGTAGATACCAGGAACGAGTCCTTTTTCTGCTGTGTGTCCTTCTCTGGTGCCTAACTTACATATACTCCACTATGGCTTGCATGCAAATTCATCTTTTCCTGGGTAGTTCTCTCAAGCAGTTTCCTAGTTTTTTCTTTTTGTGGGGGGACAGGTTGGATTGCTTTTTTCTGGTTTCTTTTACTTCTGTCTTTTTCCTTTGCTTAGGAATTTTGTTGGACCTCAACAGACCATACAATGCCATCCCATGGCCACTGTTTTTACAAGAAAGCAAGAAAGGTCAATTTTTTTTTAACTGAGATGAGTCTGAACTGAGCAGTACTTTGTCTGGGAAAGATTTTTTTATTTTTTTTTTAAACCCTAATAAAATGGATGTGGGAATTATTTCCTGATTATGCAGATAACACTCTCATGGGGAGTTTCTTGATAACTATGAAACATCTTAAAGGATATATGTTGTGAGCAACTCTTCTCATCTCCCAAAATGTAAAACCGAGTAAGAAAAATGAATATACTGATATTCCTGCATATGTGAAAATCAGGGTATAACTCCACTGTTCTTGACCCCAGTCACTCACCTGTTCTTTTCTACCACCTTTCTGCTGTACTGGCACCGCCACCACCCACTACACCAAATCAGTGACTTGATCTGGGTTAAAAACAAATCCTCTCCTTGTTAGTTAAGGTTTTTAACTAGGTTCTGTTAACCATCCCATATATGTGGGGAGTGTAGGGAATTGAAGACCTACAGAGTTTCTCCCCTGCAAAACTCTTTAAGTGCACTGTACCCTGGTAAGTCCCTTCTGGAACCATATCTGAAGAAGGTCTTTTCTTGCACCCGTTGCAAAATTTTTTCCCCTGTCAGTTTTTTTAAAATTCCTTTATGAAATATAAGTGCTTGGCACACACAGCCCCATCTGTCGTGCTACCATTATATGTTGTATTTCTAAATTTGCTCTCACTTGCAGCGCTTGTGAGAATACTTTGGCATTGTTCTTAGTTGTTCCTTGGGCTACTTGCAGAGTTATAACCCTGAACAGTGAGTTA
This sequence comes from Rissa tridactyla, assembly GCF_028500815.1. Taxonomy (NCBI): domain Eukaryota; kingdom Metazoa; phylum Chordata; class Aves; order Charadriiformes; family Laridae; genus Rissa; species Rissa tridactyla. The sequence continues at coordinate 144,551,706 of NC_071467.1, read as the reverse complement.
AGTCTTGGGAAAACACATAATTTATTACATGATTTTATGTAAGACAATACACTTTCCCCTATCCCTTTCTCTTTCATTTTTGTATGTGTATGTTATGCAACTCTTTTTTTTAATTAGTCTGACTTTGTCGCTTTCTTGCCAATCTGTGGTATCGAGCCAATGCCAAAGGCAAATACCATGTTAGATACAGTAGTGGCCTGATCTGGTGTGGCAAATCCTATTTCCATTCTTTAATGATTGTTTTTTTTTTAAAGTGTATCTGTTAGCGTAAAGTCTTATTTACCTAAATCCAAACCACAGTGAAATATTGCTAATTACTTTGTAATAATTGTGTTATTTTGAGGCTGAGTGTAGATTAAGCAGTGTCTAAAAGCATAAAGGGGTGTATGGCCTTTGGGAGTGTCAATATAATGGTTTAATCAGGTGAATAGGTTTAATTATTTCAGTAGTCACACCAGTAAATTGCAAAACCCAACAAAAGATAACGCAGTTTATAGGATCAGTGGTTTGAGTTCAGCCCGTATACATCATTCGGGAGTGCCTGATCTGTAAAGTAATATGTGTTGCTATCATTTAAAAAACAAGCAAACAAACAAACAAAAAAAAAACAAAACAAAAAAAAACCTAAAAACAACAACCCCCCAGACTGCCTGATGGCAGGTTCTAGTGGGTCAGCCTCATTTCCCAGCTTTGATACTTGGTTTTAGTCAAAGCAGTGACTGAGTTCTGTCACAGAGTATCCATCAGGTGGGCTGCACCTACCCTCTGGCTCTGGATAACCCTGAATTTGTGTGGCTACAACCCATCTCAAACACACAAACAGAAATCAATGGATTAGTCAATTCTCTGCCTTGCTTGTTGTCAGCTAAAGGACACTGTATGCTGAGTTGTAGTAGGGGAATAATTGGCAAATGTTTGTTTTGTTGAGGACCATACAGTTGTGGTTTAACCCCAGCCAGCAACTAAGCACCACACAGCTGCTCACTCACACCCCCATCCCCAGTGGGGTGGGGAGGAGAATGGGGGAAAAAAGTGAAAGTCATGGGTTGAGATAGAGATGGTTTAATAGGACAGCAAAGGAAGAGATAATAATAGTAAAAGAATATGTAAAAGAAGCGAAGCACAATACAGTTGCTCACCACCTGCTGACTAATGCCCAGCTCATCCCCAAGCAGCAATTGCCCCCACAGTCAGTTCCCCCCAGTTTATATACTGAGCGTGACATTATATGGTATGGAATATCTCTGGCCAGTTCGGATCGGCTGTCCTGGCTATGCTCTCTCCCAGCTTCTTGAGCGCCTCCTCACTGGCAGAGCATGGGAAGCTGAAAAGTCCTTGGCTTAGAATGAGCACTGCTTAGCAACAACTAAGACATCAGTGTGTTATCAACATTATTCTCATGCTAAATCCAAAACACAGAACTATACCAGCTACTAGAAAGAAAATTAACTCTATCCTAGCCAAAAGCAGGACAACAGTCCCATTTTTCAAAAAGTTCATTCAACGGTAGAGTTGGTTTACTTTTAATATTTTGCATAATTTTTGTTAATACCTTGACAAATATAAAATAACTTGCCAGTTAAGAGGATATCTGATTTTAAGTAGTTAGTTGTGGAAGTTGATGTTTGTGCTCCATTGTAGATGTTGCTTTTGCTGTCAAGATATAACTTACGATGCTTGACAATGACTTACATCAAATTTGACTTCATACACTGCTAGAACTGCCTGGGGGATAGTTTTCTTATTAGATGGTTTTCTCATCTTGAGAAAAAGCCCTTTTCAAACATCTTCTGGATAAAGAGGCTACAACCTTCTGGTTGAGTGACTGGAACTGGGATGTCCACTTATCTCCTTATACCAGCAAATGTGTTAATTTTATGTTCTTTCTAACCTGCTGAAAATATGTTCCCAGGCAAGATAAGGACATGTGGAATATGGAAAAGTTGATATTTAAAGTCACTAAATTAGATGTCGTGACTCATAACAGGGACATGAATATGGAGTAGATACGTAAGAACTATTGATACACTTTTTTTTCCTGTGTAACTCAGCAAAGGTGCAATCCATCAGATACTTTTTGAGACTCTTCTCTGTCTGATAACCAGACAAAGATGCAAGGTGAAAGTTACTGAAATTAATTGCGCTGACAGTTCATCTGCTCGTCCTTGCAGCTATTCAGCTCTTTGTAGCTCTGGTGGATACACTATAGATATTGAAGTAATACTGAGCCCCATCTTGTCTCTTGGTAATATGTATGTGCCTAAAGTACAGAAATTAGATTTTGTAGAATTAACACAAGGGAAGCTGCAATTTGAGTAAAACCAAGGAAGAGCTTGACTCTTTGCTGCTTTTTTATGTAAATGATATTGCTAAGAAATAGAAGAAAAATAGCTTATAGTTGGACATAAGAAGAGAGGAAACAGATCTTTCTATCTGGAAAAAAGGATCTTTAGACTGAGTCAGAATCTCATGTGGAACCTCGCGAAGGTTGTCATGCATCAGTATTCATAGCAGGTCTCCCTCCCTCTTTCCACTCTTACACACGCTCTCACTCGCTCTTTTTAGTAACAAGCCAGGGCTTGGAAAAAGTAATAACCGGCATTCCTGAATCCAAGATGTAGAGCTGTCCCCGTAGCATTACTTCCTGTAAAGTTGGAGAATCACTTCACAGGATCACGAGGCTACTAAAAGGATAAATGTCTTGACTTAAAGTACCCGTGAGTATTAACATTCTTAACGGAATTTTCCTCCTATCCAGACAGTGTAGCCATATTCAGAGAGCATTGATAAAGTTACAGAGCAAGACAGGTGCTGAATGGATGGACCTGCAGACCCTCTAGATCTTTCTATCCAAACTTCCTTTAGAGAAAAGAACATCATTTCCTTGATGTTCATCCTTTTTGTGGTGTGCATTGCCTGATCTGGAGTCCCAAACTGGATGGCATCTGTGTGCTCTTTTTAGAAGGAACTCAGAATAATTCTGATACTGCCAGATATGGGGTTCTGTCCTTTACAAGTTAATTTGCCTAAAATACTTATTGGATTTACCTGTCATCCGTATCTTGGGGAGAAAAATGTGACCAGTTTAAAAAATGGGAAAGTAATCGCATCATACCTCAAAATCCTGTGTGCTTTGCTTCTATGTGATAATGGCATCAATGCCGTTTTCCAGTAGTGCATGCCCAGAGGAGGTTTCTGACCTCAGGAGGAGGAAACTCTGCACATTCTCTCCTTTTGTCCCTTTCCCCAACCCAACACACAAAAGCAGATGAGGGATAAGGGTTTGAGAGCGGCAGTATTTTTGTATGTTGTATACCCGGGAAAAAACATCCTTTCGGTCAAATGTTCATGCAGATCATCGAAGATGTTTTCTGAAGGTTTAAATTTGCTCTTTCTTCATTCATGTAGCTGCTTCCCCCCCCCCCCCCCCCCCCGTCAAAAGTAGGTTGTCTGAAGTCACATGTACTTTGTAGTTTATAAACGCAGGCGAATGTGGTTAGTGAACCTTTTCTACATTCAGCGAGAAAGTTGAATTGAAAGCATCCATCCAATAACTTTCCTAAATATTTACCAAAATTGTGGAAGTTTTGGTCATTTACCATAATGCTTAAATCAGCTAATAGCCTTAGAAAAGAAACTTTTTTAAAAAGCCCACAAAAAACCAAGGTTGTGATCTAAGCCAATTTAAGTTGGCTAAACGTGAAAGATTATAGGCAGTATTTTGAAAAAATACAATTAAGCAACGTGGGTTTGATTTATGAACGGATATGATGTTCTGCAAAGGGAACCGGAGGATGAGAAGGACAACAGCTTACTGAACTTGGAGTTGTCACTGAGGCCGAGATGGATTAAGCCTCGTATAACAACATCTTCGGTTAGGAAAGAAAGACGGGTCCTTGTAGTAGGGGAGTCGATTCTGAAGGGAGTAGAAGGTCCCATATGTAGACCAGACCCAATCTGTAGGGAGGTCTGCTGTCTCCCTGGGGCCAAAGTTAAGGATGTCCAGAAGAAACTCCCTACCCTAGTTAAGCCTGCTGACTACTACCCTTTATTGATTTTTCAGTTAGGCAATGATGAAATTTCAGGAAGAAGCCTGAGGGCAATGAAGAAAGACTTCAGGGCCCTGGGACGGATGGTTAGGGGATCAGGAGCACAAATAGTGTTTGCTTCTATCCCAACAGTTGCAAGGATTGATGAGAAGATTAATAGGAAATGCCAGCTGTTCAATGCCTGGCTCAGAGACTGGTGTCATCGGCAGGACTTGGGGTTCTTTGATTATGGGCTGCTTTTCAGGACGCCAGGCCTGCTGGCAACAGACGGCAAAAGCCTGTCTCAGAGGGGGAAAAGGGTTTTAGGGCAAGAGTTGGCGGCGCTCATTGACAGGGCTTTAAACTAGATTTGAAGGGGGATGGGGATAGATCCAAGCTTGCTAGCAAAAAGCCTGAAGGTGGCATGCTGGCACTAGACTTGGAAAAGATAGGGGGCGTAACCAGGCTCCTTAGGAATAAGTCTGGGGGTGGCAGAATTTCGGCTCCCGCCAGTAAAAAGGAGAAAGGACCTATAGCCCAGCTGAAGTGCTTATACACTAATGCACGTAGCATGGGCAACAAACAGGAGGAGCTGGAAGCCATTGTGCAGCAGGATAATTATGATGTAGTCGCCATCACAGAAACGTGGTGGGATGACTCACATAGCTATAGTGCTGCCATGGATGCCTATAGGCTCTTCAGGAAGGATAGGCAAGCAAGGAGAGGCGGGGGGGTGGCCCTGTATGTTAAGGAGTGTTATGAATGCTTTGAACTAAATGATGGTGATAATGAGACTGAGTGTTTATGGGTAAGAATCAGGGGCAGGGCTAACAAGGCGGATATCGTAGTAGGAGTCTGTTATAGACCGCCCAATCAGGATGAGGAGGCAGATGAAATATTCTATAAACGGCTGGGAGAAGTCTCAAGATCGCGAGCTCTTGTCCTCGTGGGGGACTTCAATTTGCCGGACATCTGCTGGGAATACAATACAGCAGGGAGGGAACAGTCTAGAAGGTTCCTGGAACGTGCTGGGGATAACTTCCTGACACAGCTAGTGAGAGAGCCAACTAGGGAAGGTGCCCTGCTGGATCTCTTGTTTGTAAATAGGGAAGGTCTTGTGGGGGACGTGAAGGTTGGAGGCTGTCTTGGGAACAGTGACCATGAAATGATAGAGTTTTTGATTCTGCGAGAAGCAAGGAGAGGGGTCATCAGAACTGCTACCTTGGACTTCCGGAGGGCGGACTTTGGGCTTTTCAGGAGCCTGGTTGACAAAGTCCCCTGGGAGGCAGTCCTCCAGGGCAAAGGAGCCCAGGAAGCCTGGATGATTTTCAAGAAGGAAGTCTTAAAGGCGCAGGAGCAGGCTGTCCCCATGTGCCAGAAGACAAGCCGTCGGGGAAGAAGGCCGGCCTGGCTAAACAGGGACCTAGTGTTGCAACTTAGGGAAAAAAAGAGGATCTATGGCCTCTGGAAGGAAGGGCAGGCCACTCAAGAGGACTACAAAGAGGTAGTGAAGCTGTGTAGGGAAAAAATCAGGAGGGCCAAAGCCCAGCTAGAGCTAAACCTGGCTTCTGTTGTCAAGGACAACAAAGAAAGTTTCTATAAATATATTAGCAATAAGAAGAGGACTAAGGATTATCTCTGTCCTCTAGTAGATGGGGCCGGCAACATAGTGACCAAGGATGAGGAAAAGGCTGAGGTACTTAATGAAGTCTTTACCTCAGTCTTCAGCAGTAGGACCAGTTGTTCCCTGAGCACCCAGACCCCTGAACTAGAAGACAGGGATGGGGAGCAGAATGAAGCCCCCGTAATCCAAAGGGAAATGGTGAGGGACCTGCTTCGGCACCTGGAGGTGCACAAATCTATGGGGCCGGATGGGATCCACCCAAGGGTATTGAAAGAGCTGGCGGAGGTGCTCGCCAGGCCACTTGGTATCATTTATGAGCAGTCCTGGACAACCGGGGAGGTCCCAGCTGACTGGAGGTTAACAAATGTGACACCCATCCACAAGAAGGGCCAGAAGGAGGATCCGGGGAACTACAGGCCAGTCAGTCTGACCTCGGTGCCTGGGAAGGTCATGGAACAGATCCTCCTCAGTGCCATTACATGGCACATGCAGGAGAACAGGGTGATCAGGCCCAGTCAGCATGGGTTTGTGAAGGGCAGGTCATGCCTATCAAACCTAATATCCTTCTATGATAAGGTGACCCACTTAGTGGATGAGGGAAAAGCTGTGGATGTTATCTACTTGGATTTTTGCAAAGCTTTTGACACTGTTTCCCACAGCATTCTCCTGGAGAAACTGGCTGCTCATGGCCTGGACAGGTGTACTCTTCGCTGGGTAAAAAACTGGCTGGATGGCCGTGCCCAGAGAGTGGTGGTAAATGGAGTTAAATCCAGTTGGTGTCCGGTCACAAGTGGTGTCCCTCAGGGCTCGGTGCTGGGGCCGGTTCTCTTTAATATCTTTATCAATGATCTGGATGAAGGGATCGAATGCACCCTCAGTAAGTTCGCAGATGACACTAAACTGGGCGGGCGTGTTGATCTGCTTGAGGGTAGGTTGGCTCTGCAGAGGGATCTGGACAGGCTGGACCGATGGGCTGAGACCAATGGTATGAGGTTCAACAAGGCCAAATGCCGGGTCCTGCACTTGGGTCACAACAACCCCATGCAGCGCTACAGGATTGGGGCAGAGTGGCTCGAAAGCAGCCCGACAGAAAAGGACTTGGGAGTGTTGGTTGACAGCTGGCTGAATATGAGCCAGCAGTGTGCCCAGGTGGCCAAGAAGGCCAACAGCATCCTGGCCTATATCAGAAATAGTGTGGTGAGCCGGACTAGGGAAGTGATCATCCCCCTGTACTCGGCACTCGTGAGGCCCCACCTCGAGTACTGCGTTCAGTTTTGGGCCCCTCGCTACAAGAGGGACATTGAGGTGTTGGAGCGTGTCCAGAGAAGGGCTACAAAGCTGGTGAGGGGTCTGGAGGACAAACCTTATGAAGAACGACTGACGGAGCTGGGGTTGTTTAGCCTGGAGAAGAGGAGACTGAGGGGAGACCTTATCACCCTCTACAACTACCTGAAAGGAGGTTGTAGAGAGATGGGGGCTGACCTCTTCTCCCTGGTGACAAGTGATAGGACGAGGGGAAACGGGTTCAAGTTATGTCAGGGGAGGTTTAGATTGGATATTAGGAAACATTTTTTCACTGAAAGGGTTATTAAACATTGGAATAGGCTGCCCAGGGAGGTGGTGGATTCACCATCCCTGGAGGTGTTTAAAAAAAGGGTAGATGGGGCACTTAGGGACATGGTTTAGAAGTGGCTCTTGTCAGGGTAGGCTAAAGGTTGGACTTGATGATCTTAAAGGTCCCTTCCAACCTCAACAATTCTATGATTCTATGTTATTCGTGGCAGGTAAGTGGTGTTGCTTTCACATCACCATATTGCGTTTTCGCATGCTTGTATCATGTTGACTTGTGAGCAACCATATTAACTTTACTTGAAAGTGAACATTTCATTGCTCTTTAAGCCATGTTTGTGCAAAACATGCTTTTAATGAGCACGTGCATTTAACTGTAACAGATTGAAAACTGGAGTACTCTCACAGTAGAAAAATTTGTATTTTGAAAGCTTGCCCACTACTATCCTTTGTTTCCGACACTATGGTAAACTAATGCAGTGTTACGGCTCTGGCTTCTGCTTGTGGTTGGGCTCTCTTTTTTTTTTGTTTTTTTGTTTGTTTGTTCGGGAGGGATTGGCTGTAATTCAGGTGATATATCCATTATATTCACATATAGGAACTGTTAAGTAAGGTACTTCTACCTTCAGCTAACATTTAATGTGTATGTTAACTCAAATGTCAAATGAAATTGAGGTGCAAATGCTTTCATTATTGAAAAGGTCTTGGGGAGGCATCAGGAATGAAAGCACTCCAAGGAGAAATGGAATCCAATTGATTTTAAAAAGTGGCTTGATGACGATAATGTTCTCTGTTAAGCATGGAGGAAAAACAGATTGCTTTTTAAACCGGTTTCCAGGCTGCTTTAGTGTTATGTCTTTTCCATACTACTCTTTCATTGTATTTTCTCAAAGGACATCTTTCATCAAGATTGCTTTCAAGATGGTTTAGAATAAGATAATTTACTGCAGCACAATTTGAGCGAGGAGTGTTTCTTGCTGTATAAAATCATTCAGCATCCACTTTGCTTGCTCTCTTAAACACAGTGGACAGCAGGCAAAAAACATGTGGTTGCAAGATATGGGACATATCAACTAAAATGTCAATGCTGTTCTTTACTAGGTGTAACTCAAAGGAGAGGGGAGCACATCAAGTGCAGGAGTCCTAATTTTGTAGGCAGACTTGTTTATTGTCACTGTGTTCGTGGGTTGACTTAATGAAGATTCTAGGAAAGCTGGAATTGGACCCTCTGAAAACTAGAATATCATTTAATTTCATTGCCTCAGTGTATTCCCTTAATTAGGAGATGACTTTCATAGAAAACTATGTTCCTTTTATGCATTGCTTTCACCCCCATAGTGGTATCAGTATTGATAACAGGCTGGTTAACTACATTTTTGACAACTTTGTAGCGGTCAGAAAGCAGAAGGAGATAATACCACTGAGGGTTAAAGATTGCTTAGTGAAATTGCTTTAAACTGACAAATAATGGTTTGCTGTCTTTGACATCTGTTAAATAAATGAATACAGCTGAATTTAAGTCAACTAAAGGGAACGTTGCTCTGTTAATCAGTCTCCCTCTGCTCATCAAGTACTTCTTGGAGAGACAGTTTGACTACAAACACTTTTTCTTTTCCAATTGCCACATGGTTTTGCTGCATAAATCTTCATATAGGTACATGGAATATTTTTCCATATCAGTTTTGGGCTAGTATGGGCATTTAACCTCCTTGCAAATCAAAGTACTAAAATAAGCATATGGTATTCTTCGCATTGTCGCTGGAGAAATGTTGACCTTCCCTGAAGGTGTTGGATTTGAATGCTTCTGGCAGACTAAAAACCCCTCGTTATATCTACAGTGCAGGATTTTTACACTCTTAGAGCTTTATCTGATAATTTCTGCACTTTTGATCTGCAAAGAAAAGAAGTCAGAATAAGATAGAAGGTCTGAAAGGCAAGTAAAATGCCAGGGAGTAGCAGTCGTGCACTGAATAGCCCTGTTGCTTTCTTCTGGTGATGAAACCTCCAGAGCGCCTGAGAGCTAAAAAGGTTTTAGGGGAACAACCTCAGTAAACACGGAGGGTAGCCGAAGACCATTGTGGTACAATCATCCTGCTCACAGCACTGTCTGTCACCTGCCAGTACACGGTATCTAGTTGACAAGGGGGAAAGGTGGATCTTCACAGTTCTGCTTCTGGCTGTGTTGCTGTAGGATTTTACATCAAGGTCATTTTTTGTCAGTAGGCATGCTGTGCGTGGATGGTGTGATTCAAGCAGCCACACCACATTGCTGGATCCATCCTGAGGTGTGACGTATTTCAATTCTTAAACATATTGTGTTCATATGGTATGGAATAAATATTCCTGGGTTTGAGCTACAATACTGAGAGCCTTCCAGTCCCCAGAATCTCTGATACAGTAAGTTTTGGCTTGCCACTTACAATTAAACGACCACCAGACTGAATGGTGCTGAACTAAAGCTTGCCTAAAATCATAGTATGATTAAGGCCTTTCTGGTTGGGTTTCTTAGCTTTCTATTAATACCATATGATGAAGTGTTCTAGCCCTGAAACAAAGTCCACGTGAAGTGGAAACTGTGGTTTCTTGATTTAACTGCAAGGAAGTTAGTCCTCACTCTCCTTTATGCATCTGAGCCAATACTTCTATTAAAAATGTAATATATAAGGAGTGTAATGTATAAAACCCACAAAGTTTTGTAGGAAAAAAAATCTCCTAATTAAGACAATACACTGAGGCAGTGAAATTATGATATTCTGATTTTTCAGGTGTTTTAATTCTACCTTGTCTAGGCTGAAGGAGAATATAAGCTTCCCATTTGTTTCCTTTTTATTAAATGACTCATCTTAAACATTTTTTCCTTCTCCTGCATGAAAATACAATTTTAAGATAGGCTGTACGAGGGTGTATACTAAGAAAATAGGTTGAATTCCTGTGGCGGCCAAGTTTCACTCTGCCTCTGGCATAGAGCGTGACCAAAAGCACTTGGTGTGCAGCGGTGGGCTGCGAGCGCCTGTCCTGCTGTGGTGAGCTGTTGCCTTCTCCTCCCTATAACCACAGATGCCATAGTAACCTTCTCAGAAGGGAAACTGCTACTTTTAAAACACCACCCACAGATTGAATTTTCTACGTTGCAAAATCTCAGCAACGTATTATCTGTTTCGCTACCTGTCAAGGTATTGACTGTGAAAGTTTATAATGCAAAATTGAAAACTCTGTATCCTTCTAGACTTGTCAGAAAGCTGCAAATCTATTACAAGTTGAAAAAGCAAAGCATAATTAGATGTCTCAGTGATCTGTACAGCCTTTCTTTTCCCTCTACCATTTCTTTCTCTTTTTTTTTTTTTTTTTTTAAAGCAAAAAGAGGCAGCAGCATCTCTGTGCAAAGTTACCCCAAACCCCAATAGCAACTTTTGTTTTCCATTGAGGTGCCATGGAAGTTTATAGGTCTTCCAGTCAGCTTAAGGTCCTAATGACAAAGCAGTGATCTCCTCAAAGGAGAAGAAAAAGAGTATTTTTCTTGTCTGGTATGGCCTTGGCTTCAGAATGGCTCTTTTCCTTTTACCTGGTTCTGCATTGTAACCTGAGGCTCCATGTGCTACTGAAGCTGATTCATTGAAAAGATTTGCATAAATAACTGTTTGTTTCTGTTTATGATAAACCCATAATAATCCCTTTATTACTCTCTTGATATCTTTGCCCAATTAAAAAAAAAAAAGAGATGGCAACTCATCCTTTCCCACAAATCAGACAATAATCACTGATCAAAATGAACCCAGTCTAAAACATTACTATGTAGAAATCAACTTGGTAGATTTTTCACACGGGGAGGGGTGTGTGTCAGGAGTGTGTGTACGTGTGCTGGTTTTAAGGCTGAGTAAGAAGGGCCTCAAACTGTGTCTTTGGGACTTGAGTGTGGTGAGCCCATGAGGTGGTAGAAGAGCGGTTCTTGGTTCCCTGCCTGCTGCTGGCTCTCTTGGTTTCAGTAACGCGAGGAAATCCGTTTTCAGCACTCCCACATGATGATTTCTGTGTTGCTGTGGCAGCAAGGCAGGGTGAGAGTTGGCTTCTGAAACAGGCACACAAGGGGTTCTGCAGTGAAAAATGAGGGCAGCGATTAGTGCGTCACCAGATTCCTGCTTGTTCCCACAAGGAGGTTGTCATCCTCAGCCCACTCACCCCATTGCGAGCCCTCTTGAACTAACTTTGAATAAAAGAGACATTGTGAATGTACTTGCTAGGGAGGCAGTCTCTCCTTCAGCACAATGAAGAAATACTTCCATGTGGTCACCACGCAGTTCACAAAATACCAAGCCCATATCAATCTTTCTTTATAAAAAACTAAAAAAAAAAAAAAAAAAGGGGGGGGGGGGAAGATTAATAGAAACATGTGTGCCTCTGCAGTCACCTGGTTCTCTGTTGGTCCTGTGTGTCATACTGTAGCATCTCTGTCACACTTCCCTGGAGGAGCAATATGGGAAAGAGCATGTTGGCTAGACGTGCAATACAGCCAGGCTCCTTGGCATGAGGAATGTCTAGAGCTGAGAAACTTCTCCCATGGCTGCCCCTGGTCTATTCCCTCAAACCCCAGGGGTGCTTGTGATCCTTTCTTCCTTATAAAACTTTAGCCAGTCACCTTCCTACCTGACTCTGTCTCCAAGCCTGGGCAGAACCCAGGCTGGAAACTGGAGGGGTCTGGTCACTTGGTGAACTTCACAGCTGGTTTTCCTAAAGTGGTATTCTTGGAATTAAGTTTCTTACACATCAGATGACTTAGGTTTTTTATTATTTTTTTAAAAAATAAAGTTCTGTGAAGAAAGGACTTTTCTTTTTACTCAATGGGAATTTTAAATATGAATTTATGATTTTGCAGACCAGCTGTAAGGAAGAACAATTTTAAATACACTATTTTGCCTGGTTTTTCTTAAGCTCTTTTGTAAACTATGAATTCATTGTGTGTGTTCTATTTAAAAACACAACTTGATTAAATCTTCATATTGCAGTGTATAAGGCTTGAGTTACATCTGTTTATTAATAAGCTCTCCTCACTAATGGTGCTTTTGAATCTCTCAAAAATCCCAGTATATAGCAAAAGCCAAAATACTGCAAATGAAGCCTCTGAGTCTGTAGAACGGAGGTATGATAGGCAATGCTACTCAGACTTCCAATGCGTTTGACCTTGGTGGTGGTGTCCATGTGCGTGCACCTTAAAAGCTTGCTTTCCCGAGTGCTCATTTACGGCGGTCTGGCAGCTGGATGTGAGTAGGGTGTAGAACCGAACAACTGCCTGGTAAACACTTTCTGTATTCTATATGATCTCTGCCACTTCAAAGTAAAATTGGATTAGTATTAAGAACTAGCGATTTTCTTCATGTACTAACCAGCTGAGCAATTCAGAACTAGTTTGTTAGATGTATATAGGCCAGGGCATTCAAAAATAGGAGCCTAACCTTACACTCCAAATGTTGCTTGATTTTTTTTTTTTTTTTCCCAAAGGTGTGCTGGTGACATAGGAGCGTGAATCCCGACAGCCTCTCTAATCCTGGAGGTGTATACAGACTACTGGGAAAACTTCATTTTCCAGACTTGCTAAAGCTTGCAGTTTCTGAAGTAGTTTAGCCTGGAAGTGAGAGAGTCCTGCAGTTATCCTTTGCAGCACCAGTGAGCATTTCAAATAAAACTGTAGCGGAAAATTTTGGTGTAAAGGGTAGCAAAAATCTTATTGGCCATGAGGAACATAATTAAACTAATTTAAAAAAAAAAATAATCCTCACGTGTAGTCATTTAACATCCAAAAAACCATGATGACTTTTGGAGTTAAGGCAGGATAGAAAAAGCAGCAATGACACACATTTTGAATGTAAGCATACTGTTTTTACTAGTTTTCACTTTAGGTATTGCTTCATATCTGAGTTCTGGTGTGTTTCTAAGATGTATAGATGTCCTCCACCACCGTTCATCACTGCAAATGACAAATCTGTTCCATTTGACTTCCCTGTCCCCCCCCCCCCCCCCGCCCCTGCCCATAAAGCAGTGTGCAGATCATCTTCTAGCACTTACTTAGCTGTTTTACCTATGGTTTATTTAAGTGTTTGCAAGAGTCATGTTAGATGCCTTTCTCATTTGCAACTTGCTCTGGTTTTATCTTGCAAACTTCAGCAAGTGTCCCAGATGCCGAGTGCTGTCATGCAAGCTATGCCAAAGCTTCGGGGGGGGAGAGGGGGTCCATCATGTGCCTTGCAGTTCTGGCCAGGGTGGGACCCAGATGGTTTGCAGCTATTCCAAAATTTCATCTTGTGGAAATGAAGTTGCAGGAGTCAGAGGGGAGGGCAGTACTCCTAGGTCTCCTCCCAGCACAGGACTGGGATCAGCTGAAGCAGTGCACACAGACCCGAAAGCCAAGAAATTTCCCGTAGCAGAAGGCTGGATTTGGTGGTTTTGCACAACTCTGGTGGTTTCAGGGCATGCTGTTTGATATGCCTCCCCCAGCCCCTGATACCCTCCGGCTGGTTTTGGTGCTTGCATGATGTGATGTCAGTGCTCGTATGAGTCACTCTGTGCCCCTGGGGGGAAGGAGGGAGGGATGGGGAGAAGGGTGTAATATTCCTGCAGTCCTTGAGCAGCATCAGAGCACAAGTGTGGGTAGAGAAGTGTTTCTACCTCTTAGAGCCTGTCTTGACTGCTGTGAAGGGAGGAGGCAGAGCTTTGGGTTATTTTTTCTCCCCTCTCCACCTCAGCCCTGAGATGGTGTGGTGAGGGAGGTATCTGTGGGAGGTAGGAGGCCAAAAGGACCCGGTGGGCCTGAAGGAGAGTGTGCTGGCTTGTGAGCAGAGCTGCCCTGTTCTGCTGCCTGGCTCCACAACAGCACGGCCGCGTATGGCCCTTGGACCAGTGTCTTGGGACACAGCAGTAATGTAGTCCTCTGCAAATCAAAGGAGGGAGCAGCCTGAAATACTCAACTGACTTTTTTTTTTGTCCCAACACTCCCACATCCAGGGGGAGATGATACTTTGCATATACAAAACCCACATGCGTAGGAGGATCTTAAACTTGAACAGCCAGCTGCTGCAATAAATAAAACGTAGCAAATGATCCCAAAGAGAAAGGGGAAATGGGAGTCAAAAGGCCACGGTGTTCTGTCCCAAAGCAGATGTTGGCAGTATCTGGGGTGGACGTGCTGGAAGAGGAGTGAATCTTGGATGATGTCAATGAAATGTGTAGGTGCAGTGATGGGGGATGGGGCAACCCCCCCCCCCCACCCCGGCCCAGCAGAGCACTGAGGAAGCCCAGCTGGGCTTTGCTCTCTGTGGGGAACGTAGCTGTGCGCTGCCTCTGCTGCCTTACACCTCCGTCCTGAAGAACCTGTCTGGTAAGGAAAGCGAAGCAATGGGTTAATCAGCGATGAGGGCCTGTGGCACGGTGTAAGTGTTATCCTCTCACTACTGCATCAAGGAAAAGTTTTCTCTGCATCTTGTTTCTCTTGATGCTTCTGGATCAATTTAAGGCAAGTCGAAGTAAGAGCAAATTGCAACGGTCAGTCCAGAGCTGATGGGAGTTACTGGAATATGATAAGGACTTATAAAGGAAGGAGAGACCAGTATTCAGGGAGAAAACCCCTTATTTTTTTAAATACTCCAGCAAGACACAGGACAGCATCTGCAGATCTGTGATTTTCCCATGAGTATTTCTTCTCGTTCTCAATTCCTTGTTGCAGTGGATGGAGAACGTCCACCTCTTCCCATGTCTTCCTGTCCCCTCCCATCCTACACAAGCTGACAGACGTGGCAAGTAACCGAGCGGGCTCCCAGCTCTGCTTGTGGTGTTGAAGCTCGTTTCCCGGTCCCCCCACCCCAACTTGGCCCAAAGGCCTTTCCCTTCACAAGGATTCATTCACTCACCTTTTTTTATCTAATATGAGGTGAAAGTCCTAGTGAACATGAAACATTGTGTAGATCCTCTGCAAGCTAACAAATTGTTAGTATAAATTTATTCATAGGCTTTAATTTAATTCATGTGGAAGCTAGATGCTGCCCTATCTTCATTACATTTTCACCTTCTGTCATTGCACTATTTTTCTTTATCATAGTTTGGAGTTCCTTTTCCTAAAAAGAATCTGTGAGTATCTGTTTCTTAAGAACACCAAACCAAGAAGCAGCCCTACTGCCATCTTAATAGACTTCCTTCGTAATTCTGCAGTAGTTTTTAGCCTTTTTGCTTTTATGGATCCTATAAAAATATAAGACATTCCAGTAACAGTAAAAACGCCAGTACACCACTGGTAAGCCTCATAGCTTGCTTTTTAAAGACTTGTTCTTTTTCAGGTGGCATTCCTGAATCTGTTGATATAATCTGTATGTTCAAGGGCCTTGTACAGAGCCTGAAAAACACTGCTGTGAAAAACAGAATACACTGGTAGGTGACTGCTTTCCTCGAAAGGGAGTAGGTCAAGTACCCATCTGTTAAATGTTGCAGATGAGTGATATTGCAAGAGTAATTGGGGCTGCCCACACAAAATGAGAGGAAGATGCTGCTCTTGTTGTGAGTCTGCTGGAGCCTGTGTTTCCTCACCTGTGGTGGGTTGCGCCTGGGTGGATGCCAGGTGCCCACCAAAGCAGCTCCATCACTCCCCCTCCTCAGCTGGACAGGGGAGAGAAAATATAATGAAAGGCTTGTTAAGTCAGGATAAGGACAGGGAGAGATCATTCAGCATTTACCGTCATGGGCAAAACAGGCTCGACATGGAGCAAATTAATTTAATTTATTACCAATCAAACCACAGGATTATAATGAAAAATAAAAACTAAATTTTAAAACACTTTCGGCCCACCTCTCCCTTCTTCCTGGGCTCAACTCACTCCTGATTTTCTCTACCTCCTCCCCCGAGCATTGCAGGGGGCAGGGAATGGGGGTTGTGGTCAGTTCATCATGTGTTGTCTCTGCTGCTCCTTCCTCCTGAGGGGGAGGACTCCTCACACTCTTCCCCTGCTCCAGTGTGGGGTCCCTCCCATGGGAGAGAGTCCTCCACAAACTGCTCGACCATGGGTCTCTTGTAGGGTCACAAGTCCTGCCAGCAAACCTGCTCCAGCATGGGCTGCTCTCTCCACAGGGCCACAGCTCCTGCCAGGAGTCTGCTCCAGCGTGGGTTTCTCACAGGGTCACAGCCTCCTTCGGGCATCCACCTGCTCTGGTGTGGGGTCCTCCACGGGCTGCAGGTGGATATCTGCTCCACCGTTAACCTCCCTGGGCTGCACAGCCTGCCTCTCCATGGTCTTCACCAGGGGCTGTAGGGGAATCTCTGCTCTGGCACCTGGAGCACCTCCTCCCCCTCCTTCTTCCGTGACCTTGGTGTCTGCAGGGTTGTTGCTCTCACACATTCTCACGCTTCCCTTCTGGCTGCTGCCGCCGCACAGTGTTTTTTTCACTCATCTTACCTATGTTATCACAGAGCCACCGCCACCATCACTGATGGGTTTGGCCTTGGCCAGCAGCAGGTCCGTCTTGTAGCCGGCTGGCACTGTCTCTATCAGACACGGGGGAAGCTTCTAGCAGCTTCTCACAGAAGCCACCCCTGTAGGCCCCCCGCTACCAAAACCTTGCCACATAAGCCAAATACGTCACCCTAGATGTGGGAGCTCCAGGAATCTGGTGTACCAACAGGCCTTCCCGCTGCTCTGAACTTCGTGGTCTTGCCACATTCCAATATTCAAAATATTGTGCTACATGATTTTGTGAGCTTCTTTTAACTTTGGATTTCATTGCCTTGGGAAAAACATTTGGTAACTTCAGAACTGAGCTGCCACACTTGCTGGAATCAGCGTGCCTGCGGTCACTGAAGTAAGCAATCTAGAAAGGGTGGATATTTTCAAGGGGACTCTTTT
Organism: Rissa tridactyla; assembly: GCF_028500815.1. Lineage (NCBI taxonomy): Eukaryota > Metazoa > Chordata > Aves > Charadriiformes > Laridae > Rissa > Rissa tridactyla. Next base: position 144,534,610 of record NC_071467.1, on the reverse strand, counting down.
TGGGAGCAAAGCAACAGTTAAGCTGTTGAAAAAGTGAGTAGCCTTAATTTAAAAAGCAATTTCAAATTTCTGTGCACTTTATAGGATGAACTTCTGAAACCTGTTTTTCTCAGCAGGTTGGTACAATTTCATGTGAAACTTCAAATGGCTTGTCTCAAACTTTTGCAAAGAGAGCCAGAAGTAAAGTATATGTGTTTTGGTCTGTTTTTTTTAACTGTGGCAGGACTGCTATTTAAACATATTTGCTATAATTGGCTATAGCTGCTATTTAAATAAAGTTAAGGTTAACAAGACATATTGCTCTAGTGTAAATGCAGTTATTTCAGGTTTTTAATTTTAAAGACTTGATTTAATTCATCTCTAGAAAATCTTTCTCTTTTTCTTTTTAAAAAGGTGTGTATCAGTAAGCAATGGAGTTTCGGAGTAGGAGGACAGCAGGGCAAAGGTGCCTAAGTATGAAGCAAGGTGTTTGACAAACAGCTCTAAAAATTCAGAGCTGAGGTACTAAACATGCTTGTCGTCTTGCCCAGATTATTTCAGCAGTAACTCATCAGGCCAAAGAGGTGGTTGTTTTAAGCCGAGGTTGTTTTAAGACTTCAGTACAAGAATGGAAAACAACCCAGGCTGGAATTCTGCACCTTGAGCACCTTCTTACACTGCAGCTGGAACCTGGGCTGGGGAAGATGCTCTGCCACTGCTCTGCTTCCTGGAGAGGCTTCCCCGAGTACGGCTGCCTCTCACAGGCCCTTTCCCCACGCCCTCTGTCATAGCCTGGCTAGCAGAAATGAGAGAACTATTAGGCCAAGGCCACAACTTCAGAGTCCAGGCTCTGTTATGGCTGATGTAACAGGCAGTCCCCAGGGTGTTTTTCCAGGAAACCCCTCTTAATTTGCCAAAAAGGATAGGCACAGTGCAAAAGTAGCTTATGGCCCGCAAAGCCATCTGGTCCTACCGCTGTCTGTGTTGATGGCAAGTTTAGCACTGCATCCCTAAGAAGTGAATCATGAAATCTCACCCATTATGCTTCACGGAGGGTAACGGTTTCAAACTGAAGGAAGGTAGATTTAGATTGGATATTAGAAAGAAATTCTTTACTGTGAGGGTGGTGAGGCACTGGAACAGGTTGCCCAGGGAAGCTGTGGATGCCCCAGCCCTGGAAGTGTTCAAGGCCAGGCTGGATGGGGCTTTGAGCAGCCTGGGCTAGTGGGGGATGTCCCTGCCCATGGCAGGGGGGTTGGAACTAGATGATCTTTAAGGTCCCTTCCAGCCCGAACCATTCTATGATTCTAAAAGTCCTTTCTACCAGAGGGAATCGGAGCTGGCTCTAGAAAACACATTTGCTGAGGTTCCTAGTTGAAAAGAGATTTTAAGAAACTCCACCCTCCTTTCTGCAGTCTTAACATGGCAGTAACAAATATGAATTTCAAAAACAGCCTGCAAAGTAGACAGCAATGTTTTATATAGAAGCGTACCCATTTAAAAGAATACAAAATGTATTTTGCTTGGCTTTGGTACTGCAGGTAACATAAGAATCACCACATGTTTTAAATACACTATGAGTGTCTATGCTTAGGTGACTGATTATCTCGCATATTACGTGCTACTTATGATCGCAAGGATTTTGTGGTCCATGCGAATATAACCACAAAATAATTTCAGCTCAATTTTAATATGCATTTAGTGGCCAGAAAGATGAACTTAAAGTTCAAATATTAAAGGTTGTTTCATTCAGAATAGCTATTAATGATTGTCACTTGCCGCCATTATTCTTTAACGGCTCACTCAGATGGAAGTATCTGATTGAATGGTCCAAAGCCAAAGTTAAAATCCTTCTTGGTCACATTGAACATTTTGGCATTAGCGTAACTTAGCTATTTCTGGGAGAAACTTGAGTCTCAGATATGCTGTTTTACATTGCCATTTAAGGCAATTTGAAATTGATTTTTAATTATTTGGCCTTTCCTATACTGCATCCCACGTGTATGCGGGTAGAGGATGTTAATGTACCTCTATAATTTTGTTGTAACTATGTAGAATCAGAACTGTCACTGTTTTGCTGCGCTGTGTTGGCTGGTACGGTACTAGGGCAGTGGACCTGAAGTCCTTTTCTCTTCGTAGACATCTAAGGCAACTCAGCTGATCGTCAGCATCCTTGGACTAGACATACAGTTCCTACTGGCCGAGTGCTGCTAGCTTTTCTAGCCTCTCTGCTTTGAAAGCTCTTTAAAATGATGCATATTGTGCTCTGCCAGCTGATGGCTAGAAGTCCCTGTAGTGCTAGGAGGGTAGCACGAGGCTGCCTGGGAATTCGGGCTGGCTTTGAGCGATAATAGCAATCTCGTGTCCTTTCGCTGTTCTCATAAGTAATTTTGTAGCCTCAAGAGAACAACTGGCCACTTGGGTTATTAGACCAGTTGTTGAAAAACAGTAAAACTGCTTGCTGTGGGTTGTGAGTGTGCGTACACACACACATACAGTGGGGTATGTGTTTAGGGGTTTTTTTTCCCCCAGGGCCTGATGTGAAGAGGGGAAAGAAAAGCGAAGAGTAATTTTGATTTAGAACATATGCTCAGTAAGGCAGGAAGAATACCTCATTTTTTGAGTTGTGGAATGTTAATTTTCCAAATGCCGAGACATGTTGAAATTATCTGAACTTTAAAATTAAGTATATAGTAGTTCAGAGAAGTGGATGTCAATGATACTGCTAAAAATTGGTATTTTTAGATTTCCTAAAGCTGTTACATTTCAGAAGGAAAGATGAGGATTCTGGTTTCTCTATTTTATATATTTACAAGGTTGTTAGCATTCCTGTAGTACTCACTGGATTTGTATTTATGACTAAATATGGTAGAACAGGTTTTAAATTTACTGGGCTGGGTCCTTTAAAATATTGGTTAGCTGTTCTATATTGGTATTTTCCTTAGCAGTTCCTTCGTAAGTGTGAGAACAGAATTAATTGCAAAAACAAAAAAATATAGCCCTGCGTGAAATACATATTTATTAACTTTAAATACATGTTTTCTTAACTTTAAGAAAGTATCTGTAAACTTCTTTTTAGAATGAGTTTCAGGGCAGTGATACGGATGGATAGTGTCGAGGAAACTTTGGAAACTTTTAAGTAAATGCTGTCATTTTTAGTGTACCTTGCATTCTCGGTTTAATGTAGCATACATACATGTGTGCATGTATTTGTAACATACAGGAACCCTTCATCTGCTAACTTCATCTGTATCTTCATCTTAGGCGCAACATAATAGAGCATATTTTGTCCTTTCAGAAGTTGATTATTGCTCTTATATATGTACTTTTTCATTTGCTTCCCAGCAGATTTCCCCAGCACATCCCGCTAATGCAGCTTCTATATATAAGTTTAGCGTCTGTGTGATTTGGTTATTTAGAAATTCCTTCCTCCTGCTTCCCCCATAAACATTGCTTGTACGCAGAACATCACTTTCCAAACATACAGCTGTTTGTTTAAACCACTATAATACTTTAAAATGCCTGCTTAATGCATAGACTAAATCGCCTACAAAATATTCATGTTGCTGCCTGTGCCAAGGAAGCAGCGCGCTGCTGGAATGTTTTCACTTCTACGTATCTGCTTGCTAATGGGAAAGTGGATGTATTTGTCAAACTAAGAATGCCAGCAGCCCTTCGTGATAGCGTTACTTTTTAAAGATGTGTGTTTTGCAGCACAAGTCTTAAGAAACAGGAGAGAAAAAACGAAAGACTCTGAGGGATTCTTGTTCCGTGGGAGAGAGCCTAAGCAGAGTGGTATTTACAGCTATAAATATCTAAAATGGGTTTATGCCAGAGTGTAAGCAAATAACCCCTTTCGGGTGTCAAACAGACAAACTAGTAAATAATATGAGCCTTTGTCAGAGTCCCGTACTCTCTGACCAGGCTCTTCTAGGTAGGCCACACGTGGAAGGTATGATGTTTAATATGCAATGTACTTATTTGAAGATATTTAACGTTACAGGGGATTTTTGATTTACCACAGTGCTACAAAATACACTGAAATCACAATACCAATGTAATTTGCACTTAGCAAATAGAGCAATGGCAATAACAGTTCAGTCACAACGCCAATGTGTGATAGCTCTTGTTGCTCTCTATAACATGCTCACCAGCCGCTGAGAAGGAATACATGGGTTGAAACCAGCTCAAGCCCATGGCTTTCTTCACATTTGTTTATTTCTGTTGTTAGTTGTTCATTTTTTCTACTCTATGCTGGGCTGAGTAATGTATACACACCCTCCCCATGCTGGTCTGGGAGACATTCTCACTCTTAATGAACTCGAAAGATGTGATCCATTCACAGTAGTCAGTTGATCCACTCAACTGACATAGCCGTTCATCTAAAACAAAGGCCACCCATCTGTGTTGAGATAAAGTCAGCGCTATTCGCAGCAGCTGTATCAGTCACTCCCTGCATTAGTCCCTGTTGCCCTTGCCCATCTCCTTTCGGCCTTCTTCCATCCTTTATTGGCCAGTCACAGCATTTTAGGTGGAGATTTATCTCTAGAGAGAACAGATGATTCACCGGTTTGTTTGATCAGCCATTTCTGCTGTGGTTCCTTGGTTTTCACATTCTGATTTGTGAACCCCAAGAGTCCTTCAGCAGAGTGCCCACCCCCCAGGTCCCCCCTAGGCAGGCAATTACACAACCTAAACGAACACGCTTCTCCAAGTCACTTCCACACATTCCCAAAGCCTGGACCACGCACCCCCAGGTTGAAAATCTTTGTGTCCTAGCTACAGCAGTAGTCATGGGACTGACAGGCACCACAGGGAATCGGAGCTGCAAGGTGGCCAAGAAATACACAGCTGTGCTCCAGTGCCCTTCCCAGTCATGGGAAGCCGTAAAAGCTGAATGAGCAGCACATCAAAACCCTGGTTGTTGGCGCTTTGTGTTTTCATATAAAATGAGTCTGTAAGAAAGATGAACATCGCAAGTGTAACTATAACTGTACTTTCCAGTTACGATTGTGAATTTGTGGAACAGCCAATAACTTCTGATTTACTTAACTGACTTCCAGTGTAGGGGAATAGAAAGTAATTTTTTAAAATTCACAATTTTAGTCTGATGAGAAATTTGATTTCTCATGCAATCTTAACAGCCCTAAAATTAATCCCCTGCCAAGAATTAAGATCACCACGGTTGTTATGATAATTTACACTGAGGCAAGTTTTGGTTGCTGACTCAGTTGTTCTGCTCTGCATATATATGCAGTCATCACAGCTGAAATATAGACAGTACAGCAGCCTGGTTCAAAAAAACTAATTGAAAAATTAATTGACTTGGATGAAAAGGCTTCTTCTGAGTGAGTGGTATTAGATGAAGGACTAAACAAAGGGTAATGACAAACGGCCACGTGTCAAGCTGGGGATGCTTTACAGTGTTAGGTCGAAGGGAACTGTAGTGGGTCCTATTTTATTTAAAGTCTTCATTTGTTATCTAGAAGACGACCCGGATCATGGGTTAGTTAATTATTTTAGTTATTCCAAGTGAGGAAGTATAAACGTCGTTTTGAAGAGAAAAATCTCAAAAAATTGCAACTATAGTAAATATTTTTGGAGGATAAAAAGTTTCAATATAGGCACGTTGGGGGGTGGTTAATCCTAGTTCTGTAGTGAGGAGAAAACAGAAGTCACGGCAGCTGGGATGTAGAGATGCTAATGAAAGCATGCTTTTTAGGGTCAGGAGGAATCAACATCAACCTCCTACCTCCACCCAGACAGAAATGCCACCTGTGGCTGTAGAGGCTTTTGGGTGTTCAAGAGCAGTTGTGACTCCTGCATAGTGCCCGTGTGAAAGCTCTCACTGCTCCCAATCAAACCCTTCCCTGTCATTGTCACAAGCATCCTATCCTTATGGAGCTGGGAGATTTTACTGCTGCGGTGCTGGTATGCAGAGGTAAGAGGTACCCTAGTCGGGAAGTTATTTGTGATTCAGTTTGGGATTCAGGACTAAGGCAGAAGAAAGGTCTGCCACAACTGTTCTTGTCAAATACTGACCTAAAGCTTGTCTAAGTCAGGAGAGGGACAAGCAGCCTTCCAAAGTGACATTAGGGATGCAGTTACCTGAGGAGGACTCTCGGGCTATGGTTGGGTGGTGCAGCTGAGCTGACCTAATTGCCCGTGGACCAGCAGGGGTGGTCCTGATTCCCTTCTTTTCCTCCGCCACTGTTGCACTTGGCCAGAAGACTTCATGCCTCTCCACCCCCGCACCTGCCTGTTCCGCTGATTTTGGCACCTGGGGCTGTCTTGCTTCAGCAGTTCAGCCTGATAACCGGGCAACAAGCCATTCGTTTTGTTAGGCTGGTGCTGTGCTGGGTTAGTAAACGGAACCGCCACAGTGATGGGTCCAAGGAGCAGCCCGAGAGAAGGAGCAGGAGTCCACAGCCAGGCCACAGAGTCGGGAGAGGAAGGGATGCTCCTGGTTTTGCCCTGGAGGAGCTGAGGAGCAGTGCTGAGCTCCCCATCACGCTGCAGAGCTCTCTGTTCGGGCTGGCTGGCATGGAGGAGTGAGCTCATTGCCGTGTGTAGCTTCAACTATGCTTAATTTTCCTGTCTGCCAGCTGGGGATAACCTCTTCAAGGAATGAAGTGAATATAAATCAACTACTTAGTTATTTGGAAAAAAGAGAACTTGCAAGTGCCTAGATAAAATTTTAATGCAAGAATTTGCCTCTGTACCTGTATTAGCTTACATCAGTGAAGAACTGAGATGAAAGTGGAAGTCTGCAGTGCAGACTGCAATGGGAATGTAAAGAGTCACTTGAGTTGGCATTTGTTTGAATTGTTACAGTGGTTTGTTTAAAAAAAAAAAGACAAACAAGTAAAAATACACTCTTCCAAAGTGACATCTAGGTTTGCTTTCAGGACAGGTTTTGGAAATAAGTAGAGATTAAACCTAAGATTAAAACTACTCGGAAATAAGAAAAAAAAAAAAGAGTGCTCATCTCCTCCGTGCCCCATTGCACATACACTGGTTCACTTAAATGTAGAATACATCTGCTTTAAATTTTTTTCATCAGATGCATACTGTTATTAATAGAGTTAGGAAAAAGAAAATGTAACACATCCATTCACAGCTAAGCAAATCCAAGCTTTCCCTTTCTGCCCTCCCCCAGACTAGGCCGGTGATACAGTAGGTATAAAGTTGGCTTAAAATCCCAGCAAGCTGCGCCGCGGCTGAGCTTGATGGGGTGTTATCCTCACAGCTGATGTTGCAAAATCAGCTGTGGTCTTGTCTGAGTCAGAGGAGAACTCTAATGCTCAGCAACTGAAAAATATCAGTGCATTAACTTTTCATTCCATATTGATCTCCAAACAGAGTTTCAAAGGACTCTATTAGGAAAAAAAGAGGGTTTAAAGCAGGGATTACTTTTTCATGTCTTGTAAAGAATGCATTATGCGTGTGGCAAGCTAAAGCTTTGAAACTCAACTTCCATCTGCGCTCCATGACAGTATCTTTATATAATTCCATGTCTAAAAGACAAGGTTTGGAAATGAAATTAGTTTGTGTTATGCACAGTTCCTGTAGAGATCAAAGGCAGACCTGTTAATGCAACTATTGCTATTCATGAATTTCATAGCCGTGTGAGTTTCAAGTTAATTATAAATGCTTGTTTAATCACTTAACAATAGGGTATCGGAGTCTCATCTGGGCATTATGCATATAGCTCTCACTTTTTTAATTAAAGCACATTCCTACCTTTTTTTCCAAGAAATTAATTTTGGTGATAATGCTCTAGGCTCTAGCAGGTCCGAATATGCAAATCCTCTTTTAAATGTTGGACAGTTGTGTGATGAATGTCTTTATTTTATTATTCTTCAACTGCCCCTCCCTCCGCCTTGAGTACGTGGTTGTGTAGTAGCCTGGTTGTCATTGGAGATGGCATAAATTGCTCTAGTTCTTATACTAGAGTTCCTTTTGTGACATTCTATTAAAATTTGTGCGCTTTATCACTATGAAATAATATATTTTGAGATAAACTAATGTATTTATTGTTTTTGTTTCCAAGTGCTTTGTTTAATAGATTTTTAAACCTGAAGAGGCAAGTAGGGCACCTGTCTGACCTTTGTATCACAGACCACTGTGTTTATTTGAATATTGAGGATTGAGTCTAACTATCTAGTTAAGATAAGCCATTTCAGACCCATGGAAATTAAATTTTTGTTCACTAGAGGAACCAGCCATAGTGCCAGCAATGCCTGAGGCTCTTTGCAGTGGCAAGGAATGTTAGATGAGAAACGCAGATGAATCAAACTGTCCTGCAGAGAAGGCCAAAAAAGCCTCAAGTGCCACCTGAGAGCAGCCTCCTCCGCAGCCCCAGACCCTGCTTGTCCACTGAGAAGAGATGAGCAAGATGCATTGATCGGGCATCACAGAGGGGCTTCTCTCTGCCAGCAACTCCCCTTGTATCAAATCTCTGCTGTTTCTGAGAAAGAGCAAGGGAGGGGAATAAAAGAAAAACTCAGAAATCACAGTCAGTTGTGCATTTGGGGAAGAAAGTTCCTTCTTGACTTCTGAGGTGTGAGAGTTAATTATAGTCATCACACTGCAAGTGCTCAGAGTGTGCAGAGGACTGTACTGATAGTCTTCCCCATGACCTGCAAAGCAGAGAAGTGTTTAACAAATTCAGATTGCAGTGCTAAAAGAAGCATTGCAGACAAACATTTGGGCTGGCTTCATGAATGTTCTAGAATCAAACATTAATTCTCTGAACTCCAGAATTAAACATTAATTGTAAACCTTAATTAAACACCCGGAACTAAGATTAAAGCTATTTTCAAAAAAAAAAAAAAAAAAAACCTTCCCGTAGTCTGTCAGCATGAGTGAATCTGCCATCTCGTAAGCTGTTCTCTTGTAAGATTGTTCATCTAGTGAGCGGTTCTCTTGTTGCTCCAGCCTTCTCTTTCAGTAACTGAAGAGGTGGAGTTCTTCAGACGGCCGCTCCCAAGGCTGCTCTTCTATCCCCTTGAAGTCTGCGCCTGAGAGCCAAGCCCTGTTGTGTGGTCCTTACTAGAGTTCTGGCCAGTGCTGTGGGCAGAAGGGAGGATCTTTCTGCTTGATGCCAGGGACTGAAGCAGCCCTGATATAATATCGAGAGTCACTGAACAGGCACCGAGCAGAAGCAGACCTCCCGCACCCCACCCTCTGTGTTGTTGGGTGCCCTGCAAATCAGTGGCAGACCCTCACCCCAGTTGAAACCGTGGTCACCTGTGGTGGAAGGCAAGGCTGTGTAGCACCACTGGTTCTCCTGTCATGTGGACCAGAGCCTGTTCTGAAAAGAGGATGTCATCGTTTTTGCTGGGACTCTTCTACAAATGGTGCCTAGTTTGCCATTTGAGGTGGTACTTGTGAACTTACTTTTCAGGGGACAACATCAATGGAGATCAGAGTCTGTGTGTTTTGGGAGGGATTTTACATACACGTTTCCTTTTTCTTCATACAAACATGCTGTGCTACTATTTTGAAGCCTGGTTGTCAGTAGAGCCTTCTTGATGAAGTACGTTAGAAAGATATGACAATACATAAACGCTTGAGTTGGCATCTGTGGCTAGGGGATGGGGAACACTCCTTTTTCTAGGAAAGTGTTTTCTGCTAGATAAATGAAAATCCTATTGTTTGGCTGAGGAGTGACCTTGCACATGGGCAAAAGGTTGAGAGGCAGAAAGGCTTATTCATTTGGCATGTAGGATTCAAAGCCAGGCATGTTGCCAGCAAGCTCAATCAGTGCGGAGGATACAATTTTAAATAAAGGTCATAATGGCATTTTTTAAAATGAGCAGGAAGTTTTCTTTCTCTAATCAAAACCTAGATAATTTAAATATCTCTTTCTTTGGTAATATCCTGACATTGTGCATGGATAGGGGACCCCCAGCGGAAAAGATAAGTGATAACGGCTGCCTGTGTCACCCTGTTCCCAAAAGAGATCATCTGTCCAGCAGACGTCAGTGGGAGTCTGCCTGACAGAGGGGTGTGTGCACAGAAATGAAATTGCAGGATTGGGATCTAAATAAGATTGTGATCTTTGACTTTCAGTCTGTGTCATAACTTTTCTCTGTTTATTTCAGTATTTGAGATCTGACACTGTGCCATCACTCAGATCTCTCAGGAGTTTTCTTTCTATGTAACATTACTGGCTTTTTTTTAAAACAAAACAAAAACAACACAAAAACAAAAAAACAACCCAGAGAACAAAACCCCAAAACCAGTGCTTTTCACTTTTCAGGAGTTTTGTTATAGAAGATAGCAGTGGTGATACCAGTTCTGAAGGAAACCATTCCCAAACTGTGAGTTCACAGCAACATAAAGAGCAGTTTTGAGTCTAAGAGGGGTTGCAACTGCCAGGTTACTTGTATTTCAGAGGAGGCAGTATGGTTCATAAAGCAGATGGCACAGGAAGGATTGCTCAGAGAAAGTTTAGACTTAGTAAAATCTCAACAATCAGATTAAGAAGACAGATGGGATTCTGGATTGGAATCCTAACATGTAAGGGGTGGGGGGGTTGTCTTTTTTTATTTCACTTTCTCAAATTATAACCTTGGAGGTGCTGGGGTTTTTATACAGCTGACAATAAGTTTAGCACTAGAAAACTGTGAGGGAGTTACACGTAAGCAGTTGTTTTCTCTGTAGCTAGTAGTTTTGGTTTCTGCCCGTTTGAAAAACAAGTAAGATGTGATTGCTGAAAGAAGACAAAGGACTCTAACTATAGGAAAGCAGACTTAGGCTAGACTGACTTGCTTGAGCATACACATACAGCATCCTTGATCTCTTTGTGGATTGTGACCCCATATTTGCTGTTTTCCCACTAACATCCTTTTCCCTTTGCTTTGGGATTCTTGAAGCAGAGTTGCAGGGTTTCCCAGGTGGCTTGCGCTATTTAACATTTGCAAGTGGCCCATTCCTGGCCACACTTTTAGAGAAGGACACGCAGTCTTTTTGCCCACCCAGACAGGATATCTTTGCCTGTGGTTTATTTTGGACACGAAACAGGAATATAATGGCAGGGCATGTGCTAGTGGTGCAGGTAAATTACTGTGGCTCTACCTGTGCCCACCTGCGTGGTGCTGCGAGCCAACAGGGAAGCACGTGCCAGACAGCCCAGGTCTGAAAGAGTCACACTGGCACCACACTGGTCAGGAGCCAGGTATGTTAGACAGGGCTATCGGCTCAGGCGTAGCCTGTCTTGAATGTGGCTGGCCTGTCTGGGGAGGCGAGAGAGGTCACAGGTGCCCTGGGTGGGTTCATCAGCCCGGGGTCTGTCCCCTCAGCCATCTCCACTTTGCTCTGCAGCGAGAAAACATCAGCACTGTGCACCTTTACGTCCCCTTCCTTCCTCCAGGACCTCACCAGTAGCACCAGGCAAAGCTCTTTCAGAACTTAGTAACTGAATATTCCCACTGTAGTGAATAATACAAAGCACAACAGTATCAGAAATCTGTGGAAGAATGAAGCATGCTTCTCTTTAGCAGTTCATGTTCTCGGAGTTCATCTTCTGCAGTGCTTTTGGTTCCCTGCCTCCATCATGTTCCCCACTTACTGCAGATGTCCTTCCTTCTCTGAGTCCATGTGTCTTTAATTCTGTGTGAGCTCCTTGCTGTGGGAGGCTGTGAAACTCAAGAATAATGTTTCTGCTTTATCCCCGCTGTTTTGCTGAGAGTACCAACTAAAAAGTTTGCCAGATATTTTAAAGACTCTATTCCTTAGCTAATAATGAGTCTTCTAAGCAGCTTTTTCTAATTAAATACTTCTTTTAGTATACCTAATGCTTTGGTCTAAGACCTCCCTATTAATTTGAGGTCAGACTAATCTTGGATCGCTTGCTGTCCTTATTCTGCTCTCTTCTTTCCCTTCTTCAGTCGTGTTCTTCAAGAAATGCCTGAATATCTCCTAACAATGCTGAAACTTACTGTGTAGCTTTAAGTTTTCATAGTAGTCTCTCTTTATAGATCGTACTCATCACTCTCACTGTTTGAGAGGAAGTTTTCTTCAACAGTTTCTCTCCGGTTTAAAGCTTGTAATAATTCTGTTGCTGTGGAAATTACTGTTATAATGCAGGTTTAGTGTTCATGACATCACTGCTGCATTAGATAAGAGGAGAAAGGAGCTGTTGCGTGGGAGAAAGCCCTGAATTAAGCAAGTTGTATACATTTCGCACGTATGTCAGGGAAGATAACACATAAGAAGGAATTAGGGTTGTTCAGGCTGCTAGGATTTTCTCTATCCTCTCAGGAAAAAAAGCAAGTCTAAATATTAAAAAGGAGGAGGGAAAAAAAAGCCCAGTGTCCCATCTAGGGACTGTGGTTTGGAACAGCAGTTCCAGTCTGTTGCCTTTCAGGACATCAGTCTTCCATCTTGGGTGATAACCTTTGTCATTTCCGTTTGGAAACAGGATTTTGGAAACCCTTATCCTTCCTTATCAGAAAGAGAGAAGGATGCAGACAGAAGCCCTTATATAGCTATAGAGTGAAGGATAAAGGAATTTCTTACAGGAGATACCGATGGCTAGCTCTCTTGTTTGGGAAGAGAGAGCTGGATTTGGATGTACAGGAAAAATTTTCTTTATCTTCTTTAATTTTTCGTTATTTTCTTTGTCTCTTGATCAATTTTAGTAGTAATATCTATTCTAGAATTTTGGGTGTCTATAAGGAATTAGTAGATTTGATACTTCTGTGGTTTTCTTATGCTCTTCCTTGATTAGTATTTAATATTCCAGAGCTCCTCGGTTCCTCTTTATATGTGGTTGTTTTAGAAAAGGCTAAACTTTCAAGTTACTGAAATTGCTAACCACAATGTTCAGCTTGTCCTGTTTCCTTGCTTTTTCTTTAATGCATGACCCATTATTCTTAACCGCATCTGTTCTTCAGCATTCTTTGCTAGGCAATTCAAAGTGGGAAACATTAACAGCACAGCTATCTGGCTTTGGATCTGAGCGTATTGTTCCTGCATATTTTGAAAATAAAAACTTACATTGCTTTTTGCCCTCACGTTTGTAAATACATGTACAGTTTGTAAATAGATGAATACATATGCGTTCCTCCTGTGATTAATGTGGCTGCCTTTCACATGCACAAGATTTCACAAGTTGCTTTGGTCAAGGCAAAGTTTCTAAAGACGCATTCTGTATGCACACAGCAGTGTGTGTGGACACTGTTTTTTCAATATACGTTGTTTTCTTTGACTACTAAATGCAAAACTGGGAACAAGTCCAGAATCTTTAATAGCTAGAATGTGTTTCATGCTGATCCCCTCTAAATTGGCATCCTCCATTGCCAAGTTCTAAAGTGAGGGCTGCGATGATGATGAATTTCTTTAATGGGGTTTTAGTTCAGGGCTGCCTGATATTTATATTTTCCGTACTGTAGGATTCAGACAGAAGGTCTCCGCTTATAAAAAGGCCCGCGATCTTTCTGGCTGAAATGCCCTTAGGACAGAGGTGCTGATATTTTTGTATTACATCCTGACATCCTTTTAAAATTTTATATTGTTACAGTATGTTTCTCAGCATACTCCGTTGTGTCATTTCACTATTGCAATTCACAACAGAGATTTTGTTAAGTTCCTTGTTGTTCTTCTTTGTGTTTTGTGTTGCTGGCTCAGGAATTACACCAAGATATGTTCTTAAAATCCTAACACACAGTAGAAGTATAACAGAACTGTCTTGCCGATGCTGTTCTGCAGAAACTAGTGTATTGTTTTTACATAAACATGAAGAGGAGATCATGCTTTTTTCTGGGCAGCGCATGGAGAAATGAGTTGCACATGGAGTGTGAGCATCTTGCTTATTAGCGGCTAAATTCCCCTGACACAAAAAGGGAGTTTGCAAAATATCCTCTACTACCTTGGGGGATGGAGTAAGCTGAGGGAGGGGACTTCAAGCAAGAACAACAGAATTTCCAAAGATGAGGGTAAGAACGAGAGAAAGGGTAGAGTGGGAGAGAAGAGGGAGGTAGGTATTCATTTCGGAGAATGAGGGGACTGTAAATGAAAAAAATCCAAGGAGTTGCTTGGTCAAGGCATTGGACCGTCACTGGGTCTTGTCAACACAGGTTTGCATTTAAGTCATAGTTACTGAAGAAAGGCAACAGCTGCTACTTTAGACCATGAGGCAGAGGAACTATTGGAGGGGCAGAAAAATAATCATAGATATAGAGGAATGCTTTCCTGAGGGACTGTCTTGCACAAGCCACTCCACTTTATGTAACAAAAGCCTGGTGACACAATGCATGGTTTAGTCATAGGAGTGCCCCGGAGTGGACAAATATTGTACATCTGGAAACATTTAAACAAGTAATTAGTTTCTGGAAAAACGGCAAGTTACTCAAGGAAAATGTAGTCCATTGTGTTAGCTCCTGACTATATGTCTACTGGATGTATGATTCTCTTGACTGCCCTAACTGTCACTTCTTTGCTTCTCATACCCACCGGTTGTATGTGGGAAGGGGTAATACGGTGGTGCCAGGGCTGGCAAGCAGATATCACGAGAGGCTGTGACATTTTTGCCCCTTTGGAAAAAGGACCAGTGAACAGGGAGGCAGGGGGGGAAGTGTTCCTCTCCTCCTCACTGCTAGCACTCTGCATCCCACCTGATCGTCCAGTGCTTTGAGGACAAGGACCTGACCCGGTGGGATTTCACTGTCTTGGTTAGACATCATCAGGGGAGTCCTGTGCCAGCTGGGGCAGTCTCTCACATTGGGGTTCAAAATCTCTATAACACAGCCTGCTCCGTTGCCCACTTTCTTCCTGGGCTTCCATTACAGCAGATTTCCTCTGTTCCTTTGCTACACAGAGAGGGAAAGGTTTTGGGGAAGGGGTGAGGGAACGCAGCCCACTTCCAGCCTTTCCCTCTCCTCACTGCTGGTGGACAAGTCTGACTGGAGCCAGCCATAGGTGGAATATAGATGCCTCCACGGCTGAAGTTAGCAGTAGGGCAATAATCCAGGACCTGGTCTGGTTTGTGGCAGAATCTGCAGCGTCTCTAAAGAGTGACTGCCCAAAATGGAGAACTGCAGGCCAGGACAAGAGGTCGTACTTGTCACCAAAGTGTCAGAGGTTAGCACTGAGCCCTGTGTCTTTTTGGTCATTGGTGTGCTAGCATGTTCTAACTGCTGCCTCCTGCAGAAGATTTTTGGACGATAATTGCTGTGGTTGTTTGTCATTGCAGAAGTAACGCTGAAGGTCCATGTAAGCGATGCCAGCACACATCAGCCAGTAACTGAAGCCTTCATTGAGATCTTTACCAACCAGATCTCCATTGCATCTGGAACCTCAGGAGCAGATGGCACTGCCTTCCTCAAGTTTCAGTATAAGTTGGGCAATCAGCTGATAGTGACTGCTAGTAAACATGCATATGTGCCAAATTCTGCACCATGGAAACCTGTAAGATTGCCTGGTAAGAGATCTTTATTTTTGTTCTGAGGTAAGATTTTGCATCTAAAGGAAGTTACACAATTTTGTATGATGTGTCTTAATGATTGCAATCCTGGGTGGGAGGAAGAACATCTGTGCGTTTCAAAAAAAGCAAGGTTTCTTCCCCAGTTAAACTGTGGCATCAGGGCTGTGCAGAGATTCACTCTTCTCCTGGCTGTCCTTGATACAGTGCTACATCAGTTTCCAAACAACTGTTGGTGCTCTTACAGCTCCACAGAAAATACAAATCTCTTCCAGATCTTCTTCCTTTATGGGAACTCTGTTTCCAAGTGCTTTGTTTCAGCAGCTGTGATGTACTTATTCGTTTCTCTCCCAAGGTGTAGCAGCAACTGTTGCACTGTAGGCTTTTGTGTACAAAAAAAGTCCTGGCCTTACAGTTTCTTGGCTGTGTCCATAGGACAGTTTTAATCTACAGTTATGTTATCCAGATGTGAGGATTTTTTCTAACTTGATTAGCGTGGTTTGTTTCTTCTGCAGGCAAACAAATATAGCAATAATACTTGCATGTTGGTTTTTTTATCGGAATGCCTCAAAATTTATGGGAAGTGGGAGACTTTACATTAGTTGCAAAGGAGGGGAAACTGAGTCACAAAGACGATTTCTGCATTGCTAAATAGAACAGATTGAGGGTGGCTTTCAACCTTGAGATATAACATCTAGATGATGGTCACATGTGGGGTGCTGCCTTCCCTCTAATCCCGAGTCACAATTAGGGTCCAAATAGTTTGGGAATGGTCCCAGGCTTGTATTATACCCAAATCACACCTAAAATATCACCTCAGATTTGATAATTCGTCTAGGCCAAAGCCATGCCAGGTTTTAAGTGCACTAATATTTAAATAGTATAAATGATCACAGGGCAATGTTCAGTCCCATGCCTTGGCTCCATTTTATTTATTAATATAAACGTAGCCAGAAGGACTGCGTGACTTGCCACAAGGTCAAGCAGCAAATGTATTTTCAGATGGGGGAAGGAACTTGAATCTCTTCAAACCCAGAATTATGCTTTAGGCATTTCAACATGCTGTTTACTTATCTGCATTCGCTTGCTTAAGATAAGATAGGCTGACTTCTTCCACATTTCCTCTACTGTATTCTGCCACATTTTCCAGCTACTTAATGGAGCCGTAGCGAAGACTAAGCCAGGCTCTTAGCTGCACAGCGAAAGAATAAGAAGCAACTGAAATGAGATGCAGCAAGAAGAGTTTCAAATAAATAAAAGGGAACAATTGTTTACCGCAGCAGTAGTCAAAGACTGGAACAGGTTGCCCAGAAAGGTTGTGAAATCTTCATCTTGAAGATATTCAAAACTCAATTGCACGCCTCCCTGCTTGGTTGAAGCTGGTGACCTCCAGAGGTCCCTTCCAACCATAATTGTTCTGTGACTCTTGTTTAGAAATTCCCCTGATTTTTTTTTTATGTTTAAATAAGATGAAGTGCAGCTTCCTCAGCATACTTCGTGTACTTTCTTAAGACACAATCATATATGATTAAAGCATGCAATAACCTTTTCTTGCCTGAACCTTTTCTTGCCTTGTGTCTCGTATCTTTCTGACTCATACCCTAGACCTTTTGAATGCAACCTACTCTTCCATGGCCTGGAGTTTGTTTGGTTAGGTTTTTTGCTTGTTGCCTTTTCTTAAATATTGATTTTCAGGGAAGGGAACTGAACATGGCATTATTGTTTTGGTAAGTCATTGAGGTTTAAAGAGCAGTAATTGTATACAGTTGCCACAAAATCTTTTTTCCACGTCTGAAATGTGAGCTTAATGCAGAAAATAGATTCCTTTCACCTCTGATCTTCCCCCATTGAAACTGGTAGATAGTTTGCCGTTGATTTAATTGGGAGAAGAATCCTTTCTTTTGCTTTCTGTACCTTGAAGTTAATCCTTTCTTTGATTAAAGAAACAACAAGTTACAACTTGATACGCCCCATGTAGATTTAGTAGGGTTGTTCTTTGAATTCCTCCTTAAAAGGGACGTGACATAAAAGTTCAGGCCCAAGACACTTAAGCTGTTATTTTTTATATTGACTAAGATGCCTGTAGTCTTTAAAAAACTTTCCAAGAACCGTTTGTATTTAAATGCCCCTCATACTTATAACCAGCACAGTATAGAAGTTTTGAAAACCATGGAAGTTTTGTTGTTGTTGTTATTTTTAATCTGGTTTGAATGATGGGGAACAGGCAGCATATTTAAATCTTGATTCTGCAGCGTGCAGTCTGGGCACATGTGTACAGCGGGATCCTCATTTCCCAAAAATGCCTTTTAACAGTACTAGTAGTCTCCCCCCACAGAGCAGGTACGCCATTCCGAGCAGCGTTCCACCCACGGTAGTGGTGGAAGCTGAGGTGCTGTCCTGTGTGATGCAGTAAAGGAACTATGGACACATTTACTTCAAATGTGGAAATGATAACCACGAGCAGCGAGTAGCTTTGAGAACTATAAGGTAGTAATGTTTAAAGTGCTGTAAAAGGACTTTGCCGAAGGATCAGGATTTTTCCATGACAGTCAATAAGCATTAGTTATAGTTTTACCCTGAAAAACTGTGCAGCCACTGAACTCATGGTATTATTGTAATAGCTTTAAGGAGTAAGGATCAAGGAGTATTTTGTTCTCATAATTTGGCAGAAATTAACTTTTCTTGTATTAACCAAAATAATTACTAGCTCTTTACCACTTAAGCAGGAGGATTATTTATTTACATAGTGATAAGTGGTAGGAGGAAAAGATTAAGATCTCTTTTTCCATTAAACTATTTATCAGCAGAGCCATGGCTCCACTTATTAACAGTTCATTAATTTAACATCACTTGAGTTGTTGAAGTGTTCGTGATGGAAGATGTGCTCGTCTATCTGCTCTTAGCTATGCACAGGTTTTTCTTTGTAAATAATTTGGATGAAAAAAATTTGCGGCTGGTAGTCCATATTTAAGAGGGTGTTTTTGGAGCAGTGTGTGCAATGGAGAGAGGGAAGTGGCTGAGGCAGCGCGGTTCAGAGGAGCTGGGAGGGTCAGTCAAAGCAAACCATGGTATTCACTGTGGTGAGAGGTACTTCTAGGAGCAGAGGATGCTTGTGGTGTTTCTTGGAGAGGAGGGCTCATCTGGAAAGCAGTGACTCTGCAGAAGACGTGTGAGTCATGGCAGATGAACGGTTGAAAATAACCTCCCAATGCAGCACTGCGAGAAAGCAGAATAATCTGATCCTCAGCTGTAAAATAAAGACTGAGAAGGTGGAGTATAGTATTTCAGAATTTGTCCTTAGTGCGGCCACTCAGGGAAATAGGTGTCCAATTCTGGATCCGCGCTTCAAGAAAAATGTTTAAAAACTGCAGGGTTATATCAGGAGTGGTTAAAAGATTGGAAAATACAGCTTACAGGGAAAGACTTGGAAGTGGTTAATTTATTTTGTTCACCAAAAAGAAAGTTCATGGGGTAATGTGATCGTAGTCCATCAGTATCCGTGTAGAGAACAGGAAACGGGTAAGAGAGAATTCTTCTGTCTAGCAGGCTTGTATAAAAAGAAGATCAAATGGCTGGAAGTCTAACCTCGATAAATTTTGATGGGTAAAAAGGCACATAGTTTAACTGCCCTCATAATTATTTACTAGAACATTGATATGGTGGTGTGTTCTTCACCACTGGACACCTTTAAAAGAAAATTGGATAGTTTTTCTACAACGTGTTTTCTAGTTTAAGCACAGCTATTGGATCTGAAGCAGTAATTAATTCAGGGAATGCTGTAGTTGTACAGGAGTAATACGGGATCATCACAGTCATCCTTCTGGCCTTAAAAACTATGACTTTCTGCCTTTGTCATGCTGAGAAAAGATTGTGCAGAAAATCCCAAGGGAAGTTTAGAGGTTATATATGCATTATAGTCTGGCATATATGGAAGAAGATGTTGGCATGGTTTATTGTTTGGAGCTCCCCGGGGTGTCTAAATTATATTAGCTTTCTTCATACAAATTAAGTTATTGGAATAAAGACAAACAAATTGTGTAATTGTGTGGCCTTAGTGCTACTTACGGTAGGCTTTCTTTTGTTGCCTGATGTGTAGATCTGTTTCACATGTAGAGCACTGGAAAGAAAATTCTCAGCTGTACTTGCAGTAACGTGATTTTTTTTTTTTTTAAAGTTCATGTATCTTGTTAAGATCGTCTTTTAGATGATGGTTCTTATCAGTGTGTTTCTCCTAGTTTCTTCTCCTTTCTCCTGTATTCCTCCCAAACGCTAAATTTCTTTTAAAAAGAGAATATATTTCTTAAAACAGAAGTAGTGTACAGGCTCCCTGTTTGTAGCTAACATCTATATGGTCTTTTGGATTAAGTAATACAGCTTAATTTAGAGGAAATTTATGAAGCTCCAGAAAATCAGAAGAGCTCACGCTGTTCTTTTTTCAGTTGGTTCTGGAAATATCTTCCTCAGCTTGTGGTCACTTCAGAATGGCATGAGTACTTCCCAGGTGCAAATGTGGGGTGCTGCCCAGTTACCAAAAATTACTAGTCTGCATTAATCTCCTCCTATCCTTCTGTCTTTGAAAGCCATGCACGGACTGCAGGCAGGTCTACTTCTTAGTGTTTTCATGGAAGCAGGAGTCAGGTGTGCTTGGTGGCCAATTCCAGACATATTTCTGGTCTTCTGGGTCTGAAGAACTTGGCATGAAATTATATCATCTTCTTCAGTCTCCAAAGAGGTGTGTGCGTACAGACACAGCCACCTGGAAGGAATGTCAGTACCCGGTGGCAAAGGAGGTCCTTGCAGGCAGATTTCTTGCAGCAAATACCATTTATCTGTCCCCTTTTGCACCACTGGTAGAATGACAGTAGTTCTGCTATATATAGCACTTTTGTAGTGTAGGTGGTGACTCAGTAAAGACATGCTGTATTTTAAAGCAAATTATTCAGGCTTATTCATCATACTTTGCCTTTCTGAATGACTTTTTTATGTAAGCATCTCAAAGTATTTAAAAGTTAAGTTTCATTAAAGTCTTCCTGAGGTAAGAAGTATAGCACGGAGTTTTTCATTCCTCTTTATGTAATGACAAGTCTTTCTGTGGAGCTGGGAATTATAACTCAAACCCCTGCTTTACACCACATTCTTCTGTACTTGGAGCTACTGTGCATGACTTGCAGGAGTCAAAGCGCGGAACACGTTATTTGGTTTGATAATAATTACCCTGGCAATTTAATTATTTGGTTTAGAAAATGCACATGTTTTTTGCCATGTATACAATATGATTTTAATAGTTTGGGTGGCCTGTTTTTTGAAACCATGTATAAGAAAGTAAGTGCTGCTGTTGTTGGGTAATGTTTATAAGAATTCAAATATATCCCACTTAAACCACTTCTTTCCCACAGTGTTCTCTTCACTGAGCCTCGGCCTTCTTCCTGAACGCTCTGCTACTCTAATGGTCTATGATGATGTAGTCCAGATAGTCTCAGGATTTCAAGGTATGCTGCTTTTTGGAAGTCAGAATTGAAATTTGAGTGACACTGGACAAAAAGCCTGACAGCCTGGTACTTCCTGAACTCTATCCTGTGAGCGAGACTGATATTTCTTGGGGAGTTCTGAGTTCCCTGAGGAATGCTCCTCTGTGGAATGGTTTTACCAAATTGATTAATAGCTAAATTCACCCCTAACTGCTGTGACTAGGGAATTCAAGTTACTTGGTAATAAACAAGTTTGGACTTCAGTGTGCCATTTGAGAGCTAGAGATTAAATTTCTTTCACTCTCTGTTGGATGGTTTTTCAAGTAGCCTCATGTAACCACCTTTGCAGTAAACATTTTCCGATGTTCTTATTGTCCAAGAATTTTCTCTTTTTTTGCTTTGTTTCTTGCTTCCTACTGTGAATGCCTTAGACATTTAGGGTATAGAAAATTGAAAACTTCTCATATCTGCATTGTTGTATACCCTATATAAACTTGCTTTTTTAAAGTATTTCCTGTGGTCTCCTAAATCAAACTGCCTGCAAACGCACATACTACAGGATGAAAACCACTGCATTAGAAGAATAAAGTTCAAGTCACCTTTTTGTAAGGCCAAACACAGAAGGTAAAGCAACTGTAGTATCAGTCAGATGAACACTGTGTTTTCTGAATTGCACAGTAAAGAATAAAATGTTCATCTGACCTGACTTAGCCCAATTGACGTGATAGCCGAGGTAAGTCTGTTAACAAAAGAACAGAAATTTTTAAAGATACCTTGATAAGCCAAAACACAGAGGCACCCTTCCTGTGAGCACTCTTACCACAGAATCACAGAATCTTCATGGTTGGAAAGGACCCTTAAGATCATCGAGTCCAACCAAACAACCTACAATCTCTGCCACTAGAGCATGCCCTGAAGTGCCACATCTAGACCTTTCTTAAATACCTCTAGGGATGGTGACTCAACCACCTTCCTGGGCAGGCTGTTCCAGTGCCCGACCACTCTTTCAGTAAAGTAATTCTTCCTAATATCTAATCTAAACCTCCCCTGCTGCAACTTCAGACCATTTCCTCTGGTCCTGTCCTTATTCACCTGGGAGAAGAGGCCAACACCCACCTCTCTCCAACCTCCTTTCAGGTAGTTGTAGAGGGCAATGAGGTCTCCCCTCAGCCTCCTCTTCTCCAAGCTAAACATGCCCAGCTCCCTCAGCCTCTCCTCATATGACCTGGTCTCCAGAGCCCTCACCAGCCTGGTAGCTCTCCTCTGGACACGCTCCAGCACCTCAATGTCCCTCTTGTACAGAGGGGCCCAGAACTGAACACAGCACTCGAGGTGGGGCCTCACCGGGGCCGAGTACAGAGGCACGATCACTTCCCTGCTCCTGCTGGCCACGCTGTTCCTGATACAAGCCAGAATAAACTGTGTCTTATTCACCTATATTATGATTACCATCATTTTAAACTCTACCAGTAGGTAGTTAATAAACAGGGGAATACTACCTTCAATAACATTCCAAGATAACTTTGTTTTATCTGAGAGAATATAATACAATTATGCCTTCCTGATATCTTTTTTTATGGTTAGAAACCATCCAGACACAATAGGCTTTTCATTAATGATAGTACTAGATACGACTGGAGCTGAAAAAGCACTAAACAAATTAGGTAGCTGATGGAACACTCAGAAGGAGCTGGAGAACAGCACAGCTGCCGTACGTGTATTCTGCAGTTTGAGAGCTGACATTATCTAATGGGGTAAATTAGATGGACAGTGAACTGTGTTAAACCACAAGGGATTCCGTTAGACAAAACGTGAAACATTGTTTACCAACAGTATTCTAATAGCATGGTGTATTAAATATTCTTATTCTTATGCAAATGTGCTAATATTATGCAATTACCTTAAAAAGAACAATCTTTTCATGTTTACAGGTTCCTTTCTTCAAAAAAGGGGGATCTTAAAGGGCTAGAGAGACATTTAACAGCCGAGTGACACTCATAAGTATTTCCCCCATAATCTTGCTCCCTTCCGTGAATTGACCCAGGGTGTTTCCAATGTATTTAAATTAGAACAATATAACTGGTTCTGCTGGTATAGCAGAGAAAGAGGATAAAGTGGCCCCCAGCGTATTCTAAGGGCTGGGATTTGAACTCTTAGTCTTACCCAGTAAAAACTATCTTGTGCGACCAGCCCACACTCCTTTTCTTGGGAATTCTCTTGTGGTGAAACCTAAATGAAAGACAGCCTAGATGTTGTACTGGCGTTTGGATGGAGCCTCTCTAGTCTTGATCCAAAATCCTCGTGACCTACTTTTTCTCTGTTACTTCTCCATTTTATCTCCCAGTAACTTCCCATGCTTCAGAAGAGCTGATCAGGAGTTACCTTAGTGCAAAAACAAGAGCAAAACAGAACTTACTATACCAGGGACAGACTGGGAACACTGGTGTTTGAAGCACCAGTCAAAAGGAAAGGCAGGCCCATCTAGTCCAATAAGTTACCGGTTGCTTTTGAATAATTAATCAAGCAAGAAACTTATTATGCAATTGAGAAGTTTGTCTGAGTCGATGCAGCCAGCTTCATTTTCATGATGGCATTACAGTCCGCTGCTGTGCTCTGTCAGTAATTGTGAGGGATGGAGCTTGCCAGCCACTGGGTTATTTAAACTACTTAATACCAGTGCAGTGATGAGCTGAACTTCAGCATTCAGTGAATGGGAGCTGTGTGGGTACCCTCTGTCTGCCTCTGACATATCAGCAACCAGAGCATGAATTGAGGATACTTCAGGTGTTACTTCACAGAGACTGAAGCTCAAATGCTGGTGTGGTGCATCCAGCATGACAAGAAGTGCCTTACGGGGACTCCTTGAGATGGTTACGTCTTCAGTTGTGCACTGGCAAACCGGAACTGACAGCATTTGAATCACGGCCAGTGTGTTGACAAGAGGACGTTCAAAGAAGATCAGTGCTCAGCAGTCCTTTACCTCATGGCACTCGCCAAGTGGAGGGAGCTCACATGCCAAATTCATACTTGAATGCGTTTGGGTTTTGTTTGGGTTATATAAATCAAAACTAGATATCTTCAGTAATAGAAGCAATAGTAATAATCCCCTCCCAGTGATCTGTTGACTTGTTGAAAAATACTCTTGAGTCTGGTCAGCACAAGTCTTTCTCTCCACTTTTACCACTTCCAATTCCCTCAGTAAGTCTATTCCCAAACATGTGCCCCAAAATCATCTATGACCTCTGCTGAAGGGTACTTGGATTATCTTCTAGCAAGGTGGTGAGCGAAGGCGAAAGCCTTGGTAGCTGCTTCCCTCACAAGCCTTTCACTGGTAGCTCCCAGTCTTCTGCCCCTTTGAAGTCTCTTGCTGGGCTTGGGGAGACCCAGCTGAGGAGCCGAGGGGAGAGTCAGGGTGAGCATCAGGCTTCAGGTGAATATCAGGATCAAGGAGTTTGTTAATCTAGGGTGGGAATTAACTACTCTGCCCTGATGTATGTGCACTATCTGCAGAGGAAGTTGTTTCTTCCACCTTAAAACTTGCATCCAAGTTGATTGCTGCACAGGTTCCTGCCAGGTTTGGGGCTCAGCCGTAGGAACGCTTTGCGTTGCCTGTAGGATTCAAGAAACTGAACTTGGCTTTCTGAGTCCTCCCTATCTAGTTAAAATTTGGCAGGCCATGGCTCTCCCGGTGCTACGAAGCAACCATTTTTTTATGGAAAACCCTAGAGCCTCCGCCTAAACCACTGTATTACAGACTCAACAGCAGTTCGGCTCTGGAAATATAATGCCGCTTCTTGGCAACTCGAATAATTAATCTTAACCAAATATTTACACAGCAGAAAATCCTACAATTTTACATTGAACTATTAGTGATAATCCTAATGCCCGTTTCTTGGTTGTGGTGGTTTTTTTCCCCTGTTTTGTTACTGCGGATGCTTATCCCTGTGGGCCATGGAGCCCGCTCAGCAGCGCAGTCAGAGGTTCCCGAGTGCTTGAGCAAATCTGTCCCTGAGGTACAGCAAACTACTGCGGTATTGCGGAGCACTCAGATGAGGCTTCCCCAAATTCATTGCAGTCAATTTATTTAGTCTTTTATGTCCTTTTCCCTTTAAACCTAGAAGTTGGGTAAGGGTTTCACACAGGTGTTTTTTAATGACTATCTTAAACATTTAAGGATACTGCCAGTCTTGAGAGACTGCTGTAAATCCTTAAATGTTTCAGAAATTAAAAAAGAAAATGGATTTATAGCTTTTTCTTGCAGAATTACCAAAGAAATGACAGCTAAACAATGATCAGCTCTTTGGAGATACTTGCCCGCCTACGTAGCAATTTTTGTTGGCCAATACAAAGTTTCTTCTGTGCAATTTTATGTTTTCACATAGCTAGAGCTCCTGCTAGAAAATAATGCCAGAAAAGATTCCAGTCTCCTGGTTAATGACATTGGCAGTTAAAAAGCTTAGGAGTTGTGAGCCAAGCTCTTTAATCTTTCTCGCAGTGAACGTGTAACCTAAAAGTGCTGCCAGAGACTAATGGGGGAAAAGAAGCAAAATTGTTTTGAGTTGACATCTTTGAACCGCATCATCAAATGTGAATTAAGAAAAAAACTGCTTGCTTCTTGATTTTGTGCTGCGTGGGGAACGTTCTGCGAGTATTCAAAATGAGCTCTGGAGAACACAATAGCTTTTGATTTAAAAATTAATTTGCATGTTGCACACACAAACTTGCAGATGGAGTCTTGCTGGGTGTTGCTAAACAGTATTAATGGTGAGCATCCATTGAAAAAGACTATTGACTTTATAAACTGGGGTTATAAATGAGACATGAAATGCAATAGTACATGACACAGTCTTAAATCATGTTGCAGCAAAGACCCTTCAATTAACACCTAGTGATCTTTAAAAAAACACTAAAACTGTGCAAGACAGGAAAAAAAGAGAAATCTTACATGCCAAGTGATCTGTTTCTGTTTAGATGTGTTCTTTGCGTGGGAAAATATGGAAACTCTTCTCACCCAGGCTCTGTCAAGTGAATCTTTTTATCCAGTGTTTTAAATAAAAAGTGACTATTACCTCAGTACTAGAGATGGTTAATGTGGCCAAAGCTTTATAAAAATTAAATATGGAAATTACACAAGTTAACTGGCACTACGGGTAGAATTATAGTCTCTTAGAAAATCACTTTAAAGAGTGTAAGCTGAATTTATCTTGCTATTTCAACAAAAACAAAATTTAAACAAAAATGGTAAAATGGATGGTTTTCTAAGCTTTCACATGCCCTGCCTCTAAACTCAGTTTTAGTTTCAGTTGTATTCACTCTAAGAAGTGTGTGATGAAGTTTGAGGTGATCCTAGGAAATACTGTGGTCAGAAAAACTTCTAAAAGATGCTTTTCCAATTTTTCCCAGTGGTACTTCTGGAAAAATAATGGCAACTGCAAAATAAACATAAAAATACTGGTTTTCCTCCTCTTTTGTAATAGCCTTCTGATGTGTCTGTCTTTCTCAAGCTGTTTCAATTTACAAGGAAAAAAATGTAAATGTGCTTCCATAAATATGAACAACTAAATATTCTGCCCGCCTTGGATACAAATTCACTTTTAATTTTTTTAGGTGCACGGACTCAGCCACAAGTTCACTTTCAGCGAAGATCTGTGAAATTACCAGAGAACACTAGCTACAGCGATTTGACAGCATATCTAACTGCAGCCAGTTCACCTTGGGAAGTGGACAGTTTTCCTTATTTGCAGGGATTAGACGGAAATGGAACAGGTAACCCACTACTTTGGTTTTGCTCTGATTTCACTTTTGTCTAGGGGTCAACTTTTGACCGTATCATTTTTTTCATTCCTTGTTCCACCAAACATTCTTTAAAATTCGGATGACGTGATAGGTTCAACTGCCCGACCAAAATGCTGTTCCAATAAGCAAGAGACCAAGGTCCGCTATCCTTTAAATGGGGCCACTGAACAGCAAAGACGAAGCCTCCTTGCCCTTGGGATATCAGAAAAGTTTGTTAGACTTGGAGTTTAGAGTTAAGTCTCCAAATGTGTTGCATGTGCACAGACAAAAATGGAGATTAATGTGACAAGACAAAAGAAAATGTAACTTGAGGATGCGTGTTCAATTTTTTTCTAAAAATGAATGAAATGCCTGTATATCGAGGATTTAATACTCTGTTGTTTCAGCTAAGAGTTGTTTCAGTGGCTTTGTTAATACTTTTGAATCTAGCTTCAGCCAAAAATGTACAAGGGAAAACAATGAAAATTCATAGTAGAAACACAACCACTATTAAATTCAAAGCTGTAATACATTTTTATGACTGCAACTGACTGTTACTCTTCTTCCACTTTTCATTTGTCTTGATTGAAATAACTGGTGTTGTGTAGGCTATAAAAAAATAGAAGAATTGGGCACAAAAGTCTTCAAATTCTTAAAGTGCTGCTGTGAAAAAGAGAATTATGTTTTCTCTGTGGACTTGGCAGTGCAGCTAGAGATTCAGACTAGTGATTACGAAAACCTTGCTGCAGTGAGGATAGTTTAAGATGTAGAATCAATTGCTTGAGGGTGTTGGACAGAGTTAGACAATCTCCTGTGAGGATGGCATAGGCGTAGCTGAGCCTGCTTTGAAGATAAATAACCCCTCGAGGTCCCTCCCTGCTGTTTCTCAGGATGCGTTTACTTGTGATGTGTTGATCTAGGTGACTTTGAATGCTAGGTCATATGTGTAAATGGTACGTACTGAGCTTGCTAGCTTTTCCATATAAAAAAAATCAAAGGCAAAATAAACTTTCCCTTCTCTTTGTACAGATCTGTATATCTCCTTTTCTATTACAATTAAGAACGTGTCTGCTACCTTACTTCAATGCTTCTGTCTGCTCCGGTGACTACATCTCACTCTATCTCGTTCTATCTCTCTGTCATTTCCCTATTCTCATCTTCAACCTTCAGTTTTCTCTGGCTCTTCATACTCAGACATCTCTTATCTTTTTCAAAACGAAGGAATGCACTTGATCTCACTCCTGTGTCTACTTCCTCATCTCCTTTCTTTTTATCTCTAAACCCACTGAACAAACTGTTGACAACGTGTGTGGGATTCCTCTCCCAAATCTTTCCTTACTACTCCACAATTCATCTTCCCACCCTTGCATTTATTTAGTGAAAACAGGTCTTGCCAAGATTTCAGATGATCACCTGTCACGGGAACTACACAACCAGGACATCATCTTTCTCCTGTTTCACCTCCTAGCCTCCTACAAAACAGATGAACGCACCCTTGGTTTTTTAGTCTTCTGTATGCTTGCATGACAGGAACTTTTCTACTTAAGCATGGAGTAAAAGTATATGACAAAATACCAAAACGACCAGCAAAGAAATGGTGTTTAAGAGACTGAGAAGAGCCTTGTTTTTTGAATACTTCAGTATTCAGTATGGTATAATACAGACTACAAATACAAAACATTTGTATATGCACTATAGTATAAGTGAAATGTCCTCTATTTTTAGAAGTTTCTCCTGCTCTGGAAACTTCAAAACCCTAAACTTGGATTGACTTCCTTTTTTTCATCTCCAAGCAACTTAGTGAACATTTCACCTGAAAAACTTTTGCAGGAATAAAAAATGAGATCACCAGCTGATGGGGATTTTCGAATATTTCTGTAATCAAGATAAAAAGAAAAATATGTACAAATTTTAGAATTCTGAAAAAACTTAGCGTTAATTTGCATGGGAAATTTTGGAATGATCCTGAACACTGCCCTGTCTCTCCTCTCTCCCACCTCTTCCCTCCCACCCTCTCCCAATTACTCTTCTGTTCCTTCACAATTTATTTACATGTCTGTAGAGTTTTGGAGAGGTCCTCCCATTTGTTTCAATCAGCTCAGTTCTCTGGCTAGTATTTATCCAGTGTGACTTTACCATTGTTTCAGCTAAAACCGATTCTCTATGAGTTCAACAGTTCTCACAAAATTGCAACTGGGTGTTGAAGTGGTAATATGGAGCAGGGAAAATTCATTGCATGAAAATCAGCATGTCCCAAACATAAAAATTCAAAGAATTTAGCTGCAAGTAGTGACAAGCCTCTATGGTTTCACAAAATCTTGTCCTTCTAACCAAATGAAGCAAAACTTTCCATCGTCTGCAGTAATGGACCAAGCTGGCTAATAACCATTACTCCTGCTGGTTTTGTAGGCTGTTTGTTTCTTTATGAAGAGTCAAGTCTAAGTCACAGTGGATTTTCCTCCGACTATTTTTAGAGCTCTTTACGGGTCACCAGATGTCAAAAATGATAAGAAATAATTGAAAGCTGATGTTTATTGAAGTCCATTCCCATGTAATCTCTGCATGCACTTATCAGTTTTATAGCATGTGAGAGTTTCATAAGCATTGATTTTAATTTACCTTTACAACAGAAAAGAGAAAAAATTATCTTTTTCTTGAGCATTTACATACTGTGCAAGATGGCAAACTGAAGGATTATTTTTTCTTGCCAGTGGTCAGTGGATTTCAGAAATTTCTTCATCTTCTAATATAACTTATTCAGCCCAGTACTGAGCAAAGCCTCAGTGCATCTTAAGTAGAAAAGATGCAGCCAGTGTTTTGCCATCGGAGTGCTTTTTCTGGGTCTGAAAACTCATTTTTACAGATATTAGGCAGATAAGCTTTATCAAGACAGTAATGAAAGAAAAATTCAAAACTTTCAATATCTAAAAATAAGTAAAATACAAAACATAATTTAATTTTAGATACTAATCTAAACGTTTCTAAAATCTGAAGTTATACCTTTTGTCTGTAGGAATTTGTATACGCCAGAACGTGGTCAGGTTATGATACTTAGCAACAGGAATTTATTTCTCTGATACCAGCCTGAGAAAATCAGTGACCCCGGTCCGGTGACTTGGGGACAAGCATCAATCTGACAGACGTTACAGATGCACGACAGAGGCAGTGGATTGAACGATCAGGAATAAGGGAACAACTTTTTCCCCACCAATTCCCTCCTCTATCTCTTTGCTTTGTATTCTAAGGCTGTAATGATACTGTGCACCGTTGGAGCCTGTAATATAGACGCTTGGGTAGGCTGGCAGCCTTCCCTACACCCTAGTTGAGTTCCCAAACCTTATTTTTCTGTCTTTTTTCTCTCAGTTACCTCTGTTGCTCTTTTATATGGCCATCTTCAGGGTGCATGTTTTCTCAGCACTTGAATCCCCCTGGAAGATACGCTTTTGCCTCTCAGTTCACAGTACGTCAGAGCAGAGTGTGTGACCCCTCCGCGTGCTTCCATCCATCCTTGGCCTCTCAGCTGTGCAACAGTGACACGCACCTTGAAATCTGGGGAAAGTGTGCGTCCGAGTAGATGCAATAGTAAATCAGCCACAGGCAAAGTTACTTCTGGTTATTTTCCGTGTCTTCCATTTGGCACCTCTTGCAGAATCCAAAGAATTTAAAATTCTGAGGAATTCTGTCTTTTTTTTCCTTCCCTTTGCCGCTCCCCACCCCCGCATCCTGGTGATGCCTGAACTTTGGTGAGCCGTTACTCAGAGACATCAAATTTAATAAAGGCCATTCCTTGAGACTTACTCAGTGGTAAGAGAAATCCTGAAGGTCTTACTGCTTTCCCATTGCCGCCTGGAATGTACTCATCCTGATGAACGTGTTCCTGGGGACCCCTTGGCGTGCTGTGGTGGCGCAGGTGGCAAACCACTGTTGGGTGCGAGTGTGCTTTTGCAGGCAGTTGATGCTGGTGGAAGGCACCAGGAGTGCAGGAGGGGCAGCACCTCGCGCCCTGCCGGCCAGGCACCCTCCTCCCAGATGAGCCCCACGGCAGGATGAGTGGCCGCACAAGCCCTGGAGCCAGCGCGATGGAGGTGACAGGGCTGCTGCTCTTGGCAGCAGTGTGGGCCCAGGTGGCCTCAAGCCCCTTGGGAAACTGGAAACTTCATCTCTTTGATTTAAACTACTACAGCTATTGCTTTGAGCTCCACATCTCCTTTGTTTTAAACCTATAGCTTTCACCCCCCCCGAATACGTACATATGTCTTCGTTATTTTTCCCTGTCATTGATTCATTTCGTTAAATGGTTGAAGCGTTATAACATTTTTTTAAAATTGTGTTGTCATGAATTAACGTCCATTGGCATGCAATAAAGAATAATTATTGTCTTACATAGGTAGACAGGAAGGTAACAAGTGTGTATCCTAATAATCCATTTAGCTTGGTTTATTTCAGAGAAAGGCCAGAGGAAATACATCCCGACATTCTTAAACATACGACTGATCAACCTTGCAGTGTCACTGCCTGTTGGGGTGTTTGTTAGTTATGATACGGGCTAATACAAATAAAGGCTTGTGAGGTATTTTTTTGGCTGTGATTATGGCTGTGATATTCACAAGTTTAGTTTAAGATGAATGAAGATGAGAAAATATATGCAGGAGATTTTTGCGTCGTAGTTTTCTTGTCTGCAGGATTTTCCAAAATTAAGTGAAAAATCCAGAAGCATGTACGTCTTGGTGGTTGTGAATTTTGTAAGGTATGGAAGATTACTGCTACCATCCCTGGAGGAATATGTCGGTCTAGTACTGCGGTGTTGAACCACATGGGTGTATCTTAGGTTCCAGGAAATTCCGTAGTCACAACGTTCCTCCATTCTCTTACCAGGAAACAGCACTAGGTATGACCTCACCCCTGTCACTGCAGTCAGCGTCCATCTCCTCAGCAGCGATGGGACTCCCGTCCCCGTGAATGGCCCCATCTACGTCACAGTGCCTCTGCCAACAAACAGCAACTTGAAGCACAATGCGCACGTTCCAGCCTGGAGGTTTGACCAAAAATTTGGTAGGTAACATCTAATGGTGATTCCCTACATAGCTTCATTTGCCTGAAACTAATACCTCACTGCATTTGTTGTGTTAATATAGCAAGGCCTTCACTGGAGCACACAGAAATCTGTTTTCTCTCTAAAAGGAGAGAAGACTGAGTTTTATTAATCAAGCATTATATAGCAGATATGCAAGTGTACTTGAGTAACGTTGTGTGCCGCTGCCGGACAAAATTTTTTTGTAAATGTACCATTCGCAATTGTTAAATATTTTACATAAAACCATCTTGAGAGAACTTGATTTCAGCCAGAAGCAGAAGCAGAGAGTCTGGAGCAGTGGAAACTAGCCTTATCTCTGCCACCAGCCAGCTATCTGACCTTTGGTCTGTCTCTTGTCTCTCGCTCAGTTTCCTGCCTGTCAGATAGGAAACATAATACTGGCTTCTTTTGTAAAGCGCTTCGAGATTGACTAATACTATCAAGAAGGAAAGTACATGTACATGATTTTAAAAAAAAAAAAAAAAAAAAAAGCAAGCAAAATTCATGAAATATTTTGAAAGGACAGAATGACTAATCAATATAAGCAGTAAAATGCACTCAGGTTTTTACATTGCAGGGTAACGTTTGCTATTATGAAAAAGAATTTTTCCAGAAATACGTGGTTTAGGCTCTCTATTTTTGTATTTTTGTTTTGGTTTTTTTTTTCATTGCTAGCTGTTGTACTATGCTGGCCTTTTTCACACCTTTAAAATATAAAGGATTAAGGGGTGCATAAGTCTTGTCCTAGTGATTCCCCTTCAGTTATTGCACTGTGCCTTCTGAAGTACGTACCAGCTGGTTGTTAAGAAAAAGAAGTGAAAAAAAGAAGAATGGAGGGTGAGAAAGGTAGACACTGTGAGGAAGAGAGGAAGAAAAAGGAGCCAGGAATGTGGATGTGTACGGACAATTGGTGGGGTTTTGTCCCTGCAAGGGAAATGTTTTGAGCCAGTTTATGATCACATCCAGAAGCAGAGCGAGGAGCATGAAACCAGCGTGTTGGAGGAAGGGAGGGGAGGGGGGAAGAGAAACACGAAGGGGGAAATAACATTTTTGTTTCCTTCCTGCCTCTGTTTGCTGAAACAGGTGATGTATTTTCAAACAGCATGCCTGTAAATCTTTTGTCAGAGGTTGGCTGTATTAGAGAGTAAAGCAGTAGGATTTAATGAAGAATAAATTTGAATATGATATAAAATTGAATAGTAGAAAAAGAGTGCAAAGAATGGATTTGGGGTTTCGCTTAACTGTGGAAACGGCACTTTTCCTGTGGTGTCCTGGCCGTAGGTTTTACTACATTCTTCCTGAAACTGATTTTGATTTGTGATTCTAGAAACTATTTTGTTTTCCCTCGTTCAAAAAAAGACAGGGAAGACTGACTCACGTTTACTTTCTCCACAAGAAGCAGTCCATCCCCAGTCCTTCCTGTCAGCTGTGTTATGGCTGCGGCCTGCGTCATTGCTCGTTACTTACTGTTAGTAAAATGGTTCTGATTTTGATTATGGAGCTTTCTCATTTATGGCCAAATTTCCATGCCCCTGCCGTGAGGCCACAAAAGTTCTCTCTTACTATGGAATATGGTTTTTAATCTTGTATATAAAGAGCTAGTTACCCTGTTGTGTGTATCTATTAGTATAGATCAATACGGGTTAGTTAATCAGTGTTGAGACAAGTCCAGTCTTGTTTGCTTCATGACAAACTGCTGGAGCACTTGTGTTACTGGGAGGGGAAGGCATGAGGACCACTAGACAAAATGCATCTTTGTCAGGCCGCTTGTCTTCACAAAGCCGTGGAGATGAAGGTATTGAAGGCGTCATGCTTAGGCTCCAGCTCACACTTCAGCTGAAGTAAGCATCTTTCTGTGCAACCAAGGATTTTCAACAAAGATGCATTTAAGCCCTTGACTGCAGCACGCCAGTTCTAGCAGAATTTTGGCCGCATCCCAGCCAATTTAAATTAGAGCAGCCTAATTTAATAAGTAGAGCAGCCACTCTATCTTGTGCGGGCTACATTAGCATCCTAAGGGCTGTCAAACTAGCCATATGTAGCGTGAACATGGTGGTACCCTGTCATTCCACATCCCTGTTGGGCTTGGACTGTGAAGGGAGGATGATGGATGATGACTGGGATGGCTCCATGCTGGAGAAATCCTTAACTGGCAAATAAGTTGTTGTAACCCATTTGCACTGCCAGATCTGTGCCTTGTCAGGGTAGGACCTCTAACCTCATTATTCTGATTTTGTCTTTCATTTCAGGAGCTGATGCTTTTGGTGCTAGTTATCTTGCGGTCTCTCCTTAATAGATTTTCAGTGGCTTAAATTTTCACGCTTGTATCTGAAAATTGTGTAAGTGCCAGAGAGGGAAAACTATGACTGTATTACCAGGCAATAATGCAGCGCTTCTCTCTAGCGTATTAGCAGTACAGTGGGCGCTTGTTCGTGCAAGCCATTGTTTTTGTTTAGAATCCATGTGGTTGTCATCATTACTGCATGAAGTATAATTTCTGCTCTAAAAAGCAGAAATACTTTTCACTTTTAGAGGAGGGAGTGAAGAAGGGACAAGAAATACTACAAATATGGTTTAGTCCTTAGAATCTCCTACATTTTGCTGAGCTCATGATGTACTGATATAAACCCAGTGGCATCTGATTGGAAGTGCAGAGATTTTCATAGTTTCTACAGAAAATAGGCATATTTGCATATTACAGCAGCCAAAAATAATAATGGTTTTTTAGGATGTTTACCATAAACAATCTGTATTTTCATGACCACAGTTTCTGTCCTTGAGAAAGAACTGGGGAGAGAAGGGGGAGAAGCAGCATAGTCTGCTTGAGGCTGAGGGTGACTCCCTTGACTCTGATGAAACACGCAGCCAGAAAAAGCAGGCTGACATCAAAATTAGACAATCTGCTGCATCTATTTTATACTGTTCCAAATTAGACTTTTCATCACAAAACAAAACTCACTGCCTTGCGTGCACAGCAAGCAAATTAAAGCAGCAATACCTTTTTGAATAATTAATTAAATGAAGAGCAACTCTGTACAGGGTAAGCGAGTAAGTCCAACTTGTTCTTGTGTTGGAGATGCACACATCCACCGCCCTTCTCTGCAGCATTTCTTAGTGTTGGTAATAATAAGCACAGATGCATTAATGTTATGGAGACGTATACACTAAACCACAACTTAATCAATCCATGCTGTTGACATACCCATATCTCTTGTGTTTGACACTACCGTGGGAGACTGGTTTTATTTCATAGTACACACTTCAAGGTTTGAACATAAAGAGATATGGGTTCTCATTTTTATAGTCAGGATTGCTCATTTGGGTTTTCTGAGTTGTTGCCTTTTTTTTCCCCAAGCGCTGTCTTGTTTTTCTCAAAATCTGAAGGGGCTGAAGAACTTTTTTCTTTATCCGTAAACAGATGTTTGGGATCATGACTTCCTCCCTGTATATTTGCCTTGATGTCAGTAGGATTTACAGCAATATAATTAATCTCTCTATTCTTGGACACCAAATTTCTGTCCAAGACTTCTTTCTAGCCTTGTCCTCTTCAGTCAGAAACGAATATTACAGATCCCGGTAGAAATGAAACTTTGTACCTCCGGTATCATTTCCAGCTCCCGCCAGCTGGCCTGAATAACACAGCACTTGCTCAGCTGTATTCTCCTCAGCCCCCATTTAAATGGTTTATGCTTTATGTTAAGGTGTCTGCTTTTCCTTGGATTCAGTGAGCAGAACAGTAAGACCTGCATTCTCCATTTTAAGTCCTCATTTTTTATCCCATGTGGTATGGAGACATTATGTTGCACCTACGCCTCTAGATCCACGTCTAGAGCTGTATGAAGGACTTTAAAATATTACCAAACATTCCAGAGGGCGTAATATGGAAATGGGATTAATTCTTCAGAGATAATATCGATGCATCTGCTAGTTTATTAATCCCACCAAGAACCAGGAAAATATTTTCAACGCTGCTTTCAATTTTGTGTGGCAAAGGACTCTGGAGTGAAGGGGTTAAACCTCCACCCTTATGCTTCTCCTCCTTAAAATTGTGATTTCTTGTCCACTATGTGTAAATGAAGTTCAGAGTACTGTTTCTCTGTTCTTCCTCCTCCCCGAACACTTGGTGTACATCTTTGACGTGACCTTGTTGTCTTTAAATTACTAGCTTCTTCGCAGAGGAGGATGTTTCCCCAGTGCCTGAAATCTCAACCGTGTATTAACGTAAAGAGATGGCAGAATATGGAGAAGAGTATCTTGGGGAACTCTTTTTATGGCTTCACAAAGCACAATACTTTATGTACTCTGCTGTGCTTGGTCAGTGCTTTCTGGCTGCATTTAATGCTATAATAGATTTCTAAATACATTTGATAAGTCTGGTACTTACTTTTTCTGGGTGACGTCCTGCCTTCAGTGGTAAAATTGCCATTGATTTTTGTAGAGTCAGAATTTCCTGATGTTCCTTCCTCAGCAAAATGAAGATAATGTTTTCTGTGCTCGAAAGAAGTCGTGAGGATATACTTATGTATAAACAGTATCAGCACCTACTTAAACTTGACTGCAGTGTGGTTTTGTTGGCTTTCATGGAGGTGAAATGATGCTTGGTTTTTGTTCATATTCTTTATAGGGAAAGAGCGACAGCTACTGTCAGGCAGAAAACGTAAGCCTGTTACTGTACGTCTACCTGTCTAGTTCACTGCACATTACTTGTAAATAAGATGACTTGTAGAAGTCTCCGATTTAAGCTTCCCATGTGGTAACAACGATAATCCACCCAAAGAAAAGATTGACTTATATTTTCATAGCTTAAAAATAAAACGTGTTACTTTGTGTTGTGAATTTGTTTAACTTCTGATTGCCACCTCATTCATACGCTGCATGACAGACAGAAAACAATCATTTAACAAAAACTTTTGCAGTTTGTTGCTTGATCTGACACTGGGTATGAGTACATGCCTCTGAACTCGGATAGATGGGCTGCTTTTGGACTACATGCAGCTGCGCACGTGGCCTGGGACTTCATGCGCTTCTCCAGGGGTTTTCTAGGGTTTCCTATGTGTCAGAAATTGACATGTTCAGGAAAACACGTTCCCTACCTCCAAAAGTTTGAATTTCATATATCCAAAACATTTGGTTCTAGATCAGATTCACTGGTAATATGGAGATTTAGTTGCAAATTGGAAGGAGAAAACCAAGCCTCCACAAAGTTCATAGTTACACTGTTTCTGTAGTTTACAAGTTCCTTGACAATTTGATTTTCACTTCCTTTTTTATCTCGGCTGTGAAGGTTAAATTATTCTTAAAGACTAAATACACTGAGGAATACAGATTTTTAACTAACTGCTCTCAAAGAATTTCATATTTTGTGAGTTGCCATAGAAATGGCAGCTACCAAACCCAGCTTTTTACCACGTACGGTGTCTACATAATAGGTGCAGATATAATTGCCGAGTAGTAGACAGGCTTCAGCATTGAAAGGAAAAGCAGCTCTTCCTCTGATGCTTCGCGGTGTAACTCACTGAGGTATGTTCTCGCTATCATCATTCCTCTGGGGAGGTGCAGTGGAACAGAGGAGGCAGTTGTGATTGTTTATCAATATATATGTTGTTTTTAAAATGCTTGTGGTGTCTTACACGTATGAAAGTTGTGTGAATGGATTGTTTGATCCACTCCCCACCTCATACACCGTCTGAGTTGCATTTGTGGCAAAGCAGACATGGTATGGCGTGATGGTGGAGCTTAAGAGCACGTTGAAGGAATCAGGTTGCTGCCAAAGTGTAGTGATATATGCAAATAATCTACTATTATGTAGTCAAGGAAATAAAATTGGAAACAAATAGTACAGCTTCTGGGAACAGGTTTTAATACCAGACTATGCGTTGTATCATGTAGATGGCCCTGTAGCTCCACCTACAGAAGCCATGCAGTAGGTGGGAAGAGGGGGACATCAAAATTTCAGAAGTGAAGAGACTGTTGTGCCTGTGCGGCTGCTTGAGTTGGAGAGGACTTGGAGATTGGTGGAAATACAGGCAGGAATGCATAGAGCAGGAGTGTGAAGTGTCTGGGTGGGGCTGGAAGAGGCTGAGGAGGACCTGGGACAACCTTCCTCTGCGGCCTTGGGATGGCAGATCAAATCCCAGTGTGCGGCTGCTTCCACTTCCAGCTTGAAAAATAGAAACTAAAGGTGAGCATGATGTGAGGCTGAATGACGGAAAAGGCATGCAGTGTTCTGAATTGCCTTTGCTTTTATTTATTACTTGTTCTATTAATTTTGTCAATAACTGACAATGTGATTAGTAATGCGATAAAGTGAATATTAAGGGCAATATCTTTCACGTACACCAGTAACTAAGGATGGTGGTCCCAAAAAGCATAACTGAGCTTTCCCTTTTGAAATATAATTATTAACCAGTAATTACATATGGAAGTAATTTTCTTTAATAAGTCTCTTCTGTTCTGACATTCTGGAAGGAAATGCTGAGGGGACCAAAGCAATGCGAGCATTTCTCTGGACAATGTGCCCTGCCTTCTGCCCAGATGTAATTAAAATTATTAAATAATGAAAACTGGCATTTTCTTTCATTGAACACTTTTGTAGCAAAAACTACAAAGCTTCTCGGACACTAGTGATAAATTGAACCACTAGACTTCCTTGCAAAAATCTTCAAGGTATGATGTTAAAAGGATTTCCCTTACAGTACACCAAATAATGCTGGTGCTGCTAGAGCAGGAGGAGGATTTAGCCCTGGAAGGCTTGTGTAACAAATTCTCTAAGAGTGGAAGAATAATGAAGCTATGAGCTCAGAGCAGGGACGTTTATTTTTTCATGTTGCCTAGCAACTCCAAAAACAAAATTGTAATATTAACTTAAATACTATGAATTTTTAAACCCGTGTGTACTGGGGGGAGGGGGGAGAAGAAGAGTAGTCCTCCCGATATTCAAGAAGGAATTTTTCAACTTCCAATTTCAGTGGCTTTTAGCTTTTTAGAAAACTAACACAAGTCAAACCAAAAAAACCCATCCTTTTTGTAGTAAAACTTTCTGTGCTGATGCAGATTAGAGGTGATTTTCATTTGGAAGAAGAAATCTGATAAGCAGCTTTCAGCTGGTAGAATGAAAAGCTACAATTTATATATGTCAGAACATGCTTTAGGAAGTTATTTTCACAAACTTGCCCTTGATTCACTCTCCATAATAACATTGCCGTTTGAAGTGTCTAAATCAATTACTTCTAAAAACACTGTTAGTAGGTTTTGAATATACTTTGCTGTCCCACACTCTGTCGGATAACAACCTGCCTCATTCCTTTTGACACGTGTATCTCCATTTACCTGTGAATCTCTGCCCGAGCAGGGCAATCTTACAAGACATCTTAGACATCACAGAAGAGATCCATGCTGAAAGAAAAGCACTTCTCATTAACAAATACTTATTTAAAACATCTATGCTATTAAGTAATACAGTTCAAAGTATCTTTCTTTTGTTTCCAAAACTCTTTTGTCTGGGGAAGATAATCTTGTGAATAAAAATAAATTCATATAATGGGATTATGCTTAATTTGCGCTCTGGCTAATTAAATCCTCTTATTTGTCAAACCTATTGGTGGAAATAATTCATGCTGTAAATAGCACAATTTGGTTCCCTGCTTGAGTGGGATTGGATGATCCTATTGCCAGTTAAAAGAAATAAAAAGAAACAAGAAGCAAAAAGCAAACAGTATTTGATCAATGGAAGAGTTTCCTACCAAAAGCTCACGTGTAAAAGTAATTTATGGAAAAAAACCCATCATAGCTACTATATATTTAAAGACTAGCAATATTTAGACTTTATGACTGTCCTTAGGGGAAGCCGCTGACTGCAGCACGCTCCTCCGACAGTCATTTACCAGAAGTGTTTTGATCAGTGACAGGAAGAATACACAATCCAAGTCAGCAGAAGTCACTGCAGCAGTGATGGTCTGGGAGCCAGGAAAGTTAAACCTGAAGTGAGCGGCTGTCGACATCCTCCCAGAGAGCCGGGCTCTGTGCTTGACTTTAATAGGAGTCCCATGCGTCTCTCCAGAGCAGATGGCCTGGTGTGGCGGTCCTGCCTGATCGGAGCGCGGTCCTGCCTGATCGGAGCGCGGTCCTGCCTCACGTAGCCTGGTAGGAAGTTTGCCATTTGCTGGCGCTGGAGCAGAGAGGGATTGTCGGCATGCACGGTCACACACATGGAAGCCAGAGAGGCGTATGATTCCCTGGATTTCACTACAGATTACTTTAAAATAATAATAAGGCCTAGCTTTAAAATCTGGAAGTAATGTCTTATTCAGAGGCATCGTGCATCTAGACTACAAAAGCAGATCCGTTCGTGCTGCTTGGATCCAGCAGCCTGTCACAGTGAATAGTTAGTGTCTTTGAAGACAAGAGGACGTCTCTTTTCTGGGCAGACTGGCCGTACGTGCAGTGACCTGATTGTGCAGGGAAATAGTCTAGAGTAGCTGTTCTGTAATGGCTTTTCTGCAAGAGCTGCCCATCTGGACGCTCTCCTTGCTGAAAGTGCTATTTTTCAATCTGATTTAGAAGGAAACCAAATTAAAATACAAAAAGACATTTTTAGTGCAGAATGTGTATTGAAACGGAGATTTAATGTGCGAACCTTTTGCTGTTAATTTACGGGTGATAACCTCCCCTTGCTCCCACTGGCAAGTCATAAAAGCTGGCTGAGGTAAACAAGCACGTTCATCAGAATCAAAGTTGCTGCGAAGTATTAACATGCTTCTCTAGCAGAATTCATTTCTCCTGCTCTGCTGAAAGCTTCAACTTTTCTCTGATATTTGGGTATTTTTGCAGCCAGATGGAGCTCAGCTTTCTTTATCTGATTGTTTTTTGATTTGTATTTCTTTTAAAGTACTGTCATTTTTATATTCTTTGTAGCGTTAATGATTTTACCTTGCTTTTAAGTTACATATACGAAGGAGTTCTGGGTAGCTGCTTTATAAGCTCTTTAAGAAGAAATTTGTTAAATGACAGTACTTATTACAAAAAGTCAGTAACACTAAATATCCTTTTAGTGAGGAAAGAGTTAAGAAACTTCTTGGTTCTCCCCCTGCCATTAGTTTGAGCCAGGAGACAGCTCCCCTGACTTGAATCCTGGATCAGCATGTTGGCTCCACTGAGCAGTAATAGAGGAAAAAGAGGAAGAGAAATGTAAAAATGATCTATAAGCAAGAATGTCTCTATATATAGAAGTTTTCCATGAAGTACCAGACACTCTTTAAGAATTAATGGCAAATTGGCCCAAATCATGCAATGCTTACAACTATACTGAATTTGCCGTTTCTGCTCCAAAGATGAATTAATGCATTTTCTTTGTAACTACACAACCAGTCTTGAACAAAAATGGTCAGTTCCTTTACATGCAGTTATTTGCACTGCTTTTTATTTATAATCCTGTATTGCTTGTTACTTCACAATTATTGCACATCATGTATAAAACTTCATACGCAATGAAGCTAGCTGATTGTGCTGACTTTGGTGGGGGTAGGAAGTAAATGTTACAGGATGTTTGGAGAATAACCAGTTATAAATTATCACAACACTTAGCCATGCAGGGAGGTAAGACCTCTCTTCCCTCCTAAATCCTTCTGCTTAGTTCTTCTGCAGTTGTAATCCTGCCTGCACAGAAATAAATGAATTCTGCTTGCCCTTGCTCCATTTGCAGGCCAGTGGGTAGGAAAGGACAGAAAAACACAAGACGTTCTTTACTCACTGCCCCTCAGTCTCCTCCCTTGCTTCCAAGAGCAAAAAGGTGAGGACACAGAGGGTAATTAGCTGCATTTTTAGAATGGGAGAGCATCTCGTTTCCTGCTGCAAGGAAGAATCTGGGATGGGATAGGGAATTCATTTTCAATGCTGCACAGCAATGAACTCTTGCTTCCTCAAGGTGGTTTGAAACCCTAGGAGCTTAGCCAGTAAGTACAGTGCAATTGGGTTTTGCTGGGTAGAAGGTCCAGCATTAGTCATTACATCAAGGCATTGCATGTAGGGAGCTACAAGAACACTATTTGGTGTTTAACCATAGTTGAAAAGCGACCAGGATATTAGAACCTATAAAGGATGAAATATGAGAGAGACGTGGAAATGCCCCGATGGATTTGCAGAATACTGAAGTATGGTGGGTTGACCCCTGCTGGACACCAGGTACGCAGCAAAGCTGCTCCATCCCTCCTCTTCCTCAGCTGGACAGGAGGAGAGGAAATATAACAAAAGGCTCATAGGTTGAGATAAGGACAGGGAGATCACACAGCAGTTATCATCACAGGCAGAACAGACTCGACTCGGGGCAAATTAATTTAATTTATTACCAATCAAATCACAGGATGATAATGAGAAGTAAAAACTAAATCTTAAAACGCCTTCCCACCATCTCTTCCTTCTTCCCAGGCACAACTTCACTCCTGATTTTCTCTACCTCTTCCCCCCGAGCAGCGCAAGGGGACAGGGTATGGAGGTTGTGGTCAGTTCATCATGTGTTGTCTCTGCTGCTCCTTCCTCCTGAGGGGGAGGACTCCTCACACTCTTCTCCTGCTGCAGTGTGGGGTCCCTCCCATGGGAGACCGTTCTTCATGAACTGCTCCAGCATGGGTCCCCAGTGGGGTCACAAGTCCTGACAGCAAACCTGCTCCGGTGTGGGCTCCTCTCTCCACAGGTCCTGCCAGGAGTCTGCTCCAGCATGGGCTTCCCACAGGGTCACAGCCTCCTTCGGACATCCATCTGCTCCGGCGCGGGGTCCTCCATGGGCTACAGGTGGATATCTACAGGATACCATTAACCTCCATGGGCTGCAGGGGGACAGCCTGCCT
Source organism: Rissa tridactyla (assembly GCF_028500815.1). Taxonomy (NCBI): domain Eukaryota; kingdom Metazoa; phylum Chordata; class Aves; order Charadriiformes; family Laridae; genus Rissa; species Rissa tridactyla. The sequence goes on along the minus strand of NC_071467.1, from coordinate 144,492,043 downwards.
CTCCATGGTCTTCACCAGGGGCTGCAGGGGAATCTCTGCTCTGGCACCTGGAGCACCTCCTCCCCCTCCTTCTTCTGTGACCTTGGTGTCTGCAGGGTTGTTGCTCTCACACATTCTCACACTTCCCTTCTGGCTGCTGCCGCGCAGTGTTTCTCCCCACTTCTTAACTATGTTATCCTAGATGTGCTACCACCATCACTGATGGGCTCAGCCTTGGCCAGCAGCGGGTCCTTCTTGTAGCCATTGGCTCTGTTGGACACAGGGGAGGCTTCTAGCAGCTTCTCACAGAAGTCACCCCTGTAGGCCCCCCCGCTACCAAAACCTTGCCACGCAAATCCATACATGAAGGCACGTCAGTTCCCTCCAGTAATACTGTGTTGACTTTCAGCTATTTGATTACACAAGAAACAATACAGGACTTTGTGTTTCAACTATTTCCACTCAAACCTGTTTTGCCGCTGCTGTTGCCTGCTGTTGTGAAGGATGGAGTTCTGTATTCTTTTCATCCCACTATGCAGGAGGATGCTCTGTTTTATTAGTGGACTATTGGTAAGAGATGGTGGAAGCATAAGAGGCGAGTTTATCACTGAAGTGTTGGACCAGGAAAGTATGAAAAAAGGCAGCTGACGAGATTGTGTACCCGTGGTTCCCAGGAACCCACACTTGGTGTTGTCCTGATGAAGGAACTTGGACAGTACCACTAAAAAGTAGTTCTTTTCTGGCTGTCAGCGCATACTAATGTGTACGGTATGGTCAACAAAAGCTTCATCACTCTTGTTTAAAGATGACCAATATCAGACGTATCTGTTGCACTTTTGAAAGTATTAACTGTCCTTGACAGAGAGAGGAAATTACATTTCCCCTGGTGTTATACAGACCAGTACATTTCCTCGACTGTATCCAGTGGTTAGCAAAAACGGGTGCCCTAAATGAGCAGAAGACAAGCGTGAAAGCTGAGTGGCCTTGTGCGGCAGACTCTATTGTTTGCTTCCATTGCAAATACAGGGGATTCCTTTCGTTGCTAAAATATGAGCAATCCGAGCTGCTGTTTGTTTGGCGGGATGGCAGCTGAGCTCTGCTTGCAGCGATAAGAGTGCAGCCTCTGTTAGCTTCTTGATCGCGGCATTATGCAAGCAGAGTATTAGGGAGCAAAAGGCTTTTAAAGAGGCATTAGGAGGATTGTGTTCATTAGAATGCAGTGTAACGTGAATAAGGCAAGCTGGACACAAGTTCCCCCTAGTGAGGGAATCAATAATAGCTCCTGCTCGAGGAGGTAGCTGTAAAAATAGACTACGAAGATAATGAACTTCTATAAATTACATACGTATGTCTTCTGCTTGCGTTTGAATTTAAAGGAATTGGAGACAGTAAGAGAAGTACGGGAAGCACAATGAATTGATCACTGGGATCATTCCATTCTCTTTTTTTAATCAGCACTTTTATATCTCTTTTAGTCTTAACGTTTTGTTTCACGTAGTTGTGTATTTGAATAGTTGGTGCATATTTTCATTGTCCAAACCTTACAGAAAAGCTTACAGGAGTTTTCTTACCAAATGGCATTTTAGGCACAAGATAGAAGCAGTTTTTGACCCTATGGGCTATCTTTCACCTTGTGGTTCAGGGTTATTAGTATGATATCTTCCCCAAAAGCAGACAGGTAGAAAATCTGAAGGGATAGTGGTGTCTTGGTGGAGAAAATGAATCTACTTTTTCCAAGTTTTTCCAGAAACTTCACACATAGCTGTGGACAATTCAATTCTATTCTTCCTGATAATGTTTCCCTAAAAGAAGTAAACTAATGACTACACCAGGGTGTTCTGATATGACAGTTAAGGATGCCATATGTGCAAATCCGTGTACACAGATTTTAGTCCTTTTGGTACTATGAATCAAAATTACTTGTCTTGTGTGACTTTATTTATGAAATAACAGGTTATTGCTACTCTGTACGGACTGGAAATGATACTTGGAAAACTGAAAATTATGTCAGTAATTCCTTTCGGCTGTTTCCCACAAATTCAGTTTGGTTGCAAATACAGAGTCACTATCTGGCAATAATAGTCACCTAGATCTAGAAATCCTCTCAAACATGTATTTTTCTAAACCTTTCACTATATTCTGATGGGTTTATTATTAGCCAAAGGTGGTGGACTTTAAGGGTGAAAAATCAGTAGTAGAGAGGAAATAAATACTCAGAAAAGCCATTCTCATATGTACAGGGTTTGCACAGATGGACAATCGTCAGGATCTCAGTGGTATTAAAAAATGGAAACAGCAGCAGCATCTCTTCTCTGTGTTCTGCCCTCGCTGCTAAGTGTGCAGACGACTCTCATCCACAAATGCTCGTGCTTAGTCCTGAGCGACATCTGATGAAAAGCATCGTTTGGGGAATTACATGCGGGAGCCTTTTTAAAGGAAAGGGAGTCGCAAGTACGAGATGCAACTTGCCTTTAAAGCAAGCATTTGAGGCTGAGTAAGGTAAATGCAGCATTCTGACCCCCCTTTTTTGCACAGAATACAGCAGTGCAGAGGGGTTTGTGCCTTTTCTGTACGACCATCAGCCATACCTAGTGGCCACCAAAGCCTGTGAAGAACCTCCCTAGTGAGTTAATGCCCTCTGTCACAGCACCCACTGGTGATGCCAAGCCAGGACTGCAGCTTTGGGAAACACCACTTGGTGCCATGGGGGGCTTCCCAGCGACTGCTCTCAGTATCCAGGCCAGCGAAGCTCCTCTTCTCTGCCGGGCTAACCACTCACATAGACCCACGAGCGGGATCTGTTACCTGTAATCTGATTATTTAATTCTCAGCAGCGCATAGTAGAGCAATCCTGTGTTTCTTTCGAAGAGAAGAAAATGGAAGCCGTCTACAATCTGTAGATATTAAACATCCAAGACTGGACATTTAATATATCAGAAACTAAGGTGAATTTTCTCTCGTACAGGCCCAGAACCTGAGGTCTTAATGAATTACAAAAAGGCAAACAGCTGGTTCAGTTGTAAAGGTTTGTCATAGCCCAATTCTTGCAACAAAATGTATCTGCAAATAGAACAGCTCTCAACAGATTGTCAATCTGGACAATTTAAAAGAGTTTTGTTAATTTAAACACAGGGCTTTAAAATTGTCGGTCTTACTTATTTTGAAGTGATCATTTGATAATTCTGAAAAATCTATTATATTTCCTTTGAGAAACATGCTTTAAAAACCTCATCATCCATTACCAAACAGTATTCCCAGATGTATACATATTCTGAATGACTAACGTTGATGAATCAAAGTGATGGTGCAACTTAATTATACACTTATAGGCAGTAGCATTCATAACCTTCTATAGGAAAACGAAGATTTTGAGGAATTATTTTCTTCAGTCTTCCAGAAGTTGACAGACAGAGCTGATAGAAGGGTGGTGTGCAGAACTCAAGTGTGGTCCGGGAGATAAGATATCTCTTCAAATACAGTTTTGAAGTGGGCTGTCTACATATAATCAGCTTCAGGAGAGTCCTTCAAAAAAGAGGAATCTATTATTTAATCATTCTAATTATTTTCTTTAATGCTTTTTGAAGCTTTATGAGTTGTATTTAATCTTAAATGGGTTTGTGTACAAAGCTTCTGAGAACGCCATGGGGATGATTGCTTGTGGGAGCCCTCAGATGCGAGTAACCAAAAGGCACTACCTCCCACTTCCACAGCAATGCACACAACCCCTACAGCACATCCATGGGTTTCGATACTTTTTGCTTTTCCACTTCTTTGCAGAGGAAGGTGTGGGTTTATCTGTAACACCTTCCTACAACCTTTTTATTTACAGGGACATGGCTGAAGAGTAGTTTGGGCCTTGTACAACAAGAAGGAAATCAGTTGACTTGGACTTATATCGCACCTCAGCTGGGCTACTGGGTTGCAGCTATGTCACCTACTATCCCAGGTACGATGGAATTGAATTTTATTGATATTCCCAGCATTGAGTAATTATTTATTCATATATAACATTTATATTTTTCAGAATGACCTCATCTGAGATGCCACAGCTTGATCAATAATGGATTATTAGAAAACAGAAATCTGAAAGTAAAGGGCTAAAATCTTTTGGGGATTGGTGGGGGGGGGCAACCCTTGTGCTCAAAATCTCCTGAGCCATTTCAATGAGAAACTTCTTAAAGTGTTCCTGCTTTGATGCATTTATGTCACCACTGCCTGGTAGAGCCATTGCTAGAAACTGAGGGGAGTTTTAACATCAATCTATTGGTGTTCCGGCAGGTAGAAAAATATGTGCTGTGAAGTTTCTGTACAGAAACTCCCAAAGAAATGGATTCACCTAAGACCAACATCATCCTGGGTTAGACATTTACTAACGGATTGATTGACTGTAACGTTTTTTTCTTTTAAACTGAAGATGCCCATTGCGCTCCGACTTATGCTTTGCATCGCCTTGGTGACTGATTAATTCACACCACGAATAACTTAGCGTAGACGCCCTGGGAAGTGTATTAGCAGAGTGGCATTGGTAGATGAGCGGACTGGTTGCCATCTGCAAGCCTCTTGGCATCATTGTAGAAAATCACTTTGAACTAGGCATTATACGCACTTCTGTGCCTGTGGAGATTATTAATGTTGCAGCTTGCCTTTACTTTTTTCTGTCTGTGGCTGCCTCAGATTTCTTAGTATTAGTTTTTCAGCCACCAATAATCAGAGATACCTCTGTGTATAAAAGATCCAATCGATCAAACAAAAAACTCCTTCTCTTACAGATTTTCTTTATTAGGTTTTCTGGATGAAAAGCAAATACAGTAGGAATGAAAACATTCTTGCCTTGGCAGTGCAAGCTAAATAAACTATATCTAACCAACAAAACAAATTCTTAACGGGAGGACTGTTTTTAAAAGTCTGCTTATATATGCTGTGAAGGTGTTCCGTGATATGCAGAGCATTTGGTTTTTTTGCTGTGTTATACCTTACGCAAGCTTTTTATTTAAGGTTATATTAAATGAAACTGCTGAAATATTCAGCTGATCCGTGGTTGAACACAGTTTAGATGCAGGTGCAGATCTGAATAGACTATCATATTGAATTTAATAGAATTTTACAAAATGTACTTTAAGTGACTGAGCCAAGTGTTTCCCAGTAGAGCTCTGTCCCAGACTGCAAGTTACACCAGTCACGAAATTGGGCCTGTAACTCTTAACAGAAGGCTGATTTGTCCTTGCAGTTCAACTTGTGTGGCAGAATCTCTGCTTGTTTTCTACTTTTCTTTCTTTCTGAGGGCTAGATCTAGGTTCCTAAAACTGCGTTGCAGTGGGAACAACATTTTCATGAAAAATTCGAGTGATTTATCTCTTCTCCTTTTTGCTTAATGTCTTGAAGCAACAGTATCAATCAATTATGTAAAGGTAGTAGCGGGATAGAATGTATAAATATTTAGATTTCCCAAATGCAATATACTGGATGTTATTTTTAATCAAGTTAATGTCTTTTTGCCTATTTTATCTCCTCATTGAATCTATTTGATTCCTTATCTCAAAAAATGGTCAAAAATTGGCTTCGTATTCCTAGCAGTGGCTCTACAGACCACTCAAGATCCACAGGCGAGGTTTTACAGACCTCATGGTCTAGAACCTTAATGTTGGCCAAGTTTGCTGTCCTTCACAGTACATGCATGTTACTCTGTCAGCTCGTGCTGTACCTCCTTGCCTGCAGATGAAAATTTGCGCTTTTATTTCAAAATCCTGGTATGGATTTTACAAACCAAGAGGGTTACACGTGCATAATTGTGAACAGATGCTGTGCACATGTGTGCATTCCTCTGTATGTTAGAATATTTACTAAGCATTACTGAAACCTGGAGTTACAACACTGTTTCACTAGTGGCGTGTTTTTTAAAGCTACTGAAGATCTGCTTGGCTTGGCTTGGCTTGGTCTAGACTAAAGAGCACCAGCACATCTTCCAATGAATCCTGTACTGCACTGTATGTACTGTTTAGTGCAAAGCAACACAAATGTTGTTAAAGAGAAGTTGTTGGCCACAATGCTGCTACATGCATTATAGTGCTGGAAGATGCTGTGATAGCCTTTCTCCAGGGATGAGAGCTTTGGCGCACTGTGTCGGCATCAGGACCTGGAAGGCAGCATTCCCTGATGCATGATCCCATTGAAACTAACTGCTTTTCCACAGAATGATCTAGTTGGACTTGCAGTCATGAAAACCAGCCCATGCTTTCTCCACAACTTGCTCCCTTCTCCAGAGATGGTCTACTCAATAGGCACCAGGGCTACGTGCGGCAGTGTTGCTCACTTAGCATCCTCATAACAAGGGAAGATGTCCCTCTCTTTGTTTAAATGTTGTTCCTCTTCCTATTTGCAGGTTGTTACAGGTCTAAATTCTCTTTTCTGGCCTTCCAGGTCCCGTTGTAACACACGACATTACCAGCTATCACACAATGTTTCTTTTGGCAATTTTAGGAGGGATGGCTCTCATACTTCTAGTCTTGCTGTGTCTGCTTTTGTATTATTGCAGGTAAGATTCACCATCCTGGTTACTTAGCTCATGTTGGAAATAGAAGCTTTTTTGTGCTCACGGAATTAGAAGTTTTTGTATTGAAACATTTTTACTTCGGGGGGTAGAAAAAAACAAGCAAGCACTTGAAGAAGAAAGAAACAGTGAGATCAAATGTCCTGTGTTGATGGTTATATGCAGCAGATACAATTCCTGCCTTTGGTGGGATGGTAGTTGAATGAATCACATGCACCTGTACCTGTGTTTTCCTTGTAAGATGTTCTAGAACAAATATAGGCATAGGTCCAAGACCTCTGTCCTTGTACCGGTCACACATTTGAAGGGATCTCTCTATTAGTCACATTAAAATGAATGTTAAACTTATATCAGCAAGTGTATATTAATGAGTGATTTTGTATTTGCCTCCTGCAGACATTTGCTCTGATTTGTAATTGGTGGTTGAGACATTTCCCAATTGACATGAGTTATTCTTTAATTTTATCTTCACTGCTGGGATAAGCTTTTAATTGTTAGGTTATGTAATAAAAGCTCAATTCCCCTAATATTAATCACTGCTTAAAAATCTCCCATTAAGACACACTTGCTGTTCTTGTTTCTGTGTACAACAGTCATAAATGTGTAACTTCTTTTGTTACCGGCTTTTATAGAAGAAAATGTTTAAGACCACGTCAGCATCATAAGAAACTGCAACTTTCCACAGCACTGGACACTTCTAAGAAGGATCAAGCAACCTCTATGTCCCATATAAATTTAATATTTTCACGTCGCGAGTCAGAATTTCCTGGCGGGCTGTCTGTTGCTAGCAATGGACACACTGAAAACTCAGGTGCAAAGGAATTGATCAGTGCTGTCCACATGGAGATGGTATCACCTAGTGGAGAAGCAGATATGCATACACCTATGCTCAAACACTCATTCAGTACTTCCCAGGAGTTCAGCTCCCGAGAGGAACTGCTCTCTGACAAGGAGAAAGACAAGAGCAGAATTTCCTTGGATGACCTGACTCCCAGCGGGTCTCTAAGAAAAGACTACCACAAATCAGCAGATAGTTTTCCTTTAAAGCCAAGAAAATCTACAGAAACAGCTGAAGGCTATGAGTCCCCTATCAAAGATGAGTATAGGAGAAGTTACAATGCTATGTTGTCTCAGCCTTTATTTGAAAAGCAAGAGAGAGAAATTCAAGTATCTATGAACCATATTGCTACTGGAAGTAAATACAATATTCAGGAACAAATATACCCCACACCTTCAGCCCCTGAAAAAGAGCTGCTGGACTGCAGACCTACTGATTGTATGATGTCTCGTTCAGTTGATCACCTTGAAAGACCTACGTCTTTCCCTCGACCAGGTCAGTTAATCTGCTGCAATTCTGTTGACCAAGTCAATGACAGTGTTTACAGAAAAGTTTTGCCCGCATTGGTCATCCCAGGTCATTACATGAAATTGCCGGGAGAACACCCTTTCGTTAGCCAGCCACTGGTTGTCCCAGCTGACCAGCAGATTGATATAGAAAGACTGCAGGCTGAGCTTCCTAACCCTCATGCACGGCTTTTCCCACACCCCCCCCAACAGCTGCAGCCCCAACAGTTAGCATCCCAAGCAATATCTCAGCAACATTTGCAAGATGCAGGTGCAGCTGAGTGGAGTCAACAAAACGCTTCCATGTCTGAATCTATTTCCATTCCTGCCTCACTTAATGATGCATCCCTGGCTCAAATGAATAGCGAAGTGCAGCTTCTTACAGAAAAGGCTTTGATGGAATTAGGAGGTGGAAAGCCACTGCCTCACCCTCGAGCTTGGTTTGTTTCTCTAGATGGACGTTCAAATGCTCACGTTAGACATTCATACATTGATCTCCAAAGAGCTGGTAGGAATGGGAGTAACGATGCCAGTTTGGACTCTGGTGTTGACATGAATGAACCAAAATCTGCCCGAAAGGGAAGAGGAGATCATCTGTCTGCGCCACAGAGTCACCCACCAGTGCAGGAGCACCAGCAGAGAGAGCGGAAGGTTTCAGATAGCACAGCTTACACACAGCTTGTGTACTTGGATGATATGGACCAAAGTGGCAGCGAGTGTGGAACAGCAGTTTGTAGCCCTGAGGACAATGCTATACGATGCCTACTAGAAGGCACTAGTAAGAGAAGTGGTGTGCAGCTGCCCAGCCTGCAGGAGGAAACAAGAACTGTGGATACCAAACCAGAGCCATTAACTAGTCCTGAACACGGAACATCAGTTCAAGATGATGAGGAGGATGAGGAGGACGAGGAAGATGACCAAGGTGAAGATAAGAAGAGTCCTTGGCAGAAACGAGAGGAAAGACCACTAATGACTTTCAATCTAAAGTGAGCTATTGTGAAAATCCACCATTCAGTGGAGTATAAAATTGCCAAATATTCTTTCTGTGGAAGTGCTTGATTTTTTTTTTTTTCTTTTTTTTTTGTTGTGGAGAGAAAAGAGAAAAACAAACTGTGGTGAGCAACATTTGAAAGAACTTAAATGCATTACTGTGTAAATGTTAGAAAAGAATTAAAATCATTCCTCTGATTTAACAGCTGCCTCAAGTGAGATAGCTGAACAAAGAGTGTGGTTGTTATTCCATATACTTGATATTGGTCATCCAGGATGTTGAAAATACTGACAAATTGTTTTGGTTGGTTTATGACCTCAATCTCCTTATGAATGGGAGCTGGTAAAGCTTTTGTTTTGTAGGCCAATTTTATGTTGATAATGCTACTGAAAGTATCTTAAAAACAAGAGTTTGACACGTGGTGTCCAAAATTGTGCATTATCTCAATGAAAGGCTATGCATTGCTGCTTTTAGTAATATTTTGCTTATACTATGCTTTTCTTAATTTTACAAGTTGGTTGTAAACATTTTATGTCCTTTATTATAAACTACTCAGCAATTTATTTTAATGTAAAACTGCAGGAAACTTGAGTAGCATCCCTTAGCATTGAAGCCTTTTTATGAAACCAAACTGAACTTTGTGTCGACTAAGATTCCTCCAATTCTGGTCCCATTTACTCAAAGTGCCTTTTTTACAGTAACAATGAACAGTCCCTTCTTTTGCTAACTCCTTTTAATTGACCCCATTTGGGATTTTATAAACTTCTGAACTTCTACCTTTTATTTTAAGCTGCATGCCAAGAGTCCCATTTTGTGCTGAGCATTTCTCATTTCAATACAGTGTATTCTGTAGCTATCATGTATATTGTGGATTCTGTTTAGCCAGGATAGACTTAGAAGACATTTTAAAGGGCCCAGAGTAGCCAAGAAGATAGTTTCATTGACTGTATATATTGTTAGTTTCCTCTGGAATCATATGAGCTAATCACGCTCATATAAAATGGACTATAGACCGAGCAAGTGGACTGAATGTGTCTAGAAAAATTTTGAAAAAAAAAATTAATAATGTACTATCCAAAAGTGCCAGAATTACTCTTCTGTGCTTTCTCCATACAGAGCTGCTTGGTTATCCAAAAATTATAATTGAAAATAAATTGCAAAAAATATCTTTGTGGATTTTTTCCTCTGTTGGTGGTCATCACATTATTTTATATTATTTAATAAGAAAAATACTTTGGTTTCACTTTTGCTGTGTATATTTATGCTTGTGTGACTTACTAACACACTTTCTTACGCAGGTCTCATGAACTTCAAATGCTGAAACTTAGACCCCTTTTCAGAAAAGCGTCCTCCCTGTCTTGATAGATACGTAACTATTTGCTTGGGCATCACTGAAGACTTTGGAAATGAAATCCTGGTATCACCAAAATTCTCTGTGGAGTCACGCTTCCTGTGGGACCAGTTTTATTTCTGAGATTTCTGTGGGTGCTTACACTTATTGCACACTTCTCACTTCTTCATTAATTGGGTTCAAAGAAGGGAAAGAATGTGACTTCCACTCTTGTGGAACCCCTCATATACATTCAGTTTATCACCTTTCATTCAATTATTTTTACGCAATATTAGCACAAGTCATGCTTAATAAAGTTAATTATTATGTAATCTCTAAAGTGACAAGAGGAAGTGTTATATGGTTCCTATTTAATTTATAATAATAAGCCCTGACTCAGGTTCATTGCTCTTTTTTTCAGTAGATTTCAGAGTTTTCTTAGGAGGACAGTGTTGTAATTTCCGTCTTACTGAATGTCTTACTGGGAGTCTTGGCTCAAGCCAGGAACTGAATCCAGATTTTCTAGTTCCCAGTCCAGTGCTACTCTCCATCCAAAAGCCACATCACCTCTGTTTTGCTTTAATTCATGTTTGGAAGTGGTGTAAGTCATAAAAGAAACCTAAAATAATATTTGTGGAGTGCACTGAATATTGAAATTGCCGTATCAGCAGTAAGTTATGTTTTAGTCATCACATGTGTTCCAGATAGGGGACAGGGAAGTCAGGACCCGTAGCCTCTCATCTCCAGGGGCAGGAGACACTGGAAGAAAGGCCCAGCCCTTAGTGTGCAGGTAAGGGTAAGATGTGGGCAAGTCTTCTGCTGTGTTACTTTCTTTTCGTAAACATCTTCCAGAGTTTGAGATGGGGTTCCAGACTCTATTGACAGAAGACTTCCAGAAGAAATGTGCAGGGAACAGAACCTCCCTGCACTGCATTGTGGTGCCTCTGCCCCAGCCAGCGCTGCAAGCTCCAGCGTAAGAGTAGGACAATAATGGGTTTCTACCCAGGGAGAGGAGAAGCTCAGGGGCCAGCACTGCTGGGAGTCTGCTCGTGAATATCTGGTGAGGGCTGGGGAGAAGACAGTCCTGAGGCAGCAACACTAAGGCTTTTTAAAACTCCCTACAACCACTAAATCACCAAAACCCTTTTAAACCCAATGCTTAAAACAGGAGCCCTTCAAAATAATTTCTTCCAGCTTTGATGCCCAACAGCTCTTGCAGCAGGACCGGCCATTCCCTTGAAAGTGGGATTTCCCATCCCACGGCAGGATCTCAAGCACCATTTCCTGCCTCTGTAATATAAATATAAAACTGGCAGGGCCATTCCGCAGTTGGGTGTATTCAGGAGTCCGTATCTCCAGTCATGTGAACACAAAGTCCTTCTCGCCACAATTACAAAAATGAACTGTAAACAAGTGTTTCGTTTGTACCTCCCCGTTGTCATCACATTTTCCTTCCCTGTGGCTGTCCGTTTCCAAAGGAGCAGCAATATTTTATGATCAAACATACTAACTGCCACTGTTTCTTCCTAAAAGAAAAGCACATCAATAAAACAAGTACTTTAGTTAAGTGATAAGAGACCAGGTGCCGCATTTTGCAAGCTAATAACCTGTGGATACCAGAGGGTTAGTGCTAGAAAGAACTAGCTACCCTTTCTGTTATTACTGTCAAATAGAAGACAGTACCTGGTGTCGGTTTACCAGTTGGAATTACACAAGTAACGTAAAAAAATGCTCCTCTAATCTGAAAATGGCACTTTGCTGCTGCTTACTCATCTACCCAAAGCTCCAATTCCAAATGGACTGTAGCCTGGAAATGAAAATATCAGACATATCTTGAAAATACCATGGTATCATGAAAATATCTATCATGCTATAGGATATATCATCATATTATATATATCGTATATACCATATTTATATAATGTGGGTATATCTCATATACCATATATATATATATAATACGAGTAAGGTTAGCACTGAACCAGCCAGCTTACATATGTCTGTAAGCAGAGGAACAGGAAAAGAATAATAATTGAGATACTCTTATTTTTCTCAACTTTTAAAATAATTAGTAGTTAATATTGTTTTAACTTTATTTTAATCTAAAACCAAGGTGTCATTCACGAGCTGAGAGAAAACAGGCACATTTACACTTGAACGGACTATGCTACCACCAGAGATGGTGCCTTTTGATGTGGATGGAGATGTTAGGAGCTGAATACAGCCCCAGCTGAGGTGCTGGGCAAGGTCTCCCCAAGCTGACGGGGACCTCTGCACTTGGACTCACAGCTGGTCCAGGAAGCACGTGATGAGCTTGTGCCAGCTGCCTACTGGTGTTATTGGAGTTATAAACTGTGCTTGTATTGAAATTATAACGTGTTTTATATGCAGTATGTACAGAGAAACAGTTCACCACCAGGTGGCAGATATTCCAACTTCAAAAATTTCAAATGTTAAGAGACCCAAAGGTCAGCACCGATTCAAAAAACACCTGCTGCCCACATATTTTAGAAAAGCAAACTGACATTCCTCTCGTTTGACCAAGCCCAGGGATGTAGTGGATGGATGCTACCATGCCCCATGCCCCAGGTTACAGCCTAGTGATAATTTAAAGTGGTACTGTGCTATAACAAGCTTCAATCTTCAGACGAATTCTCCTTGGGGGCCCTGTATGGAGGGAGTACACGCTCATTTGCCTGTTCCATGGGCTGGGATGAGCTCTTTGGCCTTGGAAGCGGACAGACACAGGGAAGGAAAATGTGATGACAACGGGGAGGTACAAACGAAACACTTGTTTACAGTTCATTTTTGTAATTGTGAAGAGAAGGACTTTGTGTTCACATGACTGGAGATACGGACTCCTAAATACACCCAACTGCGGAATGGCCCTGCCAGTTTTATATTTATATTACAGAGGCAGGAAATGGTGCTTGAGATCCTGCCGTGGGATGGGAAATCCCACTTTCAAGGGAATGGCCGGTCCTGCTGCAAGAGCTGTTGGGCATCAAAGCTGGAAGAAATTATTTTGAAGGGCTCCTGTTTTAAGCATTGGGTTTGAAAGGGTTTTGGTGATTTAGTGGTTGTAGGGAGTTTTAAAAAGCCTTAGTGTTGCTGCCTCAGGACTGTCTTCTCCCCAGCCCTCACCAGATATTCACGAGCAGACTCCCAGCAGTGCTGGCCCCTGAGCTTCTCCTCTCCCTGGGTAGAAACCCATTATTGTCCTACTCTTACGCTGGAGCTTGCAGCGCTGGCTGGGGCAGAGGCACCACAATGCAGTGCAGGGAGGTTCTGTTCCCTGCACATTTCTTCTGGAAGTCTTCCATCAATAGAGGAAGAGTCTGGAACCCCATCTCAAACTCTGGAAGATGTTTATGAAAAGAAAGTAACACAGCAGAAGACTTGCCCACATCTTACCCTTACCTGCACACTAAGGGCTGGGCCTTTCTCCCAGTGTCCTCTGTCCCTGGAGATGAGGATGAGAGAGGCTATGGGTCCTGGCTTCCCTCTCCCCTGTCTTCAGGGAATGTCCCTTCTATAAACCCGACCTCCTGATCCCATCTTCAGTTTTGTGCCATGCTATGAGGCCAACATCAATGGGACATACAAGGTGACATGCCAATGACATTTCAGTAAAGCTATTTTTAGGTGTTGGTGAGGGTGATCTTTTTCAAGCTATCTGCCTCTTTGTGCCTATGCCATTAGCTCTACCTTGAATTTAACACCTTGTAATCCTATATCAAATACACAATAACAATGAAGGAAGCAGAACGAGACAGCCATGTTCCCCCACACGAGGAGTGTTTTTCTTTTGAGAGTTGTATGGGTCTTTTATTCCTTGAAATCAGCAAAGTATACCTACATAAATGGATGTGTTTGTATGCGTATGTGTGCATGCATGCACATCCACATGTATGTATATAAATGCATTTAATATAAAAGCGGGCTTAAACACCGATTTAAGCATTTCAACATCAAACAATGCCAAAGTAAAGGTCACTCACCTAGGCTGACTGGAAGAACCGGCATAAGAGCTCATAAAAGGCTTGTATTAATTAACTTAATTGTCCTTGTGGTCTGGCATTGCAGGGTCAAAGCCATGTTTGATGCTGAGTTTCTGCTGTGCCTGTACCCCTGACTTCCATGAGATTTATTCACACTCTACTAGCCTAGACCTGATGTCTAAATTCTGTGATTAAAGCTTTTATGATGTCTACATTTTAAGTAATTTATTCTGTAAGTGTTGTAATATTTGACAGAGGCTTTTCTTTTGCAGAAAGTTGTAAAATTCTGACGGGTAAAATCTCAAAAAATTTTGTATAGAAATGGAGAAGTTATAATAAGAATCCGATTTCCCATTTTCTTCATAGGGAAGACATTGCATCCATGAGACACTTCTTAATTCAAAGTAATTCTCCGTGCAGGTGAGCCTCCTGAACAACACTGCTTCTAACCACCCAGAAGGTCTGCAGAACCTTTATTAGCATCCATTTATCTGATTTGTATGTTAATTGGATACTTATAGTTGGAGTAACCTCAAGAACATTGGAACTTCTTTTCTGTCAGCTGTCATGGAAATGTGGGAAATACGGCATCTACCCAGAAGTAACAACAGACTGTCCCTGAGCAGGTTGTCACCACAAGGAGTGGTGGCAGTGGTTGTCACCACTGTTTGTCATAAAATACTATTCTCATCCAAGGTCTGCTTGTCTTCAGCCTGCAGTCTCCCAAGACTGGAGGAGCACCTTGCCAAATAAAACTGGTTTATGCTAATGGAAATAGGTAACTGAATACCAAAGTATTTGATAGACACACCATTTGTTTGGGGGTTGGGGATAGCCACGGTTTCAGGTTTCCTTCTCTGGACCTGAACTTTGAGAACTATCCTAGTCAATTTTCTCAAGGTTTCCAGGCTCTAGTCTCCATTTCAGGGTGCCTAACGGTGTTAAATACCTCAGGGCAAACCAGAGAGGTAGGAGTTACAAATGCTCTGAGCTGAGACTTACGGTCAGGCTGTAGCCTCTTCACTCTAGCACGAAAAGACCTACATCTATCCCAGGAAAGAGTCCCTTTCTGTTTGGGGATAAAGTACTATCAGAAACAGACAAAAAGAAAAATCAAAAAAGTTTCATTTTTAGAAAAATATTGAAATGGTCAAGAGTTTAAGACCAATTCATGTATCTACCACTCCCTCAGTCCAGAATCAGGGAAAGAAAACATCTTGGCTGTACCTGCAGCCTCCCTGGGACTGTAGAAGGCTGATGGGAGAACTGATTTAGGAGCTGACAGGAGTAAACTGGATTGATTTGAAGATTGGATGTGCAGAAGTAATTCCTGAGTATTGGTCAAAGCTTCTGCAGCACCATTGTCAACACCATCTTTGTCAATAAATGTCACCACTAATTCTCATTCACATATATAGTTTGAGAAGGGGTCTGAAAGAGTTAGGAAAAAATAGACATAGAAATGCAAAATATGTATGTATTTGTAATAATCATTATTTAAGAGTCCTGATTATTAAATACCTTTTAATGTAAAACATCATTTATTTATTGTTTACCTTTTGGGGCTAGGGACCCTAGGAACAGAGGAATTGCAATGATGGAACCAGTTTGAACCTCTGTTTGATCTAAGTCCTGTATCCTGCTTCCAACAATCATCAGGAACAGATGCTTCAGAAAAACGGAGAAGAAATCTCTATGAGTGATAATAACCCTACAGGAGAAAAGTCTTCTTATTCGTATCACTTATACCCTTAAGCATGAGTGTTTGTATTTATCATACACATTTTTTAAGGCTACAAAATGTTTTCACTATGCATGTAAATGTCTAACCCCTTTTTAATGCTGTTTAGCCCAGGGCCCTTGCCAATGCAGGCACCAGCATGGAGAAGGAGATGCTTCAGTGCAAAAGGTAAGATGTAAAACAGAAGAGGTATGGTGTGAGGTGCATTTTAAAACAGAATTCAACAAAAAAAAACCAAGTTGAATGTCAGAGGTCAGCAGAAAAGAGTGGGCTGTTTTGAGAGTGCGTGTCCCGCAGTTTGCATGCTGCAGCCAGCACAGGCCGGCAGCGCCTGGGCTGTGGGAGACGCGCAAGGCTGCGGCTCACCACGCGCGCTGTGCAGCGGGAGGCTGAAAGGATGGAAAGTGGGTGAGACAAACAGTAAAGATCAGGGACGGGATCTCACACGGACACAAATGTGCAACGTACGGGATCACAATCTCATTTCATTCCCTCACCATTTCTCCCTCTTCTGGTGTTTGCTGTGACAACTACATAGATGTGTTTTGGTGCATTTCAGAGTATTTTGAATCTGTGTTCTCTTACCGTTGTATCCCATTCGGGACTGAAGAAGGCAGTATGCAAGTTCTCAGCATAAAGAGCAGTCAGTAAAAAAAAAAAATCATTGTGAGTTAGTACTAGTAGGCACTTGTATGAAACAAAGTCTAAACATGTTCATTTGCTCCATAACGGTTTTTTTTAATATTTATTAGGAAAATGGAGAAAACACTAAACAATTAGCTAATTTTGAAATTGGATCGGTTTGGCTTCCAATTTACAAGGTTACAAAAAGCTCACAGCAAGTTGTTTATTATTATTACTTGCAATATCAAATCCATTTTAAATTATAAATGCCATGAATATTTCAATGATGTGATGTGTAAAGGTAGGAGCAGTCCTACGACTGCATGAATATTGCAGGCACTTTTCTTCTGCAGTGTTTAATACTCAGAACACACAGACTAATCAGATGATGCCAATAGCATGAATGCTGTATTATATACCACTAGCTCAGCGGAATGTAATTAATACATATCACTAGGCAGGTAAACAAGTCTGGATTATGGCTGGCTACTTGAGGGCAATTGTATCTGTGACTGGCTGGCTTTATTCAGTCGCAGAAGAGCAAAGAGAAGGTTACGACCCCGACCACGTACTAGACAGTTTGACTTGATGGTTAATCCAACAGGCGAGATCTGACAAAGATCTCCAAAAATCCAAAGATCCCTTCCTTCCCAGTCCTCAGTATTTCTTACCACCAAGGTTAGACGGCTCCTCCCTCTTCAGAAGTAGCCTAGGCTTCTTCTGAACTCATATCAGCCACTGAAATGCCCAAAGTATTTGAGTGTTTGTAGGGCTTCGTTTTGAGTCCTGGGTTTTGCTGTGGGAGTTAACTAGGAAAAAGTTAAATGTGGCAACAGCAAAGTGTATTTGTGGATCTGGGCCTATACTCACATGTTTATATTCAAGCTGGCTCAAAGCCTCTCAGAGTTGTAGGCATAGGTTCATTTTGTGTAGCCACTACAGGCCCATGACTACATCTGTTATGGAAAGCAGAGAGACAAAACCTGGAAAAAGAAGTGGGATGGGGAAAGATACAGAAAGCTGGGATTTGTGGTGGTGTAGAGGGTCCGCTACATGCTGGTCTGTTCCTTGGTGGCTGCCAGCAGCAGTACATCCAGCAGCAAACCTAGACGCACTACTAAAGCTCTAAGGAGACCTGTGAAAATAAGCAACCAACAAATAGGTAATTCAGCAAATGCTGGAATTATTTTAATTAATTTCATGATATGCTGTTTAGTATTAAGTGAAGTGTATCTCCTGATTAGGAAGTCTATTTTCCTTTATGATTCATTTTTTAGCTTTTGTGTAAAATGACTGTGCTTTCTTCTTTTTAATCTTCATAAAATAGAAGGCTTTTATCTTCCCACTACAGCTAGGAAAAGGTCTTTTTAATCAGTTAAAAACAGTAAATTCACACCTTCACAAACACAGGCTCTTTACCTGGTTAGGTTTAAAATGAACATTTCTGGTAGTTTTTGACGGTCTGTTTAGACTGGCGCGAGTGTGGGGGTTGTATCTGCATCACTCAAATGCAGCAGTTTGGGGAGTTCCCAGACTTACCCCCCTGCAACAACAGAGGTCTTGTAAGTACAGATGCCCAAGGCAGGCTGTTCGGGCACATCAGGTGCCATCCATGCTGCTTCGTGTCCTAATGGCACACACTCCACTAACTCACCGCACTCGAGCATGTGGGGTCCTGATATTCAGAGGTATGCTTTTTCACCTTGCTGCTCTGTTTTGGGAAGATACTTATACATGTGATAGCCAACACCTATCAAGTAAACCCTGCTGAGCAGGGTCTGTAGAGTGAATTTAAACACTCCGGGAACCTGTCTGGTAACTTGAGAAATGAGAAGCTACATCAGGAATCCTCAGGGCAGGACAGATGCATACTCTCTCGCTTCTGGTCAACTTCTCTGCTTGTGGTATAAGCAAAAGTCGCACATTCATAAAACGCAAAGCACAATTCAGTGTTGTCATTTGGCCGTGTAATAGTCAGATCTTGGAGTATAATCTCAGTTGTGCCTCTCAGGAGATAAACATATCTATAAGGATATTCTTCACGCATGCTGTGAAGTCTAGGATAGCTGCTGTTCTGCAGCTATACTCCTCCTGATCCCCATTCCAGGGAGACCTTCTAGCAGGGGAGAGCAAGTGGGAGCTTGCTGGGAAAGATTCATATCGCCCCTTTTACCGTCACTGTGAACTGCAAGAAGAGTTAGGATCCAGGCTTCTTATACTCCATTCCTCTGAATGAAGTGAAGAAAATTGTGGTAAAGAACAGAAGATGGTTAAACCCATTTTCTCCAACACAATGATTCAATATAGCTGTTTAGTCATTGATATACTGTTCTTCACTTTCTCCTACACATTATTATGAGGGGAAAAAAAATCATTAGTAATCACTGGATTAACTGCTCTCCAGGCTGTGGGGGCAGCTGTTCACAACAATTGTTTTTTGTTATTGAAAACTACTGGGTATTGTGCCTTTGTTTTGAGATTTCCCTTCTCTCATATACAGCACAACTGACTGCAGATTATACATACACATGTACATATACATGCACATATATAGTACAGCTGATGGAAGCTTTGCTTCTAAAGGTCATTTCAGACTGTGGTAACATGGCAGGCACATTTCCCCTCTGAACTACAGCAACAGCTTGACATTGGGAGGTCAGACTTGGTCAAGTGTTAATTACAGACTCCGTCAGTTTTGCAATAGTTGAGGGCAGGTACGCCACCTGTCTAGATTTTATTTTGTCTCCCTTTGCTCATTTTTGGAAGATCAACACCACCTTAATAATTTAGCCATATTCAGGAACAACTCCTGTTTTTAAAGATACATATGCTATGTCACAGTGTGTTTTATTTGGAATATTTTTATTGAAATATTTTCTAGCTTTATTGATTTAATACCCTTGAATTTTCCAGTCACTGCAGCTAGTATTTCAAAACTGTGCAGGGAGAAAATACCTGTCGGACGATGGAAGTCCAGCACAGAGTGCAGCCACTGAAGATTTAAATGTAGTCGTGAGACATGAGTGTGTACCATGGTAGACCATACATCTGATAAACCCATCCTCCATTACCCATTCAGAGTCGTCTTTGCCTCTGTCCTTTCACAACAAAGCAAGAGGAGCTCCCACAAGCCCACCTGCGGCAGAAAACAAATACTCAGTGATTATTTGGTAGCATGAGGGTGGCACTTCCTGTGTGATACAACTGCCGACTTGGTTCAACCAAAAGAAGCTGAGAGGCAGTTTAGGAGAACCATTATAGGATGAAGTACAGCTGACAGGGTGACCTGGGTCTTTGATTTTTTTACTATTACATTGTCTGCCGTGGACTTGTTGAGAATCTGATGCACTTGAATTACAAGTTCCTGTGGCAAGTTGCATGTTGTAAAGGACCAAGCAGTGTGGGACAGAGTGGCCCAGAGCTGGTGCTCAATACACAGAGGTTCAGAGTTTGACTGAGGGCACGGCTGGAGGAACATCTAGCTGTCTTCTCCTTGGCCAGTGAGATCTTTTACTTGACATGTGACCTGCACTACCTGATAAACATCACACCACCTTAAATCAAAAATAGGAAAAAGTGATCCAAATCACCACCTTAAATCGAAATGGGAGGAAGCAAGATCTTCCTCAGATTAAATTACTTTCAAGAGGGTGGTGGGCATAAAAAGAAATTACAACTGATGCATGCTATTCTTACATCTTAATGTGATGTTTGGCAGCACTGCTAAAGCAAGCACTCAGAAATTCTGAATCTCATCCAGAAATCTTGATACAACCCTGGAAATCACAAGAGTTCAAACATTTAATGCGAGTTTCTCTTTACTAATTTTTTTTTTTTTTTACTGGTTTTGAATCATGATGATTACCACTCCCGTTTTTCTAGATCTAGACCTTGTAGAAACAAAAAAGGCTTCTGGAAAACACCAAGTGCTGCCAGAGCCGGTGGCCATTGCCCTGCGTGGGGAGGGATGGCCACGGCGGGCTCGGCAGCGTCTGCCAGCGGCAACTTGGGTGTCGAAGTATTTCTGGTGCGAGAAGGGCACAGAGGGAGATGGCAAAACGGGCTCCCAGGCTGCTGAGGCCCGGCAGCCGCCGCCCCACCGACCGGGCCTTCGGCGGCCCTGCAGGCCCCGACTCCGCGGCCCGGGGAAGCCCCCGCCGGGCCTGGCCTCGGGCCTCCCCCGGCGGCGGGAGGCAGCCCCCTGGGCGGCGGGGCCTCGCCGGCCCGGTGCGGGGCCCTGAAGCCCAAGATAGGGGAGGCGGCTTGGTTGTCGCCTACCAGGGGTCAGGCGGCGGCCGGGCGCGGGGGTGGCACCGCCCGGGTGTGAGGGGCGGGGCGGGGCATGGCGCCGAGATCCCCGCGGCCCGGCTCGGTTCGGTCCCCCGCGGGGCGGCGGGGAGCGGCCGAAGAGCCCCGGCGGCCTCTTCTTCTGCCGCTGCCAGCACGGGGGAGGACAGCAGCTAGAGGGAGCTCCTCCGGACTGCATCTGCCCGTGCGCCCCGGTTCCTTTCATAGGCGCCCCCGCCCCCTCCCCTCCCTCCTTCCCCCGTGATGGCGGAGGACAGCGAGTCTGCGGCCAGCCAGCAGAGCTTGGAGCTGGATGACCAGGATACCTGCGGCATAGACGGCGACAATGAGGAGGAAGCCGAGCACGCCAAGGGGTAGGGGCGCGCTGCGAGCCGGGCGGGCGGGCACAGCCCCGGGAAGGCAGCCCCCGCCTCTCCCGCCGCGGCAGCAGTGGGGCTGGAGGTGCTGCGGAGGCCGCCTTGCGGGCCGGGCCGCGCCGCGCCGGGCTCCTCTCGCCCCCGCGGCAGGGTGGGTAGCGGAGCGGGGGCGTGCGAGGGGCGCTCCTGTCAGCCCGTGGGCGGCCTGCACGGCCCGGCCCGGCCCGGCCCGGCCCGGCGCTCCTCCACGGCGCCTGCGCCGCCCGCAGCCGAGGGGGCCCCGCCGGCGGAACCCCGCGCCCTCCTCCCGGGCCGCCTTCCCGCCGCAGTCGGCAGCGTGCGGACGGGGGAGGACCCTGCCGCCCCGCCGCGCTGCACGGCTCGGCTCCCCTCGCCACTCCGGGGGCGGCCTCCGCGGGAGGGAGAGGCGGCGGGCCGGGCCCCCGGCCTGAGGTGAGGGGGGCGGCCGGGCCGGCGCTTCCCCGCCGGACACCGGCCTTAAAAGCGGGCCTTAAGGGAGGTTCGTTGTCTGTGCTTTCCCAGGATTTGAGGCCTTTTCTTGTTTCTTCTGGCCGTTGGGAAGCCTCCCGTGCTGGGTCCCGGCGCTCTGGGGAAATGCCCCGCTGCTCCCGTACTTGTTTCGGTTGGTTGCAGCCCGGCGGGTCCCCGGGGTCACCCCCCGCGGCGGGCGCCCCCCACCCCTGCGCCCCCTCCCTGGCCCGGGGACCGCTCCGGCATCGCTGGTGTCCCTCTGTCCTGCGGACACTCCTCCCAACGTCACCTATTGTCCAAAAAGAAACATTAACGCTCGATCCACGCGCCGCGCCATGGAGAGTGGAGCGCGTGTTTTACCAAAAAGCATCGGCCGGAGCAGACGCTGTGGTTCTGGTTGTAGTTCCTTCTCCGCTAATCTTGTGTCTTAAATCTTGCCACGCTGCGGAACAGTCCCTAGTAGCTCGGGGAGGTGACAGGAGAGACAGCCGGGTGGACGCGGCCCCTCGCACCCGTCCGGCGTTGCGCGGCATGCAGTGTGGCTCCGGCCAGGCACAAGGTGCCAAGGGTCTGGCTTGCTCTGCAGTTAGAGGCTTTGGGGGTAGGGAAGTGGGAGGAACACGTTTTAAAAAACAACTTCGTTTAAATTTACTTTTTTGGCTTTTTTCGGCGTGGTTAGAAAATGTGATTGTGGAGAAAATGCTTTGTTGTCGCAACTAGGAGTGGCTGGAGTAACCTAAAATAGAAATAGATTAATCTATACACTGCTACACAAATACCTTCCTCATGAATTTCTGATTCATCTGGTTGAGAGCGTTTCTGTAGGTGATTGATGTTTGAGGATGTATGCTGTTTGTCATCTCCTGCCCCTAGGATTTGCTTGGCAACAAGCAGCTCTGCATCTTAAATGTGGCAAGAGAAATCTGAGAGACTTAGGTGACTGACTTGTCTAAAAGGCAGGAAAGGGGGAAAACTTCGATGCTTGCTGCTCTGTCAGTGAATTCATGGCATGCATGCTAAAATAGTTGTGTCAAAAATAATTGTAGTAATATAAACCTGGGATATTATAAAGGAATGAAATAGCTTTTAATTATCATGGGTGTTTTGTTATGTTTGCATGGATATGCCACAGTCGAAGATTCCCAAATATGTAAAAGTAACACTACTAAGAGGAGCGAATTATTATTTATTGTTCTTCGTAGGAGCCAACCTGACGTGCCAGGCCAGATTGTTTGATAGCTGGGTGATGCCTGTCTAGAATTCATTTGTACCTTATTTCTACTTCAGTTTCCTCTTCTGTTTGTGTGCGCGACCGAGCTGTAGCTGCCCTCTGCGGTGTAGGTGGGCTTGTGGCTATGTGCTCGGGCTGCTGTGACAGCGAGTGCAGAAGCAGTGTGTAAGAAGCAGCCGGGGAACAAAGAATTGCATTTCGGTGTGTTCTGAATCGCGGCTTGCTGCTCTGCTCCGACTTGGATCTTGCTGAGCTCTGAGGGACAACTACTGCAGCTGTGAGCTGTATGCTATTCTCCCCAAAGCTTGTTTTTGTTGACTATCCCAAATGTATTTTAATGAGTATTTCAAAGAAGCTGCTTCATTCATCTTTGAGTAAGAAAACGAATGCTTCCAAGTAATATGAAGTTTAATTAAATTAGTGGTAGATCATTCCAGTAAAAAAAGCCTCTAAATATTAGTGTCAGTTTTGTGTCATGTTTCTGATGCATGAAATCTAATATTGACTTTGAATTATTTTCCTGTAATCTTTGAGAATCTTGTTTGCTACTATTTGTCTGCAGGCTGAAGTATTCAAACAAATTCCATCAAATGAAAAGAAAAATCTTACATTACAGCAGACACAAAGGTCTACTCTTGATCTGGGAGATTAACCCCTGGTAATAGGACCCTAATTATTCCCTGTTTTCTCCCTATCATAGTATTTTAATTTTTGAGGTAGCTTTAAAGTTTGCTTTGAGCTTTTAGGTTAGGTTTTCTATACCTAAGCAATTTATGAGCAGTGTTACTGAGACTATGACTGTGTCAACTGACTTGCTAAATTCTGAATGGACTCCATTGCTGCCGATCCGTATTTAATCTCATGCTATTTTAACCTTAAGTTTTTTATAGGGAGGTAGAATATGTGTTGTGTGTCAGTGTCTAGTAGGATTGCTCTGTAAATGGAGTTACTTTCAAGCTGTTTCTAGGCATTTGAAAATAGGTCCTTGTAATACTGACCACAAAACCCCATGGTTTGTATATACATGTATGAATTTGAATTTATTTATTTATTTTAAATTTGCTATTTTTTATGTGCTTGAGCACTGAATGACTGCAGCAGAAAATACCATTTTATAGCTCTCAACTGTGCAAATGTCTTTGTCCTCTGTTTCTGCTCCTGTTTTTTAGATGCAGGATTATGTATGTTGTGTGACTCATTGCTGTTCTATTCTGTCTGCAGCTTGCTCCTGCTAGATGCATTATGCTTGTACTTGTTCTGTTTCATAATAAAGTGTTGTTTACAAAACAGCTTTGTTAGTGTGTATGTAGAAAAAATGTATTTATTGCACCTGAATCTACCCTGATGAGCCTAGCTTTGTAAGGTCTCAGTTCATCCTAAATAGCTCCTTATGCTCAATGGCAGAAAGGCTTTGGCCACAGAACGTTTAGTAAACAGATGAGGAAAAAGTATGACCTTTAAACAACTCCCCCCAACCCTCACAAATTATTTACTTTGCGTGTTTTAGTAGTATACCTCTTTGATTACTGTTAAATGGCAACTTTATAACCAGCACTACTTTTAGATTAAAAAAAAAAAATAAATATTTTTAAGGTACAGGAGGCAGTGTTTATTTTTAGCAGGTGAGATTTACATCTTGAAGTACAGCCTTACGGACTTGAAGGGGGAGGCAGAGGAAATGCACAGAGCGTTTAGGAATATCTGTTGGGTTAGGTTTTCAGGCGTTGCTATCAGGTATTTATGCTCAAAAAACTTGCATTTCCAAGTACTGAAATGTATGCAAATGAAATCTTCGTCCAGAGAGGCTGTTAGTAATGGTAGTTTCTTAGTAAGTGGAATTCGAAGGACATAAACCCTTCTGGTCAGGACCTTCTTATTCTCTTGAAGTGGTGGTGGTCTGTTACAGCAAGGGGAGGCCCTTTGCATCTAAGCCTCCATTTTCTTTATGAACCAAGGACAGTCCTAGTATAAATAATACTACCTTGAAATTTTTTTTGGAGTCTTGCCCATATACATGAGATCTGATTTTTGTGATCAAAAAGATCTATATAACATCTTCAGAAATGTAGTTTTGCAACTTCACTTACTCGCAGAGAGAGAAAAAATACTGTGAAGGCAAAACCTCCCCATAGGCCTGGGCCTTTGCAGCTTAAAAATAAACATCTGAAGTACATGTTTGGTTTTAAATTTGAGAAATTGCTAACTTAAAATTACCATTCCATGTAATTTGAAACAGATGTTGATATTACAAAAAGCTGTTTCTGCTAAAGCAGAATTTAGGGTCCAAAAAGGCAATTAAAATAACACGAATATTCAGTGGGAAAGAGAAATCAAAATCAAGAGAGCCAAAACAGTTTGACCACCTGAGTAGGGTAACTGTCATGCTCCTCTTGATTATTCCATCTCAGCTTTTCATGGTTTTGCTCAGAGCTCCACAAACTAAGTTTCTCTGCCTTTGCCACACTCCTCCCCAAATGCAGTAAGTATCCCCATTTTTCAGTTAAAAAGAAAAAAAAAGGCAACACATGCAGGGAGAAGCAAAAGTCTTTTTTCACATTTATGCAAAACACCAGATGTGTGTACATAAGTGGAAAGGTATGTGGGTGGGATCATGGGCTCACATTTGTATCTTGCAGACAAAATCATAAAACTGTGGGCCTAAGTGACTGTCTCAGAGTCATAGCCACAGCTTGTTTCTGTGGCAAGGTTGTCTTTTCAGGGGCAGAACAAGGTCTTTTGACTCTTCTTTTGTCTCAGCTGAATTTTGATTTGCATGTCACTTTTGTGCTGGCCTCACTCCTTTCTTACTTATCAGACTGACAAAACCATCATCGTGGATGCAGTTAAAAATATCTTGGACCATGCCTGCACTTAGGTATACCTCAGCCTCAGTGTGTAGGCTTGCCCTCCTGTCGGTGAAGTGCTCCTGGTATAAGCCTGTCTCTACTAGACTGACACAGTCAAAATCTTCCGTGAGTCTAACGTTGAATATTTTTCTTAGTATAACCATCTGTGGTCTGTGCGGTGGGCTGGACTGGGGCAGATGCGTTGATCTGATGTGTGAAAAAGTTATGTTTCCTGACCTGACAGCTAGACGTAGCATCAATCTGAGTTGCATATCCTTTTCCTGCTTTCCGTGTGGGACCTGCACTCCGAGTTGTATCGCTTCAATGGTAGCAGGGTAGTTCAGCAAAAGAGATTTCACACTTAAAGGTCAGCTTTCACAGAAGTGGGAAACTTTTTTTCTTCCTCCAAACTTCTAAGACTGAGATGCACCTGTGTGATGACAGCACACAATGTATCTGACCAGACAAAGGAGAACTCAGATCTTAGTCAGCACACAAGACTGTTTAATTAAGAGAAAAGCTTTTAATGGGAGTTTTTGCTTTTAATCTCATTACTTTTGCAAATCCTTTGTGCTGTCGTGTCCAGCATAATTACTACAAGTTGAACAACAGAGTTCCTCCCTTCCTAGTCATTCTCAATCCCACTTCTAGAACCTTTCGGTTCTTTTCAAAGCAGAGTATGGGAAGGAGAAGAAATCCTGAGATGTTTTGGTTTAGCTTTTGCCCTAATTTGCATGGTATCTCTGGTTGTAACTTGTGTTGGACAAACCTGTTTACTCAGTAGAAATTTCTGCATGCTGCCAAATCTCTGGGTTGCAGGCATGCCTAAAGAGTTGAAGGACAAGTAGATCTCTCTTTAAATCCTCTTTTTACATTCTGTGGACTGTAACAGTAAAAAAAGACTGACCCAGGCAGGAGACTGTACATTTATAACTGCTCTGGAACGGTCCCTGGATAACTTGTCAGACAAAGATACCAGTATTTCTTTTTCAAGAGGCAGTGTGAAAACTCTAAACCTGAAGGTCATAAACCAGGGACTGAGATTTTGGAAGATTTTAAAAAAGAAGTAGTTTTAAACACCATCTATCTTTTACAGGAATTTAGTCCCATCTTTCCTCTTTCACAGCTAAAAAAATAAGCATTTATATATGAAAAAGACCTTGAGCTGGTCAAAGAACAAACTAAGATTATCCTGCTAAAAGTACAGTTTAACTGGGGATAAGATTAGTAAAGCTTGGCAAAACTACTTTTTCTCCATAGCTGCCAAACTTTTTTTTTTTTGAGCACAGTTGTTCATTATTTCACCAAACTAAATAAAACATTGACCCTCAGGTAATCCCAGTGAGCAGAATTTCTCTGTGGTGTAACTGGGGCCAGCTACTGTTGAAAGGCAAGAAGAGGAGCGAGCTGCACCACTGCGACTCGGGGCTCGGTGCCTGCTGAAGGTGCCTGTCGAGACCGGCATTTGCTGAAACTACTCGTAGATTTAATGTTAACAGAAAAGCCTTTGGGAGTCGGCTCAAGGACACGGTGGCATCATTTGTTTGCTGTATGTGAGATGTTAGAGGTAAAGGTGAAAGCTTGTGGAGTTCACCTCATTAAATGAATCTCATCAAAGGTGAAATCGCTTTCCCTAGTATTTGTATCTGTTTTGGTGATGAAGTCCTAGGGTTGTACCTGTTTGGTTTTTGGTTTGTTTGGTTTGTTTTGTTTTGTTTTGTTTTTTTTACTCTCTTGTATTTATAACTTCTCACCAGGCCTCTGGGTCCGTTCTGTGCTTAAATTCTGTACAGAGTGTCAGCTTGGTATACAGGCCTTTGAATAGATTTAAATTTGATTATATTAAACTGAGAATATAGAAATTGTTAACAGAATCACCTAGGTGATCAGGCAGTATCTTCATTCTGCAGCAGAAAGTTTTTTCCCTGCCTTGCTTAACATAACTCTGCCTTTTGTTGCTGCAGACTTCTAGTAAGTCCTACAAATTCTTGTCTCTGTGCTGTGTGAGTGTTTGGTCTGCTACACTGTTGTCCTTTGAGTAGCCCAGAGGGTGCTGCTTTTGTAACTCTCTCCCCTCTTTCTGGGAGCATAACTTAACCCAGTGTAACTGTGGAAAGTTAAGGACTTCTTGGGGTTGATCTTTCACTACAGGCTGTTCTAGAGAACAGTAACGATCTCACAAAAATGAGTCTCTGTTTAGTTGCATGTTTGATTAATTGCAGGCTTTTGGCCTCCCAGTCAGACATTTGGGTGTTTTCTTGCCGACTTCAGCTCGGACAGAGTATAGATGCTAAGACTGGGCAGCATAATCTTGAAAGTGAGCATGTTACAGTGAATAACATGGCCCTTGCAAATATATTGATCTTAATAACTTTAGTATTGTTCTTCTGATTTTTTTTTTCTTTTGGTTTGACAGTATCATATTTGATTTTTTTTTTCCTTCCAGAATTAAACAATTGTTTGTTGCATTAACTTTTTTCCAGTGAAAAATACCCAAGCCCCCCAAACCCCAGTATCTGTCTTGAGCTCCATTATGTATGTATGGTTTTGCTGGGAGATTAACCTGTTGAAGAGGATTCAGTGTTAACTGACTCATTGCCTGCTTATTTGCCTTCCGTCTGGGAGTTGCCAACACCTCCCACACTTCGCAAATTTTATTCTAATCTTAATTCTGTGTCTCGATTATTGGTCAAATTAGAATCTCCTTAAAGAAGAAAGACGTATTATCAATAATCAAAATATGTCAGAATCTGCAAGTGCAATATATAATATGATGGGGTTTTTGTTTGTGTTTTTTTTTTTTAATTAAAGTTGACCCCGTTGTACTTATTGCTTTAGAGCACAAATATTTGGTGTTGTTCCTTACTGAGTTTTCAGCAAGACTTTAATCACTACTTAAGTTAGAAACAAAATTCCTGAAAACAGAATGTTTTTCACAGAATCACAGAATGGTCGGGGTTGGAAGGGACCTCTGGAGATCATCCAGTCCAACCCCCCTGCCAGAGCATGGTCACCTTAGAGCAGGTTGCACAGGAACGCGTCCAGGCGGGTTTGAATGTCTCCAGAGATGGAGACACCACCACCTCTCTGGGCAGCCTGTTCCAGTGCTCTGCCACCCTCAAAGTAAAGAAGTTCCTCCTCATGTTTAGGTGGAACTTCCTGTGTTCAAGATTTTGTTTGGATTCTTATCAAATTCAGATGTGCCTGATGGTTGAACATGAAGGGGAAAAAATATTGGGCCACTAATAGTTACTGAATTTCCAGTGAGGTTACTTTCCTCAGTTCCTGCACTTTCCTGAGTTCCTCCAAACTCTGCTGAATTTGGTCGTTTCATGTTTGTGCTGGGTAATGGCCTGGAGAAGAGCAAGAGCACTGGCTGTTATATAGTGTCACAATTTGACACTAGTGTGTCAAAATGCCTGGTTGTGCTGGGGTGTGAGTGTAACACAAATTAGAAAGCACTTGCAGGAAGTTTTTCACCAGTGCTGTCAGTTCCCCTCTTCCTTCCTTTGCCTTGCCTTTTCTTCACATTCAAACTGCTGTTTTTCGTATTAAAATGCTGTTTTTTCCATATTTAACTTTTTCTGAATTTTAAGCTCAGTGGTATTGATTTTTCTCATTGCACGTTCTCTGAATCTCTGGCAGAAGTCCTGGAGGAGATTTGGGAGCGAAGAAAAAGAAAAAGAAGCAGAAGAGAAAAAAGGAGAAACCAAATTCTGGAGGCACCAAATCAGACTCTGCGTCTGACTCCCAGGAGATTAAAATTCAACAGCCTTCAAAAGTGAGAGCCTGGTTCTGTTTTAATTTGTGCTTGCCTTCTAATTTAATTTAATTTGTGTGTTGCTTTTTGTAAAAGTGTGTTGGTAGTTTTGCCTTAACACATCGGAATTAAGTAAATGGTTACTGTCCTGAATAGAGACAGAAGCAAGGTAAGACCTGGTGTTTGCAGACTGTGTGAAGTTAGCTGGAGAGTCGTCGTCACCACCCCAGTGATGTACTGTGAGAAAAGCAGAGGAGGAGGTGTTTTGTCTTTCTTTTCCAGCAGTTAGAAATCAGGCTAGTGACAGCTTAGTTGCAGAGAATCTGAATCTGCAGTGATAAGGCTTTTAAATAGATTTTGTATTTGATGAATTGCCTTTAGTTTAGTCACTGTCTAACTTGGCTTAGTGCAGTTTCAGTAACTTGTACAGCTTAATGTTATCTGATAGTGAGCATCAGCAGTAGGGGGAAGGTGTAACTGCTGTGCTAACCAGTGTCTCATTTGGGCAAACGAGCAGCATGTTGTCTTACGTAAAATGTGGTGATCTCTAACATGGAGATAACAGACTGAAGAAACTTTTTGCCATCTGAAAGGTCTCCGCTGTAAATAAGAATGTACATCCTCTCAAATAATTTTGCAATCTTTGTGGTCTTTGTGATAAAATAGCATTGTCTATGTGCTTTTTTTTTTGATTACTGTGTTCTGAATGAACAGTGAATAGTATGACATGGTGGCTTTTCTAACATACAGCTTTTATCTTAAGAGGAATCCGAGCCTGAGAACTGAAGTTTATAACATGATGATAAGAAAATTTATGGGCCATTGAGCATGTTGAAGTAGGTATATTTGCTTTATCAGATTAACATGGAGACTGTTACACCGTTGTACCAGTAGTACTATTCATCCTGTAAGATTTGTCAAGTACATTGGGGCTACCAACTAATATTAGGGAAAAAAGTTGTGTTTTGGCTCGTTAACATACTGATAGATTTTGTGTTGTCCCTTTAGATCTTCTCTGTGTCACCCCTGTTGCTTTGAATGGGCACATTTGGCACAGGGGACACTTTACAATATGTAAAGAGATCATAAGTACTTTCTCATCTCACCATGTGTTTTGATACTGTGTTTCTATAAAGCACATGGCATGAATTGCTAATACAAGACGACTATTTGCAAGCGATAACCAAGTAACCTCAAACTCTTTACAATTGGAGTGAGGTCAATTTTAATGTTAACATAAAGACATAGTTCACTGCTGCGGTATCCTGGGACTTCCTCGGTTCTCTGGTGACTAAACTTATTGTTCCATATCTTGCCTCTATTTGCATTAAAAGGAAGCTACTTCGCTTTTTTTTGTTTTCGCATGCAAGATTCTAGTCCTCAGCACCTTGCAACCTTGCGCACCATCTCTCTGGCATGATGCGTTTTGCAAATGTGGAAGCCTGTCCTTGGTCTAAGCTGTGTACTTGGGGTGGCACTCTTTGTGATTATTTTACTGTCATAAGAAGTTTAGCCAGTTTGTTAGTAAGGTTACAAAATTTTCTCTTTTATTGGCATGAAGGAAAAGCTCTTATTTAAGTCTTTCTCTTGAGCTCTAGGCAGCTAAACCATTTTACTGTTCTTATATGGCTTCCACTTTTCTCTAGTTGCAAACGCATCAGTGTGGGCTCATTCTTTTTCACTTTCTCTGCTGTTTCCAGGTGTACACACTGATAACTAGGCAAGTTTCTCTGTCTTGGACAACTTTCCTGTTCTAGATTTTTTGAAAGCATCTTAGACTGATCTGGCTCAGTGTGGAGCGATATATTTATTTTCTCTGTTCCTCAATTGATACTTAGATTTTTGTATTCCTTGGGCTATGTGAGGTACATGAGAGAAAAAAGACTTTTAGCATTTTCTTGCTCTTGGTTGAAAAGGGGTTTAAAAAATATTTTAGAGGAAAGTGACATTGTGCAGCTTACCTTTAAGAGAATATATGCAAGATCATCAGGTAATACTCAGTGGGGCTTCTGAACTCATTGAAAATGGTTTTGAAAAAAGATCTGAAGATGAGAGAAGCAGAACAGTGAGTCTCCTTGGCTTCTCCCTCCCTTATTTGTGATACTGGTCTTTTTGAACACTGGCATGAGTGTAGCCACAGCAATAAATGCCTGTTAGCATTGTATGCTTACAATGATCTTTAGGGCACTTCACTGCCCATCTCACCAGATTTTGGTCTCTCCCCATTAAAAGTCCCGCTGATGTAGACTGGCCACATTGACACAAATGAAGCTTGCCAGATTTGCAATATTACCAGTCATTATTGTAATCACCAATGGTCTACACAACATATTCATAGAATAACTTTGATTGGAAGGGACCTCTGGAGGTCTTTTGACCGACCTCCTGCTTAGAGCATATCCAGCTAGATCAGGTGGTTCGGTCTCCAAGGATGGAGACTTCACAACCTCTGTGGGCAACCTATTCCAGTGGTTGACTACACTTGTGGTTAAAAAAATAGTAATTCCGTATATCTAAATGGATTTTGCTGGTTTGCAACTTGTGTGCATTGTTTCTTGTCCTATCATTGCGTTCCTCTGAAAAGACTTGGCTCAGTTTTTGTTACATCCTCCCATTAGGCAGCAATAAGATTTCTCCTGCTCCCTTAAACTTCTCTTCTTAAGGGTGAACAAACCAAGGTCTCTCATCTTCTCGTTGTATGTCACGTGTTTCAGCCCCCCGGTCATCGGACTCACTCCACTATGTCAATGTTTTCCCTGTAACAGGGAACCCAAAACTGTGACATGTGATCTCAGGGGTGCCATATAAAGGGGAAGGCTTGCTGGCCAGTCCTACTGGTACAACCCAGTATGCAGCTGTCCTTTGCTGGCCAGTGAACTGTTGGCTCATGTTCAGCTCTCTGCCCACCACGAGCTCCAAGTTCTTTTCTGCAAAGCTGCTTTCTAGCCACTTGATGCTGGCCTCTGCCATTGCATGGGCTTTTTCTATCCCAGATGCAGGACTTTACATTTGCCTTTGTCAAAAGTCTTAAAGTTTCTCTTTGCAACCTGTCAAAGTAGCTTTGAATGGCAACTCTGGTCCAGTGTATCAACCATTCTTCGCAACTAGGCATCATCTATGAACTTACAGAGAAAGCACTCTTGTCACGTCCAGATCCTTAAACACTATCGATTCCCAAGTTCTCAAAATCCTCCCCCTTGCCTTCTTGAAGATGGGTGTGACATTTCCCTTTTTCTAGTCATAAGAAAACTCCACCAATTGCCATAACCTTTTAGACTTGATAGATGCTAGTTGCAGTAACATTAGCCAGCTCCCTCAGCACCCTCAGGTGCATCCAGTCTGTTCTTATGGACATGTGCATGATTAGTTTGCTAAGTGGTCCCTAACTTTCTCTCCCGCTGTGGGTACTGGGAGTCCCAGAGACTTGGCTGCAAGGCTGAGGGACATCAAAGGTCTGAGGTCACATCTTGTCACCAAAACCGAGGCAAAAAAAGCATTGTTTGCCTCAGCCCTGTTGCACAACAGTGCTGTCTTTTGCTGTGGGGAGATATTTCCCCTAAACTGTAATGAAACAAAATCACTCTTTCTAATTCATGTGAAATTCTGTGTAGGTTTTTCTTGCTTTCCATTACAGGAAAACAAAAGGGGTTGAAAGTAAACCTCTTAGCCAGGCTGATCTCTGAACGTGCTGAAAGGAGAGAAGATTTCTCCTGATGTCACTAGCCATGTTGTGTTTATTATCAGAACATGAACTTTTTACTTTACATATGCTAGTAAGATCTTTTTAGAACCTAGTATCTTCTTTTAGATTTTCTATTCTCTTCTTCTTAATGTAGAAAAAACATTAGAGACTTAAAATAAACATACAAAGTAAAGTACAGTATGTCAATATTTATGTATGATTTCATAATCTACTGATAAGATTTCAGAATTTATCTAGTGGCATTAGAAGTATTTGTATCAGGCCAGTGTGTAATAGACAAATTGATTTTTTTAGTTGAGAAAAGTAAGTTATGTCACTAATCATGGATCTAGAAATAGGGCAGTTTCTTTATGCCACAATAGTGTTGCTCTAAAATGTGTAAATATGTTAATTCACAACTACTCAGATGACATGTGTTTAAAGCATGCTCACAGGTAAAATTTTGCAATACTTAAAATAATGAAAGAAATTGCATATTGTTTGGAGAGTACAAGTTTTTATTATAAATAGAAAATGATAGCCTGCTTAAGCTACAGGCAAGGAGTTTTATTCCTTTTGTGACTGGGGATACTAGAGGCAGGTGCCCATCCAAATGAAGCTTTACATCATTATTACATGTATGGCGGTTTTTCAACACATGAATCCTAGAAAGAAAATGAAATATAGAAATAGTGATCCATTGATAGTCAGTAAAAAAAAAAAACAAACAGCAAAACAAACGTCTGGCTTGAAATCTCTATGCAGAATTGCTTAAAATTTTCCCATCCATTTGAGACTATTCCTTCAAATGTTTTCCAGGATTGCAGTGCAATAAATACCTGAGCACAAGCATGCTTTTAGTAATGCTCAGAACAGGACTTACCACTTGGGAGATAAAAAACCCAAGTAAATAGATTTAAAAAGAGAGAGCGAAAAATCCCTCTGGATTTAGAAGTCTGTTACCATTATTCCTCTGCACTTTGCTATGCAAGTAAAAAAATCTTATTCCAGTTACACTTACTCAGAAAGATCAAAGGTGAGCGTTTTAAGAGCTCAGTTTAGAAACTTAGCCTTAGGTTTTATGCTTTTCAAATAAATTTTCTATAAAGATTTTTCAGCTTTTTAGTGGAAAGTTTGGGTTTTTTATGTCTGTCTGCTTTTATCAGTTAAAATTATCCTTAGCTGTGAGTGTTGGCACAGTTGGCATTAGTGGCAAGATGGTTAACACACGATGCAATGCAGAAAGGTACCTACTATAATAGTTGCAAGCTAATCTGCTACAAGGCAGACACAATATAACTAAGGTTGAAAAGTGGATATTTGTAGCAATACAGTGTACCTGAAATACTGAACCATCCTGAATTTAAATATTATTTTATACTGTATGTGTTAAGTACAACTTCAAACATCTCTGTGCATACCAGTGGTTATCTTTAGATTGTTAGATATCTAAGCTGATCTGTTTTTTGCTGTTTTATTGTATTTTACCAGGTGTGTGGGGCAGACAATACACAAAACTTTTTATTGTGATACTGGTACCCTGCCTTAATGCTGCAGTATTTGTGTTAAAAACTCTGAAGTTTCATGGTTAAATGCAAGCACTAAGTCAAAACTACTAAGTATTTTGTGAAGCTGCTTGTCTGTTGCCCACCTGACTTTCCACGCTCCTGCCTCTGAAGGTTATACCTAAAGTAACCATGATGAGAAGAGTATATGAAAGAATACATAACAGTAAAATAAATGAACATGTTTGTACAACTAGTTGAAAGTAAACATACTCAACAAGCTTCCTCTTCTGTTTGTTTGTGTGCAGAATCCAGCCATTCCAATGCAGAAGCTTCAAGACATCCAGAGAGCGATGGAGCTGCTCTCTGCATGCCAAGGCCCAGCAAAGAATATTGATGAGGCTACCAAACGTAAATACCAGTTTTGGGATACGCAACCTGTACCTAAACTTAGTAAGTTTAACTGTACCTCATCGTAAAATCTGTGTAACTGACCAGTAAAAAAAGTGTGCCAGCTGTCTGGCATGTTTTCTGACGTGGGTATGAAGTTGGACTGTGTGTGGTAGAGATCCTTAATCTTTTGTGTAGTTTATGTGGAATTCTTGATGTTTTCTAAGAAAGTTGCTGGCCTTCCCCCCCCTCCATGATATGCAACAAAATATGGTATTAATAAATCTCATTCTGATATTCTCTATAAAAATGGGAAATGCTACTGAAATAGCATTCCCTTGTATATTTTAGGTCTGAACTCTTGAACAACAGAATGTAGAAGTCTTTTCCACTTCAGAGAAAATAAGAACTCTGAAGTGGTGACAAAGAGTAAACTTTGATTATTTATTTTAAAATTTATTTATTTTCCCTTAATATTTGTTTTTCAATAATAGATTTGGTATCTCAGAGATAATGACTTTTCTGCTGTAGCTTACACTGTTTTCATGCAGCTTTAAGTGGATAATGGTGCTTCTCTCATGCATGAACACTTTTACTGCTGTTCATGTGCATCCTCCACAAAGTACACTACTTTGAAGACATGCTTTCTCAGAGACCGTTCTCTGTTCTTGGTACCAAGTGAGATGGTGAGGCGACTTCTCCTTGCCTTTAATTTTGTAAGGAATTCGTCAGATTACTTTTTATACTGATCTGATCCCTGATAACACAGTTGGTAAATCTTAGTCTTTGTCAGAGAAGGTAGTTGCTGGCTCTCTTGCTTTCTCTGAATTGCTTTCTGAACCTCCTTCTTCCCCCTTCGTTATCTTCAAGTTAAGCAGTTGTGGCTTTTCAGTGCCAGCAAAACTTGGGGAGTCCACAAGTAAAGCAGTCTCAGTGCAATAGCTGTCATTGTTCTGTTCTGCAGGTTTCTCTCCATGGCATTGGAGACAGGTGTAGAATAAGCAGAAATAAGGTAGAGTCTAAAGCACAGGAGCACTCTCCTCTCTCTCCACAGGGCAGTGTTTCACATTGATCCATTTCTACAGCTTAATCCACAGTGATCTCATTTCTCCCTGACTTCCCTGCATAGAGAAGTCCAGAGAAAGTCCCGGTGTGCGATAGTTTTCACTGGATTGAATTGACCTGCCCTGGCTCCTCTCCATACAAACTCTATCCAGATACCTCTGTAAACTAATGGTAGTAATTGTCACAGTAATCCTGCCTAGGTGGAGGAAGAGCCTAGCTGAAAAAAGTTGTGTAAATTAAAAAAATACTCTGGCCATAACGAAGCTTTTACAGGCTAATTCAGGTGTCTGTGCAGCAGTTCATTCTGGGAGTTCAGCTCAGGTTAGTCAGGTTACAGCACTTCTATAGACATGAGAGCCTGCTGGAAATACAATACAGCAGAGAGGAAACAGTCCAGGAGATTGCTGGAGTGTGTGGAAGATAACTTCCTGACACACCTGGTGAGTGAGACAACTAGGGAGGGTGCCCTGCTAGACCGGTTGTTTGTGAACAGAGAAGGACTCATGGGTGATGTGATGGCTGGAGGCCGTCTTGGGCATAGTGATCATGAAATGATAGAGTTTTCGATTCTCAGAGAACTACATAGCAGGGTTGGCAGACCTGCTACCTTGGACTTCTGGAGGACAGACTTTCCCTGTTTAGGAGCTGTTTGACAGAGTCCCTTGGGAGGCAGTCCTGAAGGCCAAAGGAGTCCAGGAAGGCTGGACATTCTTCAAGAAGGAAGTCTTAAAGGCTCAGGAGCAGGCTGGCCACCTCATGTGCCAAAAGATGAGCTGGCGGGGAGGAAGACCAGCCTGGTTGAACAGAGAGCTTTGTCTAGAACTCAGAAAAAAGAGAGTTTATGGACTTTGGAAGAAGGGGCAGGCAACTACAAGAATGACATGAGGTTATCGGAGAAAATTAGAAGGGCCAAAGCCCAATCAGAACTTAAGCGAGCTATAGCCGTAAAAGACAATAAAAAAATGTTTCTTTAAATACATTAGCAACAAAAAGAGGGCTAAGGAGAATCTCCATCCTTTATTTGATGCAGGGGGAAACATAGTGACCAAGGAT
Organism: Rissa tridactyla; assembly: GCF_028500815.1. Taxonomy (NCBI): domain Eukaryota; kingdom Metazoa; phylum Chordata; class Aves; order Charadriiformes; family Laridae; genus Rissa; species Rissa tridactyla. Next base: position 144,454,798 of record NC_071467.1, on the reverse strand, counting down.
GAGGAAAAGGCTGAAGTACTTAATGCCTTCTTTGGCATTAGGACCACTTGTTCTCCAGCTACCCAGTCCCCTGAGCTGGAAGACAGGGAATGGGGAGCAGAATGAAGCCCACATAATGCAAGAGGAAATGGTTAGCGACCTGCTACACCACTTAGACACACACAAGTCTATGGGGCCAGATGGGATACACCCAAAGGTACTGAGGGAGCTGGTGGAAGTGCTCACCAATCCACTTCCCATCATTTGTCAGCAGTTCTGGCAAACCAGGGAGGTCCCAGTTGATCACAGGCTAGCGAATGTGATGCTCATCTACAAGAAGGGCTGGAAGGAGGATCCAGGGAACTGCAGGCCTGTCAATCTGGCCTTGGTGCTGGGGAAGGTTATAGAGCAGATCATCTTGAGGTCCTGCTTAACTAACCTGATCTCCTTCTGTGACAAGGTGACCAGCTTAGTGAATGAGGGAAAGGCTGTGGATGTTGTCTGCCTAGACTTTTACTAAACCCTTTGACACCACTTTCTCCAGCATTTTCCTGGAGAAACTGGCTGCTCATGGCTTGGATGGATGTACTCTTCACTGGGTGAAAAACTGGCTGGATGGCTGGGCCCAAAGAGTGGTGGCGAATGAAGTTAAATCCAATTGGTGGCTGGTCACAAGTGGTGTTCCCCAGGGCTCAGCACTGGGGACGGTTCTTTATCAATGATCTGGACGAGGGGATCAAGAGCACCCTCAGTAAATTTGCAGATGACACCAAGTTGGGCAGGAGTGTTGATCTGCCTGAGGGTAGGAAGGCTCTACAGAGGGATCTGGACAGGCTGCATTGATGGGCTGAGGCCGGTGGTTTGAGGTTCAACAAGGCCAAGTGCCGGGTCCTGCATTTGGGTCACAACAACCCCGTGCAGTGCTACAGGCTTGGGGAAGAGTGGCTGGAGAGCTGTCTGGTGGAAAAGGACCTGGGGGTGTTGGTCAACAACTGGCTGAATATGAGCCAACAGTGTGCCCAGGTGGCCAAGGCGGCCAACAGCATCCTGGCCTATATCAGGAATAGTGTGGCCATCAGGACTAGGGAGGTGATTGTCCCTCTGTACTCGGAACTGGTGAGACTACACCTTGAATACTCTGTTCAGTTTTGGGCCCCTCACTACAAGAAAGACATTGAGGTGCTGGAGCAGGTCCAGAGAAGAGCAAGAAGCTGGTGAGGGATCTGGAGAACGAGTCTTAAGAGGAGTGGCTGAGGGAGCTGGGGTTATTCAGTCTGGAGAAAAGGAGGCTGAGGGGAGGCCTTATTGCCCTCTACAACTACCTGAAAGGAGGTTGTAGCGAGGTGCGGGTTGGTCTCTTCTCCCAAGTAACAAATGATAGGATGAGACAAAATGGCCTTAAGTTGGATCAGGGGAGGTTTAGATTGGCTATTAGGAAAAATTTCTTCATTGAAAGGGTTATCAAGCATTGGAACAGGCTGCCCAGGGAAGTGGTTGAGTCACCATCCCTGGATGTATTTAGAAGACGTGTAGATGTGGCACTTAGGGATGTGTTTTAGTGGTGGACTTGGCAGTGCTAGGTTAATGGTTGGACTCGATGATCTTAATGGTCTTTTCCAACCTAAATGATTCTATGATTTGGCAGATGCTGCTCCATAGAAGAGCAACAGCTTCTGTTTGTAGCTATATACTGAGTGACCAGAGTTGTAAAGTAAGGGAGTAGAATAAAGCCCGCTTTCATGTAGGATTTTGGGAACAAGTTTCACATTTCACCAGCATGCCTTAAATGCGGTAGCTTTGCCATGGCACTGCTCCTGAGTAATCCTGTTGAGTTCAGGTCTGTTCAAGTCAGTGGTGAACAGGATCCGAGCCATAGCTTGTTAGCTGTGAGTACAACGTGTTTCTCATGATGAGACCGTTGATCTCATGGCTGGCTAAATGCTGTGCATGTGCTGATAAATTGCTGTTCTGTGGATATCAGTCAAGATAGAGAGTTCTGTGCATATCTTTAGATATTCTGATGAGGTAGTTGTTAGTCTGAATGCAATCTGTGAGAATGAGAAGTAGTATAAGCTAATAATATTAATTTTTTTCAGCATTTTTTAAAAGCTTCACATTCCTATCACATAATTATGATGCAGTTTTGAGAACTATCAGGAAGCTAGCAATGTAACTGTTCTTTTTTTTTTTTTTTTTCCCCTTCCTTTAAAAGATGAAGTTATAACTTCACATGGTGCAATTGAACCAGATAAGGACAATGTCCGCTTAGAGCCATATTCTTTGCCACAGGGTTTTATGTGGGACACATTGGATCTTAGCAATGCTGAAGTTGTAAGTAAAACAATTTTTATATGTACCTAAAATCATTGAAGTTTATTCTGATTGATATGTGTGGATAAATTGTGGATTTTTTTGTGTGTTTTCAGCTGAAGGAGTTATACACACTGTTAAATGAGAATTACGTAGAAGATGATGATAATATGTTTAGGTTTGATTATTCACCTGAATTTCTTCTGTGGTGAGTAGCAAGTTCCACATTCTGCTCTGGCTGGAGTGCAAAGAAGGGTGTTTTTATTACATCTTCTTAGGCAGTAATTTGTAATTATTTCTGTCATCAATTCTAGGGCACTACGTCCTCCGGGCTGGTTACCCCAATGGCACTGTGGGGTTAGAGTGTCTTCAAACAAAAAACTGGTAGGATTCATAAGTGCCATTCCTGCAAATATTCGTATTTATGACAGGTAAAATGCACCATTACTTTTGTATTTGTAAAAGAATAACACCGTAAAACAAATCGTAAACTGGTATCCATTGCTGTAGAGAACTTAAAAAGAGAGAAGGAGGCTTACTGACCATAAAGAGCCAGAAGAATCCTGTGTATGTAGCAGAGACTTTTTTTTTTTTCACTCCTTTCCCTCTCCCCCTTCCCTCCTTCCTCCCCCCCCCCCCCCCCCCCCAAAAAAAAAAGCTTGTGGGCTCCTTACAATGAAGACCAGTAATACATGTTTAAGGAATTTTCTTACTGATGGACAATACAGACAATGACATAGCATTTTCTGCCCCTACTGGAAAGTATTTAAAGGATAGTCGGTCAGATGGACTTTCTCAGCCACATCTTCATACGCTGTCAATCATGAAGTATTACGATAGCGTGTGGCATGCGCTTGGATGCCGTTCTGCATCTTACAGTAAGGCAATTGGTTAAGTCTCGATAGAGCTCTGACAAAGGAGTGTTGCAAGCACCTTAGACAAAGCTTGCGTATTGCACAATTTGCCATTGCAGTCGCAATATGATAGATGAGTATTTGTTGCAGATGTACTTGTCACAGGCGAATTTATTTTTTCCTCAAATTCTTCTGTCACAACGTGGAAAACTACTGTAATGCAAATGAAAATATGCAATGTGCAATTCTTTTTAATTTTCCACTATTTAATGTCCTTTTAGTGTGAAGAAAATGGTAGAAATCAATTTTTTGTGTGTTCATAAGAAACTGAGATCTAAACGGGTAGCACCTGTACTGATTCGGGAAATAACCAGAAGAGTAAACCTGGAAGGAATTTTTCAGGCTGTTTACACTGCTGGAGTGGTACTCCCCAAACCTGTGGCCACTTGCAGGTAACCTAGGTGATGTTCATAATAATATCGGTTCCTATAGCAGTCACTTTAAAGAACATTTTATGTAATTTCCGAGAAACAACAAAAGCATAATATTCAAAGAAATTAAATGTTGTGGCCTTGACTAACCTGAAGGCCTGAGGGTTTGTCAGGGTGGGTTTTTTTGGTTCTATTTTCTTTATTTTTATTTTTTTTTCCTCCTTCCCTGCCAGTGCCTTGGATAAAACAGCTTCTCAGACTAAGATCTAAGTTTGGGTTTGTTTATTGTACCCCAAATAGACTAATAGGTGTTTCTGTTGACCTTCTGGTGGAAGCCATACTAGCAATGACAACATTGTATACCTGTGTTTTTCAAGTGGCCTGTTCCCTTGCTGGGACGCTTCCCTGTTGACCTGGCCATTTGCCAAAAATGGCAGAACATTTCTGGGAATTGTATGATTTGCTTTTTTGAAATACTTTCATCTTTCCTGGAGAAAGGTCTCGATTGCCATTTGATAAAAATGGGGAAAACTATCATGTGAGAAGAGTTGTATGTAATCAAGTATAATTTTATTTGATTGGAATGGATTTTATTTCTACTGGGAAAAGTTCAGTTCCAGCAGTATTAGTTCAGTTGTCTATCCTTCTGGAGGACAGGGCACTTCTTGATTTGAAATTGTGTCTGTATGCATCAACACCAAAGATCCTGTAAATTTCTGTAAGGAAGGATGGGGGGGAAAAAAATAATCCATGCTTTGTTAGAGTAACCGGTTCTGTTGCACAATGATGTCCTAGGAAGAGGAGATCTCCTTCAACACACTGCTTAGACAAGAAAATAAGCGTTACCATGTAAATATGGTGAGATTGTCAGGGCTGTGGCAAGGATTAAAATGTTTAACCCTTGTTATTACTCATTCTCTAATAAAAAGCATTTGCTTAGATTCAAAATGTGGTGATAGCAGGCCTGTTTAAAAGCTATTGCTTGGATCTAGCTTTTCCTTATCTTTTGTTGCTCAGGCTTCTTGCAGACATAGTATGGGCTTACTTAGAAACAAATTTGGAGAGGAGAATGAGCAATGCAAGAAAATAGGGAAATGGATGCAAGTAAAGCTGACATTTAAAATACTATTAGTTGTCATTATTAATTCTGTTTCCAGGTATTGGCATCGATCACTGAATCCCAGAAAATTGGTGGAGGTGAAATTTTCACATTTGAGTAGAAACATGACTCTACAAAGAACAATGAAGCTCTACAGACTTCCTGATGTAAGCAATATGACTTCTAGAGAATCCCCACAGTTACTGTGAGGCCCAAAATAACCTTCCATCTGTCTCTGACAACACAGGCTTTTGTTTGGAAAGGCAGTGCGTGCAGGACGTTAAAAAAAAAAAAAATCTGGTTGATGAAAAAGACCTTAAGGGCTATACTAAACAGAAGAGACTATTTGTTGAAATGTAGATCTGTATATGGAGAAAATATAAATTTTGACCTAAAAGCCTTAAACAAAACAAAAAACCCAACAACATCAACAAACAAAACCAAAACAGAAATGTTGACTTCATAAACATGGGGGATTGAGTTGAAGATGCATAAGGTATGATATATTCTTGGTATGATTAATCTGATAAAGGATTACTGGAACAGAAAATTAACTGTTCATGTCTTAAAATTCTCAGGGACGTCCATCAGAAAGTTGTTTGATCACAGTGGGATTGTTGATCCCACTCTAATTCACAGCTTTTTCTGTTCTGTCAGAGAATGTTGTTGAATAGCTCGGTTAGTTAAAAATATTTTTTCTTACATTTGCAGCTAATAGGCTGGTAAAAAGCCTTAAGATGCATTTTCGTGACAGGGCAAGTCTACTACTATCTGAGATGTACTATTAAAAAAATCTCATTGCTGTAATTAACAGCCTATAGAAGCCAGTCTAAGCTTTATGATTTAAAACAATTTCTTTGCTTGTAAAAGCTACCTTTCAATTTGGAGGGACTGCAGAATATCCTTTACCTGTACCGTATCAGTAAACCTTTTTTTATTTACACAAACCCTCCCTTTTGGTTAAAAAAATCCTTTTTTTACCTTACCCGTAGTACTTCGTAATGATTTATCTGACTTGAGAGAATTGTGTCTGTTGGTTTTATTTAGCTTGATGCTGTGGGCTCTCTTGCTACTTATATATTTGAGTAAACACTAAGCACTCCTTAGTATAAAGCATGTGCCATGGCGTGATCCGAACTCCTGCTGCTGTCGGAGAGACTCGTTTCCTGTGCTGCCTGCATGCTACCCGTGCCTGCACATGCAGGTTCTCCCTTGCGTGCAGGGCAGCAGTTTTCAGAGCTTAAGAATTAATAACCAAATTAATTAGGTTTTAATCTTGATGAGCTAAATATAGCTTTCATCAAATCTTGAAGATATTTTTTTATAGTCTAAAAAAGTGCAGTAGACAATTTCAAATATAGGTTTTGGTGGCAACTCTAGTGCTGTTTCTCATGGAAACAACACAGGAAAAGAATAGTTTAAAGAATAAGGATCTTACTTACAGTACAGTACAGAGAATCATTAGAAACAACAGCAGTTGTACCTTGATCATCTTCCTTTGTTGTAAAACCCGAGTTTCAACAGAAAAATAAATTATAGAAAACAGAGCATACATCATATCTCGCTCATAAAATATAGCTAAGGCAAACATACTGTACAGAGGTGTGCAGACAGAAAATAGGGGCTTTTAAAACTAAGTGATGTAGAAGTCCATATGCCTCAGCTGTTGGTTTATTTTTAGATTAGACTTGGGACCTTCTCCTATGGAAAATTAAGATTTAATCTTTATGCTAATGTTTTCTCTTTAGATATTGTGCTTTGGGTTTTATTGGAGGGGTTGTTTTTCCTAATAAAGGGTTTAAATGCTGTTGAGGATCCTCAGTTTCAGGTTGTTATCACAAACAGTACTGTCACACAGATTGGTTCATTCAAGCCACGCCGTCCTGTCCCTCAGCACCAAACATTGTTTCTTGCATTCTAACCTCTTTTCTTAGAGTCCTTGGAATGACATTGCCACTGGGAGCTCATCTCCCTTTAAGAGGTATTAATCATTCTTAATCACTTGAACAGTCTGAATTAAAAAGGTTTTCAGAAATAATAAATACTGTAATTAATAAATACCACCCTCACTGAAGGCTGTGCTTGTGCATGTACCTGTAGATATAAAAAATAGAGGGCAGTTTTTTTTTTTTTTCCTAAGTGTTCAATCTCTTGAGCAAGGAGTTTTCTGAAAGAGGTAAATTTTTGCTGTGTTTAGAATAAGGACAGAACACTTGTATCTCTGTATGTTTTTCCCTGACTGATTGAGATTCTGAGCCAGGATACTCACATGAATATATGCCCAGTGCAGCTCGATGTATGGAACAGAGAAACAAATTTTAGCCCCATTCTGTACACTTTCCCTTACTTGTGGGGATGCAAATAATAATTTACTGGTGGCCATTCTGAGCGCTGCTGGGGGATAAAGATGTTCCAGCCCAGCTGCTTTTCCTCCCATCCTGCTCCAGTGTATGGCTTTCGAAGAGGGACCGAAGGTTTGGAGGGAGCTGAAATTAACTTTTCATGTTGTACTTCATAAGGAGGTTATGAATGAAATACGGCATAGGAAGCATCGTGTTGATGAGTCAGGTGAATAACCCTGTGAAACCAGGGCATTTAAAAATCTAGATGACGTGCTGTTGTGTAGGCAAACTGTAGTCCCAGGCTGCTCAGGAAAGCAGGAAGACTGAAATGTAATACACGCCACAGCTGTGGCAAAATGTGCCTCCATTTTTCATCTGCCTGCTGACTCCTAGAGTATGGGAATAAATACCTCCCCCAGAATAACTCCTTTTGAGCAGAGCATAATCAGCTACACTAATTTCAGGCTTCCAGTAATCAAGTCTCTACCTGGCTGCTCTTGCAATTGACTTTGCTATGATTAATGTGATATGTGCCCAAATATGTATCTCAGACAGATGAAGCGGGATAAATGAGCTCTGAAGAGAACAAGCCTTAGCCTTCTTAAAAGGAAATACTCAGGAAAGCTAACAAAAGCTGGAGAGAAAACTTTAATCACCTTTACTTGTTTAAACATTAGTTGCATAGTACTAGAAAGCAATTTTTTCCTCTTCTGATGTTTAAAGTCAAATAACTAACTTTTTGTTATAGTACTGTAGTGGTTTAATTTCAGGCAGCTGTAAGTTATGAGAAGCTTTCTTGTTAACAGAACAACAGTTGTGCCTGTATAGAAAGTTGAGTTAGCAAGGGAGTTTGCAAGTGTTAAGAACAGGTGGAATTTATTTTTTAAATATTTCTAATTAAACTTTATCAGCTGACTTTGGTTTATAACTTGACTGTAATTTTCTTAAGTTTGAATTGCAAGTGTTCTTGTCTTCAGATTAACTTCTGATATGCAAGTTGCTTTATTTTTTGTTTCTGTGTCTGGGCCCTAGGTAGTTTCAAAGAAGATCAGAAATACTGACCTAAAAAAACCCCAAACAATAATACAAAATGCGTGAAGTTTAGGCTGTTGGCAATGGTATCTCTTTCTCTGGAGAAATGAAGTTGTTTCAATAATGAAATATAAAGATTGAAGTGCCCCAGACAGTCTCAGTAATTAGAAGAGAGGGAATTCTGATTGAGACCTGTTTGTGAAATAGCATAATGAATTAGGTGGCTGGGTAAAGTAGGCTAATAATGAATGCTTTATAGCAAGTGGAGTGACTCTGCAACCTACTTTCAGCCTTTGCTGCGTATGCAGTTTTCCTTTCATATCTTAACATTTATTTTTCTTTTGTTACAATAAGGCCACAAAGACTTCAGGTTTGAGACCAATGGAACAAAAGGATACTAAAGCAGTACAAGAATTAATCAACACTTACTTGAAACAGTTTAATCTTGCTCCTGTGATGGATGAAGAAGAGGTAGCCCACTGGTTCCTGCCTCGGGATCACATTATTGACACTTACGTAGTAGAGGTAAAACATGTCCTAATTACTTCATGAATGTCTATGTGAATGCTACTTACAAAAGATCACATCAGCTTCAAATTTTTGAAATGCGGATAGTATGAAAATGTGTGCTATAGGTGGAATTTGACATCATGATTCCAAGCTTTGTTCTTGGTATAGCATTGTGTTAGTAAGAAAATGTTTGGTTGTGATAAACTGCAGTGCTCTTATAACAGGATATTTTAAAGAAGAATTTTGAAATATCAAAATATCACAGTGTTCCCACACTGCAACCTGAATGTGTGCAGGAGTCTCAGCTGAATTAGTGCTGCTGGAGATGAGAGGTCTGGCTCATCGGTTGTCATTGTCCAAGCTTAGCTTCCTACTTACTTTGCAGTGGGTCTAGTGCTCATTGGGCTCTTCTGTGGTTTATTGTCCCTCCTTCTTTCTCCCCCCTGCGTTGGTGTTTAGCTTTGCTGGTGAGTTGAAGCCTACAAAAGAGTCCAGAAGCACCAGGATCAGCATGAGAGTGCCACCGACAGTGCCATTTTACCTGAACAGCACGGTCTTTACTAGCTTGTTTTACACTGTCTCTTGAACTAGTTTTTCACTATACAAAACGCAGGTTTGTTAGTGCTTAAAATCTTTTAAGACCTGTGTGACCTGGAGAAGTTAGTGTCAGATTTTTAAGTCATCTTTGTAATGTGCAGAGCTAAAACCTTAAAATACTCTGCATAATTCCTGAATTAATATTTTCATCAGCCTTACTGAATGTAGTGAGTGACTTGATAGCTTTTCTGTTATTTGTTGTTAGTTTACTACAGAATCTGTACCTGCTCTAAGACAATAGCTTTTTTACATGTGATGGGTTCAACTCTTTTACTTTTTACTGTAGAAGTACTATCAATTTAAGGATCATTGTGATGTCTTTCATTGAGCTCAAAATAGTGGGCACCAGTCATTCAAAATTAAAGCAAACAAGCAAGAAGAAGCCTTTATGTGTCTCCTTTGCCTTATCTTCTTTGGGATATCAGGAGACCCAATCGGAATAGGAGGGGTGAAAATCTGGGTAGTTTTTTGTGCTCAGCATGTCAGTCATAACCCATGTAATAATTATTTCCCATTTCCTACTGATCTACACTCTTGAAGATGGTTAAACTTCATTAGGTGCGTGAAATACTGAGAAAGTTTATGTAGGATACTTTAGATTTCTGTACAAGTACCTTTGTTGATGACTACTGGTCTTAGCAGAACTTAAATGTGATTTAGCGCTGTTGTGTAGCAAATGGATTGTGCTTCTTGCTTAATAATCACTATAGCTGATTTGAATATGCTTTGTGTACCAGCAGTTTTGTGTTTTTTTCTGGTTTTAGAAAGTTGAAAAAATTATTCCTCAATGTGAGCTTTGTCAGATTTAAAAATACTCTTTTAAAAAAAACGTTCAATTGGGAAAAAACTTCTATGCTTTTTTTGGAAGTGTACTCTGTTAGCTTTGTTTATAGCAGGCTAAGTTTAAGAAACAAATTGAAATGCTTTGGCAATTGATTGTCAAAATGTTATTGGTGTAATAGACTAAAAAAACCTAAATGTTTGTTTCCTTTTCTGAAGTGACCATTTTGGGCTTCAGTGTCGCTTTGATGTATAGATACATCCTTGGCAAGAATTCAGTTTCTTGAAATCTTAGCCAAGGTTACCTGTTATACTGCAATACTTGCGGTGTGCAAAACAGTGCTGCATTTATTATTTAGTCTCTATAGAACTGCCATGTTAGCCTAAATAATAACTGAGCAGTCACTTCTTAATTAATTGACTTTTTTTTTTTAGGGCTCAAATGGTATTTTAACAGACTTCCTGAGTTTCTACACATTACCTTCAACAGTGATGCACCATCCTGTTCATAAAAGTCTCAAAGCTGCCTATTCCTTTTACAATATTCATACAGAGACCCCCCTCTTGGACTTAATGAATGATGCGCTCATTATAGCTAAATTGGTAAGTTGTGTGGGTTGTTTTTTTTTTTCTGCCTCTTTCAAAAAAGGATTCTTGGAGTGGTGACAAGGTAAGAACTGGCAGCAATCTATCCATGCTGTTGCATTCTGTTTTCTTTTACTGTCTGGAGCACAGACTACAGTTGATGATATATACTATCTATCTGTCTGTCTGTCTATCTATAAATGTAAAACACTATGCTTGTTTTTCCTTTTTTACTTGGAGTGATGCTAGGGAATTACAAATTCATGAAGATCAAGTGTTTGCAATAGCTTGAGCTGTGTAAACATCCAAGAGCAGACCGATGACCATATTCACTAAGTACTAGCAGGATGGAAAGTATCACTAAAATAGTTTCCCTTGGGGATGAGTGAATAAGTTCTATTAAATAAATTTTGTTTGTTTGTTTAAACTATTTTTGATTTCTATAAAATGTGGAAGTTTATTTGTGGAAGCTTTATCGTTTTATCTTGTTACTAATTGCTGCCTGTAAAGCTCTGTAGATGTTGTCCTGTTGTAGCTTTTAAGCACCTTCACGCATGGAATTACACTGATAGATGGTTTAGGTGAATGGAAGGGAAGAGACTATAAATGAAGTTTTTAAACATAAGAATTGTAAGAGTTTAGTGCTGTCTGATGAAAAACCAATGCTCAGCCCTTAATCATCGGGGTTTTGTGGGAGTGCAGTGCAAACACCCATGGCAATGTAGTCTGTGGTACGGAGATGTGCAGGTGATGCACATCCCACCACTCTGAATGAATTCTCAGAGACCTGTTTAGCCCTTCAGGGTCATCCAGTCCATGGTATCCATTCTAGCAACCATTCCCAACATACTGCAGAGCACAGGCATGTTTTCTGCTGCTCATGCTTGAAGCTTGCCCTTCCCAGCAGAACTGTTGCTGCCGCACTGCTTGTGGTATTACACCTACTAGATGAGTGCTCAGTGCAAGCAAATGTTAGCTGTGCTCCAGCCACCGTGTTCGGAGCCATCTACGCTGCATGTGGCACAGGGATTTCTGTGTTGATCCTGTATGAAGCCAGTGATGGTCTGCAAAGGCTGTATCTGTTGAGACTTCAGGCTACATGAAAGCAGCCACGTAGTTTTCAACTTGTGTGTCTCACCCGTGTTCCTGCAGCACTGCAGCTGGGCTGATACCTGTGACTGGAACTGCTTGCTGAGGCTTCTTGAGCTATAAGCAGTATTGAGTTGAAGAACTATTTGGCAAGGAAAACTCCCGGATAGTGATGGGGAATATAGAACCCCGTTATTCAGGCTCCAAAATAATACCAAAGGAAGTTCAGAGACAGCCTTTGAAAGGTATTAAGATAAATGAAGATACAGGAAGGTAGCTAGTATAATTTTCAGAAGTGGTTACCACCCTCAGAAGTGGTACTACTTATTCTTAAAAGTCAAAGTGAAAAAAGGAATAAACATCAGCCTCTGTTTGAAGGGTGGCATAGGGAGCTGAGTGGCTGGCCATTCACCAGGCCATGGATGGAGCAGGAAAGAAAGCAGTTACGTGTCTAACTGCAAGGCTTTGCACCTTCCCCTGTCTGCATTTCTCTCTGAATGTGACATGCGATTCTTTTATTTTAAATGGATCATCATATAATTAGAATACTGGGTTTTACATGTTTGTGGATTTCTAAAGTAACTGATGGGCCTGTCTGCATCATTAGATGCCTAATTACATTTGCAGATCTGGCACTTGGCCTTGTAGATGGGGAGAGGTGAGTCAAGGGAAGAGTAATGATAAGTGCACTCCTGTTCACCGCTTTTTGTTTACAAACGTACTGGATCTGGCTGGGATGGAGTTAACTTTCTTCCTAGCAGCCGATATGGTGCTGTGCTTTGTATTTGTGACTAAACCAGGGATGAAAACACACCAATGCTTTTGCAGTTGCTGAAAGGTGCTTGCACAGCCTCAGGGCTTTCTCTCTCAGTCCCAGTGAGTAGGCTGAGGGCGAGCAAGGAGTTGGGAGGGGACACAGCCAGGACAGCTGACCCCATCTGACCAAAGGGACATTCTATACCATATGATGACGTGCTCTGCAATTTGCTTGTGCATGCAGCTATTCCTCTCTCTATTAAACGGTCATTATTTCAATTCACAAGTCATCTTGCCTTCTTTCTATTTTCTCCCCATCCCATGGGAGAGGAGTGAGCAAAAGGCTGGGCGGGTGTTTGGCTCTTGGCTGGGGACAACCCACCACAGTCCCTTCTGTACTTTTACTCCCAAAAAATGCGTTTTGGAGGTACGACTTCAACTCAGCCAATTGCTTTCAGGGTTTGCATGTCAGTTTAATGTTGTCAGTTTAAGTTTTATCTTCATACCACAGTATATAAAATTAGGGTAGAACTAAGTCTAGTAAAATCTTGGCAATTATAGGACAAAATGGCTGACCTTGAAAGCAAAACCCAAAATTTGGAGTTACACACTTAGGTTCCATACATTCTGCATGGAGAGAGTGAGATTTTGCAGCAGGACAATCTCCCCCAAACGCTGCATATTTTATTGTTGGAGCTGACACTAAGTTTCTAGATCTAGAACAGGAGAGAGCTTATGAACAGGGAAGAAGCTCACTTCTGAGTCTGCTTTAATGGTCTGGCAGAGCTGTGGAGCAGCTATCTTTGACGAGGAACTTTTTTTTACCTCTCAGAAGATATTAACCTGAACCTAATCTGCTGATGTTTAGATTCTGAATTAAAACTACATCTGTAGACTTTATCATTTACTTGAATTTTGAGTGCTTAATTACAGGACTTCATTAGTGTGTCTGTACCTACAGTGTGTGTCTCTATTCTCCCCTGCTTCCCTTCCTGCCCTCTGAAACTTCTGTTATTGTCTATCACTAACTTGGAGTATTTAAAAATGTACTTCTTTAGATGCCAGGTGCCAAATCATTGCCACCTTATTTGTCTTGTTTCTGTGTGTTTTTCACAGCAAATTTAACTTAGCATAGCTTCATCTGCACACAGAATGGTCTTTGTGTAAGGTAGTAGGGAACCTTATGAAACTCGCTGTCTGTGCTTTTTCACTTTCTTTTAAGTAGTCCTAAACTGATGGAGACCTTAAAAAGCTCTTTTTCTTCAGCCCCCTTTTTGCCTAATATGGCATGCTTATTTAAAAGAAAAAAAAAATACATCCAGTTTTTATACTGAGTAAAGAACATTCCTTACCATCTTCTTGAGCTTAAGTAACAACATTATTGTTTTGTAACTTATTTTTATCTTAGAGTCTAGAAAGTCCTGCTAGCACACTGCCTTTGTGCTGTTAAGACTTCACGATCTTAGGTCAAGACTGCCTTTGCGGTTAATTGCAAATAAATGGACTTCTATATCCAGACCCCCAAGCAAAGTCAGCTATTCATACATGACGATTGTCACTGCGCCGACTTAACTGACCTTGGTTTTATGTTGCTTGTTAAGTGAGTTGGGATTTGATGAGTATGTTTGTGTTGCTGCACAAAACCCTGAGGCTAATTCAGCTATGTGGCTCTTCTGAGAGCAGAATGGCTCTTTGAGTGGTGAATTTGGGAGGCTGATGGAGTTGGTAGAGGGCGCGTGAACATGGGAGGGAAGGTAACACGTGAGAGTGTGGAGTTCTATAGACAATGGCATTTCAGAAAAGGACTAAATCACAAAAATACAGTGTTTATCATTAACAGAATGATAACGAGCTGAAAAACACCATAGGCTGTATTTATGCAGCTTTAGCTGGAATAGGTGATGTGTGTCAAAACACTGTATGTGACTGTAAAAAATGCATCTCTATAAGGATAAAATAATGGATAATGCTTTAGGGACTCCTCAGACCTTTAGCCCTGAAAGTGGCTTTGAAATTCCTACATTTTTAGAGGTAATCTTCAAGCAAAGTTGTGCTTTATACTTCACTTTGTATTGGGAAAATTTCTTTGTGTGTGTACCTAATTAAAAGGCAAGATTTATTCCCTTGTCTTTTTTTCCTCTTAATTAGCCTGGACTCTTGGATATTGTATGCCACTGTGTAAAGTATCATTTGTGCGTCATTTGAAACTTTAAAAAGTAAAATTTAAAAAAATGTTTTGCTGTTGCCAGAAAGGATTTGATGTGTTCAATGCACTAGACTTAATGGAAAACAAAACATTCCTGGAAAAACTCAAGTTTGGGATTGGAGATGGAAATTTGCAGTATTATTTGTACAACTGGAGGTGTCCTGGCATGGAATCCGAAAAGGTAAGGGAGAAAAAAAAGATCTTCTGAATTCTGTTAGCTGTAATGCTTCGTTAATCTACACTGGCCAAAATGGGCAGAACTTTTAGAATACCTTTTTTAATTAGTCATATTTAAGATCCATAATTGAGGTGCAGAAAACTAATGATGCCAAGATTTATTGCCATACTTGAACTAAAATATTATGTTTTTATCCTTCCTTTAGGTTGGTCTTGTATTACAATGAGGACATTTATGTTTCTAGAACTCTGAAGTCATCGTTTGAGTTAATTTGATCTCCATAACTCTTGGAACGGTATTGTTCAAGAGGAGTAAAAGCACAACGTCAGTGATACTGAAATAGTCCATTAAACCTGAACAATGAAGACATCCATACGTGACCAAATTTTCAGATAGCTCAGAAGGTCCGTGAAACTCTTTTATTGTCCATGAAAAGAATAAAAGCACATTCATTTAAGTTTCAAAGCTTAGCTTGCACCTTGATGAGAAGAAGGTATTTTTTTTCCACTCTGTAGAAAAGACTGTTTTGTACAAACTGAACTTCAGTGGTGGATTAGGGTACAAAAATATTTGCTATTATGTGGATGAACTGCTGCATTTCTATTTATTAAGTGGTGGTGTATGTTTGTCAATGTAACAGAATGAAGGATACAAACTTGAGTATCTTTGCTTATTTACTTCACATGGATATCATCATTTGGGGGAAAATCATGAAGTATGATACCTTTGTAGCTCTATGAAAGTCCTGGATGTTTTTGTAACTGGAGCAGTATGACAATGTACTGGTTTAACTAGTGCATTTGTTTCTCCATAAGCAACGCTGCCAAATCAATAAAAATACGGATTTGTACTTTGATCTTCAATAGATCAGTGGATTGATTTAACAGTATCGCACTGTTCAGTGCAGGTGTTATCTATGTTGCCGGAATGATAATACATTACTGTACTTAATTTACAGTTGTGGCACAAAACCTTAGTTTTTCCTCAGTAGAATAACATCAGCCTGTGTGTAAAACTAAGAATTTTAGTAGTGCTATCAGGATATTTATAGTTTGAATGTTTTCAACGCTTCTGCGAAATTGCACATATTCCTTTGTCTACTTTGATTTCCTATGAAGTCTGTAATTCTAATGAAAAGTATCTTGTGTAAATACGTATTCATAAATTGTTCCTGGTAGTGTTTTTATCCTGACTTTGGAACAAGAGGTTTTGCTATATATGTGGCTGGTAAGCAAAAGAGAAATGCTCTACCCTCAGTCCTTGGAAGTCTCTGTACTGCGCTTCCTGAAATGTAAGAGGGCTGATCTTTGTTATTGGGGGGAGCTGTTTTAATTCCCTCCTGAATGCTCGGCAACCAGAGCGGCTTCTGAAGCACTTTATATGCATTCCAGCATAGCGTTGTAGCTAGATGTGATAGCAGTTCTTTCAGCTCACGGATGCTGCAGTAACGTGAGCACCGAGAAAATCTGCAGTAAGAAACTGTTACAGCTGAAAGTGCCAAATTGTGGTAGTGAAGCCTCTGTGCTGTGAGCATCTTTTGAATGTGACTTGAATATCTCATGAAATGCAAATGTCTAAACTTTCCTTCTAAACATGCCTGTAATTTTGACAGCAGATTTTGCTGAAAGTTGAATTCTGTACCTGAAAACATCAATTTAGATGAAGATAAATTTGTCTGTTCTTCATAACTGATAGCCCTACCCACCTCCTTATAGCAGCGGGGTTTTTCTTTTTTCCCACTCCTCCTCCAGTGTGTGAAGGGTTTGTGGTTTGGTTTCTTTTTCCTTTGAATTGTGGTGAGGGGATTCTGCCCGAGAGACAGTGGTAAATACTTTCCTTTATTGCCTTATAGCTCTGTGATTAAAGCATTCGATCGACCTCCTTCAGACAAAGGAAGGGATTGAATGTGGTTTGTCTGACCCTTGGGTCTGCACCAGCTTGGGACCTCATGAATTTAAAAAGGCTTCAAAGGAGATCTTGCAGACATCTAATGGTGGAGTTGGGCTTTACAACTTTGGCCACTCTGAGACCTGTCTGCTCATTGCGGTCATCGGAGATGATGCCAAGGGACCTTTCACTCCCTGTGCGAGGCCTAAAAATGTAATCGATGGTAGTGATAACCTGAGATAACAAGAAGGATTTAATTTCAATTCCATCAAAGACTTAAATTCTTAACTCCCAAAAGGCAGAAAGCTGCCTTCATGGCTGGGCATTTGTGTTGGAGCCCCCTGGGATGAGGAAGTTGACCAAGGGGCTCATTGTGTTCTGCTTTGGCTCTAAAGGCAGAGCGTCATCAGTCCTTACCCAGCTGCTGCCTAACATGAGGTGGGACAGCAGGACCTAGCTCTGTCCTCATGGCTAAGGTACCTCTTTGCTAAGAAATGATCACGGCCCAGCTCTCCGTAATCCAGATGGGTGGCCTTGAATGCTAGGTGAATGATGGGCTCATGTTCTCTGCCTTCCCTCCCCTCACAAAAATGCAAGTGGAAGAAATGGTGGGCAGGCATTTTCTTTTCTCCTCCCTTCTCCAAAATCAGAAGGCAAATCCTCCAGTTGAGGCCACAATGGGACCAAATAGACTAGGCAGAAGACAGACTTGAACGTGGATTTCCTGCAGCCTGGCTTTCTGCTCTAATCTTGGGGTAATTGCGCATGAAGGGACAAGTGTGGCCACTCTCGTACTGGGGAAACAGTGCCATTTGCTTCTGAATCTGAGGGGTAAACATCTCTGTCTTGTTTTCTGGATCATGCTGCATGTTAACTGAGGGGAAAAAGGGCAGAGTGGCTTCCTGTAGAAGCTGTGCACACTGTACCTGAGACAGAAAACTTACCAGGACAGAGAGCATGAGGGAAGCGGGCATCTGAGCCCGAGTGTTGGGGCAGTTCCTGTAAAGTTCTGTTCTTGAGCCCATGTGTGTTGCCTAACAGCCGTGTAATCCAACACAGTCTCTTCTCTTGAGTGCTGAAACCTTCTGGCTAGCTGTGCTTTTCACCTCAAGTACTTCGCTGAAGTATTACAGCTTCAAGAAGATGTGAATCTCGAAGGTGTCCCAGCCTCCACCCATGCAATAGGACAGTTTGTCGCTTCCTAAACAGGTACTTAACAAAAGGGTATTATCTCTGTGTGTGCCACTGTCAGCAGCTTAACAGGAGAGGCTCTTCTGTTGTTTCCTGAGTTGAACCTGTCTGTGCAATAGGCTTTGTTGTGGTTTGAGCTATGAGCAGCTACCAGGTAAGACTCCTCGTAAACCTAATAAATGGCTTCACGAAGATCGGCAAACTTCAGGCTTACGCCACCACCTTTCCCACCAGTCTTTTGAAACATCTGCTGTAAATTCTTTCCCAGAGTAACTGCTTATCTGTGGAGGGGACACAAATCCCCGAAGACAGCTATAGACCTGGGCAGGCAGGAAGGTGCTTGAAAGGTGATTGCTGTGCTTGTGTTCTTTACCGAAAGCTAATCCTCATGCTCTGTTTAAAGGCTAAGATTTAAATGTTACAGATAGCCAGCATGGGAATTAAATACACTAGTTCTAGCATGCCTTCAAAGCTTTATGCATCCAAAAAGCCAAAGCAAAGGATATGCATGAAGGACTACAAAGCAAGGCAAAAAAACCCTCACCTCTTCTTGCCACCCTCAGTCAGGGAGGGCAGAATTTTTGGCATTAAATGTCTTAAGTGTTTTTTAAACTTCAGGGAGCATCATAACTACAGAATCATTGCTACTGCCTCGCTTCATAGTTGGTATCATGAACTAAGGTCACTTCTAAATAAACTGAAAATACAGATTAGCCATCTCATGGCACTGGAAGTCTGGATTAGCAAATTTCTAAAAACTACAATGTGTAAATTCCATCTTTAACTGAGTTACTCTGTTGTTCCTTAAAGTATTTTACGCTTTCTTCTACAGTACTGTACTGACTTTTGCTTAAAATATAGAGCACGAAGTAAATTCCTAGGCTGTTGGATTTGGTTGTCTGAATTGCAGCACTATTCCCTTTCCTTCCTACAACGCAACTCTCATTAGGAAACTACTTGTAGTCCTCAGTAAAACTAAAAGAAACTCAAAAGTTACATGGTATGTTTTCAGTCTTGTAATGGTCATCTACTGTCATCTACTTTATATACTACAGTACATGGCTTATCTCAGTTACCTAGGAAATAATTTCAGACCCCATTTAGAAATCAAATTGAGTTTAGGTTCGTTTACGTCTTCTCATGGGATGCGCATTAATAGTTTCCACACAGAAGTCTTTTTTCCAAAATGTAGCAGTAGAAATTTGGTTTGTTTTGTATCTAAATAGTTTTTCCTTCAGCATAGCAGCCGTCAAGGTATTAGGTGGAGCCCAAGTCTGCGTATTCTTGACCAAAACAAGTTTATTGTTCAGCAAAGCAAACCATGAAAGTTTAAAAGGGAAGCGCCTGTTCTGTTACCACTGTTTACTTGAAAGAAGCCTTGAACCAGCTTTAAAGAGAGTTATGCTGGCATGGACCTCTGTTTAAATAAACTTTCACTTTTGCTATTGATTTGTTTGAATAATTATACTTAATTCAAAGCTATTTTGCTTGAAGCATGTTCATCTGTATAGAAATACAAAGTTTGTTTAATGCTTTGTGTTAATTCCCAAGATGTACTTACTGTGTCTTAAATGATTTCAGCATATTCGTTACCAACTATAACTCTGTGATCTCCAACTGCAAATGAAATTTCTATCCCAGGTAAAGACTCACATCCAAGTTTGAGCAATATTCTTTTATTAAAGGAGAAAGTACCTCAACTGAATGCAACATAAAGTTCACCTTGTACACTGTAAAGCCTAACAAAATAGCTCAGTTCGAGCTATACTCCATACTGCATTTAAAAAGTCAGTTTAGCATGAAAAACCAAACTAAAATCAGTTATGCAGAAAAAGCTTTTTTCTTTTTGCGAGGTGGTTTCTTTATCTTATTTGGATTTGGAACAAGTTTCTTGATTTTCAAAGGCTGCAAAATTACATTTGAAAGATCAAACTGACTGCTTTCCCTACACTTCCGCTTCTGGCTTGTGAGCTCATCCCCCAGCGCCTCTGCAAGCTGCTCAGGTTCCTGACTTTCTGAAGAATCTGCATGTGCATGAGCCACAGATTCTTCAGTTCTATACTGAAACCATGGCACTTCCAAGGCTGGTATCTTCGGAATTATTGCTTCTACTGCTTCAGTGAATTTGTCAGACTGCTTTTTAAAGCCTAGCGCTAAAGTGGATGTTAAGCCAAGAAGTGGCGCAACTGTTTCACTGAGACGGGGAACTTGGCCTGCCGGTGTGGCTCGACTTGCGCTCAGCTGAATAAGATGCGATGTGATCATGGCAGGTTTCACAGACTTGCACACCAGCAAGAGAAGTAGTTCATTTTTTTCCAATGCTTTTGTAACTTCATTAACTCCAATAGCAAGCTGTCTTCTGATACTTATGTCAGTCCATCCTGTTTTTTGTCGATGGCCTTCTGTTTCCTCTTCTTTCGGGAGTTCATTGGTGCTAGCATCACACTTTATTTCCATTTGGTTTTTTGTAAGGGAACGTTTTTTCTTTCTTGGAGTCTCAATCTTTTTAAGTCCAATATGCTTAATCCTTTCTTCTAAAGTCTGTAGTATAAAATGCATATCTTCTCCATCTATAGTTTTCCACTGAAAAACAAAGGGGTTATCTAGACTCGTTTTTACAGTGATTTTCTTTGCTTTACGAAGTGTTGCTGTCCCTTGTGGAATTACAGACATCCTGAGGTTCCTTTGCGTTTTGCCACCCTAGCCGTGAAGAGAAGAAAGAGGTGAAGTAAACATTGGTTGAAATACTGTACTGTTTGCTGTGGACATCATTACCAGAAGCTTCTCTTGGGAATGCAGAAGAGAAACATCACATCTCAAAAGGATACTGGCAACTATCACCCTCCTCCCATTTGCTCAGTGCTAATCCTTAACAAATCTCCCACAAGCCACAGGCTGTGCTGCCTTTTTTTTTCTTCCTAAATAAATAAAAAAAAACCCAGCAGACTGGACAGCAAGGTAACACCACTGACCAGAGACCCTTCTAAAACTGAACAAAAGCAGCTGGTGGTATTACAGATTTAAAAACAAAAAAGAACCACAACTTGTAGGACCACTCAATTTTAACTGTTGTGCAGCTGCATTGTAGCAGTATTCCTAAAGTGTGACACCCCCACCCGCCCCAGAATCACAACTTGAAACAAGCTCCAAGTTCCTGAATTTATTTAGCATTTTTTAAACTTTAAGTTTGCCTTTTACTTCTTTAATCCATGTCTTGTGTTTGTCTGCATTTAGAAGGTATGATAGAAATCCACAGACTCTATAATGCATGCTTTCAGTGAAGGAAGGCAATCCTCTACAGGCCTCCAGGAAGTCCAGAAGGGGTCTTTTACTCATGTGGCACCTAGACCATGCCTTTAGGGATGAGAAAAATGAAACAGGAGCAGAGAAAGGATAATTGTTCTATCTCTGATTGATCTAGTCCAGAGGAACAGTGAAGACATGACGGCAGGCCCGATTACGAGTCCTGGTAACCCAGTCAGTCCCCCTAGTCCTGGCTTGGGTCACTATTCACCATCTCCTTGCCCAGCTAGTAATACCTTCATTGCTGCACAGCCCACCTTACAGATTAAGAGGAGCTCAAATCAGGAGAAATATATGACATGACTCCCTCCTGTTTCCTAGCTGCCCAAGCAGGCATATGGATAGCGTTTATGTACGTCTCTGGAGCAGTAGCCTTTAGACATTCGCAAAATAACATTTTGCTAGTCCAGTCAGATCTCTGTGTACTGGCAGCAAGCTACCTTGATATAAAAAGAAAAAAAAAAAGACGAACTCCATCTTCACTGAAATTCCCCCAAGAATATGTACTGCCATAAAGCAACATCGATCCAGAGGGATTTTCCCTCAGTTAAACCCTCATCTGGGAGCCAGCAAGAGAAACCCATTGAAGGGAGCTGTATCAATGCAACGCGAACTGTGAACCTGTCATCCACAATGAGAGTCAAAACCATGGAAGTTGTTTCCAGAGGGCAGTAAAACTGACTAAATTTCAAAATACAACAAAAAAGCACTGTGTCCTTCTCCCAGAAGAACCTGTGAAATGCCCTGCAGGGCCACCCAGGCGATGGTCCACCCAGGCGATGGTCCACCCAGGCCAGGGAAGCAGAGAAGCGGTTTGGGGAGGGCAGGGTCCCCTGTTCCCCTCTGCTCCCGACACCTGGAGCGGGTGCTTCAGGGATGCGAGATGGACCGAGATCTGCCGACTGGTTTGATTAGCCCTTTATGGAGCTATCGTCCACGCAGGTATCCAATCCCTTTGGCTTACCAGCACAGTGGCAACAACCAAAAAAGTGGAAACAAGCAAAGAATGGAAACGACCGCTAGAAATTCTGGGCCCCTCTGTACAGGAGGGACATTGAGGTGCTGGAGCATGTCCAGAGGAGAGCTACCAGGCTGGTGAGGGCTCTGGAGACCCAGTCATATGAGGAGAGGCTGAGGGAGCTGGGCATGTTTAGCTTGGAGAAGAGGAGGCTGAGGGGAGACCTCATTGCCCTCTACAACTACCTGAAAGGAGGTTGGAGAGAGGTGGGTGTTGGCCTCTTCTCCCAGGTGAATAAGGACAGGACCAGAGGAAATGGTCTGAAGTTGCGGCAGGGGAGGTTTAGGTTAGATATTAGGAAGAACTACTTTACTGAAAGAGTGGTCAGGCCCTGGAACAGCCTGCCCAGGGAGGTGGTTGAGTCACCATCCCTAGAGGTGTTTAAGAAACGTCTAGATGTGGCACTTCAGGGCATGCTCTGAAGGGCAGATTGTAGGTTGGTTGTCTGGGGGGGGGGGGTCGTTGGTTTTTTTTGGTGTGTGTATGGTTGGACTTGATCTCAAAGGTCCTTTCCAACCATGAAGATTCTATGATTCTATGAAATCTTATGTGTGACTGAGTTAGAAATGGGAGCTTATGACAGGCTAAAAAAAAAATAAAATTTTTTGGCTATAATTTTTAAAAGCTTTCAATTAGGGTTGCTCTGATGACCTTTTACAGTGGGTATCGAGCAAAGTAAGCAACAGACTTGTGTATGAAAAAAGGAGACAAAACAAGAGAGATTTCACAGTTGAAAGACTGAATTTCTCTTTTTAAAATGGGCACTACTGAGGAGAACGAGCATGCAGGAATAGGAGGAAACACAGCAACGAGGACAAAAAAAAGGACGGACTCGACTCTTCCACCTGGCACCACCGTCACGACCCCCCCCCCTCCCCAAGCCGCTTCCTGCGGAAGGAAAAGCGGGAGACGCCGCCCCCCCCTCGGGAGTCCCGCCAAGCGCTTCCCTCCGCGCCCGCCCCGCGCCGGCTCCGGGAAGCGGCGAAGGGCCGCGGGATGAACGGCCCGATGAACGGCGGCTCCAGCAGAACACACGGAAAAGGCACCGGCGGGTCGCTGAGGGCCAGGGCCCCGCCGCCTCCCGCGGCCGCCGGGCCCATACGCGCCCGCGGAGCCGCTGCGGGCCGGGCCGGGCCGGGCCGGGCCCAGGCTGCCGCCGCCGCGGGAGCGGACCGGTCTCCCCCGCCCGACTGCAGAGCCCTGGCCACAACCGCCCCACTCCCGCCGTCGGCGAGCCCTACCTCCGCCAAGGCCTCCGCCGGACCCCGGGCACACGCAGTCGGCCGCAGCGCGTCGGCGCCCAGCGTGGCCCGGCCCCGCTCCGCCCCTCAGCGCTGCCCGGGGCCCGCCTCTGCGCCGGCACGGCCGCCCCCCTCCGGCCGCCCTCAGCCGGTCCTCCCGCTACGGAGCTGGCCCGGCGGAGGGCGGCGAGGGAGGGAGGGCAGCCAGAGGAGTGCCCGGCCGGTCACGGTGTGGAGCGGAGCCACCAACACCCGTGTCCCTGGCTGCGGGCGGCGCCGGGCGGAGAAAGGGCGCGATGGCCTCTGGTGGGAGGCGGCGTGAAACGCCGACGGTAGAAGCCCGTAGCTGGCGGGTCCCGCCGCAGATTTAGGGCTGGTGTTTCCTCACTTTGAATGGTGCCATAAGTTGTTCTGTAGGTGGTAGCGGATCCACTTCGTTGTACTGATGAAATCATGGCCAAGTCAGGTCAACGGGTGCTCTATAGGGACTTCCCAGCAATAGGGGCGTCTCTCACTGCTGTTTTATAGGTGACATACTGGGCACATACATCGTATTCCATGGCTGACAAGATGACAGGTGAGAACTGGTTATGGCCAGTGTTTCCCACAGTCTGCTGTGAACCATTAACAAATCTTCACAAACACGCTCAGTTTCTATGTTCGCCTTAGTGCACAATGTGGTCGTGCATGGCCGCCTGTACCCTGACAGAGCAGGACTTCCCCCGCCAAAAACTCTGCATCGACGCTTCGTGGTTTTGGAGACAAGCTGATGGACTTGGTTTCACTTTTTTAAAAAATATCCTTTTATTTACCGAAATTTACTTGGTTTGTTTTCTCGTTAACTCCTGGCTTAATTTAACCTGGATTTAAGCTGAGGGGAAACACTCTTTTTCCGTGGGTTTATGGATGTTAGTGGATTTAAAAATGCTGAAGCATATAGTATTGTCATTAAATCACGCTCAAGGAATGATGAATATAAATGTATGGAGGCATGAGTATAAATAATTTATGAATTGATAGATAAGTAAGGATATTTTTTTTTCCTTTAATGGTTACAGTTTTAGGTTAGTTTATCCATTCATTTAATACTGGGGTTTTTTATTCTGTATTTAGTAGACCAAATTAAAAATCAGCATTCTCAAGGTATTTTGTGTATGTAACTGCTTGTGTGTGGTCTCCTCAGGGTGACTCGCATGTTTTTCAGAGCTGCAGCTGGAGGGTGCGAGGTCCCGGGCAGGGCTGGGCAGGGGCAGGGGCTGTAGCGGAAGGAACAGTAGCAGTAAGTGGGCTGACTGCGGTTCAGATCACTCCAGAAATTCCTTTTTCAAACAAACGGCTTGGAAATCTTGCTGTATTTCTGCTCTCAGGCTGGCGGCCTAATCCTCAAGGGTATGGAAATGAGCTCAGGCTTCCTGAAGAAACTAGTGTGGGCTTAATGGCCCCTCCATCCCTTCCCCACCATTCACAGTGGCTCGTTTGTCCCCGCAGGTCCTGAGAGGTGCAGGGGGAGTGAGCCCCCGCGTCCTGCCACGGCGTGGCTTTGCTGCGGCGGGCGAGCTGAGGTCACTCGTAGCCAGCCCATCGCCCTCCGTGGAGCACGTCCCCCGCCGCCACGCTCGCGCCACAGGAGCCGAGAGGCAGAAGAGCCGCTTTCCCCGCCAGAGAAGGAGCGAGACCGTTCCCTGGGCATCCTCGCAGCATCATGACTCTCCAGGTAAGCGGTTCTGCGTCTGGTGAGACAGAGAGGCGAGGAGAAGAGAGGGAGGGATGCACTGATGCACTGTCCGTCTGCGCAATGCCGTGTCGGAGACAGCAGTATTTCTTCAGCATAAGGATTATTACTGCAAAATCAAGGTTACCTTGCGGCACGGGAAATTTCCCTAAGCCTCTGGAGGTTAAATAATGCATTACTTCTTGCAAGTGGAGAGAGACATGCTGCTTATTTTGAACGATTCATGGGTCATGTAATTTTTTGGAGCCTTACATGTTTCAGCATGCCTGAATTATTATTTTTTTATGTGTGCATCTGAGTTTGCTAGGACTGGATTATGTATTGAAAGGTAGACACATATTTATTTTTTTATGATCTAGCTAGTTACTTGGAACTATAAAAGGACAAGGGAATCTTCTAACACTGAAGCAGTGGTATATGTGTGTTTGGGAAGCATGAGTAATTTTTAAGGGAGTTGTGTGTATTTTTTTAAGGTGCGTGCGTCTTTGGAGTGGTACATTTTGGTGGACTAGTGTTTTGGTAGGAAAGTTTATACTTTCTACCTTCTGGCTAGAGAGGGCTTCCTTCTACCTTCTCTCTGACTATAGATTTAAATAGTTACTGAGGAAATTATCTTCATTGCTGGCTTTTAGCCTCCTACCTTTGTAGCAAACTATGAATACGTCCCTTGTCTTTCCCATGCCCTGATGGATTAGGCTGTTTTTCTTCATTAGGCTTTCTATTATCCGTTTCACTTCAAGATTTGCAAGCCCTTTTATCCTGGTCTCATTATAATGTCTGTTGCAGCTTGGTTAGTGTGCGTGTTTTGCAAAGAGTGAGCAACATAATGCTCTGACCTAGATGCAGGGAGTGTATTGCCAGTAGCTCAGCAATTTTCTTCTGAGCTGCAATTATGTCCAACAGCACAGGGGTTTCATTGTGGTGTTTTACAGCTAAGAGGAAGAATCCTATTTCTTCAGTGGGTCAGAATTGCCAAATCCCAAACATAACACCACCTTTGTTTAATTAGTGATCACTGAAATTATAGTTTGTTTTATTCTGCCTTGAATTCACTCTAGAAAATAAGTTTATTAGCCTGATGATTAAGCAGAAAGAGGTGAGTGCAGCATGATATGCCATTGCTGTACACAGTTATACTTTCACACAAAAATCAGTGGTTGAAATATGACAATATCCTACACATTCTGCGTTAGACACTATATAGGTTTTCTATCCACTGTCGCTTTGGTTGACAGCTACCATCCATACCCATAAAAATTAATTGAATCAAGCTGTATGGGAATGAGAACAAAATGAATACAATAATGTTTTCATCAGGGAGGCTGGAAAAGATGTATAAGTTTTGCAAACTGGTAGAATATTCTGCTGTAAATGACGAATTCATTCAAGCTTTTTTCTTTCAAAAAAGGGAGTATATGATAATAGTCTGATGATTTGTGTATTTATCTTTAATGCATGTGTATATGTGTATGTTAATGTCTGTATATATACTTATGCTTCTAATTTGAGGAGTTAAAGGGAATTTTATTGGCATATGATTAAAAGGAAATAATATTTTTATAGGCCACTCCTAAGCATGTTGTGTAAGCAAGCAAATCCTAAGCAACAGTCTGTGCACAATGGTTGGCAAGAGGGAGATGAGGAAAGAAATGTTGAGTATTTAAATTTCATTTCTGTGTATTTCTTGCTGTGTAAGATATGCATTTGCATATTTTTAAAACAGTTATCTTGTGATACTTGCCTATAGAACCAAATAGAATAAAAGTATATGAAGATAAGCAGCTTATTAACTTAATGGTTTCCTTTCTTAATTTATTTTTTTGAGTTATCTTTTGTCTTGTACAAGCCTAACAATGCTTCTAATTCATTCTTACTGTGAAGTTTAGATCAGAATACAATTTAAGGCATGTGGAAGATTTCCACTGACTTGAATGGTCCTTGTACATCAATGCTGGCAGAGGCTCACATGCAGTAGTGGCCCCAGTATAAAGATGAAGATAAAACTTATTTAAACTTTTAACTGATTGTGACAACTCAGTTTTGTTTTATTATTGATACCACTTCTTAATCTTACTGTTAACAGAGCATGAATGCTGCTTTTGTTTTTATGTGTATAGATAATATTGAGAGATGTCTGTGAGTCAGTGCTAGGTGTAGTCAAGAATGTCACATTGCTTTTAGGACGTCAAAGACGTACAATTCCAGTTTCTTTTGCACACTATTTTTAATTCAGTGATAAGTTAGTTGCATTGCTGATTTTGTTTCCCCTCATTGAGCGCTTCTCCATAATAAATGCTACACATCTATTAAAAATACTGTTCTTAGTGCATATGTGGACATGTGGTTTTGCGGAATTAGACTATAGTTTTGGTACCCAAGTATAAAACTCCTTCGTGTCCTAATGCTGCGGTGCCTGAAGCACTGCGCAGCAGCATGGCATGTCTGGAGTGATTCTGGGGTAAGACGGGACGGAAATTCAGAGCATGTGAATTCCTCTGCAGTACGTGCCGATGTCCTTGCTCCTGCCCTGAGGTAAGCACGAAGTGGACCAGGTGTACTTTCATGGAGGGGTAAGCTGCCTATCTGTCAAGGTATATAGTGAGATAAAAAGTCATATGAACAGTCTCACAAGTGCTGTGAGTTCAGAGTCCTGTTTAGCTTATAGCAAGGTGTCTGTCTGCGCCCGTGCTCCCAGGCAGACGGTGCCCACGCTGTGCCTAAGGCACAGGGCAGCGCACTCGTGCCCCAAGGCCCTCAATTCTCTCCCTGTGCTGTTGGCGGCTTGCTGGCCTCAAATGTCTGTGTTCACCTTTCTGGTTTTGCTTCTGAAAGCAAAGTGATATTTACTTACTTTCTATGGCCCTTGGCAATTTTTGGTGAAAAATTAAAAATGAGTTTAACATCTGAAGTTGCTGAAGCGTTTCAGGTGGTTGGAGGAAATTAAGTACAGTTATACTACAGAAGGAGAACAAAAGAAAGTTCTGCATAATAAGAAAAATAAAAATTGCAAGTCTTTCATGAAAGCAAATATTAATATTACAACTATTAGGAATACCTCATAGTGAGGACTTTATTGTATTGCTTGCAAGAAGAACATATGAACCATGGACTGTGATTAGTAACTAAAGCACTGTTCTTTTCTGTTATGGCCAAAGATACTTCTCTTTTGAACATCTCGGATAAACCAAGGATTGAATGATGCATGATGCAAAATGTTTTTGTTTGCACCTAAGCTAGAAGGTACCAAAGCCATCATTTCTGGAGAAAGAATTGATTTCTCCAATCAAATCTGAGATTAGGATTTTCTTTTTTGGATGAATTTTTCTTCTATGGCATCCAGAACAAGTAGATGTAGAGAATACAGTGTTTTCACAGTAGCCTAACAACTGATCCTAAGGGAAATACTGTTACAACTTGAGCTGTAAACTTCATAAAGTCCAGCGAAGTTCTAATGTCAAAGCTTACAGAGTAATTAGCAGAGTTTCCTTGTCCCGTTCTTTACTTAACTGCTGTTCAGCAGATTTAGTATTTAAATAAAAAATTAAAATATCTGAAATACCTGTTTGTAGCCACAGCTATTGCAACCGTGGCAGTTCAGCCTTGGTACAAGGATTTCGCAGCAGGAATTCCTTAGGGATCAGATTGTAGTACTGCGTGCATCATGAAAACTGGCCAGCTGACAGATTTCTAAAGTTTTATCATTTACTGATTTGACCTGAAATATAAGGATTTTCATTCTTGTAAAATTACATTCACAACGTGTTTCTATATTTAATTATTTCCTGTTAACACCTGCAATTTAAAGGGGTTTTAGAAGAACAAAAACTAATTGACTTGAACTTTGTGGCAAATACTAGAACTGTGTGTCCTGACCTGTACCTGGAGATACTTTAGCACCATCAAGACAGCAAAACCATCCATTCATGAAGATACATATCTGGAGTTCTTATGAATAAGTACGGAATCTACATCGTTATTAATGTCACTATTGCTAATCTAGAACATTAAATCAAACTGATATTATTTTGTTTTGCTAACTTGCCAGAGCACTTTCCTCTTTTTTAAATTGCATAAGCTCCTGCTCCACAGAGCTTATTACTTTAAGATAATTTCAAAATGTTTGTTTTATGGCTGTGAGAAGATACACCCTTGCTTTCAGACTACAAAACGCCACCCTGTACAGGTTAGAAAAGGCCTCACAATATTGACATAACTTTATGAAAAGGTCACTATATATTGTGAAGGTTGAGGACCCCGTGCATGCTATTGAATACCCCTTAACCCTCATACAGTCCTGAAAAGTGTTTGCTATTAAGTGTCGTGTTCTGTTCTTGAGTTTCTTTCCTGTGGTGGGACCCCTCCCATTAATAAGCAAAAGATGATCAGACGTAAGGTAGAGTTATGGAAAGAACAGAGGAAATCCTTAGGCTTAGTTAGTTGGTAACAGCTAGATGCTTTAATGATGCTTGAAGTGGGTTTTGGGAAATTTTTGCTTTTATTATTCAGTTTAAATCCTTAAACTGCTAATATGGCTACTTTTTAAATGGGGCCCTCCATGTACTTTCCAAGATTTACTTAAAGCAGTGTCACTATTTGTAGGGTACCATCTGTGAAATTTGTATTTTGTCAGGCTTCTAAGGGGAACAGTTTAGCTGCAAGTCAGAGTGAAGATTTCAGTTTGTGTTTCAAACAGAGCCAATCAGCCCATTCAGATGTTACTTAAACTCTTCGATGAATTGACGACAGAAGACACTTTATGAAATGTTTAACAATTTACTCTTTAACTGAGGTGAGAAAGCTTGTACTCCAGTTTTCTAGCCTTTCAGGAATAAACAGATTTAATATTTCTGATATTGAAATTTGTAGAAGAAAATATTTATATTTTCATTATCCAGAACAAAGAAACAAAAGAGCTTTTGTTGACATACAATCCATTTTTAATTCTATTCCAAGCTAAGTAAATCCAGTTACTTCAATTAAAATAGTTTTCATGATCAGTTTAATTCCTGCTAGAATGCTGATTATTTTTTTAAAGTAAACAATAGAGTACATGGAAACAAAAAAAAAAAAGCTGAGAAGAGATGCTGTAAAGTCATTTCAACATTATTGATTCAGCTTTTATATGTAGTCTGGAGCACATACTTTGGTTTATCTAAATTATGTACAACATATTCTGGGCGTTTTGAGTTTTGGAGAGGAGAGGAAAGAAAAGGGGAAAGAAGAGGAGAAAAGAGAGGAGAGAGGAGAGGGAACGGAAAAGGAAAAAAACCTGGGTTGAGGTAAAGACAGTTTAATAGAACAGTAACAGAAAAAGGAAAATAACAATCATCATCATCATTATCATCATCATCGAATGGTTTGGGTTGGAAGGGACCTTAAAGATCATCTAGTTCCAAGCCCCCTGGCCGTGGGCAGGGACACCTCCCACTAGACCACATTGCTGAAATCCCCACCCAACTGGGTCTTGAACACTTTCAGGGATGGGGCATCCACAACTTCCCTGGGCAACCTGTTCCAGTGTCTCACCACCCTCACAGTAAAGAATTTCTTCCTAATATTTAATCTAAATCTACCCTCTTTCAGTTAAAAACCATTACTCCTTGTCCCATCACTACGCTCCCTGATAAGGAGTCCCTCCCCAGCTTTCTTGTAGGCCCCCTTTAGGTACTGTAAGGCCACAATAAGGTCTCCCCAGAGCCTTCTATTCTCCAGAATGAACAGCTATGACTCTCTCGGCCTTTATTCATAGAGAAGGTGTTCTGGCTCTCTGATCGTCATCTTCGTGGCCCTCCTCTGAAACTGCTCCAACAGGTCCATGTCTTTCTTATGTTGGGGGCTCCAGAGCTGGATGCAGTGCTCCAGAGCTGGATGCAGTGCTCCAGAGCTGGATGCAGTACTCCAGGTGAGGTCTCACGAGAGCAGAGCAGAGGGATAGAATCACCTCCCTCGACTGGCTGGCCGTGCTTCTTTTGATGCAGCCCAGGATGTGGTTGGCTTTCTGGGCTGTGAGCACACATTGCCAGCTCATGTCCAGCATCTCATCCACCAGCACCCCCAAGTCCTTCTCGGCAGGGCTGCTCTCAACCCATTCTCCGCCCAGCCTGTACTTGTGTTTGGGATTGCCCCAAGCCAGGTGCAGGACCTTGCACTTGGTCTTGTTGAACTTCATGAGGTTCGCACAGGCCCACTTCTCAAGCCTGTCAAGGTCCCTCTGGATGGCATCCCTTCCCTTTTACCTTAATACCATCCCTTTTACCATAATAATGGTATTTACCGTAATAATGGTAAAAGAATGTACAAGGTAAAGTAATATAACACAAGTCACTCTCACCACCCCACCCAGTGAATTGGTTGCCCAGCCCAACCTGAGCCCAGTGAATTGGTTGCCCAGCCCAACCTGAGCAGTGATTGCGGCTAACAACAGCTGTAGCCTTGGGTTGATGTGATTGCGGGATGCATAATGATGAAAGGAGTAAATTTATATTTCACTTTTGTGCTCCACTGTGTTTGAGAGTTGGGTGTTGAAGGTGGTCCTGGCAGTAGCACTGCTCATCTCTGTGAGGTACCTCCGTGCCAACTCTTGGTCACCTACTGCACTGTCAGCAGAGAAGTGGAAATGAGGGGGGAAGTGGGCAGCACCCCCCAGAGGGTGTTCGAGCTCTGCCGTGCAGTCAGGGCCAAAAGGTTTCGGAGATTACTGCTGGGGTGTAAACTTCAATGAACGCCCTTGTACCCCCAGTGCGACTGAAAGACATATACACTACATTCATTGTATAGGCTGCTTGCACGGATATATCTGTAAATATCCTGACACTAGACAGACTGTAATGGTTCCATGTGTTTAGATGTAAAATTGTTGGAAAAAAAAGAGGTTTACTTATTTTAGCAGTACTGACCTATCAGCTAAGTAGGCCTAGTTCCTTTTCTAATAACTTAGGGTTTTATTAAGCTTCTTTCATGGGAATATGCCTAGACTTACCATAAACCCAAATAAGTAGTAACTGAGAGTATCTAATGATACTAGTGTGTGCTACACTTAATATTTCAAGCCTACCCCTTGAGAGGAAAAGTAACGCTTTCTGTTCTTTCATCAGGATGACTTTGACGGTGCTGCAGAAGATGTAAAAAAATTAAAAACAAGACCAACTGATGAAGAACTGAAGGAACTATATGGATTCTACAAACAGGCTACTGTTGGAGATATTAATATAGGTATCCCTATTCCTATATATACTTTGCATTTACTCCCCTGTCTTGATGAAATTAAGCAAATGTTGTGTAAATCTGCATGATAATCAAAGGTATGCATTTATTTTTGCAGAATGTCCAGGAATGCTAGATTTGAAAGGCAAAGCCAAATGGGAAGCTTGGAACCTGAAAAAAGGTGTTACACCAATTAAATTTACATGATGTAGTCATGTTTATAGGACGACAAATGAGGAAAGATAATGACTCCTACTTTCCTTTGCAGGTTTATCAAAGGAGGACGCCATGAATGCCTATATCTCTAAAGCAAAAGCAATGGTAGAAAAATATGGGATCTAGAATATTCAAAATAATTCCCACTAACAACTAACTCTTCAGTAGCTAATGCACTAACTCTGTGGAGAAAAATGCAATACTAACTTCTTATTGTGTAGTCTGACAGTAAAATCTTTTAAGCATAAGCTGTTTGACTGTAAAGGGTATTTACATATATACTCTATTTTTAGATTGTATCTTATTCTAAATAAATTTGAACCTAATAAATTAAGCTTTCTCTAAGAATTGTGGATTTCTGTGGGTATTAAATTGTATTTAGCATTTTTACAGGAGCACATAAACAGAGAAACTCTAAAAAGTAAAATAATATACCTGTCATGTTTTGCAAATGAGGTTATGGAATGTAGTTTGTGCACATCCAAGATGAGAAGAGGGAAAAGACGAAAACTTTTTTAAGAACCAAAGCCAATGTTTATTTAAAAAAAAATAATCAGAAAAACTCTCCCTTTTAAATGATTACAAAGATCTGGAGGAACAGAGCAACTCTTAGGCATAACTGCCTGCAGTTGTACAGAAAGAATGACTTACTATGAAGTGCTTTGGACTAATCTTACACCTTCTGCCATTAAAATAGAGGGAAATACTCATAGACCAGCATTTTCTATACATTTTGTTATGTGCTTTGTCAAGAAAATTTCATTAGAGGGTTCCAGCAGATAAAAGTGACCTCCAGGAAGCTCGTAAAAGGAAATATCTCCACTTGTTAGATCGTGCCAGGCTGAAAAAGATATTTAAAGTGTCAGAGAAATGTCGACTATTGTGGTCATTTTACGTAACTATTTCAAAGTTATTACTAAATAATTATTTTAAATCCCATATCAACTGGTTTGGCTCATACATTGAGTCTGCTCTGTTGATTTGTTTCATTTAAGAAGGAGATAAAAGACTCTAGAAAGCTCTTCATTAGTTGATTTGATACAACAGGAAAATGTGTAAGTATAAGAGGAAAACCATTTAAGCAAAGTACCTTCTACATCATGTGATTTATCTTCAGACCCATTAAAGCAGGTGATATCGCAAGAGAAGGGGATATTCCTTTCTGCCTTCTCAAAACTGTGAACATAAGAAGTAGTAATAAGCCTTTCCGTACGGTGCCTATATTTGGGGTTTGCTTCCACATACAAAATAGCTTTTTCTTTCTCCTCCAAAACATAACTTCAGGAATTAGGTTGTGCAGAACATCAGGAGGAGGAATTACTGTGGATGTAAGATTCTTAGCTCCTTACCCTACTGCAATTAGGTCTAAAATTTTAAAGAAAGAATGACCCAATAATTAGGAAAAAAAGACCTTCAACCTGCAATGAAAATTTTCACCGACAATAAACGATTATGTTGTCTGCTTCTATTCAAGTTCTAATGTTTCAGGGCCTTATCAGCGTCAAGTTCCTATGGCCAAAATGGGTCCCACATCCAAGAGTGTCCTTGTCTTTGCCAGGGTATGAAACTTTAAGCACTTGGCTACATGAGATGATGCGTAACATCCGGCGGGGACAGCAGTTAGGACAGAAGAAGACGGTTGCTCTCCAGATGCCTAGAACACTGGGATTCTTTGCTGCCGGTTAGGCTACGGGGCCCTGGATCAGGAGGCTGAATGCAGTGATCCTGAAGCATGACCGTTGAACGTATTAGCCTCAGAAAACAATAAAAGATGTGAGAATATTCCTTCTAGCGGCTGCTAAACTTTGGATCCTAAGTAGAACTGTCATTCTACCCCGACATGTTCACTACTGTAATAACTGTAGTGGTTGCTACAGTAAGCAGTGTTTTCATCTAGGGCTTAAATCCCACAATATAAGGAGAAAATGGTGATTACTGTTTCATATTCTTTTTATAATAGAAATGAGAACAAATCACAGAGAAAGAAATAAGAAAACCTGAAACGATCGGACAGAAGTAAAACTGTAAAATACAAATATAAATGTAATAAAAAATTATAAAACTTACGACAATGTCTGAAGAACTCTAAGGTCTTCTCTGAAAGTAAGTATCAGATGTTCCTTAATGTCTTCATTTTGCAGAAGCTCTGAAGGAGTTCCTCCTAAAATTTCTATATACTTAAGAACGTCCTCATCTTTTGTATCAGAGATGGATACCGTTTTGATGGGAAGAAATGCTTCAGACTGTCACACCAGACAAAAAAAGATCAGGTGTTGTATGTAATACACTTTAAATAGTATTTTCATTAAGAATCATTGCAGTAAAAAAGTACAATGATTCTCTGTCTCCAAAATACAATGGCCAATTAGTTTAACATCCTACTTCTTGGAAAGGGTTAGTAGACTCTGTTTGCTGAAACTACAGATTATGAGTAAGCCAAGTATCCTCAAGGTCTGCAACTTCCACAGACAAATAACCATTTGTTTAATTTTGTTCGAAGTTTGACTCTCACTATTGAAATACAACTAATTAAATAATCTGTTTAAGAGAAAGAAAAGCCTAGCAGTGGACACAAATCTGACTAATGTAGGATTGGAGAGACCAACTGATTACGGAAATTTGCAGGAATAATAACTGCTTCCATGAAGTACTAGCTTGTACTCGGGATTTCTGAGAAGCTCCAGAAACAGAAGAACGGAAACAGCAAATGAGGACTGAGGACCGGAGGGCTGGGAAAAAGCCACTTCAGTGTTGTTCTCCTGAGGAAGATTAGCAGAACCACCAGAACCTCAGAAAGAGCTGAGTATAGATTAAAAAGCCAACAAAGAATGAAGAGGGAAAGAAAGAACCAGACAAATGTACTGAGGGCTGGTGCAAGAGGTTTATGAAAGATGAGGTGCTTGTTTTGTATTAAAGCCACTCTGCATGCCATACTGTAAAAATGCTATTTTTTACTCTTGGTAGCTTATATACTGTTCTGTTTCATACTATTAATGATTCTGTAACTTACGTGTGGGGCATGCGCCCCTGACAGAAAAAGATGGAACGGCTCTAGTCCATACTTCTCTTTCAAGTGCAGTGCAACTGCAAAACTAATGTAAGATCCAAAACTGCAGCAAAAAGAGAAATTAAAGCAAAGTAAGCAAAAACAGATGTAAAAATTGGAAAATTTAAACATAATGTGAATTTCCATGCTAACTGGCAATCATCTTGACAGTAACCAAAACCATATATGACATGTAAATTATAGTGATATTGGCTAACTGACATGAAGTGTATTCCTATACAGCCTAGTTTTACAAATCAGACCTTTTTTTAATATCTCTCTCTTTTAGTAGTCTCCTTAATTTGCAGTAAGAACAGTTATTTTGAATACTCGGGAGTAAGAGACCTTCAAAATCTATGTATGTATTTTATGAAGGGTTCACCCCCTGCATTCATATAGAGCAAGCACGGACACAATTATTAACAGTAAACACAATTATAATTTTTCAGTGTAAAAAAATAAAAGAAACACAACGCTGCCATTTTAGAAGACACTGTGCCTGAAGCAGTAAGTAAATAACCAGAGTCTTTGAGATCAACAGCGTGGTTTAGGATGACTTGGCAAAAGAACTTCACAGAAGTGTATTTTCCTAAAGTTTTTGCAAATAAAGGGAAGAAACTATCTACTCCGAGAGTTCAAAGATAAAGCTCCTTCACCAGGGTATACAAAATGTATATATTTTTACCTGTGACCAAAAAACGCAAATGGTTTTTCTTGCAGTTCTTTTAACAAAGCACTTGTAATTTCATTAACTACGGTTGCCATGTCTTTCGCAAAAGGCTCCTTATGACGAGATTCTCTTCCAGGAAGCCTTACAGAGGACACTGCAGAAGAGGTGGAGCAAGGGAGGGAAAAGAATAACAGTTATTCCAAATAGAAACAGTAAAATAATTTTACTTAGGTTTTTAAAATCCATTCTGCAGAATATAGAGATTTTTTTAAATTAATCCTTCTTCCAGTTGATACAGTGTATTTGCTATTGCTACTACTGTCTTTTAATCCTGTGAGAGATTAGGTTTCCATCCTTTCCTTTACTCACAAATGTTGCCTCTCCAATTGATCTGATTGATAAATCAGATTTGTGTCAGGAATCCTCAAGGTCCTGATCTCGGCAGAGGTTTCAAAGCAACTTTAT
Organism: Rissa tridactyla; assembly: GCF_028500815.1. Taxonomy (NCBI): domain Eukaryota; kingdom Metazoa; phylum Chordata; class Aves; order Charadriiformes; family Laridae; genus Rissa; species Rissa tridactyla. The sequence continues at coordinate 144,418,078 of NC_071467.1, read as the reverse complement.
TACTATTACTATTTAGTAATAAAAAAATTAATTTCAGTAATAGTAAATCTGAGGGTTGTGTAAAATATATCCCTTCAAGGGCAGCATTAGAAAGTTAAACTATATTAGAATCATAAAGACCCTGTTTTCTTCTTTGCAGGCTCTTCAGCACGGCACGGAGTAAAATGTGGAATCACAGTATAAATTGATGACAATTTCTATTTGTATGGAAGGGCATATTACAGGCTTTTATTATATTCCTTTCAAAGTCGGGGATTTTCCTCTCACTGTTCAGAGAAAGTAAGGAATGAATCGATCAGAAAAAAATGTTGATTTTCGAAAAATCTCCTTGACATCACGCGTACTGCCAAACTCATATGGAAGTAATGGGTCAGATGCAAAGTCTTTTAGAAGAGATAGAATAAACCACTACCTAATGCCAAAGAGAGCAGTACAGAAAAGTCTGCATCTTCTGTACTTCCTTTGTGCACAAAACCTCTCTGAAAGAGCCCGATTTTATTCATCCGTGTCTGCAGTTGCTCCTAGGCCATCTCCTTAGTAGCTTTGTCAGAAGTCATTCCAAGCTTTTTTTAAAATTCTTTTATAAATTTCAAGGAAAATTTGATGTGACTCGTGCAACTGTTTACAGAAAGCATTCAAGCATTTAGAGGCCTGGTACAATTGCAATGGCAATGCCCTCAGTAAATGCTAAATATTTTTTTTTTCTTCGTGGAATGTCTGGAAAACAGCATTTGTTCCTCTTCAAATAGTTGAGCAATGGATCTTTTTAGTGCTGATCTAGCTTGATAGCAATGAGACTTATTTCACACTGTAACTAAATGTAATTTCACTGTTATAAATCCATAGTTTAAACTTCAGTTTTGATACAAGGAGTGCAAACCCATGCAAACACTCTGGATAACGGGAATTCATTCAGTGCAGACTCTCGACATCAAAAGTAGTTCTCAGATCTTCACTGTTAAGCTTGCTGATGCCTTTTTTTAACATATTAACAGTATGTCAGTGTATTGCTGTTTCTGCGTCATACCAATAGTTTCAACATAATTTGATCCAAGGTGGTACAGAAACTTGGTAAGCTCAGCACCCTAATGGAAATGCTAATTCCTAATGGAATTCCTTTCTGGATTAGACTCATTGGAGTAAGACTGCAGTGCTTTCAAGAACATCCTATGCCATTCAAAAAACTTGGCCACCATGCCTTTCAGACTTGCTTAACTTCTATTTTAACTACACAAATGACTAACCTTCAACTGAGCTGCTGAAGAGTTTGCCCCATTGAGCAAGTTGAGAAGTTCCACCTCCAGCCCACGGAAAGCAAATCAGCCTATAGAGAGCATTGGGCCTTTTGTATGGACAAACAACCACCTTCTCCATTCCTAAGAAAAAACACAAGAAAACAACACATTATTCTAGAACAAGACTCTTCAGGTATAGGAAAATTAGTGAGTTAAGTCTAATTTGAAACAATGGGCCGCAATATTTTCTGTCATCAGAACAGCTTATGCTACGACAACAATCTGTTAGATATGATATAATCTTCATGCAACAGTGCAAACCTGCTTTTATAAATGGTGATGGAATAGTATTGGGCAACACCCTTGGTTAATATATTCTCCTAATTGAATCACTGATCACAAAGAACATAACAAGCAGCAAAATAAATTGATATGGGATTTCAGCGTGACCATTTAAAACCACAGGCTTTTAGAACATACACAATATAAGGTCCATCTAAAGACCTAGAAAACATAAGGATCACCTGCTTCAATAATCTCTCTACTACAGTGGAAAAATGCATGTCTAGGGATGCAGTTTCTTTATATATAGGAAACATCTATGAATTTCTCTTTCATGTATTTATCCAGTGTCCCCTTAAATTCCCTTATAACAGTCAGCATCTACGACAGCCTCTTGCAGTGAGTTGCGCAGCTCTACTACCTGTTGCATAAAGAATGCTCTCCTTTTTTGTTTTTAATCCAACTCCTACATCATCATTTGATGGCCACAGGGTAACGAAAGTGAATGGTGCGTCTCTCATTTTTGCCATTGGGCATTTCTGAGATCTTCTCTCATATTCTCTCTGCCCTCGGCCAGCTCTTTTTCCTGAACAAAAAGGCCTGGTTTGCTTAGGTATCCCCCATATGGCAGTGTTTCCATAGTCGTGACCACCATCCTTGCCCATCTCTGGATTTTCTTCTAATTTTGTTATATACTTTTTGAGATGGTGGAGTAACCAGAGCCACATTCAGCTTTATCACAGGAGCTTTATTATTTTTGTTTACTGATTAAGAGAAGTAACAGTTGAAGCAAGATTTATAACTACTCCTTCCTTCTTGCTGAGAAGGAAATACAGCATCAAATATGCCAACTGCATTGTCTCTAGCACCAGATAGAGTGGTGGTTTTTTCTGAAGAAAAAAGCAATTCTCAACCATTTTTATTCTTTCCCAGTTTTCTTGTCCTTTATTCTTGCTGTTTAGATATAAACACTGAAGTGACATCCTATGACTTATAGTATACCAGGCGCTCTTCTGTCAAAAGAACCTGAGAACACACAAATATTGGGTGAAATTAATTAAAAGCAATAGTGATACAGAATTTTTAAAAATGTTTTCTGCAACCATCAGAATAAGCCCACATGTTCTTGTTAAAAAGACTGAAAAACTAGTAATTAAGAGATAAAAAGCAGCAAAATTCCATTTCCAAAATGCTGAAAATTGTTGCAGGTATTATTTCTCGGTGTGAATATAGCTCAGTCTATGCAAGGGCTGATTCATCATAAAATATACCTTTATGCCTACATGCAGTCTTTTTTATCTGCACAAAAAGCTTGAGAAATGCAGCCAGATCAGAACAGGCAGCAATTCATACCTATTTTAAAACTATGTAGTGCAAGCAAGACAGAAGATAATCTACCTAAATGTTGCTGCGGCTAAAATTGTCTTGATTTTTATGTATGTTTAAACTAGAAAGTTTGTCAACATTTGTTAAGAATCAGTTCAAAGAAACTGTAAGAACAGCAAGCCAAACAAATTCGTATCAAAAATCAGTGGGCAGAGGATGTGAGCTTAAAAATAGCTGAGGATAGTGGAAGAAGTGTTGCAGAAGACGTAATTCCTCTGGTAGATTCGTTTAGCATCAGTACCATTCGTCCCATTTACACAGTCACTTCTTCCATGAAAGGACACAAAATAAACATTTCCGACGCCGGTGTTTTAACTTAACAGTCAAGTAAGAAAAGAAAAATCTCTTCTCAAACCTATTCCAAAGGTGATAAAAGCATTTCAAGCATGGTGAAGAAACAGATTTAGTCAAAGTCCTTAAACTATTTACAGATACATTACCAGTCACTGAGAATCTTTCACGCTTTCAACTCATACAGGTTTATTCCGTCACCATCCAGTTTACTTTAGATGCAAATACCTGAGCAGTCGGGAAGACCACCAGTGCCAGGAAATGACAGCCCGAGGGTGGATCCACTTCTCCGCGCGGCACAGCAAGAAGCAGGAATCAGAATTTGTACGTATCGGCAGATAGGGGCGCAAAGCCAGCCTTGCAGGAGAGGAGGGGATGGTCATCCAGGTGGCACAGCTGCCTGCTTTAAGTCTTTTCTGAGTTTAAGGGGAGGAGCCCACATCCTGGAAAAAAGGCAGGGACTGAGGCACAGAGCATCCCAAAGGGGAGACTGAAGCATCATGTGTTAGGCGTGACACACGGCATTTGGCAGCAACTTAAGGAAGACGTGCCGGCATCAATCCCAGCGATTTAAAAAGCACAGGTTAACATGCCTGTGACAGTATAGAAGTTGTAGCAGTTTTAATACATGAAGAAAAAGCCTGTATAAAGCAACCAAGAAAAGCCAGCCTTTTGTAAGAAATATATTCAAAAGTACAGCGCTCACACCTCTGCTAGACAGTTTTGGAGGGACCTGAAAATGTTCACGTAGAAGACCATCACTTGATTTGAATAAAACACTGCATTTGGTTGTATATTAGGACAGTTATAATTTTTACAAGCTGGAAGATATAGCAGTGCATGAACAACACACTGTGGTTACATACGATGATTTTTTATTATCTCCTGTGTTGTGCTCCTGGGGACGAGAAGCTATCGGCAACCTAAAAACACCAGTGTATTTTGTAACTGCATTTGTAGTACCAGGAAAATTGGCTTTTTTTTGGTGTGTTACTCTACCAAAAACATCAGTATCAATAATAATAAAGTAAAAATATTCAAAAGCAGTGACCAAAACTAAGGAACCCAAGTGCCAAAATGGGTTCTGATGCTTAACTTGAGGCACATAAGCTGGCCTACTTCGTGGTTTTCACATTACTCTTCTTTCTTCTACATTTCTCTCTTCATCATTTCTAGGAAACTGAAAAATCTGGGGTGTTAAGAGAAAAGCCTGCCTGTTGACCCAGCCAGTCAGCAAGCACTGCAGTCTTCTACTCACTTCCGAGCGCTCACTTTCCTGGAGAACCCAAAATCAGGGCTTCTGCCTGCAGCGGCTTCCGTGGGAAGGCGCGGGCGCCGGGATGGAGGCAGCTGCCACTTCCAAATGGCAGCAAAAGTGGAAACTGTTGCTAAGGCTTCTTTCACAGTACATTTATGTTGTAATTGCTATGAAGTAAGATGAGGCACACCTATGTTTGGAAGGTACACAATTTAAAGCAGCTTATATTGGCTAGTCCTGACCTGTACTGTTATGCCCAATGCTGCTTCTCCACGCGATGGATCTGCTACCAGAGATATTTGATTATAAGGTACAATTTATATTAAAGCACCTAATATGCTTTACTTATTCCTACCTCAAATTTTGCCAACTGTAAAATCTGACACCCAGTGTTAATGTTATGAAAGGCAGCTGTTATTAACATCAGGCCGTCTAATAATATTCCTAAAAGTAACAAAATACTACCAAAACCAAGTATTTCCTAACTAAGGCTGAAAATAAAATAGGTTAAGAATAAGATTTTGAAAGTACAGCATTAGTTAAATAGCACGACATTCCCTTAAAAATAATGAAATTATAAATTGTGTATGTTGGGTATTTTGTTTGCCTTCTAATTTTTTTCTCAGTATCAAAGGACTTGAAATTTATTGCTTTTCATATGAAAAATTATATTTTCACAAGTTAAGAAGTTCCAGGAGATGCCACTGTCAACCAAAATTGTTTGCCATTTCCAGAGCTGAAGGTAAAAGAGGGCTTTACAGAAATAACTGCCAACTCAGTACTAGTACAGAATAGACTAGACTATTTCAGTTGGAAGGGACCTACAACGATCATCTAGTCCAACTGCCTGACCAGTTCAGGGCTGACCAAAACTTAAAGCATGTTATTAAGGACATTGTCCAAATGCCTCTTAAACACTGACAGGCTCGGGGCATCGTCCACCTCTCTAGGAAGCCCGTTCCAGTGTTTGACCACCCTCTTGGTAAAGAAATGCCTCCTAATGTCCAGTGTAAATCTCCTGTGGTGCAGCCTTCAACCATTCCCATGCATCCTGTCACTAGATACCAGGGAGAAGAGCTCAGCACCCCCCTCTCTGCTTCCCCTCCTCAGGAAGCTGTAGAGAGCAATGAGATTGCCCCTCAGCCTCCTTTTCTCCAAACTAGATAAGCCCAAAGTCCTTAGCCAGTCCTCAGGACATTCCTTCCAGCCCTTTCACCCCGTAGCTTTGTTGCCCTCCTCTGGACACATTCAAGGACCTTCACAACCTTCTTAAATGACGGGGCCCAGAACTGCACACAGTACTCAAGGTGAGGCCACATCACTCCTGAATACAGGGGGACAATCACCTCTCTTGACCAGCTGGTTCTACTGTGTTTGATGCACCCCAGGATGTGGTTTGCCCTGTTGGCTGCCAGGACACACTGCTGGCAATATTGAGCCTGCTGCCAACCAGCACCCCCAGATCCTTTGCTCTCCAGCCACTTCTCTCCCTGTTTATACTTGTGCCTAGTGTTACTCCAACCCAGAAGCAATCTGGCATTTGTTCTTGTTCAATTTCATGCCATTAATTGTAGCCCAATGCTCCAAGAGGCCTCTGCAAGGCCTCTTGTCCCTCAAGAGAGTCAACAGCACCTCCCAGTTTGATATAATCAGCAAACTTGCTAATGATGCATTCAACTCCTGCATCCAGATCATCGATAAATATATTGAACAGAACTGGCCCTAAAATTGGGCCCTGAGGAACACTGCTGGTGACCAGTCAATAGCCAGATGTAGCCCCATTCACCACAACCCTTTGAGCTCTGCCCTTCAGCCAGTTCTTCACCCAGCACACCGTGAACCCGCTCAGCCCACAGTTGGACAACTTGTCCAGAAGGATGCTGTCAGAGACAGTATCAAAAGCCTTACAAATCCAGAAAAACTATATCCACCACCTTCCCTTTGTCCACTAGGTTGGTGACCTTATCACAGAAGGATATCAAATTAGTTAAATGGGACTTTCCCTTTGTGAACCCATGTTGACTGTGCCTGATGATTGCATTATTCTTTAAATGCCTTTCAATAGTACTCAATACAATCTTCTCCATATTTATTCCAGGAACTGAAGTTAGACTAACAAGTCTGTAGTCCCTGGGTCTTCCTTCATGCCTTTGTAGATTGGAATAACATTGGATAGCTTCCAGTCAGCAGGGACCTCCTCAGACTCCCAACACCTTTGGTAAATGATTGAGAGGGGTCCTGCCATAAAATCTGCTAGCTCCTTCAGTACTCTGGGACGAATCCTTCAGGCCCCATGGACTTGTGAACATTCAGCTGATACAGCTGGTCCCTTACAATTTCAGTGTCCACAAATGGAAAGTCACTGTTCCCACATTTGTGGTCCTCCAACTCAGGGGACCGGGCAGCCCAAGGCCTATCAGTATTATTAAAGACTGAGGCAAAAAACACATCGAATGCCTCCACTTTTTCTTTATTCCTATCAGTCAGATGACCATATTCAAAAAATACCAGTCCAATGTTTTCTGTAGACCTCCTCTTGCTATTAATGTACTGAAAAAAGCCCTTGTCATCTGAAATAACACAGGCCAGTTTCAACTCTAATTGAGCTTTGGCCTTTCATGTCTTCCCCCTGCACGTATGAACCACAGCCCTGTAATCTTCCTGCAAAGCCTGATCTCACTTCCAAAGATCATACAATTTCTTTTCCTCTTGAGCTCCTCGAGGAGTTCCCTGTTCAGCCAAGGTGATCTTCTGCCCTACTGGCTTGACTTATGACACAGTGGAACTGCCTGCTCCTATGCTTCTAAAAGGTGGTTCTTAAAGACTGACTATCATTCGTGGACTCCTAAACCCTCAGCAGCACATTCCCAGGGTACTCTGCTAAATAGCTCCCTGGATAACTTAGAGTTTGCTCTCCTGAAGCCCAGGGTAGCAAGTCTGCTGTCCTTCTTTCTCATTACACTGAAAATTTTAAACTCAACCATTTCATGATCACTGTGGCTAAGACAGCCACCTACCATCACATCCCCCTCTATTCACAAATAGTAAGTCTAGGAGGGCATCTTTCCTAGTTGATGTCTGGGAAGTTGAAATGTCCCATAAGGACAAGGGCTACCGATCCTGAAAGTTCTCCTAACTGCCTATAGAATAACCCATCAGTGCTTACATCCTGTCTGGGTGACTGGTAGTAGACACCCACTACAACATCTCCTTTGTTTTCCATCCCCCTAATCCTCACCCAGAGACTCTCAACCACAACATCACTACCTGTAAGGGATGTACAATCAAACCTCTCCCTTATGTATAGAGCAACACCTGCCCTGCCTATCCCTTCTGAACAGCCTGTAGGCCTCATGCCAGCACTCCAATCATGGGACTCCTTCCACCAAGTCTCACTAATACCAATGACACCATAGCTCTGGGAACCAACCAACACTTCCACTTCATCCTGTTTGTTTTTCCTACTGCGTGCATTGGTGCACAAGCATTTCAGATATGCTCCTGAGCCCTCCATTCCCACTAGCATTGCCACCCTCAGGCGATGCCATACCAACCCTTGGCTTACCTGCTGCAATCCTGCTGGTATCCACTTCCCCCCCATCAATTCTAGCTTAAAGCTCTCTTGATCAGTCCCGCCAGCTTACACACAAAGATGGGTTTCCCCGCTGGGACAAGTGGATCCCATTAGGCCCCGGCACACCTTGTCTCTAAAAGGCTCTTCCATAGTTTAAAAACCCAAAGTTTTGGTGGAGGCACCAGTCCCGAAGCCAGGTGTTGATATCCTGGGCTCACCTGTTTCTTCCAAAGTCTCCCCCCATTATTGGGAAGATGGAAGAAAACAGTACCTGTGCTCCTGAACTTTTTAGCATTCTTCCCAGGGCTCTGAAATATCTTTTGATTGACTTGAGACTTTTTGTTGTGACATCATTCGTACCCATGTGAAAGAGCAGGAATGGATAGTAGGCTGAAGATTGTACTAGGCTCTTCAGTCTTGTGGTGACATTTCTAATTTGGGCCCCAGGGAAGCAGCGAACTTCCCCAAAAAGAGGGTCTGGTCTGCAAATGGATGCTTCTGTTCCGCACAGGAAGGAATCACCAATGACCATAATTCGTGGTTGTTTCTTCTCGGCACTGGTCCTAATGCAGGTTTTTTTGCAAGGGGTTGGTCCCTCTGACCTTGGCAAGACTGCCCGCACAGGTTCCTCTTCTATCTCATTATGCGCTTCACCTACCGGACCCACGGCCTCGTACCTGTTCTGTAAGGGTATCCTAGAGGGCACTCTAGAGGGTAAGGAGGGGCTTCTCTTACTGCTCTGTGCTGTAACCCTCTTCCACCCCTCCTTATCCCTTGTGATCCTGTCACAAAACAGATCCTACACCTGCCTCCATAGTGGCCATGCTGAGTTGGCCTCCATGCATCACAGATGGCAGAATATGGCTTCACTGATCTATCTCTCCCTCGGACTCTTGAATACTCTTCATAAGTTACTCATCCTTAAAGATTTCTTATCTGCTGCTTTATGGCAACTTTCCGTCTCTTTTGGACCACAACACTGATACAAATGGACCTAATAGTAAATCAGGAAATGTCCTCATTCTCTAAAAACTGAAACTTATTTACTATCTATTGGTGGTAAATGACATCTGCTACACTATATAAGCAGTGAGCGCTCTGCAGATCATAGCAACTGAAATGCATGAAGTAAACTCTGACTTCTAGCGATTTGCAAAATCAAAAGTGGGCGAAACACTTACAGGATGACTAGTAAGTATCATTCTTTCAGAAATTATAATGAAGTAGTGCAAGAGTAATTTTTTGTTCCAGTAGTTATTAACACTGGAACCCCACCAATGTAATTCTTGTTTAAGACAAGAAACATTGCTGGGACAGTTGCAATTCACTAGTAGTAATTTAAAGTGACTCATTTTGAGCAGTAAAATGAGCACATACAGGTCCCTGAAGTAATGGAACAAAACAGCATGTGTTTCTCAGTTGCACACATAAGATTTAAAGACTAAGTTGTGTCTGTTGCTTAATAAAGGTTGACTTTTAATATTGACAGTTGTGAAATACATTGGATTATATGTACTGTGAGCAGTTTAATTTGATTTCTCCTCTGTCAGTCATTATTTATTGTCTATTTATTATTTTAACAAATCTGCACCATTCTTAGCAACTGTACTGCAACTATACTTCATTTCCTAGTCACTCAACTTCAAAGGATAAAAGTAAGGAAACACTTAAATCTTTCTCTTAAAAATCATGGTTATCTGCTTATATGGGAAGGCATGCAATTAAGCAGATATCATGACACCCAAAGGAAAGCAGTAGTAAGCCACCTCTCTAGGACAGAGACAGTCTTAAATCAATCAAACCCAGCATGCATTCCAACTTGTTACTGCTCTGAAGTATGGCCTCAGAGAATTATACACAAGTAATAAAATAGGAGTCATGTAGATGAAACATGGGAGAGAAAAGCAGAATTTGCAGAAGGGAAGGCTTCAGAGATGCCTTAGCAGGATCTCCTGGAGAGATTTGGAAAGACAAGCGACACCAGACCGAATATTGAAGAGATCTCACCTGGAATTCTGCCTATAGCGCTGGTCAGCCTCTTCAAGAAAGGTGAGTTCAAACTGGATCTGATGCAGGGCATAGCTACAACGGAGAGCTTATGAAAGGGAATACATTACTTTCTACAAATACACTGGAAGACGAGGGTGAGGGAAGCGAGGACATTCCAAATAATGGTTACAGATTGTCCACGGCTAGAAATAAGATTTTTAACCACTGGACCAACCAGATTCTGGGAAAACTTTCCAGAAAACCTACCTGCTTTAAGATGGAAATTCAGGTTCTTAAAGCGGTTACAGAGCATGTATGTGATGATGGCTTCATGAACACTTTCAGCACCACACTCCTATTAGCTTGATGCAGGAATGAATCCATACGTGTGTGAAGAAAGCCGGCTAGTTGCAATGCTGTAAGATAGTTCTGCTCACAGGGACCCAGTTTGGCTTAACAAATACAGAATCCTTTTTATTGTTGTACTTAATACATAGTACATGCACTGAGGTCAGTCTGCTAAAGTCTGCTGAGCAAGAAAGAAAACAAAATTAAAAAGTACTCAGAGAAAGCAGGAAGCCTGGAGGGACTAGGATCTAGTATAAAAGCTGACTTTCCAGTCTTGCAAAGAGAAATAAAACATGGAAGTTACATAAAAATGGTCAGTCTGTATACAGGGCTGGCCACGGGAAATAAAAGAAAATGAAATGGAGGGTATCTCAGGAGGAGCTGAACATGTGTTGACCTATCATTATCTGAAGCATCATAATAACTGATACAACTGCTTCACTGGTACAACCAAAAAAAGTGCTTCTGAGAAAGGACAGAACTTCACCAATACCATTTTCCCCTTGTCCCTGCCCTGTGGTCAGTTGCAGACACAGAAATGTACCATGGCAGGATGCCTGGTACACTGCCTGCACTTTCTCCTTGCAGCAAACACCGAAACCAGGGCAATGGTGTCTGAGTTCCAAATGCCAGGTTTTATAAGAACCAGAATTAGAACAATGAACCTTCAAATAAGGAAATCTGGAAAGAAAACAAACTCTCTCATACTTTCACCCTCTTAGCCCGCATTGCAGTCACAGCTGCTTGGATGCTGCCTGCCTCGGCACAGCCTTGTGGCACTCTACAGGAGTCTCCATCTGGTCTAGAGTGCAGCAGCCTTAGCAGTGCAAACTGCTGGCCAACGACAACCTCCTACAGGAACAGTGAGGCATATGAAATGATAAACAACAAAAAAATCGCATATGCTATTGTTTCCAATACATCACATAGCTTAGAAACCCAATTTTGGCCTCTAATTCTGGAGACTCATTAACATCTTTGGGACATAGCTCACTCTACAGAAATGCTTTCAATCAGCAAAGACACCTAAAAGGTTCGAGGCAGGGCTCCGAACGTCAATACCTACTACTGAAGAACAAGAGGCAACACCAGACTGCAACACTTTGAGGTACCAATACTAGATGAGAGAGAAGTTATCAGGTGCTATAATAAGCTAGTGAGACGATGCAAACTGTCAGTAAGAAAGCTACAGCATAAGAAAATGAACTTGTTGGTCCTTAGGTGCTCTTCTCCCCATAAGTAAAAGGAAACCATAGAGATTTTTTCAGTTCAACAACCACCACAGGTATTCTCAGCACAAAAGAGAGGCAGAATTGACACTGTGGACCCCATCCAGCTCCTAAGAGAAGATGAGGACATATTTCAAGAATCAGACACCAACCTGAACTCAGAAATGAATACATCTTTCGTATTTTCTTTAGATACAACCTGTGACACTCCTGAAAATCTCTTTGAAATCCTTCAGTAGATACCACTGGGTTTGAATGATCTGCACATCGTTTTGGGGACTGAAGTGCTCCACAGTAAACTGAATCACATTTTAGAGAGACTTTCAGGCTTAAAGTCGAAGTTTACAGCAGCAGAAGGAGATTGACAGATAAAGGCAATCAACAACCATGAATCCAGCAATTCAGAAACTCCTAAAACGCGTCAAAGACAAAATTTCAGGATGGACATAATGAAGATAAAGCAGAAGCAGCCTATCAACATCTATGCCAGGCATGTACTGAGCACCGAGGAATTACAACTTGACCCTGAAAAACAAAGAACAGAGCATATGAATGAAGTACAGTGCCTGCCAGAGAAAAAGAATGCAGACCTGATCTGAGCAAAGCATTAGGTGTAACATACAATAAACACATGAAGCAACTAAGGTTACAGAGAGAGATTCAAAAGATGCCCAGGAGCAGCACCATACAAAGCCTTGGCTAAGACAGCCCTTCTAGACATAAAAAGCTGAGCTCATACAGAAAAGGATCTGACTTTACTCCCCAGAAGGTTAATTCCATCAGTGCGGGGAGCAAACATGCAATCTGATGACAAATCATCAGGAAACATCATGAGGAAACCAGATCATGAGGCAATCCAGATCTTGCAGTGGGATGACCACTTGCACACTCCACTTCCACCCTACAAGAAATAAGGACGTGGTTAAAATAGGCATGGGGTTTACCACTGTCAAGGTTTGGCCTTGGTGGTACAGAAAGTATTCGGTATACTCCACAAAGCAGAGAGTTACCCAAATGCCATGAATGAGCTTCTCCCTGTAAGGAAAAAAAAAAATCACCTTCCTCTTTCTAAAGCTTGTAGAAGACACAGGCATCTTTCATGACCATACATTGAAGTCTACCAAGTTGTTAAAAATTCTACCTTATTGTTCCTCAAGACCTCCATACAAAGGGCCTCATAGTCCTTGCAGTTTATAATAGCTGTATTTGTCACTGGATTGGAATGTGGATCCCATTAGAAGTCTTGGGACAGCTCAGAATCTCATAGAGAGCAAAGGCCTGGAAGATTCTGCCAATAACTCCAATCTGAGCTATTCAAAGAAAGATGGTTTGGAAGATGGTCTTGCAGACCTCAGTCACTGCTCTCCCTCAGTGGACTTGTCCATTCCAAACTGATTACCCAGTGAGAAGCAGTAGGTGCAAGACTTCACAAGGCTGTGTCCACTCTTTTAAACATGAGTATTTTTGTGTGATGATAGAGAAATCCCCATGCCTGCTCACAACCAAGAGCCTCAACTCTGTCTCTTTCAATCTGAAAGTTCTGCATTCGTTACTGGCCATCCAGCATCTTACAGGTGATGCTGTCCCATCAGTTTGACCTCAACTCCTGCGTCCATAACTATTGGCTTCTCATGGAAAGAGCAGATTCAGTAGAAAAACCATTCCGAGTGCTTTTTTTCTCCCAAAACAGTTGGATCAGGAAGGTGGGCATCTCTTCATGGAAGGATAGTCTCTCTTTGAGAATAGTCTCTCCAGTTGCAGGTGCAAGCTTAAGTCTACTATTCCCACCATTACAGCCTCTTGGAGCGGATAGTGTGGGATGGGATAAAAATATGTAAGACAGTGCCACGCTTGACCTGCAGTCAAAGAAGGAAAGATTTGTGAGATGGCTTTCTTTTGCACAACTTTGAACTACATGTATAGAGGGGGTGTCCAACCCAGGAAGCCAGACTAAACTAGTCAAAAAAACCCCCAAAATAAAAATCTCACTTGGATATACTGGAGATGTAAGTAGCCTCAGAACATGCTCCTTCAACAAACTAACCTGATCTTACTTTGCAAAAGTATTTGTCAATGTAGATACAACATATATGATACAGTGAGATGCCTCAGAGAAACAGGTGATCCAGATACTCAGATGCATAAGCTGAAATGAATATGAGCATATATTAATTATAAAAATATATATATATATCCATCTTCATTAGTTCACAACCGTTCTGAGGAACAGGAAAAAATCTCACAAGGATACATTGAGCTCCCTTGCACCCAGCCTTGATGTACCAAAATTTATCAAGTGAAACACTAAATAACTTTAATGGGTTTTTTTGGCCGGGATATAAAACCATGCATGCCTGCTGAAAGCAGCGAGTATTACTGCTGAGAAGCAATTACTCTTCTGAATAGACCCATGCCCATGGGATTTGATGACAGTGTTTCACAAGTGATTAAGTGGGTATCCCAGAATATTTTATGCCATCATCACACGCAAGTACCCTATGGACAATTGCTAGACCTTCTAGGGAGAAACTCCTAGCACTGTTGGCTGAAAAGTGCGTGATTTCTGTGCAACAGTTGAAACAAATGATATTGACCAGAAATTGCTGAAAAAAACCTGCATTATCAGCTTCTGGTTAATCTTTCAGAAATCATGACTATTTGATGTGAGACAAGTAAAAAATTGCCAGAGACTGAATCACAGGAAAGATAGAAATAGCTACTGAAAAGCATGAAGAAACTCTTCTCAGTAAGCTAGGAACATTGTATGGACAACAAAGGGCCCAGGGCGATAGACGTCAAGGTTTATAATGGGAAAGAAGAGCTCAAGGAAGGAATGGCAGACTAGTAACAAGAGCCCACCAAAACAGAAGTGAAGTGAAACGTGGGACAGAAGTAGTGCAGGGGCTTACGTGTGGAAATAGCAGGAATCCAAGAAAAACAGAATAGGAAAAAGAGCCTGTAACTGTGGATGCTGCTTTACTTCCCCAGCAAGAGTTTAAATCTCTAGCGTATTAGGTAACATGTATACGTGTAAGTATATAGAATATTTGAAGAGAAAATATTTTTGGTTTATAGGCAATGATGTTAATGAGGATGTGTGAACCTTTAGTCCCTGCTGTTGCCAGGAAGCAGACAACGTGTCTCACCTCTACTAGGTCTCTGACCAAGCAAGGCACAAACAATTATGCAAACAGCTAAATGAGCGCACTTGCATAAGTATTAACTGATTATACACTGCTGTTTATTACATATTGGACAATCAGGTCACAGCACTGAAATTTTGATAGGTATATGACGAAATGAGGAACAAAGTTTATTCTCTAGAACAGTCATTTTGCAAAACAGAAAGAAATGCTAGGAACAGTCTTGACAATGTACTGATGAGATAATTCAGTGTGGATGTAGTTTAGTACCAGCATCCTTAACACAGAGGCTTTTCCTTGTGAGGCTGTAATCAGGAGGATCGAGTTGGTTGTCACCTGTGACTAGATGACGTGAGAGCAAATACGCTGAGGGGCCTTGTGCTAAGACCTCTGGATATTTTTCTTTGGTATCCGATACATTTCTCTTTGTAAAAGGTTTGAGTTCATTCAGGTGTTACCATCATTAACAGTTGTCGTTAGTAGTTATTGCTCCATGGCACCACCTACAGCTTTCCCAGCATCACTAAGAGGCCTCATCTTCCCACTTGCCTTCCAGCTCTCACACTCCTAGAGCAAACCCATGGCACCAAAGGAGCATCTGGTAACACATATTTACACAAGTTAACGAGTAGCTCATGCTATAGACATGTACTCCCTGACGGATGGATGTAACAAGACAGCCATACAGCAGAGTCTGATCCTTCATCTTTGGCCCATACTTGATACTGTCTTGGAACGATGGCTAGACAGCCCCTGCTTAAAAAAGCAAAAATGGAGGGACTGTAAACTTTGCCGATGTATTGATAGGTCCATAAATTGTTCATACAGGCCCTTTGCTCAAGCATTTGCTAAAGCAGGCCTCAAACTGTGACCAACACTGGTAACTCACACAAGCAGAAATATGCTAATGAGGTATGGAAACAAATACAATGGGGCCAGATTTGTCAGTCAAAGGATGACCTAAGTAGTATTTGATGACAACAGTAGTGTAACAGTATTCAAAAACGATGTTGTCTTTGCTGTGAAGTTCTCATCAAAATGTTTAATGCACTCACCGAGGGGAGCTGCTCCAGAGCCAGCATGATCCGCAGCAGAACAGGAGGTCTTGGCACACAGGAGGGGTTCCTGAGGCAGGGAAACGCCAGGGCGGTGGAGAGACCCACCAGGAGCCAGCAGCTCCCACGGGAGATGCTGAGGAGGCCAGGGTGTTGTAAGAGCAACAGTGACTATCCACATACCTATAAAAAGCAGCCTGGGGAGCGCAAGAGACCAGAAGCACGAGCAACCAGAGCATGGCACATAGCCAGGGCGTGGAGCAGCAGTTTGCACGTCAGTTCACGTGGAAGAACATGCAGGAAGGGTGTCATCACCCTACCAGCTCAAGGGGTGAGTTCAACTGGTGGTTATCACCATCTCAGAAGGAGCTTAGCGTTGGTATCCACCTGGTGGAAATCCATGTCCTCTGCACTTAGAATCATAGAATCACAGAATGTGTTGGGTTGGAAGGGACCTTTAAAGGTTATCTAGTCCAACCCCCCTGCAGTAAGCAGGGACATCTTCAACTAGATCAGATTGCTCAGAGCCTCATCAAGCCTGGCCTTGAACGTCTCCAGGGATGGGGCATCCACCACCTCTCTGGGCAACCTGTTCCAGTGTCTCATCACCCTCACTGTAAAGAACTTCTTCCTAATGTCTAATCTAAACTTACCCTGCTCTAGTTTAAAACCACTGCCCCTCGTCCTATCGCTACATGCCCTTGCAAACAGCCCCTCCCCAGCTTTCTTAGAGGCCCCCTTCAGGTACTGGAAGGCTGCAATAAGGTCTTCCTGGAGACTTCTCTTCTCCAGGCTGAACAACCCCAACTCTCTCAGCCTGTCCTCATAGCAGAGGTGCTCCAGCACTCGGATCATCTTCATGGCCCTCCTCTGGACTCGCTCCAACAGGTCCATGTCTTTCTTGTGCTGAGGACTCCAGAGCTGGACACAGTACTCCAGGCGGAGTCTCACAAGAGCAGAGTAGAGGGGGAGAATCACCTCTCTGGATCTGCTGGCCACGGTTCTTTTGATGCAGCCCAGGATGCAATTGGCGTTCTGGGCTGCAAGTGCACATTGCTGGCTCATGTCCAGCTTTTCATCCACCAGTATCCCCAAGTCCTTTTCCGCAGGGCTGCTCTCTGTCACGTCACCCCCCAGCCTGTATTGATAATGAGGATTGTCCCGACCCAAGTTCAAGACCTTCCACTTGGCCTTGTTGAACTTCATGAGGTTTGCATGGGCCCACCTGTCTAGCTCGTCCAGGTCCCTCTGGATGATATCCTGTCCCTCTGGCACATCGACCGCACCACTCAGCTTGGTGTCATCGGCAAACTTGCTGAGGGTGCTCCCGATCCCACTGTCTGTATCATTGATGAAGATATTGAACAGCACCGGTCCCAGTACAGATCCCTGAGGTACACCACTTGTCACCCCTCTCCATCTGGACATCAAGTCATTGACCACTACCCTCTGGATGCGACCATCCAGCCAGCTCCTTATCCACCAAACAGTCCACCTATCAAATCCTTGCCAGAATGGATGTGGCAACCCAGACAGTGCTCCCATGAAAACATGCAGCTCTCCAGGTCTCAGCCTCCAGGGAGTGCCAGAGTCTTTCGCTGGTACCAGATGGCAGTAGTGAGAACAGCAGTGTGAGGTGTGACCAGGTGGACGATCTGCTCAGCCTGGTGGCAGATCTATGAGAAGACGTAGAAAGGTTAAGGAGCACTGGGGAGTCTGAGAAAGAGATAGACTGGTGGAACCATGCTCTGCCCTCCCTGAGACAGAAACGGGAACAGCCACCAGAAACAAACCAAGATCAAATGGATCCTGTACCCTCCTGCCACTAGGCTGAAGGCAGTGGCTTAAAGGAAAGGAGTCAATGGAGGCAAGTCCACGCTCAGGGGTGTAGGCGAACCCCCTCTTTGCCCACCTCACCTTCCCAGGTCCCTCTGTACAACATGTATGAGGCTCTGGATGTGGAATGCCAGTCAATGGATGATGTGGATGATGGTACATCTACACCAGAGGTGTTGCCAGGGTTAGAAAGTCCTACACACCATATCATGACCACCTCCATGAGGAAGAAAAGACAGGTTATAGTTCTAGGTGACTCCCTTCTAAGGGGAACAGAGGGTCCAGTACTCTGAACAGACTCTCCTCTTAGGGAAGTCTGCTGCCTCCCTGGGGCCCACATTAATGACATCACTTCCTAGCCTAGTATGGCCCTCGGACTATTACCCATTAATGTTCTTCCCTATGGGCGGTGATGAAGCCTCAACACATAGTCCAAGGGTGACCAAAAGAGAACTTCAGGGCATTGGAAGATGGTTGATAAGGGAATCTGGAGCAAAGGTTATTTTTTCCTCTCTCCTTCCAGTTGAAGGCAGCAACAATGGACGAAACAGACGGACACAGTCTATTAATACATGTCTCCATGGGTGGTGTCACCACCACAATTTTGGATTTTTCGATAATGGGATGGCCTAGATGCCAACAGGCTTGCTGGCACCTGATGGGATTCACCTTTCTCAAAAGGAGAAAAGGGTCTGCTCACGAGCTAGTGGGGCTCATTGACAGGGCTTGAAACTAGACTTGAAGGGGGTGGGGGATCATAGAATCATAGAACAGTTTAGGTTGGAAGGGACCTTTAAAGGTCATCTAGTCCAGCCCCCCTGCAATGAGCAGGGACATCTTCAACTAGATCATGTTGCTCAGAGCCCTGTCCAACCTGACCTTGAATGTTTCCAAGGATGGGGCATTTGGGCCTGCCTGTCCAGAAAGTAAAGGCTTATTGGTAGATAAGTGATAATGGCTCATGCATTTTGATTCCAGTTTGTCCTCGGGAATAATTGGTGAGGTTTTTAAGAGATACGGGAGCGCAAATTTCAATAAGATGCCAAGAAGCTGAGCATGTGGTCCAGACAGCAAAGAGTTAAAACTACCAGTGTGAACAGAGCGACTGTTGTGTGCGGAACTGCCAAGGTCAATTTATGGCTCCTGGGCAAGAAACGCTTATCACATACTTGCTTTGCAATTAAAGATCATCATGAAAATATTTTAGGTTTTGATGTTTTAAACAGCTGAACCTGGTGCCTGCCGAATGGCAGTGTGTGTTCCTTCAGCTCAAACATTGACCCCAGCCCCAACAGACAGCGGGTGGCTGCAGTGCGGGTGTTCCACGCAGCCCCACACTCCCTGATTCAAAGACCATCAACGTACTGCAATGTCCGATTTCTGCTGCATCACGAAATGGAATTTCTGAAGTCATAGCTGATTTGGAGAAATTACAAATTATCTCCAGAACCCACTCCCCATATAACTCATCTGTCTGTCCCATTCAGAAACCAGGTGGAAGGTGGCATTTAACAGTTGATGATTGGCACCTAAATGCTAATATATGGATGGCGGCGCTAGATGTAGGTTCTTTATGGTTCCCTTGAAGGAGGAGGATAAAGAGAAGTTTGCTTTCACTTGGGAGGGAATACAATGTACCTTTAACAGACTCCCACAGGGATACAAACATTTACCCACTATTGCTCATGCTGCACTTGCTGAACTTTTACAGACAGTCTCAATCCCCCAAAATGTGCAACTGTACCAATATACAGATGATACTCTGATTGGAGGAACTTCACCTGAGATAGTGGGGCAAGTGGCAGCAGCAGCGTGGCAAACACTAAATAAAGCAGAAATTGAAATTCCACATGGAAAATATCAGGGACCAAGTAAAGAAGTAAAATGTTTAGGTACTTGTTGGATAGTGGGCAGTGCTGTGATTCCTCCAGATACCTTAAGAAAAATGCAAGAGCTGTGAATGCCCCAATCAAGGAAGAAACTAATGGGAACTTTAGTATATTGGAAGAAGCACATGCCTGGATTTTCTATCATTTCCCGTCCATTATACTCAGTCTTGCAGAAAAGGCAAATCCTGTGAGTGGAAATTAGAACCTAACAAGACAGTAAAAACTCTAATAGAAGAACTAAAAACGTATCAGTCATGGGACCAGTGCACCCCCACAACCCAATTATAGCCAAATGGGGTTTAGCAGAACATACTGCTTACTGTAACCTGTTCCAAACTGGCTCAGATGAGGCCAAAAAGCCCTTTACTGCTTAGGTCAACTGCATTTAAAGAAACAGAACAACGACACTGTGAATGGGAAAAGGGACATTTATCTTTAGTTCAAGCAGTTAAAAAATGTAGAGAAAATACATCAGGGACAACCTGTACAAACTAGAGGACCATTTAATTTACTAGAAGCAATCCTTAAGGGGACTGCTTCTCTACAAGGAGTTGCACAAAACCCCACTATCAGAAAAGGGTATGCCTACCTAACAGGAGTTGCAGAAAATATGCAATTAACTGAAGGACACAGTAAGGTCTCCAAATTGCAGATGCCCATAAACACAGACCCTTTAGCGTTACAACAACCTTCACCCATTCTGGATGCACTGCCCCTCACTGAGGGTGGACCAACAGAAAACATTTAGTTTATGTATGCATCAGCAAAAATGATAAACAGTAAATGGCAATATAAGGCCATTGCGTTAGATATTACCACCAGCAAACAAGTAATAGAAATAAGTGTACAATGGATTTTTCTTTCTTTGTAACAGGGTAAGCTGTTCAAATTTTCCCTGCTGAAACAAGTCTCTATTTTCTCTTGCAGCATCCCGCAGGATGGCAAACAGAAATGTGTTCACGTTACTCTCCCAAGCCCTAACAATGCTGCTTACACCCACTGCGGTCTTCTCTATTAGCATTGGGAACTAACCAATGGCTCTTATCAGATACCCTGCCTTAGTGGGAAAGAATTAATGAAAGGGACCACCAGTTGATTGTGGATGCACTTGGTGCAGCCCAAAATAATGTTTCTCTAGCTCTTAGTTGTATCCAAGCTCAGCTGTGGATGCAATATACAGTAGTGGCAATTATACGAGAAAGTGAAGAGGGCACCTTACCCACTGAAATCTGAAATGTAATCTAGGATAATGTAACTGAATTTGAAAGGGAATTCCAATCCTGTGGTATTTAGGAAATTTTACTTATGACCTCATCAACAATAAGGCTACAGCTTTTGTGCTAACAATACACAATGCTTCAGTATACGCCATGTACCCAATCATTGCGCTAGGGTTAAATCACAATGGACTTATACTGTATCTGTTAGAACACAGAGTGTGGGCCCAACGAAACAGAAACAAATGGCAGAATAGTTATGCTAATGTATGCGTTGTACAGGAACAACGAGGATTTATTTGTGAGAGTAACACCGTCAAAGTCCAAGACGTTTGCCTTGACACTGAACAAAATGTTTCTCATTTTGAAATACATCCCAATGAAACCCCTGAAACTGTACTTGTATATATTGGAAAAGGACATGTTTGTATGAGAACACTTTGTGATTTTGCATTCATAGATAACATTACTGGAGATACAAGTAATCACTCAAATATTTGTGTTTGTAACTTTAGTAAAGTTATGGGATGTGACTTCCATTATTCAGCGCCTAGTACGTCTTACCAATTGCTACAATCTAATTATACACTGAGTCAAGATTTATTGTCTATCCCCATCGGCACGAATCTTACATTGGTGAAGAAACTACTACAACACAATAACCTGTATCAGCTGCTAGAATGAGTCCAAAACAATGGACACAAAACTCTAATCACCATTCAGCATGATACAGAAGAGATACACTGTGCCTTGGAAAGAGTGAAGAAAGATGGAGAACACCATTGGTGGAAAACTCTTCTTGGATGGTCACTGACAGCACCAGGAATTTTTAATCTCATGCTTCACCCAATTGTGATTTTACTAACTCTAACATTAATGTGTCTATTGCTTATAATCATATTATATATAAAGGTTTGATACATAATAAAACAAATAACCCAACTCCAACCATCCAAAACATACAAGCTAATACATCGCAAATAGCAACACCTCACTATCTACTCACTGTGGACCTGTAAGCGCATAAATTATCAATATACTGTTGTGAAAGAATAAGGGGTAGTAGTTTTAAACTAAAAGAGGGGAGGATTTAGATTAGATAGAAGGAAGAAACTTTTTGCAATGAGGGTGGTGAAACACTGGAACAGGTTGCCCAGAGAGGCGGTAGATGCCCCATCCCTGGAAACATTCAAGGTCAGGTTGGACGGGGCTCTGAGCAATCTGGTCTAGTTGAAGATGTCCCTGCTCATTGCAGGATGGGGGTGGACTAGATGACCTTTAAAGGTCCCTTCCAACTCAAACTATTCTATGGTTCTATGATTTGTATGAATAAAGGTAAAGAAGTCTGTATTTCCTCCTACAGAGATAGGGAGTCTGATACAACTTTATTTTGCTGAATAGAGGATAATTTACAGAAAAAGGAACAGGAAAGGGTATCAAGGCTCAGCACACAGTGTCCAGAGGGACTTCCAGCTGGCAATCACAGTGGGTAGGATGCTTATGAAGTCCAAAGCTAATAGAAGTAGTAAGGCAGATATTGCTGCAATAGTTGTCACAAATCTAATCTAACTCTGTTGCAAAATGTGTGGGGAAGGCAAGTATGGGGAGCAGATTAACTGCAAGGTTCAGAGAGTAACCTAGGACAAAGCTGTAATTGAGATGCGTATTTGTTGTCAGCTTTGTTTGATCTTGCTGATGATGAAAGAGACAATCCTGCCCTTCCCAGCTTCTTGGAGCATAAAATTCTATCCCAGTCTTTTTGTCAACACTAGCAACTACATAGCTATGTGGTAGGAGCACATTGTTTATTAAGCTGAAAACTAATACTTATGCTGAAGGCTAGTTTTCACCTACATCAGTCAGCTGATCCCATACAGTCTCACCATCATCCTGTTGATAACGAAAGGGTCCTTTCATGACTTTTTTGCAAGCTTTGACCCACTTAAACCAGTTGGAAAGGTTCATGCTGAGATTTACATTCAAACCTTGGGGTTGTTTATGTGGGGACTCTCCCCTCTTTCTCTGTGCTGTTTATGGGGACTCATCTGTGCTAACATAATGAAGTAATTTGCCCTTAAGAATTATTTTACAAATCTTACTTAAACAAAAAACCTGTAGAGTCTGTCTTACTGGTTTGAAAGACACATTGAAAGACAACTGCGTCCAGCTCTGGGGGTCCCAACATAAGAAGGACATGGACCTGTTGGAGTGGGTCCAGAGGAGGGCCATGAAGATGATCACAGGGCTGGAGCACCTCTCCTATGAAAACAGACTGAGAGTTGGGATTGTTCAGCCTGGAGAAGAGAAGGTTCTGGGGACACCTTATAGCAGCCTTCCAGTACCTAAATGGGGCCTACAGGAAGGATGGGGAGGGACTCTGTATCAGGGAGTGGAGTGATAGGATGAGGGGTAACAGGTTTAAACTGAAAGAGGGTAGATTTAGATTAGATATTAGGAAGAAATTTACTCTGAGGGTGGTGAGGCACTGGAACAGGTTGCCCAGAGAAGCTGTGGATGCCCCATCCCTGGAAGTGTTCAAGGCCAGGCTGGATGGGGCTTTGAGCAGCCTGGTCTAGTGGGAGGTGTCCCTGCCCATGGCAGGGGGGTTGGAACTAGATTACCTTTAAGGTCCCTTCCAACACAAACCATTCTATGATTCTATGATTCAGCTGATCTAATTTTCATACAGGAAAAAAAAAATATAAGCCACACACAAGAAATAATTATTGCATAAATAATCGTCTGCATACATTCAGCAGAATCTGGATTTATTTCAAATCTAAGCATATCTGGTTAGAGAAATGTCATTTTTTTTCTTTGTCTTTTCTTTTTTACAAGACAGCAGTTAAAAAAAATAGATTATTTCTTAAGTGCCTTTATCTTTCCACTACTTCCATCTATTTGCCTTATACCTAATATCTGACTTAGACCCTATTAAAATGAAGTAAGGATATATAAGAATTCCTCCGCATAATTAAGATTTTTGTAAAGTTTTCAGGAGAAACAAGTTTTTATTTTATTACCTATAAATTTTAAATTAGATATGTGATCTGATTAATTAATGGCAGAGAAAATCTGCTTGAGAGTGTTCAGAGTCAAAAAGAATGTTTCTTTGTTGAACTGTTGGCAAAGATATGGCTCTGTGTGAGAAAAAAACAACCACTGAAATATTCCCTGGGGGAGAGCACATTCTTTTACTCTCTTCACATTTAGAATAAGCTGAAAATAAAACGCTAGTTTTATAAAGAGCTGTATAAAACATTAAAAGGACAATCAGATAAATGACAGAGTAATTTAGGTTGAAAGGGACCTCTAGAGATCATATAGTCAAAGCCCTGCCTCATTGAGTTTTGTGTAAAGAAACACTGAGTGCTTGCAGCTGTTTTGATATTTCCCAAATGAACACATATTCTATAGAGCAATGAGTCTTTGTGAACTGCAGGAGTGTGGTCTTTGCCAGCTGGGCAGTCCAGGACCAGAGAGGCTTCTCAGATATCTGGGCACTTGTAAATCTAACATACTAGACACATCCCATTCACGCTTCCATGGCTTAACTTGCCTACAGGTTCTGGAAGCCAGGCAAAAAGCAACCCTATCCCTAGACAGCTGTCTACTCACTGAATTTAGGTTTAAGGTAGTCCACTCACCAGCCCAATATGCGCAGAAGTGAACTAGGGAGCCTGGGAGTCAAACGATCCACTTCTCGGGTAGGTATGGAGTCTGCTATTAAAGCCGCTGGATTGCTTGCAGCCAGGCAGGCATATGAGACACCTGGCTGGGAACATGGAAGCCTTAACAAGTCAGGGTATCGACAACTTGATATCTGCAAACCTGCAATAACAGAGCTGGCAGGCTGTAAGACAGGCAATGTCATTCTCTACCAATTTTATCTTCACAACAAAAATGCAGTTTGTGCAGCCTATGGACACCAGCACGTCTCAGCAACCTCAACATTGTGATCCACTTGGAATTTTGTCTTTCTGCAGCTGTATCA
The DNA here is from genome assembly GCF_028500815.1 of Rissa tridactyla. Taxonomy (NCBI): domain Eukaryota; kingdom Metazoa; phylum Chordata; class Aves; order Charadriiformes; family Laridae; genus Rissa; species Rissa tridactyla. The sequence continues at coordinate 144,393,352 of NC_071467.1, read as the reverse complement.
GTACCTTACACATTACTGCATCACACTGCATCACACACAATTGTTCACATTCATCATTCACATCATCATTCATAAATGCAAAAAAGTATATTTTCAAGGATGGGTACTTAGGCTTTTTGGAAAATAATAGGGTCATAAAGAGGTGTCCAGTTAGAGAGAAAGTACATCTGTAACATGCATCATAATATTCATTACAGTTTTTTTAGGACTATGGACTCATATCCATGAAAGTTTTCCTACTCAGGGAAAAGCAATGGTGTGATCTTGCATTTAGGAGACAGCAAAATGAATAAACCACAGGAAAAAACTCTGCAGGAAACCATGTCTCAGTAGCTCCCGAGTTCAGGAAAATACTGGTCTTTGCTTCTTGAAAAATAAAGACTAAGGTATAATGACAAAGGTCATTATACCTGGACACTATAAAGTAATGGAGAAAATATGGAGTCTACTCAACTTTTTTCTCCATTGGTCATATTTTTCCCAGCAATGTATCACTCATGGCTACATTGTTAGCAGACTATGCTCCAAATAGGTTAATATCACTGCTAACATCTAAAAGCTGCTGCTGAAAAAAAAAATTGAAAATATATATATGTGTGTGTGTGTGTCTTTACCAAGTAAAATTCTGTTCTCCAGAAGGCTGTCTACCCATCCCTTCGCATAGACTTGAAAAAAAAAATGTAGGAAATTACAGAGAAACTTATTTGTGGAAGTCTTGCAGCTGATGTGCTCACAGCATCAGTAATGCAAAATTACTGAAATAAATATTAAAGTCACACAACACACATTCCCAGTTTTACTACCTGGACCTTCCAGGGTGTTGAAACTGCAAATATAAAGGCCACGTGGATGCTTCAAAGGTGAACATGACAAGGAGCAAGATAACCTCTCTTCCTTTCCTACTGTTTCTGCTGTCGGCCTAGTTCTGCTATGGCACAGATGCATAACCTTTGCTCAGATTTTTGAGGAAATTGGTAAGCTGAGAGAAAGAGCTATGAGGAAGTCCGCATAGCATAGAGCCGTGAAATGTAAGAAGGGTAAAATCAAAGATAAAGGTAAAGACTGCTGAGATGGGGCCAGGCAGCAGCTCAAGGATCAAGAGGAAGGGCATCAAACTGGAAAGATGATAACATCTCAAGGGCAACAATGAGGAGGAAGATTGCATCATCAAGCACCTGCTACAGGGATGAGTGAAAACTGAACCTTTTCCATCTGACTAGCAAAGCCTCTATAGGTGGTTAACATACTAATACTAATTTAGTAGGTCATTAATCCCAGCTATCTTTTGTGCATGTTAACCAAAAAGTAACTGCTTTACATATAACTGCGTATAGCAAAAACTGGCTAAACAAAGTGGCCCAGAGAAGGAGAGATAGTGAGATAGGTAACGAGAAGCCATTTCGGCAGCAAAGGTATGTAGCATCAGGGAAGCAACGAGAAGGCGCCACTGCTGCTGGTGGAAAGAGCAAATAAGTCAAGGAACAAAACCCTTACACATAAACCAGGAGCGATAATGCAGTATAGCGATGCTGACATTTTGCTCTGAGCACGTCACAGAAAATATTTTAAAATTGATGCCAAGGCCAGGAAGAAAGTGAAGAAAGGAGACGAGGGGATCCCTATTATGCCATCTTCCATCCTTAATCTTCCTGCTCTAATAATGTACAGAGGTAGATAATAATCTTTCTTTTTTGGAACAGCAGAAGAGTAGGATTAATTCATCAGGTGAACAGTTTATTTTATCTACTTTGCTTTCACAGTGCCTATGCTAGGTGTGCTCCTGTGCAAGTACAATGGTGAAGAACAATGCAAAAAAACCCCCCAAAACTTCCTAGTTCCATCTCTACAGTCTGAACAGGGCATTAGAATATCTTGGTGTTATCTAAAATGTGTGGATAGAAAATTTTTGGCTAAGCCCAACTTAGCCAGAGCAATTCCCATAGCTACAACTAAAGACTTTGAAGCAACATTTAAAAAAAATGCCATTTGTGATACAGAATATGAAATAGTAGTCTTTCTGATTTCCCAGTTATCAATGTTTCAGCGGCAAGAATAATAGAAAGATTGTAGGATTGCAAGTTTGATAGTGTTTTCTACCACATGCTGAATTTGCTACACTCATTCAAAGCTAGACTTACAGCTCTGAACTGAAAGCTGAACAAAACCTTAAAATCACTTAGAAGTAGCAACTATTACTACAAAGCCCTTGTTAAACAGCATTATTTTTTTTTTGAAGAATCATATTATAACTTTGTTCCTTTGCACAGGCTACTAATTAGATTTTTGGATGAAGACGTGATTGCCCTTGATTTTAATCTCTGAGCTACCTTTGGACCTACCTGGGAACAGTGAGAAGGATCAAGCAAATGTTTAGTATTAAAAACCAACATGTGACAGGAACCTTGGATGAAAGCGAGGGCCACAGGGAGCTGAAGTCTACAGTCCCCACAAGGGAAGAGGGAGCCACAGGAGGTTGTGGTCCTCATACAGCCTATAGTAGCAAAGACAACTGGAGCCCCATAGGGATGGAAGCGAGTAGTAGGGTCTGGAATTTGGTCAGAGTTATACAGCGTTTCTGTAGAGGTCCAGAGTCTCTGCCTGGAGGCAGTGATGGCAGGCATCGAGCTACATCCTTAGCCTGATCCAAACCTTCTACCTCATGTAGACTCTTGCATAATGCAGACAGCCTGACACACACCTCATTCTCCTGCCCTGATGCTACACTCATTCAAAGCTAGACTTACGTCACATCAAACTGCTCGTAGTACTACTTCAAGGCCTACCTGAGCTGCCAGACTTTCGTCAGGAACTCCTCGGGGCTTGGGAGCTCTTCAGTGCAGCCAGATCCCCCAGCGACAGTGGTAGAGGGGGAAATCTCTGGGCTGAGCCATAGCTCTCCATCACACATCACCCAGGTATACAGGCAGGTGGCAGAGACCCCTTCGGCGTGCACAAGGGCAGTACTGGCAGGTGTCTCTGTTAGCAGAGACCTCATTAACCATGGCAAGTGGGGCTGGGTCGGCTTCAGGTGTCTTTCCTACTGCAAGTGGTGTTTCCCCGTGTGGTGAAGCGTTTGCTCCAGGAGGTGAGGACTGCTCCAAGCCCTGGTCTCACTGGATTGTGGGTGGGTTGTGCTTCCCCGACTCGTGTGGGGCTGCAAGCACACTCCACAAGCCTCCCTGCCACACACCGTTTTAGCACAGAAACCTACCGGTCTGGCCACGGAAACGTCCTTGCAGACCCCTGAGCTCCTCCCCACCTGCAAAGCAGTAGGGCCACTTACCCCCGGGCCAGGAGCCCCCCAGGGCTCGTAGATGGGCTCAGGCTCACTGCGGATGCCGCCGGGGCTACAAGCACAGCCCGCGGGGCACATCAGCTGGCGAGGGGCCCTACCGTGGTAGGGCACACACCGGGACAGCCCTCCGCACCGCCCCGGCTGCGCTTCCCCCCGCCCCATGACCGTTTACTCACACCTCCCTCCGGGGCCCGCCCAGGCCGTGCGAGGCCTCTCTCTGCTCCCGCCCCCGAAGCCCCGCAAAGACACGGCCGCCGCCGCCCCGCCCGGCTTCCGGGGCTCGCCTAGAAGTGGGGCAGAGGTGAAGGCAGGCAGCGAGCCGGCTGAGGCGGCGGCGGGCCCGTCCCGACCAGGGTAAGCGGCGCCCCGCGCCCGCCTCTTTCCTCGGCCGGGTTGTGGGCGGCGGCGGGGCAGAGGGTCGTGCGGACGGCTCAGCTCGGCTGTCTCCTCACTCCCCAGCCCCGTTCACCCACGCCTCTCCGGGGCAGTGCCCCGCTGCGGGCCTGGAGCTGCCGTAAGCGCTGCCGTGGTGCCCCCCCCCTGCTGGGCCCCGGGCCGCTGTTCTGCCGGGCGGGGAGCGCTGGGGTAGACGGGCACGGCCGGGGCTCGGGCGGGGAGCGCTGGGGTAGAGGGGCTCGGGCGGGGAGCGCTGGGGTAGGGGGGCACGGCCGGGGCTCGGTCAGGGGCGGCTCCTCTTCGGCGTTCCTGCGGCTCCGGGGGCCCGGTCGAGGGGCTGCGTGATGGCGGCCGCCAGCCGAGCCGGGCCGGGCGGGGGCCGCCGGGAGTTGTGTGTGTGATTTTTTCCCCCCCCCCTCCTTTCCCAATTCTCCGGTGTCAGTTTGGGGGGTGTCCCCGGGCTGTGCCTCGGGACAGAAAATCAGCAGGCCTCGGGCCTGTTAGTGTGGGTATGTGCGGGGACAGCACCAGCAGCCGCCTGGTCCTGGCTTCCCCCTGTTGTGCGTGTGCCTCCTGCGGCTGCAGGCCGGAGAGAAACCCTCGGTCCCGGCTTTGTCAGCGGGCGCTTCCACCATAGGTGTCTTCCACCGAGTAGATGGCTGGGGAGGAAAAGAAAAGAGTGTGGGGAGATACAGCACCTCACTCAAACTTCTCCCTCGTTAACGGGTTGTCGATGTTGTGCTGCAGATCTGCATCATGGAAAAGCAAGTGCTTGAATCCTCTGAGGAGCGAACGTTTCAGTACCAGGATTCTCTGCCTTCCCTGCCCGTGCCTCCCCTTGAGGAATCTTTAAGTAAATACCTTGATGCAGGTAATGGCTTAATATTGTAATAGTAGCGTGGTGTGTGCTGTTGTAACCAGGCTAGTCAGAAGATGTTTGCAGAGTGATTGTAGAGAGGTTGTATCATCTGATACAATTGGGTTGGGGGATTGAGACAAGTTTAGAGTGTGAAAGGCCTTTTTCAGGTTCGAAGTGGGAGACTAAGTGCCCAGAGCAACCTGAGTAAAACTTCTCATTTTATCGGTGTTTACCTTTCTTCAGCATGGAAGGGAATTGGACATGTAGGAAGGTTAACTCTTTGCTTTGAGGTTTTTTACTCCTAAGGTTTTGGTTTTTGTTTTTCAGCTATGTCAGCTGGTCTGATGAAAGATATTTCTCTATCTACAAACTTTGTTTTGCATAATGCCTACTTTGTTAGTTTATGACTGTGTTTGCTCGGCATCTTTGTTTAAAAAAAAGGTTAATTCAAACTTTTTCATACTTAAATGTTCGTCTTTCTCACTAATACTGTTAACTATACAGTAGTAGGAAGAGGCAATAGTGGGCATTTTTGGACAATTTTTGTCCTGAAATGGTGCTCTCAAAGAAGATCCCATACGAGAAAAGTTTTGAAAACAAAATCAGTGTACAGGTGTCTAGCTTTGTTTATAAAGCAGAGATGACTGATTAGTTCTTTATTATCATATCAGGCTTTGATACATAAGGGATGACAAAGATACATTACCTAGTATCTTGAGGCTACTTTCCTATGTTTCTTTAATAATTTTCAGAACTCGGAGACATTGAGCTTTTTTTGTGGAACATCTGCTTTGTGTCTCGCCATCTTACCTGTAATACAGGAATGCTAACAGAGTAAGACCTAGAGTTCTGTCCTTCACAGAACCATATTACACAAAAACCTCCCTTTCCCAAAATAGAAATCCTGAAGTTCACTCTGAGTTCCCTTTTATTCTGAGTATAGTGGAAATGGCCCAGTAGATGGCAATAGGTTTTCTTTATTGTTCCTTACATCACCACGTTTTGATACAGAACGCTGAAATGGTGGTTTTAAGGAAAAAATGCCCTGTGTGTACGTGTGTCAAAAAAATGTTTTCTTTTTGTTGTAATGCAGAATGTGCTGCAATAGTAATGCATGTGCAATAACAGAATTGCCCTTTGGAACCTAGTTTTGTACACCCGGCTGGATTTCCAAGCTAATAAATAACTCTGTCACGGAGTGATAAAATCTAACAGTGAATTTCTTTGCTCTTGTTTTCTGATTCTGATCTGTGTTTTCATAAATACCTTATCACATGTCCCCTTTTTTCATGCTAAAGTTACTTCCTACGTACTGTTCCTTGTACATAAGTCATTCTATAACTTTGATGGTCATTGTTGGTCGTCTTTAGTCTCACTGGAGGTTGGAGGAAAGTTAGTCCAGTATTTTTTTGTTCTGCCAGTGTCTTCCCTTGTTCAAATCACTTAAAGGCAGAACGTGCAGTGCACAACTCCAGACGCTAGCTCGGTGATTCTCATTGCTTAAGTTCTTCATTTGTTTAGACTGTGAATGTGAGTGAAGGAAGGGAGGTGCTTCTGAAGAACAGTTCAGACGCTCCAGATGACCCTTCATAGATGCTGTGAATCATTCCTTGGAAACTCCTGTCTTTTTTTGGTTGGAGGGGGACCCCAGGCACTTAGCATTAGTTACTGCACCTGTTAATGAAGCACTTGTCTGTTTAAAGCTGGGCAGAGTATGTCTCAGAAGGTGCCTTGTTTTGGACTTCATAGTAGCTGCCTCTGCTTTGGATTCAGGATGACTAACCTTGTTTTAAAGGTAGGCCTTGAGCAGAGAAGGTCGTTGTAGCCATGTTATTTATTTAGCCTTTCAGCTCACCCCAGAGGTTGAGACTCGGAAGCTTGGACTCAGCCTGGGAATGTGAAAACCCGAAGTTCCAGCTTTCCAGAGGGTTCCTTAACTATGCAACTGAAGATGTCTTTCATGGGTGGAGCTGATCTACGCAGAAAGAAAGACAAGTTCTGTGGGCCTGGAGAAAGCGGCAAGAGAGAAGATTCACTGCTCTAGTGAGAAAGGGGATGAGTTCTGCTCCTTCCTCATAGTGCTGCTTCTACATCTGATCAAATAGTTTTTAAATGGAAAGAGGCCCTGTCATCAGGGCCTGTGCAGGTTGGGAAGGGTTCATCTAGAACAGAGCTCCCCTCAAGGCTGATCCAACTACAGCAGGTTGCTCAGGGTTGCTTAGCTGGGTTTTGTATGTCTGCAAGGATGGAGATTCCACAGCCTCTCTGGGTGACCTGTTCTGGTGTTTGGTCACCCTCATGGTTGTGGGAGGGGGAACTAAAAAACAAACTATCAATAACAAAAAAAAAAAAAAACCCACCCAAAAAACAACTCACGTTTTCCTTGCCAGAAATTTTCTGTGTTCCAACTTGAGTCCATTTTCTCTTGTACTATTCTTGTGCATCTCTGAGAGGAGCTGTGCTTTACCTTCACTATGCCTTTCCATGCAGTTATTACAGAGTGCAGCAAGGTATTCTCTTCTTAGCTGAACAAACTCAATTCTCAGCCTTGTCTCGTCATCATGTGCTCCAGTCCCCTAGCAATCTTGGTCACCCCTCAAATAGGGACCAGAAGCTGGTAATTTTGCTTATTTTCTTTCTTGTGTATATGCACATAATGCTCTGTAACGACTTTGTAACCTGAGTAACAGAGGGTAATCGCTGTCTTTTACAATATCGTGTGGTAATAAGGTCACTCTCTGTGAAACCTGAGTGTTGGACTACTGTCGGTCTGAGGAGACTTTCAACTCCAGCTTTCCTGGGTGAATACTGTAGACTGATAAATAGTATAGGTGGATGGCTCTGTCTCTTATTCTTTCTTTCTTTCATCTGTGTTTACAACTGATGGTGGTGCGATTCAAGCTGTGTCTAGATATTGTTTATGTTGACTTTACCAAGGCTTTTGTCACATCAAAAGTGCTTTTTTTTTTTTTTTGTAAATAAACTTCCTTATAGACAAACTGATGAAGCGTGGACTAGGTAGTGGACAGTCAGGTGGACTGAAAACTGTCTCGGCTGCAGGGCTCAAAGGTTTATGGTCAGCAGCACGAATTCCAGATGTAGGCCATTCTCTGATGGTGTACCCCAGGCATCCAGTGTTGTTGAACATCTTCATTAATGACCTGGATGATGGGACAGAGTGCAGTCTGAGTTTGAAAACAATACAAAGCTGGAAGGAGTGGCTGATGTTCCAGATGGTTGTACTATTACCAGAGGGAGCTTGACAGGCTGGAGGAACAGGCTGACAGGAGCCTCATGAAGTTCATCAAGAAAAAAGAAGTGCTAAGTCATGCAGCCAGGGAGGAATAACCCACCACACCAGCACAAGCTGGGGACAACTGGCTGAAAAGCAGCTTTGCAGAAAAGCTGTTGGGGTCCTGGTGGACATGAGGTTGAACGTGAGCCAGCAAGGTGCCTTTAAAGCAAGGCAGGCCAGCAGCCTTCAGGGCTCCATTAGAAAGAGCGTTGCCAGCAGGTAGAGACAGGTGATCCTTCCCCTCTGTTCAGCACTGGGTGGCCACATCTGAAGTGCTGTGTCCATTTCCGGGCTCCCCAGTACAAGCAAGATCTGGACATACTGGCATGAGCCCAGCGAAGGCCCATGGGGGCGAATAAGGGCATGGATTATCTGACATGCGAGAGGAGACTGAGAGAGCTGGGACTGTTCAGCCTGGGGAAGAAAAGGCTCTAGGGGGGGTCTTTGCAATGCGTGTAAATAATTGATGGAGAGGAATCCAGAAACGTTTTAAAATATAAAAATTGGGTAGTAGTAACTGCCATCAGTTTCATTCAAAGGTATGTTTAATGTGGGGACAGTGAATGAGAATTGATGGGCAAGGTGCTTGTAGGCCAATTCTGAAAATAAAGGCAAGTAGCTTATGGTTGGTGCAGACATGGTAGGGTGGCAGACAAGTACCGCTCAATGCATTAATTTACAAATGAAGTTCCTGTGAAATTAATTATTCAGTGAATTGTGTGGCAGCTGATGGAGTTACAGAACTCCATAGTATTCCAGCTACAGAGTTTTAAATATATTGGATTTAGTTGTCTGTTAGGTATTTCACGTTTTCAGCAATTGCTTTCATCTGCCAATGTCTGTATTTATTTAAAAGTATGTATTTATGTTTTATTAGAACACACTGTCATTTATTTACAGATATTTAAAAGGTGTTTTCCCTTCAAATATTTGTTTTAGAAAAACAGATTTTGAGTATTTTCATCCACTCACTTGCCTATAAATATAAGTCTTGGAATAAATCTCAGTATGCAGTTGTTTTTAAAATAAAAACATTTCCTTTTTACAGTGAAGCCATTTCTAAATCAAGAAGAGTATCAAAGAACTGAAGATATAGTTAAAAAATTTGAAAATGGGATTGGGAAAGAGTTGCATCAGAAATTACTGGAAAGAGCTAAGACGAGAAGGAACTGGGTATGTTTTTAGACATGTAAGAAATCGTAATTCAACTTATGGAAAGTTGGTTGCTCAGAATATAATTTAGAGAATCATTTAGGGTTGGTTTTTTTTACTATCTTAGGATCTCTTTTTATATCTGCCGCTTGGCCTATGGATGTGATCACATTCACTTATATATGTGTGATTTGTTTTTTTCAAAGTTGGGTGGCTAAGAGAGTTCACTAACTGAAATGTTACCAACCAGCTTTTGAATGCTTTTTCTGTCAGTCTTCTATCACCTCCGTCTCCTCTCTCCCCACCCCGACCGCGTAACCCACCCCCCCCCACCCCCCCCCAAAAAAAATAGATAAAATGGAATTTAGAACTTGGTCTCTATCTCTTTTTCTTCCTGAAGAAAGCTATGAGGTAGCATTTTACAGTTGCCTTTCAATGGAGAAAGGGATACAAGGGAGGTTGTTACCAAGTGGAATTCATGAGAACTTTGCAAATCTTAACAGGACACAGATCCTTTCTCACAAATCTCCTTTCCTTCCATTCTTCATGGATTAATCTGATATTTGCAGCAGCCACAGGTGACATATGCAAGAGTTTAAGATGATGAATATTGGGGAAGAAATCTTCATCATAATTTACAGTTTAATAGTCTTAAGCAGTACTCAGTTTTATTTCAAGCTTGAAAATAGAAGAGCTAGATGTGTCATTATCCTCAGCAGTTAGTTTTGAATCACTGTCCTGCCTTCTGTTATATAGGAACTACTACTCAAAATATTTAAAAAAAAGAAAAAGCTAAAAAAGCAGGCGGTTGAACAATCAGGTGATTCTTAAAGAATTAATGACTGAAACTGAATTCTGACGCTAAACACTTTTCACTTTCAGCTGGAGGACTGGTGGCTGAATGTGGCTTATCTTGATCTTCGCATAGCAACGCAAATACACTGCAATATGGGAGGCCCTGGTCCCTTTATTGAACACTGCTGGCCAGCAAAAGAGGGGACTCAGATAGAAAGAGCATCTATAAATTTATGGCACACCCTGAAATTCTGGGATCTATTACGAGCGTAAGACTTCAAGAAAAAATAGTTGATTCTAAATATTAATGATCTATGTGTACTTTAGTCACAAAGATATACTTATGTTCATTGGTATGCATTCTTTGCAGTAAAAGATGTGTTTGTTTTACCTTGATCTACTTGCATAATTATCATCTCTCTTGTTTAATTTTGGTGTATTGGTTTACTACAGAGAGAAGGTGGCTATAGAGAGATCTAGGGATGATGTTCTGGACATGAACCAATTTCGAATGCTCTTCTGCACTTGCAAAATTCCTGGAGTTACCAGAGACTCGATCAGCAGTTATTTTAAAACCGGTAAACAAACGTAAATTGTGGGTTAACAAAAGCACATGACTTTGTACTAATGGAGGGTCGTTTTAACCATAAAATACTTGCTTCCTCAAGTGCTAGATCAGATGCTGGTTGTTGAGTGCTTATATAACGAGGCAAAGAAGATTTCTAATCTACAGATGCCCTTTTTGCTCCAATATTTAGTCCTTTCTAAATAAGATTGAAAGAAAGCTCTGCTTTAAATTGTATGTTACCAGTCTGATGCCTAGAAGTGTGCCAGTGTTAAGAATTGAAGAAAAAAAAAAAAGACAAAATCCATGTGTTATACATGGAATCCATCCGCATTTGTTACAGGGACAGAATTTCAGCATCATTACTAATTGCTTCTTTTTCCATGGAATGTGTTTCTCGAGTCTGCTCCCATACATTCGGTTGAGATAATTCATACTTATTTTCTATCATTGTGGTGTTTCTTGGCTTGGTCAGCTTTTTGTATATTCAGTCTTGAAATTACTCCATAGTGCTTCTTGAAGCCATTCTCTTAAACTCCCAACAGTTTTCTAAGGTACAGGATAAAGAGCTAGGGTAGAAGTATAATGTTCTTACTCATCCTCCACTAACAAATACTGTAGTATTAGTAATCAGCTAACTGAAATCATAACACCTCTCCCACACACATTCTGATGCATGCAGAGTTGTTCAGCAGTGTCACTCTAGATAGTCTAGATGTGAATTCCTGTAAGACTTGGGAATTCAAGAAAAAGGAGGTATTGTCTTGCTCTGTAGAAAATATATAGGGAAATCTCCATACCACAGGATATGACGAGAAAATGCGAAGTTGAAGGCAAGTTTCAAGGGTTTGATTTTAACATGACAGTTGAAGAGTCAGTTTAAATACCAAAATGTAGAAGAAACATTCAAATGGTGGAAATTCAGTGTTCTGTTTTGATCATTCTTAATAAACAAAGCTATTATCCTGTGGAGATGCAATTTATGTCACTCATGTCTCTTTTCTGCCCTGAAATATTGTAAGAACTTTAATAATCTTGTTTATATCATTTTTAATGTCATACACAGCAGGTGATATCCACTTCCATGTAGCTTGTCTACCTCCAGATGAAATATTTAGTTCAGTTAGTTGTCTTGGCTCTCTGTGATTCATGGAGCAATATGAATACCTCTAGAGAAGCATTTGGGCTGCCAAAATATGCAGGTATCTAAGGTAGGTAGAAGGAACTCCCATCTGGAGAGGGATCTGTTTTTCTCCTTTGGCTGGAGAGGGAACTGATGTGGTCTGAACACTTGGAAGTAGTATTCAGATTGCAGAGTAGGGCACCTAAAATTTGACAGGTAATGTCAGCTTGGAATCAAAGACCACAGTAAAAGCTAAGAGCCTGATCAGTGGAACCTGGAGAGCTATTTGTTTCAGCCTGCAGTAGACACCTTAACGAGAACAGGTGAAAAGCTTATTAGATGTCATTAAGTGTATTGGGTAGATCTCTGCCAACTGTAGTGAGATCTCAGATGCTTAATGCTGGGTATGTTAACTTCCAAACTTAATTCTAGCCCTTGCTTTAGACAGCTAAGGTTAGGAGGATGCTGTCTATAGTAATTGAATTTGATGTCATCCCTTCTGATTTTTCTTATGTTAGAAATTAATTTTGTGATCTATGAAGGTGAGGTTTATGTAAAATGACAAATTCCTCACTCTAGAATGTCTTTAATCAGGTATACGTTGAATTGTATTATCTAATTTAGAAAATAGGACCATAAAGATAGGTGTAAAAGGCTTATACTTAAAATTAAGGCTTGTGTGGATACCCACTCAGTTAAATACTTGTGGGTAAAGTAGTATACATTTCTTCCAGTACTGGACTGGAAGAGATTTAGCACAGTGGCCACATTTCTTGGGGTTTTAACATCTGTTTATTTGTCAGAATCTTTTCCGACTTTATTTACTCTTCTTTCCAGATAGATGGATTCAATAAGGCAATGCTATGCAAGTGTACCTGGCCTAGTGTGGCCCAGTACCATCCATGTTTTGGTATAGTGGCCAAAGTGGTGTGTCAGTGCTCCCTTTTTACAGATTTGCAGATTACAGATCAGGTCTGATTGACGTGGTAGTGGAGCTAGGATCTTGAGTGCATAACTGAAACTGGTCACGTAAACGCTCTGACAGCTGAAGGGCTCAATCATTTGCAAAGTGTCTTAGCAGCAGACGTGCTGTGTTATATTCATCCCTTTAAAAAAAAAAAAACCAACAAAAAAAAAGCCACACAAACCAAACAAGCAAGAGCAAAAGTTGGTAGATCAGCTTTCAGCAAGCAACACTCCTTTTGGCAGAGGGTGTTTGTGCCTACAAGATACACAAATAAATAACATTTGCTACTCCGTAATGACAATGACTTGAAGTAGTTAATAACAGTGAAAGTTACGTACCTCTCTGTTTTCTCTGACAGTTTTAAAAATGTCTTCAAATTTGCAACAAGATCATGCAATTGGATTTCAAAAGTTACTGTTTTTTCTTTTTTCCTGTTTTTAACTGTATAAAGTCTGCCTCATTTGGAACCAAAAAATAGGTCTGCAGGACTTCCTGAGTGTTTTTTCTGTATCTGTTACTTTATCCCCATGGTTGGATTTTTCATGTTTTGTTTTTTGTTTCATTTCAGAGACCGAAGGTGAATGCCCATCTCACCTAATAGTCCTGTGTCGAGGTCGAGTGTTTGCGTTTGATACTATACATGAAGGCAATATGGTGACTCCTCCAGAGATTTTCAGGTTTTTGTACTGCCTTGTTTCAAATGAGCTGTCCTATTTAAGCTACACACCAGAGTCTCTGTCCCCTTTACCCCAAAGAATTAGGTGTTAGAGAGGCTACAGCTTCTCCTCTAGCTGAGGGTTCAGATTAAATTCTTGTTTAGTGGATGACATCTTCTTGCCATGAAGCATGATGATCACGTACTGTTGTAATACACCTATAGAACGTAACACGAAAGGGTTGAATGAAGATGTTTCAGTAGGAAATGCCTTAGGCAAGACAAAATGTAGTTAGAGAAGCTCAAAAATCACTTTTTCTTGACAATCTGATACTTTCATACTGATGATACTTCAACACGTGTACTTCTTATTTCTGTAGTTGTACCTATTAGATCAAGCAAGTAACAAAGAAATGAATGCCTGGAATACAGACAAAAAACCCTAAAGCTTCCTCTTGTCTATAGAAAGGGCAGGTTGGGTCTGGTTTGGTGATGGTTTGGGGTTGGTTTTTTTTGTTTGTATGTTTGTTTGGTTTTGGTTTGGTTTTTTTTTTTTTGTAACTTCCTCATGGGTTTCTTACGCTTTTGATAACTGTGTAACTAAAGATCAGTAGTGCAGTTTAATGGGCAAGAGTGCTGGAACAAAGGACGAGCCAGATTAAATGCCTGTAATTTGTGGAGTTTCTTTAACATGTAGAACAGCATGTGAAAAACTGAACTCGCAAACTAAAAATTAGCTCTCTGTTAATGAAGGGAAAAGGAAAGGGGAAATGCAAGGAGAAGACAGGAAGAGAAGTATTCTTGTGTAGTTCAGCCTCTACGTTTAGGATGTACTGTAGCTACTGTTCTGCTTTAAATTTCATGGTTTATCTTGAGTGGAAGTTTTGCCCTTGTATCTCATTAGTTGCTATAAAAGCTGCAGTATTGTAGATGTCTGCTGCGTGGGGAAGTTTGATCTGCACTGCCGAAGTCTTAAATCTATTTGTAAATTAAGTGTATAATAACACTTTGGGATCATAGTTGTTTACATGTCAGTTTGTACATGCAGCCGCATTCTGAATTGACCATTAGTGACAGAAAACAGAGCAGGTCTTCAGTTGCCCTTAGAGTCTGAGGGAGCTGATTCGTGCTTCCTGAATATTCACATTAGCTTGTGAATGGGGAACCAGAATTTCAGCTTGGCAAAAGAGAGAGAGATAAAAAGGGTGACTTTTACCTTCTCTCTGTATGTTCTTTGTTAACCTCAGTTTTTGAAATCTTCTTAAAGGCAACTTACTTATATACAGAAAAGATGCCATAGTGAACCAGATGGACCAGGACTGGCAGCCTTAACAAGCAACGAAAGGACAAAATGGGCCGAGGTGGGAATACTTCAACAGCTGATTCCTGAGAAAAGCATTGTGATCACTGGAAATACATCATTTCACTTAGCTTTGTCTTTTCATGCTTTCTAGTTACGTGAATACTTGATTGATCTCGATCCAAAGAACTTAACTCTCCTGGAAAAAATTCAGAGAAGTTTGTTTGTGGTCTGCCTTGATGATTCGAGTCCCCATGCGACTCCTGAGGACTACACTGAGGTAGCTAAGGATTTCTGATGATTCATATCTGGTCGTCTTCGTATAAAAATTTCTGCTGCGTATATGCAGGAGTAGCACCTTCTTGCTCTTTCAGAACAGAGCAGATAAATATGCAGATATTGCTTCTTCTTGATCCATAGGAATACTTAAATATTTGAATTGTTAGAACATTGGAAATGGGAATTGCTGAAATCTACCTTCCTAATATTTTGGCGCTTTCCTTTAGGGTCCTCAAAAATACAGTAATGAACTTATCACTCTTTAAATTAAAAACTTAGGCTTATAATCATGTTTCATCTTCAACTGGATGAAAACATCTTATCTCTTGGGGAGGTCTCACCATCTTAATGTAGGCTTGATTTAGCTGGCAGAGGTTGGCAGTGTGCTCGCTGTTTTTTTTAAAACCCACAGTGTGTAAATTTTGCTTTAGGTTACAAGGCTGGGGCTAACAGGTGATCCGACTGTACGCTGGGGAGATAAATCCTACAATAGCATATTCTTTTCCAATGGAACCTGTAGCGCGTTCTGTGATGTAAGTTGAAAATTTTTTCCCCCTTATAAACATTTCAAGTATTTATTTACTAAGTTTTCCCTTTTAGGGTATTATTTTAAGTGTTTAATGCGTCCCTCTTTAGTGTAGCCTTGTTTACCAGGCACCTTGTCTGGCAAGCTTCCAAAAGCAGTCTGCTTTCACAGTGTTTGATATTACACCATACTTGAATTAGGAACACGAAATCTGAAATCATAATCTTACTTCTAGAAGTATTTAAAGAGGGAGTTCCAAAGACAAAAAATACATTGCACAAGAAGGCTTAAAACTAACTTTTTATATTACGTAGCTATTTGAACAGCTGTGGTTTTTTTAAACTCAGATTTTTTTTTTTTTAAACTTGTTATTGAATGGCCAGAAGGGCCTACATCTTGCCTGAAATCTGCTTTTCCACAGCAGTGGTATATTGTGCCTCCCTATCTGGCTTCAGAGCATTCAAAACAGTGGGTGGACTTCTGTGTATTATAGAACTAGAAAAACAAGTCCAACACTGTGCAGTAAAGCTGTTGGTCTGCAGGAAAAAGAGTGGAGTATGGAAAAAGCAATTTGATCCTCTTGCAGTTATGCAAATAATGTGATATCTTGTCTTATGATTCTAGCATTCTCCTTTTGATGCCATGGCTTTAATTAGCATGTTAGCTTATGCCGAAAAGAAGATTCTTGAAAATGAAGGAAAGTGGAAGGTATCTATACTTTAAATTTTCAAATTTATTAGTTAGTGTCTTTTCTTATGGATAACGTTCTCTGTTTTTTCTCTTTCTTTCTGTCTGCATCCTCCCAGGGATCAGATAAAGTGAGGGATATTCCTTGGCCAGAGGAACTTGTATTCACAGTGGATCAAAAAATTATAAGTGAAATTGGACGTACTAAAGAACTGTATTACGAAAAGGTGGAATTTCTTTCTGCTTCTCTTAGTTGTCACTCCCCACCCACCCCACCCCCAGCCCATTCTATTTGCGTGTTTTTAGCAGGCCTTTCTCCATGCTGGAGAACAGGGATGTGTGTTATTGATGAATTGGTGTATCGAGGGACTCAACACCATGGTTTAATTTGTTACATTGTTGGTTTATGTTGAATGTGTTTTATTTGAAGTGAACCAAGTTGTGATATTTGAAGTTTCTTGATGACGTGTTTTGTTTTTTTTCCTTCTGTGGTTTGACAGGTATCTGACTTGCAGCTAGTGAATTATGCCTTCACATCCTTTGGCAAAGCATTGATTAGAAAGAAGAAACTTCATCCTGATACATTTGTGCAGCTTGCCCTTCAGCTGGGTTATTACAAATGCCATGGACGGTAAGAAAATCTCATTACCCAGTTTAGGAATTAAAAACTAGTTTCTTGAGTAAAGTCGTGGATCAGGAAATATAATGCACAAGACAATCCATGAAAACATGAATTTGGGCTGTACAAAGTAAATATTCGAGCAAACACTGAATGCGTGATTCTTTAATGTCAAATAGTTGCTCATATGGAGAAGAAAGTTTTATCTGTAGCAAGCAACAGCCATCAGTAAAATAGTTAAGTCTTCCAAGCCTGTAAAAAGCCTCACAAACCTCAGTGTCTCACTTCCTTTAGCAACATTAGATGTGAAGGTTTGGACAGAATAATAGAGATATAGATGGTGACCCTCCAAATGTCTGACTTGGCGTTTTTGGTTGTGTAACTTTATTTTGTATTATTGGTAAAAGGCAGCATCCTTCCTGGTATTGGTCTTCTCAAACTTCTGTTTGCTAACTAGCACTGATCATGGCTTGTTTAAGTCATTACTGAGCTGGCGAGTATTGCTTACTTCAGAAAAACGAGGGTTTCATCATATAAGCATGATGCTTAGTCACTGGAGATGCCTGTCTTGTCATAAGAAAGGTTGGTAGATCTCAGTTTGCTGAACACTGGAATACATTAATTGTCTGATTAAAATAGCCTGTTAAGTCTGTTCTAAACACATGAGTATGTTTCATGTAAATTGTGTGTTAAATGGTAGGCTGTTGTAGGGCTGGGGATGCTCCAGGTAAAAGCTGGATGGGTTAGTATGCAATAGAGAAGGGTTTGAGCCTTTTCTTTATAAATGCAGCGGGACGCGCTGCTTGTTTCAAGTGCGTCTCTTAATTTTTGAGGTTTTGGATGGTGTAGATAGTTTCTTTAATGGAAATATATAGTGAAACTGAAGCTTGCATATTTTCAGCTTAATTAGATAGATCTGTAGTCTGCAGAAAATAGCCATGACACCCCAGTCTTTTCAAGGTATGATTATAGTACTAGTACTTTTTCAGTCATCTGTCTCATAAAAGCTTGTGGAGTTCCTTTGTGGCTCTTTTTCAGACACAAAATTTCAAGAAAATTAGTGACTTACTGAACTAGATGTATGAGATACTTGGCAGGACTCGTTTTGTTTTGTTTTTTCCTTGGGGTAGCATATAGTTTTATGAAGTTAATGAGATACTCTTCCATAATTTTTCTTAGCCCAGGCTGCTGTTACGAAACTGCCATGACGAGGCGTTTCTATCATGGCCGCACAGAGACCGTAAGATCGTGTACTATGGAAGCAGTGGAGTGGTGCAAGTCCATGCTGGATCCTTCTAGCAGTGTAAATACTGAAATCCTGCTTTAATCATAATGTATTTAGAAGGCCTGTCACTTGAACCGCTTAAAACTCATTTTTCTATTGTGTCATTAATGGGAATTGGCCTGTTTCCAGTGAGACAAATTTCACATGTTGGGTTGCTTGAAGTCTGGCTCTGGTCATTGTGACTGAGGTGAGCTGTCATGTGTGGGCTTGTTTGGTTTTCTACCCTATTTACCTTTTGGTTTCAAGAATGTAAGTGTCTTGGGTTACATTCACGCTGATTTTTATTTGGTTTTTTTCACACCTCCAAAAATAACTGGGTTGGAACCAATGTATTCTGCTGTGGCGTGGTTCTGTTGTTGTTCTAATTTTTAAGTGAAATCAGGAAATGTTAATCGATTATCACTGAGTCTGAGAGCAAGATTGAAATCTGTTTGCGTCCTAGTGGCAGCAGGGACGTATTCCAGAGTTTGCCTCTGAATAGCTGAACTGGTGACCTTTTTCTTTTCCCAGCAGCTACCCTCTGGTGCTTGGCTGGCGGAGCATTTCATGCCTTTCTTGCCAAGCGTGAGCTGTACTAAAGCTCTCTTTGTCGTCTTCACTGTGCGTTTCTCAGAGCCTGAGACACGAAGCAAGGAGAAGGTTTCTGAGACAAAAGGCTCCATATCTTTAGGAAATTCAAAGGTTCTATATTATTAGTGCATCTGAGAAACGTACAGGAATATATATGGCTATCAGGAAGTATGTGTCACTGGCTTCTCTTGGCATGTGCTGCGGCTTTAAAACTCAATTTCCCGGCTGTTATTCAAGTCTGCTTTCCTATTGCAAATATGGATTCCTGCTATTTCTCTGCTCTTCAGTTATCTTCTAACCATTTAGCAGGCTTCTATAGGTAGTACACACAGAGATTCGTTACTTCTAACACTAACTGTAGCCTTCTTCTCTTTCTAATTTTAAATAGCATCTCCAACTATCTTCCTATTGCTATTTTTTTAGCTTGATTTTTATCCAAATTGAGTGGCTGCTGCCCTTGTTTCACATTCTCTGCTGCAGCCTCTTGTGTAATGAATAAAAAGGATAAAGGGTGCTTCTTAAGTAGTTATAACTAAAGAGATAGTAAGATCTAAGATCTTAGAAGCCAAGATGTTGGGTGTCTAGAGCTCTTTCTCTAGGCTTCCTTTACCAAAACGTGTATTTGTATTCTGTTCTCTCTGGTTTTAATATTTAAGTTTCAATGTAAAATTGAAAAAAAACGTACTGTCATGGAAGTAGTATTTCAATCAGCAGGAAAATTTGAGAATGCAGTTGTCACTGTGTATGTTTTAATAAGGGTCTCTTTTTATTTCACTTTCTGCTTTTGCTTCACAGACTTTTTTCTTTTTTTTTTTTTCTTTTTTTCACCCATGGAAAATGATAGAATAGAATACTTCAGCTGGAGGGATCTACAGTGATCATCTAGTCCAGCTGCCCGACCAATTCAGGGCATGGTGATCATGTAAATGCAACTGCACCTGCTAAAAGGCAGTGTGTTTCTAAATAAGTGGTACTGTGGGAAGTTTTTGGTTTTGATTACTCTGTTTCACAGTGCCTGCTTTCCGTTGTTTCCGCTTGTTTGAGAAAGAGCGTGAGGTTTAGAATATTGTTCAGTGCAAAAGTGATCGAAGTAACAGAACCCGAAATAAAGGAAACAAATGAGCAAGTTCTGCAGAAAAAGGAATTTGGATTTGGGAGAAACTTTGAGGAAGGTTCTAATGTACCTTTCAAGTTCCTCCACTTTCTTCTATCTAAAATTGCTAGAGACTGTGAAAGGGAAAAACTTGTTGATCTGGGGTTTCTGATGTGTTGCTCATCTGCATTGTTTTTTCATTTCTGTTGGTTTTTTTTAATCCTGTGTCCTCTACTTTACACAGACTTATGAACGACTACAGCTGATGCATAAGGCATTTGCAAAGCACAATAAAATGAGGAAAGACTGTGAGAATGGCAAAGGTACTCTGAAATCAAAAGTTTTCTTGTTTAGCTTTTTCCTGTAGGTAAAAAGGGAATGTTGCTGTTTGCTAATACATTTTCTCTGTCTCCTTGTTTTCAACCTGAGTAAAAACTACCCCTTAACATCTTATACTTAAATTTTGGGGAGAGGAACTAAAACCTAGTTCTTGCACCCTTCCTTGTGCCCCGAAGACACGTGCACTTTGAATATTAATTCACTTTTTCTGCCCAGCTAAACATTATTTCAGAATACCTTCTGATCAAATACATGCTTGTCTGGAAAGTGGGAAATGCAGTCTTTTAAGGCAGAAAAGAGATTTGGGTGAAATTCTCACCCACCTGTGTTAGCATGGTAAACTATTCTGTGAATGAGAGAGAGTAGCTGGGAAATAATCACCTGATGAACCTTTGTAAGTCACCAAGTAGGATGGAGAGAGTATCTAGGCAGTTGTGGCCCTGAACCTTGTCTACCGAATGCCAAGTGGGCCAGTTTCACTCTGTGGAACTTATCCTCCTTGGCTGAAATGAAAGTTTTCTTGGCTTTTGTTTTCCACAGGAATTGTGCTGGGTTTCTATTACTTAGTTCTTTTGCATTTGGACTCACTGTCGCAAGATGAAAGCGATGAAGGACTCTTAGATCAAATATTTGGGAAATGCTTTTGTATGCTACAATATGAATCTTGGTTTTTAGTAGACTGTTATTTATCTGTCCTTCGGCTGCTATTAGAGCTTCAAGCTATCCAGACCAGAAGAAGCAGAAAAACAGGAAATGCTGCTGTTAATGATGCAGTATTTGCATTTATTTGACAGGATTTGATCGTCATCTTCTGGGTCTCCTACTCATAGCACAGGAGCAAGGACTGCCAGTGCCAGAACTTTATGTGGATAATGCCTTCACAGCTAGGTATTTCGTATTCTTGTCCTGTGGGGAGATTGTATCCCTTGATACCGAGGACTTTGTTACATTGGCCTTATGCATGCTGATTTCTTGATCTCTAGGATAAAATCACTTTTGTGAAACTCACTGGGTTAGTTTTGTGTTGTTTTACAGTGGAGGAGGTGGGAATTTTGTTCTTTCAACTAGTCTGACTGGCTACACCAGACTTAGTGGATCTGCACTCCCTATGGTACAACATGGCTATGGCTTTTTTTATTCAATCAGAGATGACAGGTAAGGATATAATTTCATTTTGGGCATGGCTCTGTCTCTGTCACGAAGGGGGAAAGGTGGTTAACAACTAGAATGCAGAAAGGAAAAGACAGAAGAAACATGGCTGAACGTGACAGAAAAGGTTAAGTAGTGAGGTACATGAGAATAGAGGCATTGGCATTCTGGGAAAGCGTGTGTGGAAGAAGGACGAACAGTGGAGGTGAAATGGGCACCACGATACTGGCAATAAGCAGAAAGAAAAGAGTGGGGAAGGAGGAATAAAAGAGGGTAACTTACTTTAAAATAAGCTTTTGTTTTAGAGATCATTAAATGTAGCTTGGAAAGATGTTTTTTAAAAAGTAGCGATTGACTGAGACTGGATAGGGTACAGGAGCACACACCATCCATCATTTTTTGGCAGTGACATGCACATCTCTTGACTCGAGCCAGACCTCCTTGAGTAACGAGGAGAAGCTAAAACATTTGGCTTCATTCCTCATGAGATGGTAGGATTTGAAACTATCCAGTTTTGGCTTATTGGTCTTATGGACAAAAATTACTCCTTCTTTATCAAATTTAATCAACTACTTTGATTATAATGTGTTGAGATAACTTCCTGGTTTATGATTTAGGTGTAATTTGGATGACTTCTTTCTAAAGCTAAATATGGATTGTGTGCATGTTTGTTCCAATTTGAGAATACAAACCATTTATACTTCGATCTGTGTCTCTGTTAAGATAAATAGAACTAGGTAAAGATTTATTAGGTAAATAATAAAAAAAGTACTTTAAACTTTAATTGCAGAGAAGACATACAATTCACAGGATTTTCGAATACAAGTGAAAAGTTATGTCACTGTGCATGTAGAAATGGGTATTTAAATAAAATATCTAGTTTCAAGATGTGTTAATATTATTGCTTACTGGAGGCGCTAGGGATCTGAGTCCTTTTTGAACGTTGAGACAGCATGTGGCAACTTTTGCTTCAGAACTTATGTCAATAATTTCATATTTCAGGGCAATTTCTGTGACTTTTATCCTAGACCTTTACAATTAAGAGTGGTAACTTCATTGTTTTCTGTATTGATAGGATCCTTGTTGCCTGTTCTTCTTGGAAATCGTGTCCAGAGACGGACGCAGAAGTGCTGTGTAGAACTGTGTTCCAGTGTTTTCAGGACATGCTACAGTTAACAGTTGCAGCTCAGCTGTAGGGTTGATAATGACGTCAAAGCCGTTGGAAGTTCACAAGTTCTATGTAGTACTTATAAATGAAATGCTACTCAAGAGTACTCTTATCTTCAAGTTATGACATTTAGTGATCTATGTGAAGTCTGCCTGTTTCTATGGGATTTACTGTGGTAACGGTACCCATTTAAGAGTAATGTAGCCATTTGCAACAACAATGCAAGCAGTAGTACCTTATCTGTGTAGAACTATGCAATATTAAAATATGCCTCAACAATGCAAACGTACTTGAGAGATGGGGTGTTAGAAGTGGAGAATTTATGGGAAATTTGTATTTATGATCTTAGTGGTAATATGTAGAATACTTTGTAGTTTACTGATACTGTTTATGCCAGCGGAGCACTTAACTGCATACTTAAGAGTTACCACACTATCCTCTTAGGTGATTATGCTTCCTATCCATAGTGGTTTATGAAGTAGAAGGGCTGCCTCCATCAGGCTGTATGTTACTTTGTAAGTTATCTTTCACTTTTGGCATTGGGATTATACCAAATGAATGTTGTATCCGTGAATGGGGATGTTTCCACTGCGCTTGTTGTATGAGAGCACTACAATCTGAAGTATTTTCGTAAAGGAGCTCTCAAAAATAAAGACAGAAAGCAGTATATGAGTTCCAGATTCCTCAGAGTTTTCATCTTCTAGTGAACTGTGAATATCTGCTGCTTTACACCAATAATCACACTATAAAAGTAAGCACTGAATGCAGTTTGATACAATTCTCAGGATTTTAAGACTTAATTCTTCTGTTTGAGCAGCTTTGTATTTTCCTGTCATAGAAATAAAATTCTTCTAAAAATCAGCTTTGTATTGATTGATTTACGGGTGGACTGTTTAAGGTGTAGCAAGTAAAGTTTGTGGAAGAGAGATGATGTTGAGGGCAGATGAACTTGAAATAGAGATTCTAAAGTATCTTTATTCTTTGGAGTTTTGAGAGAGATAAGAACCCCCTTTCTTTCTCAGAGGTAAATGGCTTTCTGAAATATGTCAGTTAGTGAAGCACGTGTCCTTATCATGCTGTGAGACAGATCAGGATTTTGGATCAAGCTGTGCCTCATGATTTTTATTCTTTTTTTTTTTTAAATATAAATTCTGTCTGATAGTCACAACCTTTCACCCTTCAATTGGGTTAGTAAACCTGGTTGCAACACTGACAAGGACACTAATTTGAAACAGCCTGAAATCTGATGAAGGGTGTAATTTTGCATTTATTTGCATTTATTTTTCACACACCTACCCCTGCCTCTGGGGATTTCTGGGAGCATAGAAATCCTGGCAGAAATATGGGAAAAGGAGAACTTATTTCAGCAAGTGTGTCATTGAGAAAATGTGATTCAGTCACCAGCATAAGCAGAATGTCCTGTTCAGATGGGACAGTCTGTGCCTTGCCTAGAGGAAATGAGAAAATCCAGAGAAATGAGAAAACGAAATTAAATTCTGTGAGCTGTTAGAGCTACTTGTTAAGTGCTGTGGATGCATGAATTCGTAAACGTGGTGTTAATTTTCTTGTTAGGAGTAAAGCATTTTTGATTCAAAGTTATTCTACTAAGTTTATGTTCTATGGACCACCTGCAACTAAAGCATAAAGTGTTAAATTTTTAAAATTTTGTTCTTTTTTATCTGCGTGTGGGTTTGGAAAAACATATAATCAATGAAGAAGGAGCGTAGTGCAGCGGGGGCTCTCACTTCAGGTCAGGCTGTGGAGTCCCATCCTCATCGGACAAGCACCGTTTGCTTTGAAGACACTGAGGCTTAACGCAGGGGGTTGCAGAAATTGGCTGCACCCATTATTGCACTGGCAAGCTGAGAACAGGAGCCCGGTTTCTGCATCAGTGGGGCTGAGCCAGTTGCTGATCCCGACAGGTTTCCTTTTACCCCTGCTCCAGGTTGCACGTGCATCTATTTAGAAACGGTCATACCTGGAATGGTGCTTCGGGCCCATCGGTGTTGAGGAGCGCATTGCTACCCTCCTTTGGGCTTTGAATGCTGGCCTGTTTGTGCGTAAGCAATAGCCACTCTCTTTCCAGAAACTTCTTTCCTGAAAACCTTCTTGGTCTCTTGCTGGTGCACATGTCGCTGCCATGATTCTCATCGCTCACTGGAGTTCAGAGAGAACGCGAAGTTAGAACTTGTAGTTACAACCAACCTGTAAAAACACAACCCCCAAAACCTGAAGAGATGAACGAGCCCTCATCCCTTTTTCACTAACGCTCTATGCAACAGCTTGCTGCTGGCCCTAGGCTGGGCACTGCTTTTCCTTACCGTGAAAAGACCAGCCAATTCTAACTCCAGTGCTTCTGCCCTCAAACCCGCTCCCTGTTCTTGTACATGCATCTGTTTGCTGGCAGCACCCATTCTAGGTGCTCCAGAGCTGATCTTCTCAGCACCTGGAGGACAGAAGGGGTCCTCTGCGCCTGGAGTCCTGTGCTTTGCAGTTTGGCAAGTCAGCAGGGCTTTTTCTGTGTAATCTTTAATTTTAGCATCTATGAATTTTTGTGCTGGTGGAAGAGGGTTGTGTTCTTAAAGCAAATGTATGTCAGATATTTATTAGCTATGGGGTTTAAGGAAACTACTTAGAGAATTTTACCAGAACCAGAAGTATTGAAACATCCTTAGTTTCATACAAAACAGAACCAGCTCTACAGTTGCACTTCAGCAACAGGTACCACCCACTATCGCATGTTGTGTGACCCACATTGACCATTGACCAGAGAATAGCAGATGCCTTTTTCAGGCAGGAGCTGCTGATGGATCATGTGCTTTATGACCTTGCTGTTCAGGATCGTGGCAACCTTGTCAGCGTTTTGGATGGTGGAAGGGTGGTGAGGTATCACGATGCAGGTGCGACCTTCTCTGGCTTTATCCAGAGCTTCTGGACAATCTGTGCAATGAACAAACCAAAGGGTGAATTAAAACCAAGTACAGCAGCTGTTTCCACCTGTGGTGCCCTAGTCTGTTATCTGTGATAGAGCAATGACAGAGGTGATGTTTCTGTGGCCTCAGAGGTGAAAAGCTGTTACTTCTGATGACTAGTTCAGATCCCTGTCTGTGCACCTTGGGTCGGGGACAGGGGACAGACAGTGCTCGCTGGTGTGCATGCGTTCCTATTTTCATTTGCCCCACAAGTCAGGACAAGCAGACTTCTCCAGGGTCACAGCCTGGCCCTTCCCTACTGCCACAGGCAGCTCTTAGTTGGTCAGTTTTAGAAACTGTCCCCAACAAATTGGTCTGGCTCCTCTGACAAGCCAGGCACTTTCACACTCTCAGCAACGAGGAAAACTGCTCCGAGTTTCAGTCCCACTCATTAAGTAATTACAACTTGATCCCCCAAATAGTTTCACGGATAATTTTGTATTCTAGTTTGTAAACATTAAGTACGGTGTAGTTAGTACACACATTTTTAATCCCCCCACCCCCTTTTTTTTTTTTTTTTGAAGTCTGTGAAGGTTATGAATTCTTTAATGTCACCTCATGTTCTGGGCTCTGTGGCCACAAAGATGCCAAATATTGCAATAAAATTATTTTGAAAATTGATAATACCGAATTGGTTTGGGGATTGAGGGTGGGTAAATTTGTTTGTTTGTTTTTTACAAAGAGCCTCCTGTTGGCATGAGCAGCCAACTTGCAAATCCCTGTTCCCGTTTGCAAAGCCAGGGTCTCGTTTCACTTTCTGTATCCAGTGCGGAGATACTGGGAGGAATTTGGGCTGCTGTACAAGAGCTGGGGCATTAGCAATGTGTTGCTTCTGGCCACCAGAGAGATGGTTTCCTCTGTCTCCCGTGTGTACTGTATTTCTAGATATGGGAAATAAGCAGAAGTGTAAACCTACATTTGTACCTACTTCTGCAGAGCGTGACATTTGAGCTGCGTTTCCGCCGAGTGACCAGTCTGGGGCAGCCCCTTTCCGAGTCACAGGGGCAAGTGTGGGTGAGGAGCCCACGCACAGTGGCCGAGCTGAGAAACACGTTTCTGAGTGTATTTCACTGCAGAGCAAACCCCGTGATGCTGAGCACGAGCAGTGTCATTTGTTTTCGAGCAGGGGACCAAGGTGCAGAGAAGGTGAGAGCAGGGAGCGAGAGGAAGGCTGTGACATTGCAGGGAGCAAACCCAAGGCTCAGCCTAGCAGCAAGCAGCCCGAGCATTCAGTTCTTCTTTCACCACCCTGGTTCTCTGAAAGAAAACTCAGCCTGAGAATTCAGTTCTTCTTTCACCACCCTGGTTCTCTGAAAGAAAACTCAGCCTGAGAGACATCGTGAGTGATTTAGGATGAATGAGAAGCCGGTCAAATAGAAATCTCATCTCCCTCACACCATATTTTAAAGCTGACACAATTTTACTGAAGGAATTTGATTCCAGCTCTGTGCTTCCCCCCTTTGTTACCTGCTACGTGAAGGAACGTACATCTCTCATCAAAGGGATGAGGCTTTGCAGGGAAACCCCACCAATCTCCTAAGCATGTGGGAATTTATTGACTGAGAAATATTTGTCCTCGCCCATATTCTCCACGAGAGCGAGCTGACAGGCAGGTGTTATCTTCGGCCCATCAGTTCAGACAGCAGGTAGGACGAGCCCTTGTTTGCATTCACCTGCCAGCGGCTGCTCAGCGGGACATGAGCAGATCAACTTCTGGGATTTATTTTTTTTTTTCCTAGCATAATCATTCACAACCAGTGTAGAAATCCTGAATCTGCTTTTCCCTCCAAGGTGCTTTTTATTTTGCAGCAAAAAGATCCACCATACCGGAGATTCAGCTTGTCACATCAGGTGGAACCAGGAGGTAACGACAGGTATAAATAGGGAAAGGGAGAGAAGAAAGCGGGAACAAGGTGGTGGGTTTCTGCCTGTTTTTTCAAGCCAACTCTGTGTGTGACTTTACTTTTACTCACCCGGCTAACGAAATGTTGAAAAAAGGAGGGTGAGACCAGCGCTCCTCAGGCTGCCTTAGCACCTTCCTGTCGCTTTCACTTAACTGAAAGAAAGTACCTTTTTTTCAGTACTTTCTGCATATCTGTTGCTCCATGCTCTTGCATCTAGAATGACTCGCCCTTGTACCAATATCACCCAGGTTATTTTATTAGCAGAGACTTCTCCCGCAGGGATGAAGACCCCTCCCATTCAGGCATCTGCAGCAACAGGCTTGAGCAAATGCCTGCGGCCACTGTCACCACCTAGTGCTCTGCTTGTCCTTCGGGTCTTCTGGGGGAATAAAAAACCAAAACCACATTTCAATGTCCAATTCAGTAAGTCACAGCAATGCTTTTAACCTGTACTTACTTAGGAAAGCATGAATAGGCACTATGGTTTTTGTCCCCTAGCTGCAAGTTGGAAATGAGGGCTTAATTACCTTTTGTAGTGATTCAATGAAGTAAAGAATATTGGCTTCTTTTGCTGCCTTAACAATTTCCTCATGTGACACCTGCCGAGTGTTATCCCCATATGCGATGTTTTCAGCAATAGTGCAGTCAAACAGCATTGGTTCTTGTGAGACAATACCAACCTGAGCTCTCAGCCACTGGATATTTAGTGTCTTTGCATTTTGGCGATCCAGGAGCTAAAAAGTGAGGAATAATATACGGTACTTTATAGATGGCTGGATTTTGTTTGTGTTGTTTTTTGGTTGGTTTTTTTTTCTTAAATTTAGTGAAATTAAGGCCTTTAGCAAATGGGGCACACAGGTCATTTCATGCCCTGAAGTCTGTTATCTTAGGCACTTGTGCATGGCAGCAGAGGTAGGGAGATGAGTGTGAAAGCCTAGTTATATTTGCAATCAATACAATATCAGACATCTTTATGAACCTTTGAATACTCCAGCTATATGCAGCCACTGTGTTGCACCCCTCTTGTTTATCACCCTAACTACAAGAGCCAATACAGATCTACTTTCTCTGCCATCTTGCTGTCAGTCCTAGAGACATCTGGCACTATGCTGATGACACTAAGATCTATTTCAGAAACCGGTAGAAAACCTACACGACAAAGTGTTTCCACAGCTACTTCCTTTATTAGCGGCTATATCCCATCTCCATTATGCTGATCTGGGAGTCGGATGTCCTCGCCTCTCAAATGACAGTAAAGGGCGACAGTAATGGACAGTAGTCCCTAATCCCATAACTGAGTATCGTCCTTGTACATCAGTGAGAAAAATTAATCTACTACCAGTTGCTCATATAAGATGAGATTTGTGTGTAAAACTCTATATATTGGCACTTGAACTCCTCCCGCTGTACCTTGTCTGGACATTAGCATCCACAATTAGAAGTTTAACTGTCTCTGTTATGCAGAGACTTATTTTGTCTAAAATAAAACATCAGTCCTTATTTCTGCTTTATCCTGATGACTCCTATCTAAAGCAGAACTAATGCGCTGTGGACTACCTCATCATCCTGTGCCTGTGGGTGCACCTGGACATTGGACTCTTGGAGAGCAGATCATCTTTTTGTTCTGTTTATACACAGCCTGGCATGGCAGAGAGCCCGACCCCAAGGCTTGGATTCCTCAGGACAATGATCAACTAAAATATAATAGGCTAAATGTTTCTGTCTTTACCAGAAAAACTCTATTTGTGTACACATGAGACTAGGTACGCCTATGTAAGGAATAATTTGACTTGCCAGCTGTTTTCTGGGTGGGTTGATGAGATGAATCTATCTTCTTATTCTCAGAATGTACTAGAAGCATTTAAATGATTAAGCACTGAACAAGTATTTTTTTTTTGCTGTTTCAGAAAAAGATATCTCTCAGTTCAAGGCCACTCTTTCATTGAGAAGCATCAGGAACTAAATACAAACTCCAGGGAGAAGCCAAAAGGTCACTCCAGCATCTCCATCTGTCAAGGAGGGTACGTGTACTTCAGGCTGCAGTTTGGTTTGAGCTACAGATGACAGTTTTTCCTTTCACAGAGAGTCAGGACTATGGTGGGAGGCAGACGTCCAGTGGTGGGGAGGGTTTGGGAAGTCCAGTGGTCACATGTTCCTCTGACTTTTAGAGGAAGAAAAATCCTCTGAACTGAAGCGCTGACTATGGATGAAATACGGATGTAAGTGAAGAAACAGATGAAATATGAGATCACTTTATTTGGCAAGTACAAAATTTCCTGTGAATGCAGAGACATCTATCTGCAGCTTCCAGATGCTTCAAGATACAAGAAGAGCTTGTCAGGTTTTTTTGATCTTCCCTTTACTCAGTTTGTACATACTAGGTGGTGATGCGATGAAGTCCAGTGGCTACCCTAAGCAGTGCTGCTGATAAATTTCCAACAGTTCATCCTTACTGTAGTTAAACTAAACCTCAGTGATACCAGTAGGCTCCGGTCAGGCCAATGTAACAACTTCTCTCCATTAGATCTTGTTCTAGTAACTTGAAATGGCATGGGAAATTCAGAAATTTTACTTTCCTTCTACTTTCCCCATGATTACGTAGAGAATATTGAAAATCCACATGTTCCTGGCCTTAATTTTCAAAAATATTACCAAAAAAATTATACTAGAAACATTGAAAAAAGTGAGTAGTTACACTAGCAAACATGTAGTGAGATTATTTAAAAGGAAAAAAAAAAAAGAAAATAAATTATATTAATAAAATAGAGTAAGCATATGTCATGTACCTGCAACTTACACTTTGATGTGGAACACTTACCATTTCTACATAAAGTGGGTCGTAAAATCTCTCAAGCGGCTGAACAACAGTGCTTTTTCCACAGCCACTGCTACCAACAAGAGCCAGAATTTGTCCTTTTTCTACTTTCATGTTCAAGCCTCAGAGCACTTTGGCCTCTGGTCAGGTTGGGTAGTTAAACACCGCATCGTTGAATGTTATGTTTCCACCAAATATTTGCTGATTGAAACAGCCGAGTTAGGTCAAGTTTTTAGGCTAATGTAATAGATCATAAAAGACTATGAAGAGCACTGATGATAGAGATCAGTGGGAGTTTTTCCAAAGGATTAGACTTCTTTTTTTCCCAGGAATTAGTAGGTAGTGAGAAGCTATTGTGAAAACACAAACTTGCTCCTAAATATTCAACTCTGCAGGCATATTTTAATTAAAATTCCGTTCCATAAACACAAATTCTGACAGCTTCTCTTACACCATCTGTTAAACAAAATTACATTTTCAAAAGTAATAATAACTCTAGGTGGCTGACTTCTGTCTGCTTTGTGAGGACCTTGTTCAGATTCTTGGCATGTTCTTTGCTGATTTTTTAAATTTTTGTCCTTAAAGATACTGAAAATAATCTACCATTTTTGATCTGCGCACAGAATCAATCCTTTTCCTTAAAGATCTTTTCTAATTAATTTCTATTAAATGTAATATGATATATGTAATAGGGATATATGCCTACAGAAGAAGTATAGTTCATATGAATGAGTACATATAAAATTTAAATATAGACATATGCAAATGACCAATCAACAGAACAGCTCAAATATGTGATACTTCAGATGACTTCACAGGTATTTTCCTTTATTATTATGTGTGTGTGTATACATATGTGTATGTACACATAATAAACACCAGGTTTATAATATATACGTGACAGCTGTCTGGAATGTTCTGTCCTCTTTGTTATAAGAGAGGCCACGTGCACCCATATGTTCATATACGTTGTTGGTTACTAAAGTATTTGACCATCTATTGTGGACAACTTGCACATAAGTTATGCCTCAAAAATTTCTGGTTAAATACTAGAGACCTACTTATATGTTCAAGATCTATGCTAAGGTAGCTTCATGCAAGAAAGTCTTGAAAAATGGTCTCTGCTGCATTAACCCTCTTTCCACTGGCTCTTTAAAGATCTTTCGCCAAGAGACAGGTGAGGTTTTGGCAAGAGAAGACACAAAGCATAGCTTAACCCCAATTTAGTTGGATGAGTCAGATGTGAATGGGTTTGCACAGCACTTGTTCTCAGTAGCTGTCGTGTGGGTGGGAGGAAAAAAAAAAAAAAAGAAAACCAGGCTTGGAATAAATTAGAGGACTATGCTATGCTGTGTATAACACCGTGCTTACTTACAGGCTTCTCTCCTTCCTTGCTGTATCTTTCTACAGGTGGTACTCTTTCAAACAGCATGAACAAGTGGGCAGTGGATATCTTGGCTTTGGCATAGTCTGGAGTGAAAGAAGCGCTTTGTCCTAGTGCCATTGCACCAAATACAACAGCTGAAAAAACTCTGTAAAGATTAAAAGGAGAAAAATATACTGACATTGATCTGGCAAAGGCAAGAAAATCTTTTATGGGTAGATTAGGGACTTCAGATAAATACTCATTCATAGAGATGAGGTAGGGTAAGAGCCGTCTACTGCAAACTCTGTGACTTTTTTCCTTGCTGAGAAAATCCGTAATTTGTAGGGAGGAGAGCAGCACTCTAAGCTTCCCTTCCCTGCCCACCTCTCCGGATTCATTAGAAATGGATGTGTTGATTTCTGTTTCTGTTCTCAATGCATGAGATGTGGTAGGATGTGTCGTTCCTTGCAGCTCAGTTTCTTCATCTATAAAATTGATGGTATTAGCTGCAGAGCAGCCTGAAGATTATGGAGAAATTTGCCATTCCACATTCCCTTTGAACGGCCCAGTCTTCCAGGCACAATCAGATGCTGGAGTTAAGGAGAAAAAGGCAAAAGACAAATAGGAGATGAGAGAGAGTCATGAAATCCGGGGGCAGTAGGAGAGGAGACATACGAGGAGAAGGGATTCACTTGAATGCGTAGGGAAAGGGAGAGTAATGTTATTTTTTTGAGATGGGGTTGGTGTAATCAGGATAAGAAGCCGTTATAGCTTCAGCATCATTTTTTTTGCCAGACAAGAGTGCGGCAAGTGCTGAAAGCAAGCATGGGATGTGCATGGGAGACAAGGTGTCTATCGACAAATATGGACAGGGATTCCAGCTGCAGGGAGACATGCAGAAGACTTGGTTAGATGCTAGAGACAGGGAGGGAGGAAAGAGAAGGTTGAAAAGGTGCCAGTTGGTGGGGACAATGGCAACAACTCACTGGAAACACTCGGAGAAGCTTTTTCAGCTCTGGCTGGGCATTTTCCAGATCGGGTGTTTGCTGAGCCTTTCTCCTGCTCTCCACCTCTCTTGTCCCAGGGTTTATAATTTCCTCACCTCAGTTTCACTTGTTACTTGCTCTGCCTACCTTTTAATCCTGTCCACCTACGCTCCCTACAGCTAAGCCATGTGATTCTGCTGTTGTTAAAGAAACCTTGTAGGCCATGAAAGCAAGGAATGGCTTGGCTTTGCCTGTTTTCACGTTGCCTTCCTTTTACCCTGGGCAACCTGACAACAAGGGAAATTGTATGCAGGTAGCTAAAAACATCATTTATTTTGGATTTGTAATAGTGGAAGGAAGGGGAATATAAGGGTGAAGAGTGGAAGACAGAAGTATTTATTGATTTTTTTCAGTTCTATATGCCACGATTTCATAATACCTATAGAAAAATCAAACATACTCTGCAACATAAACAAAGAAGAACCTAAGAGATACTTACAAAACCATGTCCTTTTCTCACTAGATAGGCACCAAACCTTAAACAGCCAGCGTAAGTACATAATAGCTTGTGTAAAGGCAAAAGTAAATCCAAAGATATGTGCCTTCTTTACAGAATTTCTGTAACAGAAAAAACATATAATCACGATCATATTGTACATTCACTTGTAGCAATCAAGAATGTGAAAAGTATCCTGTAATTCAAAAGAATCCACAAGTCCTTAGTATTTTAAAGCTCTTTGTAAGATCCTAACTAAAATATCTTCATTCCTGTATGCTTCAGGTTCCTCTGTCTGCAAAAACTGATGAAACTGTTGGGACAGAAGAAGAAATTGCTCTAACGCTAAATATTTTGAGCACATACAATTTGCACTGTCTTTACCTCATACATTCATTAAAACTATTTTAAAAATTATAACACGCTTGCAATTCAAACTTTCAACTGACACATGAGGAAAATCATTGAGACCTTCAGAATTTGTATAAAGCAGAAATAACTTCAACGGAACAAATCTTTGTGCTTTGTCTTACATTGAACCAAAGCAAGTGACAATTCATGAAGTTTCACATGACCTGCAATAGCACTTTGATGGAATAGCAGAGTCAACAAATAAAGAAGCTGCTGTGCAGGTCCACCCTTCTGGTTCCTTCCTCAGGAAAATCCCACTGATTTTGATAGGAATCTTACCTAAACATACAGGTAAAGACTGACTTTTGGTTTGTTAAACAATAGGTTCCCTCAGAAGAAAGGACTCATGATTTAAGAATTAATAAAGGCTTCCATTTGCAGAATTACAACAGCCAATAACAATATCATGGACACTTTGGAAAAAAAAAAAGTCTTTTAGAACACTACATTTAGAACATTACCTAAAATGTCAAGAATATCAGCTTGAAGGAAAAGATAATCTATATTTTTTATATCAAAGCTGAGTTTGGAATGAAAGATTTTATTATTCACTGACAGATAAATTTTGATTCAGCTTATTGGTGTTAATTTATGTTCATTTTAAAAAGGAATATTTCAATAAGGTTTTTTTGAGAAGCATTTTTTTACCTGTTTGATGATTGCAAACTTTGTCCATACATAAGCTCAAAATTTCTTTCCTGAGTCGAAGTAACAACAGTTTGAGTATTTTCTATGGCTTTAGAAGCAATCGGTATCACAGAACAGATAGTCATCATCAGAAGAACAAGATTATATGGACATTTTTTAACATAATCCGATAAATAGAATAACTGCAATAGAAGTGTACCTACAATAGTGTTGAAAGAGTGATTGCAACATTTGTAGTTATGCTGCTGTTAAATTTATCCAATTAGCGTGGATTATAGCAGTGAAGTTGAGGCAGCATACATTTTAGCACAGGCTAGCAATAGGAGTTTATTTTCCAGCGGGCTTGTGAAACCTGTCACAAGGATGATGCCATGCAGCTGTCATCGCTGCGGGAGCCCAGTCAGGATAAACTGAACAAGCCTACATCACCTGCAAACGCATTTGGGACTGCAGGGTAAACATATGTCCACATTTTCAAAAGCAACTAGTGATTTTGAGCTCACCCTTAAAGGAACGATCTTTCCCAGGGTGCATTCTCAGCATTTTTGGAAAATCAGGAGTCTTTCGGAAGTCCAGAGAAACTCAAGGAGAAACTCGAAACTACTGGCCATTCTTAAAAATGTGGAGACAGGTTTTCCTGGCCCATATGGCAGCTTCTCATCTAATTCCTATTAATTTTATGCCTTTGAAAATCTTCCTGTTTTGCCACAGAAGAAACAGCAGGAAGTAGTTTCCAAAAATGATTAATGATCGAAGCTCACGCCTTAATTTTCTTAATGCTCCCCAAATATTAAGGGGATTTGTTTGTAGTTAATTAATATAATCAGCAAATCTTCTAATAACAACAATTGATTTCGCCTTGGTCAAGAAAGCAGCAAATCAAAACTCAAACTGTAAAGCATCTTGGAAAGTGATTTTGTAAATTATATCCATGGAGCACTATACTCATTCTAGCTCATAATTTAGTTCAATGTACTCATTGATCTGGACGAGGGGATTGAGAGCAACCTCAGTAAGTTTGCAGATGACACCAAGTTGGGCAGGAGTGTTGATCTGCCTGAGGGTAGGAAGGCTCTACAGAGGGATCTGGACAGGCTGCATCAATGGGTCAAGGCCAACAGCATGAGGTTCAACAAGGCCAAGTGCCGGGTCCTGCACTTGGGTCACAACAACCCCATGCAGCTACAGGCTTGGGGAAGAGTGGCTGGAGAGCTGTACTCAACACTGGTAAGGCCCCACCTTGAGTACTGTGTCCAGTTTTGGGCCCCTCACTACAAGAAAGACACTGGGGTGCTGGAGTGGGTCCAGAGAAGGGCAACAAAGCTGGTGAGGGGTCTGGAGCA
This sequence comes from Rissa tridactyla, assembly GCF_028500815.1. Taxonomy (NCBI): domain Eukaryota; kingdom Metazoa; phylum Chordata; class Aves; order Charadriiformes; family Laridae; genus Rissa; species Rissa tridactyla. The sequence goes on along the minus strand of NC_071467.1, from coordinate 144,358,294 downwards.
CAAGTCTTATGAGGAGCGGCTGAGGGAGCTGGGATTGTTTAGCCTGGAGAAAAGGAGGATGAGGGGAGACCTTATCGCTCTCTACAACTACCTGAAAGGAGGTTGTAGCAACGTGGGGGTTGGTCTCTTCTCCCAGGTAACAAGTGATAGGACAAGAGGAAACAGCCTCAAGATGTGCCAGGGAAGGATTGGATATTAGGAAAAAATTTTACACTGAAAGGGTTATTAAGCATTGGAACAGGCTGCCCAGGGAAGTGATTGAGGCACCATCCCTGGACGTATTTAAAAGACAGGTAGACATAGTGCTTAAAGATATGGTTTAGTGATGTTTTTTTTCTCAGTTGATGGTTGGACTAGATGCTCTGAAAGGTCCTGTCCAAGCTAGGCAATTCTATAATTCTATGATTTTATGTGAAAAGATAACTAAAAATTATCCACTGTCTAGAAAGTCACCTAGGACCTGAGACTGAAGCCCAATTCTTTCCCACATATTGTCACTCATGTAAGATGCATACACAGTGGAATCCCACTACTTTCACTGAAGCCCCCCGTAGTGTCTGTACCACTCCAAATCATATGCTTGTAGATTGTACCAGGAGCCAATTGACTCCATTAGATAAGTGTATGACCGATTCTGCTGCTCGTAAGGAAGGCGAGAAATACACTTACTCTCTTTTAGCTATGTTGTTTCTGTACTACCTTTCACTGAGAATAGTTTATTTTTATCTTTGGTGTGTGAAGATGGCATTTCTCCATAGGTGGTTTTCCAGGAAGAACCCCTCTTTTAAAGAGAACTGTAGATTTTTTACATAGAGCTAAAACAGATGGTTGGGACTTGTTTTCCTTCAGGTTTACTTTATATGTTGATAATGAAACATTTTGCTGAATTGCTATGGAAATAAATATGTTTTAAATTTTGCCAAAAACTGGGGGATCTGCAAAAAATTGTTTTGATTAATATAGTCTGCCAAAAACAGACATTCAGGTCATCGCCTAACAATCATGTAACTGTTCTTACAAATAGTCTCCAAGGAAGTTGGCATGAGATAATGATAATCAGCTGTAAACAACTTAACTATGAGATAACTTTAAACTAGTTCAGTGCATAAGAATGCACTCAACAAGGTTACTTTTTTGGCAAAACTTTATGAATAATCAGTGACAGTATTTTGAATTTTTTCTTGATTACTGGGGGTTCTAATTGACAAGCGGCTGAACATGAGCCAGCAGTGTGCCCAGGTGGCCAAGAAAGCCAATGGCATCCTGGCTTGTATTAGAAATAGTGTGACCAGCAGAAGGAGGGAGGTGATTGTCCCCCTGTACTCAGCACTGGTGAGGCCACACCTTGAGTATTGTGTCCAGTTCTGGGCACCTCAATACGAGAGAGATATCGAGGTGCTGGAGCAAGTGCAGAGGAGGGCCACGAAGCTGGTGAAGGGCCTGCAGAATAAATCTTATGAGGAGAGATTGAAGGAGCTGGGACTGTTTAGTTTGAGGAAGAGGAGGCTGAGGGGAGACCTCATCACTCTCTACAACTACTTGAAAGGACATTGTAGAGAGGTTGGTGCTGGTCTCTTCTCACAGGTAATTAGCGACAGAACAAGAGGGAATGGGTTCAAGCTGCAGCAGGGTAGGTGTAGGCTGGACATTAGGGAAAAATTATTCACAGAAAGAGTGGTCAGACACTGGAATAGGCTGCCCAGGGAGGTGGTGGAGTCACCATCCCTGAATGTGTTTAAGACTTGTTTAGGTGTGGTGTTAGGGGATATGGTGTAGGGGAGAACTTTGTAGAGTGGGGTTGATGGTTGGACTCGATGATCCCAAGGGTCTTTTCCAACCTAAATGATTCTATGATTCTATGTAAAGACAAACAGGTTTCTTTTTCTCAATGCATATATTCTTTTAAAAATAAACCTCTTTTAGCTTTAGCTCTTTATTTAAAAATAAACCTCTTTTAGGTTCTTATATTAATGTGTATTAAGGTATAACAAAACAGCTCTAAGCTTGTGAAACATCAGCCTGTACTGGAATGGTACTTGGAAGCAAACTTCACTTTCAGCCTTCAAGTCAGTAAGAAAAAGGAAAAGCCTAGCAGCTCGGAACATGAGAGCTAACCTCCAAAAACTTAACTGTATGCATGTACTTAGCAGACCTTTCCTTCTACATCATTACTTCTGCACAATAAGTAAAGTTTTGTTTTAGTATGAAAAGGACTAGGAGCAAACACTCCAAACTATTTTCTAATCAGTCTGGAGGTATAGAAATGCCTCCGACAAACTTTCCTAATACAGATCATGGAAAGAGAGAATAAGATTTGCTGTGCCCAGACTCCTCTGCACAACTGACTGCGGTGCAATGGGAGGGAAGGAAAGGGCAGAAGAGAAGATCACACAGGTGCTGTGTTGCTCGGAGTGTGTCAAAACCCAGTCCCCACAAACGTCAGTCTGTCCTGAGACAGGACGTCTTGGCAGGTGGGGAAACAGTTCTCAGAGTTATGAAATGAAGTAACACCCTCCCTCTTTGCTCCCACACTCACATTTTCCTTTGACACAGATTCCCAGGCTCCTGCTTTCCTTCCATGCTGAGAGGGGAGGGAATGAAAATCAGAGCAAGAGATTGTAGGGCATGGTCAGCTACACTGTCACCGTGATTTTTTCATGCATCTTTGTTACTGCTGGTTTCTAGACTGTGCCTTTTTATACTAAACCCTCAGAAAACTGCAAAGTGAGAGAAAGAGACGGTAGGTGAGAGGTAGAAGAGAGGGGCTCTGAAAGGAAAGAGCTGGAAAGAAATGAAGAAAAGGCAAAAAGGCAGAGTGCTGGGAAAGGATAGGGACCACAAATGCAGACTCAGAACAGGCGTATGCTCTGAATGCTACAAACTATTTGAGAATATAAATTAACAACTCACCTTTTTAATTTTCAGCTTCATATTTACTATATCATCATTTTGCCAGAACAATACAGTAAGGCAGACTTTTACTTCTTTGAGGAGTATATTATTTATACATCACCAATGTCCCTGTCTATTAAGCAACACTGTGTAGTACAACATTAGATGTAGTACAACAAAAATGTCACTGAACCCACCTTTCCTGCGATTTCCAGTTCCTTCTTATCTTTTTTTTGCATGTCATTATGTATCTTCATAATCTTCATTAGAATCTTCATTAGAATCATTCCCGTTGCAGCAATAATTGTCACAACAGTTAAAAACAGAGGAGTCAGCTGCCAGCCACAGAGCAATGACAAAACAATCACAGTCCCAAGATTAGCTACGTTTTGGGCGATTAGTGCCAGTCTGGAACCTGCAGCCTGGAAAAGAATGAAACTAATGCAAATGACTGTTTTATTTCACAAGTAGACGGGAAATACTTGTTACCTAGACAATTGAGATTTATTCACCAGAGGATATCTGAAAGTGCTAATAGTCCTTAAAAGTGAGGCTTTGAGCAGCCTGGCCTAGTGGGAGGTGTCCCTGCCCAGGGCAGGGGGCTTGGAACTAGATGATCTTTAAGGTCCCTTCCAACCCGAACTGTAATTTTGTGATTCTGTGTAAGTCCAAGGACTTACAGTCCTTGTTTTCAGGTTTTGCACAAGAAAACACAATGACATTTCATAAATCTCGTATTTTTTATACATAGAACTGTGACTTCAAACTTGCCAGGTCTCCTGAAACATGACATTTCCTAACTTGGAATCTGAGATAACTATTTTTTCTCTCTGACCACTTTTAACTTTAAGAATGTGAACAAACACAGTGCTGCAATGAGAGCAATCCTCATTTTGAGGCACACGCCTCACAGTTTGTTAATATTTGTAATGTTTAGCATAGAAACACAATGCTATTTAGACATCTAAGCAAGTTGGATAAATAAATAAATGGACTCCTTGGATGACTCATTTATACTAGTGTAAGAGGACTGAATATTAGAATGAACTAAAAGCAAACATATATATATATATATGTAAATACATATCTTACCTACTATTATGGCATTAAAATTTTGTGTGACACCAAAATAAATATTACTTAATAAATAGTTATTTAATAAATAATTTTATATTATAGTATTCAATAAATAACAGCTTCCAGATGACTGTGTACAGGATTTCTACCTATTAAATCCAGTCTGTAACTTACTCCATGCTAAACCAGATGTGAAAAATGCCAGTGCTTATTACTCACTCCTTTCACTTGTGAGGCATCATTAGCAAATCTTGTAATTAATGCTCCAGTGCTAATTTTAGGATCATCAAACCAGCTGATCTCCTACAACATGAAATAGAGTTATTGCAATCTTAAAAACTTTAATTTGCACTTCACCTAGTTAGGCTACGTACATAAGAGAACTTAATCACTTCAGATCACAATGGGATGACACACACGATATGGTGATCTTTACATGTAACCATAAATACAATAGACCTAGAAGTTTAATGAAGATATGGGAAAACAAACCTCAAACCTAAGTTGTGTTAACAATCTGTATATCCTTTTCGCAAAAGCACAGACACCACCACATTATTTCTTATCCTGTGTAGCTTTACAAGAAATTTTGCTTGTGAATTTGATGTGGTTTTGATGATCGGACACTCACTAAATAACAACATCAAGAAATCTCCCATTTAGGGACAATTACTTGGACGTATAACATGCATCTGCAAAGACTACTAACTAAACAATATACTTTCTCCTGTTATAAAACTAAAAATACATCTTCGTTCTCTGTCAGTTACAAGTACTGTGAAATCTGTAAGTCTGCTGTGAAGTGTTCCAAAAGTCTGAGTGTTGCTGCAAAATTTCTGAGAAGACATATGTAAAATGATATGTAGTGCTGGGACGTTACTCAAGACTACCTCTTCCTCATCTGGAAGACACTATTATCAGGGAAGAAAATCTTGTCAGTCATATACTTTTGTATCTCATTATCAATTCAGATAAATTGGTCAGAGGGATCAGTGACTCTGAAGCCCTTATTTGAAAAAAAATACATCCAAATGCAACGCAAAATATTTGTATTATTCAAACCCAGGAAATAAAAATAAATTTTTCACTCTATCTTTCCTCCAGATTTGCCAAATATCAAACCCAAAAGGTCATTACCATGAAACAATCTAAGTATTTGTATTACTTTATGAATACATAATTATTAGCAGCAGTATGGTATTTTTGTGTAATAACTGTTCATAAGATTACTGTAAGAGCTTTTATATTTCCTACCATTAGTGTATAAATCAACAAACATGTTATAGTTTGATTTCTTGGGAGTTTACTGAGGGTGAGGGATTATTTTAAAGTGCAGTAAAGTATTGTATTTATAAATACAGTAAGAAAAAAAGATGGAAAACAAAGAGTTTCAATCTGGCTGTAGGCTTACATAGCCAGATGGCTGCTTTGGCCTTCCATGATATGGAGAACACACTACATGTGTCAGTGCTAATACACAAAACCCTCCCAAGTCCCACTGCTGTAGTGCCTGATACTTGAACATGATGCCAGGTGGGCACTCTTTTCACGCCAGAGACTTCACTTTCCTCCTGGGCTAGTCAAAAAAGTCTCATGGGACATAACTTCCAAGGAGGTGACCTATAATCCATCCCCATAATAAACCAGAAAGAAGGGGCATCTGGGTGCCCAGTGAAAGGGGTTAGCAGAAGGGAAGCTGATGCAAGTCAGGTTGGTTTTGGGAACTTGTCTAGGATGGAAGACCCCTCTGTGGACACCGGGTAAACTTCACTCAGTTGTATGGGCTGAAGAAGTGGTGGGCTTCTGCCTGCTTGGAAACCTCCTCTTTGGTCCCAGACTTGCTGATGTATCAGACTAGAATGGTTGGGATTGACCACTGTCTGTAGTGAGTGAAAGGCAAGGGAGCGATGTGTCTAGTCTCACACCGCGCTGCTTTCTACTACCTCAGGGATCACGCACATAGCTACAGCTGGGTCAGCTGGGAGTAAAATTTGATAGAAATTCAGGGAAGGAATGCATTTAGGCTGTGGATTGATAATAAAATGCTGAATACTAACACTTCCTTGAAATCCTTGATGAATTGAAAAAAAAATACTGGGTAGGAAATCAACTGGTAGGAATGGCAGCAAAAGAGGGGCAAAAATACCTTAGTTCTAGCTGTGCTGAAATATGAACTGGAAGTGCTGGCAAGCCTGCAGGGCAGGTACCAGCACAGGCTGTGCCACCCAGGTAGGGCTTACCAGTTTGCACTGGTACATTACACACAGTGCAGCGCAGTAGGGATGCTGAGCAGCTCGCCACTGCCCCAGCTCCAGGAAGCAGCTAATGCCAACCATCAAACGATGGCGATAAGGCTGGTTACACATGCAGCTAGGATCCTTGCCGTCCTACGCACTGCTTAGCAACTGGAGACTGCTGTGCTTGGATCCCAGACTGATTATTTCAGCAGGTTTTCACTCTGCTGCTCAATGCTCTCCTACTGCTGGCCCCTCCTGTGGCTGCCTTTGGCTCTGTGCCTGCTATGTAAGAGCAGCCTCCTGTTCAGTGAGTGCAGCTGGTCAGATAGCCAGGTCCTATAACCTTCATCAGTAAATATTTGTGGATCATTGCCTGTACATGCAGTTACCTGACCATGAAGGCAGACCTGAATTTCAGATATTGTCTCTTAGAGTACAGCCTACTTTCTCTGGTCCTCAGTCCAAAGGTGCTTTGATTTTATTAAATAAGCTAAATAAACACTACCATTACCTTTGAGCTTTCTTACACTTGACCTACAGTTATATCAATAAAAAGGTTTTAAAACCATTTAAAATATCTATCTGAACCTGTTATGAAGATTTAGTCCAGTCAGTTTCTAAACTGAGCTAATGAAATCAGTATGGTATCTTTATGGATATGATCCCAGCATGAGCACTTAAATAAATACAAAGACAATTTATGGCATGTAAACAAGCAAGCATTTCTAAAGCTCCAGAAAGCTAAATATATAATGCTTTTACCTGACTCAGAATTGCTCTAAAATCCATGGATTGAAGCCTCATTGTAAGGATTTCTCCAGCTTTGACAAATGTGAAACCCTGTTTGAGAAAAAAAAATAAATATCTTTTTTATTACCTAATCACAGTTTTTGTCTTTTTCAGATAAATACTTAAGTGACTGTCTGCATATAATATTAAAAAGCAAATTACTAAATAAAAAATATTCTAGCTGTAACTGAGGTAATATAAGTTTTTAAAAGCTAAATTCAGCACGTGTAAGGGTAGAGCAAAGAATGAGATATTGTTTTTTAAGAAACAAGTGTATACCATGCTGCATCAAAAGAAGCATGGCCAGCAGATCTAGTCTTTAGGGTCCACCAAACAACATTTTAATTGTGGGATTTTTATTTTTTTAATCACATCTTTAATCACATCTGATCTCAAACGGAAACCAGTCACTTCAAAGTAAGACGCTGGGTGCCTCAAGTACTCACAAGTAAGATCCTATGCTCGTTTTAGGCATTGTAGAAATACCAGGGATTTCCCTCTTTCTCTAAGAGCTTTCAATCAAAAAGCTGTAGTGCTAATGGTTATTTTCTAGAGGAGGCCTCTGAACCTGCACAGATGCTCACTGACTACAACACAATTCAGTGTGCGCAAAGATGTACTAGTGAATCTGTCAGTCCTGGGCCAGGGCCATGTAGGGTCAGACTACACAGAAATGACATGAGGGAGACATTGGATCCTGGGCTGCATCAAAAGAAGCATGGCCAGCAGATCAAGGAAGGTGATTCTGCCCCTCTACTCCACCCTCATGAGACCCCACCTGGAGTACTGTGTCCAGCTCTGGGGCCCCCAGCACAAGAAAGACATGGACCTGCTTGAGCAGGACAAAAGGAGGGCCACAAAGATGATCAGGGGGCTGGAGCACCTCCCCTGTGACGACAGGCCGAGAGAGCTGGGGCTGTTCAGCCTGAAGAAGAGAAGTCTCCAGGGAGACCTTATTGCGGCCTTCCAGTACCTAAAGGGGGCCTAGAGGAGAGATTGGGAGGGACTCTTTATCAGGGACTGCAGTGATGGGACGAGGGGTAATGGTTTTAAACTGAAAGAGGGTGAATTTAGATGAGATATTAGGAAGAAATTCTTTACTGTGAGGGTGGTGAGGCACTGGAACAGGTTGCCCAGGGACGTTGTGGATGCCCCATCCCTGGAAGTGTTCAAGGCCAGGCTGGATGGGGCTTTGAGCAACGTGGTCTAGTGGGAGGTGTCCCTGCCCATGGCAGGGGGGTTGGAACTAGATTACCTTTAAGGTCCCTTCCAACCCAAGCAATTCTATGATTCCATATTGTCCTGTATTTTCAAATGATGATGACTTAAAAAGAAAAACAACAACAATTCTTGTTAAGTATATGAAAGATTGATAAATATTGAGTAATTTTACAAAGCCCGATCAAGTATTGAAGTTTCATTAAGTCCACTCTATACTCAGTGAAAAACTTGCCAATACGTAATACTTAGAAGGGAAGGGATGACACCCTTTTAGACACAGAGATTTTTTTTCTAATTTTTTGTCACATTAAACTGTTCTGAAAACATACATGGGAGTTAACTAAGGTAACTGAAGAGATCCACCAGAAACCCTCTGTAAAATGAATCAGAAAGTCAGTAAAAGGGACTTTCAACATGAGGGAGCCTTGAAGAATAGAAACAAGACTTCCAGTCGCTTCAAAGTTAAGGCCTGAGAGAAACTGCTTGAGAAGTTCAGGAGACAGCTCAAGAGATAATAAAAATATTCAAGATAGACTATGTCTGAATGACAAAACTTCAGGAGCCTGAGTCAATAAGGTGCTGGTGATTTGCAAAAGTACTTGCATAAAAGAGTTTGAGTTTTCACAATGAGGTGGGAGGCACTGGAGCAGATGACTTGAGGAGGGTGTGGAGTCTCCATCCTTGGAGGTATTCCAAACCTAACAGGACATGGCCTTAAGCAACCCACTCGGACCTCAGAGTCTGCCCCATGTTCAGCGGGGGTTGGACTAGATGAGCCACCGAGGCCCCCTCCAACCTCAGCTGTTTTATAATTCTATGATTTGGAAAAGTAGTCTGAGAAGCAATCAGCTCCAGAACTTGATTTTTTCCCCACAATCTTAATTTTTACCTTCTCACACACTTTGTTTTTAATGTCGTACTTATAAAGAAACTTTCTTGCTTAGAATTCCTGTAAGTCACAACTTTAAATTAAACTTGCATATTTTACTTAATTTGAAGTTTTCTTAATATGAAGTTTAGCACTCTTCAGGGAAGATTTTTTTTCCCCCAGAGTTTCTCTACTGAGAATACACTGCAGAACTGGAGGTACCTTTGGGAGCAACTCAATCCAGTTAGGTCAATAGCACACAATATGATAAAAGTTATGAAAAACTTTTTGTGAAAAAGCTACCTACATATTAACAAACTTGTAGTAAATTCCATTCTGTTCTATTAATTCATTATGAGTCCCTCGTTATGTGATAACACCATTTTCAAGTGCAGCTATAAGATCCGCATTTTGAACCATTGAGAAACGATGAGCGATAACAAGCGTAGTGCAGCCTTTCCTGACCTGGAAACAGAGTAACAATGACTTCACATTAGTATTGTCAGGTAGAGATAATATTTCCCGTCTTCATATTAGAGTTGAACAAAATATTTTAACTGAAAAATTTTCTTTGTAAATGATGTTCTAGTAAAGATCAGAATTCTCAACCAAGAAATTTTGAATTTGACAATATTTCTCAGTTCCTCCGAGGTAAACTAAAGCAAAAATGTAGCTTAAATCTAATACTGCAAAACATACTTTATTTGAAAATATAAATTAAGGTACTCTGTTTTTTTCATGTCAGACTAGTACTTTCTAAACACAAAAATCTAAAGGTTCTTTTTTTGAAAATGCCCCTTCAATATCTTCCCAGTTTATGTATCCAGTTTCCACTGAAAAAATACTATCTACCATTAAGCATGTCAGTGACAATTCTATTTCAGAGGATTTCACAAATATTAAAAATTAATCACTTAGCAATTTTACTTGCTCTAAATAACTCATTTAACTTAGCTGAAAATATTTATCTGAAATTGTATTTAATGTCATACTTCTGTTACATTGTTTTTCCATCTTTTTAATTACTTGTGAATAATAAAATAAATCCTAGAAGTATGTAGTCTGACATGACAAAGTTATTTTTACAGGCACGTTGTGAGTGTGCACTGGGATAAATCGGTATTAATATCCAATGACCCAAAAAGTGAATCCAAGCTTTATATAATTCAGTTTAAAAATCTTAACATTTTGAACTGCTAGAATAATGGCTTAATAAGTGTTTTACAATTAAAAAATAAAAGACAAAGCTGTAACATGTGGGATATTCTCAATGAATTTCCAGCTAAATCTGATAGCCTAATATTGTCACGTGATTTTAAGAACTTTAAGATTTTAAGAATTTTAACAGCCATTCAAGCCATCCTATAAAAAAGGGCATGCGTTTTCTTAACGCCCCATCCACAGAAAGAGCAAACAGAGATTCAGCAGAGGTTTGGTAAAGCCTGCAGGGAAAAGGGGTCTACTCTACATCTGATGTAAACCTTCTATAGAGGTACACGCTCAGCACAGTGAGGAAGAGAAAAAGTAGGCAAGAGGAGGACAAATGAATGCCTGGCACACAACAGCTTAGCTTTGTCTTGCTTAAGATCAACAGAGCTAGTCCAGTCTGAGCAAGTCGTTCTGGCGCGCTCTGCCAGAAACATCAACAGGGAGATTCATCTCACCATACGACATATTTCAAAGATAGGTGGGGGAGGTGAGAGGCTAAGTAACTTGTTTAAACTAGCTGTATAAGTTTTATATTGCAGCAGTGAGTTGGCATCTCACCAAATACGTCTCAGTCAGCAGTTCCCTGCCCTCCTGTCCCTGGGATTCACTTTACAGGGCATGGGTTGGGAGAAAGATCCCTGAGTGCCGGCTCAGTAGTTTCAGAGAGTAGTGTAAATTATCAGGAATTAAGAGTCTAACTCTTGCTGAAATTAGCAGCAATTAGGTGTCCAATTAAGCATTAGGGACTAAAATATCTTTGAGGATGAGAAAGTAGATTCTGTTGTCTGAGTCTTGCAGCACAGTGGGTAGAGTAAGGTACTTCTCCTGAGGCAGAATAGCGTATGGTGGAAAAATGTTTTCTAAAGATATTGTCCATAGATAAACTGTGATCATTGCTGAAAATGTTTATGCAATGGTGGGAATTTGTGTTCGCCCAGAGCATAAGCATAATGCACAGTGGGAGAGAGAAACAGAGGGAGGGAAATAACCAACGAATGTGATTGATTCAGCCTGAGGAACAGGTGTAACTATTTTGTGAAAGGTTCATACACTTGCTTAGGGCACACAACAAGAAATACAGGATTGGCTGTTTTTTTTTCAATTGTCTATGTGGTTTATAAGTTAGGCCTAGACAGCAGTCAACATGTAGCAGCTGCTCTTGAAGACACCCACAACTTGGTTTTGAATTAATTTGCTGGGTGTTAATAAGAACATATCCCAAAACTGCTTGGGAATATTTAGCTCTTAGCCCATGTTGAGCTCTCCACTGCTCTGAGGACTAAAACTGGTTTAGGAAAGCCTGCTACAATTCAGTCCTATCCATAATGCCACTAAATTAATTTCAGAGGCACTTACAAAAACGCTTCACCATTGATCAATACTGACTTTGTCCAGTGCTGCCTGCACAACTGATTCACTCTTGGTATCCAAAGCTGACGTTGCCTCATCAAGCAGAAGAATTTTAGGATTGCAAACCAGAGCTTGGGCAATTGCTATTCTTTGCTTCTGGCCTCCACTCAACTGGATTAAGTGCCAAAAAGGCAACTCCTGTAATAGCTAGAGGAAGAAGTAAAAACCAAAACTCTTCTCTAATACTAGATAATCTGATAAACATTTTAGAAACCTGATGCTGAATTCACTGAGAATAGTAGTCTTCGTAGTCTTTGTATTGATTCCAGTGGCTACTGATAATAAGTGCCAAATGATTTCAACTGATCTCTTTAGAAACTGGTAAACTGGAATATGTTCTTTGTCTATTTCTTTAAAAGTTGCTTAAGAAAGCCCTGCCCTTCTCTGTCTTCATATTCTACCTGAACAAAATGGGAACTGATCCCCTTTTATAGGTAAGTGAAAGCAGACTTCCTTCACACTGGAAAAGAAGATTTTGCAAGACATTCTTAATAAACGTCTTTTCAGAAAGCATTGAGACTTCTTCCCCAGTTAGACTTACCTTAGTGAGAGCCCTCCAACAAAACAATCTCTTCCTTCGAAGGGCAAGTTTTCCATTGTAAATGCAATAAAGTGGATGTTGGATCTGCTGCCAGTTTCTCAGAGAAATACTTTACCAGATTTACAGTGTGGACAGTTTGGGAGCTCAGTATACTGCTATAACATTTTACTGGGTTAAAATGAATATTACGACAATTAGAGATTCACTTATAAGGACCTCCAATCTTTTAGCTTTCAGTGAAGATTTCTTATAGTTACATTTTATTTTCGAAGGCAGACTCTTAATTTAGTTAAATAACCAGTTCTGGCTAAAACATGTTATCAGTTCTAGATAAAAGCAAAGGTTTCCATTATTTCTAGGACTACTTTTTTTTTTTTTTAATTATAGCAACTGTTTTTCTCTAAGGCAATCAAGTTATCTTAAAAGGAATTTGTATCACCTCCATATCTGGCCTAGCAGTATTACTGAATTAAACATTTTGGAATTCCAAATTACCCTTAACATGGTTTGGTTTATAGCCAGCATTGGACGCACTGTCAATTTGAGGTTCCTGTGCAGAACAACATGTCAAGAAAAGGGGAAAAATCGCATTGTTTAGATTTCTAATGAAATTTTAACATGATACAGGGCTAAGAAATCTTAGACATTAATGTTACCATATAAAGAGGCATAACAGGTCTCATTGCAAAGTAGCTGCAACTACTCATAGATGCATGAAGATGCCAGTCCAGGCCAGTGGGAGACCTGCTGTTAGGGGTGGGTAACCAATGCAAATGCTCAGGGCCTTAAGTCTTCACTGGCGTACATTAAGGAATAGAGGAAATAATCTAAAACATCCGCAAAAGGAAGGAGTAACCTACACATTCACATCCAGCTACTGCATACTAACAGAAATTTGTGTTCATGATTACGCCCCTTCCTTTAGGACAAGAGAAAATGGCCTCAAGTTGCACCAGGGGAGGTTTAGATTGGATAGTAGAACAGAACGAAATGTTTAAGGAAACAGGAAATTTTTTTGTGTGAAACTAAATTTGTCACACCAGAAGAAGACTCTAATTCCTGATTGATTTTTTCAGCCTTGGGTCTGACTATTTGTGTGTGGGGGTGTTTTTTCTGAACATATGCAACTCTGCCACTCATTTCAGGTGTTGGAAATGAAGGCTTGTTTGCATTTTATCCTAATCATACTTAAGTATTAAACCAAGCTTACATTACAGTGTAAATTGCTAGTGTCCCAGAGGCTGTGACAGTGAATGTGGACTGCTGCAGGGACCAGCGATAACCCTTGCTCTGCACTCATGTGCTGCAGAAGCCTGGCTGCAGGTGCTCCTGCTGTCCCTGCTCCACCAGTTGCTTTCACTGAGCAGATGAGAGCAAAGCTCCTTCTCAGCTGCTTTCTGCAGTGTGTTGGTAATATAAACTCACCTGCCTGGCTTTGCCCTGGAGCGGATAAAATGGATTTACACACTTCGTCACAAGTGGGACCGATTGAATGGCCTGCTCCTCAAAGACCCTTAGGTATTAGCTTGAGACCCCGGCACCTGAGAGTAACGGAGGGGATGGCTTCAGGAGCTGCTGACCTATCACAGGTGTGAACTCATAAGCAGACAGGCTAACAAGGGAATCAAACCTTCAATCACACTGTCATACTCCAAGCTCTCCAACAAAATGTTCAACCTGCTATCAGCGTAGATAAAGACTATGGGTAAATAAACTGTGTCATGCTGGTTATCTTCAGACAAAAGATCAAAAAGATAGCAAGAATGATGTTCCATAGCAGAATACAAATAAATACATGTGCATGACCTTGGTTTGTGACCTTAATGCTATACTTGTCTTTTTTTTTCATGTGCCTGCTTTTTTTGCTTACAGCTCTCACTGGATTTACGAGGCCTGTAAAACCATATACTCTTTTCAAAAGGGGCTGCATCGCTGCATGTTTTGTGATGCTTTTTGACATGAATAAAAAAGAAGAGAAAAGAAAAAAATCAGTAGCAAAGACATAAAAAAACTTAAAACCTCTTTAGTCACTACTATAAAAACAGCCAGCATATGGAAGCTTTATTCTCACCTTTCCATTTCTCTGTCCTCCAAATGCTACCACAGTTCAAACTGCTGCTGGAACTTCCTCTGCAACAGCTCCTGCTCTTGGATATGCAGTAACTCTTTGTTAGTGAATGCAGAAATTATCTGTGTAGAAGAAAAATGTTTTAACACTACCATTCAATCAATACCTGAATGAGCTTTGTTCTGATGCCTACGAATTCTTAATTTATTGTACTGAATTTCCCATCTATCTGCTTTGTTTTATTTAAAAAGTCTTATAAAAGACTCCACATTTAACTGACAAGGCAGAAATTAGATGAAGGGCATCATGACAATGCCTGGATCACGTAAAATGATAAAACTAGAAACATGCATGTTATCTGCTGCCAAAAAATGAGGTCGGATTTTCAGTTCTTCTATACTTTCATCATTACAGAAAGTTGGAGGAGCTGACTAAGATCCCTTACACTTAGAAATACTTGTACCACCACCGTCAGACAGTTCTGGTTTGTGTCAGGACAATCCATTGCCCAAGAAGCACGGGAACGTTCATGCTCCCGACACACTGCAGATGAAGCTATAGCAGAGCACTCGTGCTGTGAAGTATTAGGGACTGCATGTGTTAAATAGGGCTGGGATTTTCATCTTCGCCGAAAGGGCAAGGCTGGCCGGTGTCTCTGAAATTCAGTAGCCAGTTGGTACTTGACACCCTGATGCCCCTTTGCAAGTCCTAGACAAAAGAGATTATATTTCTACAGATGAAGTCTTCTTCTCTCTCAGAGAGGTCTGCAATCCACTTCTCACGTGCTGTTTTCAGTAAGTTATTGGGAGCTGATCAAATGGCAAAGGGAGGATCTGGAGCAGAGTTCATGGTGTGCTGGCTGCGGCTGTCCGTGTCCTTGTGCTGTCCCCGGGGGTAATGGCCCCCTGCCCTTGGGGTCAGGGCACACAGACGGGCGTTATCACAGGAAACCAGATTCACTGCAGGTTCATGCCAGAACTTACTGCCAGCTACTGCCACGAGCTCAGCTGTGCCATTTTACTTCATTTCTGTATTTATTTATTTTTATTGACAGTACTCCCTAATTTTGGTGTATTTGTCATGGAGTCCAGCAAAGAAGACAAAGGTACCACTTATTTACCCTTTCGTTTGACGGCATGTTCTACTTACATAAACTTTGCAGCAGGATAGCTGGGTATGGAGGGGGGGCACTGCACTTCGTCAGCTGTACCAGTGTCATCATGCACCTATTCTCACCTGTCTGCAAGCGAGCGAGGTCTAAATTCACTAATAGCCAGGTTGAATTTTCAAGTTTTACAAACAGTAAACGGGATTAGAAGAAGATATGGATTACCAGGATACTGAAAACTCGTGCTTTTTGCCTACCTTTGCCTGGAGAGCTGATGAGAATCCCAGAACAGGATTGAGTGCCAGGATCGCAAGTGTTAAGTTCCAACCTTTTGTAAAATCAACTATAAATCCAGTGAAAAAGGCAGCCACTGCCTGAAAGAACATTGCCATTTTTTCACCTATTCCTTCATTAATCTTGGAGATATCACTGAAAAAAAACCCCAAGTTGTATCCAAACAAATAAGAAAGTATGGAAAAGACAGAAATTAACTCTTTGGATACAGTACACTTTGTCAGTGCTCCATCATGTTTCTAACACCTGCAATTCAACACAGCTACAAGTTTGCAGCCATGTGGGGGCTACATTCCCCCACATCTCTGTTCCTCAGGCTCCATTTCAGTGATGCACACACATCTCAGGATCCGGATAAACAACAGCATAACTTACAGAGGGGTTTAATAACATAAAATAACATTGCTCTGAGGGAAGTATTACAACTTATTTTCAATCATTAGAATTAATACTCAGTTGGCAATTAACTAATATTTAATGCTTACTCCACCAGCCTAGTGTGGACTTCGCCCACAGCATTTACATCAAATCGCCTAATCTCCTGTCTCATTACGGCATGAAAAAAATTATTGTCTGATTCTTTTTATTTGCCAACAAGAAGCCAGTGTTCAAAATGAAACTTGAATGTAGGCAGCAAAAAGAACACCAGCTCCTATTCCAGTGTAATAATATATTCTTGAAGGAAACAAAACAATTGGAAACTGAATTAATTCTACTCCAAACAGGGCTAGCTGCCATTTCTCTTTCTTCAGTGTCCAATGAATATTTTTAAAGTTCTTCCAGAGTCAAATTTCAGTTGTTGTCTTTTGCTAATTTACTATAAAAGTTCCACAAAGTAATACAACATTTTTAATTTAGAAAGTAATGGCTCAAAATCCATGAAGACAGAGATCAAAAAAGACAGGCTTATAATGACACATTTACTCTTAGAAATACTTTATACGGTGAACAAAATTTAAGACAGGAATTTTAAAAATACCTAAATGATGTAAAAACAAAACTAAGTTATATTTCAGGATATTCACTTTAGTTTAATAAAGATAGAGACATTGAATTTTAGTTGTTCTCATGCTATCATACTAATTGTTTTGTATAGCTGTCTTTGAGAAATGTTAGTTTTATTTTTAAAAATTTTCCTAGGGAAAAATAAAAAAAATAATGTTTAGGTACTGTTCGTATAATTGCAACAAAACAAAGCTCAACACATACAAAAAAAAGAAAAAGCAATAAGGAAAGTTATTCTAAGTACTTTTGTTACAAATGAATGCCAAAGATGTCTTACTCATGTCATAAACAAAATATATCATATTTAAATTGAAAAAAATATTAGTACATTAATGAATAATTTAAAATTAAATGAGTAGCTGAATGTGTTCTTAATCATTGTCTGCATAATAGAAAATCTATAAAAAGCACCAAAACCTGGGAAAAAACAGAATTTATGCATTTTACAAACATATAGTTTATGCTAAAACACAGTGGAACAAATTTAATTTTGGTTCAAAATCCCTACTAATTATAGCTATTTTATAATATGATTAGTAAAAATTAATTGGAAAATAAAAATATATGACAAAGTGAATATTTGTTCGATGACAACTGTTAAGAAAAGTATAGCTCTGATTTTGCCAGATTTTTTGCATGAAAAATATACCCAAAGTTTATGTTTAGATTCCAGTTCCAAAATTGAGACATATAATTTGTATATCAATAATTCTTAATTTTTATCTTATGCCGCGGGTTTTGTGCAACAAGTGTAGAATTTGCCATCTGTGATTTCATACTCCCTCCAAGGAGCAGGCCATCCCTGCTTGCTTACAAAACAAATGCCCTTCTCTGAGGTTGAACAAAAAGACTAGGGTTTTCTTTCCATTTTAGAAAGGGGCATGAAGAAAGAGGAGCTTGGACTTAAAAAAAAAAAAAAGTGGAAACAGAAAGAAAACCTGACAAAGGCAAAGGATGACAAAAGAAGAGGTAGGGTATAGGCAGACAGAGAGAGAAAAAGGAACAACCCCCCTCCAGCCGTAAACCTGCAAACTGCTCAGACAATGACACCACATGTCCCCACAGCCTGTCTCTGGAAATTACTGGTGCTTAACACTTTAGAAGTCTGTGAAAAAACATTATTAAACGAATGTGAAACAGCTTATCAGAGATACAGTGTAATCAGACCAATTGTTGCATCTCAGTCCCTATTTCAATTTTGTCCAGTCAGAAAATGTTAAAAATATACGACTATAGTAAATTCTTGGCCTAATTTATATATTTTTAATTATGACCCCTGCAGATTTGTTGGGCATACAAGAAGTATTTCTTTTATTAGCTTTAAATTTGGTGTCTCTCAGCTTCACTGTCTGTTCTTACAGAAGAGAAGGATACTAAAGTGTACTTGATTTACCTTCCCAATGGCAATTACTAATTGGGCGACCTTTAGGTTGTTGATCCTCTGTGTTTGTAGTGGCAAAGACTAAATGAAAACTGAAAACCTGGAAATCTAATGGAAACTCCATCATGCATGACTTAATAATCATCTCATTTTCTTTTATTTCTGGTAGAGTACAAGGTGTTTGTCTTTAAGGGATGTCTTTCAGAATTTCACTTATTATCCACAAATTTTTAACGTGTGATCCTGTGCAGTAAGAACATGGAGTGAATAAATGGCTTGCCTAAGAAGTTATCATGAGCTTTTGATGTTGAGGGTTTTGCATAGGGGAGAAGAAAGGCAGTAGATGGTCTGAGTTACAAGAAACTTCATTTCACATTCATAACACTGGATCCAAACTTCACTAGCGGATGGAGTTATGTAAAATCTGTTTCCATAGTTTTCGTACAGCTACTAGGGTCTCCTAGGTACTGTCCGTTAAAAAGTTTGTAAACTAATAGAAAAAAATGTGGTTCAGAGATTGTAAGTAATTAGTTGACTTTGCTAAATGATTTGGTGCCATTTAATTATGGAGAACAAAAAGTAGTTTTGGGGCTTTGCGTGTGATCAGTTCTAACACTTTAGGAAATTTGTTAGGCATCAGTCAAAATGTTTCTGATTTCGATGAAAATGAGAAAGCCAAAGAGCAGGAAAAGGGGAATCTCTGTAGAAACCCTGAACTCTAAAACCAACTCTTTTTTTATAATTTGAGGTTAGAATTTTACATTTAAGTCGCACAAGTGGAATAAACTTGGAAGAACTTTCTCAAATCTAGGGGGAAGAAGAGAAAGCTTTGTTTAAGGAAAGAAAACTCATGTTTAAATGATAAGATTTGTTGTTCAAATGGCAGAAGTAGGTTTGTACTAGGAGCCTCTTTATTATTGAAATCTAGATATTGATATATTGAAATATCTAATAACTTTTGTGCTGGGTTATATATTTATTGCACCTGATTTTTTACTTTATTTTTTTTATAACTCGAACTTTATTACCTATATAGTTTTGTTTAAAAACAGCTTCCGATTTCAAGGCATAGCATGACACATTTTACCTTTGTCTGTTTCTTCTACCATTTCTCATTCATCCGTTTATCTAATTCCTTAATCCCACTTATAATTCCTTAAAGAGTTTCCTTCAAGACTAGCATTTCAGTTAATTAGAGAACTACTTGTAACAGCACAGGAGACTGGTTGGAGTAAATACAGAAATGGTCAAATTAAAACCCTGTCGCTTCTTATGGTAGTGAGTGGACCAGTGACACATCTGGCCCACAGCATAGGAGCAAACTACTTCCCTGGGAATAAATAGCTTGAAGTGAGCTGCTATTTTGCTCTTTATTTTTTCCAAATAATAATAATTTTTTATTGCATGAAAGCCATATGTCAATGACATCAACTAGGAGCTACAACAGTTCTTACCTGGGTAAGTCATGCTTTCTGAAGTAATAAAGCTATCTGTCATGACACCAAAGATGATCATCACAAGGGGGAGACGTGCTCCATGGAGTATTGCCATGGCAGTGCCCACCACCATCAGAATTTTATCCTGCCAGTTGGAGTCTCGAAACTGAAAGTGGAAACAGAACTGTGCTGAAAACTTCTCTAATTACAGCGAATGCATTTGAGTGGCAACATAGTGTTAACAGTGCAGGAGGAGGCAGTAAAAAGTAAATCAAGACAATTTTAATACATAAAATTGTAAAATCGCAACATAAACCAGTAACTTCTTAATAATTGTTTTAAGAATAAAATAATGGTTTTCATAAAATATGTAGAAATATTAAATGTTAAAAAAATATTTTAAAACAAATTTTGCATTTAATTTAACTGTGTGCAATTGGAATTTAAATTTATAACTGAAATTTAAAAAATAAAATCTAAGAATATCTAAACAATTCCTTTACTTTTACAGTATCTTAGATAGGTCTACACTTGGGGCTGGTGGGTCTTTACCACAGTAAGCAGTTTCAAGACCAATGTATTTAAAGCTGTATAAAAATGATGTCTACTCTTTCTAGCTTTACTTTATTAATACTTCTCATGAAACAATGGTCATAAAGAAATGAAATATGATTACGTACTAAGGGGAGTAAGAGTTTCGTCATACATTTTATTGTACACAAGTATACAAATACAGGGAAAATAATCACCCTGGGGTTTCATCATCTTGCTGAAGCCAAAAAAATTCTTAAATTCAGTTACTGGACATGCATGGAGGCAGGTGCCATGTGCTGCCACATCACCACAGTGACCTCTAAACAGGCTCTCAGTTCATACTAACTGTGGGATACCTTATCCTCCTTGTACGGGGGTGCTAAATCACCTCTCAGGCCCTGGAAGGGTAGTGCCGAGGAACGGTTAGCTCGGAGCAGCTTGACCCTCTACCTATGCTCCAAATGAGGAAGAACAGAAAGAGAAAAGTGGGCAAAAACCTCTTTCTTGTTCCATAATAACAAGTATGAATCCTTGATTAAAATTGTATCTGTGGATGTGTAATGGAGTGATTGCGTTCAGCATCCTCTGGCTCTTACAAGGCACCCGTGTCACTGTGCCAGCCTGGGGTACTCCTTGGAGACACCAGTCTGAGCGTGACATGTCTGGCCCCACTGCCAGAAAATAGGTGTGAGTGCTCAAACCAGTCTGGGGACGTGATTTCCAGAGGCACTCAAACCAAGGATAAAAGATCAGCAGGTTTTCCTCCCCTAGTCCGTAGTGATGGTCTGAAACCCATGGCTGTGAAATAATCCCTTCAGTGAAGGAAGCTGGCTTTTTTGGCACGTAGGTAGGGGCCACAGGGTACACCTTCGGCACCTTTGGGTCTTTCTGTGGCTGTTAACTGAATGGAGTTGCCCTGGTCTTTCTGGTGAATCAAAGCAGTTAGTGTTTCTTGTCCTCTGTGCGGGGAAGCAGCAATTACAGAATCACAGAATCACAGAAACTTCTGAGTTGGAAGGGTCCTCTAGAGATCATCTAGTCCAACTCCCCTGCTAAAGCAGGATTGCTTAGAGTACATTACTCAGGACTGCATCCAGGCGGGTCTTGAAAACCTCCAGAGAAGGGGACTCCACACCCTCCCTGGGCAGCCTGTGCCAGTGCTCTGTCACCCTCACCGTAAAGAAGTTTTTCCGTGTACTTGAATGGAACTTCCTATGTTCTAACTTGTGCCCTTTGCCCCTCGTCCTGTCACTGGGAACCAATGAAAAGAGTCTGGCACCATCCTCCTTCAACCCACCCTTTAGATACTTGTATGCCATAATAAGGTCCCCCCTCAACCTTCTCTTCTCCAGGCTAAAGAGTCCCAGCTCTCTCAGCCTTTCCTCATAAGGGAGATGCTCCAGTCCCTCAATCATCTTAGTTGTCGTACGCTGGACCTGCTCCAGTAGTTCCCTGTCCCTCTTGAATTGGGGAGCCCAAAACTGGACGCGGTATTCCAGTTGTGGCCTCACCAGTGCAGAGTAGAGGGGGAGAATGACCTCCCTCGACCTACTGGCCACACTCTTCCCTATGCAGCCCAGGACCTATGTGCATTGTTGTTTTCTCCTATGTGTGAATTCTTGCCACTAGTTTCCTGCAGGTTTTCAGAAAATGGGAAGAAAGATGGGAGCTCTGCTGAATGCAGTGCAAGCACTGGGAATGTGGAGAGTGTGATGTTTGCTGTCATCACTCCTATATTGTGCAGCAGTGGTTTTCGTTTCCATCTTCTGCAGGAAGAAGGTTTGTTTTAAATGCTGGAATTATCTGTCAGGAGGTAAATGGGCATTAGTTTTCTGTAGGTATTTGGGAGACTTGGAAAATCTTTTCATTTACAAAAGAAAACTTTTTTCCTAAAGCTACCTCAGATTCTGTTAGATGAAGACTTAAACCTGAATAAATCCCAAGTCTGCTACTAGTTGAGCATGAAATTGAATTAATCTGTTAAATCGTCATACATTTAGCAATGGGAGTGAAATAGTACAGAAGTTGCCGTGTCATTTCCTTTCCAGGATAACTCAAATATCTCATATGCAGTTTCATTTGAAGTCCTCAAGAGGGGCAGGTAACTAAAGATGTAAAGAGAGAAATTCTTATGGTATGTTATGAAAACTTCTTCAGATGGTTGTGGTCAAGCAGGTGCCTAGAGAGGCTGTAGAACTGCAGCTGCTGCAGATTTTCCAAACTTGCCTGGGCAACCTGCTCTAACTTTGTTGTTTAGCCTGACTTTGAGAAGGACATTGGGCCAGATGACCTCCTGAGGTCCCCGTTATTGATGATTGCTCTATGTAAAAGGTAAAAATATTGTGGCCTACACATGAAAGAAGAAAATTAAAACTGTGTGCTTCCAAATCACCTGTTGAAAAATGAATGCAATTGTATTGTAAAATCTGTTGTGACTCTTCCCTATTGTTTCCTGGATATGGATTTGAGTGGGAGAGTGGCTGAGAAGAGACTAGTTAGCAATTAGTATAATACTGATAAGATAGAATCAATTGCAAACGAATAACTTGAAAATGGAAGCTAAGATTCCCTTGTTTCTGACAATGCCTTTTAAAGAGTATTCCATTAGGCAGTGATGCCAGGTGCTTATGAAAGTATAGCTAGTGTAGGAGATAAATTTTCTGCCCTACGCTACCCTTACGCTGGGGATTTTCTTTCCCTTTTCTTTCTTTCTGTGTCTGCAAATACATTTCAGGTCCATGTTATATCCCCCTTTCCACCCATCTGTTAATAGATCTATGTCAGCATCTGTTGGACATAGTTGGTGCAGTAAAAACCTCCAACGTTTTAAGCTACCTTACTCTATCTCCTGTGTCTGCCTTTTCTTTCCTTTCCCCTCCATTTTCCCTTCCCATTGCAG
Organism: Rissa tridactyla; assembly: GCF_028500815.1. NCBI lineage: Eukaryota > Metazoa > Chordata > Aves > Charadriiformes > Laridae > Rissa > Rissa tridactyla. The sequence goes on along the minus strand of NC_071467.1, from coordinate 144,335,325 downwards.
ATCTCTGAGTACTCTATACCGTAAACAGCCAAGTGCCTCTCGTATAGCTTTGCAACGTGAGTAGAGATACATATATAAAAATAATAGATTTTAAACATTATGATAGACTGTGATTGCTAAACACACAAATAGCATGAAACATACCACTGTAAACAGGCTGAGCATATTCAGTTTCTCAGGTTTCTTCTCGTCCCTACTGATAAAAAATTATGATTGTATTTAAAGTAGGAAGAGCACTTAAAACATCAAAGCAAGCTTAATGCATTATGAATACACCTACTGTCTCTTAATTGTGTTCAAATGCAAGAAGGAGATACAGGAATGTAAAATAAGAACTTTTAATGTAATCTGAGTGCATTTCTCTGAACACTGTCAAAAATACTTCCAAGAAGCCTTCTGGTTTGGTATTGTGTTAATTCAGAGCCTATTTAGAAAAAAACCAACCGTACAGTCTTGCTGTAGGTTACAAGCTACCTATGTAAGACTTATTTAAAATTGCAGCTCCTATGAAAAAGTATTAAGAATGGCTATAGCTAAATCTACTGTGGGATTTTAATAATGCAGCAGAAGTCGTCTTGCAAACTTTGCCTAGTGGTAGCTGTTGACCAAATTTATAAGTAGCTTTGGAAAATTAGGTGGGTGGGCTAATCTGACATTACTGCCAATTGTCTGTCAAAGACCTCTCATAGCTGAGTACTTTGATTTTGGATGATTAGACTGCAGTCGGGCAGGCTGGTCCCTCTTAATCATAAGATTCAACCTACAGAACTGAACTTGGAAGAAACTAGGCTATTAAAATGAGAAGTGGACTGCAAAGAGGGGAAAATGAAACAAACTTGGAGAAGGTGGATGTGGTGGCAGAAAGAATGCAATGCTTTGTGATGGTCAGAAGGCTTGTACTAGAAAGAAAAAATGAACAGGTGGAATTTCAGAAAAATTACTGTGAGTTTGCAGGGCAGTGTCCTGTCCTGTCACGCGATACCCTGTGAGTTATTAACGTGGCTTAAGGGGCTGGAAGATGATCTATGTCAAACAGACAGTGCTAAAATGATTTAGGAGTTTTGCTTCTGCTTGGGAAATTTGAAGGTTCATACTGAAGGTTTCCTCTTGAAAAAAGGTTAGTTAAACCACTGCTCTTTATCTGACTCTATTGTAGGGAAAAGCTGGGGGTTTGGGGATTGGGGTTTTTTGGTGCTATTCATCGCATTGCCATTATAAGCAGTACTGGGTTTAGATTAAAAAGTGACAATAGTCAGTCTTTGCCTACACAGAGATAAAATAAACTGTTCTATTCATAGTTGCCACTTTGGGATTTAACTGTATTTCTCTAGCTTGGGTACTCCCAGCAATGACTGGAAGGCAACACGCTCAGTAAAATGAGCAGTGCAATCTTCAATGAAAATAGGCATCTTATTCAATTAGTACTGCACCAGACTTTCACTGTTCACTCTAAAATATGACACAGTTTTGTATTCATTTGCCTTCTTCTGAAATATGCCAGGCTCTGAGAATGTTGTTAAAGTCTGTCTTGTTTGCAGAGAGAAATAAAGGTTTTGGTTGTAGGTGTTTTTTTTTTAACGAACTCAAAGAGAAAACATGAGATGTTTTATTTTTACCTGACATTTTCACAGCTTTTTGGTATGGTATAACTAGCAGTGGTAACAGTAAGCTTTATTCTGACATGCCAGAGACTGTAAGTTGACGAACACTAAACCGATAAATTACTATACTTCCCTCCATGGACAAATTCAGGATAATTTGTTAATGTTCTAAAACTTTTTGTCTAAATCAGAATTCAATATCTCCTTTTTGGCATGAAAAAGGAGGAAACATGAGCTTTAACAAGGTCCCTTGACCTATAAACCATCAGAAAGGAGGCATGAGAAGGCTGTTATCTGAATAAACTGAGCTCTCCCTCTGACCAGCCCGTGCTCTCCAGTTAAAATTAAACACATCTAGCACATTTTAAAGATGTAGGTAAAATGTCAAACTCTTTCCATGGTTTTGCAATGGAGCTTCTCTCAGCTCTAAGAAGTTCAGTGTCAGATTAAATACTAGTATTTCTCCTGCTGTCACCAGCGCAAGTCATTTTAAAGGACACAAAGCACTGCGCCAGTCAACAGCTTCATAAACTCTTAATTAATCCTAACTGGGATGAGTCACTGTTTCCACTTCTACTATGCACATGGGGCAGTTTTTGGTGCCTGGAAATCCCATTCAAACCATCCTAAACCCTCTCCCGTAAAGGTACATGGGGATTAGGTATCTTTTACTGCATAATATGGAAAACAGTGAACAGGTTCACAAGTAATCAGGATGACTGAAAAAGCACCATTTCCTGGAGCAGACCTTTACACTGGCCTGTGAACCCACCACAAACTGTTCAAGGGAAAGTGCTCTTGTTATCACTGTTCGGCCATCCATGATCAAGCTGAATGGGAGTCAGTGTGGTCCCTTTTGTACATCTTGTGCCCAGAAGATGGAGGTCATTTGCAGAAAATCATATACTTAATGACAAATGATCATAAAGATTCTTTAGCCCTACTCTTATAATAGGTAACAGATAACACACATAAGTTTTATAATAGGATTTAAACTACGCCATATTTTATCTCTTGAATTAACTCACCTCAAAGTTTTATAATAGGATTTAAACTATGCCATATTTTATCTCTTGAATTAACTCACCTCAAAGTTTTATGGATAGTTGTGTTTATATCTGGAAAACCAGTGCTGTCTTTTGATAGCTTGGTAGTGTTGGTTGAGAAGGAACCATTTGAAAAAACAAAATAAAATCAAAAAATGTTTGGACAGTCAGAATGAGGTTTGGTGATGTGAGAGGAACTCAAGTGTTTTCCTTTCATTATGAGTTCTCAGGGTGGCCTTCGAGGGCCATACAGCAATGCAGTGGCAGGCAGAGGTGGCAGAGGGGAAGGGGAGAGCTGCTGCAGCCCCCTCCCTCATCAGGAGAGGCAGGAGAGGAGAGAGACAACCATGGCAGTACTTGAGGTGATAGCACAAAAATTGTAGTCCTGGCCATTGCTCAACTGCACTAACAGCTGCACACACATAAACTCCTAAAGCTGGATGAGCAGCAGCAGCCAGAGAAGGTTGGGTTAACGTTCCATGAGGCTTCTCAGAAATGTCAACATTGGTTTTGTGTCTCAAGCACTGAACTCTTAACATCTGATTGGATGGATGTACGTTCCCTCTACAGCTGGGAGCTGAAAGTTTTAAACTGTGTAGAGATCACATTCTCAGAACAGTTTTCCTTTATGATACTCGTGAATATACTCACCAGACATCTCTTCTTGTGAAGCAATCTCATCCTAGAAAAAGATTTTTCCTCAGTGTAGAGTGATAAATCATCTCTGTATCCCCATGGCAGCCAGTTTTTCCAATTATATAATTAACTTATTTTAAGATTAATATTTTAATTTAGGTGACATAAAAGTGCATTGTACATCTGTTTTAAAGTCTGTGGTGTATTAAATTGAACCAAACATCGAATTTCCTGTCCACAGCTGCAAAATCAAGCAATTATGGAATGCTTTTATCTTCTATTAGCAGGAAATACTAAATTCACCTAGTAAAAAATACTGATGTTGGTGGTAAAACGCTTGTCGACTTGCAAGTGAAAAGTTTCACTTTAACATAACTGTAGCATTTTAATACCCTATTTTGTAAATTTCTATATGTGTTCTTTAAAAATTATAGGACACCTGAAATTCAATGTAGAATGATAGTGGTGTTGAATGTAATATCTCTTAAAGAAGTAATTCACTCAGGAAAATGGCCTTCAAACTCTCTATCTGGAATCAAATTATCCAGACTAAATGAAAACCTCTTCGCTCCTGTAATACACAGAAATATTTTTAATACATGGGAAGACTTTTCTTTAACTTTCGCCTTTATCTTAATATATTTTGTGACAAATAAGGTTGAATTAGGAAGAAATAAATGAAAGGCCTTTGATTTAAATGCTAAGATAAACATTATCTACCATCACTGATTGCCTCCAGTAGGACTGCTTAATGTAGTGCAAGCTGGGAAGAGCAGTTAATGTCTACTGCCCTTTTCTAGGTCTTAAGACCTCTGACTTCAGAAGACACGGTAGCAATGCTGTCAGGACTGTGCATTAATACTATTCCCTTGGGCACAAAAGAGAGTGGGGACCCTGGACAGTGACCAAAAGCTCATAAGAATATTGCTTTTTGGATTAGACAGAACACTGTATATATCGAGCTGAACAAGATATACATGAAGAAGAAAAGAAAAAGAAATTTCTCAAAGAAAATGCACATTAACTTTACTATTGTCTGAACAAATGAGGCCATCATGTGGCAAATTAAAGACATGGCCACAGAAAAAAAAATGATCCATTAATAGCTTTTGGTGATAATGAAGAAAATATACACCTTCCATCATGAACGCAGAGAAAACCGGTGTGAAAGTTCAGACACAGAAATTTCTCCTAGCTTTTCATTTTTTCATGAGGAATTCTAGAGAAATTCTGAAGGATAGTTTAGAAATACTTTATCAATGAAAGATTCTTAGGTGGAAAGCACATACATGTTTTCTATCTTTAAAGTCTCATAGGTAATAATGAGAGAATGGGAGTTAGAAGGAATAACCACGTCTTCAAAAGAAAAATTTCAAATGAGAGCCAAATGAGCAACTAAGTTTGTGATGATTTATTGAGCTCCTCAGGAAACTGCAGGAAATTAAATTATAAAGATCTGCAAAACTAGATTGATGTATGCTTCATTGAATGTACTGTTAACGAGCTGAACCTTGAAACATTAGCATGTTGAACTGTAATTCTCAACTGTAGCATGCAAGAAGAGTAATGTCTGAGTTGTTTCTGGTTTAGCAGATATGTAAATAACTCCCATCTTTAATTTCTCATCTTCTTTTACACTGAAGAATAGACAGGTACATGGAGATAAATCTTCTATAGAGCTACCCAACAGAAAATCTTAGGAAACCTTAAATTAAATTAGGAGTTTCTATGCTGAATTCACTTTGTGGATGGGAAACATCATAATTCCATAGTGACTTCTTCAACCCATCCCTTGGAATGTGTGCATAAATTTTGTTTGTTTATCTTTTGAACAACATGGAAATGCCATATTCCATCAACCTCATTTATATCACTATGAACTATGTGCATGTCAAGGAATGACTGAAGAGTTTGTACAACAAACACATTGATTAATCCCAAACAAAAGCTGTACAAAATGTGGTATACATACAAGTGAAGGTAAGAATAAATTAATATTGGGGAAAGTCAAGAATGCCTAGGAAGAAAAAAGTGTGAGGCCAATGTTAACCAAACAGCTTGTCAGAGCCTCAGTGGTAAATGGAGAATAGATAATTCTGACTTGCTAGTCACCTTACACCCACAGTAACTTAATTCTTTCTGCGTTCTGCCCTGACTCTGTATATATTGCTGTAAACAAAGCTGACCTAATTAAGGACACTTGAAAAATAGGTAGGAACTAGGAGTTACTATGTCAGATAGGTATGCATTCCTTCTCCCTCAACATCATTTTAACATCTTACATATCCTGAACTTAATTTTTTTCTTAGATTCCACATTAATCACATTATTCACTTACTCTATTTTCATGTGATTTGAGAACCAAATCAGAAGTAACATGGACATAAAACTATTCCTGTTTGGTAGATGATGTAAGGACCATGCTATTTTATATTAGAACAACTGTTGTATTCAAAAAAATTGTTAACATGTTTGTCTACTTTACTAAGCAAATGAATGGTATCATTTCTACCCACGGACACTTCAAGTGAATCTATTAAAACACAGATTATACAGACATTATATATGCAGACACAGTCTTTTAGGTTATCTAGACTATCGATAAATTTAAATATTTGGGCATTTTAAAACATCCCCATACAATTTGTAGTATTTCCATAAAAAATGTCTCTGTCTTGGTGAATACAAAGCTGCAGCTAGTGTTTATACATCTACTTTTTTGAAACATTTTGTAGCGCTGGTTCTAAGACTCATTTTCACTACACTAAGGCATTGACAATGTAGGTATTTATGATAATCATGCTCATATCCTTTTGTGAAGAGATACAATACGAGGTTGTTGTTAATGGGGTCAGCTAGTGACAGCAACTCTAGAATGGGATGAACTGTGCCCTAGACTTCATTGGCCAGACCTTTGTTAACCCTGCAGGAGATGGGCTTGCTTAGGGAAATGAGCTTAGGCATGAATGTTCACTTTCTGTTAGTTGCAGTCCTGTCCTAGACCTCTACAGCAACAGCGTTAGTATACTGATCTCCTTAGTTAACAGAGTACAGCTGTAATGAAATGTACGCAGGAATAGGCATACAAAGACAAAAGCAAATGTACTCACAATAACAGGGATTGCTAAAGATAGTTGTCCTTGTGTGTTCTGCTCTTTTCCTTCCTGTTCTCTACTTTTGAGAATCTCTACATCTCTACACTCCATGCAATTCACAGTAAAGGATTTGAAGTGGCCGCTGGTCCTGTTTCTTACTTTCTGTTTTCAGTTTACTGCATTAAAATAACTAGAAAAAAGATACCATCCTGTCTTAGAAATACAGACTGAATGTATGGCTAAACTACATTGTTCGAAATAATCTATCTACAAGACTGGGTACTTGACAGTAACAGTTATTGAGACTGTTTATAGATACATTTATAATGTGGCACTTTCTGCATAAAAATTGCTAGTTGAGTGTTTTTACCCTGTATTCATAGGCCACGTGCCATGTTTTTCCTCTCCTCCAAGTTGTCATCTTCTTCCCTTTCAATGACCAGGCCTACAAAGTAGATTGAATTTTGAGGGAGACGAATAGGAGAAAGAGTTATAAATGTACAAATAAACAATACATCTTGAGGAAGAGATTAACTGTATCTCTATTCGTACTATGATTACAGGAATTACTCATTAACAAATATTTCAAGGAGATCTTTAGTCTATTGCAGAAATGAATGCTACCAGGAAGGTCATTTTCCTACACAAGTACAGCAGCAAGAAAGCAGGTTCAAAGGACTGACTTACTCATAAGGAAGGAGAACTGGTTCCATTAAAGCTAGATTGATGGGGAGTCAATGTCAGGGTAGAATATTGTTGAACATCTCCCGACATATGGGGTAGTTCCGGAAGAACTTTGAGGGAATGCCTGAAGAAAAGACTAGTGGAGATCCAGAACTGATTTACAGTCTTCATTTGGAGATGGCACATGGTCTATGGTATTGGTGAGAAATAGTCCTTCAGAATCTTTTGAGGGGAGGGAGAATGCTGGAGTTTATTTATGCTCTTCCTCTATGTCAGAAATTATAGAAGGGCATAGTAGTGAGGTATTTGTTGCATAAGGAACAGCAAAACGCCCTTGTAGGGGTAAGTATGTTGGAGAATGTTGGGCTATAGGACACTGTCGTATTCAACACCCTGAAAAGAATCTGCAGTAAGAAAGGCTTTCTAGACTTAAACCCTGATTTTCTTCTGAGACTTCTGTTTTGATTAGTTGTTTCAGCAGGAGCGCTATCAGACTGTTGAGCTTAAGTGCTTCTTGTTTCCTTATTCCCACGGTTGGTGGCCTATGCTTGGAAAGTGGTTCGGATTGACAAGGTCATGTCGATGCTGACATCCCTCTAAAGACTTGTTCCAAAGGTAATGAAGCAAGAGGCACAAGAAATGTGTGAAAAACACTGCTGTATTACCTTCTTCCAGAACGGTAAACTCAGCTTGAAACTGGTGCAGGCTTTCGCAGTACTGCGTTCAGTTTTGGGCCCCTCGCTACAAGAGAGACATTGAGGTGTTGGAGCGTGTCCAGAGAAGGGCTACAAAGCTGGTGAGGGGTCTGGAGGACAAACCTTATGAAGATCGACTGACGGAGCTGGGGTTGTTTAGCCTGGAGAAGAGGAGGCTGAGGGGAGACCTTATCACCCTCTACAACTACCTGAAAGGAGGCTGTAGAGAGATGGGGGCTGACCTCTTCTCCCTGGTGACAAGTGATAGGACGAGAGAAAACGGGTTCAAGTTATGTCAGGGGAGGTTTAGATTGGATATTAGGAAACATTTTTTCACTGAAAGGGTTATTAAACATTGGTATAGGCTGCCCAGGGAGGTGGTGGATTCACCATCCCTGGAGGTGTTTAAAAAAAGGGTAGATGGGGCACTTAGGGACATGGTTTAGAAGTGGCTTTTGTCAGGGTAGGTTAAAGGTTGGACTCGATGATCTTAAAGGTCCCTTCCAACCTCAGCAATTCTATGATTCTATGATTCTATTCTCATAACAAGAACAAGACAGAGGAAAAAAGGCCTATTACTTCAGAATAACACCACTTATATATCATCAAGCGCTTAGAGTGCTCGTGGTCAAAGATGATTGCTGACTATTCCAACAAGGAGGACTCAGAGCTCAGATAAGTATCTTATGATATCAAGGTGAACCAAAATGTCTCAGAGCCTAACTGAAAAAGCAGAGCTAGGAAGTAAGATCTCTTATGTGCTGTAGAAAGACGCAGTAAAATAATAGTCCTTAAAGCAGAATTGTCCTAGGTCAGTCAACCCTTCCTTTGGGTCAAGCATTATAATGTAAAAGTGTATGAATAGAATATGGACAAGTACACATTTTTGGAGGTGTCTCTGTCTGTCCTTTTGTCTTTGTGACTAAAAATTACATGATGAGGCACCTGGTGGTAGCACAATAGCAGTAATATGGTTGTTGTGGTCTTCCAAAAGGAAATTCTGAAAGGAAAGCAATTGTGAGCAGCAGGACAGTTATTTAAGCATTTATGGTGGATTTTGAAACACAGATCCACTATCCTTCAAGGAAAGTCCTTACTTTCCTTATAGGGCCTTTCAACCAAACGTGAAGTGTTCGGCAATTATTATGCAAAATTTTGCATAAATCTCAACAAAGGGGAAATACTTCTTTAGAAATGTGGAAGAAAAGTAAAGAGAAAAATAGATTGTTTTGGAAAGTTTCTACGTTTGACATGAACTTCTGAAACAAATTTTAAACTACATGGTCAAAAATTTCAAAATTGATTTTCAGATGTCTTTGGCAAAACATTTACAGTGCTTGCCTGATTTTCAGAAAGAGCTAAATTTGTCTGGTAAATCAAGCATCTTTGAAATGATAAAAGCTGGGGAAACAATCCAATCATTACTAATCCAATCATTAGAAATTGTATCATCAAAAATTAAAAAACCTAGTTTTAAAAATAAAAGACTAAAATCCAGAATTTACTTTAAAAATCAACATAAATAGGTTCTCACTTGAATCTTCAGACTATAATGTGAAATAATATCAATTCAGTTCTTGCAACTGCAAGTATAACTTATTTATATTATGATGCAGACTAATAGCCTTACTTACGGACAAAAACCTTATTGCATCAAGTAATACATAAATAAGAAACAAACAAATTTGCTAGTCAAATTGGTTTTCCATTGAAAACAGGAACAGAAGAAAACAGGTAAGTGATTCAAAAGGAAGACTGCATCAATCAACAATCTGGAGAGTGTTATTATTACATCGATGAGCCTAATTGCCTATCAGTTAGGTTGTGTGTGTATAAATATCTAGATGTAGATATGACAGATCATATGTATAAATCTCAGGGAATCAGAAATTGCTGTCATGGAAGTGTGGAAGACTGATTAATGAGGCCAGTTTTAAACTTAAAAATAAACTTTACTGCATTCATCAACAATATACATTGCTAATGGTTAGTTCTTAATAATTATTAATCACTCTTACAGCAGTTAGTCCTTAACAGTCACCCTAAATTAGCAACTAATATACAATATCACAGAGCCAATGCCATGTAATTAGCACTGTTGGTTACAGTCCTTGAGAGTCTCAGTCATCAGGGTGACCAGGTTCAAAAGCTCTTAAATGAAGGAAGCTAACACTAAAAAAGGTGTCCTTCCTTCCCCCTCCTCCAAGCCCAAATTCAAGATTTTCACCTTTTATAAAATATTGCAGTCTTTAGAGAGTTCTTAGCCTCTGACTCCTAGGAGTTTGGGAGACATGCAGATACTACTTTCCCAGGCTGCAGCAGGTGCCTTGCCTTGCCTTGCCCATCAATTGTGGAGTTTTTCTTATTTGCTGCTTCTTTTCTGCATTATACTTAAAGCTATCTTTTCACAGGTCTCAAGGTTGCACCTCTTCAGTGATCAGTAACTGACCACCAGTGAGGTACTTACAGTTCTGGGACCTTTATTTTCAGCCTGCTCCCATATTTCCAAGACCTTTGCTGTCATTCCAGGCTAAAACTCCACACCATAACAAGAGACATCTAGCATCAAGCTCCAGATAGCCTGCAAGTTTTCATAACAAGTTGACAACAAGCCTAATAGGCCAGGACTGACTGTGCCTGACACAGGCACGGTAAGGATCAGGCTTGAAGTTTGTTTCTGGCAATAGCAAAATAAAAAATATTTTTACTGAGCATGAAAACATTCACAGGTTGTTTACCAAACATGCTTGATGAGTGTGATTTTGACAGAATTCAAAGCAAGCTAATATTAATTACATTTGGCTTTGTATGCTTCTACTTTTATGAGTGCACGTGCTTTGACCACATAGTAGAGTGGTTCAAATAATGAAAACTAGTAGTGAGAAACCGGTACATATTTGCTTAGTATTTTTTGATTTTGTAGGACTTATGAAAGGAAGGAGGAAAACCAAAAGTAACAAAACTGGCTATTGATATTGAAATAATTACAGTGACAAAAATAGCAGTATTGAAATAATTACAGTGACAGTTCAGAGATAAGTATGGCCTTTAATTTACATGTTGCATGACCCACTTTGAACATTGACCAGAGAATAGTAGATGCCTTTTTCAGCCAGGAGCTGCTGATGGGTCCCTTGCTCTACGACCTTTCCATTCTGGATCACGGCAATCTTGTCAGCATTTTGGATGGTGGAGAGGCGGTGAGCTATCACGATGCAGGTGCGACCTTCTCTGGCTTTATCCAGAGCTTCCTGGACAATCTGTGCAATGAACAAACCAAAAGGTGAACTATTCTGGCAGCTGTTGTGAGATATACCTCAATTGCCATCTGTGAGGTAAACTGTAATATGACAGTGAGGGAAAGGGAATATCTGTGGCTTTAGCTTCCTGTTTTAGAATTAGCTTGTGTTGGCAAGGAGTCAAAACTGTCAGAGCAGATGATGCCATGATAGCTAAAAGGATGAGATGGAACCAGGCTCATTACTGAGATGCATGGCAGGAGAACAAGAGAAAATGTTCATAAATTGTAACAGGGGAGTTCTGACTGGATATAAGAAATATTTACTGCAAAGGTAATTAATCACTGGAATAGGGACAAAAGAGAGCTTGTTGAATCTCCTTGGAGATTTTCAAGGACTCTACTTCAAGGACCCTACACAGCACTAAGCAACCTAGTTTGAATTCAGTATTGGCCCTTGTTTGAAGAGGAGGTTTCATTATAGACCTCCAGTGGTCCCTTCCATGAGTGATTAATTATATACGGGAGTTAAGTCAGTAATCTTGGGTCAATTACTATCATACTAGTTCTCATGATTTCGCAGGAAGTCTCATGAATCATGTTTTTTTTAAAGCTAGCACTGGCAGAAGAATACTAATATGAATCTCTGCTTTCTTTTCTTTGTGATGTATTCTTATTAATACAGAATAAAATAAGAGATTAAATTTCTGTACCTAACTGGCACATAATTAAGAAAACAAAGAATCCTGGAATTATTTAATGGCATTTTCCTGTCAAACCTTATGTATGCCTAGAATTGATCAAAACTTGGTCCATAGGGTTTGAGCTTTTCAGATTATAGTACTTTTTTATAGTATTTGCCTATTTGACTAAGTACTTTTGTAGAATCTGTGTTGATTTTCTACAACTAGTTTGTACTTCTGTTATAGCAAGACTGCAGCTTTGGACTTAAAAAAGAAGTAAGTGTTCTAGCAATTTGTTCACCGGAAGTTTGCACGTTAGCCATGAACATACATCAAGGAATGCAGAGCAATGGGAGAAGCAAGAAAACAAGATTTGGTCATGTCCCAGAAAAAATGTTCTCTGGCAGCATCCTCAAACTTTTCAGGTTCTGAAGTTTGTGCCTCATGATTCAAATTTGATAGCACTTTTCCAATGGAAGCATAAACAATTCCAGGCAAAAAAATGCCTTCTTCATTGCTACTTCAATCTGCCTACTGCCATAAAGGTGCAAAAAAATTATTTTTTTTTGGTAAGGAAGAGTAAGACCTTAGTATTTATTACTATCGTAAATATGTAATTTGCATAAAACACCATATTTCCATCTTTGTGCTTTAATCTGTGGAAGTGAAAACAATAATCATTATACAAAGAAACATGGATATAGATTCTGGACTTCTGGCTCACAATCAAGTTACCTTTTCACTTTCTGTATCTAAGGCAGACGTAGCTTCATCCAGTAGCAGAATTTGGGGCTGACGTACAAGAGCTCGGGCAATAGCAATACGTTGTTTCTGACCACCAGAAAGCTGAGTTCCCTTGTCTCCTACACGGGTATTGTATTTCTAGAAACAATATATTATGTTCAGATTATGAATGCAAATCGATTCTGAAGTATATTTAAGCATATTGACCGTGACACCAGCCATCCGTAAACTGCACATTCCATGCCAATAGCTCTCTGAAAACAGATGACCAGAATTGCTATCTGCCTTAGATCTATAGATTTCAACTAGGAGACTTCTTTGTAGCACGAAGCATTTCAGAAATTCAAAGCAACAACCCCTCTAAGATTGGAAGGAAATATTATTCTTAATCAGGAGACAGAAAACCAAAGCTCAGTGAGAGTCTATGACAATACTGGGGATCAAACCCTGACCTTAAGCACTCCAAGCTAGCATTCTAACCAAGCAGTTATTCTAACCCACATTTATTCATCCTGAAGAAAAAAATAGCCGTGTATAAGATGTATCAGTTTCAGGCCAAATTGTATACTATATCTAGACATAGACATATATACATATATTTATCTATAGCTGTACTACAGTTTTGGACAGTTTTGCTTTTAATTTAGTTATATGTCAGTTAAGGCAGACCGGTCAGGTCTCCGGACAAACTCATGTGTAGGTCACAATAGTCTTTGAGTTATTATATATTCGGTTGCAAAAAGTACCAAAGTTTTATGAGACATCATTATATATCACAAGATTTCTCTACAGAGTTTTGGAAAGAGCAGATCTCGAGAAGTCATTAGAAACTGAACATGATCTGCAAAAATCATGGGCTTTGGCCTTCGTATTTTTTCAAGAACTGCATAAGGCAGCTTAATAGCCTGAAATTAAGCTGAATATATACAACATACAACTAAGCTGGCAATCTCCTTGCTTCAGGAAGTTTTGATTTGTAAAACCCACAGAAGAAAAATCCATCCAGAACTATTAAATAATAAAACATGATTTCTACCTTAGGAAGTTCCCGAGTCACAAATTACGTGAAGTTAAACAAGAATTCAAGGGAAATGTGATTAGATGTTTAGCCTTTTTGAATACCTAATTGTAAATACGTCTTGCATGATTTCATGCATCACAGGGCTTTCATCTCACTCAAGATGTTGATTCTTACATTATTATGTGTTGGTCATATATATATATACACAAAAGACTTCCTTAGCAATTTGTAGGAATACTAGAAATTTAAATTCTGATTAAGTATAACTCGAAGAAGAAACTTGTCAGTCTAGCAGAGTCTTTTATGTATGCTTGAGATAAACAGGTCCTTAAAAAGAAATGTTTAACTCATTTAAAAACACACACCCCACACTTACAGCTCTCTAGATAGAATTGTGGATTTTCTTCCCTGGTATCTTAAATTTTCAGCTCCCCACCTGACAATAGAGTCTCCCAGAGTGAAAATAAGTATAGTAAACATTATTAAGAATGGATAAGATTTAAAAATCAGTTTCAGATCTATTTCCATCTCAGGGAGTTATTGTACCCCAGGGAATCAGAAATGGACACAATTTTCTCCTGCCACAGTAGGTCATCTCCAGTTCTGAGAAGGAGAAAAAAGAAATAACTTACATCTGGCAGAGAGTCAATGAAGGAATGAATGTTGGCTTCTTTTGCTGCCTTAACAATTTCCTCATGTGACACCTGCCGAGTGTTATCCCCATATGCGATGTTTTCAGCAATAGTGCAGTCAAACAGCATTGGTTCTTGTGAGACAATACCAATCTGAGCTCTCAGCCACTGGATATTTAGTGTCTTTGAACTTTTGCCATCAAAAAGCTGAGAAACCAAACATTTTAAATGTCAGTCACATGGCTATATATGTATTTGAGACTTACTGTAAATACATAGACAGAAGTTGTGCAATTGCAGCTCTTTCCTTAGAGATACCATATTGAAAGCTCACATAATCCCTTCCCCTCCTTCTCTTCTATGCTCCTCCAGCAGGTGTAAAGGGAAAAAAAAAAAAAGCATGAAAGGAGAAATTACTTTCAACTACATAGGTATTTGCCATCTTTTTTCCTTAGAATTCCAATGGATTTGCAGGCTGCTAAAGTCTGCTTCCTGTTCCTTATTTGATGTGAAAAATCACTCATGAAGCTAGAGAATCTAGCATTACACATTTTGGATCCACCATACCAAATAGCACAACTTTTAGGCACAGTTTCTCTCTTTACCAGACTAACGTAGGACTCACTGCTGTGAACAGCTGTTCTTCTGACAGTGCTTTTAAGCATACACTCCTTTCACTTAGTTCACAGTGCAATGGAGCTTGTAAAGTAGTCGACTGTTTTTGTGGTTTCTATGTGCTTTTCCCCCAAGTCTTTTCATAGAGGTCTGTGCTTTTCCCTTCAGTAAAGCATTGTTGGTTATTTATGGACACAAGGTCAAAAACATGGGTGATGAAGTTGCACTTGGTTACGCATACTTTTGGGGAACCTATGCTGTTTCTTTCTACACATCAGTTTGCTACACTGTATGGGCATTTCCAACGTCAAAAAAATCTTGCCCATTGCGTCTAGGCCTTATTTAAGTATTGTTTCATCTTTTATGAGTATCTCTACACAGACAAGTTCTGAAATCCTTCTTATTCTCACCTCATCCAACGCAAAATGTGTGGGTTCCTTTCCAAACAAAATCTCTGAGCACATTCACATCAAAGAGAAAATGGCAATAAACGATATCATTATGTGAAAAAAAAATATGTAAAGTTGCTGAATAAGTAGTGTGGGAAACCCTAGATGTATTTTAAACCAAAATTAGTAAAATTATTTACAATCTATCGCTTGGTAAGTGGGCATACTCTGGAAAATGTTTCTGACAAGCAAAAATCATGATAAAAATTATTTTTGTCAATGTTCACTGTTCTAGGAAAGAACATAGATGGCAAATTCTCTTACTACATTTTACAGAGGTAGATACGTATATTTAATGACTTTTAAAGTGTTCTTAACATAAAAACCTCAGGAAATTTGCTCTGAATTCAAAGCCATCACTAGGCTGTAGATCAGGTATATTTTTACTACAAAGATGTTGTTTCACTAATTCATTATAATGTGGGAAACCAGGGCTTTTTCCATTATATTGTTTAATTGCATTTAAATAAGGAACTCTGATGAGACACTGCTTGTCATTAACATTAAAAATGTTAAAAAAATTAAACTAGAAATATATATTATACTTTATCACATCACATAAAACCAAATGAGCACCATCTGACTTAACATGTTGACATGTTTTTATGAAAATACTTACCATTTCTCCATCAAGTGGATCATAAAATCTCTCAAGCAGCTGAACAACGGTGCTCTTTCCACAGCCACTGCTACCAACAAGAGCCAAAGTTTGTCCCTTTTCTACTTTCAGATTCAAACCTTGGAGGATTTTGACCTCTGGTCGGTTTGGGTAGTTAAACGCCACATCTTTGATCATTACGTTTCCCCCAAATGTTTTCTGTAATTGAAATAGTATCACTGTTACATCTTTAAGACAATTTGACAGATGATTCAAATAGAATTGCAGAAGTCTTTCTTTTTCTTCCCCACTGAAATCAACAGTTTTGCATTTGCTGGAAAGCTGACTTTAACTCCGTGGTCTGAATCTTTGTGATGCTATAAAATCAAAGTACAGCACTGAACTGTTTTGAAAATGCTCATAATTCTGCTGGTTGAATTCTACACAAGTTGTACCTTAACCAGATTTTCAAAACAAATAACCTTTAGATAGTGTGGGCGAAAGCTTGGTCCATGTTGTGTTTGGATAAAGTTTCAAGGATACATTGAGACAAGAACGTAATCAGTAGTAGAGGAAAAATCAGTTTGAAGGAAGTGAGAAGAATACTGCCCATATTGTCAATCAATAATACCACCCATTACACATGGCTTACTTACAGGCTTCTCTCCTTCCTCGCTGTAGCTATCTATGGAGGGTACTCTTTCAAACAGCATGAACAAGTGGGCAGCTGATATCTTGGCTTTGGCATAGTCTGGAGCAAAAGAACTGCTTTGTCCTAATGCCATTGCACCAAATACAACAGCTGAAAACACCCTATAAAAGAAATCACGAAAAAATATAGATCAATAAATAGACAATGAAGACAAGGAAAATGGAAATGGGGCTGCAGTCAGCTTTTTCTTTTACTTGGAGAAAAAAGGGGACAATTTAAAAAGAATAAAGCAGTAACCAACTATTATTGCTTTAATTACTCATTTAACTTCAGAAATTTGCTTTTATCTTCTTTTAATGAAGTGAGATAAACAAGCCTCCATCCCAAATACAATGTTTTTGTTAATCATCAGCACTAATTTCTTTAATTATTAATACTGGTTAACTAGATGAAGTCTCAACTGGGGCTAGGAGGAAAGTGGTCAATGGATGGTAAAATCATTACTCTAATCCTGTTCTACTGTTGCTGTGGTTTCGTCTCTACGGTTCAATGACCTCTGGGAGTTGGTGACTCAGTTTTAAGGCATCAATGAAAATAAGAAATCAAGCCTATAACAAGGTAACAATACAGATTTAATTTGGTATCACAATTCTGCTGGAAAAATTTGAAAGGTTCACAACACCAACAAAAGGTTTAAAATTGTGTTATTATTGTTTTATGGTGAATGTAGATATATCTTTACAGGCTACATTAGAATGCCTGCTGTCCTCAGCTATTAATTACTGCCGCACAACGTAGAGTTATTATTTACTGAGAATTGGTAATTGACATATGAGACCTCTTAGCCTGTTTTAAGGCAAAGTAAAATTAATTAATTTATATGATTTTTTTATCTTTTGTCTTCAGAGCTATATAAACTAATCTGTTTTATTCTGCATTTGAACAGCCTAGAAGGGCTGACACAGTTTTAGGTCAGACAAACCCTTCCAAATCTAACTGAACCACTGAAAGTTCACTCCCCCAGCTGGCTAGAGATGTTCAGCTAGCAGATGGGATGCAGACACTTTCCAACATCTTCCAGTCAAGAAGAGCTGTGTTGCTGTGTTAACTAACTTTAATCAGGTTGCCAACAAAAAAATGATATGATTGAGGCATTGAGGTCAGTGATATCCATACCGGTAGAATCTCATTCTTTTCATACTTGTTTCCATAGACCTTTATTGGGCTATTGCCTCTTAAATTAGAAATTGTGTTTCTTCCGAGTTTATATATGACCTAGAAGAATAGGACTTTGGTTATGATAGGGGGTCTTAGGTATTATGGCAAATGATTGGATAAACAGTGATTATAACCCCAAAATATAAGGGTAAAAAGCTAAGCATAAGCTACTTTAAATTTTGTAGAGTTTCTGTCCTTAAAAGCCTACAAACTGCCCTTAGAGGGCATAATAGTACATAATTGTACTATTCCTTGTATAATTTCAGATTGCAATGGATACACCTTCTAAGAATACTGCAAATTAGAATCATATTTTATTTGCAGTACCTGTCTAAATCAAAAATAAAATGCTCCACCTGACTATGGGTATGTACAGTACTCTACACGCTGTTCTTACATTCAGGGTTCATGCTTTCATTTCACACACAAAATTGGTTCATTGAAGTAAACAAGCTTCTTATCATAATGTAATCTGAAATAATTTAGTCATCCTTCTCTTAGAGTGAACAGCATCTACCCTATGGAATCCTGTTCTCCAATTAATTAATGTGTATTTCAGAGAAGATTTCAAATTTCAATGAATAAACCTGACACAGAAAAAACAAAGACAACGATGACCTATTCTTAAAAAGATTTTTACAATATTATTATGTGTCAATAAACAGGTACAACTATGGTTTTTGTAGAATGTGCAGAGGACCTCACAGCTACATGAACAAAAAGATTGGTGAGAATAAACAAAATGATGTAAGTGGGATACTGTGTCAACCTCTGGAAAACAGAGAAATAGAGAAAAGGAAATCCAAAATCAGACCCACTTGAACAGCTCAGACTCTGTAGTCACCTAGAGAATCCACTTTGTAATATGCTTTCGTTATATTTAAGTACAGGAGGACTTGCCTGTTTTCTCATAGCTTAGCCAATGGATTCATGGTATCTCTAGCAGTAGACAAAGAGCTTTCTCTGGACAGTCATATAAAAAGATTGCAAAAGAAATACTTACAAAAACACACTTTTATACTTCATGTGTCCATTTACCACTAGATAGGCACCAAATCGGAAACAGCCAGCATAGGTAAAGAACATCATTGCTTGTGAAAGGGCAAAACAAAATCCAAATATATGTGCCTTCTTCACAGAATTTCTGTAAGAAAGAATGCACATTTTCATGAAAATATGCAATCATACTTAAGTCCTAGTATGCAAAAACCAATAAATTGACTTCAGATGTTACTGTTATGAATGGGAAGTGTAGTCATGCCTAAACAACACAATCCCTTGTCTCCTATTAGACTGTGTCCAAGAGAAAAGTTAGTTTTGTTTCCAGAATTTCATTTACTTCCAGGAACAGCTTGGAATATGGGTGCAGAAATGGGTGACACCTTAGCTGCTATATATAATTATTGTCTTACCATCTCATAGTTTGAGCGTTAAAACGCTTTACAGTTCAGTCCATGAGTACCACTTTGAAGATGTAAATTTTACTACTGCATCACATAGGAGGAGAAAAAAAAAGAGCAGAACTGTTAGCTCACCTTCAGCCAAAGCCAATTTTTTCTGTCATTTTTTCTTTACTTGCAATTTCGTGTTAACCAAATAACAAAGATATTAAACAGTTCAATATTATACACTTGATGATCTGTTTCTTTTCAATTTTATCAGTGAAAAATCCTCTTTCAAATAAAATTAAGCCGCATGTATGATGCAGAAACTACATTTTGGATGGTAAAACTATACCTATAACTAAAAGCAAGGCGAGAAAAAAATTTCTGTAACTATGAATTCTACAAGAAAAAAAGACAGAAAATATTTTAATGTTACCGATGCTATTACTAAGTCACAACTGTATGGTTCATTCTGGAAAAAAATCCCAAACCAAAACAAAGAGAGCCAGATTCACAAGTGTGCTTTTTTTTTGATTAAGAAGCTGTTGTGACTTCTTTTTTACATAGCTGATTTGTGTACTAATCCAGTGTATAAGAAGTATATCCAGTATATATAATCCAGTATAACAGACTGACTAAACTCAATTTTTATAAAATAGAAAGTCTTTGTCTAATCAATGGTTTAACATGCACTGAAACATTAACTGAAAAATGCATGTTGTTTCTCTTCCAGACAAACTGACCCGCAGGGCAATAAATTCTTATTTATACTAGAACAATATTCAGATTAAAGCCTTGGAGCAATCCCATCAGTGTCAATCCTGAGAATGGTTAGGCACTGTTCTACAAGTTAGATATGCACTCAAAACCTAACAGCCTGAGAAAAAAGCTAACGTAGTATCTTTTACATCCTGCATTGTGCTCTCACCCCTCAATTATTATGGTGGATGTATTAGCAGCACCCCTACTTGCCTCCAATCATCTGTGTACGTATGCTGTTGTTTCCTTTACTTTTCTCATGGATGTCTGAAAATTAAACATTTCATTCTAGAACAAATAAAACTTTAATTGACGGTATCTTTTCAGGTTTTTATTTTAAGACTTTTTAATTTTGATTTAGTCCAGGCAGATTTATGTTCCTTTTTTTTTTCAGTCACAAGCCAATAAGTAATTATTGAAATGTTTTCAATCCTATTCATACTTTCAAAAATGGCTTAATGCAATATTCAATTTACATTAAAAAGTTTTAAATTAAATATCTGAAACACTTCAGGTGGGAGGTTAGATTAGGTGACTTCCAAAGCTCACTTAAAACTAACATTTTTCCAAATCAAGTGACATTGCAATAGAAGATACCAATATTATCACAGAAAATTAATTAAATCAAAGGACAAAAATGTTGACTGGTTGTTGCATTTGTTAATAAAAAAATATGCAAAATGTTTACATTAATTCTGAGGTAATTAAACTATATGTTAAATCATACACACTCACCAAAAAAAATCAATGTTAGTCCAAGTAAATGTTTTTAATTTATTCTATAGTTTAAATACAGATTTTTTTTGGCTTAGTTATTTTTATTATACCTGTATGGTACGTGCAAATGTTCTCCATACATGGACTCAAATTTTGCTTCTCGGGTCAAACCAACAACAGTTCTAATATTTTCTATGGCTTCTGTGGCAATCTGCAATAGAAACACAAATGTTTTAACCAAAAGTTAAGGTTATGTTGCAATTTCTTATTCTAAACTAATAAAAATAGTCTGCTGGAATATAATTTTATATTTTTTATAATTGCTATTAATATTGATTGATATGAAAATGAAGCATTTTACATTTTTCTTTTTATGACAGCGAGATTTTCTGACGATGCTCAGAGTTTTCTGATAAGGCCTCTTTAACGTCCTCCAAATAAGTAGTGAAAAAACATTAGACAGCAATAACAATTATGGCGAAGATACTCTATAAGAAAAAGAGCAATTTAGCTTCCAGCCCACTGAGTTTGGACTATAATCAGTATGTCCAGGTTACTTTTGTGCCGAGACCCTAACTTAGATCTCAGCAGCAAATATTTGATCTGATCAATAATACCTTCTTTAAGCTTGCAGATTCTTTAGACTTGAGTCATTTGCATGCAGAAAGGTATCTAGTAACATTTGAAGGCAGTAGATGCATTCCTACGTGAGAGCAACTGATTCAAGGCTTTTACATAGACTGTTAAGTCTATGTAAGTGCTCATAAAGTCTTCCTCAATGACCACACAGTGAGGCTAGGAGGCTGTATGGTCAATTCAGACCATATGCATGTAGAAGAGGATGAGGCTTAGAAATGGCCAACAGAAAACACCTGGAACAATCACATCACTTTAGACACCAGAACTAGTGCCACATCCCTCTGTTCACCTCTGGCTGAAACACTGGGCTTGAGTTTGTGACCTACAAATTGCCTCTGGTTCAATATGTGATATATTGGCTATTCCAGTTGGCCTCAGCTGCTCCTCTGGGAGGGCAGGGATTCCCACATGCACTGTATTATACCTGACAGTCCCATAGGGATGGATGTTTTCAATTTCCTAGTGTATCTATCTCAGATAGATTAAACACGTATATCTAGGCTCTATTCAGTTGCCAACCAGTCTCGTTTCTAAGGATAGGTATTTAGCAGGAAAGCTCACTTATGAGCATAGATACTGTACAAATGTACAGTAATAAGTCTGGTCATTGGTCATAGCTAACATAGGTTCACAAGGTGAAAGTCCTGTTCAACTGACTTAATTTCCTTTTATGACAAGGTAACCCATCTAGTTGACCAAGGGAAGTGAGTAGATGTGGGGTTTTTTAATTTTAGCAAAGCTTTTGATACTGTCCCTCACGCTATCTTTCTGGACGAAATGTCTAGCATACAGCTAGACAAGTCCATAATGTACCACTGTGGTACTGTTATCTTTGTTCTAAAATATAGGGATATATTTATCTCATAGCCTCAGTAATGCTTGTGCCACTGTTTGAAAATTTGCACATAATTGACTAACTTATTGACTTGAATGTAATACACAATGTTAATGATAACAAAGAAATTAAATAGATTTTATTCTTAGTTATATTATCTCACCAATACTCAAAGGAATAGTCTTTCTTTTTCGTTAGTAACGTAAGTTCAGCAACCCTTTGCAGAAAGCAAATTTTCCAGGTAGAACCCCCTTTTCATTGAAGAAAATTGATTTTAAAAAACTTGGTAATTGAATAAAATGCCCGCACTGTAGCGCTTGCTCAGGTGGCCTCAGGGGAAACTCACACATTGCTAAGAAAAGAAAAGGTTTTTCTCAAGCTTTGCAAAAAAATGATGAATTTTTGTAACATTTTTGGGAATTCTTCACAATCTGCTGCGTTAAGAAAGTCTCTAGTGCCTATTCCAAGAATTGTCAACTTTTTTCTGTCACATCTTACAACAAAACAATATGAAATAAATGTGTAACCATCAGAAAGAAGAAGCAGAAGAAAGGTAGTCAGTTAAAAGGAAAGGAAATGTATCCTTTGGCTTTTATGAAAAAACTCATGGAAAGATCATTACACAGAATTCATTGTGGACTTGGAGGGACAAAAACATTTTTCAGCAACTTTATCTACAGACCCATAATAGGAAGGAAATAAGGAAGGAATAAAGGAAATAAGGAAAGGAAATAAAGGAAATAAGGAAACCAGAAAATAAAGGTTCTTTAAGGAAATAAAGGAAATAAAACCCATCTAGTAAATAGGAGTTACCGGTTGGGGGTTCAGATTCAGGCTAAGACACCCGAATTTAGGTGTCTCAACTACCAGTGTAGTCAATGAATACCTATTCAACAGAACTTAGAAAGCAATTCAGCTGCCTAGGCACTATGTGCCTACCTAGTCTCTTTCTCCATGATTGTCAACTGACATGGGAAGGACTCTAACTCAGATGCCCACATGCAGGTGGCTTGTGCCATTGGAGATGCTCTAGGATACTCAAAACATTTGGGTAAGGCATGGCAGATACAACATAGAACATAAAGTAGACCCATACCCTTCTGAAATGTCAGCTGGAGGCCACCCAGACACTATGGCATCTCCAGTAACTATAAGGGGACATTAGACTGCTAGCACATACACAGACCCATACATTTGAACATCAAATCTGAAGATTAATACCATTCCTTATATGCATGGCCTTAGGTAAACGATTCTCTTCTCAATAACTTTTAAAAACAGTAGGACATATGAAGGGATTTTAGAAAAGTTTTCCCTTGAAGAAAGCAATATCTGGGAAGTGATGGAATAGCTGTTCTGTTCCAAAAGGATTTTTGGAATGAAGTGACATTAAATGCCTTCATTTAATTTCTTAAACAAGAGTCTAGCCTTCTCGCTTTTCAGTTCTCATCTTTCTCTTCCACTCAAGAAATAAAGGAATGGCAAACAGAAACCAGTAGATATATACATATTACCCCTGCAAACATTAATAAGATGAAAGAGAGAAAAAAAAAAGCAGTATAATACATATAAGATAGATGACATGCCAAAAAGGGATGACAAAAGAAAAAGGAGAATGCCAAAATGAAGAGGGCTGCAAAATAAGGAAAACAGAGAAGATCAGAACAGGAAGGAGAAAAGAATGTGCCTGAATAGTGCTTAGCACATTCTGCGGTTTATCGATTATAAAATATCGGTGAATAACGTAAGTCTTCAGTTATGCTCTGCAGGTCCACTAGTGTAACTACATAGAGTCTGGCTGTCTCTGGAACTTAAGTATGATATGTTCTGTGTTTGGAAGTAATACATCCATCAACAATGTGTTGGTAAACGTGACTTTATGCATTAAACAGAAATAGATACACTTCTCTAGACTCACCTTTCCTGCAGCTTCCAGCTCTTTTTTATCTTTTTTAGCATGCCCAGCCAACATCTTCATTTCAATCATTCCTGCCACTGCAATGATTGGCACAACAGCTAAAAGTAGCAGGGTCAGCTGCCAGCCATAAATTAATGATATAATAATTCCAGTCCCCAGGTTAGCTATATTTTGGGCAGTTAATGCCAGTCTGACACCAGTTGCCTGGAGGAAGAAAAAAGACATTTCTTGCTGAAGTAACTGCATCCTCAATATGGCAAGCATTTTCACCTATAATATTCCTGATTCTCAAAGCGCTATTTAGAAAGTCTAAACTCAGTTTTGCTATTTTTCAAAATGTGAGTTTCTTAAACGATTTTGTAAAACATTATCTAGATCACATTTAATTCTTCTCTCCCCATATTCTGATTCCTTAAATTTGCACTGCAATTTCTAAATTCTGCTCTTGAAGATGAACAGACTTCAAGCATATCACATATTTACATTTACAGCTAAACATTAACATCTGTCACATTTTGTAGATCGTGCCTCAGTCTTTAACAGTGGAGCGAGCTGTTCCCTGGGCACCCAGCCTCATGAGCTAGGAGACAGGGAGGGGAAGCTGGACGAGATCATCACAATTAAAGAGGAAGTGATCAGTGACCTGGTACACCGCTTGGATGCACACAGGTCTATGGGACCGGATGGGACCAAGAGTGCTGAAAGAGTTGGCAGACATGCTCGCCAAGCCACTTTGTGTTATTTACCTGAAGTCATGGCTAACTGGGGAGGTCCCAATGGACTGGAAGGTAGCAAATGTAGCACCCATCTACAAGAAAGGCAGAAAGGAGGATCCGGGAAACTATAGACCTGTCAGTCTGACCTCGGTACCAGGGAAGGTCATGGAGCAGATCATCTTGAGTGCCATTACAGGTCATATAATGGACAACCAGGGGATCAGGCCTAGTCAGCATGGGTTTATGAAAGGCAGGTCCTGCCTGATGAACCTGATCCCCTTCTATGACAAGATGACCCAATTACTGGACGAGGGAAAGGCTGTGGGTATTATCTACCTAGACTTTCGAAAAGCATTTGACACCGTTGCCCACAGAATTCTCATGGAAAAACTGGCTGCTCATGGCCTGGATGAGCATACAATCTGCTGGATCAAGCACTGGCTGGCTGGATGGTCCCAAAGAGTGGTGGTCAACGGAGTTAAATCCAGCTGGCGGCCGGTCACAAGTGGTGTTCCTCAGGGCTCAGTGTTGGGACCATTTCTGTTTAATGTCTTTATTGATGATCTTGATAAGGACATAGAGTGTATCATCAGCAAGTTTGCAGCTGACACCAAGTTAAGCGGGAGCGTTGATGTGCATGAGGATAGGGAGGCACTACAGAGAGACTTGGATAGATTTGATCGATGGGCCAATGCTAATGGAATGAGCTTCAACAAGGCCAAGTGCCAGGTCGTCCTGCACTTAGGCCACAACAACCCCATGCATTGCTACAGGCTTGGGGAAGTGTGGCTGGAGAGCTGCCTGGCAGAAAAGGACCTGGGGGTTCTAATTGACAAGCGGCTGAATATGAGCCAGCAGTGTGCCCAGGTGGCCAAGAAAGCCAATGGCATCCTGGCTTGTATTAGAAATAGTGTGACCAGCAGAAGGAGGGAGGTGATTGTCCCCCTGTACTCAGCACTGGTGAGGCCACACCTGGAGTATTGTGTCCAGTTCTGGGCACCTCAATACGAGAGAGATATCGAGGTGCTGGAGCAAGTGCAGAGGAGGGCAACGAAGCTGGCGAAGGGCCTGGAGAATAAATCTTATGAGGAGAGATTAAAGGAGCTGCAACTCTTTAGTTTGAGGAAGAGAAGGCTGAGGGGAGACCTCATCACTCTCTACAACTACTTGAAAGGACATTATAGAGAGGTTGGTGCTGGTCTCTTCTCACAGGTAATTAGCGACAGAACAAGAGGGAATGGGTTCAAGCTGCAGCAGGGTAGGTGTAGGCTGGACATTAGGGAAAAATTATTCACAGAAAGAGTGGTCAGACACTGGAATAGGCTGCCCAGGGAGGTGGTGGAGTCACCATCCCTGAATGTGTTTAAGACTCGTTTAGATGTGGTGTTAGGGGATATGGTGTAGGGGAGACCTTTGTAGAGTGGGGTTGATGGTTGGACTCGATGATCCCAAGGGTCTTTTCCAACCTAAATGATTCTATGATTCTATGCAGCTAGCTTTATAAGTTGTCACTTGCAGCCCAATGAGAAGAAAATTAAATGTTTAACTTATAAAGCCAAAGATACTACGAATTTCCTCATTTCAGAAAAAAAGCACATAACTTTATGTGGCAGTAAAAATTTACTTAAGCATACACGAATAATTACATTAAGTGCTCTTTAGCCTAATGTTAGACCCCTGAAAGTCCACAAATTACTCATAAAGAATCTCCTGAAAGTAACAAGGAAAAGGAAGTCTATTGCTATATGTCTTTTTTTTTTCATATAAGGAATCTCTACAATCAAAAACAAAATAAGAGGTCATAAACTGAACAAATTTAGATGCATATTTTTAGGTAAATAAGATAGTTCTAAACAGACTACTTAGATAAAGAAATTCCCAATGAATTTGTTTAATAATGAAGATCACAATACAGCACAGTAGTAAATGTAAAAAAAAAGGTTTGTTTGGAAATTAATTTAACGTATATTACCATAATTGTTATAAAACACATCAGTCCATTCTATACCAGCTATCATTTTATAGTAAGTATTAGTTGTCAAAGCCAAGACTTATACAACCAGTCAAACCCAAGCTGCAACTTTATTACATACTAAACCAAATATGAAAAATTCCAAAACAAAATTTTACTTACTCCTTTCACTTGTGAGGCATCATTAGCAAGTCTTGTAGTTAATGCTCCAGTGCTATTTTTAGGATTATCAAACCAGCCCATGTCCTACAATAGGAAACATTTTTCTTAGGACCAGTTTTTGGACATTTCATATAAATCACAAAGTAAAACCGATGTCTACCTAAAATAACTGAGTTCAGTGTCAGAAGACTGTGTTTGTGGCAGTGAATCAGTTCTGCATATTTAATTAAGTGTAATTCCTTCATTGCACAAGGAATATTTTTAGAAAAAAAAGCGTGTGCTTGTGGATGATATGATGCATATGCTGTCACTGCTGAGAAGGAAGGAGAGCAACCTGGGGGCTTCCCAAAACTAAAATCTCCCCTCCCCCACTGCTGGTGAATCTGCATCTCCTTGGAGAAGTTGACTCTTTAGTCACACTCTCACAATTGCGAAGCTGTTTGGGGATGAATTAAGTGTAAAGCATTTTCAAGGTAAATACTCCCAATTCATTGCTTTGTTTCTCCCCATATTGAAGAGGGTTATTTGGAAGCTATGAGACAAAAAAAAAACCAAAACAAACTGGTCTACCTGATCAAATTCAATTGTTGAGGTCAGGTGCATAGTTTATAATTTATTCACCATGTGACCAAATATGTGATTTAAACTTTCATGTGTAACATGCATTGAATGAAGAACTGGTGATGTAGTACAGGCATTTGTGACCTCAAGATTCGATTGTAAGATTGCTCTTTCATTAGGTTTTCAGTGAGGCTGATCTATAAATCATAGTTTTTCAGACCACAACAGCTTTCTGTCCGCATCACAAATAGGCATGTTCACATGAAGCAAATTCTGTGTCTACTTGTAGCTTTATGTGCAAGACATAAAACCCCAGAAATATTATACTGTATGTTTGAAAATCTAAAAATATTGATCCTGAAATCATGCAAGATTAAGGCCAATTTAGAAAACTACATGAATTACTTAGAAACACTATGAAATATTCATATTTTAATTCGCTGAAAGTAGCTTTAGATTTAAGTATACAATTTCACTATTGTATTAACTGGCAACAATTATAGATTTGGGAACTCTTTGAGAGACCTTCAATAAATAAATAAAAATGTATCTGTACATATTACAATTTAAATCAGGTATGTGAAGTAAGAGTTACAATGTAAGCTGAATTGCATTGCATTTCTTGAGAGGAGAAAGGGCACCAAGAAAGCAAAGCAGACAAATGAACAAATATTAGGATTCTGCTGGTGCACATCAACTTGTCAGGCCATAGTAACTTGGCTGTAAATCTGAGTCCTTGCAAGGGGTACATAGAAAGCAATTGTATTTGCATTGATTTAAGACTCTCCCTCTAAGGTACTTTGCTTAACCACATGTAACTAACCAAATTGGTTTCTAGACTGATTTAAAGAATCTCCTCTGTAGACAAGTCATAAGAATATATAATGTAGAATATAGTTATTTTATGATATCTATACAATTAATTATTTTTAAAACCCTGGAAATCAAAATATTTGTTATCTTTACCTGTCTAAGCATTGCTTTAAATGCCATGAATCGAAGCCTCATTGTAAGAATTTCTCCAGCTTTGCCAAATGTGAAACCCTATTTGAGAAAAGGTACAATGCTTAGAATACTATGACATTTTTTGTGGTTATTCAATAAATATTTTAGATACATTGTCTCTACAATGTCAAAGTACAAAATATTGCAGTCCTGATTGCACAAAGCAAATATAAAACCAGGTTTAATAATCATAAATTATAGCAGGTTCACAGTACAGACATTCAAATATTATTTCTTTAAAAAATTATGTAGAGCATAAAATATTTCCTAACATTGTTTCACTTGCATGCTTCAAGGAAAAGATCACTAATCAACCATTTGACTTCATTTTTATCTGAGTTGACATAAGTCAGATTTAAACAAGTGTTTTTTAGGCCACTTGTTTTAGGTTAAAGACTTCATAAGGCAATCTGGGTT
This sequence comes from Rissa tridactyla, assembly GCF_028500815.1. Classification (NCBI taxonomy): domain Eukaryota; kingdom Metazoa; phylum Chordata; class Aves; order Charadriiformes; family Laridae; genus Rissa; species Rissa tridactyla. The sequence goes on along the minus strand of NC_071467.1, from coordinate 144,306,632 downwards.
CATGGAAGCCAAATGCTAATTCCCCATTGACTTCGACAGAATTAAGATTTCTTTCCTGGCATCCTAACATGAACTGAAACAGCTATCAGCAGTAACACATAAGTGACATTTTATAATGAATTGAACATATTTTTAGCCAGATATATGAATCAATTTAACAAGATACAAAAAGCTGGTTAAAATTTTGGGAAGATACACTCTTCCTACAATTTAGTATGACTTCAGTGTTCATAATTAGCTTTGTTTAGCTCACTACCACCTTTATGTAATTAAAAATATTAATTGTTTGGAATTTACATTTGTGAAATTGAATACTCTTAAAATACAAGCCACAGATGCAACTGGACTATGTGATACTAAGAAAAATGATTATGGCATATTCCAATCAGCAAATATTTCTCAGTTAACTTGGATCATTATCTTTGCTGTACTCCTATACTGTCAGTAAATTTGCACAAATATGTGACAGAAAAAATCAGAAAAGAACACCAGGGAATGGGCACTATATAAAGAGACTATAGGAATATTTTAATTTTTTTTCATTTTCACAAATTTGGTGGTGTTATATCTCAACAAACTCTTCCCACTCATATTTAAAATGTTATGTAAACATTGATAAATTGAGCAAACCTGTCATAGCCATCTACAACTCAGTCTTCTATACTCAAGGATTTCTTGCATGCATGTGCAACAAGACAAATCCGTAAATAAACCAGAAAGTTTTTGTTTGAGATTGTTTATGCTGCTGTCCCAAGTGGACTTTATTATTTCACTGTGTAGGCTCATTTAATGGATAAAAATATATAAACATATCCAGAAATTATAAATCAGTCTACACATGAAAATATTTAAATGCCAAAGTTTGCACCTGTATGATTACTACCTTTTTTCTTTACTGTGGCACTGTTGTAGCAGCCAGATACATATAAGAATTAGGGTAAAGTTGAAATACTTTTTTTGTATAAGTTGAGATGGCTATAGAGATCAGTGAGAGCAGGGGATGGGGTATACTGTTCAACCATTAGTATTTAAGCAGGAGGAGCTGAGTATCAGCATGATAGATGTTACTTGAGGAATGGGGCCTGAGAATCTTTGGAGGGGTTCACATAAGATAGGACTTGAATGGGAAGGGGTTAGGGGAGTGAGAAATTGGAGAGAAAAGGCAGGGGATTGGTAAATTTGCCATTATTAACAGATTTAAATAGGAGGGCTTGAGGGTGAAAAGGTATAATGTAAAGGCTGGAGGGGTTGGCTGTTAGGTGGCGACAGAAAAAAGAGTGAGAGAATCCAGAGTTTCATGCTGAGATGTGTTTGACTGCTGAAGAAGAAGGGAAATTCTGAAGTTAAGAAGTCAGAATAGGTCGGAAGGTCTCTAAGACATGAGAAACTCTAGGCCAAAAAAGATTCAGTTTAGCACAAGGCACATCTAGAACCATAAATGCAGGTTCTGGTTTAAGTTGGAGAAATGTATTAAGAAGATACAAATTTTTAGTAAATTTCAGATCTGGTTTGTAAAACGTGATGAACAATTATAATAAAGCTAAAATAACAAAACATACCTGAAAAAAGAAAGTAAAAAAGGAAATGATCCCAAGTACTAAAAACAGCAGGGAATATAAGTTGCTCTTTTCTCTTAAAATGTTGTCATCGGTTTCTGAAAAAATCTATAAAGTAATATTTAAACCAACATTTTTTAAAATCAACTAATAATCTAAAATACTCCCTTATTTCTCAATAACTATGTCTGGTAGTCATTTGTATTCACATAAAATTGAGCATATGTTACATGTGATTATAGGTATAACAAGTAAATTTCAGGTTGTACCAAGATTTCTAGGATTTTGTAAATCTCATATAATTCTTCAGATTTTTTGTAATAGTGCTTCATCCACTCCTCAGCTTCATTATGCCATGATTTTTTAAGAATTGGTTTAATTAAAGATGCATTTTGTGGGCTTTATAGTTTTTTGCATATTTTATTCAAACTTACCCCTATAATTTCTGAAAATATGATTGCAAATGCAGGTTGTAAAGCTCCATTGATAATTGCACACAAAGTTCCAGCTACAAAGTATGGCCATTCAGTTTTGTTCAACTTCATAATTTTCAGAAATGAAGCTGGAGGTAATTCTTCACCCTAAAAAATAAGAATTCTGTTAGGACAAACATGCATGTATTTGGAGAAATACGGAGAAAAAGAGAGATTAATAGTCAATTTCCTACTCCCAGAATCTACTCAGGGGAATTAAAAAATGTATACTTTTTAATAACACCAATAATTAACTGATTCTACATGTCTTTTTATTATTTTAATACAAAGAAAAAAGAGCTGTTAGAATATATCTACAGATCTTGTAATCATATTTTAGTTTATCTATATCATTTTCATTGATTAATACTCTTGGTATTGGTCAATGGTGACCGAATTATTGATTCTGGGCATATTGATGTGTGTAATCCATGACTAGATTAATTAAAGTAATTGTTTGTTAAGCAATTTATAATGGCAAAGTATTTGCTGCAAATTTGAATGCAATTATATTCGTTGTATGATTTTTTTGGTAAGGTTCCCTCTAAGAGCTTTTTGTTGGGCCAAATGTTCTGTTTCTGATCCAAAAATGAATGTTTAATCTGTATAGACTATGTCTGTATTATGCAAATAAATGTAAGTATATTTCTTTTATAGCAAATTGGTTTTCAAGAATAAACTCCTTCCTGTTATAGAGTTTTTATTTGTATAATCATTCATGGTGAGAATAACAAACCAAGTTATGAATATTACCAGTAAAAGGCTATTTAGAATTAGAAAATTCTCATATTTTATTCACCCCTACCAAATGCCTCCTTCTTCTTGTACCTTTGTAGAGCAGGATAATGAATTTAATTTTAACATAGTTTATTGAAAGGAATAAAAGTTCACTAACGCCTTTGCAAAGACACTTACAGGTGAAGTAGTTTTCTCATCAGAATCATCATTTTCTGCTCCTGGCTTTTTCATGCTTCTCCGTGTTGATCGTCTTCTCAATCCCTTTGTAAAGGATTCTTCAAATTCTGTTTCAGATTCACTTTTTTTGACACTAAGTACATTCTCATATACTCCTGATGATGGAGCTTCAGCTTCTATTGCCTAATAGAGGAAAGAACATGATGCTAAAATTAATTACACATATATTACTTTGAACTTTCAAAATTGTGAGGTAATCAAAGTAAAACTAACTTTGTATTGTTTCAGTGGAAAGAGATATGGGGGAAACAATATATAATGCTATAAAGCGGATATGAAATCTGTATTATATTTGAGTAGATCTCTATCTTCACAGCTTGATTAATATATAAGAGCATCCCACTCACAAGAAAATACTTAAAGTGGCAGGCAGGGGAGTGGAAGTAGCTGCTCTTTTTTTTATGAATTAACTCCTAACAGACTTTTAAATTGAACGTAAACCATTTGCAACCATCTTGTGATCTTTTTGAATGAGTTCTCAGTGGATACACTGTTTATTCACGAAGTGAGAAAAAATTACCCTTCCTTACTACAAAACAGTTTAAAAACGACTTAAAAAGTAATAAGGAAGTTCAGGATAGAACAGGTCAAAAAGAGATTTTAACTGAAAAATTTGAATGCTCTGGAAAAGAGCCCTACTTTTGGGGGTAGTTTTGCCAGTCTCTTTGACAGAATAAATAAATGTCTACCCACCACTAAGATATTTAATACCAACAGATTCCAAGTTGCCTTCGACTTGTATTTCTTTTTATTTTCCCAGAAAGTTTTTATTTCTTACTGCTTTTTGTACCTCTAATAAAAAGAACTTCTTTTTGCTTTCTTTTCGCTTTCTTTTCATTTTCTTGTTATTTTCCATTTTTTTAAATTTTCTTTCCATTTCCTAATTTTTCCCATTATCACGTTTGCTTGAATACAAAGTTACTTTGAATCTAAGGTGACCAAACGAATCCTCATAGTTATTTTCTGAAGAAATGTTTTAATCAGCCTAGTTTACTCTTTTCAGTCTGACATACTGACATAGCAGTTTCACTTCCTTTAATGGGCGTAGTGGTTATGCAGTAGAACACTAGTGACACAGAATTCTACAGTGAAGTGAAGCTCTAACCTAACTATTGCACAGAACATGGGACTGTACCAAAGTATTCTGTTCTTCACTTTGTAATTAATAGATTTCTGATATTTATATTAATTTCTAATCACTTTGTTTCTGGCTACATAACTTTAAAAGTGTACATATTTTTGCACTCAGTATAGCTGGAGTATTTTACTTTTTCTCCTATTCTTCCATATTTTTTTATTTAGAAAGAAGTTCAGTATGAAGGACTATAATTAAACAGTTTAAAATATGCATGCTGTATTCCTCCTATACCAGCTACTGTGTTTTACCTTTTATCATAGGCTAAGAACAAGCAATGGAATAGCAAACTACTGTAGTCAGCTGCTCTACATTAACTGCATGAAAGGAAAATATAGAATAATCTTTTAAGCTTAAATCCCTAGAGGATTAAAAATGTACTGTCCTGAGTTTAAATAGGTCTGGCGTCAAAACTAGTGGTCTCTCTCAAATTACTGCTCTGCTTTCAAAATACATTTCAGTTTTTTTGGTGTTGACAAAATAGGCCGTAGAATTCCCCATACTTCTGAGAGTATACAATAACCTTGGACATGGAATACAAAAAAGAAAACTAGGCAAAAGCTAGCAAGAAAAAAGTACCTGCATGTTTACGAGTTTGTAGTAGATTCCCTTTCTCTCGAGCAATTTAAAATGATTCCCTTGTTCTGTTATCACTCCACCTTCAAATACAGCTATATGGTCTGCATTTCTGACTGTTGACAGTCGGTGAGCTACTACAACCGTGGTGCGTCCTTCCCTTGCCTAGAAAAAACAATATTTAATATGAGTATTTCTAAGTATATTCAAAAATTGTTCATTTTCATCTTAGAGTTGAGTAAGACCTAAGGGAAACATTAACATTGTTCACAGAAAAATATAACTTTCAAAAAAAAAATTAAAAAAGATATTTCAATGGGTACCTTAAAGCAGAAATATAATCTTTAGCATGAAAATTAACATTAGAGACAATCTTTTACTGTGGCACATAAAAACATCAAATTTTGATCACAGACATTTAAAAAAATTGTCAATATTCAAAATTTTAGAATGTAATGATATTACAAACCTTAAAATTTTAACAATGCTAAAAGTTTTTATATTTAAGTCCATATTTGTTCATTTAAGCCTTAAAATCTGTGAAGGATAGCTTATATTTGGAAGCTTATATTTGTAAGAAAATATTTCACACCGATGTTTCAAAAATTTCAGTGTTTTAAGCTTTAAGTCATTGCTGACTCAAGTAGCTTCAGTGAAAAGAAAATTGTCTATAATTTCATGTGAAATACATGTCAACTAACTATCTATCTTTGGATTCTTACAAGCCTATCCCACATAATATATCAAATGTCACAGCTTGCTGTTGTAATTACCAGGCTGTATTAAAATGATCAAACAACTTTTAGTTTAAGTAATCAAAGTAATGATCCCAAGTACTGGAATTTTGTTGGAACCTGGATGGACTTCATCGTCAGTGATGTGCTTCAAGGGTCCATACTGGGATCTATTCTATTTAATATCTTCATCATTGATATAGATAAATGGGATTGAGTGCACACTCAGCATGTCTGCAGATGACACCAAGCTGAGTGGTGCAGTTGATTCGCTTGAGGGAAGGGATGGCATCCAGAGGGACCTTGACAGGCTTGAGGAGTGGGCACATGTGAGCCTCACAAAGTTCAACAAGGTCAAGTGCAAGGCCGTGCCTCTCAGCCAGGGTAATCCTCAATATCAATACAGACTGACGCATGAAGGGATTGAGAGCTGCCCTCCAGAGAAGGATTTGGGACTACTGGTGGAAGAAAAATTGGATGTTAGCCAACTATTTCCACTTGCAGCCCAGAAAGCCAATCGTATCCTGGGCTGCATCAAAAGAAGCATGGCTAGCAAGTTGAGGGAGGTGATTCCGCCCCTCTGCTTTGCTCTGGTGACACCCCACCTGGAGTACTGCCTCCAGCTGTGGAGTCCCCAGTACAAGAAAGACATGAACTTGCTAGAGTGCGTCCAGAGGAGGGCCACAAAAATGATCAGAGGGCTAAAAGACCTCTCCTATGAAGACAGGCTGAGAGAATTGGGGTTGTTCAGTCTGGAATAGTGAAAGCTCTGAGGAGACCTTATTGTGGCCTTTCAGTATATGAAGGGGGCTTATAAGATGGGTGGAGGGAGACTTTTTACCAGGGCCTGTAGAGACAGGAGAATGGATGATGGTTTTAAACTGAAAGAGAGTAGATTTCCATTGGATACAAGGAAGATATTTTTTACAATGAAGGTGGTGAGACATTGGAACAGGTTGCCCAGAGAAGTTGTGGGTCTCCATCATAGGAAGTGTTCAAAATTAGGTTGGACAGGGCTTTGAGCAACCTGATCTTGTGAAAGATGTCCCTGTCCATGGCAAAGGGGTTTGGCCAGATGATCTTTAAAGGTCTCTTCCAACCCAAACCACTCTATGATACTATGATTCCCTAGTTCTTCTCCAAAAGTTTATGGGGATCCAAATTTATAAGGTAACGTGACCAAGAAAAGCTAGACAAACAACTCCTCTATTAAATGTGTTTCCATTAATAATTGTCCTCAAACTGCCTTTCTCTATCCAACAGCAGCAGGCAGCATTACAGTACTCCAGCAGAATCCAACTGAGTAAATTCAGAATACCATTTGTGGGTAGAGCCCCACCACGAATTTACAGACTCCTGAGTTGCACCAGCGATCAGCTGTCCCTTAGTGATGCAGCTCTACACTAAGAACAAAGCAAGCACCTAGAGGTATTCATGTTAACTGAAGCAAATGCTTCCTTGGAGTGTTTCCTGCCAAATTACTGCAACAATCACTTATGACATGCTGATAGCACTCACCTTGTCTGTCAGGCTTCAACACAAGTTAACTAAGTAGGTGCCTGACAACAATATGCATATCTGTAAGACAGATAATTTCAGGGGATGGTATTTACACCAAGAAAATGTTGATTGAAGCTTAATAATGCAGAAAATATAATTTGATCTTCTCACTTGAAACAAGATTCCTGCAGGATCTCAAAAATCCTCTGCACAGAGAACACTTGGCAAATCCAAGTTTACCTTTTGTGTTTTAAGGGTGTCTATTTCTTGGAGGTCTTTCAACAAATGTCTGAAAAAAAGGTAAATGTTAGGCTCCTGCTTACCTGCTGCATTTCAAAATACTACTGACCTTGTCCAGTGCTGCCTGCACAACTGATTCACTCTCAGTATCCAAAGCTGATGTTGCCTCATCAAGAAGAAGAATTTTAGGATTGCGAACCAGAGCTCGGGCAATTGCTATTCTTTGCTTCTGGCCTCCACTCAGCTGTGCCCCTCTTTCTCCAACCACGGTTTCAAACTTCTGCAAGACAAACACACATGTTTCCAAAACGTTCTGTGGCACAGTCCTTTCACCAAAGAAAGGCAGTGTAAAGAAAATGCACATCAATGTTAGGAACCCTGACAGCATCTTCTTCTTCTAAAACACTACGGGATAAACACCCACTTGGATATACCTACCTAATTGTTTGTGGCCCTGGAATTCTAATAGTTCTTCAAATGCTCATCAAGCCATGAACTAAAGACTTAAAATTAACATTATTCTCAAAAGTTATGAGGAAGTTCTGCATATTCATAGCTCTGGAAAACAGCTTCCTCTGTTTACAAGAATCCCTTTTAAGGAACTATTTGGCACAAGCAGCTTTAGGAGAAATTATTTCAGCAGGATGACTGGTTTGCTTACTTTGGGTAGCTTCATGATGAAGTCATAAGCGTTCGCTTCCTTGGTAGCTTTTTCAATCTCTTCCATGGTCACATCCTCACGGCCATAACGAATGTTTTCTGCAATGGTAGTAGCAAAGAGCACAGGCTCCTGATTCACCACACCAATAATCTCCCGCAGATATCTTACATTTAAGGTCTTAATATCCTGCCCGTCAATGGTCACCTAAACAAAAGGAAGCAGACAAAAACTGTTTGTTAAGTGTTCTGGTCAAGGAACCTCTCTCCCCAGGTTTCTCCAAGCCTTTTGAGGGGAGACTTTACCATGTCATTGGAACAAGGGCAGTGAGACCGGAACTAGACTTGCAACAACTGTGACGCACTGAGCAGTCCTCTCGCTTGAGGTATCTTACCGTGCCTTCCTTGGGATCATAAAATCTCTGGATGAGCTGAACAGTCGTACTTTTCCCACAGCCACTGCCACCAACCAGGGCCACTGTCTGGCCACAGCTAATCTTGAGATTCAAGCCCTTCAGTATCTGTGCATGTAAGAAAGGTGGTGAAAAACGTAACAGTATGTAAAAATGTCAGTGTAGATTTGAAGACACCCTAAAGACTACAATAAAATGTCCTTTGTATTTACAGCAGAATCTGGTAAAAAATAAAATTTATAAACATGTGAGATTAAATTTTGGCTAACTAATTACTTCACCTTAATTTTCTTAATATTTACATCACAATTGATCCAATATCAATGTACTATACAACATACTTCACAATTACCCATATCATGAACCAATTCATATGACAAAATAACAATAACATGATTACTACCCATAACAAAAATATAGTATAGAAAAAATATGATGCAATATTTCTGTATTATGTTGCCTCACTTTTTTTCTTTAATGCACCATGCTAACTACAGAAAAACTATTGTGCAGTAAAAGTCACAGTTAAAAGTGACAGAATATACTCTACATTGTTTTGGAGGAAATGCCATTTCAGTAACCTTGAAGTACCCTTAATTTTTCCCCTTTTGATTGGAATTGCTGGTGGGACTTCTTTACAACAGTGACATTTCATTGCACAATATATGACCTTTTTGTACTAGTTACCATAAAATACAACATTTCATAGCCATTGAAGATACAAAGTTTTGCCTTTCTTGTGACTCTTATAAAGGGTAAATGTAGCTCTTTGGTGCCATGTAATTGCTCTTTCATTTTATTTTTAAGAATATAACCTGTATTAGACTGTGTAGTAAGGCTTGAGAACAGATGCACAGTTATCGTGTCCATGCCATGTATACTTAATTTAGCCCACCTAGTAAAAAGATACAGGAAAAAAGGAATAAAGTGGTTTTGTTTCTGCTTTACACTGACAAAAGGTGTACAGGAGTCTGTACAGCTTTCGCTACTCTGTAAAACTTCTGTGGTTGGAAATGTATATTGAAATGAGAAAAGCATATTTTTTGCTAATTAGTCTTCTAGAAGGACTAGACTACAATGAACTATGCATACCTGAATGCCAGCACCTGTATCATGGCTAAGTGCATTTTTCCATTTTAAATGTACAGCGTTGCACTGGTATGTTCCAATACTCTCCCAATGTACTTCCCAATACCTTGTAGCCCTGTGTCCTTGTCACTGTCTCTTTCTTCCTAAATTTCTACCCTCAGCACGACTGCTGCCTCTTCACCCTTAGTACCAGTATTTGTGTGCTTTACAAGTGAAATATATCTAACTGTTTAGGAACAAGAGGCACAGAAAAATCATAACTTTTAGTATGTCTTATTTTGCTATAATATTTTTAGATCAAAGCAAGAAGACCAATGTAAGTAATAACAATTGAAAAATTATGAAGCAGCCTTATTTAATCTTCTGGTCATAATGCTATATAGATCATTTAGTCTATCGACCTTATATATAATAAACAAATCTAATGTAAATAAAGGAGAAAATGGAAGTTGATCGAAAACTTGTGGATTACCACTGATTTCAGTGGACTGTTGATCAGAACCTTTTTCCTATACCAAAATAAAATCCATAATTAAATCCATTTAGGCTGCTTCTAACAACTTAAATCAAACAGAGAAGAGAGAGTAAGGACAGCAAATAAATTAGGTACTTTTGAAACCTACTATCTAGTTATTATTACTATACACAAACATGGGTTAGATGCATAAATTAAGATTCTGATAGCAATAAATCTTTAAGTTTTATTGCATAGCCACACTGACTATAGCTTTAGACCATAAAATATTCAGAAAATTTAACATGCTTAGCTAACGTGTAAATAATTCTAGCTAAAATCACCGTGATGGGAAGGTAGATTCATATAAATTAGACAAACAACTTAGAATTGTTATATTCGCACTTTTCAACTTTTGACTTTTTTTTCCTAACAAATGATCCACATGTTTAACTGTAATATGCATAAAGCTTCATTTACAGTACCTCAACATCTGGTCTGGATGGATAATTGAAGTAAACATTTTGGAATTCCAAGTTCCCTTTAATGTGGTCTGGTTTATAACCTGTGTCTGAATAACTATCAATTTGAGGCTCCTGTGCAAATAAAATAAATAAATAAATAAATAACCCCCCACAACTTATTTCCTAATTATTTTTTTCACAAAGAAGTCCTAAAGTACACCATTATTCTGCGGAGATATTAAATGTAATTTTAAAGTAATTTAGGTGAGATTTCTGAAACATGTAAATTGCATGATGCTTTGCAGTTTCATTACTACACTGATGATCTGCTCATGCAAGAATACTGTAATAATTTCTCCATTTAAGCTTTTGTGTGAATTTATTACATTGACTTTAAAACTGTACCCACAGCTAGACATAATTCAAGATCAATTTCACTGCCTGCTGATTAACCTGAGCAGATCATCTCCAATAAGCTGTTCATACTTTGTTCATTTATAGCTTTGCCCTTTCTGCTGAAACAATTTGTGTAAGAAAGAACTAATCCAGTGACCATTAAGCAGAAACAGAGTTCTTAATTATCACTGGTTTTGTTTCTATCCAGTCAAGAACTTGAAGCATGTCTTAACCATAATCCAAACCATGAAATTGTATTTCATAGAGCTTCATTAGTGAGTAAAATCCCAGCTTCCCTAATTTCAGACTCTCTTGGCAATTGAAGTACATATCCAGATTACCAGGTTGTGTTTTATTGATTTGCCAACACTCACGCTACTGGGGGTGCCACTGATACCTTGAAACCTATGCTCATATACCTACATCGGCTGTAATCACATATCTATATAGCACTATAGATGTGCCCTTCATGATACAAACATTAGAGGATACCTCCAACACCAAGTGATTTAGAGATCCAGTACTTACACCCTTGAAGAAAGAACTGATAACTCTAGAAGACAAAGAGGAACTGACCAATAATTACACACTCTACCAGCTTTTATGTTTATAATTCTGCTTATTTTACACCATTATTTACTCTTACTAATTTCATATGCATAAATAGTGCCTGTACTTTAAAAAGAAGGGTCTCTCAATTTTGAAATGAGCGTGAGGGCAAAGATACTCACGTTGTCTATGATATTAAAGACTGTGTAGGCAGCTCCTCTTGCACTAGCAAATGCCTCTATGCTTGGAGCAGTCTGTCCAATGCTGAAAGCTCCAATCAATACAGAGAAAAAGACCTGAAAGAAATGTTTGTGGTGACTTATATAAATTCTTATATAAGCAGAGAATTACATTTATTTGTTTACGTTAGATATCTTCGGGTCAGGAGTCTCCACGCCTGTTAACAGACGTTTAAGGAATCTGGAATTAAAGAAAAAATGAAAGAGTCTCTCTTAAACAGAGAATAACATTAAGAAAAGGGCTTTTTAAGGTTCAGCTGAGAACTGAGTTCCTGCACAATGTGAATGTTGCAAACATATTGTTAAGAAGTGAAAAAGTGATCAAGACCTGCGAAATCTATGCCAGAAAATATATAGTTAGACTTGATGTCTGAGGATTTATTGTACTAATTCATTGTTTGGCAAAAGATGTTCCCAAGACCAGAAAGTATATTGCATGTCTTCCAGTAGAACAAAGACAGATACGCAAAGCACTATCATTCTGCTTTCAAAGTGACAATGAAATAAAAGTATACAAATCCAACTTCTCCCTCACAAAGTAATAAAGGGTCCCTCTGCTGGAATGAAAGAGAGTGAGTGCAAGCAAGCAAGAAAAAAACAGAAAAAGACAAAATATATTATTTTCTCAGGGAGGCATAGTTTGTTGCTTTCAGCTAGTATCAAAACAAAAGTAATAAAAACACACTGTTCAGAGATCATAATAAGAGCCATAGTACATCAGAGCAAAGGTCCATCACCTTTTCTCCAACAGTGGCTATTCACAGACATGATACCTAATAAGGCAACACCCTCCCATTCATGTTACAAAAAGACCATTCAAATGAACTACAACATAGACAACAGAAACTGCAAATACTTTGAACTGAAAAAATTACACACAAGGGCACGAACCTCACTGAGATGTTCTATCTGCCAGCCTGCCTTTAAAAAAAATTAGGTAGGTTCAAAGGAGCCAATAACACACATCAGAGGCATTTTTCGCAAACTTCAGTGATTCATAAATAAAACATAGTTTAAAAAAGATATAAATATATATATAGGGTTTCCTGTCTGGGTTTCATCACAGTTAACAAAGTTATTCTTCTTACCATATGTGTTTGATATCTCATATGAAATTAGAATGGTTGCCACATCGAGATAAGTATTTAAATTATGATTTATGAGTTATGGTTTTCTTTCTTTGGTTAGTTGGTGACATATTTCCTAGTCACAAGTACATTTTTCTCCCCCTTGATTTCTAAAAATACTGAGAAGTGATTCCAAGCTCTCATGGAGCAAAATATAAGAAAAGTATCAATAATATGATCTACTTAGACCACACAACAGCTAAAAAAAAAGCATTTGCCTCCGCATCCTGAAAATATATTCAGCCCCACAAATCTGAAAACAAATATCAACTAGGAAGGATACTGTACTTCAGTTTTTGATTGAACTGTTTTTATATCAGTCTGATCTTATGGAAGTCAGAAAAGATGTAGAAACAGTTGAAAATAATATATGTTTTATTTGGCTTGATGTAGACTTTGAGATAATATAGAAACAATGTGTAGACTTTTGTGGTGAGAATCTTTTGGTTAAGAAGAAGGGATGCTATTTTGCCAATTTTGGCACATAATTCTTACTAAACTCAAATAAGTTCCCAATATACACTTTGATGTATTTCCTTTAGTATTTCTCTCTATTGATGGGAATTTACTCATTAATACTTACCGTAAGAACATTGCCAATAGTGTAATCATCAGCGATGACCAAGGTTGTTCCATACCAGAAGGCCAGTGCATATGATGCATAGATCAGTAAGAAAGCAGCACCCATAGAAATATTAGATGTAATAGCCTTTTTTATTCCAATCTTTTTAGCATCTTCTAAATTTTTATAGTATCTGGAAGAAAGATAGAAGTTTAAAGCAGACTCAGACTTGTACCATGGCCTACAGCACCAAAACCTCAGTGAATTAATCAGAAAAAGAACACTCACAAAGTACAAGATATATAAAATATATAATCCTAAGACTGTACAAAGGTAAGCCTGGCAGTCACGCATGGAGATTTCAAGGTAACTCTAAAAAGGTCAACATTAGTCAACCCGGTATATAGAAAAAAAAGGGCATTGCAGGTCAGGGACTGGTATTCAAGGTCCTTTAAATAACCCACAGGCCAGTGAACTTTGATCGTGAACCATTCATGACAAGTTTTGAGATTATAATTGTTAGTTTAAGATAAAAGGTTAGGTTAAAATATGTCACAAGAATGATGTTGTACAGTATAGTGGAAATAGAGATATTGTTTATTAGTACCTCCACAACAACTACTGAGTAATCAGATTACCAAGGATACCATCATCTCTTCTCACGCTAGGGCCTTTTTTTTGTCTGAAGCTCTCACCATGTGATGTTTAAAGTAGTTTGTACACTTTCTAGAGTTGATATATTGTCTTGACAATATATTAACTTATTTTGTCATTTTCTAGAAGAATAACTAATTGTTTTTCAACATGTAGTGAAACATAATAGCCTGTAACAGACAATTTCCCATTACCTAAAAACACAGGAAGCACAAAACTTACTTGTTTTGACAGACTTTCAACAGCAAAGATGCAAGAAAATTTCAAGCCATCTGAAGCGAGTACTTTAAAATCAGCTGACAGAAGCAAACATTTTTCTTACCTTTTAATTTCTTTTTCCTGTCCTCCAAAAGCTATTACAGTACGGACTGCTGCCAGAACTTCCTCTGCAACAGCACCTGCTTTTGCATATGCAGCTTGTTCTTTGTCAGTGAAAGCAGAGAGAACCTAATACAGGATTAAATATTTTGACTTGAAAAAAACCAGAATGAGCTCAAGCGCTACATAATGGCTTTTATCAGTTACTTTCTTCCTTTTGATTATATTATGTGTGAGTGCAGACTGTTCAATATCAAAATCCTTAAGTACATCATCAATTCAATCAAATAATTCAACATTACCCATTCTCAACAACTAAGGGCTGGGTTTTCCACTCTGCTTTCACCCAGTGCAGGAGATGACTACTTATACTGGGCTGGTGTGGTTCTCCTCAGGCAGATCTCCTCAGCTTATTCTCATCTCTAGCTACCTTAGCCAGAAGGCTCTATAGCTTACATTAACTGGCCACAGTCCATGAAGACTCTTAACCACTAGACATATGTAGCACATGCTTCTCTACTACTACTTCTTCTGCAACATACTCATTGAAGAAAGAGAAGGCTTACATAATATTTGAAATGTAAGGGAGGTAAAATACTATAAAAGTCTGAAGGCTTCCAAACTACAAATGTGAGTGACTCCAGTCCCATGGTAATAGAGTACTTCTCTCACCTATGTCTGTCTAAAATGTCTTATCAAACCTGTTAACAACTCCGAAAAGAAACTCTGTGTTTGAGACCAAGGCTTGGTCTAATTTGTTCACTTGTTTTTCAGGAGGTGCAATCATTTCTTTCAACAGAGCAAGTACTCGGATGAAGTTTAAAAGTTACAGACGTGGATTCTACTCACATATCTTGTTTCTTTTTCTATATAAAAATATGTTATATTGGCAGAAATAGCTTCACATCAAACGATCCTGTCCAATTTATGGGAATTACAGTATTCAAATTACATGAGGATACTTACAGTTCATCTAAGAGCTCATATACATAGATGTTGTCTAAAGCAATTCTAAGCAATACATTCTAACAGTAAGAATTTCAGATATATAGATTTATTTCATTATCTCTCATTAATATAAAATCTGACACTGACTGTATGTTAACCTACCTTTGCCCAGATGGCTGCTGAAAGTCCCAGTACAGGACTGACTGCTAGTATTACAAGGGTTAATTTCCATCCTCTTATGAGACCAACAATAAATCCTGTTACAAATGTTGTTACTGCTTGAACGAGCAATCCAATTTTGTCACCTATTCCTTCATTAATCTTGGAGACATCACTGAAAAACAAATTATATACAGACAGGTAGGAAAATGTAAAAAACACAAGAAAACTTTTCAGGTTCATTACATATGCATCTGTGTAGAAGACAATCTTTGCCATTCAATTACTTCCAAACAACAGTTTGCTTCAGGATAGAGTGCTATATAGTGCGGTCAAGGAAATTTTTGTATTTCTTGTGAAAATGTAATGCTATAAACCCGTTTTTGTCTGAAAAGATTGAAATTCTGCTTACAGTGCAAAGTTACTCTCATTTTCTTAATTCCAAATTTTTGATCTGTTTGGAAACTATGGGATATCTGGAAAGAAAAGCTAAAGCCTTTCACGTAGGCAAAGCGAAAGGAATAGCTTGTCACGCAGTTAAAGCTGTTCACACCGCTAGGGTCAGTTGGCACTTTTGTTCAATCCCCAGTGTGCACAGAAATGAACTGTTTTCTCTTCATGGGGGTAATCTCATAGGCTGGGCTTTAGTCATCTTCAGAGTTCAAGGGAACTTATCGAAATGCTTTTCTCATATCCTTGGGACAGTCCAGTATCAGAAGTATCAGAAGTTCAGTCTCTGAGACTCTCCATTAGAAAACCTGAAAACTTCATTTCACAATGAAATAATTCAATTTCATTTCACAGTGAAATTTCATTTCACAATGAAATAATTATATTTAAAAATAAAAAAAAGAAATTTGGAAGTCATACTTGTTTAATAAGATAAAATAACATTGGGAAAGGCATGGTATACTTACTCTAGAAGACGAGTGTTTAGTTCTCCCACATCATTTACATCAAACCATCCAATTTCCTGTCTCATAATTGCATGAAAAAATTTTTCTCTAATTTTTTTTATTTGACGGCCTGCTGCTAGCGTCCAAAATGAAGTTTGGATATAAGCAGCAAGAAGAACACCAGCTGCTATTCCAGAATAGTAGTATGCATATCTGAAAGAAAAAAAAGCAGGAATCTCTGACATTAGTTTTAATTGCCTCACTAGCCTGTATTTAGCTTGATGTCTACTTCTTCAGTTTCAGAACTAAAACAGAGTTTATATGTTTATACTACAGTTTATACTTCTCTGTACAACTTGCCAAGTTTCCTATAAGTACTATTTATTATCAGTTTTAAGATATGCGATAAATTAAACAGAGCTATTGTTAGACAGGAATTACTTTTTCTTTTTGTCAATATAGTATATATTTTCTCATAAGAATATTTTAGAACTATATTTTAGATTTTCACTTAAATGTGTAATTTCGAAAAACTTTACAACATTTTTGTTTTAACACATATAGACAGACCTAACCATATACACCTATATTCACAAACACATCACACAACACGCTTGTCTATATAAATATATAAATATATAAATGCCATTAGATCAAAAATTCTTCTGCTCTCTCTTTTACTCATAACTGATATTTTACTTTTAAATTAATTCAGCTTTGTGCCACAAGCAGGGTGTCAAATCAAAACCAATAAGTGTGTGAACCAGTATATTTCTCAAACTGGAACAGAATTAGAGTCACAGTTTTAAACTATTCAAACAGAATCAAATCAGATTTGATTTGATTGAGAATTGACATGAGAACCAGTTACAGGTGAGCTTAAACCAGAACTAAACCAGAAAAATGTTACTGAACTGATTCCATTCGTGACCATGAACATGACCAAAAATAGTGGCTAAATATTTGTAGTGTATATTTCATGTAATTGTAAGACTACTTCATCTATATAAAAGTAAATAATTAGAAAAAAGCTTTAAACCTCTTAGGACTTTCACTCACATGCAGTAAGTTATACATACTGATTCTTTAGAACTGTAGCATGAAACTTGTCAAGAGCAAATTGCAGAAATCTGTGTGCAAATGCTCCGCTCAAAAAAAGAAGAGAATGGCTTTATAGATGAAACTTTTCAAATTTTAATCCAGTCTTTTTTTGTGGCTAAGATACCATACAGTTTAGTATGGTAGACTTTGGAACTATACTCGTTATGAAATTAACTTTATCTAAACTGTTTAATAAAAACGATGGTTTTTATCGCTGGTTAGTTGAATATTGACATTGACCATCTTCAGCTCCATTAAAACTCTACAGAGAAACTACCAAACTAAAACCAAGGGCACTGCTTCAAAACTCAGCAGTAATTACTTTAGACATTTACTTTATGATGTTACATCACTTCAAAGAATATTTTATGCTTAGACTTTGTTTCATGACTAATTGTATCAAAACGGATTGGTCTCTCTGCCCGATTCCATGCTGATGAAATATATTCTGTAAATACACTGCTGAAACTTAACAGAGTGAATGCTCATTGCACTGCAAAATAACGACTCTTTTTGTCTTGAGAAACAGTTGGTTTTTAGGCAAACTGTTGTCTGAGTAACAAACACAACCAAGTTCACATGTATAGTTCAGTATTTGAACATACCTGTGTGAGAACTTTGCCCTTGTAAACAGTTTTTATTATTATGTGACCTGCTGGCAGATGTTCTTAGAGAAACAGGGTGTGGGAAAAGAGAATCTATTCCTGTGCTGCTAATAAGTACTATATTCCTCATTCAGCAATTTGTTTCTGAAGAGAAACTCAGGCTGCTTTTTACTCATACTCGTACTTTCAGAGTTAATGTCTAAAAGACAAGGTAGCATACATGATGTTAATAAAAGATCTCCCTCAAACAGACTGTCTCTTAGGGTCTGGAGAACAGGCAGTTCTCAACATTCAGATGTTGATGTAGATCTATATTCACATTTACACTTGCTTTGTGTCAGTTTGTCTGTTTTCCTGTACACTGTAAGCAGCAGTGACTTCTAGACAATAGCCCACTGAGGACAATGGGAGGATTCCTATTGTTTTTAGTTGAGATGATATGATATGAGTTTAGAGATTAAAAGAATCCCAAACCATTAATTAAAAGTAGTTCTGGTTGGGTGTTGCTCTAAAAGACTTATAAATGACACACTGATTTACACACTACTCATGCTATAAGCGTCAGTAATACCTTGTGTAATTCTAGTACGTCCTGCTCTTAAAATACAGGCTAGATATGCTTGAGTAGGGGAAAAAAAAAGAAAATATGTTGATTTAAAAGCTGTGTAACTTCACCCATGCACAAACTATTTTGTTCTGCAATTTTGCCTTCAATTTTGTTTTCAAATCACTGGGCACAAGTAAATTCTACTGAAGGTGTGTATGCATTACTTTCATTCGTGTCAGAGACTAACTGACAGAAACGCTGCAGAAGAAAGACACTCTGTGCGTCCATAATATCTTACAAAACATCATTGCCAACTCCCTGCCAGTTCATTCTCATTACGTATGAGTTCTTAATTTCTAAGTAACAGCATTTTCCTACCTAGCTTTGCTCATTTATTTTAGGGTAAAGAACTTTTTTTGGGTGTAAACAGATATTTTTTTAATTAGAAACTTAACTACTTAATCTAAATGATCTATAAGTTTGAAGTCCACTGTTACCAGAAATCATAATGCACTTCAGCATAAAACAGCAAGAGTTACTACAGCAAATGCCTTATCTCTGGAGGGAAGGGATGCCATCCAGAGGGACCTGGACAGGCTTGAGAGATGGGCCTGTGCAGTTGGATGGGGCTTTGAGCAACCTGGTCTAGTGGAAGGTGTCCCTGCCCATGGCAGGAGAGTTGGAACTAGGTGATCTTTAAGGTCCCTTCCAACCCAAACCATTCTATGATTCTATGATTTCCTCCTTCTCTTCAGAAAAGACAATTGCCTTGAAGACCACATCAGCATTCCTGAGATTTCATATGTTTTTCAATACCTAACGGGGAACAGACTTCAACCTGAAGAAAAGAAGCTGAAGTGGTACAAGAAAATGCACATGAACTTTAGAAATCCTGCATAAGCTGAGTCCATGGACAGTGGTTAATAAAGCCCTTTAACAAAACACATCTATTGACAGCTAATTTGCCCTTTTCTTTATGAAGCTTTGTAGCAGAAGCACCTGCTGACTATCATCTTCTGCTGTTGCCAGCTCTAGAATGCTATATTTAAGGTTGCATAAAATCTATCTCTGTATTTTCTGTAGTCCAGATAATATGATTGAACTTGATGCTTTGGCAGGAAAGTAGGTACTATCCGTCAATTTTAATTCTGCTTTTTATCAGTGAATCATCATAGCTCAAGGAATCAATGGATAATAATTAACATAATTTTTTACATAACAACTACTTTTTATAAACTCAGAGGAAGAGGAGGAAGAAGGAAGGGAGTGCAGATGGCATTTGGATACAGAGCACCCCTGAAAAGGGAGTGGGATCTGTGAGAGCAAGAGATTACAGGGAAATTGTTGGGAATGGCTGGGGATGTTCAAGAATCCTCCCAATGCCTCCAAAAATCTCATAAGCAGATCTTTAGTTACATACATTATTCAAACAACCACTGCTTTTATGTTGTTTAAAGTACGCAAAACACCTGTGGGAGAAAAATGGCTTGACTAGAAATGTGTGTCTACATTATAAAAGAAGAAGAAATATCAGTTTCTAATTACCTTGTCATATCTTCTTCCAGCTTGACAAGATCAAAAGTGAAATTTGCTGCAGAAAGGAACAAAAGAGTAAATACTTTTAACAGAGCAAGTTTTAACAAATTTGTTTTCCTGCATGCTGTTAAGCAAATTTTGAGTTGCTACAACTCTTTTTGAATCAAGTTGATTTTAATGAAAGGAGGAGTGTGATGATTTCAGGCTTCTACCTATTCAAAAACAACTATTATACTAATATAAGGGTAGTCATAACTCCACCAACTACAAAACTACATCAGTGTAACTTGAGATTAAAAGGTCTTCCTGAGCATTCATTAAATGCTCAGTTTGGTTTTTTTCTTTCTGAAAACATAGGGCATTTGTATAATGTCAAAACCTATAAATAGTACAGGCCTAGACATTAACATCAAATCAGTACTGTAGATAGCTTAATATATTATGAAAACATTGGTTATAATGTTGGTATTGGACTTAAAATTTTATTCCCCCACATGCGAACATAGTGATAAATGTTTTGAGACTACAGCTGCAGCTTTTTGCATTTGCACCATAAAAATCTGACCAATATATTGTACTTGCGAAGGAGTAAATAATAAATTATTTGTTCTCATAAAGGCAGCATGCCCATGATCCTGCCTTATAGCAGCATAATAAGAGAAAAAATGGATACAGGACAGAACACAGTCACATTTGTTATTTTTTCTGTATCACTATAGACACTTATTAAAATGTTTAATAAAATTTTATTAGATAATATTTCAGGCAAAAAAACCTGTTCACAAGTTTAACATCGAATGTATGAATCCAGAGGACAATGTAATATGGTCTAACTGTGAGTTGATACCAAAGTGACAGTATCACTCCTCCCTCTTGTATCCAGCAGTGCATGCCTGCCCTCCTTTGTGTTTGATTTCATACTTCTGATTTAGCAAATGAGGCTATTCAACAAATTGACCCAAGAGAAAATAATTACTTTTATTTTCGGTAGCAAATTTTCTGTTTGATCTACTACTGATCTGATTCATCTTGTGGACTGTAATTGCCAGACTTGATGCAAGGGAATCAACAGGAACTCATGCTGAGGAGATGGGAGATGCCTTTCCCTATTTATCATATTTAAACATGACTTGTTGAATGTGCATTGTAGCAGATAATTTGAAAAAATTAGAAGTCTACTCATGCAGACACTAAGAATTAGGAGCAAAAAAAATTCCATAGTGTATCTGTATTACAGCAAACACAAGAGCTGCTAATTTGCATAACAGTATAGTAGGTAGTTGGGGTTTCTGACATCAATATCTCATGTCAAGATTCTTGAATCTCTCTGTCTGTTTTGCAAATACAAGCCATTGTTCTCTTCATAGCAGATATATTCTTACCTGTATGATTTTTGTCTCCAAAATTAACAAAGCTATCAGTCATATCACCAAAAATTATCATCGCAACTGGTAGACTGCTTCCATGGGCTATTGCCAGGAGAGTGCCTAGTATCATTAGTAATTTATCCGACCAATTGGAGTAACGAAACTGTGAGTGAGAAGAGAAATTGATTCTAACTGTGATATTAGAATGCTAACACGCTATGTCTACAAAGAGAAAGTCAAGAAAAAGCTATCATCAACTGTACAACTTGTGTCACAAAACTACAACTTTATTTGATTAGAAATTCCGTTTACGAAACAATTTAAATGTATAATCATATAATGAATAAATCATTCTAATATAAGCACATCTATACTATAAACTCTCAAAACCAGAGAAGTGTACTATTTTAATGAATCAATATCTGCGCATGTGTAAGACAGGCTATGTGAAAAGAAGGCATAAGGAATTTTCCCTCTTAAAGTTTTCTATTTAAAGTTCAAATTATGAAAATTTTAATGACATTGTGATAAATAGAGCAATAGTTACTTTTACTGTAAATTCACTATTATGCAATCAGAAATCTGTTCCTAATGTACCATAGAAATTATCAAAACGTACTGAAATTCTAAATACCTCTTGCCATTGAACTTAATAAAGTTTGAGCTCATCTGTTACGAAATCATTGGTTTTATTCTGTACTGTAAAATACCAAGTTTACTGTTGTAAATTGTAGTGGTATGAGGTAACAATAAAAGTGCAAGCTGATATAGCAAATCAGAAAAATTGGGCATTGGCCAGCATCATGGGGTATAGTTTTATTTCTGCTATTTGCCATATCATTGCTGTACTTTATGCACACTAAACCTACAAAATATAAAACATTTCAGTATTACTAAAGGAGGACCTAGGATTTACTTTGATTAAATATTAACAGATTGTGTTGTTTTAAAATTCCCAGTAAATTAAAAATTTCTGGAATTTAAAGTATGTTTTAGTACACATTTTTTAATTATAAGTTTCATCAGTGCCATGGCATTGCCCTGTACTGCTGACTCAGGTAACTGAATAATGATTAATGGGGCTAACTAGTGTGATTAGTACCTGACTCAGGTAAATTAGAGTACAAGACCACATATAATCTTAGATATATGGATGCCCTTTTCATTGTGACAAAAGAAATGACAGAACATGGAAATCCCTACCTTTCACAAACAAAAATCTAGTATAGGTGGTTTTAGCATGGTAATTTACTAAAGGAAGACTTCTAAGAATCCAGTAATAAGACAGCTTCTTTAATAAAAGTACATCCACAAAAAGAACTGCTTGATTGCTATACTATATCCAATATTCTGTAGTATCAAACTATTTGGTAGAGACAAGACCATATATGCAGTACTGTAACATAATTTCAACCATTTTTTGCATATGCTTTGAAATGTGCGTGTCTGAATATATATTTACACATATATAGAGAATAAATCTTACCAATGTAAATGGGCTGACCATCTTAGCCTTTTCTGCTTTCTTCTTCTTTTCCTTGCTTAAAAGGTATGATAGTTTTAATGCATTTAAAAAGTGACAACATTTCACAGAAATAGTAATGCAATGTATTAATGAAGTTCAATTATAATATAATTATGAAATAATTTTTACAGGAAACAATTTTGTGTAAAATGAATATTATTTATTGAGCTTTCTTAGGATGTTTTTCTTTAAAACTTCAGGTATATAAATAGCATCAGGTCCTGATTGCTAGAAATTTAAGTCAAGCTCTTCCCAGTTCATCCCCCTCAAGGGTGCAACAACACCAGCAAGGGGTGATGGTTCCACTATCTGATCAGGGAAGCTGTGAACTGAAGCAGTATATAGCTTTCAAAAGGGCAAAGAGGAAGATAACTTATAAAATCAAATTTTTGCACATGGGGGATGGGGAATAAATAAAATGTTCAACGTATGTAAAATATTGATTCCTTGCCATACTAAATATTTTAAGATAATTTTTAGCTGATGACATAATTGTATCCAAAATGTCTATTCCAACATCACGTCTATCGTATTTTAGAACTGGTTTTCAATAAGCTGCAGTCAATACTGTGGACACTTAGTCCTTAAAAGAAAAAGATAAAAGGTCCTTCTGCACCAAACAAATGTGTCAATCAATGCTACATTCAAGTTGATACAACACTTTTGGTTATTAGGCTTTCCTGATAAAATAAAGTAAAATAAAAAATGAAATTAAACAAAATATAAAATTACATCTAAAATAAGATAATGTAATCTTCTAGGCTTCAATACAGAACATGTTGACAACATTTAAGAACACTTACTGATTTTCTTTGGATTCATGACCCTGGCTGGATGCAGTGATCTCATGACTATTTCCATCTGCAGCATGCTTTTGCTTGTTTTCATCCTCAGAACGCATTTTAAATTTATTTAAGATAGCTCCCTGTAAAATAATATTTGACTGAGAAATATACAACCATTAAGCCAAGGACAGTAATCTCAATGACCATTTGTTTGAAAGAAAAATATAGATACGTATTAAAATAGATAACATTATTAGTGTCATATACTGCAAGTGAATCCTCATAATGGGCAAGTATAATCATGTTAAAACAAGTCCAGATGTTTGCTTACAAACACCTACATTTTGTATTTGTACCTGTTTGATAAGTGTGGGTCCTTCATTTAATTTCATTTGAATGATACACGCACTATGTTTTCTCTAATTCAGCACAGATATACAAAATAAATGAGAAAGCAGATGTTTGTTTAAAAGAAGTTATTTTGAATTTTCCTGATTTTAGTTATCAGTGAATTTTATAAAATATCTATTTTTAAAAAAATGTATTGACTTACCGTGAAGGTTGTTCTTGGTTTACGTCTAGTTCTCTGAAAGGTTATTCAAAAATCGGCAGAATTAATATGGTTAAGGACAGGCAGCATGATTGGACTTTGTTCTTATGTAAAACAGAGATGATGAGCAGCTTTCTCTTTGTTTTGTTTTTTTTTTCCCACTCCCGTTGCCTCGCCTACTTTGGAGAGTAAAGCGTGTGCACTTTGGACTCTGCCTCCCTTTTCCTAAAGGGAATATATACCAAAAAAAGTCCTAAAATAAATGTTTATTTCATTGTCACTTGGGAAACCAAGCCTGAATAGACTATTTTTCCACCAGGAAAAGTTGCCTTTATCTACTGTTGGCTTAATTACGCCCCTTAAAACTCCCTGTAATTCCTCTTTACCTTATTAGAGCTCGTGCTGAATGCTCGTAGTAACTGTTACACGTAGGGATGAGTCCATTCTTGAATACACAGTGAGAATGAAACCAAGTAACACAAAAGGAGTGTTTTACTCTTTTGCTTCTCCCTTCTTCTAAGTCTAATCCAGAAAAACACGACCCATCTAGCCTGAAAGAAAACAGGACTTTACTACAGTGCATATCGTTTCTCATTTGAGTAACTGCAGAACAGCAAGATTAGTTTCAGACTCATTTCAGAAATGGTTTGGAAATAGCTATAGTCAGCAGAACTCTGCTCAGTTAGTATCCTTCTGATTTTTCCAATGTATGTTCAGATTCTAAATTGTTTGAATTTATTTTATTGTGAAATGTATTGGTTTTATCATTATCTGTAGGCATTAATTCAATGAAAATAATAACAAATATTTAAACCATTTAAAATAAATTATTTGTACTTCTTAACTATCATTTCAATGTATAAACTAGATAAGTTCAACACCTTTACAGAGGTAAAATTTATGAAAAGTTAAATAAAAATCCTTGTCCTAGAAGATAAGTAGATTTACATGAATTCCTCTGTAGGTCTTCTATCACTTTACTTAAACAAAAATGTCTTAACCTGATAATTAACCAGAAGAGATAATTTTTGTTCCTTTTAGTCATGCTTACCTGTATTCTCAAAATTTTGATAAAACTGAGTACATTTACGATGTTTCAGAATACAAGAAGTCTTATCAGAGTGAGGATTACTTTAGAAAGGGTAGTTTACCATTTTCAGTCAAGCAAAATAAGAAGGATTAGTAGTATAAGTATTATCTGTTTATGAGAAGTCATCCTGAGATGTTTGTAGAGACTTCCATCCACAGCAGTTAATGGGAATACTTCTGGGTTTTAGCTTGTGTGCCTAAGTGTTTTGCTGGACTAGATCTTAATGGACTGCTATAATTTCAGGTAAAGTCTGTTCATCAATTTACTTCAGTGGGAAATGAATAAAGCTGAATGAGACTGTTCGTAACTGTTTCACCTTAAAGGGAAAATGGATGAAACTACAAGATCTGTCACAATGTTCTGTTAGTTCACTGCAATGTCTCAATGCTATTGCAGCACAATCATGATAATAAAGTGAAATAGAAATAAATCAGAATATCAATTTATACTAGAGTTTCTATTGCCTGCATAGAGTAGTGCAAAGAAAACGAGGCTGTTTTATAGCCGGTCTTATCATACTACAGCTGAACCAACTAAACTGATATTAAAAAAGTGGGAAAATTGAGACAGTACAGAATTTTACATCTACTTAGTAAGCTACAAAAGTCATAAACTCAGGGTTTAAAAAATACTTTCTGTCTTCCCTTAGATCAGTTATTTGGTTATATCAACAGCTTCTCCCCAGCTTTAGAAGCATAACTAGTTGAAACTTCACCACAAAAGATGAGCGCCCTATTTTTCAAATGCCTTTTTCTGCCATTCCAGAAGCTGAGCTATGATCAGTTAGTTCATAAAATATTAAGATATTTGCACATATAGGAGAGGGTAAATTTAGAGAAATAAATGCATGGAAGCAGTCTGGGATAATTAATAGTGAGTTACAATACAGAATGATCTGTGTTACCTAACTTAACTGCAGTCCAAAAATTATGTTATAATCATGCAAAATACAACTTAAACACTTCTGTGAAGAACAGAGCTATACTGATGAGTGAATGGTCTTTAAGAGCAATGTCTTAGAGAACAATTTAAGATTTGTCATAGATTGTTACAGTACAATCTCTCATTGCAGCAGAGCACCCAAGAGAGAGGATTCAGACCATGCATCAAGTAGGAGAAAGGAATTAATTGTGCCTTAGTCTACAGCATTACTGTCTCTCCAGAATATTTCAAGGGACCTAATGGTCATCCTTCAAAAATGCAGGGAGTTCTTACGCTCAAAATTGTAAAAAAAGATGTGTGAATATAATCCAGTAGCTGTGAAACAATGTCAGGTAAAAGGCAACTGGCTACTACCTTAATAAAGAGAGGGCTGAGTAAGCCTTATGAATATTTATATTTTCACATAGAAAAGATATCTGACAACAAACGTCCTCATAGAAGTAATGATATCCAGGAGGTATTTTCTGTCTTGAATTAAACAATTTCCATGAAGGGAAATGGACCATAGAAGCAGATAGCCAACAGGTGCAATGAACTTGTGAGCAATTGCAATTTTTTAAGTGAAACTAGATGTTTTCCTCATGTATAGGCTTTAATTTAGACAAGGTCAACTCTCCTGATCCTATGAGCCACTTTCCAGAATTTTCAACTGGCTAAAATCTCTTAAAACATACAACTCAATAGAGGTAGCTATTTATCATTGTGTTCATAGAGTCCCCCAGATCCACTGTGGGATAGGGCTGAGATGGATGTGCAGCAGATTTTTGGACAATTCAGGTACATGATTCTATGATTCCATGATTCTATGAACCTATGAACCTTATCAGCCATTTTTTACTTGCTTGTACAACAAGGGATTTGAATTGTCCAGCCGCTCCCGTATCAGCAGATCCCTCCTGCTTCTGATCATAAGATAACAAACTGGTTTGGGAGAGAATTTTGAATAGTTTATGAGCCTTAAATAACTCAAAGGTCATAGACTGGTCATCTCTGTATAAATCCATCTGCTGTGGGAAATTTTGTGACAAGTAGAAGGAGGAAAAGAAAGGTTTTATTTCTTATTGGACTTTTGAGCAGAGGACACTCCACTTTCAAGATGTTCAGAATATCTTTACTTTGCATTAAGTCAACATCCATTTGATACACACAATGTCTAGATGAAACTTCATGCCTCAGGGCTTCAGCCTATAGAATTAAAAAGAAATGATGACATCAGATAAAGATTGGTTAAAGCTGGGGGTAAGATACTGATTTAACCAACTCATGTTGAGACAATCTCACCCCTAAATCACACGCTGGTTCCATGTATTATTTTTTTTTATCTGATACAGGCCAGCAAAGCGGATGACCAATTGACACATGATATCTGTCCTGGTTTGAGGATAAACAGCTACACGGAAAGTTTAATATAACTTTGACATCAGACTCAAAACATTGTGAAATGATGGCATGATACCTTCAAAAATTTTTTAACAATATCAATAAAAAACAACCTTTTTTTTTAAGCTTATCAATGAAAATAGCAAATAAGACAAGAAACTCATGCAAATACTTCAAAGACTTTATATATTATAACCAGAGAAAAGGACACAAACTGTTTTTTTCTTTTATTTAGTTTGAAGATGGACAGTTGAATCTTCCAGTAAACTCCAGGTAGGCAAAATGGTGGAGAGGGTCCCAGGAACCCTGTAGTGATTCCTCAATTACATTAAGCCCTAACATAAGTTAGAACAACTGTGAACAAGGTCTGATTTGTGGTAGTCTGGGAACTCCTGCTCCATTTTAGCAGCCTCTTTCCTGTTAATCAGTGCTGGAAAAGAATACTACTTTGTGCAGGAAATTTGCCAACTTGGCCACCATTCTATCAACAAGAATTGTCCTATATGAAAAGAATTATCATACAGTCAGAAAATGACAGTTTTGTGTTCCTTGAACTGTGCTGTATGCTCAGCCTCATGATACTATCTACAGGAATTGCTAGACAACTTATTTGAGCTGAACTAAGCATGAGGCCAAGTTATTACAAGCATCAAGCTTCTGTTTGTGTTTAAAAAGAAAGTCTACTCTGAAAAGAATGTTTTAATGGTATTATAAAGGTCCACTTTTATTGTCCGGTGATTTGATTTGGAGTTAATTTATTTATTCTAGTAAGGAGGACCGTCACAAACTGAAGAAATGTCACTATCTTCCTATTAGTGTCAGTTTTCAGCTTCACAAACTTAGTCTTATTTCTGAAAGATTCAAATTTTTTTGGATTATAATTAACCAACAACAGAAAATTCAGACAAACCTACAGCTCACTTTGGGAGATATTTCTTCTATATGGAAAACGGCCTTCTTGGTGTTTATTTATCACTGAAGTGACTTGATGATGTGTGGGGAGATAATATTTTTCATAATCGCTGCTTGTAGTATAGTTGCATTTTAAATGGGATTCTTACTACAGTTATAACAGAAAAATGTATTTAATCGGAGTGGTATTTACAGTTGTCTTAGATTTAGTAAGATTTCTTGAACTATTTAAAGCAGGATTAAAAAGTTCCATCTTTCTAGAGCATGAGCAGATGTTTTCACCCTCAGCACATCTAGAAAAACAGATGCCTTTTGAATCTGGAAAAATAAGATATATTAATTCAAATAAATATAGTATAGAACATTAGGGATTTAAAAGTGGTCAGGACTTTACTTCACAGTTTACTGCATTTAATATGCTATATGAAAAATGATGGAAAAACAATCAAGTAATTTTTTGTGCAGGTGGAAAACATTTTTCTCTATTGAAGTTGAATAAAGCATGTATTATTCCAGACACATCCAATTTTTTTTCCCTGATAATTTTTTTAGCCAGTGATACACCTTGTAACATTGCAACAATACAAGTAACCAAGGAACTTAAATGAATTTTAATCCTTCCCTCACTTTGATTGGACAGCTTTTGCCATGCACAAAGAGCCTTTGTAAGCTGAATATACACAACTTAAAAGTATTCAGCAGTTACTGATTAGTTACTACAGAAAAAAGATAACTTGAATTAATGAAATACTAAACTGAGCTTGAGTACGCTCAGTGCCCTAAATAAGAAACAGAAAAAGTCTTTGCTGGCCAGGAAGTTCTCAGTGAGGTGGGATAGGGCTGGTTTGTAATGTCCCTGGAATGGATCCTCGGTGTGACTGAATTGCCATCTTCCAAATCCCTGCTTTTTCCTTAGGATTTTATTCCTTTTCATGATGAAGTTTTTCCTCTTGAACCCTTGAATTGCTGCCTAGCTCCATCTCAAGGCCCTTACCTCTGTCTGCAATTTTAACTCTCTTTCCTTCCAATTTTAACTCTCTTAACTCCACTCTATCAACTTTTTTGGAATTCTTGCTCAGAATTTAGCAATTTCCTCACAAGTCTCAGAGAGAGTTATGCAGTTGTGCCTTAGATCAGAGGCAGCTGAACTCCTGAGGAGGAAGGGAAGGAATTTACAAACTCAAGTAACTACATACTAAATATAGAAAAGTATTACTATTATATCCTATATAGAAAGCAAAGCGATTCATATAGACTTTTTCCCTTCTACAGTACTATTCAAAAATGTATTTTATAAATACTTGCATTCTGTTCCATACAATTTGTGAAATGTCTAGATTATCCAGGAAATTCTGAGAATAAAAACATGTTATTCAGCTTCTGCCTACTAATACTAAATGTCAAAGTTTTATTTATTTCTCTATTCTACAGTTACAGTTCATCATATCCCTTACAAATCACAAAAATGAGGAGTGGAAGAGACCTCAGAAGATCATCCCATCCATTTTCCTTCCTCCAGATCAGATAGGCTATTCCATCTGTCTGTTCTTGACAGATGTTTGAGTTCTGTTACTCCATGGGTAGTTTCCAAAATCAAAGATGGAGATTTTCAGATTATCTGAACTGTTAGGAAGTTTTTCTGATGTCTAACCTGAATTGCCCTTGATACAAGTTAGACCTGTTACCCCTTTCCTATACAGAGCAAATATGAAGAACGACTTCTTCCATTCCCCTTTGCAGTACTTTTGAAATTTTAATACTGCTTTCACAAGTGTTGTCTGTCCTCTCTAAACAAAAAAAACCCACTTCCTATAACCCCTCTGGACAGAGTTTGTGCTACTGATCTTTGACATTGCTGTCCTCTGGGCTCAAACTGTTTCAACGGGGTTTTTGGTTCTTTTGGGGTTTTTTTTGAGGAAAGTAGCCCGAAACTGGGGTTTATTTCAAAAATGGGCAAATATTTTTAATTTCTTTAACTAACTTGACTTCTTTGTGCTGTAGCAGGATGGAAGTATAGTTACTTTTTTACTTAATCTTGTGTATTGGATTTTGTCACTGTAGTGAAATGACTAAAAATAATGACTTCATTCAGTTCATCTCATAAGAGATTGGTTATGGCACTATGACCGTGTTCTTCTGCATGTAAGTCTTTGACCAGCGTCACATTGCTTTGTTTCTTTTTGAGGTTTACTGTAAAACAAATGTTTGTGTACTGTAAGGTAAATGTGGTTCCACAGGCAATTTGATTCAGTGCAGATACACTTGTTCAGAAGCTCCAAACCTTTTAAATAGCCATATCGATAGACACTAGACATAATGTTTCCTCTTACCAACCACTTCTGCTTCCACAAACATACTGCCACGTGCCACAGCTCTGTCTGCTTTACATGCCACAATGCCAACGCATCACTGACAACAATCCAGGTAGATCCACCAGGAAGATTCCAGTTACAATATCAAGATTTTCCCTCTGTTAGAATAATTTGTTTGATTTCTTTTAGGGGAAAAAAAAAAAAGTGTGGCTTATATTTGATACAGAAAAAAGTTTTCTTTACAGAGACACAGAAATGCCCAAGACGCGTAACTTATTCTGGTTTCTAGTCTCCAGGAATTATCATAAATCTGTTCTCACACTACCAAACAGATTGAGTCTTTTACAAGCCACAGGCTCTCAAGTCACTAGTGAGCACAACTCAAGTTGCCTCATCATTGGCCAAACATCACTCAAAGGGGGACAGCTGCATAGCCTTTAGTTGTCAACTTTTGATAGCTGATCTGCTTTATCCTATACGTTTCAGGCTCTTTAAAGGATAGAAAAGTTGTCTTCCCAAATCAGTGAAACATTCTCTCTCATTCACAACTCTGCTATGTAAAAATCTAAATGAGTGCCAGTTCTATAAAAACTCCTAAAATACATTTCTTAACTGTTTTATCTTCACAGCAACTACCTCATATATTTATTAAGCAGCCACCATAGGGTACTGTATTATAGTGTTTGATAAAACTTCATTAATATGTATACTAAAATAATATTATTATTTTACTTAAACTTATACCAGTATTCTAGACTAAAAATAATTTTTCACCTATTCAAAATACCATTTTTCTCTGTTCTTTCTTTTCAGTCGAAACTCACTCCAGTTCTGACAGGCTAGCACATCATAAGATCATTAAAATGTATTCTGATTCAAACAAGGTTAATTGCTGTACTTCCACATATTATTTGTATCAAGGGCAAAACAACCTTTTCCCATACATTTCCCACTGAAACTTGAACTTATTAGACTTCTGCCTTGCAAATCCAAATGCCCTTTTTTTTCTTGATTATTTCTTACTCATTTCTAAGCATAAACTTTGTATAAAAGTGACATACCATATTAAACAGCAACATGATCAATGAAATTTAAGAAGTGCTAAGAACAGCCAAACTCATGGAGTAATGTTAGTAAACAAAGCCCTTCCTGCCCAATAAACAGCAGAAAGAACCAATAAAAAGTATTTAACTAATCACCAAGCCTCAGGGGTCTTCCCCAATGCTTTCTCCCCTTCCCTGTGTGGACTGTGAAATCGCAACATGATTTCTTGTCTACTTCCCAGACAGAATGGAGTTAAAAGCTGTAAGTCAGAGCCAGAAGGACTAGGGGGTGGCTCCACAAAAAGTTGATGTTCAAAGGGACCCCTGAACCACAAGTGCTCCAGCACCATCAGAGCTAATTGAAGAAACACAGTGATCTCTGCTCATATTCCAATTTCCTCACCCTTTGCACTCTGAATTTCCACCTTTCTGACTCAACCCTGAGTCACTACCTCTGCCCAGTTTACATTCTGCTTGCACACAACACATGAACTTGTGTGAAGGTCATGACACTAAATGTAGTTCCTTAATTTCATCTTACAGTCAGCAACAAATAATAAATGATTAACAGCCATCCTGACTGAACAAAGTATTCAGAGCAGTCCATGTTCACTGACAGCACGTGAATTTGTCAGCATGGAACAACGTTCAAGGAAGCAACTCCCATAAGCTCATTTGAGGACTTAGTCAAACTGAGATACCCACTACTGTAAGAAAAGGCTTCTATCCCTTGTATTCAGTGTCTGCACCTGGCACACTAGGAATGTTGTTCCAGTAGAAACTAGAGATCCTAAGGATCCACAGGCTGCCCCTGTGGGCAAGGTATGCTTACTAAATACTACAGGGATTCCTCAATGAGAGCAACCTCTGTGGTTCCTTCTGTAGTCAATACTACGACGCAGACCTGAATTTAGAAAATGCATCTGTTTTAAACTACCTCTGGTGAGTATCTTGGGAGTTGGTGGCATGCAAGAAAAGCTTTTTATCTAACTACTAGAGGAAATGACCTGGTAGTGATTCCATGTCATAGGCCATTTGCAGAAAACGTTATAGCATTTTCCATGGTGACCGGGGACAGATACATTGCTGGGTTATCCTACATCCTAAAGAAGACAGATGATTTCTCCAGTGATCACTTATGGCTGCCAATCAGTTCATGAAGAGGTCCATTGAGTCGGCAGTTACAAGCAGGTGTTACCAGAACAAGGCCAAGTTCTAAACCCAAAACTGATTCCACAGTATAGCGCCCATGAGGGAAGAGAACATATCTGCCTAGGTTATTCATCTTGGCATAGTAGTGGCTTATTCTGTTAATAGTAAACTGAGTAAACTGATCCCCTCCCAACAGATCACATGGATACAGATAAGGATTTGATTGTCATGCCATATCAGATGAGTTTTATATTAGTGTTAAACCATGATATGAAATAGAGGAAAACAATAATGACATTGTTCACCTATAAAAATCACCTTTCTTTTTCATGTGTATTTATATGAATATATCTGGAAAAAGAAAGGGATGAACAACAGAAAAAAGAAATATGTATATATATGTGTGTGTATATATATATCTTCAATACCAGTAAAATATGAATAGAAATAATGTCAAATGTTATCAAAACCCTCTGTTATGCATCAACTTTGATCTAGATGATGATAAAAAGTCAGAATTTTGTCTCTCTCTTGATCTGGGTATACAATACTAGTCTAATGGTGTTTAAGAGTAGGTCCTCATTTTCTTGTTGATAGGTCTACCTTATAATTTTTGCAGTGAACTGTTTACTAACTTGAAGACTGATCCTGAAAACTATTCTGTAGATGGATTTTTGCACACTCATAGAGCCCTTTTACTTCAATAGTAGTCACCCAGCACACAACTGTCAACTATACACAATGAATTTGTTAACATTTCTCTATCCAGAATAAAACAGGGATATATGAGAAACTCAGTCCTCAATTATCCTGAAAATTCACATTAATGTGAGAGCAAAATAGGCTTCTATGATCCAGTTACACAGTTACAACCAAAACAGTGGTAAAAACAGAACTCACAGCTCTGGCTACTCCTGCTTTGTTGTGTTGCTCCTAAAACTTGGGAAATTATAAGAAAAGGAACTGACCTGACTGCAGAGCAAGCAAGAATAATTCCTTAAACCCTGAGGCCACTGAATTCAGAAATTTGTAAAATGGGGCTTGCAGGCACTGAGGATTATCTTTCCTCAACCAGTAAAGATTGCACAGCCCTTAAACACAGCTTTAGAGTGGAGTATGACTATCAGCTACATTGCAGAAAGAATGTCCTCTTAGAAATTTAGTAGATAGATGTCTCAGAACAGTTATCTGAGCACTGAAAGGAGATTTGGCTAGCAGGTTACTCCACCAGAACAACGCTATGAGAAAAATGTGAGATCATATGCATCTTGGAAAAATTGTTGGGATTGACATCCAAAGAAGTATCTGCTTGAGTTAATAGACCAGAGTGCCTTTAAAGTAGCAGTGGTACAAAGGTTAAGTTAGCAAGAGTAATTTTTGGAACCTATGAATCAAGCAGAAATACAATGTGAGGAACTACAAATTCAACTTCAACCAATGGTCAAGGTTATGATGGTAAGAAGGAACGCAGGGAAATTTCAGTCCTGTGGATCTGAGAGAAGGTCTGTACACACTGTAATTTTCAGAAATATGGTCATAAAGGACCCACAGCCTTCATTTAAAAATAAAGATCAAAAGGAACAGAAAAAGGAAAACAGTCCCTAGTGTGGGTTTATCTCATTGTGTAAAAAGAGGTGGTAACAGTAACTGCAAAAGATCCTTGGAGAACGTGATAAAAACTCCCTTTAGGGAACACCAGTGGGACTGCAGGAAAGCAACATGGTAAAATTTGAGAAAAAGAGGCAAAGACATGAGAAAATAGAATAGAATCCATACGTTCCCTACTGGCTTCTTTTGTTAAGTTAATGAAAAAAGATGATGAGGAGGAACGAAAACTAGAGAACCTACCAGGTGCCTCTCAGTGAAGTCCTCAGGCATCATCCCTCCCTCTCAATAACTAAGACTAGGGACACTCTGCTGTCTACCTGCCCCTGATCTAGTGGCAA
This sequence comes from Rissa tridactyla, assembly GCF_028500815.1. Taxonomy (NCBI): domain Eukaryota; kingdom Metazoa; phylum Chordata; class Aves; order Charadriiformes; family Laridae; genus Rissa; species Rissa tridactyla. Next base: position 144,271,725 of record NC_071467.1, on the reverse strand, counting down.
AATTACAATATAACCAATGCAAATGGCCAGTAACAGTATTATTGCTGGGTGGTCAGGGAAAGAACATTAACTACCACGAGTGCTATGATGTTAATTGATAACACAGAGTCAATAAATACTCTTCAATGAGTATTTGCTACAGTTGGAAGTCAAGAAAGTGGAAAAATTATAAAACTTGTATTATATGTATGAAAGGATGTTCAAGCGCCTGTACTAAGATCTCTGCCTGCAGTTTAATAGCTGCCAAGTTCAGGAGTTCCTTCTAAATGTAGGAATGGGAGGATCCCTCTTATAAACACCAGGGAATTATTGGCACAGCCTTGCTGAAACAAAATGGATTAGCTGCAGATTTTGCTACGGATGTTTGTGGAATTGGGGCTAACCAGTAGGAGGTGAGGGTGGAGTGATTCCTGCAAGTCATTGATGCTTTGTTACTAAGAATCCGGAGGAAGCAAAACAGTGGATATTTGGGTAACAGAATTTCCTCAAATTTTTTGTGTCTGTAAGTTACAATGTGAAAAAATAGAAGTTGTGTATTAATTGAAGGTCCAGATCTTCCTTCCCAAAAAACCAGTATCAACACCCACAAGAAGCAGAGGATGGACGTCAACCCACCATCAACAAGTTTACTGGAAAGCAAGATCCTACTACAGAGACCTATAATTTTAACATCCCATTTTGTCCAGGGTTAAAAGCAAAGAAAGATGCCTAAAAGTGGATTTTTTACACTTAAATAAGGTAGCCACGTCTCAGGTTGTTTGTGGTGGAAGGATGCCTGAAATTCTTTTAGCACTAAGAATATCTCACTGATCTTTTGTTATTGACTTAGGTAATGCTTTCTTTGAGATTCCACTAGGAGAGCAAAGATGGTAAAAACAGCATTTACCTGTGAGGGAAAGTAATAGTTTTATCCATGTACCTCAAGACTTTTAGATCAAATGTATCAAATGTGGATGAAATTACATGAAATGGGTTATGTCATATCATATGTGGATGATGTGTTGGTACACGGAAAAATGGAACTGAAAGTCCAGGAATATACCCAAGAAATAATCAGCATTACTCAAAACACAGGCTCTAAAGCTAATCATGATGAAACTCAGTTGGTACAATCTGAAGCTAAATATTCAGAAATAGTTTGAGGTCAGGAAGGGAGAGGGATGCTGGGATCATCAAAGGGTAGAACTGACAATGAGAGCCTGTGACCTCACAGTAATAATTGTATTAGATTTGCTTTTGGAATTGCTTATATTTTTTCTAAGAATATCCTTACATTTGCAGAAATCAGTAAGCCTCTAATCAAATTAGTGAAGAAATCTCACAAACAAGAACAAAAAGACCAGAAAGAAGCAAAACTGCACTAGTTCAAACCCCGGCCATTAGATTAGATTCTTGTAAGCTGTTTCATGTTCAGCTGGCCACAACCAATCTAGACCTTGGGACTGTGCTATTTCAAGAACACAGAAACAAGATGCAAGTTACAGCCTTTGTTTTGAGAGTCTTAAGATCATTGGGAAAGAACTGTATTCCATATTAAAAACCAGGTTTAGCATTGACATAGGCAACGAGCTTTGGGAATACATCACTAGAGGCTGTTTTGCAGTAGTACATACCACACGTACTCCACTGAAGTACCTAATCAGTGGAAAAGTACAAACTGGATACGTATCAAACCCTAGGTTAGCTGGACAGACATTGGCTTTTATAAACTAAGAGCTTTCTGTAGAAGATGACAAGATTTTATCACCAGCCCTATATGGCTTTTAACCACTGGAACAGAACGTAAGTGCCCTTTACCTGTTTATGTGTCTCTTACCAGATGAAAGCTCCGTTGCTGACTTTGTGCCACAGGATTTTCAGTGTGGTTCACAGATGGGTCCACTTTTCACCAAAAGGATGGAAAGTCCTCTATTAGATATGCTGTAACCCCTGTGAAAATTAGAGAGCTGCCTGCTTTCACTCTGCACAAGCAGCAGAGCTACAAGATCTGCTAACAATGTTAAAAGAGGAACCTGTAGGAAATGATCTGGCTTTGTACATAGTTTCAGACCGGATGTATCTGGCTTTTAACTATTTGGCAACCAACACAGAATAAAGATGACCTAAAAACACAGAATGGAAATCTGGTAGCCTATCAATCACAGAAAGGAAATCCTGAACATAGTTTAAAAAAAGCGGAGCGGGAAAAAATACGCAGGTCATGTAAAAGCATACAAAAAGGAAAAATACAGAAGTAGCAGTATCGGAATAGTCAAGCAGATGCCCTTGCCAAGGTTGTGGTGGTCTCAGTAGACTTAACATTTGAAGAAGCACCCATTTTGAAAACAAAACAAAGAAAATCATACAAAGAAGGTATTAAAGACCTAGCCACTTTACAACATGGAAATGAGAAAATTGAGGGGTGATTGCTATAGAAGCTAGTAGACAGATGAAGCATAGAGAATGTGATGTGGCCAGATAACAAACACTTGCAGATGGAGAGTACTATATACCCTTCAAGTAGAGTTGTTTCAATAGCTACACAAACAAGACCATGTAGGGGTTGCTTGAATGCAAAAGGGAGTATTAGAAGATAGCTGGTTGGCCAAATGTGAAGACAGATGGGTACACAATTGCTTAACTTATGCTGTGGTGAATATCCCCACTAAGAGAGAAATAACAAAACATTAGAGAGTTCACAAACCACAGGCTAGGATACAAACAGACTACACTAGGTGACCTGTACTTTCACCTTAATCCCGCCTACCATACAAAGTGGGATTGTTTGCTAATACTAGACCCACTGACAAAATGGGTTGAGGTAATTACAGTAAAGAAAGCTACAGCCAAGTCTACCACAGTGAAGGCATTTAATGTTGTGTTTTCCAGATGGGATTTAAACCAATAAATTGATTTATAGAATAGAATAGAATAGAATAGAATAGAATAGAACAGAATCATTTAGGTTGGAAAAGACCCTTGGGATCATCGAGTCCAACCATCAACCCCACTCTGCAAAGGTCTCCCCTACACCATATCCCCTAACACCACATCTAAACGAGTCTTAAGCACATTCAGGGATGGTGACTCCACCACCTCCCTGGGCAGCCTATTCCAGTGTCTGACCACTCTTTCTGTGAAGAATTTTTTCCTAATGTCCAGCCTAAACCTACCCTGCTGCAGCTTGAACCCATTCCCTCTTGTTCTGTCGCTAATTACCTGTGAGAAGAGACCAGCACCAACCTCTCTATAATGTCCTTTCAAGTAGTTGTAGAGAGTGATGAGGTCTCCCCTCAGCCTTCTCTTCCTCAAACTAAACAGTCACAGCTCCTTCAATCTCTCCTCAGAAGATTTATTCTCCAGGCCCTTCGCCAGCTTCGTGGCCCTCCTCTGCACTTGCTCCAGCACCTCGATATCTCTCTCGTATTGAGGTGCCCAGAACTGGACACAATACTCAAGGTGTGGCCTCACCAGTGCTGAGTACAGGGGGACAATCACCTCCCTCCTTCTGCTGGTCACACTATTTCTAATACAAGCCAGGATGCCATTGGCTTTCTTGGCCACCTGGGCACACTGCTGGCTCATATTCAGCCGCTTGTCAATTAGAACCCCCAGGTCCTTTTCTGCCAGGCAGCTCTCCAGCCACACTTCCCCAAGCCTGTAGCGATGCATGGGGTTGTTGTGGCCTAAGTGCAGGACGACCTGGCACTTGGCCTTGTTGAAGCTCATTCCATTAGCGTTGGCCCATCGATCCAATCTATCCAAGTCTCTCTGTAGTGCCTCCCTATCCTCATGCACATCAACGCTCCCGCTTAACTTGGTGTCAGCTGCAAACTTGCTGATGATACACTCTATGTCCTTATCAAGATCATCAATAAAGACATTAAACAGAAATGGTCCCAACACTGAGCCCTGAGGAACACCACTTGTGACCGGCCGCCAGCTGGATTTAACTCCGTTGACCACCACTCTTTGGGACCATTCATCCAGCCAGTGCTTGATCCAGCAGATCGTATGCTCATCCAGGCCATGAGCAGCCAGTTTTTCCATGAGAATTCTGTGGGCAACAGTGTCAAATGCTTTTCGAAAGTCTAGGTAGATAATACCCACAGCCTTTCCCTCGTCCAGTAATTGGGTCATCTTGTCATATAAGGGGATCAGGTTCATCAGGCAGGACCTGCCTTTCATAAACCCATGCTGACTAGGCCTGATCCCCTGGTTGTCCATTATATGACCTGTAATGGCACTCAAGATGATCTGCTCCATGACCTTCCCTGGTACCGAGGTCAGACTGACAGGTCTATAGTTTCCCGGATCCTCCTTTCTGCCTTTCTTGTAGATGGGTGCTACATTTGCTACCTTCCAGTCCATTGGGACCTCCCCAGTTAGCCATGACTTCAGGTAAATAACACAAAGTGGCTTGGCAAGCATGTCTGCCAACTCTTTCAGCACTCTTGGATGTAACCCATCCGGTCCCATAGACTTGTGTGCATCCAAGCAGTGTAGCAGGTCAAGGATTTGGAGCAAGGAACATATTTTCAGAGCAAATCATCAAGGAATTATGTGGAGCCCTGGGAAGAAAAGAAAGGTTCCACATTGCTGGGAACTCACACTTAGTTCTAGGTCAACTGAACTAGTTCAATGGGGCTATAAAAATAACACTAGGCAAAACAGTGAAAAATTACAAAGAAGTTTGGGATATCGCATCATCTTATCATTTTAATGACCTATGAGCCACAACAGCTTCTCACAAGTTCACATGATTTAGAGCTATGCCTGGGAGAAAAAAGACTGACTAATGTTTTAACTGAAGAATGGATACAGAATCTATCTAAACACTGGAAAGAGATTAATGTTGTTTTAGCAATTCAACTGGGAAGGAATGCTCAATGTAAGGATAAACAAACGAAAACAAACCACTACTCTGCAGAATGGCAAAGAGGATGGAAAGTAACGTTCCATATTTTCCATGCAAATATACAGTCTAAACTGTAAATGGGATGGACTAGCTCCAATTATAAACAAAGCATGACCTTACACATATCAAGGAAAACTCTAGAATGGAAAAATGCTCAAGTAGTTCCAGTTTCATTTTTGATTATGGGAAGGTAAATAAGTTAGCAAAAAGCAAGGATGTTATGTTATTAATGTTGCTATTAAAATTTAACAGTAAGGCATATGGGAAGTCTCACCAGAATCGTCACTAGTGGGAAGGCTATAAAAAGAAGAAGCATGAATTGTTAGGCTTTGCCTGTGTGAAGTTCACATGTTTTTATTTTTATTAATAATTGTATATTAATAATTATGTTAGGTTCAAAATTGTGAATATTTGTTTATGTTAAAAGGGACTAGCAAACTCCCTGCTTTTTGTTGATAATAGACCCTACCTGTAGTGGCAATGGAAAGCTCTTTTGTACCAAAGATCATGAGAACATTGGATACATGTCTCCACTACTTTAAAATTATGGGAGACAAGTGTAAAGTGTATTTTTGACATCTATGTTCCAGGATGTCAAAAATAATCTTATGATTTTAACAAATGTCTCTGATTTATAAGGGAATGTATCATGGGGCCTTGAAGCAGCATACGAATTTAACGCCGATATTTTATTTCTACTTACTTGGCTAAAAATCGAAATAACCTACAATTGTGATGGAACCTGAACAACCACACCAACTGAGATACGAGCGGAAAACACCAGAAGTGGTTAAACCAAGTATGAAAGCCAGAAGCGAAGTAGAAACTGAAACAAACAAATAAAAGGTCAAACATGTTTAGTTCACAGAGTTTTGTTGTTGCTGCTTTTTAAACCAAAGATTCCAGTTCAGAGATAATTCATAATTTTGGGAATATAAGATACTGCTCAGTGGCAGCAAATTAATAGAGTGCATATTACTGTGAACAAAGTATTTACTTTGGCTTTTCCAAGACAGAACAGATATACTGCTTTTACTAAAGAGACATTTGTAGCATTGACCCAGAAATGGATTCTATATGATTGAGTACAACATACCAAGATAGTCTGGGGATACCATTTTAGAGGGAGCAGAAGTTGCAACTGGAATTTTGGACGCCACTGATGTAGAAACTTTGACTAGTAAATTATCAAAATTGGGGCAGATTATATGTAACATTCAAAAGCCATGAAGTAAATATATATAAAAATACACCTTTGAATGTTATTTACCTAAGATTTAACAATTTCATATGGGAATCAAAATGTGGATAGAAGTAGCAAAAATATCAGTTTTATAGAAAGAAAAGTACTGGAACTGGAAAGTGGTATTAACATTGTTAAACTACTAATAGCATAGCAGATTCTGTGATCAGTCATTGTGTAGGATGGCCTAAGTTCCAACCATTGAAATGGGGCAGAACTGTGATTTTAGGAGAAATAACGGCCAAGATATTACCTAGGAGGCATGGAGATGACTGTAAAATGGCACATGCACAACCTGCATTGCTATTTCCTGAAGAGGCCTATTAGTCACTGCACAGAAGCTAAGTAGCATTGCTGATGGTGCATTAACAGGTTTGGAAAGGCACTTTAAGAAATGAGGTTATAGACACTGGAGCCTGTCCTACTGCAATGGAGTCTGAAGAAGCCCCACGATGTAAACAGAATATTTCTCCTAGAATAGCAGTAACTACTTGCATGTGGAGCTAATTAGCAGTTAATGATTTTAGGATCTACAACACCAGACATGGAAACATGTTATTGTTTCTCTGCATCTATTTCAGTAGGAATTGCCAGAAAATTGTGCTCTGTGTAGAGAAATAAGTGTGCAACTTTTCTCATCTATCTAATTTAGGGTAATTATTTGCAATGTTCACCCACATCACCAGAATTACAGTACCTAGAACACCACCAACCTAGGGCTAATTTGGAATCTTTATTAAAAAAACGTTAAGGAATAACAGCAAATAGAGCAAGTAGCTAAAAAAATAATGAATAGGCACCAGCGAAAGGACATATCACTTTAGAAAATAAACAGCCACTAAGATCAGGAATGGATGCAGAAACTCTGATTCTACCATGATATTCTTAGAGGACAGTCAAGTACTGTACAAGAATTATGTGTTATTTTAACCATCAATAACCTGTGTATTAACTAGTGGTCTTTGTTACAGCTTGCAGTATGTCTTCTAGTGTGTGACAGAAGATCCTGGAGCTATCTGGAGCTATACGACTGCAAAAGACCTACATGGATTTTGCAAGAAAACCATGAGACAAGACTGGAGCAGGGTGGCACTCCAGCTTCTTGCTCTGAGGCAGTAGCTAGCCTTGAGCCAGCAGAGCTTGACACTGTGGGTTCAGAATCAAGGCATAGGGAACTGAGTTTGCATTCCATCATTGACAGGAAGCATACCAAGGCAGAACACTTTTACAAGCAGAAGTATGCTAAGCACGATATAATCAATATTTGCTTGCCTTGAACCCAGCCATAAACACACTAAAACAGCAAACCCAGCAATAACACACAAGTGTTTTGTAACACAGCTAATTATACTAATAATATGGAACCACAAAGGGAAATAGACATGGGATATAGTTTCACAAAAGGGATACAGAAAACCATCTGCAAGTAATAAAATATGGAGAATAAGCAAGAAAGAAGCCTGGTAAAATCAAAACAAGTTCTAGTCCTAAAAAAAAGTTAAACTATGTTGGTAGCAGATGAGATTCTCTGCTTGTTTTGATTGGGAAATGGCAAGGAACACTAAAACATCAAGGATGAGCAAGGAAGAATGGGGAGAAAAGTCATCCATTTCATTTCTATCCTTACTGAAGAGCTCTCCAGTCTGACCATCTCAACATCAGCAATTGAGGCCCACAGCAATCAACACAGCATACACAAACTCAATTGCAAAACGGGATATATTGTTCCTGAATGTATAGGAAGATTATATATCAAGGTTTGAATCGCACACCTGCAAAGAAAAATGATCTTAACTTATATTTTTATCATCTATTACCTGATCAAATGAGGCCACCAAGTGGCAATGTAAATATTTAGTCACAAAGGAAAAGTGTAATACCTTTTAATAACATAACAATATGCAAAAAGAATAATCAAGAGAAATGAACACAGATTAAACTTTATTTTATGCGCCTTGACATAAAGCACTAATCTCATTTATGGTTCGCAAACATATCTTTCAAAAGCTGTCTTCCATCGTTTAAGTCACAATGCCTTCAAATATTACTTTCCTACTCATTTCAGGCAAGCAACCTTAAAATGGCTTGCAACACGTTTTAAAATTCATAGACTGAATTTTACATCCTTCCTGTCCTAAATCACAAACATGCTTCATATTTCAGTGTCTACTTCTTCTTGGACAATTCTACTATGATGATGTCATTTTGTAGAATTCAGGTCTTGTTCTTATTCTCCTTCTGTTCATGACTGTCACCCAAGTATGCTCTAAAAAGGCATATGGTACTATGCTTTTCTCAATTCCTTTCACTCCTTCCACAGAATTAAGTATAATCAGGATGTCAAAAAAGAAGGTGGGTGGAATTGCATCTTCTCAAACATCCTCAAACCTTTATTTTAAAGGATTCTGTACACATTTCTTGTAAAATGTAAGCATAAGCAATAACACCAAAGTGCAAGATCTGCAAATAATCTGAAAAATTTACTGATTCTGAGAATTCATGTAGGAAGCAGTGATTTGCAAAAGTGCAACTTGAACTCCAAATGGTACCTAGCAGGTTACAGTACAAAGATATTGGTAAATCAAATATACACAGATATGCAGATAATGCTGACAAAACCAAACCAAACCAAAACAACACGCAGAAAACCCCAAAAGGCACAACAAAATGAAAATGCTTAAAACCACAAACTTTTAAAACAGCAAGCATGTATGCCTCCTACATAAACACAAAGCTAAGCAGCTGACTGAAATCCATGAGATGTGCTCCAAACTATTAATACACTAAAAACTATCCAAAAGTGCAATAGTAAAATATATCACACCTAATACCAAACATGACATAACTGCTTTGTGGTTTGCTCCTGACTGAGGAAGTCTTACGTGAAGTCTTGAAATCAAGTTCATTTTCTCCTACTGCAAATCACAACACAGTGTCAACTTGTTCTGGGTTAACCCCCACACTACCACTCACTCACTTCTTCCAATTGGATGGGAGAGAGAATTGGAAGGGTAAAAGTGAGACCAATTGTGGATTTAGTTAAAGACAGTTTAATAAGTGAAGCAAAGTAGCGCATGCAAACAAAGCAAGATAAGGAATAAGGAATCACTACTTCACATCGACAGGCAGATGTTTAGCCAGTTCCAGGGAAGCAGAGCTTCATCATTCGTAACAGTTACTTTGGAAGACAAACGCTGTAACCTCAGAAGTCTCTGCTTCCTGCTCTCCCTGAGCTTTTACCACTGAGCATGACATCATATTGTGTGGAATATCCCTTTGGTCAGTTCAGATCAGATGTCCCGGCTCTGACCCCTCCCAACTTCTCGTACACCCTTAGCGTACTTGCTGGCAGGGTGGTATGAGAAACAGAGAGAAGCTTTGACACTTTTCGGTCAAATTTGAAAGAGGAGCATGTCACAGCTTTTTTAATTAAGAATATCCTTAATGGAGTTTTTGCCACTTCAGTTAGGCAAACAATCTGTTTAAAAGGCATGTTCTTATTGACTGAAAGCCAGTGAATCTGGAGAAACACTTCTGAGTCTTTTTTCCTTTGAGATGTAGTGATTTTCATAAATACATTGCTATCCATAAATCCAAACTAATTTTAACCAATTAATATTCCTCATTGCTGCTATAACAGTCATAGCTGCTGTACTTATTCATACAGTGACACTTCAAATTCCTACTTCAGTAATACTGTTTCTGAATACTGTACGTAATGCATTCCAGCTTCACATGGTTGAAATCAAACAGGAGTGACTTCCCAGTAGGTTTGGTTTTGATTGGGTGGGTTTTTTTGTACACTTTTTTTTAGAATTGCTCATTACTCATGCCCATGCTTTATAGATACTGACTTCTAAGTGAAGCTATATACTCTGACACACACAGCTGCTGGTATCTTATTAATGTTTTAAAGCTAACAACATTGTTGAAGGGAACCACTTGAAGTCCATGCATCAACTCAAACAGATGCAGTGTTGTCATTAATACGGTGCACCTATATTATACATTCTGTATTCAGAAACTTTAGAGCAGAACGTACTTTTTCTTATTAAATTAATTCTGGGAATAATTCTATTATACAACTGTCAGCTGTGAATCAAAACAGTTTAGGCTGGAAGTGACAGAGAGAAGTAATTTTTCTACCTGCTCAAAGCAGGGCCAACTTTGAAGTTAGATCAGGGCATTCTGATTCTTCATCCAGTTAAGTTTTTAATGTCTCTGGGACAAACATTCTACAGCTGCTCTGAGCAATCTGTTCCAGTGTTTGCTGTCAAGATTTTTTCCTAATATTGATCCCTTGTTGCAGTTTATGACAGTTGCCCCTTGTCCATTTGATATGCAGTTCCTCAGAAGAGCTGACTGTTCCCTCAATCCTCCCATTAGATAGTTGAAGACAGTAAGATTTTTGCTCAGCCTATTTTCTTACAAAGAGGCATTAAAAATGCAAGAGTTACCACAGTAAATTTCCTGATAAATTTATTGAACTTTCTTAAGTCTCAGGCAGCTGATGATATTCAAATTTATGATTTTTTAAAATCCTTTGAAGTCTTCTGGAACGTTTTACAGTTCTTTCTCTGATAAGACAGTAAATTATATCTAAAAGAAAGCAACGATCTCTGAGGAAATTCATTTACTTGAGGACTAAAACCTATCAATATTGAACCTAAAGCTTCATCCAACAGATAAGTCTGATTTCATCTTAAATCTCTTTCAAGTATAAAAATAAAAAGTTGCAGTTTCTGGAAACAAGGCGGAGGAGATGAACAGAGAAGATACTTTTGCTTTTGATATACGTAGAAAAGTTCTCCTGTTTGGTTGGGTTTTTTTTGGTTGGTTGATTGGTTTTTGTAAGGTATTGTTAATTATCCAGTACGTTTATCCTAAGTTCAAGAACAATAGACCTTGCAGCTGAAATCACTCATCTGCAGAGATTAAATCTACGTCAGTCTCAGCTTGAATTTAATCGAAAGATTACTCAAGCTGCACGAATTTCTTAATAGAAGCCATAGAGACAATGGGTCTCAACAAGGACTCTGAGAAGCAGAAAGAAACCTGAAGGTAGGCTCTTCATTTCTGAAAGTCACCAAGTAACACGGTCAGCATTTTCCTTTGATCATCTGAAAGAACGAGTAAAGAACATTAGCTTGTTTCAATCCTGTTCTAGTAGAGCCATTTCATCCAAAAAAAATTGTTACTCTTGCTTTCAGAGTAGAAAGTATACCCTCCTCCAGGTTTACCTGTGCCCCCACTTCTTTTATGCTGTTTCTGGAGAGGGGAGGAAGAGGCAGAATGGTGAACTACCACATAGTGAATTTGAATTAAAATGCCTTTGGGAAAAAAACCACCCAAGAAAGATGAAGCTTTACCTTAGCGAAGGCAGAACATTTTACCTACCATTTGATATAAAGTTCAATGAAGATAAAGATTAATTCAAACTTATTTAGCTACATGCTGAGTGGGGTGAGAATACAGCATATCAAGTAATATATGATAATCTTGGCAGTTTTGGTAAGTGGCAACAACACTTGAAACAACTTATGAAAGATCTTGTGATGAAAAAAGAGAGACATTTGTATATTACTACATATAAAAACATGGCCATCTATATGGAAAACTACTTTTTAAAGCTCCTCCATCAACACAATTCCTCTTTGAGAAATGTAATTGGCAGTCAATAACTGGACATAGTTTCCTGTTTGATAGCATCTCGAAGAAATAGCTTCATATCTACAGGTAATATTCGCTGAGGAAACCACAGTCCAATGGGGACTTGCATGTCAATAAGTAGAAATTTTTGTATTTCATGAATAGGAATGCATAGCTTAGAGAATAGGAATGCATAGCTTAGACTTTAACAGACACCATTAGGAATATCATATGCAGAACTCAGTAGAATAAAGAGTCATGCCACAATTTATGTCACCATTCATCCTTGTTGCACACAAATAGCTATTTTCTTAAGCAGAAAGGGAACTTCCTCCCAGACAGGAAAACAATCCATACAACTTCACATCTCCCCCACTATCCGGACAAATCTACTCCTTCAGACCCTACAAAACACAATTAATTTACTGCTAGGTTTTCTTCAGAAGTGCTGAATCATCCCACCTTCCAGTGACTTGTCCTTCATTTCATTCTGCCTCTTGCACAACTTGACACCAAGGCCAAGCCCCACACGCAGAGCTGTTCAAAGCACACCCAGAAATCACATCTTTGTTCAGAGAGAGGACAGACACCTGTACTTTGTTTGCAGGGTGGATTTCCATTTCATTCAGTTTTGGGCCCCTCGCTACAAGAAAGACAGTGAGATTCTGGAGTGAGTCCAGAAAAGGGCAGTAAGGCTGGTGAGGGGTCTGGAGCACAAGTCTTATGAGGAGCGGCTGAGGGAGCTGGGGTTGTTTAGCCTGGAGAAAAGGAGGCTGAGGGGAGACCTTATGGCTCTCTACAACTACCTGAAAGGAGGTTGTAGTGAGGTGGGGGTCAGTCTCTTTTCCCAAATAACAGGTGACAGGATGAGAGGAAACAGCCTCAAGTTGTGCCAGAGGAGGTTTAGATTCGATATTAGGAGAAATTTCATCACCAAAAGAGCTATCAAGCATCGGAACAGGCTGCCCAGGGAAGTGGTGGAATTGCCATTCCTGGAGGCGTTTAAAAGATGTGTAGATGTGGCACTTAGGGACGTGGTTCAGTGGCAGACTTGGCAGTGCTCAGTTAACGATTGGACTCAATGATCTTAAAGGTCCCTTCCAACCTAGACAATTCCATGATTCACATATTCCCACAAGTATGGCCTCAAAAGGTTACATATGCCATAAAGCAGTGTCTAGTGTTTCAGAGCAGTTTTAAATCTAAGCCTAACACCACCACAGGCTACAACCAGGTAAGTTCTCACATCCTAGCCAGCAACTTGCTAAGAAGAGAGATAACTGATAACAATTAAAAGAAGCCCACAACTTCACAGACGCTTAGTGGGCTACAAGACTCACTCGGGTGGTCCTGAACTCCGCTGACAGGTAGCGAGTGAGGGGACCGGGACGTTTGGCAGAAGGGGAGGGCAAGAAGCCTCCCACAGACGCCCCTCCTCTGCACCTGGCGGAGCGCTTCCCCTTCCTCAGCCGGGAAGGCGACCCCGCCATCGCCATCGCCATCGCCTCAGGTGCCGCCAGCGCGCTACCCTCCCGCCCGCGTCCGTTAGCGGCGCGCGCCCCTCCGGAGCGTCGGCCGTCGGCGGCGCCGCGCCGCGCCCCTCCCGCGCGCTGATTGGCTGGCGGCGCCGGCGCTCTGCGGCGCTGTGATTCCGAGGCGCTCTGGCCGCCCGGCTGCCGGCAGCGGAGCGGAGCGGGGAGGGGGGTGGCCGAGCCGCCCCCGCCGTGGGGACCTTGGCGCCTCCTCGGCCGACTGCCTCGGATCGGACGGGGGGAAGGAGGAGGAGCGGGGAAAACACGGGGGTCTCCTCCTCTGCGTGCGGCGGCGGGCGCAGCATCCCCGAGAGCGGGAGGCCGGGAACAAAGGCTCGGCGCCAGCCCCGGCGGCTCCACCTGCCCCCGGCGGAGATGGCATCCCTCGGCTTAGGGGGGCTCAACGTCTCCGCCCGCAGGAAGAGCGTCCCGGCTCGCAACGCCGCGGTGGAGAGGCGGAACTTGATGACAGTCTGCAGGTGAGCCGCCGGGCCCGGCCCGGCCCTGCCCTGCCTGAGGGGACCATTCCTCTCGCTCTCCCCGCTCTGGGCGCTGGCAGCCCCGCCTGAGGGGGCCGTTCCGCCTCCTCCCCGTGCAGGTGACGGGCGGCCCCTTCTCGTGGCGGCCGCTCGGGGGCGGGAGCGCGGGCGGCAGCCCCGCCGCAGCCCGCGGCCGCCCTGTCAGCGGGGCGCCGGCCTCCGGGGAGGTTGTTGCCGGCCTCTGGGGGCACGTAGGGGCGGGAGAGGACAGTCTCCTCCGTCCTGACTCAGCTTCTTGGGGAGTGTTTGCCTGAGGGGTGTTGCCGCGGTGCCGGAGCACACCTGGCATCGGGGCCTTAAATGGTTTTTTGGGGGGTGGAGGGTGGTGGTGTGTGTGTGTGGTTTCGGCACCTCGATGGCATTTCTGGGCCAAAGGCGTGTGGCGGGCAAGGCATGGCAGACTGAACTCTCGGCAGCGTTGGGCTGAGGTTTTTCATCTTCGCGCAAATAGAATTTGGGGTTTCGTCGATTTCTCTTAAATCGATGCGGTACGGACGCTTTTAAAATTTAGAGCTGGCACGTATTGGACGTGAAGCGAAACCTAAAACTGTTCTTCCAGGCAGCTGTGGAAGTGTCTCACCCTCTGCTCTTGTTATCGCACTGGTGCCGCAAGAGCGGTCCCAAGGAGGCTGCGTTCAGGGGATATTTTTATCTCCAAAATCTAGTTCAGGAGATCTGCAGTACAGGCTGGAGCTAGTGAATTCAAATTTTTTTTAGCATCTTAGCGCTGAGCTTATAGAAGCATAATAATAATACTTCCTGTGGCTGTACTTCTAAGCATTTCCACTCCTGTCATTGTTGAATTCATGTAGCATTTCCAAGCGTGCAGTACTGACCCATTACATCATGGCAAACTTTTAAATACATGAATATGCTGGTAGCAATGACTTTGTTAGTTCATGTGTTTCAACTACTAAATTCTTAAGTTATCAAACTAGACTATTATCTGGAGAAGGTCTTCAACAGCTTCATAGGAGCTATGATATAATTTTTGGTCTCAAAAGTTTTAGTAATATACCAGGACAACTGTTAGATAATTTTGTACCCTCACCACTTCATGCTGTAGCAGTATTTTAAAAAACAGTTTGGGACCCCATATTCTTCTTTTTTTTTTTTTTCTTCTATTGTTAATGGGTTTTTAGAAGTGTGACTGTCTCTCTGGCTACTGAAAGAAATTTGCATCAATACTGCTTCAAGTCCTAGTATCTGGGTTTCAGAGTAGCATCGATACTGTTCTGTCTTTTCCCAGGCTTTTATACATACCTCTACTTTTAATTGTGGAAAATGCATGCAATAAAAACATAGAAAAAGAAGGCTTTTATCAAACTTGCTGAAGCAGAACAAATAGAAGAAACAAAAGTTTTCAGTTTCACTGTTGTTACAGAGATATAGATATTGCTAATGTACAGGCTTTTGAACATACCAGCTTTATCATGTAATGACATCATTGTACAGGATATAAACAGTTCTTTTAAAAGGAGTATGTTGTATTCTGCAGAGCTGGCTATTTTTTTCTGCCTCCTCATTTGAGAAGAACTCTTCTGTAGTCTGTGCTGTTACATTTTATTTTTTAGTTTCTTTATTTCATGTCCTTGTCCTGCAGTTGAAATGATGTTGTAACATATTCAAAGATGCTTAGAAATCTGAGGGAATTCAGTCAAACACATATGAAACAAAGAGCTACTGCAGAAACTACTTGAAATTGTCATATTTTAATTATTTTCGGTAAAACAATTTCATTTTTCTGTGTCTTCACAAAACCTGAAGTTCCTAGTGTGTGGATACACCTTAAAATTTGGAAGGGATGATGAAGAAAGAAGATTTGTGTTATTATACTTTCCATACATGTGTTTGTATTCTTATTCTGCCAGTATAAGAGTAAATGTTTAAAATATTTCTGTTCTTTACTGTAGTTATCACACATTTTCTATTATTGAAAAGTGTTATTTGTTAGGAATAGCCAAATTAGTATAAAAACCAGTAAGATAATAGACCTTTCCAATCAAAATCCTATGAGAAGGTGCAGTATTTCTGGTAAAAATTTCTCCAATTAATTGATTCAATTAAATTTGGATGGTATGGCTTGCTACCCAGTGAAGGTGAGATCACAAGGAAGATATTCTTCTGAATTACCATCTGTTTACAGTGTCAAATAATGAACTATTTTTGTCAAAGCTTCGATTTAGCAGATTTTAACTTAATATATTAAGTTATTATAAATAGATAAATAAATATATTAATTTTCTTACAGTGATGATATCTAACTCCTCATGTGGATGTGGATAGTTTCTTATTTTCACAGCTTTGGAAGGAACAGGTTGTTTCCACTAAAATTCTGAGTGGCACTGTAGCCATGGGAAGTAACGTAGTTAACTTAAATTCCATAAACCAATTGCATGTGAAAATACACGGTTATGTTTGTGTTACTGCACAGCTGTGATTTAAATTGCAGTAATTCTTAGGATTTTTTTGTTTGAATAAGTAATAGATGTCCTAAGCTCTGTCTCTCTCCCTACCTTTTTTCCCTAAAGTTTGATGCCATTTTCTAGTAAGTGCTGGGATTTTGAGGTTGTACTAGGTTGTTCACCTTGTTTTAATCTAGTCTTCCCTAAGATTCATAGATCAAAGATCCATATAGCTACAGAACCACCAAAAAAATAGAGACAGGCCTTGGAAGTGAGGGTCATAGCTCAAATACAGAATGTGAACGCAGAATTGAACAATTGTCAGGAAATATATTTTTAAAATAGTGATTTTGCTAATATGCAGAAGAGCTGTTGCAGTGACATTGACCCTTATCTAAACTGTCTGATTTCATGTCCAAGCCATGTCTTCCAGCATAAGAGATATTAGTTTATAATCTTGGGGATTATTCTATATTAATAGTTTATGTTCTTTAAAATGGCATTTTATGACATTTCCCAAATTGAAAGCTAAATAAATTTGACAGAATCCTTCCATTCATTTGAAAACTGAGAGGAGCAGAACCTGACAATGAAAAGTGACAAATTCATATAACAGTCAAATTTTCTACCTATTTGCTTTTTGATTATAGAGGCTTGTTGTTGTTTTGAAAATAAGCCTATGGACCTGGAATATATCCACAAAAGGCTTGGCTTTGGTTTGGAGTTATTCAAGAAATTTGGGAGATCTTCTTGTGCATTTTGCAACACAGTGGAAGAACCTACCCCAAAAAGATTGCTATAAGTCTTTCTTATTCAAGAGTGTTTTCCTCTTACATAATTCAGGTGGTCTTTTTAAGGTTGGAAAATGCTACTGTTTCTTCATTTTTTTTTTTTTTTTTTTGTCTCAAGGAAGACTAGATTCATGACAGAAGAATATTTAAAAAACTGAAAATATCAGCGTTCACAAAGGTTGTTTAGATGATATTGGAATCTCTTCAACGGCTGTTACCATATGGAAAAAAAAACCCAAAAACCAAAAAACAACCCTGTTGTTGCCATGACACAATGGGAAATGATTGGATAAAAGACATTTTTTAAAGAGTCTTGAAGCAACAGGTATTGGAGCTATATTACTCCTCTGCTCCTACAGTCCACCAGAAAGTTCATCTTAGAAAATTTTAAGTTTGTTTTTGAGCCGCTTCATTTTCTCATGCCTTTTTGTTACCATTTCTCTGTTAACCTCTGGTGTGTAGGTATACTGTCGCTCTGGAGGGCGGTGCTGCTGTAGCAGCCCGGTGGAGAGAAGATGAAGGTGGCAGCAACAAAGGGAAACAAGAAAGCTGCTCTAACTCTACTTGGACATCTTTTCTTTGTAGCCCTTGTGTTCTTTAGACCTGACCTTTTCTCTCTTGACTTTCAGTTCCCATGTCATTCCACATAACTGTGTAAAAGCATAGGTCTTCTTTTCTGGGGGGCCATACACTGGAAAGAACATAAGAGGCATCTTTCATGACTGAGTAAAATGGCTTACCCAGTGCTTACTGTGTAACCTTTTTTCAAAGGCATCGCTTCTACATACCTTAAATCCTTCTTCCAATCTGTGTGGTAAGCACGGTGAAGCGTGACTATTATGCAAAATGTGTTTGTGACTTTTAATTTAGACTTATAGATATGTTTGTCTCTCTGTAGTACTGGAGAAAAAAAGAAAACCACAGGAGTATTTGCCTAAGAATTTTTTTAAATATCCCCAAAAATATTTCCTGTAAATCAAATTTTGTATGGTAGCACTGTTATCTTCCTGGTCTATGGAAATTAAGTGTACATACTTGCACTCCCTGTCTGTTTTCTTAAAAGCCAATTTCACCCAAACTTGACATAGCTATAAAAGTTGTTCAGTTTTTTGGTGAAAGTGTAGAGTAGAGAGATGGAAATAAATCTTTCTATGGAGGGCGTGGTGGCAGTAACATGAGCACTTAAAAGACTACCATTAATGATGATGAGCTGTTAGACTGGCTTTTCTAATAAGACCCTACGTATTTAACAATTGTATCCTTAAAAACTAGGTATCTTTATCTTCAATAGAATTGCAGAATGCTTTAAAACTAAAAAAAAAAAAAAAAAAAGAAATTACTTATATGTGATTTTTAGAAATGTATGTGAATTACTTGTTTTTTCTTGAATATATCTCCATTTATGAATATGTGTCCCATACAGTATTAACCTCTGAACTTGTAAGTAGGGCACTGAATAGAGAAAAAATAGGCATACTACATATTATACACTACTTTGTTTTGCAGTTTATGGATGATCGTGTCTCTTGAGTTTTAAGATGATATTCCTATATATAGTCCAGTACATTACACTGCTAACTCACTTGTCTCTCTTGTGTATATCACCAGTGAGTGAGTGATATGCTGCACCTTCTCTTTTTCAGATCTGCACGATGTGGGAGGAGTCTTCTTGTTACAGTTAATACTGTATAGCCTTGCTATATGCTTTTTTTTTTTAATTAAGAAGTTTTTTTATAGATAATTTCACTGCTCTCGTATAGCATTGAGGCAGCAGTCATTACTGCCATTAGAGTAGACAATAACAATAATACTGAGCAGGTAGAAATTTACTGGTGGGCATGCATGTCTCTCACTTACTCAAAATTGGTTAAAAATGTGGAGGAGTTCAAAACTGAGTCATAACTTGGCACTGCAGAAGCAGCTTCCTCCCCCACCCTTCTCACTCCTAATTCCTGTCCTGCCAAAACCACTACATCAACAGAAGCTGCAGGAAAGGTAGGACAGGGAGTCTTTATTCAGAAGTTTACTTAGTATAGCATAATTGAATTGAAACTCTTGAAATTTACATGACAATTTAGTTGGAGCATAATTAGTTTCATTTAGTAAATGAGCATCAGGAGGCTGTGCTGACTCCACTAAGGATGTGGTTTAGTTACTTTTAAAATACAAACATTTGAAAATAGTACTGTTGGTTTAAGGAGTCTCATTTCTGCCCATGCCTACATAGTGTGCTGCTTCTGCAGCTGTGCCATAGAACTGTTTGTGTTGAGTACTAAAAATCTAGATCAGTTCATAGTGAGCCCCATTAAAATAGGACTGGCACAACTGAGGGGACAGTGTGCCCAGGTATAAAGCCTGGGATGAGCCGGCAGAGTGACAACTTCCTAAACTGGTACTGTTGAAGTTTGGGTGTTGTGAAAACCATCGCCTCAGGCTCTAGTATGGCTCCATTAATACAAGTAAGGATTGTTGCAAAAAACACAATAAATAAAATAAACATTATTTTCAAAGTTGAGGACATATGAAACTTGCCTTGAATCTGAAAACTGAAGAACAAGGAGAAGAAAGTAAAATAAAAATGGATTGTGATTAAAATGAGAAGGCAAGAGAAAAATCAATTTTTGTCATGTTTCTTGAGATTTAAATTCTTCTTCTGAATGAGAATGAAATTGTGTAAGTTCAGGTGTAACTAAACACAGTTAACATTGTCTAATTGACATCTTGTCTGCTTTTTACAGTGGCTTGATTCAGCCTTTCCAATTTCAAATGTTAGATCATTTAAATTGATAGCTTTTCTGGCATAATAATGAAATAATATGATGCTGAATAGGGATTACCCCCATTCACAGGGAAATCAGCCTGTCCAAGTTAATGCACAGAGTTAACAGTGCATAAAAATTCACTGTTTTGTAATACATTTGGATTATTCTTGCATTAGGATGAAGTTACAGTGTTCTCGTAATAGGATAGAGTTTATACTTCTGATTCGTGGGCATGGATTTTGAGAATAAAAGGAGCATTGAGTGAAGTGTCAAGCGAAAATCATGATCTTTAGGATTACAAAGAGAAACTAATGTTGGATGCTTTTGAATGCTTGTTTTTCTACAGCTTTATAACAATAATTTAGAGAAAAGGAAAATAATTAGAAAATAACTAGCTCACTTCTACATAGAAAGCATGGGGATTTTTGCTTTGGTTTTGTTTTTAAGACTTTGTGCTTAAGACCAACAATGATGATTGCATTTCCAGGCCATTTCTCAATGTGGTATGTGTTTGCATTGCTCTGACTGAACTTGAAATCATCAAGGTGCTTTTCTGGTTCTTTGCTTGTTTGTTTTATACAAACTACTGTCCTGCTATAGAGGACCCATAGCTATCCATATAATTTATGATTGTCCTGTACTTTTGCTCTAGGTTTTCAGTCAAGACTCTGATCGACCGTTCCTGTTTTGAGACTATAGATGATACTTCCCCTGAATTTAATAATTTCGCAGCCATTCTGGAACAGATTCTAAGTCATCGACTGAAAGGTATGTTAATTAGCTTCCTTACTGGTGATGTTTTTGCCATAAGAATTTGTTTATATGAAACCAGTGTACATCTGTAGAAACTCCTTGGTGCTGAATAAAGGTTTGGCTTGCTTTGTGTGTCTGTCCCTTTGCTGTTGCCTTTCTATTGTTTGTATTACTGTGGAAAAGTCAAAGAAACAGTTTTTGTGAAATGTTTCCAATGTTCCTGTTGGAAGCCTTCTTGGCTGGTAATTAAGCAAGTGGATGTTGCCATGGTGCTGAGCTCTGTCTGCTTTTCTGCTTTATGATAAGGCTTTGTCTTATGAGTCTGAAAGACAATTGTAGTGTTTTCTGCTTTAACAGAAGCTATAGAGAGCGTATGTGTGGTGCTGCTCCCTTTTCTTTCTCCCTTCCCTGCTTTCATTGCCTTCTTTTCCAGATAACTGTGTTTAGGTCCTTTCATGACCATCCCCCCACCCCCTTAGTGAAGCTGGTTTTTGCTACTGGAATGTAATGGATCTGGATTAAGTTGCTTTTGAGAAAGGTCAGTTGTTGATTTTCCTCTTGTATCAGTCAGATGTTGTTCTAATTCAAGAAAATGTCTGTTTGCTTTTTCTGATTGTTCTAGAGGAAGCTTCCTTGCTAAAAGAACAAACTGTTCCTTAGCAGTAACAGTCGCTAGAAAAGGACTATGGGCTTCTCCTCGTTTCCCAGTTCTGTGTACGGTTTCTGAAATTGAGGAATATGAAGGACATCATAATCATCTAATATAGATGTGTAAAATGACAACCTACTCCTTTTCATACTTTTGCTTTTTAATATTCGTAAATAAGCTTTGTGAACAATATTGTGTGTAGGCTGACGTTTGAGTAGCACAATTACTACCTGCTGTCGTTCTGTCAGAGAAGGGTGGGGGGAAAAATCACGCAGTGGGGTTAGGAACATAGTGTTTGTCACATTGTGACAAAGATTATTGAAGTGATTATGGGTATTTAGCAACTTGACACTGCAGAGAAATTGCTCTGTTTTCATCTCACCCAGCTTCAGTGATATTTGAGCAAAAATCATTATCAAATTTTTTTATTCCCCCCCAACATTCTTTCGCTTCACAGTCTATTATTGAGGACAGGCAGTACAGAGAAGCCTTGATAGGTTGGCAAATGGGTTGCAGGCAAATGGAATTTGCAAGTAAAAAATCATTTCAAATAAGAAATAGCAAAAATCAAAAAGCTAAATTGTTGTTTCAATCTTCCTCTTGTAATTTCCAGTATGATTTTCTAAGTTTGCAGAGTTAAATAAAAATACAGAAAACACAGCAACTTGTGCGTTGTATTGCAAACGGGAACACTTTGGTAATAAGCTAGATCACTATCTATTCTTTAAAACTTGAAAGGGAAATTGAGATAATAAATGTACCGTGACAATTCAAATTTTAAAAGGGTACATATTATACAACACAGGGCTTGAAAGAAATTGCATTTTATTGATGGAAATGACTAATATATTCTGAATGCATACTTCGTGTCAGTACAGACACACTAGAAGCAGACTGGTGATTGCAGCGGGTTGTATAAAATGTTTTAAAGCAGGCAGAACATACATGATCTGCTTGTCTATGGTAAGATAAATGGCTTCATTGTATTAAAGTTGTCAGGGTAATCCCATGGCAGTGTAGTTAAATGGATGGTACAGATTTGAAAGTTTGAGTATATAGACCTTTACTTTCTTAATGCCATGGCAAATAACATTTCTTAATCTTTAACTTCCTTCAGAAGTACTGGGTGAGGAAGGAAGAATTAAAAAAAAAAAAAGTATTTAATTTGCATTGTAAAGGACTAAGTTTACTTTTATTAGAATGCTTTTAGTGGCAACTGTCTTTTCTGACACTAAATGTAATGTTTTTAAGGAGCAAAGCATAGTCTTGATGGAATACATTGACTGTTGCTGCTTATTGGTTTTGTGTTCAGATAGGATCCAGACAAAAGAAAAGGCAAGGAAGAAGGATAGGCGTTTTAAGGGGAAAAAACATTGAACTCCAGAATTAGAATTTTATGCTTTTTCCTGAAACCATTGCAATTAATAATTCTGAAATAATAGTTTTCCATTCCTCATCCCCCTAGCTGTTCTGCTAAAAATGTCAGTTATAGCATTATGAACACCATTTTTAAATTGATTTTTGGTAGGTAACTGATCTGATGTTGCCAGCTCCGAATAGCAAAAGGGTCATGAAACAACATTTATAGTAGTTTGGGTGGTCTTGTTAGTTTGATTTTTTTTTTCTTTTTTTTTTTTTTTCTTTTCAGAATCATTGAAGAATTTAGTTTGGAAAGTACCTTAGGAAGTCATCTAGTCCAACCTGTTGCTCAAAGCACGGCTGTCTCAGATTGCTCACAGCATTTTCCAGTTGAGTGCTGAAAATTTCCATGACATTTCTTAAACTCAGTGCAGTTTCCTACAGACTTATTTCCCCCACACACACACACACTTCGTGCTTACCTTTCCCTGATACTGGCCACGGTCCTCACTGGATCCTGTGGTGAGCCAGACCATGAAGTCAAACAGGCAGAAAACTAATGACTTTCCCCATAGATGCACTTCTTCAACCCAGCTGCTCATTTTCTTAAGAGTGATTTAGAAGTGGGTGTTTGCTTAATAATAAAATGAGGTCAGCATAAATATGTCAGTTCACACAACAGAGATCTGCGAATGCTGCTTGAACACAGGTATCTGTCCATGTGATACAGAAGACTTAGCGCATACGGCACCAAAATAGTTCCAAAAAAGGTAACATAATATGTCATGGCCAAAAGGCTATATCTGTACTACCTTACAGTTACATGAACATCGATGCCAGTAAGTAGCAGTCAGGAATAGGCTGGTGGTGTTAGAAAAAGCAATCTGGCGCTCAGCCTATTTTTGAATTGCCCTAAAGAAGAGAGAGTAAGCTGTATTAACTGTCTTTCCAGGGATTGCAAGCCATTGACTGCCTTCTGCTCTAGAAAGTGGAGAGATACTTATGCCGGTACTGTCTAATACTGTATGTGTAGCATACCTGGTACTTCCTAGAAGTGTTGGATTTATCATGAATGCAGAGTAGACCAAATATGGTAATGAGGAGGATATAAAGCATGTCCTCTTCCTGTCATTAAAATAAGCTTTGCGGCATGCCTGCTGACCAGATCTGATACTATTGGACAGGACAACTGAAGATCTTGAAAAGGTAGGAGAGAAGGAGTAACAGGAAAAAATATGAGTGACTAATTACTCTCTTCTTCCTTCTCAGGAATAAGAATTTGCATGATTCTATAATACAGCAGAGAGTAAGAGGTATTCTGAGTGGATGCAGAGACAATGTATTTGAAGGTCTCTGAACCAAATAAGATCTATAGTCCTGAAAGGGATTTTACAAATTTGTATACAAATACATGCATGTGTGATAATATTTAAAGCAAGCTGGGTAATTTCAGGAGGCATTTTTTCCCCCAGAGAGTTGTTTGGAATTTGTTCCTTTCTTAACCATTCTGTACTGTGGAGATTAAGATGTATCTTGTAGTTGTCTTGGTGGTTTCATGTTTTCACTGCTGGCCACGGATCTTTCAGGTGTATTTCCTGTGAGTGTCCTTTTTATGAGATCAGCTAAGTATAGTTAGTGCAGAAATGGTAGGGGCATCAAAAAGTGTTCAGCAACAGAACTTGGGATTTGATCACAGATATATCCTAGCTGATTTAAAACCTGAAGTCAATTCAAAGTGATGTATATATTGTTTGTACTAGATCAGTGGTGTATAGTTTTCTGTCTTTTTCTATCACTTTAAATTGGTTTTGAGTTAGTACTGAAGAACATTAATAACTATTGTAGATTTTTTTTCTGGCCATCATCTCAAATGTATTTCTGAAAACTATTGTAATGTGTATGTATTTGTTGACTTACTATGTTTTCATTATAATATCCCTTACAGCAAAATGTGTTTATATCCAAACTGCTAGCCAGTATGCATGCTTAGAAATAGTTTTGGTATATAAAATAAGTTCTGTCACCGACAATGTATATAGTGCATCTTGCTTGTGACTTCTTTAATTTTTGCATGGTTACTGTGAGCGTACTTATCATCTATACACTTAGTTGCATTTACCTCTGTCGCTGCATTTACCAGTATCGTAAATTATTAAATAATTCATTTTTGAACTGACTTTTCTTCATCTGCAGTGCACAATTTATCCCTTCCCTTATGGTTTTTATTTTACTTATTTATTTTTAGGAAGGAGAAAATAAAAAAGAGCACTTATTACTACCTGTTATTTCATGTAGTCTCTTTCTTTTTAAGCAATGAATATAATTTTTATTAATCAAAATTCCCTGAGTTCTAATAATTCAGGTTACAAAGGGAAAGGGTATGAATTATGTCTGCAAAAGACAACTTGCACTTGTAGGTCTAGGTCACAGGTGAGGAAGCAGGGTTCTTGGTTCTTGGAGTGAGTAAGATGCAGCTTGTAATGCTGCTCATCCTGAGAGACACAAGTCTGCTGGATAAAATAGTTAAGGTAATGGAGATATAATGGGGGTGAAAAAGGTAGGTTAAGGAAATAAGAGCTGAAGGCACTGCTGTCATGAAAAAGAAAGTCTAAGCATATAGCTTCTGTGGCCCTTCATTTGGTGCAATAATGCTATTAGCAGAATAGCTTTTGTTACTAAATTAAACATTTATACACGCATAGTGACCCTATTACTGGTTTTGGCTAAAAAGAAGTAGTAGGGCTCTTGTGTAATTTGTGGTTTAGCCCATTCTCTGTTCTCCTGTATGGAGAAGAATCTTAAATGAATTTATAATTGTCTTGGAGGACTGGCTTTATGAACTACTCTAAATTTTTAATTTTTAATGACCCTTTCTGTAGGCCCAAAATAAAAGACTGGGTATCACAGAAATTCCTCAAAGGACTAGCATGCCAGTTTATTACCAGCAAGTTGTATTAAGACTTATTTTTAGCAGGATAGAAAACTTTGCTGCGAACTAAATAATACAGGGAAGTCTGGAGAAAACCTGCCTATACCTTAGAGCATCCTCATCGTTATTACTTTGTAACTGTAGAACTTTGTAGATATGAAATTGGACTGTGATTGAGTAGGCATCAAACTGTTTAATGTCTTATTTGTGAATAATTTCTTGGGTGTGAAAAAAGATCTGCAGCAACTAGTGTTGCAGATGTTCCTATCTAGTTGTCAGACTGGAGCAGAAATGAGTTGATACAAATAGGTGTGTGGCAGTATTCAAAAATGTGGTGAAATAAAAAATTTTCACAATATTATTTCTATTTGCTTTGCAGTTCCATAGACAGGAGTTGAAATAATTTGACAATGTTTAATATTAAACTTGCAGCTTTCATGGTTACCTAATAATTTTGTTTGGCTGACAAAAACAATAATACCATTCCTGTTGGAATAGCTGTCAGTTTTGTATCTTCTGATGACATATAAACTTCACAGCAAAGACGACATACTCTTTGTCCTTTGGACTTCCCAGGAAACTTACTCTTTCCATAAGTATAAGGAGTTGACAGTGTGTACACTAGAATTAGCTTTCAAGTTTATTAGGACCCTTTAAAATTTAGATATGATTTTAGAATCATAGAACAGCCCAGGTTGGCAGGACCTCGAAAGATCATCTGTTCCAATCATTTGCGGGAAAGGGAGCCTAGATGAGATTATCTAGCACCCTGTCCAATTGCATCTTGAAAACCTCCAGCGATGGGTACTCTACCACATCCCTGGGGAGGTTGTTACAGTGAATGATTGTTCTTACTGTAAAAAATTTCTTTCTTAAGTTGAGATGAAGCCTCTCCCAGTGCAATTTTTACCTGTTGCCCTTTGTCTTCTCCGTGTGGCTTCTTGTAAAGAGAGGGCCTCCATTGTCTTTGTAGGCGCTCTTTAAATACCGGAATACTGTGATGAGTTCCCCTCTGAGCCTTCTCTTCCATAGGGAGAGAAGACCTGACGCCTTCAGTCTCTCCTCATGGGGCAGGTTCTCCAGCCCTTTGAACATCTTCATGGCCCTCCTTTGGACCCTCTCCAATCTGTCCATGTCATTCTTGAATTGTGGGGACCAGTACTCCAGGAGGAGTGCTGAGTAGCGGGAGCTGTTTCATTCCTCGTTCTTGAGAGTTCCTTTGGCTCGGTACATTGAGTGCATTGAGGGTCAAATAGACTTTCATACACTGAAAGCTTTTAAAATTGTAGGGAATATCCAGCTTAATATCTTATTTAGTAGTTATTAAAATACATTCATACTATTCTAGGTCAGTTTTTTCCAACATTTTTCTGTGTGTAGTATGATTAAGGAAGTTTTTCTTCGGATGGCATTAATTTCTAGAGTGTGGGCAAGGTTTAAAGTTGTAGGGAGCAAATAGTGAACTATAGAAGTTCTTGGTTTACAAAAGGTCCTAAGCCGGCTGTTACTTTCAAGTGAAGACAATTCCTACTGAAGTCTGAAACCCATCATACCCTGTCGCAGAGCTGGCTGCGAGATGAGTCTGCTGTTATGTCAGAGTATATTGTAATTATGGACAGCTTGCTGTGTTGATCAGTGTAAGCCAAATAAGCGCTATGCGCTGGTATGTATTTCTGTTATAAAGGTATTTTTATTTTTAAATGGTGTGTATTTTTCAGGTGTTCATTAGTAAAAGGAATTGCTTTGAATTGGTGATTTCAGAAAACTATAGAGTGAAACCATCTGTTTTTTGCAGAATAAATTCTGTCCTTAAGATAGTTTGAAAAAGCTGCAAAAGTTATTGTGTGATATGCTTGCCTTTATTAGTTGGCAGTGGAATTGGTGACATGAAGTTATCTTCACACTTAAGTTGCGTTTAATTTTTCAGGTATAATCCCCAGGGCAAAAATGTTTCTGAAATGGTAAACCATATGAAAAATATCTATAGCTTCTCATGTTGTTAAAACGCTGTTGAATTTTTCTTGCTGTCCGCTACACTTGGTATTTCAACAAAAATAGTAAGTTCGTAAGAGTGCTTACCTCATGGAAATTCTTTTATTTTAGTCCTTAGAGCTGTGAAGATCTGAATCTGCAGTAACTGAAGCACCTTGGGATTTTGTTTTTCCTTTGGCATATTGAGTAGTATATATTAATTCTTCCTGCTTGCCTTTTTTTTTTTTTTTTTTTACAAGTCTTTTGTCAAGCTTTGAATTTAATGAATAAATCCATGTAGCAAAGTAAGCAGATGGACCACAAAGTGAAGTTACATGCACCCGCTAGGGAATAAACCCCACCGTTTCAATTTCTTAAGATCAGAGGAGACAGATCTTTGACACTACTCAAAGTATGCTTGGAGCTAAGATAAGTCATGCTAGATAAAAATATCCTTGTCATCATACTTTGGCATTTTATGTTCAGTATGTATGATTTTCAGTATATATGGTCCCCTTTCTCCTTTGGATGGTCACACTCAAAAAGTTGCAGTCAATGGCTTGATGTCCAAGTGGCAACCAGTGATGAGTGGCATTCCTCAGGGGTTGGTATTGGGACCGGTGCTGTTTAACATCTTTGTTGGTGATATGGACAGTGGGATTGAGTGCACCCTCTGCAAGTTTGCCGATGACACCGAGCTGTGTGGTACGGTCGACATGCTGAAGGGAAGGGATGACAGGCTTGAGGGGTGTGCCTGTGCAACCCTCATTAAGTTCAACCAGGCCAAGTGCACCTGGATTGTGGCAATCCCAAGCACAAATACAAGCTGGACAGAGAATGGATTGAGAACAGCCCTGAGGAGAAGGACTTGGGGGTGCTGGTGGATGAGAAGCTTAACTTAACCGGCAATGTGCACTTGCAGCCCAGAAAGCCAACCACATCCTGGTCCGCATCAAAAGAAGCGTGGCCAGCAGGTTGAGGGAAGTGATTCTGCCCCTCTACTCTGCTCTGGTGAGACTCCACCTGGAGTACTGCATCCAGCTTTGGAAGCCCCAACATAAGAAGGACATGGACCTGTTGGAGTGAGTCCAGAGGAGGGCCATGAAGATGATCAGAAGGCTGGAGGACAGGCTGAGAGAGCTGGGATTGTTCAGCCTGGAGAAGAGAAGGCCCCAGGGAGACCTTATAGCAGCCTTCCAGTACCTAAAGGGGGCCCACAGGAAAAGTGGGGAGGGACTCTTTATCAAGGAGTGTAGTGATAGGACAAGGGGTAACAGTTTTAAACTGAAAGAGGATAGATTTAGATTAGATATCAGGAAGAAATTCTTTATTGTGAGGGTGGTGAGGCACTGGAACAGGTTGCCCAGAGAAGCTGTGGCTGCCCCTTCCCTGGAAGTGTTCAAGACCAGGCTGGATGGGGCTTTCATCAGCCTGGTCTAGTCAAAGGTGTCCCTGCCCATGAGGGACACTAGATGATCTTTAAGGTCCCTGCCAACTCAAACAATTCTATGATTTGCAGTATCGGTCTAATATATTCTTTCTTGGAATCTGAGCTTTCTAACAGGAAAAGAATTAAAGTCTTTCTGATAAATTAGTAAAGCTTCAGAACTACAACTCAGGACTCAAAATAAAATAAAATTAGCTTAAAAATAAGATCTCATGTTATATGAAGAAAAGGTTTTGCATATACATAATATGGCAGTCGCCAGAGGGCAATGTTAATCTTACTTTTTACATACCTGTTTGCAGTTGTAAACTGTTCAGTCTGAAAAATGGGGCTGAACTGTTCCGTCTGTGATGAAATTTATTTTGTATGGACCAGTTGCAAGTAGTATGTAATTTTGCCTTTCATTTTCTAACTTCAATACATTGCAAGCTGGAAAAAAAATTGAAAGATTTTGGTTAAAGTGCCAGAAGAGATATTGATTTGCTCAATTCATTTTGGTCAGCATCCTAAGGAATGTTCTGTGTCTACTCAAAATAAATTGTGACTGCAAAACATTTTGGTCATGCATCAATTTCTCCTTCAACGAAAGCCCATTTTGAAAAATTCCAATCTGCTCCTAAAATAAAGACAACACTACCATAGCAAACAGTGGTCTTATTATTTTTATATATATATGTGTGTGTGTGTATTTTTTTAAAAAGTATTTTTTTTAAAGAACAAAAGTCTCTTTACTTGACTGTGTTGGTGAAACACATGGTACTACCTAAAACAAATAATACAAATACTTCTTGCATCATATTTTTTAGTCACAACAGCGTGTGCTCTATTGTGATTTAAGAGTCCCGTGAAGAACTCTTGAGTATTATTATACCATACTAACAAGGAAAAAAAATGGCAAAGTACACAAAAGCCCCAAACTTTTCTTTGTGCACCGGTGAGCTGCATAATGCAAACTTTTTTACACTTGTGAGCCAGTTTTCAGTAGGAATTTATGGTCTTGCTAGTGTAAAATCCTGTCAGTGCAGGCAACCTATAGGGGAGTATTTTAGTTACGTTTATCTCAAATAAGCACAGAGGGAGGTTCATAAATCTTTACATATCTTGTATTTTGATTTAAGGTCAGATCACCTGGTTTGGCTATGAAAGTCCTCGTAGTTTCTGGGACTACATCCGAGTAGCTTGCCGAAAAGTCTCTCACAATTGCATCTGCAGTATTGAGAACATGGAGAATGTCAGCTCTTCTAGAGCTAAGGTAGGGAAGAGAAAGGTTAAATTGACTTTTTTTATTATATTGTTCTGTGTAAAATATAGATGACATTTCTGTACCCAGAAGAAAAACGTATTACTAAGCTTGCCCCGCAAAATTTTTCATTGTTTGAATAATTATTTTTTTTATAGGTACCTAGTAAATATTTACTTTAAAAAACCCCACTCTTAAATCTGAATATGTTTCCTTTTAAATTTATGTTATTCAGTAAAATAAATCTCAAATTCTCTATTTGGTGAGCATGTTGTATTATAAAATTATTGCCTTCACATTTTTGTAAATTAGGTTCACGTGGGCATGCCTAACAAATACTACTTTAAAATTGTAGAAATGTGATTTATTTTTTTTTTCCCTAACCTAAGTTTCATTTTATTTTGTAAATAATTAATGCACTAATAGAAAAGGTGTGATCAGCTCTTGAGTTTGTTGGTGTGATTGTGCAGAAAGCCTTGAATAGATTTATTTGCTAACAAAGATCCATAGTTTTAAAGGATCTATATAGAAATAACATAATTTCTGATTGTAGGTATGATGGAAATGTTAAGGAAGTAACAATTTAATATGTTTATATGCCTATGAATTGAATAAGAATAAGCTTTAAACTGACCTATCATTAAATCTTAATAATGTGAGATAGTATAGACCAACATCTTAAAAAGAAAAAAAATAAAAAATGCTGTTGGACAGAGTTTACGAATTCTTTTTACTAGATTAGAATGCTTTTCAATAGTTTGTATTTCTGTGTAAAGCAGCCTTGATTGATAACTGAGAACATTCTGACTTGAAAGTATAAGTAGTATAAAAGGATACTCAAATAACAGTCTTAATCCTTTTTATTCCTAAACAAACTGGAATAATTTGTTTGAACTAGTATCCAAAGTGTGTTCCATGGCTATTCTAAAAATCCTGTAGTTCCAGATTTTTACTATACTCTGGATTATTCACAGTTGGTGTCATTGGTCAGGTGCAAATATTTAGCTCATTATATACAAAAACTTCTTAGGTTTTTTCAGGGGCATGACTGTGTGGTTAGTACAATTTAAATTATAGGTATTTACACAACCAGTTTTCTTCAATAAAAGATGATGCTTAGATCAAGCAGCACCATGGATCTAGTAGATTTTTGAGTAGCCATTCTCATGATCCACCGTATTGCAGAACAGCTTATTTGCTATGTCTGCTGTTGCCCCTTTCTTCTTTTCTATGGACTCAGTTTTAAATTTTATATAATAAACATACCTGTAATTTGTGTGAAAGCTTCGAAATACTTGAGATGCTATGGCAAAAAGCTATCGATTGGTTTTCCTATCCAGAATAGCTCTTCCTAGCTCTTGGTGTACTGGAGTGGCAAACTGATAATTTAAGTCATGCAGCTTTTCTGCTTGCTTATGTTGAGATCCGGAAATTCAGATAATTCAGAGAACATACTTCCAAATACTTTCTGGAGAGACTCATGTTCTTGAATCTGATGATTGTATTGCTTATATTCAAGATTTATTTTAAAGGTATTTCTGAATGCCAAGATTTTAATAGATATGAATGTTTGAATTCAGTAGATAGTAAAAAGCAAAGCTGTTTTCTGAAATACTCTTGTAAATAAATTAAAATTTTCTTTTACTCTGTGGAAAACTCCATGCCAAATAATAAAAAAATACACTCATTTGTGCAACAAGTGTGGAGAGCAGTGCTGAATTTTTAAAGGGGTGTGTGTGAATATTATGGATGTCCATATCTGAGAAGGTCGGAGGCACGTTGACACGAATACTAGTGGTATTCATCAGTTTTACTGGTGGTCCAAATGGGTGTCTGCTTCAGCCCAGTAGCTGTTAGTAAGGATTTGCCAGTGCTGGTTACCCCTGCTTTCACTGGAGCTGCATTGGCTTTAGTTGTTACCTAAGCAGCAGCGTCAGGGTTTGACTGTTTTGCTCATGTTGTAAATAACTGCAACATAAAGGCAGCTATCCAGATAAACATCTTTTTAATTTTAGTGAACTCTGTGTTGAAGTTTTTGCTGTGTTGTTGGTATTTGTGAAAACAAATTTTTTTTTGTTATTTAGCATCTGCCTGTCTTATAATTTTAATTTGATCTTGGTCTATATAAATTAAAAGTAGAATTATAATCTAGGACAGGTGATTTTGGTAGAATGTCTGTAGTGATATTCAGCTAGATGTCAATAAACACCAAATATATTAAGCAAGAATTCATCTTATTACTTATATAACTTTTTTGTAAGTTTATGTGGGTTACAAGAAATGTTCCTGGTGTTCTCAAACCGACAGTCATAACTATGCAGCCATTTGAAATGTCTCTTTCGTGTGAACTACAATCCTGTGCACTAACTAGATCTATAAACATAGTGCAACATACATACCTAAAGGTTATTTTTGAAGCTATTGCTATTGTTTATAGAACTGTTTGAATGAAGTTTTGCTTTTGGACTATAAGTTTTAGGCCTCTTAGATTTGATTTCATCAGTATGTTATGTGCACCTTCTATTATGATGTCCTTACTGAGGAGTGGAAATAATTTATGCAAATTACAAAATAAAAATACGTCACTGAGTTATAATTTTTCTTATTGATCCCACAAATATTTGAATGAATGCAGAGAATTAGTTTTTTACTTAAATGACCTTGAGAGTAGGTTACTGCTGCTTTACAGTGAAACTGATTGTATGCTTCCAACACCATTATCTTTAAAATGAAAAGCTTTCTGCCCTGATCTGGTGCCACTTATGCACATGAAATTTTCAAAAGGCTGGAGCATATAATTAAAGCCAAATCCTTTTTTTCCCTTCAAATTTTGAAGAACATTTGTAAGAATGCATTTTCTGTTTTTATTATTATTATTACAATGAAATACATCCTAGCAACAATTTCTGTTTAGAGGTAATTCTGTTAATCAGTTCATTTCACCCAGGTAAATCAAGTGTATTCATTTTCAGATGTAAAATTAAATGTTTCATTTTATAATACTTAAACAATTGATGTCTGTTTCTTCTTGCAGGGTCGAGCCTGGATCAGAGTAGCACTTATGGAAAAGCATTTGTCTGAATATATTTCCACAGCTCTGAGAGACTTCAAAACAACCAGGTCTCTAAGATTTTTATTTTTGCAATATTTTAGCAAATTTTGCTTAAGTGAGGGACTTAGGTTTGAAATGTTCCACTTGATTTGTATAGGAGGGGATGTCCCTAATAAGAGTTGTAACCTAGTAAAAGATATCTGGAGTTGGTAAGGGTATCTGGAGTTTATGGGTAAAACTGCAAAATTGAAAAGCCCTTTTTGATTTTAAAAATGTAGAAATAAGTCTGGAATTCTCAAAAGGTCAAAAGAGAAGAAAACCTCTCTAAAGAAGGAAATAATTCTGAAACTGTGGCATGATA
This sequence comes from Rissa tridactyla, assembly GCF_028500815.1. Classification (NCBI taxonomy): domain Eukaryota; kingdom Metazoa; phylum Chordata; class Aves; order Charadriiformes; family Laridae; genus Rissa; species Rissa tridactyla. Next base: position 144,238,146 of record NC_071467.1, on the reverse strand, counting down.
AGGGCAGAAGATGTAGTGTTCCTTTCAAAATTGGCTATGGTTGACAGAAAGCCCTAGAGACTCCGTAAAAAATAATTTTTATTGGAACTTTTCTTGAAGAAGAAAGGAAAAGAATTCCAGGAAACTTTTGAGAAATATAGAAGAACAGAATTAGTGATCAGGCATAGCTAGGATTCTTGATGTAATATGAAAAATGTATCCTCTAATGATAAGAGGTGTTATGGACAACAATATGCTTTGTGATAAAAAATACTCTGGCCATTTTAGACTGGTTCTAGATAATGTGATTGTTATACGATGCTTTATCCTGTAACAAGTGGATCTTGTAGATTTATGATGAAGTCATCTTAAATATGAGTGAGTCTGTAACACATTGTGGTGCCTTCTGTTGAACTCTAAAAGTTTTAGACATACTGAATGGACTATTTAAACAATAAGAATTTTCTCTGTAAGGACTTCTGGACTTCTGTAATTCTATTTGTCCATAGACCTCCATATATTTTGCCAATATTAAAGGGACTTTGAAACACAACAATTAACGTCCCATTTCATTGGTCTCCAATAAAAACTGTCTTTATTTTACCCAGATTTGCTTGCATTTACAGTAGACAAGAAGCTTATAAAACAAAGATTTCTGGAAAACATTTACTAGTGTTGGCCTCAAACTGAAAAGTCACTTGGGTTTTTTGAGGGGGAAATGAGAAGGAAGAGGAGGCTCACAAACTATGTAGTTAAGTAGTACATTCCTTGTCCCTGTCTGGTAGTGCAGTCTGTTTGCTAGTGGATAACAGTGGTATTGTTTTATTAGCAGTTTCAAGTTAATTTATTTGAACATGTTAATGTTTCATATATTTGAATGTTCTTTCAGTGGTATAGCTTTTGGAAACAACCTGTCTTGCATTCCAAACATAGTAAGTGCAAAGTGTTTTTTGAAGTAATGTTTCAGATCTTGGTAGTGTGGATTTCAAATCCACTGGCAATAATGGGCACGCTCTCTTTTCCTGTGTGGGATTTTGTATACCTAATAAGTGGCCTGATTTTTTTGGTGATGCTTTGCACCCTTTATTTAGCACTTCAAATTATGTATTGTGCTATATGTATATTTAATAATTATTTCTATAAACTACAAATATCATATGTTACACGTGTGTATGTAGAATATAAGATTCATCTATCATACTGCTAGCTCTTTTTAAACCTCACTGTTGTGTTTAGGTGCTGATCTTAGGGCTAGTTTTTTAATGAAGCAGCACATTATTATTATCGGATCTGCATATTACATTTGGAAGGAGTTTGGATAAAGCATGAGGACACAATTATTCTTCTGACAAGTTGGTCAGCACAGACTGTTAAGTTAAAGTAGACTGTTCTGTTGTGAGATATCAACTGTGTAACACTGAAAGAAGATGTGTGAGTTTTCCAAGGGGACTGTGTTTTGTCTGGATTACCGTAGCTGGTGTAAGAAACAATGCCACCGTCAGACTAATATCTGTGTCTCACTATTACAAGTACGCCCTGTCTTTTTTGTGTGGTTACTTCCTAGGCATCATTTTACAAGATAAACTGAACACAGTACAGGTTGGAACCTAGCAGTGATTTACAAACCAGTAGAAATGGTTTGTAATTGGCTTGTACTGGGAGCATTGCTGTTAGTTCACAAATAAGAGTAACTGTACTGAATTAGACTGTAAATCAGACTGTCCATCTAGCTCAGTATTCTGTCTCAACCAGTGGCCCGTATCGCCTACTGGTGCCCTTCTTGAAATCCCAGGGTAGAGAGCTGAGTATGTACATCATAGCCTCAGTGTTAGAAATATAATCTCTGTCTTCTCAGAGGAAGTCTTCCAGATTTCTTGCTTCCACTGAGAACATGCAAGGTCTTGGACAACTTGTTTCCTCACAGCAAATGGACGTCTGTTATGAAACTGCAGAAGTGGGACGTCTGACAGTGTGCATTATAACACAGTTCAATCTTTGGAGCTGTGTCCCAAAATGTGTCTTTTCTGGATGTTGGCCATGCAGCCAACTTGAGCTCTCACTGAGCCATCCCAATGATTTCGAGCAGTTCTTAAAGCAGATGGAGCTTTTGTAGGGCAGTGTTGCTGGTATTTGTCTGAGAGAGAGGTTACATTCAGTAACCTGGCAACTTCTTGCAATCATACATTGCTAGAATGGATAGGTGGACTGTGCGTCCCGGTTTCTGGTGAACGACCTTTCAACCTTGTCTTTGGTACTGAACAGCTCTTGTTTCCCTCTTTCCACGTATAATGCTCAGGTGAATTCTAGGGACCTTTCTGCCTCTGCTGCCACCAAGACTCCTTTTACACAGGAATTGAAGTTATGTGCTACTTTGCTAAACAGAGCAAATGCCTTTTACACAAGGCCATGCGTAGCAACTGTGGGTCTTATTCACCTGCCCTGTGCATGGAATATTTCTGTCTGGAAGTAACTTCTGTGGTAGCTAGGAGGAGAAAATTAGAATAAATGGGAGAGAATGGGGAAGTGGTGAGGGAATACAGATTTAAAAATTGTTCCTTTATTGGTCACCGTTCTCAAGCAGCCTTCACAAGTCTGCATATACCAGGGTATGTGAAGTGTATTTTGAGATCAAGCTATGGAGTTCTAAAACTTTGGCCAATAGTTGTTTTACAATTAAAAATGGTGTTAAGAAAACACTCCTTCAGATAATGAAAATCTTAAATCTTAGAATAAATAATAAATAATCTCATTATTTTAAGAAAAATTATGCTACCTGCTAGATAGCTGATTTGTGAAAATATTTTTTTTAACATAATCGCCTACTAAGAATGAAGACTGAATGTTGAACTTTAAAAGAGCCTGCAAGTACAATTGTGAGAGAGAACTTTTTTTTTTTCCATACTGTGGAATAATTATTTTTGTATGTACCTGACACAAATTCTTCTTTTCAGCAGTAAAGCATAAGAATCTTCATTTCCTTTGCATTTTGTCCATCCTGTTCTACTATTTCTTAGGGCTAATATTGTGAATTCTTTTTGCTTCTGTCTAAACTTTTATGTGCTCTAAGATTGTGGGGGTTTTGTGCTGTGCAGTCTATTGGTTTCCTTTATTTGAAAAGAAATATGAATGCCTTGGGGTTCAAATGAGATATTTTCATTTAAACTAGACTTCTTCAGTTTTCTGTTAACTATGAAAAACATTATTATTATTTGAGAGAAAACGATATTAACTGAACAAATTTCTTTTCTATTGAAGGAGATTTTATGAGGATGGAGCAATTGTTCTTGGTGAAGAAGCAAATATGCTTGCTGGTATGCTGTTGGGACTGAATGCAATTGATTTCAGGTATTATATTTGCATGCTTCATAACAAAATGCTCAAGGAAAGTACTTATAAATTGATGCATTATGGAAAACATTGTTAGATTCCCCTGGTAGTTTGAGAGACAAAACTTGGAGGAGGGTGGGGGGAAAAGGGGGATGGAGAGAGAGATATCTTGAATGGCTTTTCTAGATAAGAGCAAAGTTATGCCATAGTTTATGTAGTTGCATGATTACACTATCTTTCTTTCAAGTATCAAAATCCTGAAAGCAATCAGAAGTATAATTGCAGAAGGTATATCAAACCTATGAAGTGAAGCTTACAGACAACGGAATCTTTTAAAGTTATTTTTAAACTGTAAGGAAAACTGTGTGACTTACACTCGTGGTTATGCCCTGGTCTCAATGACAGCATTGTAACTGCATGTGTAGAAGGTGTAGGTATTTTTAACTTTATCACTTCTAGATTTTAAAAGCTTAACCTACAAATGACCGTTTAAATTAGTGTTATAATTAACTGCAGCCAAACTGCAAAGTGTCATCAGATTACATGAATTTACCTTTGCAATCTCTATTGTGCACTTTGTTATGTGATTAATTCTGTGTTTTGGGGTAATGAAGGTGCAAGCATGCCCTCAATAACATGAAAAACATCTTGACGATGTATAAACATCAGCAAGGTATAAAGAGTAGAGTGTCTATGAAAAGATCAAACCTGGCTGGTGCAAGACCCTGTTCATATGCCTGGCTGGGCCCACTTAGCCTCATGCAGAGCCACTGGGGAAAGGGTTTGTTACACAGCACGGGGAAAAGAAGAGCGATAATGCCTTTCTCTAGTCTCCTGGCAGTACACTGTTTAAATTTACCCTGCAGCAGCATTAATGCTTGTCACAAACCATTTTAGGAGATAAACTGGCAGAAAACAGCACCCAAGTCTCACTGGATGCACTGACTGATTGACTGTTGCCAAAAGGCCTTTGGAGATTTACTCCTGCTTATGTACCCTTATACCAGTTTTGAGGCCTGTTGGACCCTTCTGTGAACCAGCTTAACTTGTTAGAGTTAAAAAGCATACTCAATAAGAAGACAGGATAGTTCTTTTGTTGTTACCTAGTTTGGTTCACGGAAGCATCCTATTAGTGGCAGAGATGATGGGACCATAAGGCTTATAGAAGAGAAAGAATAAAAAGGATTGAGTAATGTCTTCCCTTTCTGGTGGCAGTGAGCATTTAGTTCAGCTCCCTGCCTGTGGAACTGCATTTGGATGCTAAAGGGGAAAAAGCCCTAAAAATTCATGTCTCGATGCCTAAACTAGATCATGGAGTCAGATAAGTGCCAAGGAGGGGAAAGGAAATGTCTGGTTGGGGTTTAAAAAAAAAAAAAAAAAAAAAAAAAAAAAAAACAAAAAACAAAAAAACACCAGGGAGGGAGATGTTGAAAATGCAGGATGCCTTCTTTTGCCAGCATTTAGTCATTAGATTGGCTTAACTGCATCCTCAACATATGTTCTGGGGGGACGTAAGTGTGCTGCAGGATGATAAGAGAGCTAGCCTTGTGTATAGCAAATTAAAACCTTACCAGATTTTATTAGTTTAAGCTTTACACTATGTGAAATTAATACAGAAGCAGTTTAGCATTATACTTGGAAGGACTATAGCTATACATGAATAAGAAGCATAGCAAGAGTAGGTCTGCAGTATGTAAATCCTTCCATAAATAATCATCAATTTACTGTGTTTGTCTTGCATAAGCATCAGTGATATATACTACCGGTATGAGAGCTTAGTTGTATGAGCGTGCTTGTTCTTCCTTTCTCCTCTGATTTCTAATATAACCATATTTATAGATATCTGTTAATAGTATTCAGAGTAATGATTGATTCTCATTGGAGACATTTAAGGTTTTGTTAATGTACCTTTTAAGAGCCTAGAAATTTTCTGGCCAAAATAGGAACATAGTGCTACCAAAGCACTTTTATTGTGCCACATACAATTCATAGTATTGTGGTTTTAATGGCTGAGAAGCTGTAGCCATTCTTTGCGTGTTATATTTGAGATATTTTTTTTCAGTTCAAGGAGTCTCTTATGAATGTTCACTGACTTATATATGTGGAACTGTAAATAAGACTTCGGGGTGGAGACAGGGAACCCAGGTGAAAACAGAATCTAAATATTTTTTCCCCTCTTGCAGCAATGTGGAATTGTGTATCTACTTAAAATAATTGTGGTTTTGCAGGGGTGGGTTTTTTGTTTTCTTTGTTTTTCTTTTCTTAGCAGGAAAAAAAAACCTTTCAGATGTACTTTCCAAATACCACTTAAGTGACTGCATTGTCAAAAATGGCACTTTGCAATTAAGGTAGCAAAAGCTGTGTCTTATAGAATCTGTTTTTTTGCCGACAGTGGTAGAAGGAGTAAGGAATATGAGCCTTGTTGGAGGCAAGACTTTAATTTTGTCACTTCTGTGATAATTAAACATTATTCACATACAGTCTTTTATACCTAGTACAAAAGGAATACAGTGTAGATGAGAGCTAATCCATTTAAGAACATTTTCTGAAAATTAGTTTCATTAATGTTCCTCATCTTCCTGCAGCCCAATGCCAGAAAGTATCTGAAAGGAGAAAGACTCTGAAATATTTTTGAGAACTGATTTTTGACTTACAGTTAGTAGGATGGTTACATAAGCACTCTGCAAACACTTTAAATGAGCTTAAATACTGAAGATTCCAAGCTCGTCCATAGCTCTTCTGTTTCTCTTGCTTCAGCTTACTTTCCTTTTCCTGTTATTCCCTTGCAATCCATCTGTATTTTCAGAATAAAAGTGAATATTTAAAAATTAGGGTTTGTACCACTCGCCCTAATCTATTCCCTGATTATGTGGAATTTATTTGTTGTGGTTTTCATTATCCTATAATATCCTCAGTGACTCTCATTTAATATTAAACAGTCTAGCTCAGCTGAGTAGGATTTCAGTGTTTAATACTTTATTTCAGTGTTTAGGCCTTTCTTATTACCAAAAAATGAAGAAAAATCAAATTTCACATTGGTAAAATTAAACTGTCACTGTCATTTAATTTTCTTGCTATAATCTTACTGTTTTTCTTTTTTATCAGTTTTTGTCTGAAGGGTGAGGGACTGGATGGCAGCTTTCCAGCTGTCATAGATTATACACCGTACTTGAAGTTCACCGAAAGGTACTTTTATCTTTACATTGCTTTTTTTATTTCATTGGCAAAAGTTTATTTCATACTGGGCCTCTTACTTTTCATTTCATATTCAAAATAATCTCCATTGCTAAATACAAACCTGTACACTCATCTGCCTTGCTCTTTCAGACTGGTGGAATTATTACGTGACTCATCAGAGTGAGTCATGCTAACTTTGTTTACTTGGATTAGAACTACGGTTCAGTGGTAAACAAATATTTTATATCCTTTGAAGATCACCAGACCAAGTTGTCCTCTCTCTCGGGCCTTTTCTGTGTGGCCATAAATTTAAAAATAGTTATTTTGTAAATAAAAATTAAATATGCCCTGGTAAATGGTGAGATATGACAGAAAAACAGTATACAGTACAAGCAATTAGCACATAATAGAAAATCATGGCCAGCTGCGTATATAATCTGACCTTCCAGATACATTTTGGTCTTCTTATCAGCCATATGATTAATAATAAAAAGAATGATCACTATCAAACAGATCAGATAGCAATTTGGAATCTCCAAAAAAGCATGGAAATTAATGGGATGTGTTCTATTGTTAGGTTTGCCAAAATGAAGAAAGTAGTTGAAAGTCAGGAGTAGTCTTGAAGATGTACAACCGAATGTGAAACATCCTCGTTATTCTCTTGAGGTTCTTACTAGCTTACAAGTTAAGGACAAATTGCATAGTTCAGTTAAAGCAGAATTTGTATCACAGCAGGATCATGGGGTCGCAGGAATCACTACTTAAAAAACTAGGAAATGCTATTAACATAGTGCAAAGCATAGTTGTAAGGGAGGATTTCAAATGGGTATTGGGATAAATGAAAATTCTTGTCTTTGAGACCAATCATACAATCATAGAATGGTTGGAGTTGTATGGAACCTTAAAGATCACCTAGCTCCAACCCCCTGCCATAGGCAGGGACACTGTCCACTAGACCAGATTGCTGAAAGCCCCATCCAACCTGGTCTTGAACACCTCCAGGGATGGGGCATCCACAGCTTTTCCAGTGTCTCACCACCCCCACAGTAAAGAATTTCTTCGTAATATCTAATCTAAATTTCCCCTCTTTCAGTTTAAAGCTGTTACCCCTTGTCCTATCACTGCACTCCCTGATAAAAAGTCGCTCCCCATCTTTCCTGTAGGCCCCCGTTAGGTCTGAATTCTTTGGCATACATTGATTCTGGATGATATGGAGATATTTTAAAAATAAATCTCTATACTGTGTAGGGAGATACTTACGTTCTGCGAAATAACAGGCACGTGGTCTTCACTATAACCGTAATGATACATTCTTACTTAAATTTATCATGATTTAATATAATAAGAATCACTTTTTTATTTTTCTGCATTTCTGGAAACAAACATAATTTATTTTCAGATACTACTCTTTGCCCTGAATTTGTGAAGGAAAGATTAAGTCACCACTTCTTTAAATAGTATATTGTAATAAATTGTCACTTTGTATTCCAGGAGAGTATCCCATATGCAGTTGTCTGACTTACGTAGGACAACTTGACTAAGATCACTAGCAAATCTTTGCCCATTCTTTAGGTGGCTATACAAATAGAAGCTTGAAAACTAACTTGTATTTGGTGAGCTATCCCAACATTTTGATTCTTTTTGGTTTACAGAGCTTTAGATATCTTTAAGAACTGTGGTGCTTTAATTTCAAGGGGAATTTGCATTTTAATAAACACAGCTTTTCACTTGGTTAATAAATATGATCCTCCAGTTCTGACAGCATCAGCAGTGATGAAGAAGAGCTAAGAACGCTGGGCAGTAGTAACAGTGAAGGCAGCACTCCAGAGAACATTGGTCCTCCTTTCATCACGGATGAAAACAGTTGGTACAACAAATGCAAAAGGGTAGAACAGAAGTACCGGCTTGCATTGGAACAGAAGGTAAATGATTAGTTTGGGGGAGGGGGGGGCGGGTGGATGGAGCCAAAGCCGATCACCAGCCAACTAGTGACATATCCATTTAAGGAAAGGCAGAAAAACATATTAAATGTTATTTAACTTCATGTAAATGGTCTTAAATGTTACGATCCTTGGAGCATTTAAGTATCTTTGCGCATTGATTTGTGGGAAAATAGGTTTGGGGAGAGGGGGAAGAGAATAATAATTCAGAGATCAGATTTCACAATCTAATGTAGAAGCTTTGGCTCCTTTTTCCAATCTCAGAGTTACAGGCAGTGTATCTCTGAAGCTGTTAGCTTGTGAGCTTGAAGTGAACGCGACTGTCCATGGTTTTCCTCTTTCTTAGAAGCCATATAATTTTATTGATGTAGGTAGACTGACAGTTGAAGGTTTTTATATTGATAGTGATCTTATATTTGACATGTAGTCTTACAGTAAACAAAAACGATCAGCAAAGTAATCCCTCTAGGAATGAAAAGCAGTACTGCCTTCTTGGTGATACTGAGGTAGGTTTTTAGAAAATACATAGTTTTAAGACCTCTTTCAAGCTAGAATGGGAAAGGGAAAAAAAAAAAGAGTGTGGGTAATTGATTTTAATAATTTAGGTGGCATATTGAATGTTATTATAGAAACCAAAGGTAGGTTCTCCCTCTTCAACCCAAAATACTGTAAGTTAAAGGTGAAGTGAAGTATATGTCCAAACTTTTTAGTATTTTTAAAAGCAAAGCGTTTGTCAGTTTTTCATAACGGCATATTACGACTATGGAGACAACAATGTGTATGAGCTAGTGGCAGAGAGAAGGGGAAGACTGTTCACAGACACTGAAGAAATAGTGCATAGCAAAAGAAAGGAGGGGTCTGCAAAAATAAAAGAGAAGAAAAATGAAAGACAAATGGTTAATATTTTTAAAGAGCCTTATTAGTAATTTTACTGTTCTTTTTTCCTAATGTCAGAATTTGATTTTGATGAACCTCTGAACACAGTAAACCATATGAAGGGCTGGAACTACATAAGGGTGCTTGGAGGTGTAATTACTTCCCTTAGATTAGGGCATTGGAATCACAAGATTATGTCTGTGTCTTTCTAGTTTTTACTGTACTGAGAAGAAAAAATATTTTTTTAAACTTTAAAAAAAAAAAAAAAGGAAAGAAAAAAGAGGGTTGGGTGGGATCTAGAATGGATCTTCTGCCATCCACAACAAAATAGGCCTTTCATTGATTCACGAGTCTATGATCCAGAAACATTTCTGTTCCATGGGAAGTTATTCGCTGATCTGAGTATTTCCAATTTTTGAGCATTACTGTTTTAGTGAGTCACATTATTCCTTCTCGCATTCTTTTAATGAACTGCCAACTTCTATAGTCAGCTAATGTAGGGGTGAATTCAAGACAGTTTTATGATAACTTTTGGAAAAATTTGGTGCATTTAATACAATTTTCAAAATTATAGCTACTCTGACAGCCCTTGACACTTTCCTAGTTGTCCTCCTTTAAAATGCCAATTGACAATTGCAGCAGCAGAATAACTTTTTTTCCCCACAGACTGAAAATTTTCCATTGTCAAATTTCCATTTGGCATGTGCCTTCCAAAATTTTATTTAATTCACTTCAACTACGCTACATCTGTTCTGTACTCTGCACATCTGTACATCTACATGACTTGAATGAATGACCATTAAGAGGTTAGATCGACTATGGACTAGAGCTTCTTTCCTGACTGTGTCTTTCCTTCCCTTTTTGGAACCTTTTTCATGGCAGTAAGTTGCAGCAACAATCAAGTTGCACACAGTGCAGTAGGTACCAGTTAATAAGAGACAGTGTTTTCTTTCAAACAAAGGGGCTTTCTGACATTCTGTGTGCTGGAAAACTGGATGTTTGTGACAAGAAGACCAAGTGGAAAATAATGTTTTTTTAGTAACTGATAGAGTGAGTCTGACAGATCCTTCTTTTCCTCTGTTGTCATTCACTTTGCGCAAACAATGATAAATTCCTTTTGTGCCTCCTAAGTAAGTATGTGCAGTCATTAATAGCACAGCTGAAAGAAGTTTACCAGGGTCACAATATGACAAGTGATTGGATTTCAACTAAGATAAAGGTATCTGCATCTTCTGAGTTGTTTGAATGGTAGGATAGGGTCAGGTATTATTTTAGTAAGGTAAATCATAGCGTTGCTTTATTGGATCAACAATGCTATGCTGGTTTAGACCAAGAATCCTTGGTTATCCTCCTATCCTATCTTGGATACTTGCCTGAAGCAGATGTGGAAGGAAGAATAAAACCAAAGCAAATGTATATGCGCTGTTTTTCTTCTAATACTTTCTTGGCCAACGCATATCAGCTCAAGGACTTCCTTGAGGCTGATAAGGTTTGTCTGTTTAATAAACCTGTGATTGATCTCTCTTCCAAATACTTGTCAAATATCCCGTTGACCCCATGTAAATTTTTAGCATCCAAATCATTTTTTTGGCAAAGCATTCTGCATATCTACCATCTGTTGTGTGAAAAGCCACCTCCTTTTCTGTCTTTTGAATCTGGCTCCTACCAGCTTCATTTCATGGTGCCTAGCTCCTGTGTTTTAAAAAAACGATGAACAGTCACTTACTTCCTGCCTTCTCCAGGCCTCTCTGGAAATACGATGAATTTGTCTTTTCCAAGTTGTCTCTTGTCCAGATTAATGAGTCATAGTTTACACATTTTTTTTTTACTTATGTGGAAGTTATCTCTTCCCTATTTTGGAATGGTGTAAACTGTTCACTTTTGTGTAGTAACCTCCTAAATTCTTTGTGTACTGTTTATACTGGAGTTTTATATGCTTTCACTCGTGAGATGATGCATCTCCATGTGATTAATGTAGAGGTATTTACTGTTTGTAGTATTCTGTTTCTGATACTGATGTTTCACATTGAAAATCTTTTTGTAAAATGTTTGACGTTTCTGGGAGGCAGAAAATTTGTGTATGTCCTAATGCATCATTTAGTACTTTCAAAGCACTACTTAGAGCTCCAAGGAGTACCTTAACATTCAAGATAACAGTAATATTTGACGGGGCAGAACTAGGCATACTGAAAAGCTCTCAAAATTCCTTGGAACTTGTACTGAGACTAAAATAAATTCCTATCAAATATAAATATATTCATGGGACAGAACTGTATGTAATCATAGAATCACAGAATAGTTGTGTGTGGATGGCACCTCTGGAGATTGTCTGGTTCCACTCCCCCTGCTCAAAAAAAGGTAGACTAGATAGCAGGTTGCTCAGGGCCTTGTTCAATTGGGCTGTGAATATCTCAAGGATGCAGACTCCTCAGCCTGTCTGGACAACCTGGTCTAGTGTCCATTTAAAAATTTAAAAAAAAAAATAATTAAAAAACCCAAAACCTGGTGGGTTGACCTTGGCTGGACGCCAGGTGTCCACCAATCCACCCTATCACTCCCCTCCTCAGCAGGACACTGTGGGGAGAAAAGAAGAAGGCTGCTATAAGGTCTCTCCAGAGCCTTCTCTTCGCCAGGTTGAACAACCCCAACTCTCTCAGCCTGTCTTCACAGGAGGTGCTCCAGCCCTCTGATCATCTTCGTGGCCCTCCTCTGAACCCACTCCAACAGGTCCATGTCTTTCCTGTGCTGAGGGCTTCAGAGCTGGACACAGTACTCCAGGTGGCGTCTCACCAGAGTGGAGTAGAGGGGTGGAATCACCTCCCTCCACCCGTTGACTTGAAACCTGTTTTCTTACTCAACAGGACTATGCCTGTTCTGTGTCTATGAAAGCTACCTTTTTAATTTATTTATTTTTGAATGGGCACCTATGAAAGAGTTACACATTATTCCACAGGCTTTAAGGAAGTTTTATGCAGTATAGACTTATTGTATACAGCTTTAACTAAGAATTGATAAGAAGTTACTAGCATCTGACATGCGGGGCTCTGCTTGAATAAGAAAAAGAAATAGCTCCTTGTATTGTAACCAGATGTGTAATTTGTGAACATACTTCACGACCAGCCTGCTGTCACAGCTGCTGTTAAATACTCACATTGTGGATTTTTGTAAATGACTAAGTAGTTGAAGTGTGATTAGGACTGTCCCATGTGTTTTATAGTATCAGCTGGAAAACAATGACATAAATACATGTGCATGTTCCAGCTGTACACATCCAATGTTACGAAAATAAGTGACCTTCAACAGTTGTTCTACCTTATGCTTTACTGTAGATGAATATTTATTTCCATAACTTTCTTCTTTGTCATTTTAATGTGTGATGTGGTATTGCAGTTTTCAAAGAAACTTTAAAATAATGTTGGATATTTTTTAGTAATAATTCTGGATCCCTTTCATTTACTATACAGATCTATATAGACTCATTCTACTCTTGTCCTTCTTAGGCAATATCTAACATCCTGCATCAGTCAAGTTGTAGAGTTCAGATATTTTTCTTATACTAGTGAGTGTTCTATGTTGTTTTCGAAAAATGAATTAGTGTTTCATGCTGGTGGCATTCCTGTCTCATTGTTTTATCCATTATTCTATTCCCCCACAGGAATATAAACAAGTACATCATTTTCTTGGTAGTTATTAGGAAACATCACACTAATCTTAAGTCAATTTACCGGTCTGTTTAAAAAGAAAATAAAAAAATCCCTACAACAACCAAAGTAGAACTGTATACATCTTAAACCAGAAAAATGTGAACATACATAATGAAATTTTTTTTGGTAGTTTGTTCTTTAAGGCTTTCTAACGCTTATATTTCCAGGGTTACCTTGAAGAATTGGTACGACTCAGAGAAAACCAGCTATCTGAATCTGTCTCACAGAATAAACTGCTGTTACAAAAAATTGAAGATATGCATCTAGCCCATAAAATGGAGAAGGAACAGCTGGAATATATCATTGTGGAACTGCAAGACCAGTTGTAAGTTAGTACAATGGAAAATGTTTTCAGAGCAGTATCAATTTATTTAACTTATTTAACTATACAATATGAAGAACTTCTGGTCCTGTGGAAATGGGTCAAACTTCTTAAAGAAAGATGTATTGTTAGCTTTTTTTTTTCCCCCCTGACAAGTCTTATATTCAGAAATGGCTCCCCCGAAAACTGGAGTAGTGTACAACAGAATAATTCTGAGATTAATTTTTTTTTTAGATCTGAAATGGCTTACAGTAAACTTGCTTAAATTTTTAACACATTTTTATAAAATGTTCTTTATATTTTATGACTTCCAGCTTTAAGGCTACCCTTTAAAAAAAAAAAGTGTATTGGAAGCAGCTTCCTTTTCAACACTGTTTTTAAAATGTTAGGCAAGAGAGTATAAATAAATATTTCTTTTCTTTGCATAGATTCTGTTTTATCTGTGTGGGGCTCAGACACAGTAGAATTTCATCTGTTAATCGTAAAAATATTCAAACCAATGAAATAGTTTGCTACTCGCCCTTTCTTCAATGCAAGGCAAAACGCTAAAACACAGAAAAGACTTAATTTTTTAATGTAATATGTGACTCCTAATATGATAAATATTCAAGTATCTTATGATCCTTAGGTAGTTTATCCTCCCAGCCCTGTCTGTTGGGTAGAGAGGTACTGTCCTTTTGCAGTTTAAAGACCCAGATAGATAGAAGACTCGCTGTGTGCTGATAAACTGCCACAGGACTGCTATAGTATGCATGTGAAGTAATTGCGTGTTCCTTTCTGTTCATAACAAATACAAGATAAATTATTTTACCCTGTATCTGGAGTAATCTGTATGTGCCTGAACCCCGAGATAAAATGGAAGTCATCTATGGCCTTTGAAACAATCCAGGACGAAATTAATATAAAGATGGCTTTGGGGTACTTCGGTTCCCTCTCCCTAATGTCTCACAGAGACACCATCCAGAAGGGTCTTTTCTATGCACTAAAAAGTGCTTCTAGCTTGTGAACAAAGCTTGGTTGGGGAAGGGAGGGGAACTGGGTTGTCTTTTGGTGGCTGTTTTTTATTTTCCTTCCTCTCTCTGTTTTGTGGTAGATCATTTTATTGACAGTGCTTGAAATGGATTTTATGAAAGTCCTGAGGAATACAGCATTTGCATTTTATTTATGCCAATTTCAGAGCTGAGGAAGAAAAAAGATGTTTTTCTGAGTCTTTTTTTTTCTTTCTTTTTCTTTTTCTGATTGCCTGTAAGCTTCTGAGAGATAACCGTTCTTTAGTTCTTTACTGAATTTACCAGTATAGCTAATGATTCATGTTATACTTCTTTGGCCTCCCTGATTATTTAGCAGGGGGGTGGTGGGAGAGGTGTGAGCTCATTGAAACCCACTCTGATACTTGCAAGTTTTAAATGTTCGGACCTGCTGTTAATTTTCAGTTGAGATATATGCAATCAGACTGTTCTAAATATCTCGGTCTTCGGGGTTTGATTTTGTTTGCTGGCGTTCTTATGTAAGGCTCAAGTTGTGGAGCAGTTTCTGTTGTATCTTGACAGTGTGTTTCTTGTATAGCTGTTTATGAGACACTGCGTTTAGGAGCCTGGACTACACTAGATATCTGGGGAGAGAGGTATAATTTTGCATTGTTATTGCTGTGGGTGTACTGTGCCTCTCAGATGAACTCTTCTTAAAGTGTATTAGGAACTTAGAGTTCCTTTTTAGGGAGAGGGAAGGGAAGAAATATTCCTATCAGGTCTCTGATGGTGAACACCGATCATAATTAACATCTTGTAATCATTCCTCCATACTTTTTTTTCCCTTTTTTTTTCTTTCTCCCCCCCCCCCCCCGCCTTTTTATTCTGACCAAGGCTGATGTGGCAGGACAATATGTTGTATTACTAAAGTGTCTGTAATGAGGCATGAGTTTTAGCCAATTGCTTTTTATAGTCCAGCTGTTTTAGAATGGTGTTCCTGTAATTACAGATCTTAGTGTTTTGCTCCCCTACCATTAGTAGTATTTGACGTAGTGAATGTATACTGTAATCTTTTTTTAATTCTTTACCAGCAGCTAAGAGCAAGTTTGGGATTGTAATTCTGCCTGAGGCATATTACATTATTGTTTATAAAACACTTTGAGATCTGATTTAGGATCATTTGCTGTGTAATGGAAACTATTATAAATAAATATTCTATATTTTCTTTTTAATGATGCTTTTCTATTCCACTGGTGGTTGTTGTTAAGGTAGCAAGTTCTACTGCTTCAAATTTCTGTTGAGTAAGTATTTGTTCTTGTTTCCAGAATGGTCTTTCACAGGCTGCAAGTCAAAATGTTTTATGTATATTCTCAATTCTCAGATTTGGGCAGAATCTGAGCCTATGTTTAGGCCTGTCCACACACATATACACACACAGATTCTTCCCTCCTACCCCTTCCCTCTTCCCCGCCTCCCCCCCCCCCCCCCCCCCCCAAAAAAAAAAAAAAATAGTGGGAGTGGGGAATAGAGATGTGTTATTGCTGCTGACCTGCAAACCGGGCAACACTAGGGATCAACAAGACCTTCAGGTTATAAATTTGATTACCTACAGAAAAACTTTTCCATATTCATATTTTATAAGGCAGTTTGCTATAAAGCATGAAATAAATATGGAGATAGGAGATTGGAGAAGCTTGGAAGTAATATTTGTTTTACAGCTGCTATGCAAAACTTAGTGATCTACAATTTTCAGTATTCTTAACTTTGTCTCACACACTTGAGTCTCCAAACTACAATGAACAAAACAGTTTCCTATTTAGTTAAAAGCCATTTCAAGGATCTCATGAATACCAATATCTGGAAAATAATGAAGCTGAAAATTCATCAAATTAGTTACTCACAAAAGAGTAACATTTTTTTTGTGTCTCAGCTTAATTGGATTTTGTAGTAATATGCCCATCCATCTTGGGGTTGGACATCTTGCTCTGCTGGCAGGTGTCTGATGGCAAATCAAGTTAGAAAAGGGAAACTGCAATACACCACCTGATCATCAGTCAGATGCATTTAAACTAATGCACGGCTGATCAAGAAAAAGGTTCAGACTAGATATTAGGAAACACTTATGTACCAAGAGGGTGGTCAAACACTGGAACAGGCTTTCTAGAGGGGTGGCTGATGCCCCAAGCCTGTCAGTGTTCAAGAGACATTTGGACAATGCCCTTAATACTACGCTTTAACTTTTAATTAGCCCTGAAGTGATCGGGCAGTTGGACTAGATGATCATTTCAAGTTCCTTCCAACTGGAACTATTCTGTTCTCTTCTAAGAACAGCTTGCTCTTTTACCGCACTTTCAGCATCTCTAGATGAAGGGTTGCCTAGTGATATGTGTCAATTGTAATAATGATGAGACATATTCTGGCTTTCATTTGCTTTCTTCAGAAGTGTTTGCTGTCACTGGGATGTATTTTTGCCTGGAACGTGTTGTAGTTGAATATTAGAGAATAGTGCTTTTGGCTCCACTCTTCTATAGTGTATTTTTACAGTGAGGGTGGGACAGTTCTTAAAGTGCTTAAAATTAACAGCTCTTAAGTGCTTAAAAATAACAGCTCACAAGAGGACAGCCAAGAGAAGCCTGTAATCCATGACGTGTGTAACTGAAGAAAACAGTTTGAATTCCACAACATTCAATATGTGATGGGAGAGGGATCCCAAATCATCAAGGAACTGTATCCTGGAGTATTCAAAACTGAGAGGCAGCCATTTCTTCCTGCTCTAAGATCCTGCAAAGAAGTGTTGAATGTCTTTTGGAGCAGAGACACATTTGATTGCGCGTCCCATCAGTAAAAAAATTATGAGCACACCACCCTAATATAGGTATATTTATTTATTATTTACAAATTATATACATGTACTACTTTACTAATATGTACATTATAAAACATACACAAAAATATAAATTAAAAAGGATGAGATAAAAATGAAATAAACACTATCTTTTTTTTTCATTTATTAACAGTACAAAAAGTGTTTTTTCCCATACCCCAAAGGATTGTCTTACACACCCCACTTTGGAGACCACCACCTTGAAGGACTAGTTAGCTCAGTCAAAGAAGTGGCTGGGCAAAATCTGGAACTGTTTGTCCACAGCATCTGTGCATTAAAACTCTCAGCTTAAACAGGCTTTTTTTCCACCTTAGGGTGATTTGTAGTCTTTCTTTTGGCTTACACTGTACCTGTGCTTAAGGCAAACTGCTGACCTTTGTCACTTTAAAGTTCAGATTCTGCATTTGAAATTGATATTTATGTATGTTAAGTATTGATGTATGATTACAAGAGAGATTCCATCAATTTCCCGAATAGTGACTCAGCTCCTGCATAGTGACTCACTGATATTATAAAAGTTAATCACTTTAACAAAAATATATTTTTAAGTAAAGTTATAAGGAAAAAGGAAAGCATTGTCTACAGAGATAACCTCAAAATGTTTTAAATTTTTTTTTTTGTTCTGCTGTGATTTTTGTTGAAATTACAATAGTGATTTGCATAATGTTTACCAATACGGGTTTCCGTATACCAATAAGGTATTTCTCAGGTGTTCAGACTGATGTGCCTGGTGTAAGATGGTACAGCCCCATTGTCCCAGCTGGTGCAATATTTTAATTTTTATTTTTGTTTATTTATCACATGTATTGAAAATATATTTCTTAGATTCAGTAGCTATGCTTTATTTTATACTGCTCTGTTTTTTATCCCCCTCTGCTGTTTCTTCCTATATCCTTGTCCCAAAACACCCGTTCTGGTGTTTTGTGGAGGGAAGAGAAGTCAAGAAAACTCTTCTGTGTTTGAAATTCTGTCTTTGCTTATGGCACAAATAAGGCTCAAATTAAATTGTAAGGACGCTCACGTCTTACATTGTATTAAGCTTGTCTGTATAATTAAGAATTTTTTTGTATGTTTTAAGAAATCTTAAAGATAGATTTATTTAATTTGTCTGGCTGTTACTTCAGAATTGGTTGGTCTTTTCAAGGCCCAAACACTGTTTGTACTCCATTCTTAATATTTTAATCCAGCAATACCGCAGTTCCTACCTGGATAATACAAATGTCTTTGTAAAGACAGGAAATGACAGTTTAGTTGCAACCCTGAGAGACTGTTTGCATCAGTGACACTCTTTAATTACAGTAAATGTTCTGTGTCTGTTTCCACTCCTGAGTTGTACACAGCCTGTCACTTATGCGTCACTATTTTCCAGGCACTGACTGTTGGAGTAGGCTGTCCACACACTTGTTTTTCCCTATGCTAGCGCTGCATTGAGCTCAGGTTAATGCATCCTGCCTTTCAGAGGAGTCCATCAGCTCATTCTCAGCAGCCCCTGAACATAGCCACAATAGTTCTGTGAGAGCAGCATGCCAGAGTAAATTCAATTTTTAAGTCCAGGCAAAATGAGCTTCTCTGTTTCAAATAAACCGTGTCGTATCACTTTTATTATGAAGTACTTAAAGGAAGATTTACTATATTCTCTGTAGCAGAGATGATTCCTTTCCAAAGATTGATCATGACACATTTGGTTAGAAAACTTGCTTATGAAAACAGTATCTGTGCTTTTCCTTGCTTTGTCAAGATTCTGTTTGTAAATGCTCTGGAGCCTTCAGAGTGTTGCCACAAATATTCTGCCTGAGAGCAGGCAGGCAAGGGTCACAGAAGGTGGCACAAAGTTGTGGAGGATGCAGGCTGTAACTGTGCTGTCAGAGACAAAGCAGAGAAAAGCTTGTCCAAAGAAACAGAAGCAGAAGGGTCTGAGCAAAGGCTTTGAAATTTAGCCCGTGTTTTGTGTCTCCTTGTGAGTAAAACTTAAAATGTGGTTTGCCTGGCTGTGTAATCCTCCCTCAAAAACTAAATCTGCAGCAATGGGCTGGATCACTTCTTTGGCACTCTTACCTTCATTTTCAGATAGTCCTCTTGTAAGACCTTTTTTATTTTTTTTTTTCCTTTAAGAAGCTGAATTCCTCAACTGCATAAGTACAGTAAATCCAATTTGTTGTAGCTGCTTTATTTTCTCACTGAAAAGAACCGGGAGATTAAAATTTAATGTTTGATCTCGGCAAATTTCTTTCCTAGAATGTCAAAACTGAGAACGATAATCCTTTCCTTTTAAAGCTTTCATGGATCCTTGCTATCAAACCATAATTCACATTAGCCGTGCTTTTATTTGTAATGCTTCCTGTATGTCCTCTGTCTCCCTCAAGTTTGCAGCAGGAGTTTTAAATCCTTAGTATTGGAGTCTGGTCTGCTTTCAGCTCCTTTGCTCAACTTGTCTGTACTTTTTTTCTTTTTTCTTTTTTTTTTTTTTTTAAACAGTGTAGAAGAAACATTACACATCGACAGATGTTAAAACTGTTTTGTTTATGCAGTGGTTTGGATTTTTGTTTTGTGGAATTCTTTCATTTTAAGTTTGCTGCAATATTGTACACCTGTTCTGTTTTACAAAGGTGTGGATAGACAGCAAGAGGGAAAGTTCTGTTTTTAGTGAGGTGGAAGCCTCTGAAGACACGGGAGTTTCCTTTTTGCTTGAAAGTATGTCTAGAAAAAGTTCAGCTGGGCGTAGCACATGGACAGCCGGACTCCCGCAATTCAGAGCAGAATGTACAGAATGAGGCACAGCAAAGAAATATGCAGAATTAAACAAAATTGCAGACAAGCCTCCAACATGATGGAGGACCCGCTATTCTTAGAATCCAGAGGGATTGCATGGGTTTATTATGCAGCAGGAAGCCAAAAGTTTCTGTATTGATAGCAGCCTGAAGAACAGGACTTATTCTGCAAGATGCATTAGATAGGGAGGGATTTATTTTAAACCCTCATATTCTAATAACTTGTTCTGAACTTTTAAAAAAAGGGGTTTAAAAGGACATATATATTAAAATAAACCTCAAAATTTAACAGCTTTTGAATTATTGATGGTCTTCAAGGACAAGATGTGTTAGTATGTTTACAGCAAAATGCTGGCTGACTCCAAAGTGAAAAATACTCAGTTTTGTAAGGAATCTCCTCTTTACTTTCTCTTTTATTTTTCTTTTTTCATTTTATTGGGGGGGGGGGGGGTTGGTGTTTTTTTTTTCCTTAGTGGGTTAGAGAATCACGGGGACTTTCCTTTTGACCATTTTGCATATTTAGTGACATTAGCATGGCAATGTGTCCCCTTCTCTGAGTCTCTAATGTGTAATACTAAAATCTGTTTTTATAGTGGCATCCTTTCTCTTTTCTCCCATAGCTACACTTCTATGGATAAAGGCATTGCATACAAGTAGCACGCAAGAAGGCTTTAAGTTACTTGGACATTAGCAGTCCACGCATTCCAAATTCCAGAATCTTTATCCAGCATAGAATTAGAAGGTTGGGAGCAGGGGGATATGGGGTCTTTCAAAATAATAATGAGAAGTATTGTATGTTTGAAGGCCTCAACGCAACACAGTTGCAAATGATGTGCGTTCCCAGTAGAAAAGCATATCGTACTGATCATGGAGTTTCTTCATCTGTTAATATTACCTGAACTTACCTGAACTGACAGAAAAAGTATACTTGCTTTGACATAGTAATGCTAAAGGACCTATGCAACAAACATCAATATTTTCCTCTTTCAATTCCACAAAGAGAATTATCTCATGTCTAGAACAGGTGAACCTGAGGCTTTGATTTTTCATAAAACAATTTGAATAACTTCATACTGACTGCGATGGAGGGGATAGAGAACATCAGCTAAAAAACAGGGTAAGTCAATCACGGTGCATAATCATTAACTCCTGGAGTACAATAATAGAGGCTGAATTTGATCTTTTTGTTCTTTACCCATTTAGATAAACAAACTTCCATTACCATTTACTTCTGAGAGTCCCAGTTTTTCTTGCTTCATTTCTTAACCCTCACATTCATTTACTGTAGATTTGCTTCTATGTTCTGGAAGATACTCATGGCAAAAGCTGGTATTTGATAGTGCTTATACGTAAATGAGAAGAGTTGAACAAAAGTTACTTTTACATTCTTCTAATATATTTAATGCAAGTTACATGAAGTTCAATACCAAACCAAATGGAATTTAAATGACAAATAGTGGAAATAGAACCAATTTTTGTGAGGGTGGAAGAATAGTGCCAGGTTAGAATGGTGAGGAGAGGCTAGTTCTGTATTTGCAGAGATATTGCGTTATCGTTGATCTATTGTAGTGATCTCTAAGATTCTTTAGACAAAAGAAATTGATATTTAAATTATCCTAAATTTCAGTTTCATTTGGCTATATTTATTGATTTAAGTAAATCAGATAGAGAATTAAGTTTCATCTAGTAAAAAGGAACAGAAAAATCCACTTTATATTTTCAAAACAAAAGTAAAAGTTTCTCTGAAATGCAAATAGTTTGACCAAAAGAAAGATGAGTTGCAAGTCAGTGTGCATACGCAGAGTCACATAAATGGTTTTATTTAAAAAAAAAAAAAAAAAGATGGCATTTGTAAATTTATGATACAGCTTATTTTTTCATTCTTTGAAATTCATTTTTAAGGTTAGAACTTTGTGTCTTGGGTTTTTGCAATATTTTGTTAAAATAAAACACAATTTAAATAATTTCTGGAAAGGCTTAAAATAGAAAAAGTGAAATGTCTGAAATTATAACCAAGAAAATACAGTGTAGTGTGTTACCTGATTTCTTGAGCAAGAAGCTTTTATTAGCTGCCTTTCTATTTGGATAGCAAGTGGTTGAGATTTGAATTGATGCTTTTTCTGTTTGTCATTGAGATATTCTTATGCAACCACTTAACGTGATAAAATTTTCAGTATTTTCTTATTACAAATTACACTTGGCAAAGATTTTTATTTGCTGCCTGTTTTTCCTCCCCAGTTCTCCATTTCTGCTCTTCTTTTTTCTGTGTGTGGAGGGTTTTTTGGGTCGTGTTATCCCCCGTCCCCCCCTTTTCCCCCACCTCTCCCCTTGGATCAGATTTTCATCCTGCATTTTTTTTTTGTTCTGCAATTGCCTTAGGCTTTGAAGCTCTGTCTTACTGTTTGCATAGTTTGGTACTTGTATTAATTCTGATTCAACTACCAGGAAGAACTTACATTACTCATGGCTTGCTGCTTTTTTTTTTTTTTTTTTTACTTTCTTGCCTTTTTTTTTTTAATGAACATGGTCTGCTATCCTTCAAAGTAAGTCAACATTCGTATATTTGCTATTTTGTAGTTAGAAACATGGCATTCTGAAGGAGGCTTATAGACAAGTATTTGCCAAAACTAGCATATATAGAAGATCCCTCTTACAGTTACCTTACAGTTATAACGTCGGATATCTCTGCTGAAACTCTTGCTGGTTTAATATGTGAGTGGAGGTTTAAAAAAGTGGTTGTTCTGTCAACCCAAAGTTTACCCAACCACTTTGCAGTTCATACTGCTGTTTTTACTGAATCCAAGGGAAGCATAGTAAAATGGCAAAAAATTATGGAGAAGACCACTGGTTTCGGTGAAGTTTTCCTGATCTGTTCTGAAGGAAGATCTTGATTTATCTTCCCCCCCATCTCTCCCCCATAGAAATGTTCTTTTAAAAGGAGTTCAGCTGTAGACAGATAATTTGTATTTACATGACTGACATCGAAAAAAAATGCCTTGAATGACAAGCTGTGTTTGAGAACGTACTTACTAAAGGCAAATTTGATAATGTGTCAAAAAAAGCTGTTTGCTAAGAGTTCTCCATTTTGCAGCAGAAAGGATCTGATACTTGAAGAACAGAATTAAAAGCTGCTCTTTACTTTTAGAATAGTTTGGTTGCTAGTCAAGTTCAGTATGTTTCATATTTTCAGTCAAGACCCACTAGCTGGGGAAACTGGTTGTGTTCTGCCTGCTGTCTTCCTCCAAAGGAATCAGGGCCTGGTTGTTTGTCCAAGGACATGAGGAGTGTCCATCATGTGCTGCAGTAACATTTTAATGAGCACACGCAAAGTTAACATATTGTGGTGTGTTTTGATGCAGTCTGGATGTCTGTATTGTGAAATAAAATCTCCACTGTAATTAGGCTAGAACTCAAGAGTCAAGCTGCCGGTATTTCTGCCGATATAAGCTTTCCAAGTTACTCCAAAGGTCAAGGAGATCAAAGGCTGTATAAAATCGATGACAGTAATTTTATTACTGGAGGATACATTTCAAGATCTTCAGGAGATAATAAAGGACGACTGAAAAGATTGCTTGCTGAAGAAGCTTCAAGGGGATCTGTTCTGTGGCACTAGTACCATTGCTGTTACACATGAAGATCTGTTGCCCACAAAGAGTAAGAAAACGTGGTGTGGTAGGACATGCCTGCTTTTTTTCGCTACAGCCACTGCCATTAGAAAGTCTGCTGGGATCTAACTGCTCTGGCATCTAATTTGGGGAATACTGTGTCTGTGCACAGTGCACAACCCTGAGAGAGGTGATATATTGCAGCATCAAAACCTACTGGTAAGTAACTCATTTTCGTACCTGCTGATCTAATTTCTCAAAGTCCAATAACATACCAGTCCAGACAGCTCACTCTTGCTACAGTACTGACAATTTGAGAGTTCCCTTTTATTTTAGAGTTGCTCTTACAGATTTTAGTTATATTCATGTATGCTGTCAATTTCAGTTTGCATTCCATATTTCTTGTCCTAAATAAAGGTTTCTAAAGCTTGTTCTTTCTTATTCAAATGTTTTTATTTTTTTTTTAAGCTTTTATTTTCACTTTTACTTTTCACTACTCAGGTAGTTCTTGAACTGGAGCACTCATCTGATATAATTCCCTTTCTTAGGGAATTAGTCTGTTTGGTTTATTTCCTGTCTTCATCTGCTGGTAGGAGGGCAAATTGCCAACTGGACTGGCATTTTCTGGATTTGGAGAAATTAAACTTGCAGGTAAGAAATTACTGGTTTTTCATAGGTATAATTGGAAACAAAACTAACTCTTTGTCTATTAAACAAACAAATCTGTGTAAATGGGTCTTTCAGAATAGGCTTCCAATGGCGTGAATATGGATTTGATCCAGGGGAAAGTGGAAATCCAGTCTAGCTGAAGTGAGACCAGGAATTTTATGTGGTTACAAAGATAAGGCTTTTCTATGTTACTTTGGACTAAACTTTCTATATAATTTCCATTTTGCGTGCAGCAGCCTCACATATGTGCTGTCTTTTGTGCCCCTCTGCCCTATGAATGAGCGAATCGAGGCAGGTCACAGTTTCAAGATGCAGAATTCTTAGATGTGTTAATTCAAAGGACTAATTTCTTATCCTTTTGAGAGGTAGCTGCGCTGCCAAAAGTGATGCTAGTCCAAACAGGTTTGTCAGGTTAAGTTATGAATTAATTAATTTATTTATTTTTAAAGAAAGCTTCTTTAAAAAAATAAAAAATTGACCACTTCGATGATCCATTTTCTGAGGGGCTCTCACGTGATTGTACCAGAACAACTGAAAGGGCAGCGTGCTCTGGAGCAGGGATGGGAATGAGCAGCAATTTGTCAATTGCATTTTATTATTATATGTGATCCATACATTATGATAGTCTGCTTGTGCGTAGTAAATAATCTCAAAATAATAAATCAGGAAATAAACATCTCAAATAAAACAATAAAAGCTGAGGAAATCAGCAAGTAAATATTCTTGAGAGTACCTGACAAAGACAGGGCCAGTAAACACTAGTGGAGAAGGATGTTCATGGGAAGACTTCACTGATCTCACTTTTCCCTACTTTCTAAATACACAATTAAAGGACTGAAAGTCAAAAGCATGCAGAGGCGTTTCTGGGAATAGCTGTATAAACCTGATGTTAATACTCTGTTGCTGTTATTCTTGAATAAAAGTAAGTAAATTTACAGGCCTGGCGGGAGCATATGCGTATCTGCACTTCAGGCAGACACTTATTCCTGTCTTGGGAGTATGTTAGTATTGATTAGTTAATGAATCATCAGTATTTTTTTGTAGTGGGCAGGAATTCATTAGCAGGATGTTTTTACTGAATACTTTTCTTCGTGTTCTAAGAGGAGCTTAATTTAAATAGCAGTTTCTGACGTAGAGAACAAAAAAATATAAATGTAAGCCAAGTATTTGTTAGCTTTAATGAGAATGAGGTGCTCTAGTATTAAGATTACGTTCTCTTCTCCTTTGCTGCTTGTTGTCCCTAGCAAGTTACTAGTTGCAGTAGTATTTTGAATCTGTACGTAGTTTTTCTTTCATTAGATGTTAAAAAAAATGCACCACAATTTAAATGTCATAACTTAAACAGGGTATCCTGGGCCAACATAATGAGACTTCTCTTACATATGTGTGTATGGAAAAATCTATGCCGTGAAGTAATGCAAAATATATTCGATAATTTTAAAAGCGTTTTTTTTTTTTTTAAATATATCCTGTCTCCAGCATTACAAACGCCTATCTCCTGTAATAAATCCCAACAAGCGTTTTGCTGGGTTTGCCTCATTTATCAGTATGGAAATAGCAATTCAACAATTACTTCCAAAGGAATTAGAAATAGTCTCTCTCTGCCTGCCATCTCTTCAGTATTTCTGGCTTTTTGTAATGTTTTTCAGAACTTTAAATGATTGTACGTAGAGAACATACCAGTTTGTGGATGGGCAGAAGAAGTTCACAGGCTTTCAGACAACGAAGAATTTTTTCGTGCCTAGATTAAGTGATGTACCATAAATCAGTGTAACCCCTCTGCTCACATAATAAATTCTTACATATTCTCCCTACTCTACACAAAACTTCCTGCACCCCGCAGTCTCACTGTGTTAGTCCAGGATACCCTCTTCAGCCAGATCTCACACGCTGCCTTTCTTTCATTCAAAAAATAATCATACAATCTCTTAATAAGATCCACTGTATTCTCTGTGTACCAACTATCTTCCTGAGATTGTTACCTTTGGAAGCCATTGGTTTTATCTTCTTTTTGGCTTTCAAGTTTTATATTTCCAGTGTGAAGAAAAGTAGTTAACAGCTTGTTGTATATACTGGTTTGCTTGTTTTCACTCAAACTTGATCATATTCCCTTCTTTCTTAACTTCTCTCTATAGTAAACCCTTTTGTCTCTCTCTTCCCTTTTTGAAATGTCCTTGCTTTTACTCCTGTATTAAGTGACTTAACATGTTGTCTACAAACCTTATCTTGCATCATCCTTAAATCCTCACCGCTACAAAACCAATAGAACAATATTTTATTGAATTTTAATTAAAAATAGAACTGCATACTTGTGATCTTCAGTGTTATGATGTATTATGCTTAGAAGTCGTGTGGTCATATCCTTCATAAAGTCTAGGCTTTGAGTCTTGGTCTGCAGGCATTCAGGTCATTCTGGTTTTTAACTGGTTTTTCTCACCAGCACTTTGTTCTCGGGCACGGAAGCAATAGAATAGAATCTGTTTGTACGTAGGCTATTCCAGTTCAGTATGTTTTACTACAGACCAGCATTTTATACAGAAGCTTATATATGACATTACATTATTTTTATGTGAACTTTTGGTAACACTTTTGAAATATTTCCTAGTCAAGGCCCAAAGACTTCAGTAGTTCCTTTTTTCTATGTGTGTGTAAATAACAGAAAATACTAATTTTACATTTTATTCTTGAATATTTTGTGAAACTTGTAAATGTCACAAACACCCCTATTTGCCATTTGTACCTATCTACCAATTCTTCATTTCTTATTTTTGCTCTATGAAGACTTTATTCTAATTTTTCCTATGAAAGCTTTTATATGCCAAACTTATTTTGCTATACCAGCAGATAAATAAGTTTTAATAGCAATATTCTTCTTTTGGTTAAACAGCCTGACAGTAAAGGTATAGAGGAAAGCTCATAATCTTCATTGCACTCATTGTGATCATTAAGAAAAGTCCTACTTCAGACCGTGCAGTATCGCAGCCTGGATTTGGCCAGCACTGGTGACAGTGTTTGCATTCTGAGGAACAAAAGTGCTACTGTAGAAATTCAGTTTGCCTTGGATAAAATAAATTGTTGTCTTTTGAGAGCTCTTAACTTCTAGAAAGAGCTCCTCTTGTCTATCAAGAGTAGGACAGCATTCAATAATCTTGTGCAGTATTTTTTCACATTGAGCGTTTTGAAATTTGTATGCTTTTGTCATTAAAACTTGATCCTGTTTCCTTCCCTTTTAACTCTTTTCTATAGTAAAGGCTTTTGTCTCCATTTCTTTTCCTCTCACTGTTTTTAAATATTTGTATGAGGATCACTTTTGCCCCATGGTGATTAAGAGTTTCGGGATGATGGATGGTGTGTAGACATGGCTCTTAGGCACATGGTTTAGCGGTGGACTTGGCAGTGTTAGGTTCACAGTTGGACTCAATGATTTTAAGGGTCTTCTCCATCCTAAATGATTCCATGATTCTTAGTTTAAAAGTTTAATACTTTGACTCTTAAGATAAGTCTGGTAAATATGCATAATTTGATACTGCCTTTTTTTATACCTTGAAAGAATTGCTGTTTGCAAGCAGTGCTTTTAATAAGTCTTTGCTGCAGTGGAATCTCATGATACTTCAGAAATGGCGGCAAGAGAGCAAACAGCCAAATAATCTACAAAGTCAAAAAACAGGTGGTAGCTACCAGTACCTGCTATAAATATTTTGTCTAATTTCCTGTTCTCTATACTACTATTTTATATATACTGAATACTGTGTTTGGACCGATTTCATACATTCAAAATTATTTTTATATATTTTTAAAGATTCAAAATAAAAGCGGAAGAGTTTTAAGAGGGGAATAGTTACTTTTGTATCCTACTTGATGCCTGTTTTTTTCTTCCTGAGCATGCTGAAGTGGTTAAAGTACTGATCTACTGGAACTGTCTTTAAATGTTGTTATGCTAAAATCCTTGCAGCAGTTTGGTTAGGCTTTGTTTCAGAATTACTTTATCCATACAAAGGGTGAAATTTCAGGTTACTATAGTGTAAAGATTTGTGGGAAAAACCTCAGTATCGAAACCTACGTAAAATGCCAAAATTCCACTATTAGCAACTTGCCTGTAGCTGTGTGGTTTTGTCGTCTTTGCTCAGCGTGTTTATTTAGCACTGCTGCTGAGTCGTGTGGCGATAACGTACAGGAGTTGTCCACATGGGCATTTACACGTACGGGTCAGATGGGTATGAATTTGCACTTAGTTACCGTGTGCATAGTTGCTAATACTACTTAGTAGAAAGTAGTTGCTAGATACTTCTTAGTAGTTGTTAATACTTCTTAGTAGAAGTTACAAAACTTGTCCTTCTGAATAAGGCAGTGATGTAGTGTAGCTGGCAAACCTCACAAGAATTTGCCAGGTCAGTGTTTCAGTTTCCTCAAATCAACAAGCCTTTCACAGACCTGTTTAATGCCCCGCGTACCCCCTGGGATTAGGGGAATTGCATGGAGGAGTGAAAGCCATACAAGATATTTGAAATTCTTGAGAGCTTTGGGTTATCAAAGTGGTTATTCTTACAGACCCCTTATTGAGGAGGGTGAGGGGGGCGAAAAGTTGATTTTTTTTTTGATTTTTTTTTTTTACTTGCATGAACACTGGGGAAATTTGTCATCTTGAGAAAAGTTTCTTGAACAAAAAGTTTTGTTCACTGTGGTGCTTCATCACCTTCTCTTGCAGAATTGCTGTACATCTGTCTCCTCTCTGAAACTCGGCTACTAAAAATTCCTTACTGAACTCACTATTGTCTTACCTTGTTTTATGGGAAATTTGGGCCCTTTGGGTGGTGTTATGTGCCCGTACTGAGGTACTTGACTAAACAGTTCAGTTACCACCAGAATAAAAACCGCACTGTAAAAATAGACCCGTTGACAATGTTATTTGTGAATTCACATAAATGTATGTGTACCATGAATAGGTATTGAATTTGCTGTGCAGTTTGGCATTTCAGCTAACAACATGGCATTTGGCTTTGAACTCCTGAGTACATTCAGCGTGGAGATACGTGACATTAGCTATTCGCTTCAAGCCAGAGGTAGTCAGACTTGTTGTAAAGCAGCATTTTACTATTGCCTAGTATTTAGTGGATTGGAGGATTTAGGGGTTAGCAAGCAATATTGCTTCTGTTTCTAGAGTTACTCTACAGCAGTATGAGGGTCGGTTGGAGGTTGCCTTGTACCATTGGAAAAAGGCTGATCTTGTCTTGGAGCCTGAAGAACCACGTACTTTCCTTATTTCTGTAGGACTTTTGGCAGATGATTTCCAATATCGGCATATTAGCTTCCTCGTTTCCAGAATTTTAGAAAACCGGTCTGTTTCATGGGAATATGAGGCAAAACTACTTTGAACATGTTAACACGTTTTCTGTAATTTAAAAACATAAATTAGTAGAAACTGTAAGGGGGTAGAAAACAGAATAACTATGTGTTGTATTTTTATTCCATGTTAATGGAATTAACATGTCTGGTTTTTAATTCATTCTGCAGAAGTATTGAGGAAAGGGCGGTGTGTTCAAACTGGGAAAAAAAAAATTGGTGAGGGAAGGACATCACATTCCCATAGTCGGCCTGTAAATTACCATCATGTTGGCAGAAAAAATCATTAGCGTGCAGCTGCTTTTTTATTGCTTTTGCAGAAAGATTCTAACTTCAACTTTTTTCTGTTCCTAAATACACCTCAACAGGTTTCTAAGTTGCTTCCCCTGGGGAAAAATGAACAGTTTACGATGAACAGTTTTATGAAAATTCCAACCTCTTGACCACTCGAAGTATCAACTTGGTCAGGACTATTTGTCCTGTTTTTCTTTCTGTACCTTAAGGAATTGCATTTAATAGACTGAGATTTACTGCGTTTTGTATTCACAGGACTGTGCTAAAGAATAATGACTTGAGATCAAGACAAGAATTAACTACTCACCTCACCAATCAGTGGCCTTCCCCAGGAGCTCTGGATGTCAATGCTGTTGCCTTGGACACTCTGCTCTATAGAAAGCACAATCAACAATGGGATGAGTAAGTTGAATATTTATTTTTCTTCACCTTTAGAGGAACAGTAAAACTAAAAATTATACATTTCCCTTAACATACTCTCAAATGTGTCCTATTGGAATTGCCTATTACAATGTACAAGGATCAGCTGGCAGAAAAAAGATCAATTTCTTTCGTTTACCATAAAAGTTTCCTTCCTTTGGATTAATTTGTGAGGGGGGGGGAGGAAATCATTGCTTTAGGAAAAAACTGTTTTAGGAAACAAAGAAACAAAAAAAGAGAGCGTTTAAGAGAAGAAAGATTAACTGCCTAGATTTGGGAGTTTTTTTAGAAACTTTTTAAGGATAATTGAAGCATCGAGTTAAATCTTTAAATGGGTTGCTTGCTTTGCAGGAAAAGTTTTCAAAGTCTGGACCAGCTTTCAGCAGAAGTTAGTCTTTCCCAGTCCTCTCTGGACCCAGGTCACTCGCAGGATGGGAAGCAGGATGGAATGAACTTGTTAAACGAAGGTACAGAGCCAGTCTAGTGACTTCATTTTATTTTATTCTTCCTAGCTCTGATCTTCAGTCCGTGTGAGATGAAATTTCAGTGTGAACAAAATACGCGTTGAAGAGTATATTTTTTCATTGTTACGCAAATTGTTTCAGTTTCCCTAAGGACTATACTTCAAATAAGTTTGGATTTATGAAGATGCCCACCCCACCCCCCAATAATTATAAGACTTCGTGCTGTATTTAAAGCTAAGCTTAAAATTTGTTGCTTATCTTCCTTCTCCATCATAGAACCAGAGACAGCTCAGCTACAAGGAGGATCTTCTGTCATCTTTCTGATATAATTAACTGAAATCTTTTGAGTTCCTTAAGTTTCCTTTTTTGTTTCTTAAAAGAAGGATTAAAGGGACTGGATTTGCAACGACCACTGTCATTCTTACATCTTGCGTTCAACGTTTATGTGTGGAGATGCAGCCTGACAGTGTTTCTATTACTAGAGAGAGAGAGCAAGATGATATGAACTGTGCTAATATAGACATGTAATAGACACCCCCCCCTTTCAAAATCTGTACGCCTAGCAAAGTTTAGCTGCTCCATCTTGTGGGCAAGTGTGAAAAGCGGAAAAATGCTGGAAGACTTCTGAAATAGAAGTATTTGGGGTACAGAACATAAATTGCTATTAAAAAAATCCTTTTTGTATCTCATGAAATGTTAACTTTAAATAGACTTGACAATACAGAGCCTTAGTAGTTTATAACTGTAAAATTTCTTGTTTTTAAAATATTAAGGAGGTAAAATTCAGAACTTCTAAAACTGTAACCAGTCTTAAAATCTAAATTATGTCAAGTTAGCTTAGAGCAAGTGAAATAGAATGAGCATGGATATTATCAAGAGTTCTTGTGCTTTCAACTGTTTTTTTGCAATATTAATCGTTTGAATTTATGCTTTGTTTTATCTTTTGTAAATTAAAGTGTGGGAAAACCGCTGACAATAATAGTTTAGGTTTTGATTTCAACACTCTGTCTTTAAAGGTGACACAACATTTCACTTCTAAATTAGTGAGGTTCATCAGTACCTAAGCTATAACATAATTTTGTAAGACACGGCATGTGATTCTGCTGTTAAAATACCTCTGGTCTAACTCTCAGCATGGCAGTTTTAATTAAAAGATTGGAAGTAGTAAACTTTCACGTTACTATT
Organism: Rissa tridactyla; assembly: GCF_028500815.1. NCBI lineage: Eukaryota > Metazoa > Chordata > Aves > Charadriiformes > Laridae > Rissa > Rissa tridactyla. Next base: position 144,206,224 of record NC_071467.1, on the reverse strand, counting down.
AAGCCCGCTCATCTGATGTGGTCGGATTTTTAGTTCACACTTGTTGAAATCGAGGGCTGTGCCTAAATGGTGTTACACTGCTCTTCGTGTCCTCAAATTGAATGTAGGCTTTAAAGGGTATTTTTTATGGGAATCACGACTTTTCTGAAAGTGAGGACTTTCTAGAAGAGCTAATCTAGTTCGTTCTTTAGGGAAGGCCATTCAGTCACTTAAAAAAAGCTCAACAGAGGTAAGACCTAAAATCTACTGGAAACTGCTAATAAGAACCATAAGTGACGCAAGAGAACTACGTGTCACTTTTTTTTTTTTTCCATAATTATTGTCGTGCATGGTGCAGTTTGGGGTTGGGGTTTTTTTTATTACATCCTTTTCATGAGAATAAAACTTTTCTGTCAGGAACAGGAGACACAATTTTAAGAAATGCTACTTTATAGATGTGATTTAAAAAAAATCTGGTAGACTGGCTTATCGATAAAATCTTGTGCCTGTGTGACCTTTTTAAGTTCATTTTAATCTCTAGTTTAAGGCATCTTTTCTATTCTGCAGGTGAGCCAGGAGGATGAAATAGGGACATGCTGGTAGAGCAGGTTCTTTATAATGTAATTTATTAGCGGAGTTCGCACAAAGTGATTTGAACAGGTATTCTGAGAAGGGAAGACATAAAATAAGTAGAGAAATTGTCCAATGCAGTCTGGTACCTGTACGTATGTTTCCTATTAACTGTGAAGTGTCTTTGGATGCCAGGGCAGATACGCAGGGCTTATTTCCAGTGGTCGGAGCCTAATGCATTTCAAATTAGCAAGGTTTAAAAAACAAAACATGCTTATTTTTAAAGAAATATATCCTGATTCCAGTTAATTCTACTCCTTTCCGAGAGATGTAAAATTAGATCTCGGGTACTAATGTTGCATTAGGAACGTCACTTCCCTTTATATATAATGCACTCTCAGAATCACAGAATGGTCGGGGCTGGAAGGGACCTCTGGAGATCGTCCCGTCCAACCCACCTGCCAGAGCACGGTCACCTAGAGCAGGTTGCACAGGAACGCGTCCAGGCATAAAACCAGTGCTTGAATTAATAACTTCAGTCCACCGTGCAGTCGGTGGAACCTCCGGGTCTCCCTCTGCAGGAGACTGACTCCAGCCCAGCCTCTAATGCAGGGTAGGGATCTCCTTACCACCTGGACAGGGAAGGTATGGCATAAATTATGTCTTCCTAATTGCATTTATGAAGTATGCAGGTGCTAACACAGTAATACGTAATTCATAATAGCATAGATGCAACGGTTTTTTCTATTCCCTCTTTTTTATTTTTGTGGTCAGGTCATCTTGTGCTGTAAGAATTATTAGCTTAATTATTGTCTTTCTTAACAGGGAAGGAAGACACTCCATCGTTGCTTGGTCTTTGTGGCTCACTTACATCTGTAGCAAGCTACAAATCTCTCACAAGTCTGAAATCAAGTGAATATCTTGCAAGTCCCACAACAGAGATGACGAGTCCAGGCTTAACACCATCTTGAGATACACGCAAGAAGAGCTTTGTGTTGTATGCATTTGGTTTATGTTCCATAAAATGACTTGCAATGAAGACTGCTAGTTCTGAGTTTAAAAATAAGCTGGTTTATTTTTTTCTTTTCATGGTTACCTGTTTAATTCACAAATTCTGTCAGTTTTCATTCAAACTTTTTTTCTCCCCGAGAGGACTCTTCAAATTTTCTATTTCAGTCTTGAATTATTTAAAGCTCTTGGTCAGGTACAGGACATATAATCTGATGCCTGTGACTGATTTTTAAAATGAAACAGTTGGAAATCAGTCCCCTACTTAACTGCCCATGACCTTTGTTTCTCCTTGCAATGGCCTGGCCCTACTCTAGCCACAGTGCTTCTCTGCAGTGCTTTCAATATCTGTCAACTCTTGCAGAACAGGCAGGGAATCCTTAGCGCCAGTCTTTGTAGGCAAATATTTTACCTAAAAATCCAGCTTTTCATCTGTGTAGGTTGCGTAGGACCTCAAATAGCGTATTTAACCTATCAACAGCTCTTCTCAAGTTGACTCAATGTTAGATTTTTGCATTCCTGTTAGCATCATGGCACTTAGGAGATGTCTGAATCGCACTGAAGAGTCACACTGAAACACTCTTACTAATCCTTGAAGTTGCATGTGAATAACAAATGTAAGTCGATCATCTCAATCGAGCATATTTAGCAATTTGTAAATGTTGAGGAAACTCACTGAATGCTTTTGAGTCACCTGAGTTACAGATATACGAGATCATAAAAACAACAACAAACATTATACGAGAAATTTCTTGGTTTGTTGGCCTTGCTGAAAAGATGGGGACTAAGGATGGTGGGGTTAGTGCCTTGGGAAGCTTGGACTGTGGGTTTAGTGGCAAGATCCCAAGGAAAAAGGGGAAACAAAGACAATGTAATGACAGTATTCTCATGTTAAAGATTTTTCTCATTCCTGTAGTAGTGCAATAGGTATTTTTCTTGATTAGGTAATATGGCAGAACTTATTTAAGTCAGTTTTCTCAAATTACTTGCCATTGATTTAAATTACTGATACAAAAAATAAAAGGAGACTTTTTTAAAATGGAAATAACTTTCCAAAATACCCTACAGTTTCAAAGTTTGCAAATTAATTTTTGAATTGCAAACTATATTCTTAATTCTTTGTAAGATACGATGGATCCTTTATCTATGAATTTTGCTAATCAAGGCAATGCTTATCAGTATGATTAGTAACTTTTTAAACAAAACTTAAATGCATGTAAGTACGTTGTATTTATAAGTGCTAGGGAAAATGCTTTTTTGTGCCAAAGAAGTTTCATAAATTGTTTACATGAGTAGCTGCAATACAAGACAGATTTTTAATTCTTGCTTACTCTTAGATGTTTACAGTATGTCACTACGCTCTGTACGGTTTTAGTTGATTTGCCTCTTGCAATGGTACCTTGGCACTACTACTATGATCTGGCCATCTTTGGGTGGGCTTGAAAGAAAGAGAGGATTCATTCTTACCTTTACTGACAACTACAGGAAACGTTCAGCCTTTGTAAGTATGAGGCTCCGCATCTCTGGAACGCAACGCACTGTTGGATTTAGCTGGAGGAGGTTCAAGGTGCATCTCCTCAACTCTCCAGTCCACGGTGCTGGAGGTGACTGCATCCATGGCAGGGTAAACAACTCCTGATGCCATTTTAATGCAGATTTTTTAAAGCAGCTTACCAAAATCCACCAGACCTTGTCTTTCAAGCCCTCGTGTACCCACCCAGTTAATTTCTCTGTAATAAACTCTGACCATTAAATCCTTTCATACACTGTCAGCATGTCCATTACTGCATGTAACTGGGGTTTTTTGTTATCACATTAAGCACCTGTTCTCTCCTGGCAGTTGAGGAACATTATTAAATGCTAATTTGTAAAATAGAGATGCATTTTTACTACAAATACAATGAGGGAATATGGATTCCACAACTTAATATTCTACATCAAGGTACAGTGATTTAATAGGTCTTGTTTGCTGTTGGACACTTCTCCCACTACATCAGTTTTGGAGGGGGTATAATCATGATCTTCAGTCATGTTCGCTGATGGCTCTTTTCTTGGAGCTACTGGTGTGAAATTCATGTGTCATTTAACTGAAGTCTTTTATGTGGTCTGACACCACTGTGAGTTTTGGGGTGTCATTTTGTGCATGGGAAATCAGTTGTGTGTGTCTTTCTCAGTTTTAAACATTAGTCATTTTTCAAAAATAAATTGAAAAAATGCCAAAACTGTATGTTTTGTTGCCTTGACGTTCCATAAATGTTGCATGTAAATTAAACGTTTTGTATCATCACTAATTTCTAGTTTTTGTCTCTGTTTTAATCATACAGGATAAAACAAGACTATTCGTCAAATTACAGTATTACTGAGCTTATAGCAAATTCTTTTCATGCAAAACAGGGAGACTTTGGTTTTATTGCTGCATTTCATTCAATGAGGTCCAAAAATCTGCTGTTACTACTTTCTTTCTCTTAGGCCTTATTTTGAAGTCGTAGTGTAAAATTACTTTGAAAGTCACAATGGGGGAACAGTGTCAAGTATCTCCTGTGGCAGTACTTCTGTCCTGCACCTTATGCTGTAACTTTGTACCGAACATCTTTCCAACTAGAGCTTTTTTCAGCACGTGATGAATCTTCACCGAGGCTGGACACAGGCTGGGATGCCTTCTTCATAGTAGAATAGGACCAAAGTCCATTTCTTGGGTAAAGCACAACCAAACGTTGGTGTCTTAATGACCTGACTACTGAGTTGCTTTTCTATCAGCACACCCCTTGTTAAAATATGCAAAACATAAAATGCAACCACTTGGAACCACCTGTGCTTATGCCACCAGACCTGGCCTTCAGAACCAGGTGCTCCCACACAAACCGTGTATGGGGATGCTCCCCAGCAGGGAGCCTGGCCCTGCCTCGGAGCTTTGTGGCAGCGACAGCTTGTGCTGCCCAAAAATGTGCGAGGTGGCGTTTCTCCAGAACACCTGCACAGGCACTTGTCCTCAGCGCCTGGCTGTGCTTTAATTTCTTAGAGTGTTACCTTAAACGAAGAAGCCACGGCAGCATCTATCAATGTATTCACCAGGCTCTCTGGGTTTCTAATGAGCACAATGTATTTTTTCCAGTTTGACCTTAAAGCATTTTTCATTTTAAATAAACCTGAGAAGATGCCAAAGCCTATTTTATAATATGCATTTACACAAAACATAGAGCTGAAAATAACAAACGTGCACAGAACTAAATATGTATTAAGCAAGAATAAATAAGCATTTATTGAATTCATTGTGTATCAACCTCCTTACAGAGGAATAATCATCTATAATTGGAAGCCCAAAACATTTCTAGACATCATTTTAAAAACCCAAGAAAAAATCTTTTGTCAGACTGAAAATTAATACAGTGGAAGTTATTCTTCATTGCTGTGTCCAGCCTGAATTTTTTCACCTGTTAATCATCACTGAAGAACAGTCAGAGCACCTTTTTTATTATTTTTCTTTCTCTTTTTTTTTTTCTTTTTTCTCTCTAGCTGCAAGAGAAGTTACAAATCTTTGAAGATAGTTTAAAGGTCATGTGTATTTTCTTTGTCTCAAGAAAAAAGTAAATTTATCCTTTGTGAAACAGTTAAAAATGAAGTTGTATTTAGTTACCAAATGGTAATGGCAGAAATTTACTGTTAATTCTAGAAAATGCCTTGACGGATTCAAATTTGGCACAATACGTTTCACCATAGATTTTGACTTCACACAATCGGATGAAGGAGAATTAAGGACGTTGGTTCATTTTTTCATTTAAATGAGAAAAGAAAGACTTTCCATATTCATATGTGCTGATCATTATGGCGCAAGCAGGAGCAACTTTAAACAGCCGTGGAATAATACCTGCCCAGAAGAGAAAGGAAAGCATTCACTGTCATTTCACTGTCATTTGTTTTCAGACTGAAGTGCTGCAGTACTGTTTAGTGGTCGTGATATATTGATACCATAGTGGATCAGGGTAGAACTGGGATTCTACCGCTCCGTAAAATGCTGAAATGACTGGCTGTAGGTATTACCACTGTAATAACCTTACGTGCTCACCTCTGCCGTGCTGCGTGACCTGCCTGGCTAAAGCCCATTGTGCCTCTGTCCCTTCTGCCTCTCCACGGAGGTGGAGCACCTTGACCTGCAGGGTTCCTTTGCTCCAGCACAGAAGAGGTGGCCCTGGACGCAGACCGTGTGCCCTGTCAGCGGGGGCACTGTGGGATTTGTGGCACTTGTCTCACGTGGGACGAGCATGTGACCTCTCGGTGGGACAAGAGGTTCAGGAAGCCCCGAATCCTGAAATGGCTAAAGTTAGGGAGAAAAGGGCTCAAGTACCATGCTGAGCTGGGCCCTCTGCCATAGGTATGTGCCCCAGCCCTTCAAGCCAACTGTTAAGTAAAAAGAGGGATTCCCCTGCCACCGGCTCCTGAGACCTACAGCACCTTTACTGAAATAGATGGATCCTGGTCATGCGTATAAACAACAGGATTTCAGTGTTAAATGTCTCCCGTTACAATCGTCTGTGATCTTGTCAGCAAAGTGTAGGAAGTGATTCAGCTTACTTAGAGGTAGGAAAATCAGGTTGAATCCACTTGTCTGCACACAGCCATCTACTCCCATTTGAAATGCAAAGACGTTTGCATGGCGCTAGTGCAGATGACACGTAACCTACGGAAAACTTGTGTCCCTTCGGAAGGAAGCGGGCAGAATACCCTCAAGTCATCTCACCTACACGTGGGTGACTGAACTGAGGGGGTGGCTGATCAAGAGAATGTCTCTACACTCCGTTACTCACATGTCAAGACCTAAAGGTAGGTATCCGAAAAATCTATGAACTACATTCCACCCAAAATATCTAGTAATATTGATATTTTGTAATGTCGTGCATTCTGCTGGCAGCAGTGCTCTGAAACACGCTAATCCTGTTACCCATCTATGTCATCGCTGTACAGCAAGTAAAGCCGTTTATTCTCTTTCAGCAAACATAAACAAGTCTTGCAAGTCTTCAACTATGTGGCCATTCACACGAGGAACCCCAATGAAGCAATGCAGTGCTGTCAACACTGGTAAGTGTCTTGGGCTTGGAACGTCTCTTGCAGTTGTTTAAGTATGAACTGCTATAGGCTTTTATCTCAGTACCATTTTAATCTCAATATCTTGTCATTTCCTCCTTAGGCTGCCAGGCACACAGGACAACACCTGTGCATCACTGAGGACTTCTGTGCATGGCAACAGCAGAGTATTGCCTCAGCCATTCCACAGACCAGGACAACAGCAGCCTCGGCCATCAGGTAGAACTTGCTGAAGATAGAAACGTATGGGAATGTCTTCCCTGACAGCCTGGGAGAAGGGTGTGCGGGGAGCTGAACGAGCGGTACTGGGAAATAAGGAACCTTAGGGAGCTGAGCATCCTGAAGTGGGCACACAGAAAGCCAAGAGCATTTTGTGACTATGAGCATTTTACATACATTCAATGTTCAATTTTCAATCTCTGGTTGCTATACATAGAAAGGAGGTTATTCGAAAGCAAAACACTTCAAAAACAGTTTAGTTATGAAGTGATACGGTTTTAGTCTGGTGATACTTGTACTAGTAAATTATTGACAGAACTACCTGAATGTACATATTCAACAAGGCAAAGTTTCACACCCAGGTAATGATTTGCTTTTGTTTGATGAATGATAGTAGTTCTTCACAAAAAGATACGAACCAGTAACTAGAATTCCTGAGGATGTGTAATCAGCTTGAACATTCACGCTGTGAATATCCCTTTGCACTGTGACAGGAGGCTGGAAACTCTTATTCTCTCAGTCCCTGTCAAACGTTGTGGTAATCCCAGACTGCCTTTGTGCATACTCAGGTGCACAGAGTGGGAAATGCCGAGCACCACCTGCGTTTCCTCTTAATTCTCGCTCAGTCACAATACAGGAACGGGAGAGAAGGTAGATAGCGAGGGCACTTGTGGAGGGCAGGTCTCAAAGACCTCCGTTAACTGATAATCACAGCACAGCATACCTGCACACTCCCAAACTGGAACACAGTAACCTCCATATTCATATTTACTTGGATATGAATCGTGGACTGAGCAGTATGGAGCAAAACTTATAAGCATTCACCATGAAATGCATTTCTTTGAATGGTGGAAGAATGTTTAGGAATAGGTAGGTTGGAGGAACTTGGAACCTCGTATCAAGCCGTCATCCAGGAAAAAATACTCTATTTCATTTGATATGGGCTGAAATGACTGCAGACCTCTTGCTAAACACTCTGATGTTTATTAAGACAAATTTGATAATGGTGATGAACGACAGTGAAGCACAAGTATTTTGGAAGGTATGATACAAAATATGACTTTCTGTAAGGTACAAAAAAACCATCTAGAAGAGCCAGAGGACCATATCAGCTTTTCTCGAATGGCTCCGTAGTCACCATACTACTACTCTTGAAGCCAGGGATGAAAACTTTCAGCCTCCCCCATTCAAATTAGGCCTCAACACCCCCATTCCTCTATGAAATAACAAGGCATAGACAAATCTACTGTAAAAATGCCCTCCATTCAGAACACAAGCATTTCCACTTGAAGTAGACTCTCAGAAAGAAAAAACTGAGAGATCGAAAAGGGATAAATTATATGATGTAGAGTTCTTTGTGTCTCAAGAACTCAGGATATCTGCTGTGATGTTTATTTGACATAATTACTCCCACCTAGCAAACAAATACTAATGTAACTGCCATATCTTAGAGTCCTCTGTAAAAAACTGCATCGAAGTCCAACTTAAAATGAGTGCATCATAGGATAGATGGGATCTATCCTGGGCCTAGTATTCACAGGCCAATTATAGTATTTTATTATGTGAATTCTACTTCAAAATATCTATTCCGTACTCAGATTTCTTGGTTTCTCAATAATGCATCTTCTTTGAAGACTAGGAAGGGGAGACAGAAAAATACCACTGAAGCTTAAACTCTGTTTCTAAGACAGAAAGAACCAAAAACATTGAGCGTAGAAACTAGTATGAGATGAAGAACAAAAATTGGCATGGCTATTCCTAAATATAGGTGCTGCAACAATAGTGACCGTTTGGAAATTTTTAGCACTGGACTAAAAACTGCATCTAAGAAGCTTTCTCAGCCTAGAAACACGTCCATACTGTAGCTTCCAAACCTACAATCCATTAAACTTCCTTTGTACAAATTCTTTCTGAAAAACCCAAGTGTTATAGTTTATGAAATCAACAAATTATTTCAATTTGAAAAGACCTATTTCCTGAACCTTTTCCTACCATTTTTAATTGCCAATACAGCCATATTTGTCAAGCCCAATACCTCTATTTTTTAAGATATCATGTCCATCTTTGACAGCTGTATTTTAGTAATTTGTGAAGAGATTACCAAAATTCTCTCTGTATGTATGCATGTCTGTTGCTTTATATATACAAACTAGTCCGTAACTAAGAGTGTTCACAGAGATGGAAATACTACATAATTTATGCATGTTAACATCTATAATCACTTGTTAGCGATTAAAAAACTTTCTCTCTAGTCAGAGTTTTTTTAGAAAGATATAAAAAGATTTACCAGCAAATAATCCAGTAATCCCATTTTTAGCGACAATTTTCCTCATAGCTGCCCAGGTTGATGTACAGTCCCTCTGTGGAACTCAATACAGTACAAGAAAACAGTGAATTAAGCAATATATACAATGCCACAGAAAAATATTTTTAAAAATCAGAGACAGTCACTTCAGATGTAATTATTAGGTTTAATTAATTTTATGTTAATCTTATCCATACTATTCATACAGGATGTTAAATTCATACAGTATGCAAATTCATACAAGACTCAAGTTAAAACAGCATGACATGGAAGAACCTGTAGTAACGTCTGGAGTAAGAGGTATGAACAGAGAAAATATTCCTTACTAGAGTAACTGATAGAGTTGAAAAAAGTCACCTAGCTTTCAAATGAGCCGGTCCCTCTCTATGTCACTTTACACATGCAGCTGGAAGACCATCAAAATTCAGATTTTTAATCAAGAACTTGCCTTTATGGTAAACTAAAGGTAAATCTAAAGGTAGGTTTTGAGAATTGATATCATAAGAATAAATCATAAGAATGAATATAATAATTAAGCTAGGACACTGCACCTTATGCCTGAGTTTACAAAAATCAAATCCCCCCTAAATTTATAAATTAGTTTAAGAAAGTATGAGGTGTGGATCACAGTCCCTTGTAGAGCTAAATCAGATACTATAAGCAACCTAAATGCAGCAGCATCAAGAAGCAATCTGCATTGCAGACGTACACAACTGTTGTAAATGGAGGAATTTTTTTGTGCTACTTCACTCTGCACGTACTGTTTTCATTGATCCATAACATGAAAGTGGTTAAGAAATTTTTTCCTAGATGAAATTTAAAACAGTTTCATAGGATCCACTCAGCAGGAACATCCCACAGCATCTGGAAGCTGCAAAATATTTTTGCAGCCACAGAGAGACAATATGTAGATGCATAGTCAGTGTCCAACTCTAACAGTAACTGGGTTTGGAAAGAATTAAACTAGTACAAGTTATAGATAACCATAATGAAATTTTAAATATATATTAATCTAGTTAATATCAGCCTAATAAATATAGGGCAGCTTGTGATTCAAAGTGGTATTAGCAATGAATTCTTACGTTCATCAGCACAAGGAAAGAACTGAAACACAGTAACTATTTCTATTTAAAGCTTTTTTGATCTTTGTCTGTTCTGCAATGAAATATAAATAAGTTTTTTCAAGAACTATACCAGAAAAAAATCATTTACCTGAGAGAATGAAAGCTCATGCCAAAAACTGAGCACTAAGTTTTCATAACATCTTTGTGAACTAGGGCCTTCAAATTAGTTTCTAAGCAGAAACTGTTTGGGTACTCAGCCGTTTTACTCGTCTGTAATCTTAAAGCCATGATCTAACATTAATGAAAGCCCCTCACTGGTCCAGGCCCCAAGCAACGGAAGAAAAAGTTTTTAGATACAACTTGAATTTGCATAAAACACAGTGGTGCTCTACTGAACACAGAACAAAAAAGACACTTCATTGCTCTTTCATCCTTTAAAGCTGTTAGGATATTCACTAATATGCTCTCAAAAATAATTTATTTGAAATCACACAAAAAGGAGGTAAAAATACACAACCTGAGCACAGTCCTTTCTCCTCTAACCTAATATTTAACAAAAGAGTATCGTTATGAAGGACCAAGTGGTAGTGAATGTGCAAACATTTTATCATGTTATTTTTATCAACTCAAAAGTCTTTTTCAATAGATCACTGTTCACCTGAATATTTTCTAAGAAATTAAATTTTTCCTATTTAAATATAGCTTGCTTAAATGTATACAAATTTGCAGTTGGTCTGCCTAAATGTAATAGCTATGGATTTTGCAGTTTATATTTTAAACAATCTTATTAACCTAAATGGTACTGAACTCCCACCTTTTCCCTCCTCCATGCCATTAATGAAAAATATTGTATTTATCCCAGGAGATAAAAAACATCCTACGAGATATTACAACTTGGAGAAGAAAAAAGGCCTCAGTGATAGAATTTTTAGATAAACTTTAAAAGACAAGACAAATATTTAAAATTCTTACCAAAAGTCTATATATTCAAACACTAGGTTTTATTTTTCCAAATGTTATACGCTTTTTTCCTCCTTACCAGCAACTTACTTTTTAAGGTCTCACTCTCCCAAAGTTGAGTCTGCCTATGCGTTTTCACTACATCAAATGGCAGAGTTATGACAGCTGCAATCTATCAAGAAAAGAAATCAGTTTTAAAGTTAGAGCACAAACAATTAAAATTTAATTAACATTTTTAAATTAAAGTGCATTCAATTTAAAACTAGATTTGATATTCCATGCACCTGATATTATTAAAAGTCTTGTATTTCAGAACACTGTAATTTATTGAGATATACCTAATCAGCTTGAATGCCAGGCCATGTATATTTGAAGTAGGTGCACCCGAATACATACACCATTTCTGAGAAATTAATATAAAATCATTCCTCTTTTAAATAGTTCAGTAGTGGCAATAAGGAGTAGTACTAGAAACAAAAATATATACTTACAGAGCCAGATGCTGCTCCTGAAGTAAAAGCAATAAGAAATGTTGGTTCATGTGCACCAACTTCCTTACACATCTTCTTCTTGAAACGTTCATAATTATACCAGTATATTGCTAGGGTTATAAAAAAAATAAACTTGCTTTACAACACATTTGTATGTCAAATACAGAAATTCTTTTATCAAGTACAGATGTAAGAATTCTACTGCGGCAACACAAGAAACAAGAGCTGAAAGTAAAGTAAAAGTATTCTCTGTGATGATCCATGGACAGACTGCATTGTTCCCCTCATCCCCATATTCCAAATTTCTTCATATGATACAAGTTAGCCTAACCATTTTGTCATTCCCATGAAGTAACCCCTATGATAATACAACCTAACCCAAGCACTACAAAACTCACACACTGATTTTTTTAAAATTCAATTTAACATAAATCAAAACGTAGGCTTCTAATTATTTGCTATGTTTTCAGGCATATTTCACACATTTCATAGATCTCACTAATTCTACAAAAACGTGTTTCACACAAAAAGAAAGGTTGCTCCAGATTGCCTCATACTCTTCAGGGGGACAGAGTGTCAAATTTAATTCTGAGAGAATCAAGAAATACAATTTTCCTCTCTGAAATTACCAAGGGGGGAATGCCTCTGTGAGGACTGTCAAAGGCAAGTCTGACAAACAACTATTAGGAAAAACATCTGTTTCTGGTTTTGCCTTCTGCACTAAACTGCACTCTTTCTGTATTCTAACTAAAACTCTTTAAACTATGTGCTACAGGGATGAATTATAGAGTGATTCCTTGTGGCAGTTGGTCAAATAAACACTGCAAATGACGGCTGCATATCCTGAAAGATAACTGTGCCTCATTCAGCACTGAGTTCTGCCAGTTGTGCCAGCAGAGAAATATCAAAGTATTTTCTTGCATGAAGGCTGCCAGCACATATGCCTGGCATCCGACATTTTGCAAAAGTAAATGTAGGCAGTATCTCAGAGGCATTCTCAGGGTTTGAGGAAAACCTGCTGTTGAAATGTACATAACCCTAATTTAATATATATTATCTAAATCCAAAACTTTGCTTAAGCACCTGCAGGACTCCTTTCCTTTCCTTTTACGTTTATATTCTCTGCAACTCTGCTTAAAGAATGACTCGAGTATTATTGTTAACCCAGTTCTTATGCTTATAAACGCTCAGTTTAATTTTTATTCAGTCTAGCTAGCCTCCCAAGGTACACGGCTTGAAGCTTATCATTCATACTTGGGCTAGTAACGCAGCAGGATTCTAATCACGCTGTGCTGCTTGAGTCACGCTGTGCTGTTTTCACAGAAGAGCTGCTTTCTCAATACAAATTGTTACAATAATTGTAATTCTCCTTGAAAGAGTGAACTTGAGCTAACTGCAGCAAAGGCGCAGACTGTGCTGTAAGAATACCAGAAACCACAATGCTCTTGGGCATTCAAACAGAAGAGCTAAGATTGAAGGTAATAAGGGAGCATATCTTAATGCATAAAGTATTTATAAGGAAAAAATAATCAGAAAACACATTTGGAAAAGGCATTAGGCAGCATTAGACACCCTTAACTTTATATTATCACAGTTTTGTGGCATTTAATTTTGTGGGATTTTTAAATACATTTTCCTTTACTCAGGCGTCAAATTGCCTGCTCACTTCTGGCTCTTTATCAATAGTCCTTTAGTCCTTACCCTACAAGGCAGTAGCTGCCTGTTAACCCGTGTCTCTACCTTTCCAGCACCTCATGATGTCTACAAAGTACTGGGCACAGACAAGTGCCCGCTGGCTGTGAGGTGGATGTCAGAGCAGTGTGGAGACGGACTTAAAAGCGAGGATGTTTTGGACTGGTAGAGGAACCACAGGCATGGCCGCAAGAATCTGAAAAGGGCTGAGAAGAACACACTCATCACCACAGTGCCCTGCCTTATACACTCTCTCACAGTCCTCTGATCTTCCCACTCTGTTAAAACCAGTGGAGGGGAGGAAGATGACTAGCTTCTGCCACGTTGCAACAGACAAAAAGCAGTAAGAGAACAAGAGTTTCTACTTGAAGTCAAACAACCGAAATTAGATGAAGAACTTCAGAGTTCCCTTACAAAGCTTAGCAGAGCAGGCTAAGAGAAAGATGCCATTTGGCAGAGAAGAAAAATAAGTACATTAAAAAATAAATATTGAACAGGAAGCACTTGGAGAAAAAGGTTCAGATGAATTCCGACAGTTATCTTTAGCCTTAGAGAAGGCATGTTTCCATTGGTTCAGAAGCCTTCCCTATCACAGAAGGCTAAATTAAGTTCCTTCAAGTAACAGGATCCTTAAGCAGGAAATACAGTCCAACCACAATCTTCAAACACCTACCAGTATCAAAGTGAAAGAAAACAGAGTATTATTTATTCTGAAAATGGCTGAAATAACTTAGTTCTGTTAACTCACTTAACTGCTAAGTGCAATTTTTAACTAAATATCCTAATCACCTCCACCTGCCATGCATTGGTTTGGTTCACAGCCAATTTAAAATGTACTCCAGGTGCACACCAGAATGTGCTCAAATCCCATAGGAGTCCAACCCAATGATTGGTTCACTAGACTGTTTGGAACCACAGATTAAATTAGATGTCAGATTATTTTAAGAATGAAGTAGGAGAACAAAGGTAGCAGATCAAATATTTCAAGGGTTCTCTGCCTCCAAAAATGGGTTTGAAGCATTCTTCTAAGCCACCACAAGGTGTTCAAAAGTGTTATTCCTGGTACTATCCAAAGGACAGAAACTGCTTCAAGTACAATTGATGCCTGATGATCCACAAGCGTCCTGACAAAAATGGGCCTCAAAGAGGCAGGGGCTTTCACCGCTGGCATTAACAAGTCCTTCAGCAGTCTCCTCTCTAGCTCACGACATAGCAGAGTTGTGACAAAAAGGGAAAACACATGATCTTCTCTGTCCTAGTTATCTTAAGGAACAGCCCTAGCCATGCTCTGTATCAGACTTTTCTTCTTCTAGACTTTCAGCTTTGGAGCTTCACTAACAAGTGGTAGTCTATGGTGCTCTAGCTTCATGGTTTTTGGAGCAATTATACAAACTAATTCATCTTACTAACAAAAATTCCTGAAGGCACTACTGTGTCACTCTCTATACATATTTTCAAAATTAAGTATCAGAACACTTAGATACAGCATGTTTCTCTATAAGGAAATAGCCATTATACATATCACAGAGAAATTTTCCTACTCAAACTCTTCAAAAACAGTCATTGCATAAGCTAAAGATGAGAAGAAACAGCCTAAGTACAGAGAAAGGGAACACAACAATGAATCCTAGCTGGTATCCACAAACAAAATGCGGGGGAAGGGGGAAATCAGGTCCTCAAAGAATTTATAAATAAAAGCACTCAAAAAAGAACAAGTAAAACTCAGTTATTCTTAAAGCTAACTATTAAAATTACCTAAAAGCAGAGAAAAAGTCTAAAAGAGTTATGCATAAACAGATCTTCTGATATAACACAAATTTGCACGGAAAATAAATCCTACCTGAGAAAGGAACATCTCTCAGAACAGTAGAACTCCAGCCCCTCCACAGGGAAAACCATCCGTCTGTAGCCACTTTACTGGTGATGCACGTGTACAGTTGATTGTAGGACAAACTGCGATACTGCATTCTAGTTCTAATCAGCTCCAGGGGGCTCACTACAGTAACTGAACCAACTACAAATGAGAAAAATATGGGCTTTTTTTAAAATCAACATTTACTATTAATATTTTCGGAACATTAAAGTCAGGTCTCACTTTGCTTTATATACTTGATTCCTTTCAACATTCCCATTTTCCTTGAAATAATTCCCAAAGTAAGTTTCCTTTACAGATAAGAATACCGTATCTATTCACAGTACCTAAACTTTCTGGGCACTCAAGCTACCTGCTGTTTTTCAATACTGGCACATTGTAATCCATGTAACATGTTAGGAATCCTCATTTCCAGATTTATTATATAAATAGGCTGAAAATTTCAAGTACTTATAAAGATTAATTTTCAATAATTGCAGTTTTTAAGTGTAACTTGAAGAACATCAGCTTGGGGTTTTTTTTATTAAGGACAGAAACGATGGTTGCAGATTAAGCTTTTATTGATTTCTATTGATTTCTTTGCTATTCTTATTTTAATCTCTCAAGAATATTTAGCAGGCAATCTGTATCTGATAAAGCAACTCCCTTGCACCTTGTGGAAAGATCAGTGAGTCACCACCACTAATGAGCTCCCATCACACATGTAACAGACTTTAACGATTTTACTATATCCAAGAACTTATCTCCTGTTGCTGGGATAAGGTTTCTTTGACATGTGAATTTAAAATCTGGAGCAGCCTAATAAGAACGATTTGCCACATCACTACAGAATAACAATTCTTTTTCCGCTAGTCTTTCAGTCCCCCTCTTAGTTGTCACAAGTGGAATATGGAACTACACCCTCTGAGTCCTCTAAGAAAGCCCAGAAATATATGACCTGAGCTACTTCTACAAAAACAGATGAGGAAAAGGATAAACAAAAGTAAGAAAATAAAAAACCAAATTCAGTCCCCTTTACATCATACAGCAGTAAAACCAGTACAAGCTCAATTTCATTTTCCTTGTAATTACCTATGTAGCTTCCATTATAAAAAGAATTATGTTTATTATTAGATTCACGACAGAACAGACTTAAATTAAACTGTCCTTGGTAGAAGTCTAGAAATATAAAATTTTGAACAAATTACAAACATAGTGAAAGTGTAACAGCACATTATTCCGGGTCAGAAGGTTATGTTGCCCAAGAAATACTGCGTAATTACAGTATTCCTTCCTATGCTCAGCTCCACGTAATATTATCCCCCATTTAAAGCCACAGCAAATTTACTTTAAAAACAAAACAAAACAAGAAAACAGCATACAGGTATTCAGGTATTTTATTTCAGTTTTCTCTTTAACAGATGACAACTTACATCTGCTTAAGGAACCTGCAAGAACTGGAATGTGTTCATCATCCTTTCCTAGTCTAGATTTCAGAGCTTCACTCAGTTGGTCATAGCAGGTAAAATAGATTACTGTGGTAGGAAGTGCCATTATTCTAAAATATAAGAGAGGGAATCTAAATTAATACGAGGAAAGCAGGAGCATAAAGTCAACCATCCTGTAGGGATATTTTGCTTAAATAAGGAAAAGTTAAATCTCCAGCTATGTGTTACGGATGAAGAAAAAGCACTGCCTCTAGTTCAGAGTTTCAAATTCATGGATTTCCCAGTTTTCTAGTTTTTCATTTCATTAGGAAAAAATATAAGTGCAATGCTGGTGGATTATCTCAGTCAAAATCTATTTTATGTCAGCTTCAGAACTATTTTGATAAAGGAATGGAATTGAAAGATCTGAATATGATGCAACCAAACAAAGCATTATGGAAGTAGCTACTAACCTTAATGTTTTATTCATTTAACAATTGGAGAGTATTTTCTCTATCTTAATCAACACTTAAAATTCTCACTACTTGAAAGACAATGTGGGATGAGTAAATATAAGCTTTTTCCATTCCAGCATAGTACAGACTATAATTAACAGCAGCTAGATCTTATAATCATTCAGCGTAGGGGTAACACACCACACCTTACTATAAAATGGCAATTACATTTCTGCGTTATGTCTGTGCCAATACAGCATGTACCATCATTACCAAAAAACAGTGAAGACTCCCATGCTTGGAAAACCAACATGCCATAATATAGATTTTCTTTTAAAAACTGTATACCTCTCTCCAGTCAAGAAGCTGGTTCTTCTCTGCTGGAGTACAGAACACGAGTTGAAGGAAAAACCTCTCTGTCATGGCTGAAATACAGACCTCTTAGTTCAGTTAGGCCTAAAGATTTACATACTGAAATTGCCACATGCTGCAGGATAAATAACAAGGCCTGAGCTCCACCATGCTTTCCTTTTTTTGTGCCTATATACTGAGCACTGCAAATCAAAAATGTACCAGTGCTGTCCCACTGGGCAATACTTTGTGTCTTACAAGAATACAACTTCAATATACATGTTAGATTTGATCACTTTCTTGGACTGTTTATGGAGGAGGACATAATGATAGAGGTATTAATTACTACCTGTATCAGGTTAATATAAATAAAAAGATAAAACACTTGGGTGGTGTTTAGCCTAAAGAGAAGAGCAGGAAGAGATCTGATGACAGTGTTTAAATACATAAATTGTTCTTGTAGAGACAAAATGAATGATCTGTTTCCCGTGACAATGTTGGATAGGATAAAAACCAAAAAAGTTCTCTGGAATAAAGAAGATTCTAGTTAGATATTTTAAAAAAATTAAGTAAAGGTAATGAGGTGTAACGCTAGAGTGTCTGTGGAAACAGCTGTGTTGCTTATTGCAAGTCATTAGTAACAAGCTAATAGATAGCACTTATCTATCAAACACTAGCACTCTCTAACAATCAAGTTCGATCCTATGATTCGATGATGCTATCAAGGGGACAGGTACAGTAAGGATGCCATCTCTAAAAGGCAGAATGAAAAGTCTTTCTGCTTAACTCCTGAGAATATATCAAAGAACTTGCAAGGAGAAATCTCAAGATGTAGCAAAAATTACACTGTCACTAGATGTTTCTGACTGAACTGATTACATCATTATCTGTAACTTCAGAATTTACCAAATTTTTAAAATCACTTAGAAATAAACACACTAATTTGTCTAAATAATGAAGTAATTTTTCTTTTAATGATAACTTGTAACATGTTACCAAAAAAAAAAATATTCAACTTACAGTGTTGGGGGAAGTCCACTCCACAGTGACTTAATTCCCTCTATTTGAATAATTTTCACAAATGCATCCTAAAAATACAACCAGGCAAAGAGCAATAATTAGCTACAAACTTTTGTACTCAGTAATATATTTTAGCTGTCAGAACATAAAATTAATGTATTAAAACGTATGTTTCTAAAATGGCTTATCATTGCAACATCCCAGTTTTTAAACTGCTAACTCTAGCTATCATATTTAATGACACCAATAGTTCCACTGACCTGAAGAGAAATATTTGTATGACTGAAATTAAGAATTTCCTTCCATCTTTAAAAGACCAAAGTAGCAAGTTTTTATCAGTAACTGACAGCCCTGTGAATAAGTTATTTTCAGAACTAATACAACATAGCAGCGACTTGTGGAAACTTTCTTAAAATAATCCACTAAAATATTTTTTTAATACATAACAAAAGTTCTAGGCATGTAGCAATTAACTCTCAATGAGTAAAAGTAGAAGGTATCATTAATCACCATATAAATTACAGTGTAACCACACAAACACCCTCTGAAATGGTAACAGATTCTACCAAAACTTGAAAACAAACAATAAATTTCCAGTATGCCACTTAAAAATGTTTTTAACATACAGTTTTATATAAATGTAAAATGTTCTTACCAACGTCCCTTTGAAATGCCCAGGTTTTTTATACCATGCTTTGCTGTCCCCATTCTCACAAACACATATATGATCCATAAGGCCATTGGAGTATACAAAACACTTTCCTAATAAAATGGTGTATAAGAATATAGTTAATGCGTAAAATTGTTTTTACTCAGCAGCAGTTTCAAATTGGATATAATGGCAACACAGATTTATTTCTGGTGAGACACTGAGGGGCAAAATAATTTTGGAAAGTCAATGATGACAAATTAGGTAAAAGGAAAAAGGGAACAAATGTACTCCTCAGAGTGCCAAACTAAATGAAACTGCCCTCACAGGCTCCAGGGAACATGTTTATGTTATACTACTATCTGCTCAAGGCTAAAAAGAACACAAGACCTGAATGTCACTATTGTATGTAAATATGTGAACATCTTTCAGACTTTTAAATCTTTTATTAAGTATCCTCAGCATCCACATTACAAGTGGAGGCATTATGTCTTAGGTCAGACTGTATTCATACCAGATCATCCTCTCTACTTGTTTTTCATTTCTTCTACATCATGTACTTTTAACCTGTTTGATAAAATATTATTGCCATTACAAAAACATACTTTGAGCTTTACATTTTCAGATTTCTGAAGGGTTTAGAATTTACTATAAAAAAAAGGATAGAAGGCACAAGTATGTTTCCTGATTTACAGCAAGCGTGACTGCAAATATTCATCTCCACATACGACATAGAGCACCAGTCATCTCCTTTCCTTTTGAATCTCATTTATTAATTACAACTAATAGTAGGAATCATTTGCATATCTTTGAGTGCACAATGTCTTCATCTATTTAGAACCCAAGTGGCAAGTGGCTTAGGTAAGACTTACCACTCTTTTTCAAAAGTCTCTGGGTTATGGAGGAGATGAACTTTGATATAGCATCCTGATCCCATAAGCCCTCTGATGAAATATTCAGTTATTTATAATAGCTTTTTTTAAAAACTCAACTCAGTAATAGTTGTACCTTCTGACACAATGAAAATACTAAGACAGACAGAAAAAAACCCTGTTTAAAATAGTATGTATTTATGGGATTATTTTTTCCACCTGTGTCTGTTCACTAGCACATTCTGTCTTTAGCAATTTCAATATATACTGCTGTGTTGCTCTTTCCCCCCCACTTACGCTGAAGAAACAAATATAACTATTGCAAAACAAAAAAAAAACATTCTGTAGCTCAGCATTATGACAACTATTAGCTAAGTACAACAGCAAAAAGCAAACTGTATCCTCCATTACAATACACATTTATTTACCTTTGGAGAATGGATTGGTTTGGGCTTGCAGTCGAGTTTTGATAACATCAAGAGGAGTTACTAAAATGAAACAGAAGTCATTTAGAAGCACCCTGCATGCCTCGAAAAGGTACAAGTGTACAGATGCCTTACCATGAATTTCTATGACTTTTTTTTTTCCAGAAGGAAAAAAAAGAGACCTGTTTCACAATGTTATCAGACAGAGGTAAAAAAGGAGAATTACAAATCCCATATGGTTTGCAAGTGACCATAGGTATCTTTTCTAATTTACTAACAGTTGCACAGACAACAAGTATTAGAGATACACAAAGCTCATCCAAAAACCATTGTGTCATCTTCTCTGAAAGTGCTAAAACTTGTACTGTTTTGCTGTGCTGCTAATCTTTTATAAATGGTATACCACAAGGCATACGATATCAGATTTTGGTCTCAAGCACATAAAATATACAGCATTTTTCATGTGTTTATTCTTTTCCAATAAACTGATCGCAATACTGATGTTCAAAAGAAAAATGTTAAACTCATGACGTACTTTCCTTCTGTGCTGTATGTAGACAAGATCTAAAACTTCAGAGTTGTTGAAAAGTTAAGTGAAGGTTTAGTGAACATTTCAGTGCTTCCCCTCCAGCCCTTAAAATTATTACGGGCCTAGACATGCTGAACACTGCAGTGGCTGGTCAGCTGGACCAGCCTCTACTGATTATACTGACTGAGGGCTCAACTCAGTTGCCTACATACAAGCAGCTAGTGCCATCTGAATCTCTAAGGTATCCAAAATACCTACACAGTTGACAGAAATGATACAGGCTCTACAGCCTTACTTACTAAGCAGCAGCTAGAGGCTAAGTCAAATATCTACGTCGTCTCACTGAACACATTCCTATGCACAGGCAACAGACTTGCACCTTAGCTCTCTACTGGTGCCTCTCAGCTGACTAATAGGAGGTTGAATACTCAGCTCACATTTCCATATCTAAATGCAGGGATCTAATTGTGATTCCTGCAGCTCAATTCAGTGGCTTAAAGTTTGGCATCCAGCAGCATTTTAGCCACTTGCACATATTCTGCATCGTCTCCCAGCTGTCACTTCAGAAAGGTGCCAGTCTCCTGTACCTCATGAGGTCTCAAATACCAACACCTTACACTGTTCTAGAATCCTGTGTACACACAGTTGAAATCCATGTTGGTAATTCCACAGGTCTGATGTAGCTTTGCTTGCTACTTTATCTAACATCACAGAACACATGGTAAAAAGGCAGAACGAAAAGACTATGAATTTGACAGGTTCCTGGTAAGATCCTGTTTTGTAAAAATTTCGAAATTTTGTGGGGGCAAAATAATGTTTAGAAAACTGCATATTATTGTGCAGCATAATCTGTGTTAAAGGTCAGAACGGCTAGCTAAGCCAAAAAGCAACTGAAATGTGATGTATAAGCTAATGAGCTTGGAGAACTCCAAGGGACATGAAGTGCTGAATCTAACCAACCAATGCCTCCTTAGATACGCATGGGGGAGGAGGTCCTGAGTGAGATGACTGAATATGAAGCAGAAGATGAATTCCACAGACTATCCAGAAGTTTAAAAGACTAACAAAAAGCTATCCTTAAAAGCAATGTTCAGGGAGAAAAAAAACCCAAACAATAAATGGCTTTGACAGTGTAAGACATCACAGCAGAATAAATTAATATTACTACTGAAGTGGTAACATGAAGGGGATATCTCACAGGGGCCAGCCTTTCGGGATTTGTGTCTTGTACTGTAAAGTAGACTTTAATATAAAATCTATTTTTTAAGCAGCGGGAAGTATGGAAATTAATTTTTGTTATTAATTTTGTTTCTTGCAGAAAGCAAGCAATGAATTACTACACCAAGAGAAAAAAAGACATAGAAATTAAAAGTTAATAAAATTATTCTTATTTTCAAAAATGATTAAAGATTATCAGGGACAGAAAAGATTTCAACTAACCACAGTGTTAAAATACAAAAAAAAAAAAGAGAAAACTATCCAAAAAGATCCTTGTTTAACGTATTAGTGGAAATTTATAGCCCATATATATGCAGACATCATGCTGAGTCAAACTGAAGAGTAATGACTTTGCAAAGATTCTCTCTGTGGCAAGCTTGATAGTTTGCCTTACCAAATAATGATGTAATTATAGCTCCACAACAAGAGGCTATTGCTTGCTGAATAATGGTTGGTTTATCTAAATTGCTGTCACTCATTTCAGCCATGGCTTTATCTCTGGAGAAGAAAAACCTGTTAGGGAACAGAAAAACATTTTTCAAGACTATGCTCAAAACTTGCAGAAAAATCAAAGGAAAAAATATCTTTAATTTTCATTAATACGTTATGTATAAGGAGCAAAAATGTAAATATTAGTTTTCTATTGGCATACAAGCATCTCTGTAATTTTTTGAAATTAGAATATTTGTGCCATGTTTTGTAAATAATCTAAGTTTTTGAAATGACAATAAATCATTCAAATTGTTCTTACATGAATTACAATGTTTATATTTTTTTGTAAACCACATTAAATATTTAACATGTATTACCTCTTTCTGAAACAAAGGGTTTAGGAGCATGTAAATAATCCGTACAAAGATGAATTCCCAGCCTGCGGCCCATAAACTGTAGCACAGCAGAATAATTCATCTAGTCCTCCTCTCGCTTCTGTCATTCCTGTGAGAAAATCCAGAGAGGTCTCCTGCTTGATCCAACAGTCACGGCCAACTAGTGATGACTATATCCCCTGGCAAGCTCTTCACGCAATGAACAGCAACTGACTAGTTTTAATGCTACTATTAAGTATTAATGCCTTGAACAAATCCTGCTGCATGGCTGCACAGGCAAACTTGCAAAACCATAGGAATGTACTCACAGTATCTAAAAATAAGGAGCTGATATATTCCCAGTATTTGCAACTAGCCAGGACAGAATAAAAAAAAAAAAACATTCCAGGACATAAAATCCTCAGTAAAGGTGTATCTTTCAAAATGCACATTGTGCATAAGTGCAGTCGTAATTTTTGTTAGTTTACATTGATCTAAGCTTTTTATTTGATCTACAGGAACATGTTTTGCTATTTTTACTAAGTTACAAAAAAAAAGATAAGGAAGATTGTGCTTCATCAAACAAGATCCGCCTCTCAGATACTAACAACTTCTGATTTGGGGGGGGGAAGTATTTTTTAATATAATTTTTAAGTTATTTTATAACAAAACCACTTTCCAGAACAGCATATATCATCCGTTTATATGCAGCAACCGGGCTGTGATCTCCAGAGGCAAAGCAATGGCAGCGCGGAGCTTCCTCAGGCAGGCCCCCCCCCAGCCCCGGCGCGGCCGCGGGGGGTGAAGCCGGGCCCGCCATCTGCCCTGCCCTTGAGCCGGGGATCGCCCGGGGCGGGGAGGAGGGAGCCTGCGGACCGGCAGCTCGCCGAACCGGGTAGTTGCTCCTCGGAAGGCCCTTCCCCACCTTGCCGGAGCCGAGCGGAGAGGCTCTTCCCCTAGATTCCTGCTGAGGAGGGCACCCACCGGCCCGCCCGGCCCCTGAGGTGAGGGAGGGAGGCGGCGCCCCTCTCCCCGCCTCCCACAGCAACGGCCCCCCACACCGAGGGACCCCTTTTCCTTCCGCCCCCTCGTCCCCTTCCCTTCGCAGCTCCGCGCCCCTCACGCCGCCGCGCTCCTCCCTCCGCCCCCAGCGCTCGGCCCCCGCCTGCCCGCGCCCTACCGCCCCTCGGCCTGGCCGTTGGTGGAACGCTGTCGGCGGCGGGCGCCGCGCTGCGGGAGGAGGAGAAGGAGGAGTGAGGCCCCGCGCGGCGGGCCGGGGCCG
This sequence comes from Rissa tridactyla, assembly GCF_028500815.1. Lineage (NCBI taxonomy): Eukaryota > Metazoa > Chordata > Aves > Charadriiformes > Laridae > Rissa > Rissa tridactyla. The sequence continues at coordinate 144,181,971 of NC_071467.1, read as the reverse complement.
GGGCCGGCGGAGGCGGGAAAGCCCGGTGAGGGGAGGTCAGGCGCGGCACCGCTCGGAGCTCCGCGCCGGCCCCGGCGGCGGAGAGGGCCGGGAGCCCGGCGGGAAGGGAGGGCTTGGAGCCGCCGGTGGAGGGGAGCTGAGCGGCCCTGCCGAACCCCGGGCGCAGGTCGGCCGGCGGGTGGAGAGGAGGATGTGACTCCGCGGGAAGATGAAACCGAGCGCTGCGGAGGCCGGCGACAAAGGAGCTCGTCCCCGTAAGCGGCGGGTGGCTGGGACGGCCCGGGGGGGAGCTGCCGCGTCCCGGCTCGGCGTAGGGGGGGTTCCGTGCTTTCAGTGGGGTGGCTTCCAGTCGCGGCCTCGTGCCGGTGCCGCCTCCGTGGCTCTCGTTGGGAGCCACCGCCGTCAGCCCGGTGCCGGGTCGGGGCCTCCTGCCTCTCTCAGGCCGGCGGGTAAGCACGGCTCGGGCTGGCTTTGTGCACCCGACGGCACAACCTTTGCGGGGTTTGGGGAGCCAAACGTAAAAGTGCGTAACTAAAACAAGGTAGCTGGCTGACTTGTTCTGTTTTACAAGGTGCTTGCGGTGCAAAGGAGGCAGTAGGGACGCCGAAATTCGGTAGGCCGCTGCCGTGTGAACTGCCCCAGCCGGGCTGTGCTGGTACCGGGAACCAGGGTGGTGCGCTGGGAGAGGGAACTCCCGGGCACGTTAGGCCCAGGGTATTAAAATGCGGTCTCTTTACAAGGGAGAGAGAGAGAGCCTTTACTGCTGTTGCAGTACTGCTAACTCACTCCAAACTTTTGATTATCCCTAAGAAGCTTAATGTGTATTTTCCAATATTAATTCCTCTATTTAGCATATCAATTTTTGAGCTGCCCTGACCATCACGTGTGTGTGCTGGGTATAACACCATATTTGATCCCTGGTCAGCTACGGAATTTCACATGCACACCTGTGTATCATCCCCATTTTTTTGTTTAGATTCTGGATCAGTTTCACTGTCCTAAGCCTCCTCGCTTTCTTATTTCTCTCTTTTGGTCTCCTAGATTCTACAAAGCTGATTGCTCTTCCTGCTTCGTTTATGTGTGTTCATAACCATTGCTTACAGAAGCTTGCAGTGTGAGTGGTGGTTCTGCTCCCTCTCCCATCTAAGACTGGTTCAGGGTCTTCCAGAGAATACATAACAGAGGGACTGGTTTGCCTGTTGGCTTTTTGTCTCCAGAAGAGGCCTGCTCACTTCCTGCAGCAGCCCCCATTGTCTGTTTTGAGCTTCTCCAGAAGAGAAGCAACCAGGAGTAGCATGTCAGTCACTGAGGAAGGAAAGACAATGTAAAACTAATGATGTGTGATTCTTGGATGATTCTGTCTCTGTCATTGGTTGTAAATGGATTCCTGTGGAAGTATCTAAGAGCAGAGAAGGTATAATTACTTTCATCTAATAATATTATTCTAGTTGCCAGCTATGTTTAGCTACAGGGACTTCATGGGTTGCACTTCTGTGCATTCAGGACCCCTCAAAATATTCCTCTTCCTCGTACTTGTACAGCCTCCCCTAGAAATCACATCTTAGTATTGACAGCATTCTTAGGGGTAAGCTACATGGGGCTGCCCTGTTGCATAGAGAGTCAGTTCCTGTTTTTCATTTTGTACTTGATTCCTGGTTTTGTTTGGTGCCCCATAGCTCTTCTGCTAGAACAGGCTGTTTACCCATTCTCTCTTATGTTCTTCTTGATTTTGTATATCTGTATTCTTTTTCCCCCTAAATCATTTATTTTACAGACTGACAAAGTCTTAATCTACAAGGTCGTTCTTCATCCTTGTTACTCTTTTGCAGGCTGTATTTAAGATGTAACTGAGTCCTGGATTTATGAAGCGGCATAATAAAATTACCCATTTTCTTTTCTGGTTTTTAGCAATTATTTTCCTTTTTGATTGCTACCCAGTATTGAGCTGATGTTCTTTTAGCTCTGACACGCTCCAAGATTTCCCTTGAGAAATGAGGCTTATTTCTCAGCCAGACTGAACTTTTTGTATTTGCTTATTTAGATATCTAGTCTAAGAGTTAGGCCTGTGCAGATAGCTCTGTGTTGAGCATCAGGAAAGTTCATCAGCAGAGTTTAGTTGTATGCGGTTTCTTAGTTTTAGAGTAAAAATTCACTGGGACAGAAAGAGTAGCCGTAACTAGAATAGTTCTGAACTTTAAGCTTAGTTTTCCTGCATCTCAGGTGGGTGCTCAAAATTCAGATTAGGTCTTGTATTTTTTGTCGTTTCAGTTACTTTTGAAGGTTTCTTGTTCTAATGAGTCTATATGAATCCTTTTTGTTTCAGATGAATAAGGGAGAGAGGCAGATTCTGTTGTAAAATGGTGTTCTTGTGACGGTACAAGTAGTGGTACAGAAATAGCAAATACTTGCCAAACTGGGTGAGAAAACTGGTGGCATTGCACAGCAACTGAAATAAATAATCCATTTTAGGATACAATTTTAAGAAGAAACTGTTAAGGGCTATATGTGGTATTACTATTAATGTCTTGGTTTTGACATGTTTAACATACAGCTATTTTTTAAAAGTCCTATATTGCATAGAAGCTTGCCTCGTCCGTTTCTGTAATTTTGGAATTTTCCTTTTTGAAAAGAAAAAAATAAACACAGTTCATAAAACACAGTCCTATTTAAATTCTCTTTTCTTTTTGCAGCAGATGGAATGCGAGCAAAAACAGAAAAGATAAGATCTTCTCTGAAGAATGTGAAAAGAGATACAGGAAAACCAGAGAAACTTAAATATAAGCCACTCACTGGGAAGGTGTTTTACCTTGATATTCCATCAAATGTGGTCTCTGAAAAAATAGGAAAGGACCTTAAAGAACTGGGAGGGGTAAGTTAATGAACAGAGACCTTTATGAAACTAGAAGAAAATCTGCGCATGTGCAATGCCGTTCCCATGTTCTTTGTGACTGCGTTTTAATGTTGTTTGTATTTTGTACGATGGGATTTTATTTTTTTTACTTTTGTCTTAATGTTTAGTACAATTAGCTTATCAACAAACTATTTTGTGTGGTTTTGCTAGAAGCTGCTTTACTAATTGTAACAAAAGTGTTTTATTATAAAGGTTTGTTTTCAGTTGATTATTCATTTTCTTAAAATTTTATCCAAATTTAGTAAGTTTCATTGTTAGAGGTGTTTGGGTTTTTTTCTGCTGCTTCTGACTATGTTGACAGATTTATGTGTTACAACTAAAGTTGTTCATCTGAACCTGGAAGAGATTAGAGGAAGTGTTTTGTATATGCTTCCTAAACGTCAGTAGCTTCATTAAGTACTTTCTGCACAGAGTATGTTAATGAGTATTATTTTTAAATACTCTTATTTAAATCATAAGTTTTGTAAGCATCTTAATAGTTTGGGTTTTTTTTTTCCTAATTCACTATTCTGTATGGAAGAAACACTTTGATACAAGCAAGCAGAGGATAACGTAGTAACACACAAGCAATGCAATTGCTCAATCCACTTTAAAGTTGAATATTTTGAATTAGTGTAGGGGAATCTTGGCAGTTAAAGTATTAAACCCCCTTTAACCACAGAAGCAAGGGGGATCAGCTTAAATTGTTAGCTATTCTCAGTGTTGCTTTGGCAAAACTTCTGTGACTTCAGAGAAGCACTGAGCAGTTTTACGAAATTGATGCTCATAAATCAAGATGCTCTCTGAAATTATCGTAGAGGCAAGGAATAGCAATAACAAGGTTTCAAGTTAAATGCATCTCTTTACATTTGGCATTAAATGAGTACGTGCAATCTTTTGTCTTTCTATCTATAACACAATTTTAGGAATTCATATGTGAAAGATAAGGTTGCAAATCAAAGACTGAAAAGAAGTTTTACTGGTTTATTCTGATGAAATGCCTAAATCTGAGGTGCCCAGCACCCTCAAGATCAACTACTGTATGTGTTTCGTTGTTACTTGTATGGAGTGCACTCAAAAGTGCCTGTCTCTGTGTGTGCCATTTCTGAAAATGGTACTTGGAGCAGAATTGGAAGGCATGGTTTCAAGCTTGTGCCATTTGTGCTTCCCATACTGAGTAGTGGAGGAGAGGAAAACATTTTAAGCTACATAAACTGGCAATAAGTAACAAGGCAAATAGAGGTGATAATCATACAACTGTTGGTAACGAATGGAGGAAAATGGAAGAGAATAAGTATAGGATAACCATATATTTTGTCTTGCTGAGTATGAAAATATTTGTATGACGTTTTCTACGTTTATGAGAAGTGTTCACACTGTAGGTGTGAAACATGGTAACTATCCTGAATTTTTAATTTTTCTATATTTTGAGTGATATACATCACTAAACTCAGTGAACGTATAGCTTCTTGCAAAGTGTACACATGCCTTTCAGTTTATCTGAACACTTCTATGTAATTTTTGTTACATAAAATTATCTAAACTGTGATTTTTCCTTTAATTATTCTGTTAATTCTCAATGCAGCATTTGAATTCTTCTATTTGGAAAGTATTACAGCTAGATAGTTGCAAGAATTATAATAATCAAAACAAAGCAAAGCTCTTTTGATAGAGATTATGAAATTAAGAAATTGGAATAAGAATTTGTGACTTGTAAGAGGCTACTACAGCTCAACTGTAATTGTCATCCATATCTTTAAAAAATAGCTTCTTGTTAATTCGATGTTTTTGAACTTAATTATTCTAGAATTTTTCTCACTTTTCTTTGAAGTATGCAATGTAAAATTGAGTACTGATTTATTGTCCTGAAATAAATATTTGCTTTATATCTTTATATTTAGAGAGTGGAGAGTTTTCTTAGTAAAGATATCAGCTATCTGGTGTCTAATAAAAAGGAGGCAAAATTTGCACCAGCTCTTGGTCAGATTTCTCCTGTTCCGAGCCCAGAATCTGCACGTAATGGAGGAAATAGTTCACCTCATCCTAGTAACCGAAAAGATCGACATGATGGAAGTTCATTTAAGATAGTAGATACAGTAAGTTTCTTAGTAATAATACTGCATATCAGATACAACCCATGGGATACGCTGTTACAATTTTTCTCCTATTTTGTTTTCTAAAGATGGCAACAGTTCCTTGTGTGAATAAGGTTTTGGGGTTTTTTTATTTTATTTTATTTTTTAATAAGTCAAACTTTTAAACTAGTTCAGGCTAACTTGTTAAACTTAACTAACTCAACTAATGAAGCAAAGTTTCAAAAACCAATTAAAAAAGGAACCTTTTCTGCAAATAAGCAGACTATACTAAAATCCGTTCTAATACTGTATGCCTGATTTATAATTAAACATTTACATTGTTATGTTTGACAGCTGGATCAACATGGATAGGCTTGCGATGGCATCCAGTGGTTCTTGTCTCTTTAGCAGCACAGCCTATTAATATCTGGCTGCTGTGACATTGTTAATGTAGATATCTACGGAAGCGCTCTTTGATAGTAGTTCAAGGAAATAATTAAAAACAAACATTATGAATATTAAGTTTTTCTGAGCTCTTTTTTAGAAGATCACATTAATTGGAACAGTTAGTATCTGAATTTGTGCAGGTTTATGTGAAGTTTCTTACATGGGCAAGTCTTGCGTTCTTTCAGAATACAGCTGGAAACAATTAGCTGTACTATATACAGAGTGCTTACCTAAAAACATGACTATAGGCCGGTCTGTGGACTGGTCTTTGAGTTGCATAGGTGAGATCACCTCATTTTGCAAATAACCTGGACAGGTAAAGGCTTGCTCAACAAACAGCATGCAGTGCAAAGGAGATGCACTGGTGATAGAAAAGATGGGGATAAGATGGCGGCTATTATTATATTGATGACTGTTAGCTTAATTTGGCACAAGTCCAGCTAACGGAACCTCATTTTTTGGTGTGTGCCACTGGCTAATTATTCCCACCATGTTTTTTTGTTCCAGCACCAACATTACTTCAGCCACGCAGTGACCTACTTTGGCTGAAAATGACTACTTGTTGTTTGGGGTTTTTTTTCGGTTTGTTTTGTGCCCCCCTCCAGTCGTATCAACACTAACCTTGTTGGGAACATCTGAATTAATGAAAAATAGCAGTACAGTAAACAAAAGACTGTCATAGCTAAAATACGTATTTGTTACCAACAGTGTAAATTGTTTTACGTTCTGTTTTTTTGAAGTGAGTTCTAACTTGCTACAAATGTGTTTCTGTTTTAATGTAGGTACGTATGAGCAGAGGAAAATCCTTAGTTGAAAAAGCAATCAAAGAGCAGGTAAACCAAGTAATCAATGAATTTGTGCTTGAGAAACTCTGGTTTTCCTCTTCTAGAAAACAAGCAGTAGTAAGAGTGGTCTTAGTGATCTAAAAGAGAATTCCCTCATGGAACGTTCAGGCAGAAGTGGAGGGATTTTCCTAAGTAAAACTGTCAGGTCATGCTCTCTGCCTGAAAAATTGAAAGTCTGGAGTCTTGTGGCCAGTGTTATAATTTATCAGGATTGCTGATACAGCTAGCATTTGAGAGGTACTCATGAAGTTAATGTATAAATTCACTGTCTTCAAATCTTAGTTACTATATGTAGTATATATAGTACAATATAGTACTTTCTCTTTATATATGTAGTACTATATGTAAACTAAAATGTGACAATAGAAAACAGTTTGGACTTTATGAAAGGTTAAATATAATCTTTTGGTGGTGAAGTGCTGTGATGTGGAGATGGAAAAAGCTGAGGAGAGCGATAGTCTTTTGGCAAGAAGCAAAGTATCTGTGCTTTAATCTCAGCTTTCATATTACATGTTGTAATATCTTTGTATTTTACATAATCTACCATATATTGCTTAAAATTATTAATATAATTTATTGTTTGCAGGACTTAATCCCCTCTGGTAGTATACTATCCAACGCTTTGAGTTGGGGAGTGAAGATACTTCATATCGATGGTAAGTATTTTTGTTTGATGAAGCCTAACTTGCATTTATAACATTTGCTTATTCGTTTAATGAATTCAAAATATTAAAAATGACAAATTGCTTCACACATACAAAAATGAACTCAGCTGAGTGCAATTCTCTCTCTTTTTGCCAGATGTTAAGAACTACATTGAACAAAAGAAAAAGGAGCTTTACCTAATCAAAAGAGCAGGGAGTTCTTTTAAAGATGTGGTAAGTGATTCTTTGCAATATGTGAAAATGCTTCATTAACTGTGAAAATGTTTCATTAACTGAAAAAACACAGGTGTACTAAATACTACCTACCGTGAAACTTACAGATTTTATTTTTATAAAGTCTTGCTCATGTTCAGTTTTTCACAGACTAGTATATTTTAGAATTGATTTAAAAATGATCTTTGGAAAATAGAAAGTATTAGCTATACATTTCAGCATTATTCAAAAATAAATTCCACAGTAGCATTGATTAAATAATGTGTTGACCTTTGCTCTTGCAAAGGATATCTAAGAATCAGAAGTACTGAACGATCTGAAATTTCCATTCTGCCTGCCTCAAAAATAATAAATAATAAGAAAATTGTAGCTTGGTTTTAATATAGTGTAGACTGTGGTTAAGCTGCCTTGTATAATTTTTCCCTATGACACAGTGATTAGAAACCCTTTTCTTTTGATGGACTATTTTGAAGAATCACAGTTAAATTTCCTGAAGAAATATCTCTGAGGAATCTGTGTCAGTTGCTTGACTCTGCATCTTTTCCTTACGAGTCTTTTAAAGAACTAGTATAATGCATCTTTGAGCTGTTCTGCTGATAATGTGCAGTTGGCATGTGAAAATCACGATTTCTCCAGATTTTAGTGTATGATCTAGCGAGTCACTGAAACTATTTTAGCTGCTTGTATGCTCCTTCTGCAGTTGCTCTGTAATTGAAATTAAACGTGAAGTTGTACAATTGTCTAGTCTAGGCAGGGGGCTGTGATAAGTAAACGGAAACATACCATCTAGTGTATGTTATGTTGGTTTTGAATGCAGTATTGCGTAATTATTGAGGCCACATGAAATCCTCTGCTACGTCATCAGTGTTCATGGATAGCAAGGTCGGGTTTTTTTTGCAAGTAGTATAAAATAGGAGTTTCTACCTTTACCAGAGCCAATTACAGCTAACAGTTAATGCTTGAATGTAAACCTTACTTTTTTTCTGAAGACAAAATACTCCTTTTAATCTTCATTGCTAAAAAAAAAAATAATAAAGGCAACCTGTGTAAACCCATTCAAATGAGAAGAATTGTTTTAATTGGAGAATGTTGCTATCTGCAGGTTTTGGTGGCTTTTTACAGCTTGTAGTTAATTAGCATTTATAAAGTGTTGTAAAAATGTTGTCCGTATTTAAGAATCAGCTTTCAACCAGGGCAAGGTATTTTGGGGGAGCAAAAGAGAGTAAGTGAATAAATTTACCTGTGTGGGGTTTTGTTTAGTTTTGGTTTTAGGAAAAATAAATTGAAACATCTCGAGGAGAACACTTTTGTAGCGTAGAAATAAATATTTCTTTGTGAAACATGTCACTGTATTTCTGAAGTACTAATGAGCTTATTTTCCTGCAGAATTTATTGTGACTGTGTACGAAGTCATGATTAGCACAGGGAGACCCTCATAACTTGAAATTAGCTACAGCTAAATCTTTATTAAAATGCAGAATAATATTCACAGGAATTTTATACCTTCTCTCTTTTTTCAACAGGGAAAACAAGGTACTGCTTCAAAGTCAAGAAGTAAGTATTTCAATATTTGTTTTCAATAAGTATTTAAATTTTTTTATTTTGCCTTATGTTCTGAATGGTTAAAAATGTACTACAGTTCTCATCTGGTCAAGTGAGCTGCTGTATTCTAACTTGTATGTAAAAAAACTTAATGGAAACCAAGAGTTTGACACAAACATGTACATAATGAGTTCTAAAGTAGTGTCTGCTTATTTATTCAGCTACTGGAGTAACTTTCTGAATGAAGAAAAGTATTTCTCGTAATTTCCTTTTCTGCCCCTTGAGCAGGTAGACTGAAAAATCCATTTGTCAAGGTGGAAGATAGAAGTCGGTAAGTGTTCTCTTCATGCGTTCAATAATGTGGGTCTCAGAATAATTCAGAAATATTTAGTATGGCTTGAGGAAGTAGCCTTGAGATGTCAGTTTCCTTCGACTTCCTGACTTTAGGTGCCAGACATACTGACCTCTTATAGTAAGAGACAAAATTTTCATCTCTGCATGCTCTGGGTAGGTATCTATGTTTAGCCACTGAAGGAGACTGAGCAGGTAGTAGTATAGAAGGGAATATTTGTAATAGATTATGGAAGTGGAAAGTTAATGCATAGCTCCAGTTTGTATTGGGTTCTTTGGGTTACGTTATAAGGGCCGTATGAATGAAAAGGAAATCTGGAAGCTTTGAACATCTTTTCATTGATCCAAATTCTATAGCCCAAAGGCCAGTAAAACTTCGTAACTAAATTCCAGTCCTGTAGTCCTAACTCAATGATATTAATCTCCTGCAGAGACTGTTTAGATGTAAGGAAAGGGAATTTGTTACAGTTAAAATCATACATTGAAATTAGGTTTTAATTTCCTGTTCAATCATTTCTTTTTAAAGGAACAAAAAAAAAAAGCTATTAATCTGATTTCAACATCCACAGTCACATGAAATCTGTTATTTTCAGGCTTTAAAATTTTCACATCTTTCTGGTCCTGTAATTGATCTGACCTGGTTGTGTAAGGAAATACCAGTTTGCCAGAAGTTGAGAGAACAATGAATTATAAAAAAGTGCAGTTCTGCACAGCATGTTTTGCACCTTATATTCTTAACTTCTGCTTTATGATGATGTTTATAAGCTCCAAATTCTTTGACCTGATTTCTTTGACACTTTCCTGAATTAAGAAAACAGCTTTAAACCTGGTCTTACGTTGTGAGTTGGTGTAATAGGTACGAGGGACATGAGGGTAGTGGGACAATTTGGACAAACACAGTTGTAAGTACAAGAAATTTGTATATAAATATGTGTGAATTTGACTTCTGAATGTAGCTGTGTACCAAACACCCGAAACACTTTAAAATGTTTATGTAACATAAACCATGTGTTTTTTAATGTTTAAATGTTTATGCAACATAAGTAACAGTTCAGAAGCAGAACAAGATGCTTAGCTGTCCCTATTATGTTTTCCAGATGTGCTCTTTTTCTTCTGCCTGTGTAGCTTGTAATAGCAATGTGGGGAAAAAAAAAATGAGACTGAACTCTAGCATCGGCATTTCAGTCAAATGATTCAGTATGTGAACTTTTGGCATGCCCTATTTTAAACATTTTTAATATATTAGAGCAATGGTACAGTTACTAGTTCAGATATCTTTCTAAGTTCAATGCTGTATGGGAAAGCTGTCTTTCTGGCAGATGAAAAGGTCAGGTTTTATATTTTGAATGGTGAATTGTTTAAAACTTGTCAAAAAGGAAGAAAATGGTAACATGGAAAAAAAAAATGTAATGCATTGTATGTTAGGAACTGCTGTTACTACTTCTCAGGAACACACATGCACAATCATCCAGATTTTTCTTAGTTTTATTGGTTACCCAACTCTCAACAATAAATAGGCATGAAAGCCATATTCCAGGGAATGTGTAAGACAGCTGTGGCAATTCAAGGCAAATCTTATTTTGAGAAAGTATCAAGTTTATATGACGGAAGAAATGACTTACTCTAGGATGTTTATCTACTTAGCATTCTGTGTACGTTATATGTAAAAGAAAAACACTTTTTCAAGATTTTTGACCTGATTGTAGTTTGTGCTATAAACTCCTTTTTCCATTCTGAGGGTTCTAATGCACTTGTTTTGTCTAATACAGCCACTACCGACCGTTTTATCTGCAGTTACCTAGTTTTCCTGTTCTGAACTACTGTGTTCCGAAACCGTATAGCCCGTTTGAGGTGGATAAGAAGCATCCTCCTGGTCAAAAGCAAACTCAGTATAAGCAAAGGTTTGTTGAAAACTTGTTATTGATGTGTGGATAGAGGAGAGGGTGGTTCTCTAAAATAATTCTAAAGTAATTGTTTTCGAAAATAATTGCTCTGCTTCTAATTTTGTATGATATTTAATACTAATATCCATGTCTTAGCTGATGTATTTGCTGCACTGTAACTGTTGGTGTCTGTCTGTCTTTCTGTACCCTCTTTCTCCTGTCTTTAGTCCTTTTTTTGGACATACAGATGCATACTTCAAAAAATGCAGCCTTCTCCTATCACTGTGGCTCAGCATAAGATTTTTTTTTTTTTTTTTCCTTTCTGCCACTGGTTTCTTCTTTGTCCTCATCTTGGATGCCATCCAGTAAGTATTTTACAGGAAATGGATTTCTTAAGACTTCTTTTGATATTTGTCAGTATAATGCCAAAGTAGGCAGTTAAAAAATTTTTAAAAGTGATATTCAGTCACAGTGCAAAATCTTTGTTAATAAAGAGCGCACATTGTTGATAAAGTCTGATTTATAGAAATTAGACTCTCCAAATACTGCTTCAACTCTTCAGAGATGAACAGTGGATGCCACTGCCCAGTAGAATTGAAATTGGTCTTGCAGCAAGCGTTTATATGATACGTTTTGGCATTTAGCCTCTGTTCGAGCATTCCAGATGTAGTTAGGACTTTTTGTAAATCAATTTTGTGATTTGAAGCTACTTAGGAGTCTTAATTATCTGTGGGTCTTTTTGATGAATCAAACTATTGTTTTGAATTTCTTCTACCTAGCATATCTGGAGTATTAATGATTCTTTCATTGACTTCTAAAATTGATTCACCTGGGAGACGAAAGATATTAGGTGAAAGCTAGCTTTGCTATATGTGGAACTTGCTGTATCTAGTAACTTTTGCTGCTTTTCAGTCCTCATGGTCTAAGACTTATTTAGGTTTGATACTTGTTTTCTTTATAAAATAGCTTCTCCACCAGGGTCTGCGTCCACCTCTTCAGGTTCTGTCCAGTCTTCACCATTATTATATTACTGGAGGTTTTCAGCTGAGGTTGCCGTGATGAATTTTATTCTTTTATTTTTTAATTGCAATGAATGTAGTGGCAGAAAAAGCAAAGCAACTATACTAGAGCAGCAACTCTTAAAACAATAAGACAATTTCTAATGCTGTCTGTTCAGAGCGGGTTAGAAAGGCCCGTTCTTTTTAAAGCCTTAAAAAAAAAAAAAAAAGAGAGGGCGACAGTTTTCCTTTAATTTATAGGTATTAAAGAAGATGATATATTAAAAATTTCAGGAGTTATGTTTGAATATTCCTATTTAATGTTTCAGGTTGGCACATGCCAAAGAGATACTTAGGTGGGAGATTATTTCATATTCAGCAGGTAAACGTGTAGAATGTCAGTTTCAGGAAAGAGAAAAGGGAGCGTTCACTTGTTTTGTCTTTATTTATGAAAAAACTTGTTGCAACTAAGTTGCCAATTCTACTTGCTTCTGTGTCAGGCAAAACCTGAGGCATTATTCAATTTTCAGATGATAAATGCTGTTGCTAATATCCTGCTTTACTGATTCTCTGTGATTTTTACAGTTCTGAGGATGGAAGGTGAAAAGAGGAGTGTAATAGTAAAACTAGACAGTTAGGTGGAGTCTATCCTGTGGAACTCAGCAAATGCAGGTGCTACCAATTTAGACTTGTGTATACTTACTACGCTGAGCAATACATTGCTATGCTTTGTAAGTTAGAGATTTTTTCAGGAGAGATTTTTTGATGTAAAGTCCTGAGAGTACATCTGTGCAGATACTTGGTAAAGTCTGTCAGAATGATTTTTGGCTAGACAGGGAGATGGCACTATTTACTCTGAAGTAAAAGGGAAGTAGAGATCGATGGTTTTGCTTTACCGCTAGCATATCATCCTTGGGTCGCTTAATAGTGAATTGCAGCAAACTAGCTCTCCCCAGACGAGGACTCTGAAGGTCATGGAGCAGCTATTGAAAACCGCTTATTTTAATCTCCAGGAAGAACTTAGGGTTCATTCCCTCAAGTTTCCACTAGAAACCTAGAAAAACTGTTTCCACTGTACATAGAAAAACAGGACAAAATGGCATTTGGTCAGCATAGTCAAAATATACATAGAACCAACAAATACGACTGTTCTTTACTTTTACCAAAGAGTGAGAGTTCATCTGTTAGACCAAGTGTTTTTGCTGCGTGTTTCCTTGGCATCAAAAATACTGGCAGTTGATGAGATGTTAAAGACTTTTTTTTTTTTCTATTTTTGATTTTATCAAGCCTACTTTTCTTTTATTGGCTATGTACAGAGAATTGCAATATGTCCTTCGATTTGTGAAGTGAGGTTGGGTTTTTTTAGTGATTTATTTCTTTTTTTTCATTGTTTATTCTGAGTCAGTGATAGTAGTACATCTGTACTAACCTGGATGCTTTATGCATATATGTAGTTCCACTGGGTCTGCCTGTCTTGTTGCAGTAAATCTTTTTTTAATTAATGTGTAATTTTTCTCTTGACTGATGTAATGTAAGTAGTTTGAGGGGAAATACAGAGGTGATTGTTTTTTGTTTCAGTTAGGGGAATAAGAACGAACATGCTGTGAGAGGAAAGTACAGAGCTCAGCTCCATATTTGAGACTCATTAATACATCTTTTATGTTAACAGAAACAAAATAAATAGTGACAAGGACTGTGGAATTCCCGTTCAGCTCCCTCAGAAGGACAAAAAAAAGAGAGGATATTGTGAATGTTGTGGGAAGAAATATGAAGATCTGCAAACAGTATGTGAAATGTCAAGTATATGCTTTGATACAGTCATATGTCTTAAGTGTGGTATCAACAATGGTTTCTACTTGCTAGTGTAATGTATTTTTTTGCCTTAAAAGATTTCTGAATATATCTCCTAAAAAGCAGCAAGTGGCTATTTTTTTCCCTTAAAGGTTTTAATTCTTGATTTCTGCCTCTGTGTGGTAGCTGAAGACACTAATAGCTCATGCCTGAGAGACATTGGTAATAAATTAATGATATTTACTTACTGCTCCATATCATACTGTTGACTCATGTATTCATGGCTGCAGCATTAAATTTGTTTCATGTTTTTTCTTTAATTCCAGCATCTCGAAAGTGAACAGCACCGAAATTTTGCACAAAGCACACAGTATCAAATTGTTGATGATATAATCTCAAAGTTTGTTTATGAGTTTGTTGAATACAAAGATGATGCAAAAAAAATAAAAAGGTAAGTTAACCTTTTTACCTAAATTTTAAAGTCTCTGTGAGCTAAGACATCAAACATACTTAGTTTTGAAATTCTGGACATCTTGCTCTAAAAGCTTTCTGATGTTCTTAGTAGCCTAAGAACAGCAAATGATATCCTCCTTGGTTAATCTAATCTCCTTACCAGTGGAAAAACTTTTCCCAGTCTGATCTAGATCTTCCTATCTATACTCTAAACCTTTTAGCTTCTGTCCTGCCTGTGACAAAGAAAGCAGATTTTCCTTTCTTCTTCATAGCTCAAAAGCTTAAATGGGAGAGAAGGACTTGTTTCATGCCTTGGACTGTAGGCACCAGTGTTTTCATTACTTGAACAGTAATTCAGTTCAAGGTTGTTCTGGTTTGTTTGCGAATGAGTCAGGAGATAAGGAATAACTTTCTTATTTCTTTTAAAAGAAAAAAAAAAGTATTGAATAAATAGATATTCTTGGTGAAATCAAAGGAAATGCATAGTCAAACAACTGATATCCTAATGAAGGCAAGCCTCTATTCCTTTTGTGGTTTAAAAATACTGAGTGGTTAGGCTTGAAATACTATGTCAAGAAAAGCATATATAATTACGCTAATTTTGTGTGTATATATCATAGAATATTTAGAAGTATTTATAGTCATTAGGTTATATTCATTAGCTTCTTTTGTTCTTAATACCACTGTTAACTGACATGTACTGAAATAGTAGACTGATTACTTCATGTATTTTTAAAACAATTGCATTTTTAAAACAGTTGCATATGGAGTTATGTTACCCATGTTTCTTTCAAGTGTTTGTTAATAATTTTAAACAATTTCATTGTAGGACAAAATGTAGTACAGGATATTTTTCTCCTATGATTGGAAAGATAACCAGAGCAGATGAGCTGAAAGAAAGACTGAAAAAGCAACGCGTTTCACTGAAAAGTTATTCGTGGAAGGATGCGGCAATGCGGGCACTCAAACTGGATCGCCAGCCTGCAGAAGTACAACCAAATTCTGTGCCAATACCTACCCCTGTTCCTGGATCTGTCTGTTCAGTTCTTTATTGTCACCAGTCACAACCTTCAGAACTAAAAAGTAAATTCAGAAATAATGATGAAAATACTAAAACGGATTGCTCCTGTGCTGCAAACTTAAGAGAGACTGTTGTATCATCAAATTTCGTACAACCACCCCCTCAGAAAGATGACAAAGCATATACGGAGAACTTGTCTCCAGCTTATGAGCCATTCAGTAAAGAAATACTGGAACCAGAAGTAAATAAAAAGAACATACAGTGTTTTCAGGAAGGTACGTGTACTTTATATTCTCATACACAAGTCACAGATTTCAGTGAAAAAGACAAACACCTATCACAGACAAAACGAAAATTAAATAATGCAGTAGTTCTACCAGCGAAATGCTTGAAAAAAACAGATGCCAATCCTACATTTGTCAAGAAACAGGGTGATTTATGTGATAATCATCAACAGATGCAGCACAATGTAGTTCTGGAGGCTGAGGTATCTGATAGTGCTATAAACAAAGAACTTAATGAATCGGCTGCCAGCCCTGCACATAGTTCACCATCTGGAAAGCTGCGCAGAAAAGTGAAGCTTTACTTGGGAAGAAATAAGAGAGAAACCCGGAAACAGAATATGGAGTTATGCGTAAAGTGTACAGATGGACTGTCTGTGCCCGAAGAGAAGAGAAGTTCTTGTAGCTCACCAGTGCAGGCCCTACTGGAATTATTTCAGACAAGTGAAATAAACTCAGAATTTGGAGGTTTTTCAGGTTACACTGAGACCAAAGGTTCGACTAGCATAAAAGATACATGGGAAGGGCAGAACACAAATGTTATGTGGTCATTATTTTCCTCCTCATCCTCATCCCCATTTGTTGGATTTTAATGCTGCTTTATTTAATGTAATGATTTTCAAATAAACTTGCAAATTTAAGATTTTATTCATGGAAACTTTAATTGCTGTATTATATGTACAGAGGGTTTTCAAGTTTTTTAATGCAAAAACTTCTGTATGTGTAAATATAAAAAATAAAACTAAGGTGGCGTTTGTTTTTTTCTAAAAGTACGGCTTTATCACAGCTAGTAAAAGACTCTGACCCCAGATTTGGGGTTGAATTAATTGCTAGGCAACCAATAAGCATGATGTAGCTGCATTTGGATAGAATAATCTTCTAAAATCATTGATTACGGTATGTTCTAAATAACCACATTATAAATTAACTGGATGTTCCGTTGTAAATAAGGCAGTGCATTACTTACAGACTACTGATGTTTTGTGGAGCTTTGGTTGCCTCCCTTCCTATTCCTTCTGCTGTTGCTTTATTAGAGAATGCAAAAAATGCACGCTTTCCTAAAATTTCTTCTGCTGAAATTGTCTCGGGGAACCTGTGTAATCACAAAGAAATAGGATTAGGAAAGCATATATTATATTTTTTGTCTGCTCCATCATAATTTATTTTTAGACTAAAACTAGCTGCATTGTATATTTCGGCCAATAGGAGAGCAGTAGATGTATACTTGTAATTTTTCTTTAAAAAAAATCCCAAACACAACAAAACAGCCAATAGGTTTCCGATTGACTCAGGCAATTTGTTTGGTTTCTCTTTCAGAGTAGCCAGCCTGTCTGACGAGCTTACTCAGAGGCAGAGTGAAAGACACAAGTGAAAATTGGGAAGACTTTCTAATGCTTTGAATCTTTATCAGAGCCGATCTCTTTCCAAATTGTCATATCTGTCGATCAGTGCAGGTGCACAAGTATAGAATTACAGTGGGGGTAATTGCAAAGCTTTATTAATAAATGTAAGTGCCTTAAGGTCATATAAGAGATCTAAACCAGCAGAAATTGCTCTCATTAATTTTTTGCCAAAATTACTTGTTTGCATTTTTATCTTTTGCCCATTTAATATTCTCAAACCTACTCTGTCAGTGTTCTTATGGTTAAAGTGCTTTCAGTTGTTGCATAGTATTGTTTGTTCTTTCTAGGATATTTTCTATGAGGGGCAGGTAAAGCGTCTTGATGTGCAGGAATGGGTGAGGAAAATGACATAAAATTACTTTCCTTTAAAGAGCATGTGAATTGGAAGCTTAATGATGCAAGTAGCTGCTTAGGGCATTGCTGTCACCTTAAAGGTGACATTCCTTGTTCCACTATACATGTAATTGCCCGTACAGTCTGGTACGAACTGCTGTTGGTTCTCTTCATCTTACTGGTCACTTGCGTGATTTATAGTTTCTTCTGGTCTGGATTCACATCAAGAAAATTGTATGGAAAGCCATTACAGAAATGAGCAAAATTAACATCTTTTTAAAAGGAGTTGACTACGTATGCCCATATATATTTTGCATGTAATTTACTGATACATAGCATTTTAGGAATTGAGTTTTGAAGTAGAATATTGAAGCAATTACTTTGTTCTTCATTTTGAGTGACGCTTAAATGATAAAAGGATTGTTCTGTGATTCGATGAACGCAATCTATTTTAGGAACAAGTGTCCGTTTTTCTTGAGAAATTTTTTTTGTTGTGTTTTGGGGTTTTTTTTATGTTGTTTCCTTTAGCTTTTGGTTCGGTACTGAAGTGAAGTCTAAGAAAAACTTGCATTTTCCCCCTAACACATTGCAACAATCTGTCAGTAGGTATCTCCTGTGGATGTCTCCATCCTCACGTCCCCAAGACGCATATTCTCAGTCAGCGTGGTGGCCTCCGTCCGACTGGAATGTGCCTGCATGGTTATTTATATATATAAAGATTATTGCAATAGTTGAATGTTATGGGGAGAGGTAGTCAACATTAGTAAACCTACTCATCAGATAACCTACGTGTATGTCTTGCATATTTTATGATTGGATGCAATATTGGAACACGTTAGCTCGAACGGGCACTGCAGAGAGATTTAAACGTTGGAATCTGGCTTTAGAATCTTAAGGGGGAAAAAAATTCAGAGGCTTGTCATTAAAACATGAAGACTACTAGTAGTGTAGAACAAGACAGAGTCACTGCTACTGGTTGCAAAAAGTACTTTTATTGGTGTAGAGGTGATTGCTGACATTAGCGCGTGCCAAGAGTCCCGTTTGTATGTAGTATGTTCAGATAGCCACAGTAAGCCTATTAACTATTTCTAAACAAGGTTTATTCAGCACATTGGGTGTAATTTTCATGGATTTATTATCTTTCAAGCTTCTTTTTAAAATTATTTACAAACACTTAAGAGGAATGATATTACTATTTAAAAAAATAATTAGATGTGGAAGGGCTAGTTATTAGAACATTTGTGCATCTCCGACTTCCTCCCAGAGAAGAGAATGAGTATTTTCAAAATACGTGGCAGCAATTCTGAGAAATGCCAAACACTTCAGACAAATGCTACCACAAGTACCTCTGTGGTCACTAGAATAAAGGTTTAGCATTAGAAGTGTATTTTGTCTGTAAGTACATCTTTGTGATAATTGCATATTATAGAATTACAATTTCAACTCTCTTCATAGGTACACTAATTTCTTCTACTGCACTTAATTTTTTGATTGATTGGATTTCTGTGAATTTGCGAAGCTGGTATGGTGGGGTTTTTTGTATACTATTCAAAAAAACAATTGTTAATGTACTAGTTGTTGCTTCCTTTTTGTGGTGGTTAGAGAAACTTGTGTTTCATCTCATGAAAATATTTTTTCTGAAAAATAAGCTATTTTCTTTCAAGTGCTTACTGCCATTTAAGGTTAGCTTTAACCTCTATATGCATCAAATCCTCCCTCTTGAAGACAAATGAGGGGAAATTTTAGCAGCCAATCAATCCAGAGCAATTGTACAGCTTATTTACACAGAATATGCGTAGGCAGACTAGAAATTGAATGCCAAAATTTATTTCTTAGCATAACTAGTCCTCTGGACTATGTAAGGAGATTGTTTACGCTATCAAATGCCAGCGTGAGTAAAAGTAAATACCACTGGCGATACCAACCAATAATAATGTCACCACTGATACCTTTAGCAAAGTGAACATAACGGTGAACTGAGTTTCTTAACCAGATTAACATCTCTGAAGGTGATATGAATATTTTGGGGTTTTTACCATGCATTCTCTAAACGTTAGTGTCTGGCTTCTGATATTCAACAGTTTATTTGCTTCAGAGAATGCAGCTATCCAAAATAAATGCTGAGCATCCCAGGCATAGCACCATAAAAAGACTTGGGATGCAAAGCGCGTGTTTGCCTGGAGTCCAGTTTCATTTGGGATAAAGCAGCTGTAGATTCAGGTGACTATCAGATTCAATACAATTTTTTTATCATTTTTTTTTTGAGCTGAGGGGGGATCTCACTGTCTCCAATATTCTTTCAGTACCTAGCTGGGCTTCAAAAAACAAGCTTTCTCTGTGACCTTTAGAACGGTTTCGCAACATGGTACTCCAGTGGAACAGAGGTTGGGAGCCGCGCAGTGGAAGTCAATTTGCCGAATGATGGTAGTCACTTCTGTGGTTCAAACCACCAGGTGGAGTAGGAATTGGGATGTGGGTCTCAGACATTTCAGGTGCAGGCGCACCAGCAGATGTCACACGGGCTTCATCTTTCAGGTACAAGGTCAGGGAATGGAGCCTCAGAAGGTTCATGGCCCTTGGCAAAGGAAAGAGTCTTCTGGCCACAGAAAGATGCGTGAATCTCCTTCTGGATCCTGCATTCAGGCTGGGTAGCTCAGTAGCTATTTTGCTTGTTTCTGAGGATAACTTTTAACAAATAACTTCCCTGACACGTTTTAAGGGTTACTACAGAAGATCTAATGTGGAAGCTCCTAAATGAATGCAAGTTTTGTATGTTGTAAAACATGCATGAGATCTCGGAATGCTTTCCACTTTACTGGTGCCCTGCCTTCTAAACCACTTGCCGCTGAGCCAAATGTGGGGTTTTTTATTATTTGATAAATAAAAACCTTAGCTTGCTTTATGTCACCAGATTTTCTGAGCAACTGCCAAGACTAAATCATGTTTAGGATAGGTATCAGGAAGAAATTTTTCACTAGGAGGGTGGTGGGACACTGGAACAGGTTGCCCAGAGAAGTCGTGGATCTCTGGAGCTGTTCAAGGCCAGGCTGGACGGGGCTTTGAGCAGCCTGGTCTAGTGGGAGGTGTCCCTGCCCATGGCAGGGGGTTGGAACTAGATGATCGTTAAGGTCATTCTATGATTCCAGATATATAGGTAGCCAGCGCAATGTCCTAACTACGAGAGTGGCGAGCAGCGGTAATGGCAAGTGCAAAAAGGATCCTGTGCAATGATGTGGGGTAAAATTTCCAACAAAAAAAAATCCTATTTGGAATAAAAAAAAATGGGCAAAGCTGATGAACTTTTGTCCAAAACTGGCTCTTTGTCACTGCAGATCTGGATGTTCTCTCAGTCCACGAGAGCATCCTGTCCCTCTTAACACCGAAAATTTTGAGAGATTTCATCAGCAGCCTAAGTAAAGCATTCAGCAGTCTAATTACTTGTTGAATGAAAGCATATTCCTTCTTATCAGCTTTAAATTTACTAGGTTTTCAATGGAATGTCCTCTTATTCACACCCCATGTGCGTGTCACTTTATTTCGTTCCTGTCTGTTCGTCGCCATCCTGAATGATCCTGATCTTTCTGGTTTCTGTCACTGTCTTTCTCTGAACTTTGCAATGTCCTCGCTGGGAATGGCCGCTGCAGCGCTCCAGATCAGGCTGTGCCACCCGTTTAACGTCAAAACGGATTCTGCGTGATGTGCTCTGTGTTTAGATTACAGTTGCACGTGCTTCCAGTTTCGAGGTAATATTTGTGCTCTGGACTCAACAACCTGCAAAGCCAAATGTTTTTATATACATCAGTCAAAAAGTCACTGCTCTGAATGCACAATCGTGCAGGCAAAGCGCACAGTTGTCTGTAATCGGACACGTAACTGCTACTGATACAAGGAAACGTAATTACCATGCATTCAGAATGTAAATGTGCTTTTTTCACATGGAAACGTTTAGGGCAGTACGCTGATGGTCATAGGTGGCCAGATGAATAGAGACAACTACAAAATATCATAATCTGCCATTTATTGGGAAAAAGTCTTAATACGTTTTTTACAGACTTAATAAATCATGACTGAATATTGACCACCGTGAATGTGTTTGTTAAAAAAGTGCCCTAGATTTCAGTTACAATCTATTATATTTGAGAAAACAAAAGTTGCTCTGTGTGGGGAGAAAAGTTATACTTTCCATAGTATTAAGTCGCTGTAATGTTCCATAATGGGAGTCGGTGTTATTTTTCCATCGTGTCTGTGCATACACAAGGCTCCATTGTGTATTCCTCAAAGCAGAAAATTTAGATTTTATCAAAATTATAAAAATACAAAGCAATTCCTGTAGTTTTCTTAGCATTTAAAAATGTGTTCAAAAACTCTTTCAGCATTTTAAAGTAGGCTAATTAATTCAGAGCTTTAGAGTTTAAAACCGTAAATCATGATTGCAGTCATTACTACTTACCGTAGTGATTACAGCAAAGCTTCGGTTGTACAACTGGGAGGGAGTTTTCAAGAAGATCCCAAATAAATTAGAAGTACAGTGTCAATGGGGCTATTCTGTCCATGTGTCTTATTTTCTGTGGAAAGGAGAAAAGTAACATTTAGATGTTAAATTTAAGTGTTAAATTATGCCTGGTAATTAATTATGGTTCAAAAATAATCTTCGGAACGCCTATGGTAAATCAAAAGCTGAATACCTACTTATAAATCACATTTTTTCCTCACTTTCTTTCTCCTGATCCTTTGAAATATTGGCATATGTTTTTCAGGCTTCATTTTTCGGCAACTGTGGTTCAGATAGTCATACAGAATATGCCTGTGATGTTTGGCAAGTCATGAAGACACATTGCAACATAGGGTAGAACTGTTACTGCTCAGTTAAAAAAGAATTGGCCTGAATTTTCAGTGTAATAAAATTCCACAGAATGTTAACTGGCAAGAGAATGAACTCTGGAAGTTGGCCTTCCTTTGCAAGCACCGATTTCTTTGGGTGCCTCAACGCAAGAAAGACATCAAACTATTCGAGTGTGTCCAGAGGAGGGTGACCAAGATGGTGAAAGGTCTTGAGGACAAGACTTATGAGGAGCAGCTGGTCACTTGGTTTGTCCAGCTTGGAGAAGCGAAGGCTGAAGGGTCTGCAACTTCCTCAAGGGGAGAAGCAGAGGAGGAGGTGCTGATCTCCTCTCCTGGTGACCAGTGATAGGACACAAGGAAATGATATGAAGCTGCATCAGGGGAAGTTCAAATTGGACATTATGAAAAGGTTCTTCACCGAGAGGGTGGTTGGTCACTGGAACACCTCCCCAGTGAAGTGGTCATGGCACCAGGCCTGTCAGAGTCAAGGAGTGTCTTTCTTTAGTCATAAACCACGTGGTTCATGGTTTAGTTTTAGGTAGTCCTGTGAGGAGCAGAGTTGGACTTGATGACCCATTTGGGTCCCTTCCAACTTGAGATATTCCATGATTCTATAATTTGCTGGAAGAAGACAAAAATCTGCCCCCTGATGTGAAAGAGCTCATGGCTCAGAGGTGGGCCGTCTGCCCCAGTCCTGAGCAATGTCAGGCAGCTTCTGGTAAGGTCAGACCAAGGAAGTAAGTATCGACCTTCTCTGACTGATTTCCCAATGAACCTGGAAAAGCAATCAATAAATTATAGTAGTATATCTCTGAAGGATTACGCTTGTCAAATCACCCGTTTCTAATCAATGTGTACAACAAAAGGGGACTTCAGACATGCAGATCGGGATTTCCTTCATCGTGATTTAGATCCTTCAATGTGATATAGAAAATTTCCGCAATTTATTTAAGCTTTCTCTTTTTAATTAATCTTGAGTATTTACCACAGAAGTGTTTTCCTAGGCAAATGGTAGAAGGATGTAGACAAGAGAGGTCTGCAAGGGGAGGGACATAAAAACATTTTCAGCTCTGTTTTAGCTAATTGCTTCTAGCGCAAATACTGTTAAAATGCTTCTATCTTTGTATTAGTCGACTGGATTTCTAAAAACAGTTTTGAAAGTGATTCTTAAAATTACTGAAGAGTTGGCACACTAAAAAAGTGCTGTATTTATGAAGCTACTCTCATCATACCTCACCACATCCCCTGAGCCCACAGAATGGATAAAACTCTGCATAAAACACTCATTGCCTTAAAGCAGCCGTGCCTCGGCTGGCGCTGGCTTGGTGAACCTTCCATGTGTGACATCTACACCAAATCCCCCACCATTTCTGGACCAGGATAACCACAAGAGAAAAAAGAAATATATAATGTACCAATCCAGGAGATGAGCCTGTAAGTGTACTGTGTATCGACTGCATAACGGGTGTAATATATACCCAATGCCATGAATTCTCACAGAAATACTGACACGAGGAGCTGTGACACAGCGCGCCAGCGGGGACAGTTTGGTCTAACTGAAATAGCTGTAGAGGCTGGCTGCAGCCTGAAATGTAAGGATTTATGACTTTTGAAAAAAGATTGAAACATCATATTATCATACTGGATTTTCTCTCTATAAATAGCGCTTTCTCATTTTCTTTATCCCCCCCCCCCACCCCCGTGGTCATTTTGATACCCTGCAGCGGGGTTTCATAAGCTAATTGTGAGCTGTTTGAGCAAGGGCTTGAGGATTTAATGGGTGCTTTGGGGCAAAATTCTGTCTTGCCTGGAGCGTATGAATGCAGTGTAAGCAGGCCAGTGCAAAACTTAACTTATGTTTTTTCCCTCAAAGTTGATATCCATTTCTAGATGCAACATTGCACCCTTCAAATGCCTGTCTTGTTCCCATCTTCAGCTTATTGAACCGTCGCTTTATATCGTGGGAAACTGGATTTCCTTCACCTGTCCTCTAATTGCTTCCTTTAATAAGACAATCGATGTAAGTAAGGGATGACCCGCAGAAGAATCAGGCCAGGAGCCCCAATGGGTGGCTCCCTGGGGCTGCCCGGAGCGGGGTCCCTCCCGTGGGAGGCTGTTGCCAGCGCAAGCAATGCAATTAATATTGACTGCAAAATGGTTTTAAGATTATGAAAACAAAGATTTATTTTTTTAAAATTTTTTGTTGTTCTTCTCATCTTCCAAACTATGGTAAGCAGCAGCTTTCAGTGCCATTTACTGCGGTGCCACCTCTTTACGATGTGCTTACAACTGGTACAAGCCCTTGCCGGGGGTACTTCGACCTCGTGTTCTCCCACTGGGCCCGTACCGAGCTGCATCTGCTGCTGGGCTGTTATGACATTCCTCCTCCTCCTCCCTCGGCTCCCCTGAACTGTGGGCCATGGAAGCCCTTCCTCTCGCCCCTTCGGAAAACGTCGTGGGAAGGGGGTGCCTCAGGCAATTGCCACTTTTGTCCCATTTTCATAAAAAAATGTTAAGACAGGTGAGAGACGCAGTGCTGACAGAGGCAGTTCTGGTGCCCTCGGCTTCCCGGTAGGTGTGAGTGCAGAACTGGGCTGCAGACGCAGCCATCCCTCCCTGAGGGAGGATAATCTGCGAGTTTTGGGGAACGGACATCGCGGGGACTCCTTGACGCTTCTGCCTCTTGCTCCGGCCTTGCCCCGTCCGGCAGAGCGTGTTGTCGCTCGAGATGAACGACGCTGCGTTGTAATCCTTTCCCAACTCCCTCTCAGCGGAGAAAGCGGGGCAGGAGCGGGAATTTAAGAAAGGAAGGGAAAAGGTCATAGCGAGGGAAATGGAGGTTTGCTCGGAAAACCCTGCACAGGGCGGGGAGGAGAGAGGGGCCGGCGGCACAAGGCGGCCGGAGCGTGGCTGGGGGGGGGCCCTACGGGCAGGTGGGGAGGGAAGGAAGGAGAGAGAACGCTCCGGCTGCCCCCGGAGAGGCAGCGAGCCCCCGCCTTTCCCCGGCAGGAGGGGCTGGCAGCAAGTTTTGCAGCGGGGGCTCTCTCGGCCCCGGGGCGGTGCGGTACCGGGGCTGCCCCACGGGGCGGGCGGGGGCGGCGGCGGCCGCGGACGCTCTGCGGAGCTTCCCCGCTCTGCGGGGCTTCACCTCCGCGCTCCCTCACGCCCCGGGCGAACGACTACATTTCCCAGCACTTCCCTCTTCCGAGCGGGCTCTGCGGGGAGCCTCGCCGGCTCTCGCCATCTCCTTCCCTCGCAGGGGGGCTCGGCGCGGCGGCGGCGGGGCGGAGCTCGGCGGCCCCGCAGCCTCCCCCCCCTCCTCCCCGCGTACAGGCGCGGAGCCGGCGGCGGAAGCCGGGGCGGCACACGGCGGCGAGCGGGGCGGCGGGCAGCGCCATGCGGGCGGCCGCCTGCCTCCTCTCGCTGGTGCTCTGCGCCCTGCCCGCTGCCCCAGGTGAGTCGCGGCGGTGGGGAGGAGGAGGAGGAGGAAGAAGAAGAAGGGAAGGGAGGGGGGTGGTGGAGATGCTGCGCCGAGGGCCGCTGGGGAGCCCCGCGGAAACGGAGCCGCCGCTCCATCCTCGGCGCCGGGGGCGAGGGCGCAGCCGGGTTGACGGGTGCCTCTCCCCCTGCCCAGGAGGCGCCGGGCCCGCGACAGCGGCGGCGGGGCGGCGGGGCGACGACCGCTTCGCCGAGCGACAGAGCATCAGGCCCCTGCGGCTGGTCTCCGGCGGCGGCGGGGCGCGGCGGCCGGCGCTGAGTACGCGGGTGCGGAGCGGCGCGGCGCGGACACAGGTAGGCGAGGCGGGGGGAGTCCCGGTACCTGCCGCCGTGGGCTGGTGGCCGCGGGGGGCGAGGACCCCCGCCCCGAGAGGCAGCGGTGCGGTGTCTCGCCCGCAGCCCTCCCCCGGGTGTGAAGGATAACGCTTGTTTTAAAGCGGTTTTTCCCGCAGGACCGTCATCGGGGGTGGCGGTCCCGCTGTCGCAGGGGTTAAGATGGTCCCCCCCCACCCCCGGCCGCCCGCGGGGGCTCCGGGCGGGCAGAGCCGGCGGCTGGCGGGGGGTGGGGGCCGGGTGGCCGCGGCGCCCCGGTTGCGGTGCCTTTGCGACAGCCGGAGTTGAAACGCTCGCGGCTCAATTTCGGTTTCTGGCTGGAGCGTGGGCAGGGTGGGTTTGTCTGCTGCGGCCTCGGGTGGGCTTTTAAAAATAGAAATTGGAAATGGGATGGGAATGGCTTGAAATGTAGCACGTGAACTGAACGTCGCAGTTTAACTTACATATTACTACCCCAGCCGGGCTGTGTTGTCAGATTTCTGTTATGTGAAGACCGATCCCTATGGCTTTTAACAAATAGCTACCCCAATTTATATTAAAGTGATTTTAGTCTTGATCACTAAGCATCATGTTTGAGGTGGTATATGGCTCTTACGTCTACAGGGAAAAATGTTGAGTCTATGCTGTTACAGACAAAATATATAAGAAATTTGCATTTGAGGTAACTGCTGACATCCAAGATGAGTTGCAGGCCTCGGCTGCCTCCTTTTCCAATTGAAACAAAATTCTTCCATTTAAGAAACAAAATAGCTGAAAGAATTGTCTCAGATTTCGTTTTTATAGTCCGTAAAGTATAAGCACTGACAGCTTGCGTTCTTTTTGTGTAGTTAAATAATAAACAATCTCTTCACAGCATATTTATTTGCCTCTGAATATAACTTATTCTACGGAAAGATTTTTCAGATGTGAAGGCCGTATTTATAGTCCAGTGAAATAGGATTCTAAAAAATGGGTGCTTTGCTTAAAAAAAGAAAAGAAATCCTCTCGGCATTTTGTGATTCTTTCAAGACGCTTGGACGCTCTCACAAGTTCAAATACTTAGTGATATGTCTGCTTAAAAAGCAGTAATGGTTGCATTTCGACCTAGTATTAGGATTCAAATACTGGTCATAAAGAACAAACTGTTAGTTAATGGGTTTCGTTTTTCTGAACATCTCAAACTTTTATTCACCAAGTCTTAAGCACATAAAAAATTTTCAAGTCATCCTCATTTAGTTAAGTTGTTAGTCAGTATTAGTGTTACTTCTACCAGAAAAGAAGTGATGCTAGTGGGTGAAAAAGGGTTAAATGCATTTATTTCACAACAGTCTCCACATTAAACTGAGCTTAAATATTTAAAGCTCTGTGTGCAACCAAAACGTTCCTCCTGATCAAGCAGTTTCCCTCTGCTGCTTAAAACATCCACAGCCTCTCCCATGGTTTCTGATGGTTCGGACCCTGCTGAAGGATGCAGTAGCTGGCAGTGATTTGGAGGAAGAAAATTCCGAAGCGAGATGGAACGGAGCTGTACCGATTGTCTGTGCTTCACGCACAGGGCATGGTTACATCCTAATTGCAGGGCACTGCATCCCTCGCCCGGAGATCTGAGTCAGCTGGGCAGTACTGGACCAGCAGCGTGACTGCCTTTGCTTAATGGAAGTTTTGCAGAAGCTGCATTTAGGAGGGTGTTTTTGCGGTAGTAATGTTAACTGTGGCAGTTGAGTAATTTAATATCCCGACCCTTAAAGTCTAGCATCCCGTAACAACCCTCCTCCTGCATCTCTGCCGGAATGTTTGTCAAAGCCACGGACTGAGTTAACTTTCATGGCTGCTTTTCGTGGCTGGTAAAAGTCACGTAAAGTATGAAGATACGAAGTGCTGGATTCTGCTCGCACATGGAGAGACACCCATGCCTGCCCTGAAGAGTTAACAGCCCAAGATCAATGGCATATAAAGGGTAGGGGAACAGAGGCATCAATAAAATTTTCAGATGTATTGGTTTGTTTTATGATTAAACGTACTCTGACTGTCTCCATGCCCTATTCTATCCATTGCTAGTAGTCTTTGCGCAGCTATGTGTCGGAGTTAGAAAAACTGGTCTTGAATAGAGATTTCAAACCAAGGCTAATGGCGTTGTGGATTAGTTTAGGGAGGGTGCTTCTTCCAGGAGGCTGAAGCATTGAAGAAGAATCCCCAATGGCTGAAGGACAAGCAGCTGTGTCTAGAAAAGCAGATACCTGAATGGGATGGTGCAGTCCTGACTAGGCAGTGAAGCTGTAGCTGTTGAATTAATGTCAAACAATGTAATTGTGTTTTGAATTGGATAAAGATAAAAGGGAAGAAAGAGAGATAAGCTGGAGAGAAGGAAGTCGCGTTAAATTGGATTGGGTTCCTTTAATTCCTGGATGAAAGCTTTGGCTGCAGAAAGGGCAGAAGTCGTACAAGAGGGACGCAGGCCTGCGTTTGGAATTGCACAAAGGGAAATGCAGATGATGGTTCAGGGGAAAGCAGATGCAAAGCGTGGCCTTTGCAGATCAGGAGTTTCAGAACAGGCTTATAGTGGAGTTGAGCCAGAGGAGTGTAATATGAGAAAAGGAGGTGAAAGAAGGGAATTGAAGGCAGAAGTGACTGAGAAGTGATGGTTGGCAGCTTTCTAAAAATCTGTGGTTTTTTTCAGCATTTGTTGAGGTTTTTCTCTAGCAACCTCCTTTGTTTTGTTTGTTTTGGGTTTTTTTTTGGGCCACTGTCATTGCTGTTACTGTTGAGTGACTTCTCTACATACAGGCTTTCCTATTAAATAGTAAATGAAATAGTTGATTTACTCATCCTAGAAACGCAGAACGTAATTGCTTAAGAAACAAAATCACAGTTGTATTTCTCACAGTTCTCACAGTTGTAGCTGCCCAAGATTGCAGGGCTTCAGAGCACACAGCACAAGGCAAGTGTTCTAGGCTATTACATATTCAAGTCATTACAGTATATAGTGGACGTTGGAGAATTCACGTGACTTTGGGTTTCTGCTTTTAAGTCCACTGCAGAATAGAGTCACTACCAGTATCCGTGACGTTCCTGTATTTCAATTTCTCTGTTCCCCAAAGGGGGACTATTAGTAGCTGCACAGCACTTAATCTATAGAGTAATCAAGATAAGATATATCTGAGAATATGCTAATATTAATATTATCATTAACGCAATCCAGGATCTTAGCAATGGACACTTCATGTACTGTTGCATAAATAAGCCGATTAGAAGATGAACTTCCTCTATGGCAGGGGTGTTCAGTGAAGGCTAAGCTTAAGATTTTTGTGTTTAAAAGAAAGAAACATTTAAAAGAAAGTGGATGTTTATAAGGAACCTTTTAACTCTATGCCTTGAGCCATATTTTGGTATTGCAGGAATCATGGAATCGTCTAGGCTGGAAGGGACCGTTAAGATCATCGAGTCCAACCATCAACCTAACTCTGACAAAACCACCACTAAACCATCTCCCTAAGCGCCACATCTACACATCTTTTAAATACCTCTGGGGATTTAAATGCCTTCACAACTTCCCTGGGCAGCCTGTTCCAGTGTTTGATAACTCTTCCAGTGAAGAATTTTTTCCTAATATCCAGTCTAAACCTCCCCTGGTGCAACTTGAGGCCGTTTTCTCTTGTCCCAACTTGTGAGTTGGGAGAGGAGACTGACCCCCACCTTGCTACAACCTCCTTCAGGTAGTTGTAGAGAGTGGTAAGGTCTCCCCTCAGCCTCCTTTTCTCCAGCCTAAACATCCCCAGTTCCCTCAGCTGCTTCTGGTAACGCTTGTTCTCCAGACCCCTCACCAGCTTCACTGCCCTTCTCTCGGCTTGCTCCAGCACCTCAATGTCATTCTCGTAGTGAGGGGCCCAACAAAGACATTGACAAGAAGCACATGGGAAATCACAAGTTACTTAATACTTTCCTTCAGTCAGTACTATGCAGGCATGTTCTTCGTTGAAGTGTGGGAATATGTAAATGTTCCTCCCGGCTTCCTGTATGTGTTCTTCCACCTACGAAGGAGAGCAAACTATGGCTCTGCAAACGTGAGTTTGTACTCTACATCAGCGCTTGATTTGGA
Organism: Rissa tridactyla; assembly: GCF_028500815.1. NCBI lineage: Eukaryota > Metazoa > Chordata > Aves > Charadriiformes > Laridae > Rissa > Rissa tridactyla. The sequence continues at coordinate 144,152,032 of NC_071467.1, read as the reverse complement.
GGATCATTTTATGGAGGATCCTCCATTCATTGGAGGATCACTTAATCATTTTCAGTGGATCGGATGTTCTGCTTGCAAAGATGAGACTCATTTTCCAGCTGGAGATTAGAGTACCAGACCTCTACGTCCTTCACCCAACAGGTGCCTTTCCTCAGCCTTAAGTAGCACTTACTAGTGGTCGTGCTGTGAGCTGGAGACTGCTACTCAACACCAGCAGAGAAGAGTCTCAATTCTCCTTGGGGCCAGCACTTTGTGGTCCTGCGAATAGGTCTGCACGCACAATCTCAGACACAGCATTGTTCCTTTTGTGGCCTTCATTGCATTATTCATTTTTGATATATCTAGGTGTTGGTATGGGAGATTTGCTATGATTTTCAGTGGGAACAAGGTCCTGACTCAATGACCTGCTATGGACATAGACTCACTCATCTCTGCTGGTTGTGAAAATGTTCATACCATAGCATCTTCTGTTTCTCAACCTGTTTTTCACTTGCTTGTAGCCTGTTGGCGTGAAGGTATGCCAGATTCCTTCCGAGTGAGTAAAAGGAGTGACCTGGTTGTAGGGAGCCTGGCGTGAAGGGGCTCCAGGTCCGAACTGTGTCTGGTGATAGAAGTACATGTTTGTAGTCCAGAGTGACTCAGTAGTTTTTAGCAAAGTATTTATTTGTCTTCCGTAGCCTGCATTTCTGAATTGTTTGTGACCAAACGATACAATTGCATACATCGATTTGGAAGCATGGCTTACAGTTTTCTTAAATAACTTCTTATTGCTGATAATCAATTGCAGAGAAGCTCTGCTCTGTCATGCTGAGCTCGCATAGCTCTGCTTGCGCTTGGAGTTGAAATCTTCATTGGTTGTTCAGGTGTTGCCTAGCCTTTGCTATTGGGTTCTCTGACTTCTTGGCCTCTCGCTCTAGTCTTCAAACAGGATATCCCTGTTCTTTGCAGGTGCTTCTGAAACTGCTGACTTTGTTTAAAACATTCTCGCTTTCTGTTCTGATGCTGTCAGCTTCTCTTGGTATTACAAGTTCCCGCGTTGGGTAGCTCAAACAATTAGTAATTTTTTTTTTGGTTAAAAAATGAGTTCTGACTGTTGAGTGGTTTATAAAAAAAAAAAACCAAACCAAACTCTAGAGTTTGGGACTGATGGATGATGACTGTTGGAAAGGGAAGTGTCATGAGAAATCACACAGTTTTAAAAATTCTTTTCTGCCCACCTAATCAAATGACTTTGGTTTCTTGGAGAAACTTAGGCACAATTTTTGATCGACCTATCACAAAACCAAAGGGGAAGGAGGCAAAACTGGGACTAAGCTTGTAGTGAATAAAAATATGCATTTGGTTTACTGCCAAATTTGGTTTTCTTCCTGCCTTGTTGCCTCTTTTACCTCTTTCCTTAAGGTTTATAAGGCGTTAGGCAAAATGTGTGTGATACTTTACTGTCTGTTCAGCGTACACAGTTCTGCAATATTCGTGTGAGGGTAAGATACTTCACCAACCTAGAAATATTTTATGAATATGTGAATGACAGTTAAAATATCAGTACTCTGATGCAGGTCCTACCTTCCTAAAGAAGAAAAGAAGTGCTGAAAGCCAAACTTTGCTATAGATTGCTGCATGCTGCAAGGGTGCTCTTTGATTTCTGATGTAGGAGGGACTATGAGATACACTTTTTTATAAAATATATATATTTGTACTGTGTATTTGTATTTTATAGGCAGAGAATATTTCAAATTTCTAATACATCCTTCTTTGCAAGCTCATTTCAGGGAAAGTCTTTCTCTACTTTATATTTGTTATGACAGTAAATTAATATGTCCAAAAAATCATCCAGCAAAAAAGCCTCCGGTGGCTGCTACTTCAGAGTTCATATTGCAGAAATATCACATCAGGACTCAGATTTCGAGGGGTGATTAGAAGACACGGGAACCTTTGAAAATCCTAGTCTGGGTAAAAGGGCTGTATGGGAAGTCTTTGTTTTGTGATATCTTCTCTTGCCTCTGCCATAGCAAAGCTGAAAAGAGAGATATTAAAAAAGCTATGGCTTAATCTCATAAAACAGGCTTATATGCGGTCATGGAGGATCTTAAAGGCTCAGATGTAACAATCCTTATAGAAAGTATTTTTCTGAACACTCGCTCTTTGCCACGATCAATGTAATAGCTGCATGTTTAAGATCTGAGTCTGATAGGGAAGTCCTTTCTTCCCTAGTAGATACTCTGGTAATCAATATCTACGTTCCCTCCTGATCTGTGTTGGTGCACCTGAGTGCAGGATCAAACTGAATATTCTTGCTGCTACTCTTTCACTGAGGATACCTGGTTTGGGACCCTTGTTGTGGCTAATGGTCTGCTATAAAGCATTGGTGATGCAGAAGTGTGTTGCATTCAAAATAGTGTCGTGATAAATTTTGCTGAGGTTTATCCAAATTATGGAGGAACTACATAGGAAGTTAATGTTCACTGTAGAATGTTTGCCACAAGACCATTGTGGATCTACATGCAGCACTGTCATGGTAGATCTGGTATTGTAGAATTCTTCTGGTAGTTCAGGTCCCCTTTGTAGTCTTCTCAATAATTGTACCAGTCTTTAAGTGACTCAAGACTAACAACTTTTCTTAGGGCTCTGCTTGTTAAAACGTTATTGCAGTTATCCTGTCAAACACTGCTTAAAGGCCAATTGAACTGTGTAAAACCTTCAAAAGCCTGATACGGTTCTGCTCTCTAAATTGTGGGTCCTTCTGGCTAGTGCTGTCTCAGTGCTTTTCCCTCTTGAATCAGCTCTGCTGAGGTTTGTGATCCTTCTACTTACTGTGGCCGCCTCCCTCTAGGTTTCTCCCCTCTGAAAGGATGGAGATCGTTGTCTTCAGCTCCTATGGGTTTGAGCCAAAGCTGCTTCTCCTCCCTGGTAGACTGCCCTTCTGCTTCAGGGGAGGAGGCTCACTGGGTTGTTATCAGATGGTCTGGTTGCCAGCCCAGGCCTGTGTCTATGCTCTTGAGTCTGGACAGCTGCGGACGTGGAGAGTGAAGTCCAGTACTATCGGAAGATCAAGCCCCACCCCTCTTGGACAAGGAATTGTGGTGTCTTCTTACACCATATCTCTTCCTCATTCACCTACTGATGTGGTTCATTTTTTTAGTCCCTAAATAATCTTTTTTTTCAGTAATGTATTTTCTAGAAGAAGTGTAATTGTTGTCTTCTGGCATGTTAACCATAACTGCTATATTTAACGTCTCCAAAAATCACTGTGACTCACATCCTGGCTCTCTTCTCTCTAGTTCTGACTTCTTTATTTTAAACTACGTCAAATTTGCTATGACTGTGAGTGGAAAACTTTCAGGCAAGAAAGCCTTCTGAGCCCTTCTCCTCATCTTCTTCCCTTTGGCTTGTCAGTGGCCTCCTGGGTAGTCTGTGGCTATGCTGTTCTGTGGAGATGTCTTTTGGAGCGCATAAAGGATAACAGAGGCCTGTCAGATAAAGTTTTGCTCTTCATAGCCACAGATGCTCCTTGATAGTATTCTTCTGAAGCTATTGCAATATTGGCATTTATCTGAGGAGGAGAAATCATTGCTGCAGGGATGAACCGTGCAGCGGCAGCTGTGCTGAGCCACAGCCAAGTGTGGAACCACCTCCCTCTCCTCAGATGGAGGCATGCTCAGTGCAGAGGAGAGCTTTGTGCACAGAAGACTATGTCTGTGCAAGCTTTTTGATACTTTAGTGGGATGACTGTGTGAGGGAAGGCTCCTGTTTTTTCCCCAGAAACTTGTGTGAGGGTTGAGCAGCGAAGGTGGCTGAAGAGCTGCATGGGAGTGCTGAGCACGTGGACAAGGATGGGTTCTGCCAGGCTGTGGTGTGCACTTCCACGATGGGGGTTGGCTGGTCGGGTAAGTTCCAGTGGAAAGCCAGTGTCACCTAAAATTAAAGATATGATTATGTAGAAATCAAAGAAAGTGGCAAATGATGTAGGGCTATTTAACTGTTCAGTCAGTAGGAGTCCAACTTGAAAATTGGATTCAGTTAAAGAAAGTCAAGAAGCATGGCATTGCTGCTGGGCGTTTGCCATCAGAATGTGACATTTGGTGATTCCTCTAGTAATTTGGCCAGCTCTGATTGCTCTACCTACACCAAATTCACTCTACAATATTTTTCTCTCTCTCTTTTTTTTTTTTTAAATGAAATTAATGTTATCAGAAGACTGTAGCAAGTGACCATCCTTTAGAAAAAGCATATTCCAGAATGTAGTATTTATACATGGTTTAGAAAAAGTTTGTGTGGGTAGATGCCTTTTAATGGTACCTTGATTCTGAAAGCGTGATGTATTTCAGCATGGAGGCTACAGCCCTGACTTCAGCTCAAAAATTGCCCAGAAGAATAGCAGTATGTAGGAACACGGTCTGTTCCAGAGATGTCTCCTTAGAGTATTTCAGCCCCCTGAAATTCTGTGGGAATGAACAAAATACATCAGCTGTTTCAGAAGAAATATACAGTGAAAATGTTGATTCATTTTGATCTCCTAGGCTGTATCAAGAGGAAAAGGAGTTTTGAACTGTGCTTTTCGCGCACTTCTCAGCTTTAAACAGGACTTTGATACTTGAATGTAGAGGGTGAGTCATATTTATGAAGTATTATCTGTGGAGTTGATTGAGCAATGTATTGGCATGCCTAAGAGTCCGCAAGTTTCGTCAAGCTCTTCTTAGCCTGCGGTGCTGACAAAATGTTAGTAAACTTTTTGCTGTTGCCTGAGAACCATTTATGGGAAAAGTTAGCCATGTTGGTAGGCTCTAGGTGTCAAAGAGTGCTTGTTACTTCCAGTGGGAAGAGCTAATCTTTTGGTAAGCTTTCTTCTGTATACAAACTAAACGTAAGGCCAGTTGACATCGTGTTGCTGAAAAATGTTTTGCTCATTGATACTTGTTGTATAAAGGAGCAAAATTACTGTGCGCTCCTTTTTATTACACTTGAATGCTTTATATGTAATGTAAAGGTGGTGTTAATGGAGGGGTTTTGCAGATTCCTGTGGTAGTGGAACTCTGTTCCTTTGTGTCTGAAGCCTACAAGAGATGCTGAAAAGGGGGCCTTTCTCTAAATGTTATTGATTCCTCTCGAGCTTGAAAAACATACAGCTAAAAATGACCTCAAGGCACCATCTGCTTTGGCAAGGGAAATGCCTTTGCTTCTCTTGATTGTTAGATCCGTTGAGCTTTCCTTCTTGCCTAAATGGTGTCCTTGAGACAATAGTCCTTTCTGCAGCTGAATGACGCAGTGACCCAGATGGGTCCATCCTCAAGTGCTCCCTACGGCGCGCGCGTTGCAGCCCTTGTTGTGTGTCCTCCTCCCTCCGCAGATGCGTTGTTGGCCTCACGCTGCAGCTGTGCAGCTCGTTTGGCTTCTGCCCACTCAAAACCGCCAGGTGTCCCCAGGAGAAGGGGTTTATCATTGAAGAGGGATTTTCCTTGTTTGAGTCTGACCTTGTGCTTCTTCACAAGGAAGTAGGTTCACCGCCCAGTTGCACAGTGAAGTCCTGTAGTATCTAGTGAGATGGATGGAGCACATTGCTCTACCGCTGTTGTATCTGGCGTTGCTCTTCGTTTTGTCCTCTGAAACCTACAGTGGCTGTGAGGGGCAATGGAAACTGCAGTGGCCCTGTGTCACAGGGTGGGTCTCTGCTCTGCTCCCTGTCTTGGTTTTAGAAGTGTGACCTTCAGTGGTCATTAAAGTTTTCGCATGAGTTATGGCAGGAAAACATTCTGAACTTCACAAGTTTTCATTCATGACTTAACTTTGTTTCCTATTTGTAATGGAGTACTTTATTAATCACCCTTATAGTAACCTATTTTATCATACTTTTCCTAGCCATTAGTCTTTGATGAAGAACCTCGTCAAATGCATTTTAAAAGCATGAGGTTGAGCAGTCACCAGTTTTTCTGGTTTTGCCCCCATAGTGATATATTTAAGACCTTTTGCACATTAGTTAAATGTGACCTTTTATACACAAATCTTTGCTGCTTCCCTTTCAGAAAAAGGAAAAAGAAAAAAAAACAACCCGAAAAAGGAGTGTGGCTTCCCAAAACTTCTTGCAGTTCTTTCTTTCACTGGCATATGAAGACTTTCACAACAACAGAGGTTACAGTAATTAGTCTCGTAGGAAATCAGAAGTTACAACTAAAATATTCTTAAAGTCAAATTAACGTCATCCTCTATACATAAAAGCACAGCGAGTGTAAGATTTGGTACCACAGGGTTTTTCTGGTGCTGGAAACAAGTGTTAGATCGCCTCTTGGGAAGCAGCATCTTGCCCATTCAGTTACTGAAATTTGTCCTTTTAGATCTGTGAGATCAAACGGTAGTTCACGCTAAATTTGCTAGCAGTGACAGCCTGATAGTTTTTCTGTCTTCATCGCTCCCTCATTTGACCTTGGGTGAATATTTGAGAAAGATGAAGTGGAGGCGAGGAAGGAGAGCAAGAGAAGTTTTCAGGGGAAAATAAGAGTTATTTTTTCTTAGTTTGTGCAACTGTTCAAAGATACTCATGGTTTTGTGGTGCCCAGTGGAGGTCTAGGGCCAGGCGCGTGAGCAGGTACAGCCGAGTCCATCGGAGCTTGGCGTCACACACCTCTGCAGGACCTCAGGAGGTTCCCTGCTGCTACCCAGGCGTTGGATCTGCAGTACTGACCCCTGCGCAATATGTCGCATCGGTTTGTGCTCAGGACTGCTTCTTCCTGGTGCTGTTCCCCTCATCCATATTGAGTAAATTCAAAAGCCTCTGTTTTCAAACCCACAAATAAATAGTGAAAGAGTTTGTGTTGGTTTTTGGTGTGGGTTTTTTTGTTTTTTACTAATTATTTTTTCACTATTGAGAAGAGTAATTACTGGCATTTTAGAGGTACAGGCAGTCCCTGATTCTGACTCTGATTTCATTGATACTATGATGTTTATGCAGAGAAAAGCTATTTTAGGTCATGTTTATGACTTTGTCAAGATCTTTGTTTGCTGAGAGCTGGCAAAACCCCACCAAAGCAAGCAGGGCCATGGCACTGTGCTCCAGCTGATGGCGTGTAACTCTCCCTCGGCCCCACCCTCGTTTGGTGTGGAGAACAGAGATGTGATCCAGGATTCAAAAATGAACACGGAGCTCTTAAAATCTCTTATTTCTAGCTTTTCCTCAGAATAAATGACTTACTTATTTACTAAATGTACCCCAAAGAGGCAGCTGTAATAGCCTTTCCATTAAACCATTAAATCATTTCATCATGATTCTATTCTGCATTTTTTTCATTAAATAACTTCGCCCCCTCAAAAAACCCCAAAAAACCAAAAAAACATAACAAACCCAACAAAACAACCCCATAGGTACTTAGATTTACGCAATGGATAAAAAGAGAGAGCTTGCACAAAGAGTGACAAAAAATGATGATTAATATAGTAAATGAGTGCCTATTAATATTTTGAGAATGCTAGGGAAAGTAAAAAAGAGATTTTGCAGTTCTTTAATATGCTGTGATATGTGAATCCAGCTCAGTGATGCTGAACTTTTGATTAAAATTAGATATTTGCAAATGGCAATAGAGAGGGCCTGAGGAAATCATGTAGCATTCATATTTTATTGTGTATTTTCAAAAAAAGATTCTTTGGCTTGGAGATATTTGTTTTTATCATTAGATCTAGGATTATTTCTGAATTTTGTCTCCGAGCAAAGTTTTTATTTTTTTTTTCTTCCCAGTACAAGTAGAAAAGTAAGTTTTTGAACAAATTTTTTATTCTACATGCAGCGACAATACACCGCATAACTCTGGATTTATTACACCACAACTGAGGCTGAAAATTGTCCCTTTGTAATGTGTACCTGTGCTAATTAGCACTGTATTCCTCTACTGTAGCATAAATTTAAGTCTAACAATTATTTTCAAAGCCACAGTTAAAATTCTTTTTAGGTAAATCTATATAAAATGTTTAGTATATTTTTCATTTAATTTTATTAATGTATTTATTTTGATTTCCCATAGACTTACTTGTATCCTTACTGAACTTAAGAAACAGTCATTTCATACACACGTAAAGGATTGTTAACAAGCTGAGGTTTCTGTTCCCCTATTAAATAGAGAGGGAGGGAAAATTAAATTAATATCTAAGGGATCTATTATTTTGTAAATGCGACCGACTCCCAGAATGTCTGCTATAAAACCTCATTGTTCTTACAAGCTCTGAAGCATAGCTTTTAAGTTCTCTCTTGCTATAACATTCTGTATTATTTTCTCTCTTGATTCTCTTGATGCTTTTCTTTCAAGTCTGCAAATTTGATCAGAATCTTTTAATTAGAAACCACAATGCTATAAATAGTAGTAAATATAAAATTCTTTACATCAAAGGGCAAGCATATAAATAGGATTTTCTCATAAATTAAAAAAAAAAAAAAGACATTCTTCTCTTTTGGTAGAAATTATTGTTACATTTTCCAGCAAAACTTACTAAAAAGTGTCTAAGTGCTTTATGAAGGATACTGCAGAAGTAAGAAACGTGTATTACGGGGGAATTGCACGTTATATCACAATATATTTTTTTATTCTCTTTTTCCTTACTTTAATGAGGAAAAATATTAGTCATCGTGTTACTATGCTCCTTCTAGCACCCAACCAATTATACACGATGCGAGGAAGATTTCTAAAATATTTCCTTTCGGAATTCTTCTATTAAAGGAAGTGCAGAGCCTGTAAATGTTTCACTAGTGATTGAAATATTTGACCTATTTGAAATGAAAATCTTCCAGACATATTTAAGGTTACCTACGGAACAGTGTGGTGAGGCTCACTGTTGGTCTGCGATGATACACGCTGGTTGTAGTTTATGTAGGTGCATATTCCCTTTGCAGGTGCACATTCTTCAGGGCCAGTTTCTGGAGAAGGCTGGTCCCCAGCAGGGGTACTGAGGGGACTGGATCAGAAATCATCATTATTTTGTTGTGTTTCTTTGTAATAATAAATAGTCATCCTTGGTACCGATTGCCCATCTCCTCTGTTACTGCAGCGATCCCTGAGGCACGGGGCAGGTGATTTAAAGTAACTGGAATCTCATCCCTCTTGGTTTGGCAGGAAGGTTTGCGTACTGCTTTTGTTTTTATAGCATTCAAGCTTTTTATATTTGTTTTAGATGAAATATCTTTCTGCTTAGTGATTTGAAATAACCCTTTCCACTCCATTTACTTTTGATTCCTCTCAGGCATTCACTGAGATTCTTAAACTTTGCAATCTTTGACAAAAGCTAGCTCTCCCGTAGTTGCATTAGATGCATGGGATGCTTAGTATTTTCTGTAGGGGCTTACAAGGTAAATACACTTTATGTGCCACTAGAAAATGCATCTGAAAGTATTGCAGCTAATTTCAGAGTTGTAATCGATATTTTCCTTCTTCAGTTGCATTGACATTAAAATTTCAGAACTTTTTGATTGTGTTGGAGGCGCGGCACTGTGCTCTTCCATTAAGTTGTTAGGCCTTTCCTGGCTCTTGTTTATGTTCTGCATTGAGCGCATCTCTCCTGGTCTCCAAGAACTCCCCTTTTATGACTCAGTTGCTGATGTGTCACGCCTGTGGTTGTTGAAAAAGCCTCGAATTTTCTGAGAAAGTTCCTTCGTTTGAGAACTGGATGACACAAGTGATTGTCTTGCTTCAGTGGTTTAGAGGAGCCTTTGCAGGTGTCTTTCTTGTTACTTCTGCTTGAATGAGGCGGTATAGATGGCGTAAAAGTGCTTATTTCCTTTCTCTGGGTTCTTTTATTGACATATGCCTATGAATCTAAGCTTCCCTTCCAGCTGGCCATTTTACCTATTCACTGAGCAGGCAGGTGGGTGTGCTTAAAAATAATGTAGAGCCAAGACTTTTAAAAATCTGTTTCTTTATTTTGTGGTCTTTAACCAGATATTCAGAAGAATTGTTATCCTAAAAAAATGTACCGTCTGGCACTCTTAAAGTGCAGTTTTTCGTTACACTGCTTGAGATCTGTTAGCTGTCATTGAAAGGGGGAATCTGTCTTCATTCTCTCTTGAATGTCCCCTGTAGCTTCTTTCCAGCGCATCTACTCATCGTGTGATTATATAGTTTATTTGGATCAGCTTATTTGTCCAGCAGAAAATGGATCCACTCCAAGGAATGATTAATTTTCTGTTCCTGATCTGTTTTTCTGGGTAGTCACATGAGCTGACACGGGAGAGTAGGTGGGAACACGTGGCCAAGATGGGGCAGAACTGTTTGTTTTTGGCAGCAGTCCACAGTATGCAGCATTGCCGTGTTTTACAGTCAGGTATCATAGAATCATAGAGTTGCCCAGGTTGGAAGGGACCTTTCAGATCATCTAGTCCAACCATCAACCCAAGTCTGACAAAAACCGTCACTAAGCTATATCTCTCAACACTATGTCTACCTGTCTTTTAAATACCTCTAGGGATGGTATCGGTGTTGGAGGAAGGGCTGTGATTTCTGGAAAGGGATAAGTTAGGCTGGCTATCCAAAACAGGCGTCTTGGTATCTCAGTAGGTTTGAGATACATTTGAAATGCGCTTGATTGTACTTGAGCTTCAGCTTAATGGTGAGCTTCCTGGGTTTGCACCACTTGGGGTGGTTACATCTGTGTAATGTTTTTTATCTTAATTTATTAATAGGCATTTTGTCCCTTAAATCCACATTAACAGCTTCTGTCAGGGAATAACTGTGGTCCAGGGTCACCTCAGAAATACATTAGCCTTGTAATTGTTTATCTTAGAGGCACGTTCAAGGGAGGAAACTTCCCAGACCAAATCAATATGATGCGATATACCTAGCAGTTAAAAACAAATCCAAACCAAAAAACCCTAGTCACTTTTGCTCTTACAATGAATGAGGTGAATACATTTTAATGGCAAAGCCTACATTCAGTATATGTACATTTAAAAATTGAAGTTAAGTTTTTTATATTCTTCCTTACTGAAGAATTCTCTTTTGGTACCAGTGTACGGTCATATGGAAGACTTGGTTATACTTTGTACACAGAGCTAATTGATGGCATATGTAGCTGTGTTGTTAACAAACAGAAATAATAAAGTGCTGTAGAATGTTCCTTGTGTTTAATGATGTAATGATGAAAAGCGAACAACTGGGCTGCCATTACTCCTTTGATCAGAAAGTGGTGGTTGCGGCACGGATAGGTAAATAAATGAAGGTTAGTTAAGGTTAGCAAACGTGCTGCAGTGGAACAAGGGAATGACAAAACGAACGTTGGGCCCTTGTACCTCACTCAGTTCTTGGCCTGTCACATCCTTTTTATGAGCAGCAGCCCGAAAATTCACATCTAGGAAGAGAAAACCGAATTTTTAAATCATTCAAAGCAAACTCTGCTGCCTGAAAATTGGAAAAGACGTGCAAATGCTAACATGATAATTTGTTGATGGTTGTTTTTGCTGTGTTTGTGGATGCGGTGGCTGCTGCAGGCCAGAAACAGGTAAATGGTGGTCCTACGTGTGGGTGTCTGTACATGCTGTTGGGTGTCCATCACTGCCTTGCAGGTACCAGCCGCCTGTGTCACGGGTCATTTGGGGCAAGCCTGAATCCCTTAATGTCCAAAAGGGATCAAAATGGGTGAAATGGGTGGTGTGAAGAAATTACTGCTTTATTTTTTTTTCTTTTTCCTGATGCTTTTTTGGATAGAAAGTAGGATTTTTTTAGTATTGATGGTAATTCATCACTGAAATTATTTACCCAGATAAGGTAAACTATATGTTACATTCAGTGAGTGGTCAAAAATTGTACATTTGTGCAAAAGAGATGCTTTTTAATCATCCAGAAATTACACAAACCACGTAGGGAAGATCTGTGGCCTGTGTTACAAAAGCAGGTTAGATATAATGGGGGTTGCTGAAAGGATATCTAATTCTGCGAATTGAATCTATTGAGGGGGCTTCTAAGAAGCTTTACAGTTAATACTGCATCCTTCTAAACAGTAATTTAAATATCTGTAATTTCTCGTCATGCAGTTTTGCGTGCACATTCACTGCCGTGGCACAGCGAGGCATTTTTATAGAGGGCACTCAGCCTGAGCATCCTCTAATAAGAGAAGCTGTCTTGACTTTTTTTTTTTAAAAGGAATCAGCTGCTTGTAAATATGTATTCATGGTTGTTTTTTTTTTTTTTGTTTATTAATACTCATGCTTATATATAGAAATAAAACCACTTCCATTGTAGGGCAACTCAAAAATGTGATAAACAAAAAAGTCATGATTCCCTCAACTTCCCGTTTCTTTGTTGCTGTTCTTTTCCAGGGAAACTGGTATTCTCAGCTCTTCTGGATTTAATGCCTATTGAAAGCCTGCCAGTAGTTTTAGAGAGAGTGAATTTGATGATTCACATTATCCCATCCTGTCCTGTGTTTCCCAGAGTTTTCAATAAATCGTTTGTTACAGTTGTACTATCCTGTATTGTATTTATTTAGAGAAGTGTAGTTTAGAGTTGTAAGTGGTTCTTCAGTGTTTGTTCTTAGATTCCTCAGTCTACATGCTTCAAATCTTAATGTGCAGATTTCAATGGAAAGAAAATAAGAACAAAGTTGAAACTACTCCAAAATGTCTGAAAGTAGCTTTTCTTATTAATTAGCTAAATAACATGGCTGTTCCGTTTCTTGGGAGTTTTCTGGTCTAGAAACAACTGTTGCATTTCCATTGGAGAGCTGAGTGTTTTCTTCCACTAACTACTAAAATAAACGTTCTATTTCTGGCAGATCGTGAGTTACAGAGTATTCCCATGTTTGTTCTCTATAGGATTGAATGAAAGCAATTAATTCAGGGAAAATATATGTCAAAGGGAGAAAGAAAGAGAGAAAGAAAGCAATGTTTCTCTAGCACCCATTTTCCTTTGGTTTTAGTGCCTGCTCAGGGGGCTGGAGTTTTGGGAGCCTTTTTGGAGGAGATGGGTGACAGGGTGGGGAGTCAGAGCTTTACAGAAAATGCAGCTAATGAGATTGTAGCCCATTGCTGTCACCTCGCTATATGGGCTGAAATGAGAGTCTGTCTGAATGGACGGCTACTTTCAGGTAAAGCTGGTGAGATTTGTGGGTGCATCCTGGTCTGACCAAGCCAGTAATGTCTCAGCTCTTCTCCACCCGTCTGTCTCCAGAGGCAGGTTAAGGAACGGGCAACACATTAGCCAGCGGAAGCCTTCCACTTCCCTTTGCTCGGGGTTTTGCCCAGCATGGAAGTTCAAAGAGAAGAGCCGTTTCCTATGGCGCGGATGGGTTGAGATGGGGGTTACTAAGGCAGAGCCTCCCCGTCACAGGTTGTGTTGTTGGGAATTCTTGAGTAGGCCTCGTAGATTCAGGAAACGGATCTTTTATTCGTTATCACAGACTGCTTTGTGCGTTTCAATGCAATTTTATTTGGTTAATGGCATATTGTTACTTAGTAAATATATTCACTTTCTGCATTCACAAACCTGTATGATATGTTTTGTTGTGGCTGAATACTAATTCCAGTCCTTTCAATATTGCAGTCTACCCACATTGCTCGAGCCAGCTTCCAGGTTGATGCTTTTGGATCATCTTTCATCCTAGATGTGACACTAAACCAGTAAGTAATGACTATATCTTACGCTATGTTTGTTCAAGACCTGATGCCAGTGAAATGTCATTTTTCAGTGGAGGTTTTAGAGGTTGTATTATAGCACAAATGCTATTTCTAGGTGTTGAGTTCATCTGTGGTAGTATATTTTAAGTTCTTTTGTTATTTTCTCAAGTACCATTGTAGGCTTTGATATTCCCATTGTTACTACTTAGTAGCTATTGCAGTGTAACTAACGTTTTAGTGTTATAATTTCATTTGCCATCTTTCAGTTTACTATAAAGGCAAATTACTATATTCACGCAGAGCTTCCCTGGATATTAAAAGATGGAGTTGCTGAAAACTGGTAGCTGTTAGCATTTTATTACCCAAGTGTAAAGTACTGGAGACACAGCAATTGCACTACAGCTAATCCTCAAAAAATGAATGAGATGGATAGTTGGGAATGAAGTTTCTCCAGATGTGTTTATCGTCTTTTTGGAAAAGAGAAGCGTCATAAGGCAGTAGCACACTGTGAACGTCAGTCTACAAGGAAAGATTGTACAATAGTAAACTTAAAGTGAAATCTGGTGTGTGGCTCTCAGTAATGAGTTTTTGAAGTAGCCGTTTGGCACAGCTGTTTTAAAATAGGAGTTGCTTTGCTCGTCTGCTGTGAAATTAAAAGAGAATAAATAGTATAGTAAATAGAAATACTTCGTTAAGTAATTCATCTCCTAATAATTGAACACAGTGTTGTGTGGTTTGGTGTAAGGGTTTGTGCTCAATTGCTACAAGTTCTTCTGCTATAAAGATGAACCATTCAGGTTGCAATGGGAGCCACTCAAATGTCAGTTTTTTTCACTTGTAAACACGTTTTAAGCAGTAGCAATTTCTTTCTGTGCACTGACATGAGTTAAAAGCCACATGTGAATCCTTGCTGGTTACAGCCGGCAGAGACACTGGGCTGCTGGAAAGTGAGGGAAAGGGGCTGGTTTAGAAGTATGATTTTATAACAAATGCATTTAAAAAGAACTCTAGAGGAAGAATTTCCTGCTGAAAAGCACCAAGTCTACAACATTGAAGTGTTTGTTGGAAATAGCAGTTTTGTATACATATTTATAACTTACTGAGACTAGGCTGCAGAAACCTGGTTTTATTTTGGGTGACAGATTAACGGTGTGGTCACAGTTAGTTTCTGAAAGATCAGGATTTACTTTGCAGTATGAATTTCAGGTCATCTTAATAAAAGTAAACACCTCTACTAGTGGTATATGAAAAGACAAGTTAAGGATGTGAGTTTATGAACTGCAGCGGTTCTCTGTAGGCGGATTTTTTGTTTATGCACGTGTACACATGAACATAAACACAAACATATATTTAAAATTCGATTTGGGCTGGATCCTGTTTTTATGTCATTCTTCTGTTGTCTTTAATGATATTAAACCAGTATTTGTATGAGTAACACTGTCAAAATGTGTCCTTATTGTTCTTAAGAGTGTCAGAATCTAACTTAAATATGAACTTTTCCTAAGAGCTCTGCTTTTTATAGTGTGAAAAAAGTCCTATCACAAATTGTGCAAAATGGAAACAAGAAGGCTGCAAGGAAATTGTAAGATGTTTGGCTTCTATCACAATATTTAAATCAACATTTAAACTGCTTCTGAAATAGCATTTGCAGATCATCAAATAAGAAAAGGGCCAAGTATACCGGAGCAACATTTAAAATATATTCTTAATTATTATTCCTGTGAACAAATGCGTTCTATTAAGAGGGCGGTATATATTTTTCTTCTCTTGCAGTTTTTACTCTCCATATTATAGTCTGTATGTATTTTCTGAGGGTCCCGAGAGAAAAGTACTGATTTTTTTGAGGAGTGGTTTGCAAATTTGGCCCGTAGTAGCCTTATAATTGAAAAGTAGTTGAATGCTTGAAAAGAGTAAGGTTCAAGATTTTAGTTTTCCTCTGGAAAAAATATCAGCTTACTATTTATAACTGAACCTCTGCTAATATTGAAAGCACGCTGAAGCAGGCCTCTATGGTAAAATTAGCTTTTATGCATGATGTACATTTGAGAATGTTCAGGGAAGTATGGGGGATAGAGAGGGGAAAAAATAATTTAAAATACGTAGGTTGTCAGAAAGGAGAGATGCTCCCTGCCTTTGTCAGCCTCCTTTCTTGCAATCTCCCTGTTGTGTAGAGGTTGGTGTGTATGACTCGTATCTCTGAGTACATCTGAGCATCATCGCTAGTTACAAACTCCATGGTGGACAGTCACAGAAAAAGTGTTAATTCTTCCGTATGGATCCCCAATTTATGGAGGAGAAAAAAATTTTCAAAATTAAAATTACAGTAGCAGGCAGAGTGCTTTAAAAACATCAGAAACTAAAATATAGCCCTGTTCCCTAATGTCTATCTGCAAATAGATTTTCTTTGTTTGCTCCTTTCCTTGTGGGCAGTATTTTCTCTATCTTCTTCAAATCGATTTTTTATCTGGCAGTCAGTTTCTCAGTTTCCTCCGCTGCATTTGCCCGTGCTTTGTTACACAACTCCCTGGCATGTATCCTTTTGTATTTCACATTCTGTTGTGTTTCTGTATTTTCCATCCCTGTTCTTACTCAGTTCTCTGAAGAGTCCCACGTTTCTTCTTTCTTCTTTTTCCATCAGGAATAATTGTCCCCTCTGCCATTGTCATAGGTACCACACAACTTGATTTTCTTGCAGCCTTTTTCTTGACAACTTTTTGTACACTGGCAGTTGAGGCCATGAAATGTTTATGGTCTCCTGCATGTGTCTTTCCTCCCATTGCCTGATACCCTCTGTTTTAGCTCTTCATCAAAGGAGATGCCACTAGAGATGCTACTGTTGAATCTGGGTGTTAGCTGAAGCAACTTTCCTTTCCTAGTCCCTTCCTCTGCCACCTCTCACAACAGTGGCCTGTCACCAAAGGCTGATCTCTGCCATGAAACAAGCGGGGGAGATACAGGACGTGGGCAGGGAAATCAAAAAGCAGAGCTTACACTGGCGTTCCAGACATGAGGAAAACTGAGGCCCAGGGTGGGATGTTCTGCCAGTCCTGGATGCAAGTGAGAGGAAGGAAAAATAATTTTCTAGGTGGCATGTCAATGTGGCAGTTTAATTTAACATTGAAATCTGCATGCTTTCTTCTTGCTTGTTTTGGATCTCAACTAGTGAGATCCAAATGTGGATGTTCACATGTGTGTGATGTTCACATTAAATGCAGATGTGAGATACACTGAAATATGACCTTGAATGATAATGAAAAAAATAATAAAATAAAAAGCTGATATAATTACAATGTAGTTTCCTTTTTTTCGTTAGTGGTATTTTCTCCATATTGCCATTCTTTCTCTTCCTTTTTTCCCCTGAGCTGCCATAGTGTCTCTACAATGAGCTTTTTTTTAAGATACACTATTTCTTTTTTAACTTTTTTTTGCCTGTTCAACTGGCTGGAGTATTTACAAAGGAGCTTTCAGATTGAATCAGCTGTGTTTTCAAAAGGTTCAATCCCTTAGGCAAAGGTTAGGGATGCATTAGTTGCATCGGCGTGTTTATGAATCCATTGCCTTGGACGCCTGGGTTCAGACCGGCATCTAATGGAGCTGTTTTCTGTGGCTGTCCTCGTTAACGTCGCCTTCAGCATTAGCGAACCTGGGGCCTGACGGCTGGGCCGGGCAGGCGGGTGCTGCTCGCAGCCTTCCCTCCTCCAGCACGAGTCCAGCTCTGGCCACCAACCCAGACCTGGGCCAGGAGCTGCATAGCAATTAAGTGCGCTTGCTTGTTTATTTTTTTAATTCCTTCCCTGTGAAGTTTTTAATGCTGTGATGGCATCTGTGGCTCAGGAAATGGGTATTTGTTTTTTCAGGCAGAATATTTCTTCTTAAATGTAGCCACGTGACCATTTTGGGTTGTAATTATGCGATTAAACACCGGAGCTCAGCAGGAAACGGGACGTGTTTCTGAAAGCCTCTTTGAGGCCCTTTTGGTCCTGCAGACCACGTGGATCTGTCTGAGGGGACTTGGGCCAGGGCATGTTCATCTGCATGTGAGGCAGCAGAGACTTAACGGCATAATGGCCCAAAGCAAGCTGTGATCATGGGGTTGGATTGCGAAAGAGCATGCTGCAAGGTGGTTTACTGAAAAACTGCAGTATCTATGTTTGTCTGGAGTGTGGACAGGCCCCTGGCCTGCGGTGACCATCCCAGGTTCACTTTGTGGTAGCCACAAGAAAGATGATTGAGACCCTTACTAGCTTGCAGCATCATCTTTCATATGGGGGGTCTGGTGTCTCCTATCACAGAGATGAGCTGAGAGCATTTCTTGAGCCTGAGTCTGAATTGTGGTCACTTCTGAGGTGCAGTGCGGACACCGGGTGCCCTGCTGAGGAGCCTCTTGACCTTCATAAAGCTCCCTGGAGCATCTGGCCACCTGCACGCGCCCTGGCTCCTCATGTTGTAACAAGAAGAGCCTTCTTCAGTTGTGGCTTTTTTTGTGAGAGTGGACACATTGATAGCCTGAGATCCTCAGGTTCATGGTGATGGGGAAGCGCTATGAAGGGTCATGAGCATAAATGAGGATTTCAAGTTTATATTCAGCACTTCAGGACTGCTCTGACCTTCCTGGTGATGCTCAGTCACTAGGATGGAGCATAATCGCCACCTGTTTTCTCTTCTTGCAACACAAATTTAATTCCTCTGGTCCATGTGTTAGCGGAAAATAATCTATGAAGTAGTAGGCTGGACAAGATGTGCTCAGAAACCCTGTCCTGTTAGGAAGATCACACATCTGTTCCCGTCGAGTGCCTGACCATGGGCAGAGGAACACTGTGTGTGTTACACTGTGTGTAAATCGATGGTCATGATGATCAACGACATTCAGAAGGCTGAAAGATTTCAAATGAGGCATATTTTATATGCTTTGCAATCACTCTATTCTCTCCATGCAAAATAAATGCCCTTTTTTCTTAGTTTATCAAAAAGGTAGGCAAAACCAAAGAAGCTTCTTCAGAAAACATTGACAGGTATTTTGTATATTTCAGTCTTAATTTAAATTGTTTCTGGTTAGTGATACTGGAAGGTTCCTGGCAATCCAGGAATTAATTATGTTGCCTTGCCACTGAATGGTTTGTGCAGCTTCTGCTGAGAAGGGTACAGACATTCCTCATGTCTTGTGGGGAATGTTTATTAAGAATTCCTCTGAACTAGAGTTTTGCAAACCTTACAGAATCAGACTGTAAACTTCATCAAAAAATCCTGAAAACAGAAGCAAAATAAAAAGCAGCTTGACAGACAAGTGCCAGCTTTTTCATAAGACAAACTGCTGAAACCTTGCCTGTAATTTCTCTTGGCAAATGGTCTCCAACACTAATATCAATGTGTCATGTAAGCTGTAAATGAAAAACATATTCCTAAATTTGTTTTAAATTGTAAACATTTGGCTGTGTGGAATTCAAAAGGATTAGCTTCCTGACGTGGTTTTTAAAATGCAGTTACACCATTTCTGACTATTATAATTTCTGGTACCTCTTTTGCCCCCATGAGTCTCGCTTTCCTCCTGGTCACCTGTAGGACAGGCGTGTAGTTGAGGGGCTCCACGTGGCATGACGTGACCTGCTGGGTTGTGCTGCTGGGTGTGAGAGGACCTGTCTGCCATTCCTGCTCTAAAAGCATTCCATGTTTTATGACCTTCGTTAATCTTGTAATGACTCCCAGTAACTGGGTAACTGCATGTGGTAAGCGACGGTCAGATCAAACCTGAGGAGGAGCAGCTCTTCCTTTAAGCTGTTTTGGGTCTCTCTGAAGTCCAACTCAATCCCTTACTAGTTATTTTAATGAATGCCTTGGCTGCACACAGTCCCAATTGTGCTCACTAGCAGCTGGAATTTATTGGGATCGAGGGAATTCAAGCTTTGTTCACTTTTCTTATTCATGCCCTGTGCACTTGGGTACAGTCACATTTTTGTAATTGATTCTTACTTAAAATAATGCCTTTTTTTTTTTTTTTTTTTGCACCGTATGAGAGAGCTCTGAAAATTTAATTGTAATATTTCGTACCAATTCACAGGTAGCACGATATAAACTGGGTTCAGGTCTTCTGAATGATGTACTGAATCATGTTCTGCACTATTTTTGAATTACTTGTTAAGTGATGTTCATCGTGTGTATCATGATCAGAAGCCCAGCTGACCCAACACGATTGTTCTTGCACAACCTCATATTGCAAAGTCATTCTTTCACCCTCCTGGTCGGTGGTGGAAAAATTAGTATGGTCATAAATGCAAACCAGACTTATGAAACACTTTCTCCCTGATATTGTTGCTTAATTTCAGAGGTTGATTTTGTTTTGTGGGAGGCAATTATTCAGCACCTCCATTTGTGTTAGCATGCTTTGCTAACACGTATTTTGTACAAACTGTTTTTTTTTGCATGACTTATGGGTTTGGTTTTTTGGTCTGATTTCTGCAGACTAATTCTGTTTAGGCTAAAAGACAAAGGTAAGACAAGAATTCAGGTTTTACTAGTGTATCACTAAACATATCCTGAGGATAGGGAGAATGTCTGGGATTATGCAGTTAGACCTGTGTAGCATCATCACTAAGGGTTCCTGCCTTTTAGGGTTGGTTTTTTTTTTTCTTTTTTCAGTTTTGTGTTGAGAATGAAGAGTTTGTCAAAATATAAATTGTTTGAATAGTTAATTACCCTCAATGATAAAAGTTTGAACATTAGTTTTAGACTGAAAAAGCGCTGTAGCATTGAGTTTTCCTCCCACCTTGGTGTGTACAGCGTATCAGCCTTCTTTTTGTTATATGAAATAGGTTGAGTTTCTGTATCTTTGATAAAAAGGCATCTTTTAAGTCCTTCAATAATTTCAGTGCCTTTTTGCTGACCTCCCCAGTCTATCCGTATCTTTGCTGAATTACAGACTCAGTACTGCATTTTGGCAGTGTCACCTATAACGCTAGCACAACTTTCCCATTTCCGTTGGGAACTCTTTACGTAGTTACCAAGATTTTCGCAAGATTTTTTTCTTCTTCTTTCTTTTTCCCTTTTGTTTTTTAAAAACTTCCTTCTTCCAAACTTAGAATTGACCTTTTAGTAAATATGAACTGTGTTCTGTGATCTTCTTATATCATCACTATTACTATTATTACAATTACTGGATTTGTAATCCAGTACAAGAAAAATATCAAGTTACTTTGGGAAGAAAAATTATCTATAAACCTATGTTGATTATCAGTAAGTTTATTGCCTTCCTTTAATTTGTTTCGCGTAATGTTTCATTATGTTTAAGACTTCTTTTGAAAAGGGTAAATCGCTTTTGATAACTCCATTACATTTTATTTTTTAATATTATAATTTAGTTTTAGGTTAACAAATTTCTGTTACTATTATTCTCTATTATTTTCTGTAGATTTTTTTGTTGATTTGGTACCAGTTACTGGTAAAGGTTGTTGAAATCAACAAAAGTTTGCTACTGACTTCAGTTGTATGGGGTTATAGAAAGTTTAAGTGGTGTCTGTGAAATGCTTGCAAGTGCTTACTTGGCATCCTGGTTAAAATGAGAACAAAAAAGTGTAGTTTGTTTCATTCATCTATTATTTCCAAGTGTGTCACTGTAAGGTAGTTCTAATCACCTGCAAGAGAATTCCCCTGATGTTTCTGAAATGCCACTTTAAAGCTCAATGGTTTGTAACTTCTAAGAAAAATAGCATTTGAAAGCATTTATATCTGTATACAAAATCTGTGCATCCCCTCATAAGATACTTTCCTAGACCATTAAAAAAGCTTCTGAAAATCTCCGTTCTTTGTTTTCCTCTCAATGGATGTGTTAAAGAATATTTGACTGCTTTTAGGTAATTGCATTCATTGGAAGCAATATTTGTTGTTTTCTAGTAGAGTAATTAAAACATATGGAGTTATCAGCACTGAGTAAATTGCCTTTCCATGGTCTGAATTTTTTTGACACAAAAATAATTATGGAAAATGTATTACTGTGTATTTGTGAGTGCCTGTGTAGGGAGAAAATGATTAAGTATTCTGGAGAGATATTATAATTCTAGAATGTTTTTCTTTCTTGATGATATTCCTTAGATTACCAGATCACTTAGGAGCTATATATCTTACACACACATATAGAGAGATACCTCATATGTACATGTCAATCATGTGCTATATTTAGCATCTTCTTTAAAGTAAAATGGCTTAAACTAGGGAAAGAATCAAATTGCCTAACATGTTTCAGTGCCTATGAATTTATCTTCTAAGTGCCGAGTATTTCCAAGTGGTAGTAACTTTAACAATCAAATGACCTTTAGCCATTATAAAAGATTTAAAAAGAAAAATAACTGTATTTTGGTTTAACATTTACAAAATGACTATAGTCAAAGTGTAATTTCTGGATTTATTGTTGAAATGGAATTGTATCCTCATAGGCTGACATTAGTTCGGGCACCAGAGTTTTTACTTGACTGTTTGGATTGTATATACATTGCTGCCACTTCTGTAAATAATACAGAACAAACCATTGACCTTTCCAACTATTTCTATATTTGGTTATGGTTTGGCAGCTAGAATAGAATTTGTGTTTACAAAAGCACGCAACAGCCATACAAGTTGGTCTAATAGAAGCGATTATCTTGCCTTTCTGTCCCTTAGATTCTCAGACCACGGTGGTGATAACACTACAACTGTCCTATGAATAGTTACATGTAAATCCTGGTCAGAGTAAGACACGTGAAGAGTAGTAAACAGGAAAATGCATGAACTGCAACGTGAATAGCAGGTATTTTCTATGCTGTCGTTTATAGGGCATCTCCTCCATGAGTCAGCAGCCTTCCTGCTGATACAGTTCCCTTCATATGCTCCTCTCTGTTGTCCAGCCGCTCTGCCCGGTTTTTTACTTTCTCTTTGAGAACTCCTTTGGCATCGTGGCTTTCTATATGTGTGCTTTAAAAATAGTACTTACAGAAACAGAGGAAATGCCATGGGCCTTTAGCTTGGGGCTCAAATACTTTCCTCAGCTAAGCAGTGAAATGAATTGGAATCTCCTTTTCTAGACAAGGAGTCAAGTGATGCATGGAGCTAGGAATGAAAATGTGGAGAATGAAAACAGTAGAAATTATTAGGCTTTCTGGGGGGAATTGGAGGACCTAATGGATGGCTAAATAACCACCAGCATATATATAATTCTGAAAGATCTTTACATGAGGAATAGGTTATTCAGTGTTCTTCTACTCAGGATAGTGGTTCTACTTAAGAAATGTGGTTTTAGTCCAGAGACTGAATGAACAGTCAGTATTAACACAATATGTTCTTAACATATGGAGCATCTTACCCAGCAAATAACAGTGCTGGACGTGCACACACAAATTCTGTTGTATCGAAGCAGTGGACTCATTTGTTTTCTTTGCAGTATCTGTTACAGAGGTAAGGTGCTACCTATGAAGGCTACAGACATTTGTTTCTGTGCTTGTGTGAGATTTATGTAGCATTTTTTAATTTGTTTTTCTAGTAAGATTCAAAACGAGTGTGCTCACTTTTCCTCACTCAGTGGCTGGAAACAGGCTTTTTTCAACAGACTTTCTGTATTGTGTGTAGTCTTTAATGTAATTGTTTTCATTTGGTTGGGACCTGCTAGTGGGTAAAACCTCACTTACAGACAGTTGTGTCATTTTAGAGCAAAAAGTTCGTTTCCTTGAAGAAAAACACAAACAACCCAAATTCTGCACTTTTCTTCGAAAAGCTTCGCACACGTTGCTCCAATTCTCTTCCCGGCTGGATTAGCATGAGAAGCGCACCCAGCCTAGTGATGGTCCCTATGGGGAAACTTCTTTCCTCTTCCAAAACAAGCACAAAAATCAGGTTTCCAAATCCTGGAGCACCAATTAGCAAGTGTGAATCTGGTAGGAAACTACCGACCCTGCCTGCAGTCTCTTTCCCTTTTGTCGGGGGTGCTGTGGCCAAGGCAGCTGAACATGCCACCCGCTCTTTGGGGTTTGTGTCCTGTCCCGCTGGTACCGCAGCATCCCGTGGCACCCTGGGCTGAGTCAGGCTCGATGCCTTTTGTCAGGGGTGTCCCCCACAGAGGATGCTGCTGTACTGTAGACAGACATGTTAAAAGATTTTTTGATAGGCAAGTGTCCTACTGGTGAGCCTTTCACGCGTTGCAAATAACCCAAAGAAACTCTTGGTCTGTTGACTCTAACCTGATCCTCTCCCAATTCAAGCAGCTGGACTCTTTTGATACTTTCCAGGCTTTTGGACTTCACAGTCCGTGATTCAGCGTTACTGTGATGCTTCTGTAATGCCCCATCTAATTCCCTGTTTTTTTCAATTATACGATAATCAGATTTTTCTTTTAAATAATCTTCCGATTTGAACAGAACTCAGTTTGTCCCTAAATTCTTCAAATACCTAATTGCTTCCTATTTAGTTTTTTTCCTTTATTGTCCGAGTTCCATTAAGAAATAGTAGTAGATGAATCAAGCAATGAAAGATACCTTATTTATACTGTTCATCAAACAGGGCATTAAAATCTGTGTTTTATGGAAATATGGAACAATTTAATTGCCTGCATATATTAAGAAGTTGTTTAATGAACTGTACCATCAGATAATCCTAACAGAAAAACTGAGCTGTGTTTTATGGTACGTTATTGAAAAGAGCTCTCTTTTTTTAATCCCTTTTCTGTTTCTTTTCCTGTTTTTTAACCAGGTATGGTAATAGTAATATATAGTACATTAGTAATATATAGTAATGCTTGCATTACTACAAAATACAAATAAATTCATGTAGACCAGAAAAGATCCCTTTGTCAATTGACTGAAGGACTGGTTTTATGATAATAGTTCTATTTCTTTAAAAAAATAAATGACAAAATGATGTTTGAGAGTATTTATCATGTGTCCTCATTCTGTTCCATTTACTTTATTTCCACCATCCCAAAGGAAATAAAATGCTGTCATTCGGTGTGATACACAGCGAAACGAAGGAGAAGAATCATCTTGTACTTTTATTAAAGATGACCTACAAAGAGGTATTTCTTCTAAATTGGGCTTCTGCCCTTTTTGGAGATGTAAAAGGTCAATTGAAAAAAAAAATTTTTTTTCCTCTTGATCTTTCTTCCCTCCTTTCCTCAAAGAAATAAAACCACTTAAAATCCAGCTTTTTAATAGCCACATTTATTTTCATGCACCCTTGTTTACCTCAGATCAGATCTCCTTGTCCTTGCTGAAGAATCTTTTGGGGAGGGTATAAATGTACAGGAAGAGTTACAAACGTACAGGATGTGCTCAGCCCCTCAAGTAAATCCCTTCCTGATGATGTATTGAAGGTTGGCCTAAATATCAAAGATGTGAGATTTGCTTCAGAAAAACAAAACAAAAGCGTTCACGTCCAAAGGGCATGACAGATTTTAAGCCCCTGGTTGCATGTTATCAGATACACCGTTGTGACAGTTCTGAGACTCTAAATCATTGTAGAGGTTACTTAATACATCATTTTAAAAGGAAAAAAAAATATCACCGGTCTTTTTGAAGATTGTGAATTTTTGGTATCTTCTGGTTCTGCCTAAGCCAGCCAGCCAAAAAAGCACATCTTAAACATTTTCCTTTTACAAAGCAGTTCAGTTAGAGTAATAAAACTGTGCCTTTTCTCACCGTAAATGTGGTGCTCAGCGTGGCACCCATTCAGCCTTCCTTTCACAGAGACAGCCTCGGCGGCAACAGTAACATTATAATTGTCTCTCTGCTTATTATTGCTCTTATAATGAATCACACTTTCCGTTTGGTCTGTCAAATCTTCATAGCAGTCAATAAAGTTACGCTGAGAGAAAAGGAGGAAAAAAATGAGCTTGACGTAATGTTTCTATAACGGAGTTACACATGTTTGCAGAGCAAAGAAGTAAGGAAATTCAGATGTATCTCTGCTTCCTAAAGGGACACTATTTCTAAATATCAGTGAAGGGATAAAAAGCTTTTTGTTATGCTGCCATGTGTTCTAGCATCACCTCTGTTTTTACTGAATTATAGGAAGCAAAGGAATTCTCCCAATGACTTTAGAGACAGCAATCCCTCCAAAGGTGTCAGATTATCAATGCACTTCTGCCCACGCCAAGTGGCCGATTTGATTATAGAGGAAACTTCCTAGAAATTAGCCAAGGAATAAATTTGGTTTATTGTACTTCACTCTGGTAAGCTGCTCATCAGTAAGGGGAAATCACAAAATGCAAAGCTGCAGAGAAACAGCAAGATCAAGCTGAATAGGATACTGTAACGAAGCTGCCAAGTCTAGCTAAAGAGATTAATATAAATACATTTCCAGCGTTAATGAAAAACGATGGCTGGAGCTTTTAATTTATATATGCACAGCCTTCACTTTGGTACAAAGTTAGAGGGTTTCTTTTGTCTTTCTCTTTTTGCAAGAATTGTTAAATCTTACCCTACAATGTATTTTCTGGGTGAGCTTGCTGATCTTTAGCCTGTACTTATCCATAATAATTCTTTGATCTTAATTTCTTTTTTTGTGTAAGAGGATGTATTTCTCTTTGGTGGTTTGCCAGGACATCACTGCTAATGGATTTCTGGTGCGCTAGAAATCGTACAATAGGAACAAATATAATAACGTTCCGATGGCCTGCAAATATGCGTTTGCCACTTGAATTAGGTGGCTACGCTGTACTCATGCTTTGCTCTTCCCTTTGCCTGTCTCCCTCGATAGACAGGGGGAATTCAAAAGGTGCAATTCATCACTTCTTGAATGTGTGTGTTTTCCATATTTGGTGGTATGACTGGAATAATTTTGCAGCTGTGGGAATGTGAAAGACTAGGAGCTGATACTAGTGAATTTCTGCCGTTCCCTTGATAATCAGGTTCTTGGTGTATTTTTACGGGTTTTGAGCTGTGAAGGTCATTTGAGTTCACCTTCGTTTCAGTCCTGCTCCGCCTGGACAGCACGAATGAAGCACTTTATTAGGGCCAAGCATACGGGTTTGCTGGCTGGTGCTATTTCTGCCCTTCCCATCAAAGTCTGATTTAAGTTAGCCTAGTAAGGTCTTAACCACGTTTGAATGGAGACCTTCAGATGCTGAGTGTTGGATTTCACATGGTCAGTTGCCGCTTCTCACTAATAATTCCTGCTTCATTTATCCCACGCATTCACAGAGGGTTATTTCACCAGCATAAAAACTGGAATGTGACCTGTGGGTTTACCTGAAGGGCAGAAGATGAGCCTTTCTTTATGTTTCTAACAAATGGTTGAATGTTTCACGTGAAGGCCCTGTGTGGTTCGCCCCCAAAAGCTTGACAGATAAAGGTACTGCTATCAGATTTGAAGGACAGAGTACAGAAGAGGGTTGGTGGTAGATGTCTGAAAAGAGACAGATGATGCTGAGGTAGGGAGAGGTGGTATCATTGTAATCTTCTGCAGTATCGATGCCAACAAAAATATGGTGAGATAATAAACTTGCTTTACTAAAAGTGTATCTTTTGGGTTTGGGGCTGCATTATCTCAGCGCTCAGGCACTTACTGCTATCTTCCCACTGATCCCATCTTCCTGAGAGGCTGAAGTATTCTCCTGTAGACTGAATACAGATCGGTGCTGAGACATATTCCTCTTCTTCTGTACATGAGGTGTGTTGAAGAACTGCTTCAACAATTTTTTTCACTTCCCCGGTGATCTACAAATACTTTGCTTTGGGTCTTTGCTGGGGTGAGAAGAGAGTACTCAGAAGAAAAGGAGAGTATGAGCCATATTCATGCCTTTCTCCTGTGGAAGCAGGTAGGGTTGTCCCCACTGCCCAACCCCTCCTCCCTGCAAAAGCAGACGTGCAGTTGGGCTAGACAGGGGTGCATTAGACATCATGGAGTTGCGAAGGGCACAGCAGCACGAAACTAGTGTCCTGGAGACCTCCTTTCTGTTGACACCCAGTGACTTTGGTATCACGTACATTGAGAACTGAGATATTGCCTGTAACAATGGTGGGAACGGTGGGGAAGAAAGTGAAGAAGTGTAACTTTATTTAGTCTTTGGAATTGCTTAATTTTTCTGGGATTTAAACTTTAAAATTTAATTTGTGTTTTCAGAACTTGTTTCAAGAAGTCCTTGTTTCCTTACAGGTACATACTAGCATATAGCATAGAAGAATCTTAGTGATAAAGTTTCAGATAACCCAGTGTGTAAATATCCCTGTGCCTGTGCAGGACTGAATGCTGTGTGATAGATAGGTCACATGCTTTAAAACCAGATTTCACTGAGGCACTGTTGCATTTTTTCCCAATTGACCTGTTAACTTTTTTAATGTAACTTTTTGTCTTTGTAAACTTACTCGGGCTCTTATTCCTGGAGGGACTCATCATTGAAAAACAGTCACAAGAACTTGTCATTAACTGTTTGAAAAGTTTTATTTTCTTTTCCTCCTTCCTTAAAATCTCATAAACATTTACTAAAACAAGGTTTTCATGTGTACAAACAAGGAAGAAAGTGTCACTGAATGTCACCTTAAGCTGCAGTGCAAGTTGAATTTGAGGGATACCAAGCACTTGCTGCTTCTATTGACTTTTTTGGTCTTTGTACAGAAAATGATCTTCAATCAAAGCAAAAAAAAAAAAAAAAAAAAAAAAGCAAAATTTAGGTAGTCTATTGATACTTATTTATCTTTGAATCATTGTGATAGCCTTCATCTTGGTCCATGCTGTAAAGCCAATGGATCAGACCAGTACAGTTCTACTGTTAGCTAATTGTATAGTTCAGTTGGAATATGTAGAGGCTGTCAGACAATCCAAAGAAACAAGTGTTGTCTGATGGTTCTTCACAAAATTCACAAATAGCAGAAGGAATTGTATTGCTAACTTTAGTAATTTCCTCTGTGCCTTTTTTTTTTTTTAAATAAACCTATGTGTGTACACTCACGCATACACACACACATATATATATACACACACACGTATATACCCAGAGGGGTATTTCTGCCTTCCGTTCCTAATGGCAGCACAAAAAGACTGTTATTTACAATAGAATTGTCTAGACATTGTCTGGGCGTGCAGACAATAGAGCAATGTACGTAATGCAAATTCTGGACTTGGCCTCTCGTGTGCTTGAACACCTACCTACCTCCTACCAGGATTCTTTCAAATTTCCTGCTTTCCATTTCCGTCCCACCCTCCACCCCAAAATGAGCCGACTGAACAAGAGGCACTTTGGCACTTTGGAGGAGTGAGTTCTTTACTACTTTTATTTCCTTTGCAGATAATTCTAAAGAGTAGTTGCTTTTTTTGGAAGCAAATACTCTGCTTTTATTTTGGTTTCAGTTCCTGCACCTTGATAATCATACAGATAATTCCCGAGAGCAACTCACATTTCTCATGAAATGAACATGAGAAAAACAAGGCAATTACTGCTTGGTCCTTGCAAAGCCTGTCATAAGAAAGGATTTGGTTTTAACAGGTTTAGGACAGTATGACTGAGATTTTTTTTTTTTTTTTTTTTTAATTCTCTCTGCATCTCTTTCTGTCATGGAGAAATTAAAGCAGCAACATGCTGACACTTTACTGAGCCAGCAGGAATAAGAAAAGTGTTCAAGCTGATTTTCAATGAGGAAAAAATGTGGACGTTTTCGTTGTTTCTGTTATATTGAAAGCAGCCTTAAAGGGTTTTCAGAATCATCTGCAGGTCACTGTAAATCACTGTGGATGTAATTCCTTCACCTCGTGTTGCTGATAAAACGTGTTTCTTCCTCCTCTCATTGGGAGAAGGAAGACCACCATGGTGCTACCTAATTGACAGCGCGTGACTCTGAGGAATGAGCAAGCGTTGAGTTGTTCTCCATACTGTTGGCCCACTAGTCCTTCAGTATTTCGAGGCAGAAGTCTGCTTGTGAATTCAGACAGCTGAAAGATGTATTAATACTCTTGTCTTGTGTCAGCTGTGTCACCCCAGCAGAAAAAGAAGGTGCTAACGGAATTGCACATGGGCTATGGCAAACTAAATTATGCTCCTGCACTTGGACAACTGCTGCCTTTCAGTTCTGCTTTATCCAAACCTAATAGCTAGTTTTCAGTTATGCATTTCGTATTTTCCCTATTTAGACTTGTGTATAGCATAAAATAAATGCTATATGTCAAATTCTGCCCTTGGATGAACATTAGTAGTTCTGGTTGACTTCCGCAGGAGCTGCAGGCAAACATCCTAAAAAAAGAACTTTGCCTTGGATCTAAAATCCCTTTTGCTGCATCTTATATTCCAGAAATATGCGTATCTCCCT
Organism: Rissa tridactyla; assembly: GCF_028500815.1. Classification (NCBI taxonomy): domain Eukaryota; kingdom Metazoa; phylum Chordata; class Aves; order Charadriiformes; family Laridae; genus Rissa; species Rissa tridactyla. Next base: position 144,122,206 of record NC_071467.1, on the reverse strand, counting down.
GTTTTCAGTTACCAGCATTGTTAACAAGTCTCTTTCAGTTGTCCTTGGAAAGCCAAAAAGAAGGAGCTGAATACTATATGGGAATAAGAGGCCAATTTTTGAGCACCTTTGAGCTCCCAGACCCTGAGGTCGGCTACCACCTATCCAAAGCATTTAGGGTTTTGTAAAGTGTACGCGGACAATTAACACCCTGTCCAGAGCAGAATGATCTTAAGCAGCTATAGATATGCTTACTGGGGTAGTATAAGTGTTCAGTATAATTTTTAAGCTCCATTTTTCTCTGTTGTTAATGTATTGTAACTACGTAGTCGCGTTTTCCCTGGGGTTTTGAATGTAGCTAACAACCTCTGCTGAGGATTATCGTTGTTACTTAAGGGAAGAGGCAGAGTACCAAGATGGGGGAGGCACCTCTCAGCTGTCAGGAGCTGAGCAAGCAGAGGAGCATACCAGAAAATCAAGAATCCTTTCCCCTCCTCTTTGACCATATGGCAACCAAAAATCTTCCAATTCACTACAAAGGAGCCATGAGACAAAGGAATTTAAATTGCCAGTCAAAGAGTAGGCCAGAGAAGGGAATAATCAATATACAGAGAAACCACCTGGAGAAGTTAAAAGGCTGAATCTGCATTAGGTATTTCCCAACAGATACTGATGATAATTTTATGCTGTTGTAAATGGGTAAAGCAGGACTGCCCGCTTGCTGGTAAACTGGGAACGCTGCTGTCCGTAAACTGGAGCTGGAGTAAGAAATGTTTCTGTGTTTCTGCAAGTTTCGCAGTTTACTGAGAAGGAGAATTCCCAGTACCTGATGCAGGGCTTGGACCAAATTTGCCACCCCAGCTGGGGGCCCAGAGTAGTTGGCTGCAGAATTTGCCTTTCAAACATGATGGTTGTTTAGTATGCATAGCAAATCAAAAGCTTTCCAGAAGCCCAGTGTTTAGAGCATCATCCTGGGATGTGAGAAACCTGATTTGAGGTTTCTTCTGCAAATCAGCCTAAGTGGGGATTTTTAAAAGAGGCCTCCTGGCTGCCTCATTTCCTTAGGCATCCCTTAGTGTGTAAGAGTTGATACTGAGTAGATGCTAAACTGAAATCGAGAAATGCTTCAGTAATCTGTGGCAGCTCTTCAGGGATAAGGCTGGTGTCAGCATCAGTCTGAAGAACAACAAGGATTTGCTGGTATAGTGACCAAGAAAAATTGCATTAAATTAGAGGGTGTGAACAGGTAGACTCCTGTTTATGAATTGCTGTTTTTTCCCTTCTTTGCTTTTCTTTACAGGTACTTCAGATAGGTGTTGAAATAATTGTTGTTATTCAAACTGTGATCCTCTTCAGTAATTTGCAAATAAACGGTCATATTCCCAATTTGTATAATGAGTGGGTAATGAGATTATTCTAATATAATACCAGGGTTGGTTTTAGAGGCGTGCGTTGAATGCCACAGTTTGTACTTTAGTTGACCCTTGGTGTAATCATCAGTGACATATTAAGGATTCTCTCAGGACAATTAGTCTGTTAACAAATGTTTTCAAATAGAGTTTATTTTTCTGATAAGGATCCGTAGAAGCCCTCTCTCTTTAAGGCAATATCGAGTGGTCCTCTCCAGTCCTCTTTGGACAGTAGTTTTCTCCCTTAGTACAAATTTAATGTCTTCAGGGTTATTAGATTGTTTTTTTAACTACACAATGTTTTTTAAAAGTTTTTTTTACAAGTTTTGAGAAGTTTTTAAAAAAATTCCAGTTTTAGAAGTTTTTTAAAGACTAAAAAGATTTTAAACACGAAATTTAGATGTAAGATCTCAGCATTAAAATACTGCTGGCACCCCCAAAGTGTCAAGCTGAACATCCAGTAAGAAAACAGGAGAGTTTTAACCACTTTTGAAAGATGTCATCTTCGTTTTTCAGCCAGTGCTCAGTCCTGAATGAAAAGGATCTTACAATTTTCAGCTGACTCTTCTCTTGTCCTTTAAGGTTTGGTTGCCAAAATATCACACAGCTTTTGATCTCTTTCAGCATCAGTGCACCTGTGCTACAGAGGAGGCAGCTGATGCTGCTGTGTTGATATGTCTTCTCACGCTGGTGCTGCTAGATCTCAGAAAGCTTAGAAAATGGTTCCTTGCTTTTTCTGTCTTTTCTGTAAGTTGGTGCAAGCATTTACCTGTCGCTACTGTTGCTTCTTCCATTGCATCTTTCCTATCCCTATATTGCTTCCATTGATTGAATTTGAATTTTTCATTATCCAATCTTTTTCTTTTCTTTTTTTTTTTTTTTTTTTTTGAGAGAAAAGAGAGAGTATACATCCTTGATGCTCTCCTGGTATCACTCTGAGCCTGTTTGCTGTTAACCCAGACTGTTTCCTGCTTTGAACAGCGTAGTTGGCGAAGCCTTCTGTTTCAGTGTTTTTCAGGTGCAGTGTCTTTGTGATAAATTCTTCTTTAGCTCCATGATGTCGATTGTGATGGGTCTCTGGGATTAGACGCTTTTCAACTTTAGGGAGAATACCTGATGCAGGAAGGTGTGCCCCTTTGAACTCTTCTAGTGTGAGTGCCGCAATTACTTGGCTTGCCATCAAGAGCAGCATGACATTGCTCTAGCAGTCTCACAAGTGATTTTTTTTTTTTTTCAACAATACTCCTCCTCCTCCTTCCCTAGGGACTTTGCCTGACTGTCTTCTTAGCTTGTGTGCTGCATTGTCTCTTCTCCTATATGATAGTTTTTGTCCAGCACATCAGGCCCAGGACATTTGTGTCCTTCAACTTCTTTATGGCACATTAATTTCAAACAGGATTTGCAATTGGAAACAATGACCTGTCTCCATGCTGGAGAGACAGGGATCTGAGTAACCCAAGGGTTTTTTTGTCTTGCTGTAAACCTTTCCTGAAAGTTTTAATGTGGTTCTTATAATTTGTAAATTTGCCTCTTTTCCTTTTATTTTTAGTGTTACTCCTTTTCCTGCCATAAACTCACAGAGCTACCCCTCCAGCCACGTCTCTTCTCTCCCAGTGACTTTCTCCTCTGCTTTTTCTTGCCATGTAAAATCCTTTCTCTTCCACCAATTACCAATACGATTCATGAATTTGTTTTTAATTATTGTGTTGGAGTATTTTTGTTCATGTATTTACAGCGTTGTCTTGGTGTGCTTTATAGGACTGTTGTCTCTATCTTCTCTAAACAAGAATAATATTGTTTCTTAGCTCTTAGACCGATGCAGCTTTTAATGCTGTGTTGGGTTTTTTTGTGTGTCTCCACTGCAGAGATCGTTAGCAGCAGTACCTGCCTTCAGCAACCCAAAATCAATTTGCAGGTACCATGTGGTGTCTGCTGCACTACAGGGTTATTGCACTCTGTACGGATATTAGTCCTGTACCCTTCTGCTAAAATACTGCAGATTATATTTCTGTATTCAAAACGTGGAGATTTCAAGGTGACCATATAGGTATATTTATACACAAACATTGTTTTTTCTGTTCTCTTGTGTCCTTAGCCACTGTTAAGTTTAGGAGCCCCATGGTGTTTTCGCAGCGTGCTCTTGTGCTGACTTCTGCTGCCTCCCACGATTTGGGGGGTTCTTCTACACCAAAGGGATGCTTCTGTAACAAGGGGGTGACTTATATAAGAAATCACCTATCACTTCAGGGGGACATCCATCCTTGCAAACTGGTGTAAGGACTCTCCTCAGTGCATAGACATCAAGCCATTATCGTAGCAGCAGCCCCAGCGGTTTAATCCTCATCAGCCTCTTGTCTCAGGGTCTTTGTCATGAGCTTGATGTTGATGGTGGGGGTTTCTTCCTCAGCAGTCTTGGGACCATTTAGGGTTATTTTTATATGTTTTCAAACTGTTTGAACACTCTTGTTACTGATCCATGAGTTTAATTATACAGTGATTGCTTTGTTTTGTTATACCTTTACCATATAGGGAATTGCCCATACAGGTTATTATTATTATTACTATTACTCTTACTCTATACCTGAGAGAAGGACTACCTATCCCATGTTGAATTCTGAGGTATGTGGACACCCTGCTATATTTTTAGCAGGGTGACACCTCCCCACTCCACCCCCTTTTCCTTTTTTTCCCCTCCTCCTTTCTTCCTTGGGAGTAAACATTCACAAATGCCATTTAATATAGTGTCTAAAACCAGTATATAGCTAAAGTCCAGGGAAATGTTTTGGACTAAAATTAACGTATGTGTGCTGGAGTTGGTTTCTTTTGCAGTGTGAAAGAGTCTTCTGGTTCTGATGTATACATAGTTTTTACATGAGGATTGCTCTTTTCCTTGTTGTTGAGCTCAGCGGCACTACTTTTATAAACAGAAGATTGTTAAGTATTTCCAGGCCTGTCTTCTTCTGGACTTCAGTTTACAGATCAAATAAAGAGTCAGGATCATTGTTGATTTTAGATTGGCCTCAGATACTTCCTTCCTGATGCCCCAGGATGTTCATATTCTGGTCCCATACATCTTTTTTTTGTCTCAGGTACCTGAGGAGGGCTTGATGCTTGCCCCAAGTAGTTGTGTACTGTACATGTAGTGTGTGTGAGAGCTTCCTACATATTTGATTTGCTTTGGTAGCCAACGTGCCCTGTATGTCTAGTGGTTGTCTGCAGTTGAAGAAGAGCAAAGTAGCCAGAAACACCCCTGGGGCTGGGCTTTCCCCAGCTTTACACAGGCTTCACTTACAGTCTCGGGCAAATTCATCCCCCTGTAACTCGGCTTCTGTCTGTCAAGCAGGGTAATAGACAATCTCTAACTTGAAGGGGTGTTGTGGGCTTTAACATACTGAAGAGTGTAAAGCGCTCACCTAATAAGTAAACTCAGATCATGGGGGCTGAACGCAGAAATTCCAAACCCAAGGGCTTTAACTGTATATATCCTAGGATCTATAGTTGTAGTAATTTGCTGTCTGAGTGGGGTACAGAGACTTCTAATATGCACCCTCAGAAATGAGCCATCCTCACATACTTTGATGGTGAAAATGGGTGGGCACATGTCAAAGACAGCTACTAAATTGAAATGAAAATGGGAGAAGGCTGTGATGTCTTGCATGCTGAAACAATCTGTGAGGGAAGCGCTGTGGCTTTCAGCTCACTGCTTTTCCCTTTTTCCCTTGGCGGGTTAGAGCTATTTTTAAACTCGGTATCTTTTAAATAATGCATAAGTTAACAATAGAGACTTATAGTACTGGAAAACACGAATGAGCTTAAAAAAACCCAGAAAATCCTACCCAGACTGCTTCCAGGAGGGTCTCTGAGAGGAACAGAGCACATTTGTCTATTCAGTTTCCAGACGTCTTTTGCGGAATCCCTTTTTTAGAGCAAATCTCCTGCCATTGAACTGAGATTTTTTCATTTATGAAGTACCTTCCCAAACAAAACAACTGAATAAAGACTATGCTGGGAGAGGTACATCACTTTGCAGACCGTATGTTTTCACATAGCTAGTACCTTCGTACCTTTGCGTGTCAGGAGGAGTGTCAGGAAAACCCTTCTCCTCTGGAAATACATGCATGAATGGCTCAGCTGGGCTGTGCGACTGCAGCTAATCTTGTTTTTCCAAGTAGCGTCAGATCTATGGCCGTGTGCTCTGTGGCTATCGCGTGCACAGGCAGCCAAGCCACTGCAGCTCGTCCTGGTTTGGGGTGGATGCATGTGAACCTCTAAGACCTGAAGCACTAAAAGGCTGCCCCAGGAAAGATGGTTAGCAGGGGTGGTCACATCCATATGGTTTTTGCAGCCTGTTTCCAGTGGCCACGCTTTGTCTCTGTAGCTGGCGTGTATCCACGGAGAAGGATCAAGGGAAAGTGCTGGCTGGGAACATTGTCACCGCCAGACCAATTTATCTGGCCCCGATTGCTCTGAGAAAAAAAAGAGGTTGCAGGGACTGAGCCGCTGGGCAGATTAATTATCCAGGCAGCTTGCAGATTTGTAACCTCTGCGGTCGTGAGGACAGTGGAAGCCGCAGAAGCCTGCGCTTCGCGTGTGAAACCGCAGAACTGATCTCGGTTCTTCTTACGCGTTAACCTCAAAGTGTTGCTGGGCCTGAGGTGGAGGGAGGGACTGCAGCCACTCCGCTGCGCTCTGCCCGGCGGTGAATTTAGAGACGGAGCAGGACTGCAAAATCAAGAACGTACTGGGGGATTTGGGTCTGCTGCGTTTTTCATGTCATCCAGATCGAGTTGTGCTAATGAGACCTCTAACTGAAGGAAAGGCAGAACGTCTGTTTTCAGTAATCTCTGTTTGCCTTTATTTCTTAAAAAATGAACTCTAATGATCTTAAGGGGAAAAGAGGGAGAAGCACAGAGTATTTAGGGATCCAGTATCAATCATGTAATTTTATTCCCTTTCACTTGTGTCAAATGCTTTTATACCATCATGTAGACAGTAATAAATATTCATGTGGGTGGAAAGATAGTACCTTTTTTTTTTTTTTTTTGCAAGTACATTTGGAAATAATTTGCACTCTGGTTGTCTGAAAAATTACAGTTCTGTGCTGGTTTTCAGACACATTATTTTAATACTTTGTGAGATATTTTGGGTGAAATGGCTACCTAATTGGAACTGTTTCATTGTAAGAACTCTCTTCTCTCTCTTTCTTTAAATTTCCAAGAATCTGTAATATAGAAGATCTTACTATTGATTGTTTTCGGAAGAGAAGAGTTACTAATGAATGTCTGTTCCTGAGACATTATTGTCTTAATATTAAAGAAACAAAAGGTGTACTAGTATGTTAGTCGTAGTCCAGTAATTGATATAAGAGATAAAAATAATTATCAATCAGATGCCAACACAGAAAATGCTTTTAAGAATATTTGTAATCCCGTTTTGTGTCACTGCATTGAATTTTTAACTGGGTTTTTGGGTTGTTGATTGACAGTGGTGAAAATCTGTGATATCTGTTTAATTTAGAAAAATTAAACATAAAGAGATACAGGTAGTTTTTCAGGATATTGCTTGTAGTTGTTGTCAAGGGGCAAACTGTACGTGCAAAACACGTACTACTCTGTTTGTATAATATGGCACGTGTGCATCTCCTTTGAGTAGTTATATTCTTATATACTATTACGTGTGCATGGGCACTTCAAACAGCGCAGATGGGTTTTGCCTTTTACAGTCTCACAGGGTGCACTTGTCATGTCTTTCCTCGCATTGTAGGCCTGAGGACATAAAAGGTGGTGTGTGCTTCCCACTGCGCCTCCCATCCAGCTTTGGCGGAGAACCATATTTTAGGATGCCCATATGGTCTGCAGCTGTTCCCAGAACCTCTGCTTTTCCTCCCCCTCCCCTGCCCCTTTTCTTCTCATCTTGGAGTCTTTCAGAGAGTTGCACTGTCCTTTTGTCCATCTTCAAGCTTGTCGCTACAGGTGAAGCGATAACACAACAGTCTTGTGCTCTTCTGTCCTACGGCCCGGATAAAGAAGTGACACTCCACTTTGGCTTTTCCAGGTTGCCTGGCTTCAAGTGGAGCACTGAAAGTTGTTTAGGTGAACTTCCTCTCCAGGTCATATGTTATTTGTAATATTTTATTCATTTTCAGACCTGGAAGGATGCTTTAGACCAAAATCCCAAGTTCACCTCGAGGAGAAATCTTTGCCCTCAGTCTGTAGTCCCAGAGTGCAGGGCTGTGCATGAAAGCTCGAAGAGTGTGTATTGCCTTCATGCTTGCAGAGGTCTTTGTCTGTGAGGACGTTCCCTAAGAAAGAAAACTATCCCGGGGGTCTTTGGGAAGGCTTTCTTCACTTTCCTCACTTCCCAGGCTCGGAGGCCTTGCAGCCTCATGGCAGCAGTGTCCATTTTCAGGAAGCTTCTCTCTCAGGGCATGGTATATGAAACAAAACTGCATATCTGAGCAGACAACCCTCTGGATGATGATATGCCTGAGCCTGTGTCCCAGCCCTACTTATTCTGCTAGGAGGGACTTAATAATGTGGCACCTCACACCCACTGCTTCTGCCTTCTTCAGTGGTGCTGCCCTGTCGTGATTCTGTGAGCTGGGAGGATTTCTTTTACCCACCCTTTCTGTATATACATAGACTGTATTGCATAGCCATTCCTTTTTTGCTTATGACACATGGTTAAAGAAGTTAGTTATTCTAATTCAGATTAAAATAAAACCTACTGTTGATGTATTTATTTTTTAAATGGGAAGGCCTTCTGGTCCTTGAAGATCTCAGAGGTACGAATCCACCTCAGAGTCCTGGCCAGCTCTGGTCAGGTCGTGGTAGAAATCTTCTTGCATCAAACAGACAAATGTTTAAAAGTCTCAACAATTGCCATTGAAATTCTGTCTAATTAGTATTTGGAGTTGTGTGAACTCTGTTGTGAAGTTCTAAAGTAGGCTTGCCAGTGATAACCTGTGTTCTCATCAAAACTAAAGTAAATAATTGCTGTAAAGATAAGATGGTTTTCTATTAGAAAAATAATATGTATTTTTGCCAAAATCTTACCTAACTTATCAGTTTTTCTGACAAAAGCAACAACAATAAAGAAGTTGGGGATTTTTTTTGGCGATGGTTTCTTTTTTTTCTTGATGGATGAGAAACAGCAACAGCGGGAGGAAAGGAAAACAAAAATATTCTTTAAAAAAAAAGCAAAAGCTTTTGAAGTCTTGGCTTAAATAAACCAACATAATTTATAACATTTTAAACATTTTCTCAAATTCTGATTTAACAAACCAGTTTACATTTGTGCTTATTATTCCTTTAGTTGTATTCTTTTTCTGCCAGCTTTCTTTTTTCTCCCTTGGACGAAATACTGCATTCTGTGTTTCATTCACTATCCAGGGTGTTGCTGTTACCCAGTCACCGACTTTTCTTCAGTCGTAGCGTAGGGTTCTTTGCTGCACAGCTCTGAAAAACTTGAATTTGAGACAAGAGTGTTATTGTGCTTTTGGGAATGATATTTTGCAAGTCTGGGATAGTAACTCATGATTTTTTCCATGTCCTTTTATAAACCCTTATCAATAGTACTGCTAAAATACGTATTTGTATCCTGAGTAAATTGCAGGGGCTCAAGTGGCCAAGTAGCAAAGAATAATTGCTTATTTTGAATTGTTTTCCAATGCTTTAGAACAAGTTGCTCATTCCAGAAAGATGAATAAGATTCTATTTTGTTGTGTTTCTCTTATTTAAGTGTCTTTGAAGATTAAAAAAAGGAATTGCTTGAGGGAGAAAATTCATTTGGAAAAAAATGTTAATGCACTATTCTCATTAGACTGAGGGGTCTGGTATTTGTATGTTGAATTACCACTAGTGAACGGAAACTGTCCTGATAAAACTGTAAAGCATGTGTGCTATTTATGGTTCATTTATGGCATGACAAAGATGGTAACGAAGTAGAGTTTTCTGAGCTTTCAGTGTGTGGTACTTTCTATTTTTTAAAATGCACTTGGAAATAAAATGAAAGGATTTCATGGGTACAGAATTATGATACTGGACGGAACTATATAAACATACTGTGGGCAAAAGCCTTTAAATACTTGGACTGTGTTTAGACAGGGCGGGAGGAAGAATGATGATCAGACAGCCTGGGAGGCTTCCTTTGGCTTCAGGGTGTACCTGGGTCAGGGTGGTGGTGGGAGGAATGGGGTGACCTCTGGGACACCTAATGGGTTTGCTCCTGTCTTTTGCAGTTTTAGATTTTTGCAGATCTACCCCTTTTGTCATCTTTCTGAGGTGATGGCGTGATAATACTTTGCTCTTTCACCATCATTTCTGTTGGGTGGAGACTGGGGTTCTGCCTTGTCGCTGAAGGAGCAATTCCTGTGCTCTACTGCACACCAGTGCTTTCGAGTAGCAAATCTAAGTCTACATTTTCTGAATGTGTCACCTTCCATTTCATTTTCTGTGAATGAAGCTAAAGCACATACATGGATTCAGGCGTGCGTACACATCTAAGCTTTACAGACCCATTCTTGTAATCTGCAATTAAGCTGGTATGAGTGGTGTCTCATCTCAGAGGGCTTAGTTCTTCCAGGGGCTGAGCACCCTTGACTCCCTCTCATTTAAGTGGGAATTGGGCACTTTCACTTTGTGCATGCTCCAGTTGTGAGGACTGAAGTAAGGACTTTATGTCTCAGAACAATATCATCATCCTGTGTATAAAGAAAATTTCTTTAGCTGCTCACAATATCTCGAATAGCACTTCTTCAGCTCCTGCTTTTTGGTTACCTCATTCAAAGTTGAAAACATTTCCTCTCTTCACCTAGTCCTTAATGTGTGCTTCCTGCTGATATTGTATATTAATTCTGCAAATGCATTATTTAACTCTAAAGAGCATTTTAGGTTGCAAGCTGTTAAAAAGTGAAATAGCGTATGAAAGGATGCTCTAGCTAAGGGAGAACACGCTCTATTTTTAATTTGTTTAAATAAATGTTAATTTTATGCTATTTGTGTATATATATGTGTATATATATGGATTAAGACTTTGTAGACAATGTATTGTTGCATTTCAGGAGTTTGCTAGGGTTTCTAAAATTAAATTGAGTTCTGTTTGAGGAGATTTTAAGATGAAATATTTCAATACAAAATATAAACCCATATATATTTGGATAGCTTCCCTGTTATTTTTCATGGCTTCCACAATGAAAAGTTGTAGGGTGTGTTGTACCAAAATGAAATGAGCTTTGCAAATGCTGGAATTCTCCATGAGGAATTTGTCTATGCCCCAGAGATTGTGCACCTCAATGAAGAGAACACCAGTTGTATTTAGAAAACGGTTCTACTCTGCTAAATTTTGTTTCCCTTTAAAATATTTCATAAGAAAATGTAAGGTTGGTAGGTTTTAATGATGCCAGGCACTTGTAATGCAGAAGTGGTACCAGGTTTTTGCTCTGCTGGTCTTTGCTCTGCTGTTGTAACCCAAAACACTAAGTTGTGCAAAGCCTGAACTCTGTGTGAGGTTGTTGTTCCAGGTATGTTCCAACACACAGATGTTGGAAGAACTGGAGTTCACCTGTTCCGCAGTGCATCACCCATCTGCCATTGGGTTTGACCATGTTTTCCCACAAAGTAAGTTTCCAGGAAACTTGAGTGCATCTCTGGGGTTCCCTCCCACATTTTTATTCTCTTGTTTTAAATGTTTTAACACTTATATATTTTTGGTCAGAAATACCAATCTCGGATGCTCGATCCATAGTCTGTTGTTTAGATAGAAATGGACTGATTTTCAAAAGTGCTGCGTATTAATACCCACTGCTTTGTTAACAGATATAATGAATGCTCAGCAGCTCAAAATATCTCATGTGTAGGTTCTTGAGAGAAAATGTCAATTTGTGAACAAAGAGTGAAGAGAACTGATAATAGGTCCAGGAGACTTAAAGCGAAGCCTGTTGTTTCTCAGATATACTGACAATTTTCAGTTAGTCTTGTCTGCTTCCTTTGCTCCAATGAATCCCTTGTATGGCACAGAGTGGAAATGATGGAATCGATGCCAACCCAAAAATAGTCTGAAGAGCCATGATTAGGGTACACTTCTTATTATAGATACTCCAGTTGTACTCTTGACTTGAATCAAGGAAATCAGAGTGAGTATACAGGGTTGTGCAGGTCTTTGGCTATATGGAGACATGTTTTGAAAAAAAGATTTTGTTTAAACCGTTACACCTCTGATTAAAGTTTCACTTTGGAAAAGTTGGAGGACATTTTTTTTTTTGGTGAAAAGCCATTTGTTGGATATTCCTGACCAGCACTAATTAAAAATATGTTTTCTGGGCATTTTCTGGGCGTCTCAGACATCTTGGTATCTGTTCTTACACTCTAACTGCTATGGAGCATAGTCAGTTCCACCTCTGCACAGCACTGGTCTGTAAGCAAAACAAATGTAAATGGAAAATGCGTTTATTCCTGTTAAGGCACTTTACTTTTGAACTATCCTTTCTGTAAGGGTATATGTATTTCTGATTATGGCAGTCCATGTTTGAGATCGCATCACCTCTCTCCAAACACTGATAGCTATATGCAGAATCAATTAGCTTGTAAGGAAATATGCATCAATGTCTATGTCTTTGTGGTTTAAGAAACAGCTACATTTATTTTTCTAACTTTCAGTTTAATACTTGTCTCCAAATATTAAGATAGAATGCTGCAGATTTCAGTCATACCAGCTGTGTTTAGCAGTTGTACGGAAACTATTCCAGTGAAAAAAACATTACTGGATTGATTAATTGGTAGTATCATTGTAAATATGTCTGTCTCTATTTTTGGGGGGGGGGGGGGGGGGGGAAGTCTGGATTAGAGAGAGATAGGTATTAAAAAAAAAATAACATATATATATATATATAATACCCTGTAAGTCTTCTAACTTAAAACCCATTAGCATCCTTGAAGGTTGGTTAGCTTTAATTTATAGTTTAGCTCAGCATTAAATTTTATGATATTGTCTGGAGCTTTTGGAAGGCTTTTTCTTGTTCTACAAGCCACCTTAGCGTCCCTGATGATTGCTCGTCAAATGCATTGCACTGTAGAACTGGAGTCTTAAATCCAGTTTTTATTATAAGTAACGCATGACATGTTAGAAGGATTATTTTTAGAAACATAAATGATTTAAAGTATTGAGCAAGATTCTAGAAATATGTAGTATGGGGGATAATAAGGATATCCTTATACATTTTTGTACTGAAGAGGAGAATACAGTCTTGAACGTGTACTTGTCAGTGTGAGTTGTAGGTGTAAACAGTGGTGCCTTTTATCTAAATTAATGTTTGCAAAACCACACGTGATGTTCCTTAAGGACTGGTGAACACTGTTGTGCGTGAGAAACTCTTGAACGCTCTACTGAGGCGCTGGTTTTCATTCACGGGGGGTGTTCCCCCGCCTGATTTTCAGGCACATTGAACAGTGTCACCTAAATTAGGAGGCTGATCTCCCAGGTTTTCTGTGGGCAGCAGGGAGACCAAGGGCTCCTGTGGAGTGGTGAGGGCAGGAGACTGGCAGGAGAGCCATGTCCTGCCTTTGTGAGCAAACTGCTTGCTCTCTCCACTGATTGTGCAGAGGAGCATCCCATAGGGACCATCCTCCCAGTTGGGTGTACTGAGCCCCATGGCTCAGCAGAGTGAAGGAGGGGGGGTGATTTCTTTGTCTCTCTAAAATGTCCTTCTATATCTTTGCTCAGCTGTAGAGGTTCCTCTAGGACACCAGGTTAGCTCAGGATAAGGACAATTGAGGAGCTGGAGCAGTTCTCTTATTAAAACAGCGTCAGCACATCACTGAGATGCCAAGCAAAGATGACAGGAGATTTGAGAGTAGGTTTCTTGTATAAATGCTTGGTCAAATTCATCATTCATTGAACAAAAATTTTCACCAGAGGCAGCTCCGCGCTTAGATGCAGATCACAGCTGGAGCCACCTGTGTGTGACTGTGTCCATGGCTGATGGTGTGACTTTACAGATGCTGGCTGTGCTCCCAGCTGCAGACCCCATCAGCTGGCTGTGTTTCGCATCTCAGTTCTGGGTGCATGAGTAGACCCTTGGGTGGGCAAAAGCACGGGAGTGCAAGAGGGACGGTGGCGCTCAGAAGCGATGCTGAGCTTTCTATTCCCTGTCCTTTGCCTAGCAACAGTGGCACCTTTGGCTATCAGAGGCCTCGTGACCAGGACCCGTTCAGAGTAACTGAGCCAAAGTCTCTGAGAGGGAACATATTATACTGTGTGCTCTTTAGGGCAGTTCTTTTGTTCTTTCAAGGCTTTCTACCACATTGCTATATAGCATTTAAAAGGGTCTGCAGCTGTTCTGCACCTTTAGGCTTTTTTTTTTTTTTTTTTATGAATAAGCATCTGGCTATGCAGTTGCTTTGTGAAAATTAACTCTAAACAGACTTACCTTTTCATCTCAGTTATATACGGCTGTTCAGACAGACATTGACTTGGAGCCCTTTGGAGGAAAACAAAGCATTTACCAGGACAGCAGAATATGCTCCTGCCCATTTCTGCATCGAGAGTTGTTTTCATACTTGCAGCTTTTAACCCCTCCTGCAAGATGCACTTTGCGCCGTCACTGTAGTGCTTTGCTGCACCACATTCAAAACGTAACTGTTCAATGTCAGATAGTTGCCAAATTGCAAAGAATACCATTCTGTGAGGCCTGCAGAGCTGAGATGGCAGGTGCTCAGCCTGACCTATGCAAAATATGACAATCCTGTGAAAAAACCCTGAAACGTGTGAGTAACCTCTGAATGAAGAGGTTTGTCCTGTGAAAGTGATAACTGGAATTGACACACTCAAGTATTGAGATCCCTTTTCATCTTGAAGAGAATACTTCAGGATAAAAATAGATAAGATTAATAGATAATAATAAATAAGATACTTAGAAATCTGTTCTCATTTTATAAATGGGTATATAATTTTGCAGTCATATCGTGACTGAAAGATGAAAGGTTACAGGAAAAGACAAAATAGTCATAAGGATTTGCATTATGACAAAAAGAAACTTCTGAGTCTTTGCTGGCACCCCAAGCCCACTTCAGAGAAATCATTGTGGCAAGCATTCTGGAGATGTAAGGAGGTGGTGATTCAGATTTAAGAACCTATGGGAATACTTGGGTCTGCCACTTTTTCCGTCGTGAGATATTTATCTTCTGAATTTTAAACCATTGCTTAGGTGGCAGCATGAGAAGTTGCAGGTGGTTAATTTTTGAGCATGGCTCAAATGTCGATTTCTGAAAATGTCTGTTAGCACATTAAACGCATTAGTAGGCATGCAGGATAAAGCAATTTGGTTTGTGTTTTGAGTTGAGCGAGAGAGAGCATGTAGTCTGCTATTTTCTAATCATAAGAATTTTGAGCTAGAATTCTCCAAACAAACAATTCTGTAAACAAGGCAGTGAATTGGTCCTGATTTAAGAGACGATGGGTGTGAAAGATGAGAATAAAGGGATAGAGAAAGGTGTGGTGAAGGAGCAAGAGAAGACAAGTAGGCAAATTAGATGTATAATGTGTAGTGTATTGCTGACAGATGCCTCCCAGGGATGCAAAATATATCCTGTATAAATTTACAGGGATAGATGGCATATAGAGGATCTGTGTGTGTGTGTGTGTATATATATACAGGATATATGTATCCTTTATATATATGTATATAAGAAATGGATGGTAGCAGCAGAGCATCAGTCGAATGAGACTTCTACCAATGCTATATGAGTGAACCAGATATAAAGTTCAGGATTTTGTTTATAACTTTTTTTACCAATCAGTGCACCGAGTTAGGTGGATGTATAAATGCTGTTAGTAATGCCAGGGATTTAATCCTCTTCCCTTTTTTACTACTTAAAACCCAGTCGTAGTTACGTTACCTACCAGTGTAACTTATTGCAGAGTTAGTTTGTCTTTGAGAGGAGTGTGAAGATGGGGAGTTTTGTATATAGAGGAGTGAAGGCAGTGTTAGGGTAGGAGGGATGTGATACCTATGATAAGAAAAGGGGGAAATATCTGAACCCTGCAGGTGTTTTGCTGTAGGATTGTCAGTATGAGTTGAATCATAGTCTTATCCTTGGAGCAGCAGATGGGAAAACTGTCAAAGCCGTATTTTCAGAAATGGATCTCCAGTTACAGCTGTTGAGCAGTCTCTGCCATGGATGCAGCTAGCAGGGTGCTGCTGACCACTGTGCTCCATACAGCTATTGTAGGTTACGTGATGTGGATATGAACCATGTATTTAAAAGCAATCCTGTGCTGATATGTGGAAAATAGTTTGCATCTTTTTAGCACAAATATGTTTTCTCTCAGAGTTTCAAGAAATGACTTTGGATAGAAAGGTCATTTTAAAATATCAAATTACTGTATTCATTTTACCCTAAGGAGCCGTGACAGCTATTAAACACAAAAAGAAATAAAACTGCATCTTACCAATGGTCCATCTTTCCTGGCATTGGCAATGGGAGATGCTGTGAAAGAGCACATGGGCTGGGCCGAGGTCCATTCCACTCACCGCCCCCAACATCCATGGCTGTTGATTAAAGACACCACAAGGCACATCCCTGCGTATACCTTTTAGTGTCTGCTTGTGAACCTGTTATCCATGACTTTAAACCCTTTCTGGGATACCTTCTGATACTGTCTGCCCGTACAGCCTCCTGTGACAACATGTTTCAGAGATTCACAACTTGCCGTGTGACATAGTGCTTGCTTTGATCTTTTTTAAATTGGTCTTCTAATTTCTTTGAGTACTTCCTTATTTTACTAATGTGGAATTAAGTGAATAACAGCTTTGCGTTAATTCTGTCTATGGCCCACATGATATTGTAAACCTCTGTCATATTCCCCCACCCTCACTCCATCCTCGCTTCTCCAAATTGAAGAGCCTTTTGAGTTTAGAGAGGACGATTTACTGGTAGGTAACACACAGGGAGGCAAAGTAACCTGCTGGGTCATCAGCAATGCCAGAGCTGTCTGGCAAGCCAGACAAGTCTGGCTTGGAAAAACATTAGGAAATGCATTTTGTTTTTTTTTTTTTGTCTCTCTCAAGCTAGCTGTTCTCTTGCAGTTGTATGTGCTAAAAGAAGATTGATGATTGTAAGTTTGGGGAGCCGTGATAATTCCTTGGACTGTGGTTTAGGTGATTAGTGTTGTCTCAGAATCTGGCTCCTGAGGATTCGGTCATTAAGGGACTCTTGTCTTCCCACTATTCATTCATTTGTGAGATGAGCCATGAATTTTATTTCACAAAGCTTTGTGTCATTTGTCATATGTGGATATTCTGTGATATTTTCCCAGTAATGCAGACTGCTTCTTCAAGAGACCCCTTTCCTTGTCTCCCTTAACTGTGCATTTGGATTTGTTTGCATAGTTTCAAACTAAAACCCTGGCTTGCCCACAAATGCAGTGCGAGACCTTTGACTTCCGATCCTCACGATGCTCTGTGCTATTAAAATGGACCTTCTTTATCGAAAGAGAGAGATTACAGTGCTGCAGCAGGTACCTGTAATTTCAGTTTCTTGCTCTTTAATTTACCTGCTATTATAGATATTTTTCACATCATGACTCATTTTTCCTTGGCCCCTCTACCATTAACAGGCTTTTTTCAATGTCTTCGTAGTTTCAAGACCATTTCTATCTTCTTGAAATTCTAGCAGATTGCCTCCATCAGAATAGTTTCTAGAAATGAATTAGCTCCTAGATTTAAGGTTTACTCTCTTTTGAATTAAAGCAATTTTCAGGTATACCGTTTTCTAAAGTTCACATGTTTTGTGAACAAAAATAAAGTAGTGGTAACCATTTTTTCTGATCTCATTTCTGTAACATCTCAGGTGCTTGAACAGTTGATGCATTTATTAGATTAACAATAAAAACAAACTTCTCTGTAGTTTTTCAATCCATATATGCTAATATTCTTTAATTATATACAAATGCACACTGTTTAGAAGAAATTATTCTTTTTGGTGATTACTACCTAAAAAATTTCTGGGTCATGAGCAACATTTCAAATTTCAGGATAAAATGCAAGTTCTAACAGCAATTAACCATGAGCATAAGAGGGTGATTGTCCTAAGTGCCTGTAAAAGAAAGACAGCACAGCGGGGGGGAAAGCTTTGCTGTCGTTAAGGGTGCACATTTTAGGGTGAACCTGTTCAGTGTTAGTGCCAAACTGTAAACGTAACCTTGAAGAGATACTGACACCTTTGCTGGTCTTTCTTGGCATCGCGCAGAAGTCGGAAGCAGTGGCATGGAAAAAATGCTGGTTGGAAAGAAAAGACGATGGGCTGGGGAACAGAGGAGGAGTAGGAATGTGACCAGGGAGAAAGGGGTCCTCAGGACAGAGGAGGTGGGTACAGTGATGGGGAGTTTGGAAGATGAATGAAACAGGCAGGAGCTGGGGCAGAGCGTAGTTTGCCTCCTTTGTATTCCTATTTTATGCAGCTTAAGCTTTTTAAATTTTATTTGTGTAATCAGATGCTATTTGTTGCCAAAGTAAGGCAGTCTGGGAGTGAAGCAGGGCTGTGCTGTCAATGAGGCAGTTTGCTGAACAGTCCCAGTCTGCCTTTTACTGGGTTGGGAAGCACGTATGTGCAAAGCAAGTGGTGATGTCAGGTCCCTTTGACAAGGATTTCCTGTGTAGCTCTGGACAAGCATCCCCCAAAGTAGTGCCTTCACCATTTGCTCCTAGTGACTGTTCATTGTTCTTCAGGTGCCCCGTGAGCAGGACACTTAGGACAACTCAGGAGCTCTTGGAGCTCTTCAGAACTCATCCCAACTGTAACACAGGGCAAGACACATCTGAAATGTGTTATGATGAAAAAGGTATTGTATTTCTACAATATATGTCTCCATGAAATTTCAAACTGGGCACCCAAAACGAACAGATGCTTTACAGCTTTCTAGTATTGAGGAAAATGCTAGCACCTACTCTCCCGAGGGGCAGTATGTAGAGGACTCAGTATTTGTGTTCTGCAAATACTTTGAGAGCGCATCACAGAAATGCCCATGAGTACAGGAATAATTTGTGTATTTGCTCCAGGGCAAAATGATGTATACAGTAACTAAAATTTGAGGTCAGATCTTGAAGGAAGCTGCCAAATAAAAATATTTAGTAACGTCTATTCACTAAATGATACAGATGTCCTGTGCAAAATGTATGTGCTTGTATTTAATAGTGTGAAGTCATGTCAGGGCCACGTTGAGATGGCTGACATTTTATAAAACTTAAGCATTTAATTTTGCAGTTTTTCTCTTTAATATAGTGTTTGTGGACAGCACACAAATATGAACAAAGAGTTGGGTTGAAAAGTGCTTGAAATCACAAGTGAGTTTACTTGGGAAGTGATTTTTCCATATAGTATAAAACAGCTTGACTGTATGAAGAGTCATATTAAAAACTAGGATTAGACCACACAAGTAGAGTTGTGCAGGAAAATGTGTAGCCTGTGCCTCTCATGTGCTTGCCTCTTCCTTTCATTATTAATTTACCATCTTCTCAAATAGTAAAATTAACTATATTTATCCTGACTTTAACGAGCATACAAGCAGAATGGCATTGAGGAAACTGCTTTGTAGTAGTGGTATGAACATGGTCTAAAAATATCTGCTCATTTTAATAGGACTCCTCCTGAAATTTCTGTAGGGGGGAAAAAAAGTAATTGCCTGAAGATATACTGGTGTAAATTATTCAACAACAAAAGCAGAGTGAGGTTTTATTGACACTTGTATTGCCATCAGTACTGGAAGGAAAACTAGGTAAGGAGCAGAGTAAGTGAACCTTGCCCAGACTGACTTCAACTCTGTGAAAACAGAAGTTTAGAGCTAGAAAAATCCTACTTCAACTTTCTGCCTGACAAGAGTCTTGCAAACAGCTGCCATCTACTCTTCATGCTTGTTAAAGTCTCTAGTTCATCATTACGGCATCTTGAGTAGCAGTGTCTCCCCTTGGATACTGGAAAGAATCTCTGTGTGTAGGGGTGCAGCTTCCTTGTTAGGGCAGTAGATTAAATCTCCCTGTTGTCTGAAAGACAATACTGTAATCGCTTTCCCTCCATCATCCGCAGGGTGAATTAAGTGCCATATTGAATTTGTGCCCTTTGCAGTGCTTGCGCCACAAAATGTTTTAAAATGCTTTATTTGGAAAAAAAAAACCCAAACCATTTTCATTACATATCACATCAGATGTTATTTACTGAGTTCAGTATTTGTATTAAGAAATGGTAATATTGATGCAAGAAATATCAACAATAATTTGATTATATTTAAGTTGCAATAAAAATTAGAATCTGAAATTGTGATTTCAGAGCTGCTTTCGGTTTGTCTCAGTCTTACTTTGTTGGGGTAGGGAGCTATATTCAGATTTCATTCAAATGTAGTAAAAAGAGTGTGTGGTGATGATTAGTTTGTAAATGTCTCTCTTCCTGGTTGCGGAACTTAAATATAAACTCTTAGGTTTTCCCCTGGCAAATACAAACAGTGTCCGTTCATCATTATGTGACATATTTACAGTAATTTCTCATAAAATTGCTCATATGGTCATTTAGATAGAGGAGATCAGGCTGAATTGCAAAGGTTGAAAAGGATGGGCCAAAAAGTCCGTGGCACAGTAATAGCAGGTGGACGGTGGCACCAGAAAATGCCTGCAGTGAGAGCTGGATGTACTTCAGGTGCAGTTCACGTGCACAAGGCATGTCCAGGGTCAGGATATGGCCACACCAGCCTGAGTGTTGAAACTACAACTGGTGCTTTACAGGTTTTCCTTGCAGCTTTTGTGGTGTCCTCTCTCCTTATTTTATGCTAGTAATAGCAACCATGTGTGTAATAGAAAGCTAGTGAAACTAAGCAAGAATGTCTTCAACCTGCTTAAACCTTTTCCCATCAAGAAATGAAGCCAATCCAGTAAATCAAACACATGTTGTTTGTAAGCCAGAGCTGTAAGATTTTCATCCCTGGTGCTGGAGGTGGAGGCCCTGTGCAGGGCTGCTGAGTTGCTCTGCAGTTTGGTGTCTGCGTCAGGGTGCAGGGCAGTTACTGTTGTGTCCAGAAGGCAAATTAGCTATTAAGGGATAAAGGGACTATAAGTGCATTTTCAAGTCAGATGGCATTAGGGATCTAAGAGAGGAGTCCTGGAGAGGAAAAAATTGAGCAAATGTTAGTATGTGGAAGAAACTTCATCAGAGATTCAAGTTGTGTATCATTGTCTGTTAGTCAAATGTGAAATTAAGCTCCAGGAAAGGACTGAGATTAGGTACGACTCAGCATTTGTGTATAATCCCTTGAGGGCTCAACCCCTTCGTAAATTCCTGATTTCTTTTTGGAGAAAGTCATAGTCAGTAGGAGTAGAAATAGTAAGAAATTACTTTCTCCTTTCTTCCCTTCATATTAGAAGCAGCAAGAACAGAAAAGCACAGTAAGAATATTTTAAAAAAGGGAGAAGCAGGCAAGAACCAGCTCTGTTTTACTCAGTTGTTTTTTCTTTCCTCTAAGTAGGCACTGTGGAAACTGCTGCCGTATCTAAGAGAAGCTACCTAATTCTGATTGATTAGACCATTCGGCTAACTTAACAGATACAGTCATTAAATTAACTATCCACATAAAAGGAAATTCAGCAATTCTTTTGAGGGGAAGGAGGGGATGAAAGTTTTAGAGCTGTGGCTATTAAAGCAGATAGATTCATGGAGCATGGAGATAGCTAATCCCCCTTGAAGTGCAAGGAAAGATCACGTATGAGCAGAGAGAAGGTGTTTGGGTAGGCATGAGGATAAAGGAGAATTAAAATGTCCTAGCTAGTCAGATACAAAAATCTGCCAGTTAAGTGGCTTTTTTTGAGTTTATCTTGCTGTATTCTTTAGTTAGCTCATGGCTGATACTGAAAATGTTTTAGGACCATAGTGTAATGCGAGGTAATGCTAGTTGTCCCTTGAACTCTTACTAACTGGCAGATAGAAACATCCCTCCTGTTCCCTCTCATCTAGTTTTCCACTTTATTGGTCCTTGTTTCATGATAATAAACAACCTGCCTTCTCTTCCCTGGTGTACAATATGGGCTGTTATAAAAAACTCCCTCCCCTACTCACTCCTTCCATAGCTATTAGTCCTGTTAATAAAAGCAGTCTTTCAGCACTTTTCTCAAAGCAACATGCAGGTAGTTTCCCATCTTTTACAATAATCTCCTGTATGAATCAGATTCTCTCCTTTTTCCCTTCTTCTGAGGGAGATAACTTCCCCTTATATACTTGAGTTATAATTTAGACCTTATTTGGTAGAGGATGTACACCACTGGGGGAAAAAATCTTTTACTTGATGGGAAGTTTCTTTATCTTCACATGCTTGGTACCCAAACAGTGCCCATGCCTGTGACCACAGCCCTCTCAAGTGTGATGTTGCAGGAGGCTTCCTTCTCACAGTGTTCCCCTGCAACGTGGGTTAGCATTAATTGTGCAATTGATATGGAATCTTTGTCCTATCAGCGTCTCCATCATTTCCCTAAACCTATTGTTTTGTCTTGAATGTCTCCATTATGTCTGTTGACAATCTCCTTCTGGCATTCAACCCATCCAGGCCTTTGTGCCGATTTCAGCTAAAACTCTGTCTTCCTTTTCAGTAATGCATCTCAGCTCAGATCTCTCCTTTGATGTCTTTGTCTGGCACCATATTTAATCTGAAATTTCAGGTGTACGTGATGCAGAGTTGTGGAGACAGAAGAAATGATAAAGAATTCTCACAGTGTCCAAGGAGACATAGCAACAATACTGGATATCATGAAGCAGAGTAATTTCTCTCATATGTAACACTGATATGCCAACAAAAATGCATTTTATTACTGTAATTTCTACCTTTCTTAAGTTTGTGGTTCTTCCTATGGCCTCTAAAGAGGTCCCTATAGTTTCTGCTCTTTTTCTTCCATAACTTTTAGGCATTCCATCTTTCCAGTCTCTTAAATCTGGAGAATTAATTTTTGTTTAAAAGCTGGTGGTGGGCATTTTCCTCTCTTGAAAATTAAAGTTTCTGTTTCATTTCCAGGGATAATTCCAAGTTTGTTATCATTCCACATTCAAATACAAACCTGTTCCCTTTTCCAAGGTCTTTTATGGCCTTTTTCTTCTTCTTTCAAATCAAAGTGCTTTTTAATCTCCTGTTTTCTCTTTCTGTTTATTTAAAGACTTGGCTTGTTCTGTCCTTTTTTTCCTCTTGCCACCTCATTTTTTGTCCCTCTTTTTGCTTCCTGAAGCAGCCCCTTTCTGCTGGGGAACCGTCTATTTCCAAAGCTCATCTCTTTTCCTGGGTTCCCAATCCTGCCTTCGGTTTAGTAATCCTTGTATGCAAATGCTACAGTTAATTCAAGGTGGAATTTAGGCACATTTACATGCATGATCTTGGATAAGGTTACTTTCCTTAGTTGGGGCCCTCTTTTGTAAGAACATTCCCTCAGCCCGCTCCTCCTGTGTACTATTGGGACTATTTGAGAGAGCTGGAAGAGCAGAGAGGAGCTTGCTCATGTTTTGTTCTGGCCCTTATGCTATTGGGTTTGTATGGGATGGACTCATATGGTTGTGACTTTAGATAATGCTCCAAAAAATGATGCTGCTGTAAACAAATCTACAGTACTTGATTTGTGTAGGTTTTAAAAATAACAGACCACTGCAAACAGAATTGCTATTATTAGCAGAACTGTTTTTTCCTTGTAAAAGCCACAGATCACATGTGCTGCTCTCATGTGAAAGGTTTTATTTTTAGGTCTTAACATTTGCAGGTCTTTGCCACACCTTTTCAAAGAATTTGTATCAATGCCTTAGTGAATGCTTCTGAAAATCCTGTTCTGCAATATTGTCTTTGATAGTGTACATACTTTTTCACTGTAATTTTCTACATCCCTAGTATTTCTAAGATTTTTTTTTTTTTTTCCCCCACAATCTGTTGCTTTTTCACATTCAGATTTTCTTTATAATTAATACAAAAACTACTAGTTAAATTGGCAAAGATGGCTTTTAGGACAGACTGGCAGGCAAGCAAAGTTATTTTTATTTCACCTCTACCATAGGAAAGGGTTGCACAATTTATGTTAAAATGTATATTATTTTAATGCTGAATGCTCGGTCTCTTATGTTGCTTAAATAATTTTAATCATTTATCACAAGTGATTCACTGTACCTTTTTTGTTTTAAAGTAATGTTTTTTATTGAAGTTACACAGTTATGTGCCTCACTGTTACTGAGACAAAACATTACTCCACCTCTGAGGTTATTTCATGAGAGAATCATATCTTTTGGCGTAAGTTTCTAAGACTGTGTATAATTATTAGGTTGCTGCTTAGTTTGTAATAGCACTGATTGCATTATTGGATCTGTAAGAGTGTTGTGTTTTTTATGATATTTTCTGTTCAGTGAGTCATAATAATAATAAAGTATAACATGGCATCATTTGTGGGTTTTTCTACAGATAAAATATTCCCGGACATATCCTGTTAGGGTAGGCTTTTAAAAATGCCAGCGGCTCTCCATCCATTTCCAGCCCTTTTGTCCTGAAAGCAGGGACTGACCAGGAGGAAATGGATGGACCTGTGTAGGAATTGCTCTCTTGGCCTACCTTGAGAGTAAACACAACTTGGAACAACCTGGGTACGTTTGTCAAAGGGTTAGCGGGTGGGAGAAGAGCAGCTGACTGATCACCAGCAATCCTGGAGTTGGATGCTGAGGGACTCTACATAACCCCGAGGAGAAAGAGTGCCCTGCCAGAGTGCAGGCAAAGCAGCCCAGGTCAGGTCAGAGGGGCACTTTGCCGACTGTCCTGTTCCAGTGGCCCAAGGCAAATGTTGAAGGAGGAACAGAAGAGTGGAACAAGTGTGTATGAGGTTTCCATAGGCTCCTTTTCCAGGACTCCAAGACTTTCTGAGCCAGGTACAATTTCTGTGCATTTGGCAGCTCTCAGTTATGTCCATTAACTTGTTCATTCCCAGCTTGAACCAGCATGGACCTTCAGCATCCATGTTTTCCTGGGGCAAGAGGTTCTGTGTTGTAACCAGCATCCATGCCAGAAAAGGTCTCTTTTTATTGGTTTTGAGGTTACTGGCCTCTTCTGTTACCTCCTAGTTCTTGTGTTGTGCAAGGCAGAGAATGATCAATCTCTTTGTTTTCTCATGCCAGACACAATTTCCAGATCTTTGAGAACATAACATGTAATCTTCCAGAACATGAAAGCATTAACAGCAGTATGTTTTAAAAAGCAATAATTTTGTCAGACCCCCATGAGAAGACCCTGTGCTTCTCCTTGTCATCCCTCCAAATACAACCGTAAACTCCCTCCAATTTAAATCATTCTGTTTGATCTTTGTCTTGTGTATTGTGTACTTATTGTAGTATTTTACATTTTGTAATCTCTTGTATCTTCCTTGGCACAAAACCCTTTGTGGCCGTCAGATAAGGAGGACAATCTTAGTTTAACTGAGTACCCCAGAAATAGCCGAGAGCTCTAAGCAACAGAGGTGGATTTAGTAAACCTGCGTAAGCGTAGACTTTTACTGGATAGAAAGTGTAGTGAATGCTGAGAAACTATACGTTGAACTTCAACAAGCTAAGCTAAATACATTTTAAGAGAGCGTCTATCTAAATTTCTAAATCTGGAAAAGGCATACAGACCTTATAGAAGCCTTTGAGCTTCCCCCAGGTGGATGAGTATCCTAAATATTTAATAGTCACTTCTAAGAGGATTGTAATCAGTATCATCAACAGCAACAGCATCTCTTTTAGGTGCTCCTCAATAATGGGTTACTCGCAGGCTGCTGTGGAAGGACCCGTACTACCAACCCTGTCCTGCTTGGGGCTCGCTCTGGGCAGTCACCACTGCCTTCATGAGCAAAAAAGTCCCTGTCGCTGCTGCCTGTTTAGCCAGGGAGAAGCTCTGGAAAGCCGACCGGCTGCTGCCCTGGGTGCCGCTCTGCTGTCCTTGCCCTCCCACAGCAGGTCAGTTAGCCTCTAGCCTGGGTGTTCTGCTGTTTGAAGGAGAAACATTCAATTTTGTCTCTTCTGATGCAAAGGTCTGTGCTCGTTGCCTCCTGTCCTGTCAGTCAGCGTGCCTGTTGTCATGTTTTCTTTAATTATTTTTCATCTTTTCCAGTTTAATCACCTCTTAGGCAGGACGATATCAAATCTTTATGCGGATTTAATCTCAATAAAGTTCTTGCAAACGTTGAAAATGTTTAATGAAATTTCTGATGTAGATGATTTGCTTGCCTAGAAAATAACTTGTGAGGGAGAAGTATGCCGTGAAGAGTCTTGATAAATACAGCATGCATTTGACTTACATGCTTTTGCCTCAGGTCTGATTGTTTTTTCTCTTCAGTGTTTGTTCCAAAGCTTTGTGTACTTTTGAGGCTGAGTTTGCCGTTGCTCAGAGCACTTTTCTCTGACGTTGCTCAGGCTGCTGGGCTGGCTTGAGGTGGAGCGAGCACGAGGGATGGGCCCAATGGAGGCCGGCCCTGGGCCCTGAGGGCAGCATGGCGCCCGCGGCCTGCCATAGTGCCTACGCCGGGTGGAACTGGCCATCGGCCTACACTGTGGTGCAGCCTACTATTATGGTTTGAGGAACCCACAACAATTTGTTGTTCAGGCAATTATTCTATCGCCCAGTTACCCCTCCCCACCCAGGAAGGGGAATCGTGAAAAACAGGGAAACCCAAGGGTTGGAATGTAAACAGATTTAATAGAATGAGACTAAATAGTTAACATTAATAATACTAAA
Source organism: Rissa tridactyla (assembly GCF_028500815.1). Lineage (NCBI taxonomy): Eukaryota > Metazoa > Chordata > Aves > Charadriiformes > Laridae > Rissa > Rissa tridactyla. The sequence goes on along the minus strand of NC_071467.1, from coordinate 144,096,068 downwards.
GAACCAATATTGATCCCAATACCAATATAAAATACAAGAGGATTTTACTCAGGCAGTTCTATCAGCAGGAAGCTGTGCACTCCCAGCAGTGGACAGAAAATGTCGGACACTGCGAGTGTTGCGGCTTTGGGATGAAGGGAAGGGCTCAGGGCTCCGGCACCTGGGCAAGAAGTTCTCAGGATCGCAGCCATCAAGAGAGAGAACTCCTCAACAAACTTTGTAATTTATATTGAATGTGAGATTCATGTTATGAAATAACCCTGTTGGCCAGCTTTGGTCAAGTGCCTGGGTCTCGCTCCTCCTCACCCCTGCACCTGGCTAACTCAAAAACACTGAGACCTTGAAACCCACATACCGCAGCTGGCTATAAAGTAAATATTTTCACGAATTGAGACACCAGAGTCTTCTAAAAGTGCATTTTTCCCATGCTTTAGAGGAGTTCTTACTGAAAAGTAAAATTACTGAAAGAGAAATTAGTCCTGTGTCACTCAAACCAGGACATCTACCCATTTGCATTGATCCTGAGCTCACCTTAATGGTATTATAAGGTCATTTCATTATAGTGCTCTTGTGACCTTTGGAGTCTGCCAGAGGCAGCTGCCATCTTCCCTCAGATACAGCCTGCTGCAGGAGTCACTCCAACTGGTTTCTCCTCCAGCTTTTTTCTTTTTCTTTTAAGGTTCACCTAACTTCCTTACTGTTTGCTTTTAGCAGCAAATAGAACAGTCTCTTGAATTAAAGTCATTATCAGTGGCTGGTTTTGAGCCTCCTATGAAGAAAAACCCCCTCAGTTTTCCTTGTCCTGCCTTCTGGTATTAAAAATCAATGTATTCCATGCAACGTGTAACTCCATTGGAGGTGGCTGTTTCAGTGATTTTTACGAACATTTTAGGAAAAGTATCCTGCAGGTTTTGCCCTTTTCAAATGTAAATGTTTAATCAGTCCTTGCTGAGAGGGAGTGCCAGAAAACGTGTGCAAGGCTTATGGTTCTTTTTTTCTTCTCTTGCAGTGACCTGCTGTCTTCTGAATATCTTGAGAGGCATATCGAGCAAGGTGGGAAGACAGTGGAAGTTAAAGTAAGAAATTCCTTTTTATGCTTTGCTTTTTTAATTTCCTTTGCTTTTGAAATTAATGCAAACTCACCAATTTCTTGAGAGTTATCTGATTTTTCAAGTGATTTGTTTTACTCTTCTCAGGCAAGCATGTTTCGTGTCTTCTAATTTTTCATCTTTTTAAATATGACAAATAAACTTTATTGGTAAATTTAATATATTAATGTTTATATCAATATAGTATCCATGAAAAATGTATACGTGGTAGTTTTTTTTACTTTTGATGCCTGTTGAAGAAATGGTTTGGTAGCTAGCATTTCCTCATTGTACTGAACCCCAAGTTTGTTGTTTCTAATGAACTTCTTTGTAAGTTTGAGAATAGCGAGATTTATTGTATAATATTTCCAAATATCTAGTCACTGTCTCAAATTGTGGGTTTCTTCTCTGGATGTTTGTTGGCATGATGGCTACAAGATCCTGTTTGTTGCAGTTGTCTTCTGTGAAATGTCCTATGGCCTTGCAGGAGTGGTTTGTTATTTGCATGCAATGTATGAGAATTTTCTTGAGGACCTTCTGTTTGTTAGGACAATATTTTTTAGACGTCAAGTATAAAATTGCTGTAGGTTACATAAAACGTGCATGAATGTAATATATGCCGTGCATAATTGAAACTCTTTAAATATACCGATCAGGTCAAATTTTGTTCAAAGTTTACATTTTATTTAAAAAATCACCAAAAGTCTTTTACTAAGCCTGAGATCCCCTAAATACCCTGAAACAAATGCGTTAACCTCTGCAATATGGAAGTGGACAAAGCAATCCTTTAGACACTGAGTAGCTGAATTCTTTAGCTACTGAGTAGCTGAAGATACACGTTTCCTTTGGTTTATACCTTTCTAGCATTTGCAAACTTGAAATCAGCTTTCTTTTTACTCTCTGATAATAGTTTGCATACATTATCAGACTGAGGCAAACACATACGTGTTCCATTAAATTGTAAAGACTAATTTCTCAGTCAGCTGTGCTCTGCAGTCAAGAAGTCTTGACTCAGATTCAGAATATGAGTCAAAGCAGAAATAAAGATAATAGCTGATATTAAAAAGAACATAACAATCCATTTGTCTGTGTCAAGGTATATATGCAAGTTAGCTAAGTTAATCTATCTGAGTCCCATCACTGAATGGGTACAAATCTGTTTCTGATGAGTAAGCCTTAATCAAGCAAGGAAATATTTGAAATCAGCGGCTCTTCTCATGTAAGTACTCTTTAATTGCATGAGGAAGAGACGAGAGGATCGGGCCTTTCAGAGGAAGGGTGATAAAATGTTTTCTGGGCAAAACATCTCCCAGTCTCCAGGGTCCCAGAGATTATTTCCCCTTCAGTTAGCTGCCATGCAGGGTTGTCGCGTACCTTCAGGGATGGCTATCACTGTCTCACGTAGTACTCTCAAATCTGCTTTAAGCAGAGAACTGGTGTTGACCTTGCTGCTCGAGATGAACTGAATTGGGAGTGAAAGGGTTGTGAGGTTCCACTGCAAAGGAGGGACCTTGCTGCTCGGGTGGTGTGTTTCTTTCTCCACGCTGTGGGCAGGGGTGGCCGGGTTGCTTGGTGGGGGCTCTTCTGTCCCCTCCTCACCCACTGCTTCGGGATTTTGGCAGGCAGCAGTCCCACGGAAGTGTGCCAGGAAGGGAGATATATATTTTTTGCTTGTTTTGCTGCATCTGAGTGTCTGGGATTGGAGGAGAGGGAAGCAGCTGCTGTGACAAAATGTCCAGAAGAGCCCATTGGCCACAGTCATGGGCACATTTTCAGGAAAGTTCAGATATCAGAAGATTTTTGGGAGAGTGCAGACTGCTGAGTACGTTTTGATGCCAGATACTGAGTGAGGCTAATTGCAGTACCCAATACCTGCTTATAAATAAATCTGGTTCCCTCTGACCAGCCCATATTTTTCAGAGATCCTGTAGGTGCCCTCAAGAGCCCTGTTCATCCGTCGAACAATTTCTGAAAAGCCCAGCAGTATCTGATTTGGATTTGAGAAACTGAATTCTGGTTTTACGTCAAATGTTTTGAAAATCTTACTGCAAATACAAGAATTTTTCATGATGGTGATTTAGTACCTTCAATTTCTGTGGAAACTGTTTACCATAACCGGTAAAACCACCTTTAAACTGCTGCTTACAATAGGCACCAGGCAAAACATAATTATTATACTAGATTTTAGCGTTGTGTTAGATTGCTTAGATATACTTATTTAAAAATAGCTAGTAGAAGGGTGCAACTTATAAATAAATGACAAAATATGCACCCTGCTATGCAGCATGTTCTTCAGCAGAAGCAGAAGAGGTATTTCAGAAGGGAGCCAGGTTTCTATCAGTTGCTTCAACGTGCTGCTCTTCACCCACCTCTGTGCGATTTGTCTTTGGCTGTAGGCAGGAGCAGAGGCAGCCTGGCAATATCTCTCTTGCTGCTTTGGTGGGAGAGACGGTGACGGAAAGAAAATGTCCATCTGCCATCCACTGCCAGCTGCAGGCTTTTTGAGCAAGCCTGTTGATACAGCGAGAGGGCCTCCTCTGTTCTTGGCCCTCTCAGCGGCATAAGGAGAGGTGTATTTTAAATTACAGACGTAATTCCCCCTTGCGTTTCTCAGTACAGGAATATTGCACAAACACGCAAGTTGTCAGGGCTGCTGTTGTGCCATCAGTAATATGGGAGAAGACGGGAACTTTTGAATTTCTGGGGGAAGGCAGCTGTACGTACACTCAGCAGTTTGGGAATGTTACAGGCATGAATGTGTCCGGGAAGCAGATGCCTGCTTTGGCTCATACGCGATGTGGAATTGATAACTACTTTTGCCACTCCTCCCCCTCTCCGGTCCCCCCCGGTAAAACTTCCTGTGCTGTAAAATACATATGGATCTTCTGCCATTATTTAGAAAGTTTCAGAGGGGGGGGGCAGAGAAAGGGAGAAGCATTCAGATCATTAAAAATGCCACTTTGAAGGAGCAAAGGGATTTTTATTCGGAGGAGAGTCCTCAGTTTAACACACCTTTTTATTATACGAGAAAGTTGAATTACATTTGATTGCTGCATAATTCATTAATACATTGGACCGTTGTGAAGGTGTGACATGTTATCCATGTTTTTGCAGGGTGCCAGCATTTAGCAACTGCAGAAGAGAGGCTCCTCTGTGAGATGTCCTTGTTGATTTGGCACAGTTAGGCAGCACCTAAAACATACTTATTAAACCAGCAGCAATGTGCAGTGCTTAAGAAAAACAAAAGGAGGCAGATCTTTGAATTATTTCAGTGTTTCCCCACCCCTTACTTTAGATCATGTCTCTAACTGCTAGGAAAGCAGCAGTATTGGCCTAAATTCCCTCTGGTAGCAAAGAGAATAATCAATTAATAAGAAAGAGAAAAACCCTTCATGCATTGCCTTTTCCTGATTGTGTCAGTCCAGCTCATCCTGTGCTCACAGCACATAAATACTCAACTTGTGTATACTTAATGTTGCTGCAGTATATCTCTGTGTTCTTTTATCTCTCTCTTTTTTTTTGGGTTATCATTCTGTCACTGATGCTGTCAGTGAGATGAAAGGCAAAAAACAGCTATAGTGCTGAGTAATTCACATTGCTGGATTTTTCTCCCTCAGAAGGAACAACTGATATCTATTCAGTGACATTTTCTCATATCAAATGTTTCCGTTTTCCTCTTTGGAGAGTGTAGAAATAAATGTTTCTGCCTGTATTTCCCCAAAACATAGGACAATTCTATGAGTTCTTAGAAAACTGCTTTCTGAAAAAAAATAAGCAATGAAAACAATTCAGATCCCAGTCAGACAACTTGCACGGGTAGAGTTGTGGTAGATAAATGCCATGAATTTTTAATGGCATCTTTAAATATAACTAGAAGGAACTATATTTCACAGGCAGTCCTAAAATTAAGTGTGGTGGTGTAAAAACAGTATGGGCACAAAGTTACAGCAAGAGTGCTCACAGTATAAAAGAACATTGCTTTTTGCTTCTGCTTCACAGCATGTTCATAATCATGACAGCGTCGAACAACATAAATGGAGTAATATTAAATGCCAGGTACTGTTTTTCTCCATTGTAGTGTTGACGGAGAAGCTTTGGCCGAACTTGCCTTGTGGCTTAAGATTGCCTTGTGGCTTTGTGTCCCAAGCTGTGCTGAGCCATATTGCTGGCCCACATGGTGCTCAGCTGCTGCCTGGTGCCTTCCTTCAAACCGCCCGTGGCCATCCTCTCGAGCTGGGGTGGCCCAGTGTGGGCTCATGCTCTGCAGAGGCTCTAGCAGAAGTGCCGTCACTGCAGTTTGGGGAATGAGGGTTGTGGGGCAAATGCGTTTTAATGCTGCACACCAAAGCAGAGCCCTGAGTTTGCAAAAATAGTCATTATTTCCTTTTGTTATGTGTGGTGTTTGGCTAGTAGCATGCACAAAATGCCTGTTGCTGTAGCTTACAGCTATTTTAATACCTGTGCACAAGAGAGGAAAATTATTGTTCTTCATTGCCTTGCTGTGATTAGTCTCAGCTCGCGTACGCCATGATGTGTATTTGAGGGGCTCTTTAAATGCCCCTTTTTTAGGAAAATGATATAGAAGGGAGAAAAATATTAAAATCTTGAAAGGCCAGAGAGGGCTGGGGACCCTTGACATGATGGGAATTGCATTTTCTGTTAAACTCCCTCCTTCAAGTCTGGTCTGCTTGAGGAGTTGTTAAGGTACAGTCCCTTGACTGAGGGCAATGTCTGTGTCTGTCACATCTCAATGCCTGTGTTTGATGAGGCCTTATCCTAAGTAGCGTTCCAACATTTCGCTCTGTCAGCCACAGGTATGAATTGATTATAAGGCTACAATAGTTTGCGGTGCAGGCAGAATAAACACTGAACCAGTGAGCAGGTCATTTTTATCATTGACTGGTGTGTTTCCAATCTTATAGCAAGGTGCTTCCACCAGCATCTTCCAGTTTTAAGGGCATCCACTGTCTGAGCTCTGTAGAAGAATCTCTTAATTTTTCTTCAGCTTTTGATAACTCACCGTTTTGTAACCAAAGAGGAAGGCGTTTCAACTTGCCAGAAAAGCGCGTATGCTAAACAGGCTTTCCTGTGAGGGATTAAATTTTCTTCCTGAAAACTGAAGTGCCAGTTCGGCTGGTGGGAGGGGATGGGAGGGAGCGGAGGGAGGCTCTGCCCTGGGAGGCTGGAGCCTGGGGCTGGCGGGGAGCTGTGCGTGCATGTAGCCGGAGCTTGCACAACCTGGTGATGAGCCCCTGGGGGAGAAAAGAAACTGAAAAGGCACAAATCATAAATAATGCAGGAATTATATATGTCTATTTCTGGCAGGGCTTTTTCAACTGTGTCCGGAGACTAGAGAAGCTGTTAATACCAGAAAAATCACTCTTGCTTGTTTGAGAGAAGATTTTGAATAAGGGTTCCCATGGTGTCATCAGAGCTTCTCTGTCCTGCTCCCTCAACAGGGCCCTACTTTCCTCGTGGCAAATTATTAATAAATCTAGGCCATAATCTACTTGTTAGTGATAGCAATAAACTAGCTGACAGGGAGTCTGTGAGTCTGACACACTTAAGCAGGGGATTCCTGCAAAGTTGATCTTCAGACTGCTCTCATCAAATATTTTCATTAATGACTTAGGTAAAGAAAAAAGTGTATATTAATTAAATTTGCTAGCAGTACAAAACTGGGAAGCATTACTGTACACAGAAGGATCAGATGGAGAACTGGCTATCTTTAACCAATGGACTAAGTAAAAACGGGATGAAATTGGATAGAACAAATGGCAACTTCTTTCACATAGGGACTAATGATAGGCGTTTTTGCTGTATGATGGGAGTTCATAAATCGAAAGTTCCACAAGAAGGAGAAGATCAGAGTGTAGCAGTGGAGCAGGAATGACTGTGTGGTTCATACCTTACAGGATGCTGCCATCGCAAAGGGAACTGTGCTCCCAGAGTATACTGGTCAAATTACTTCCCATAGATTTTGTCTGGCATTAATGTTACTATATGTGTCCTGATGAAGAGTTGACAAAATTTTTAAATTTCTGTGTGTTTCCAGTTACTCTGGACATCTTTTTTTCCAGCAGTGTCATGCTGCCGCACTGACTCAATAGGCATTGAGAAATATCTCACTTTTCTGTTTTAGCATTGTTTGAATTATGAAGGCGATTCCTTTGGGATTCAGTAAAACGTAGCATCCTCTGTGGGGTACCAGGGCAAGATAACCAGCCATTGTGTTTAATACATTTGCCTGACCTAACCGTCCTGCAGGCTGGCTGGCACTTGTAATGTACATTTGTGTGTTTATCTCCCTGTTATTACTAGCTTACATCCTGCTACTGAGAAGGAGGAAATTAAAAGTGGCAGCTCTCAGTATTAGGAGTCCTTCCCAGGACATGTTTTTGAATATACTACACTAGAATGAATCTCAGATTGTGACTCAGGTAGGATCTTGCAGATTTAATTATCTTGTCTTCCTTTTCTTTGTGGCATAAAAAAATAAATCCTGTCCTGGAGAGGAAAAAAATTGTCAGAAAGTAGAAGCCATCAAGAGCTTAAAATGTACATCCACATCCCATTGCGGATGTGGGCCGGCCCTGGTGATGAAGTCCTGGTCCTGATGAAGTCAGAAGTCACGTGATTTTGTCACCATCAGCAAGCATCATCTTGCGTACTCTGCTGCAGTTTTCACATGCCCCAGAGGAAAGGCAGTGGTCCAAGTGCCTGAATTTGCAGAAAAGTCCTGCCAGACTTTGTGCACCTCATGATTTATTTTTCGTGAGCTTCAACATACAGCATACATAGGCAGCGAGTGGCATCAACCAAGCTTTCTGTAAATTGAGACTGTGCAAAGACTGAGCATAGCTAAGAGAAATTAACTACTGCTATAACATTAAAGAACATTAAATCCCTTTGTAGATGCTTTTATTAAAAAATAAAAGTATCTTTTTTGGGTTTAACTTAATCCCTTTGAGGGGGAATTAAGCTAAGCAAACTGAAGCAGCTGTACTTCCAAAAGAGCGCTTCTATGCAAGACTTCAGTGTACTTTAGCTTGACATCTTTACTTACTTGATCTTGACTTCTGTAAATAGCTTTGCCTAGACACATCTGTTGTTCCCTATGGATACCGAACTGTCACTGTATTGTATACAGCAGGATAATGTTTCTATACACAGGCTCAAGCTCTGTGAATTCTCACTTAAAGAGAAGTTTCTGTCATTCAGAAATAATGAGCCAATAAGGAAATCTAATCAGTATTTTTCTCCAATTTACTCAGAACTTTAATTTCTTCTGACTGATTGGTATCCACATAGAGTGCGTGCCCTACGTCTTCTGTGTTGTGTTTATAGTAATCTTGTACATCGTGTGCTTATAACTTGGCCTCAGACTGGGGGTATGCTGATGAACTGATGTGACAGATTAGTATGGGTAGATTATAAAGAATTTTTGTATAATTCCTTAGAATGTTGGCTTCCTTTTCCCTGCGTACAGGCATGCAGGAACTGGGCAAAATGGCTCTCATTAAAATGACTTGTATGCCGTGACTCAGAGACACTAGGCATTGCTATGAGAGCTGACTTAAGGACAACAGAATAGGCAGGAAGAGGTAACCAACCCTATTCTCCTCTGCCTCATCTTTATCTGGCAGCTGATAATTAAAATAATTTTCTCTAACACTAAGGTAAGGCAAGGCAAGTCAAGAGGCTGTTTCACAAGCAGATGCCAAGGCAGCTCCCAGACCAGATGGCATTGCGCTGGCATGAGCTCTCGGTCCACACCCTGCAGCTACATTCATGGAGAATCTTCTGTCATAGCTACTGGGCAGTAAACACAAGCCTCATTTGGCCTCCGGACTGGGAAGCTGGGCTGATAGCACACGCCATCTGCTGAAAGCGCCCACCATGAGTCACCAAAGGCAGTTGGAGCGAGTCGCCTGTGTGCAGGATCCTGTCATGTACACGTGTATCTATGTTTTTTTGAGTGTACTGCCAACAGTCTTTAAACATGGGCATTTTGTGGAGAACCCTTAGAAGCAGTGATGCTTTATCCTAATTTTGGAATCTGTATTTCTGATTTCAGAATCTGAAATAGCGTTACAACCTAATGTCACTACAGCATATCAGCTCTGAGTTGTACATGTGATAGCTGTCCTCCTACAAAGGGAGGGCACTGTTCACATTTTCAAAACAGTTGGCTTTCAGGAGTCTATAGTACACCGTAGCTAAGTCCAGAGACCTGTTCTGCAAAGAGGTGATGCCAGGCTCCCTGGACTTGTTCCTGAGCTGTGTAAGGGCTGAGCTGTGCAGAACAGCACAGCACAGCCCAGCCAGCCAGGTTCCCCCGCCTTTGCTGAAGCACATGTCAGTTAGAAGAGATTTTCTCCTGATGCAGTTTCACAGGTCAAAGTGACATTTTGGCTTTTCTATTTACAAATAGAAACGCATCCATAACAAGTAGTTTTCTGCCGTAGAAGTCAGTGGGTGGGTGCATTTTCTTCTCCTGTTGCTTTTTCTCCTACAGTCTTAGTTATCACAGGGTCAAAACTTGTGCAAGCATCAATAATTTGCAGATAGATCTAAGTGATTACTACGGAAGCAGTTTTAAGACTAGTGACCCCACAATGGGTAGGTCTTTAAAAAGTTGATCCTTATCCGGCACTTCACAGACCGGTGGCGTGGTTGTTAGCTCGCCATTTGGGAGCTTTCTGCTGCAAGGAAAGAGGGAGCTGTGTTACTAGGATCAGAACTAGACTAGCAATCTCCTTTCCTTTGGATTAATGAGTATTAAAATAGGAATATGTAGCTGCTGGAAGAAGGAAGTTATTAATTTTAGGGTCAGTGTCTGAGTATAGCATGAGTTTTAATGGCCAGCACCTCCTAATTGCAGAAAATTGCTTACTTGAAGATCTGATGTCGGGTGTTATTTGAAAGCAGATGAATGTGCATCCTTAATTTTCCTCCCCTGGGAAGGTCATAGTGTCTCTGAGGTGAATAACAACACTGTCAGTGTATGGTCAGCAGATGCTTTCTTCACTGAGACTGCAGAGAAGAGTGAGCTGCCGCCATCACTGACTGTCGTGGCTGTTGTTTTGCTTTACTTATTTCCCCCCTTCATTGTGAATATCGGTTAATGTGGGTTTTGTCTCTTTGTGTTTACTCAGCAGCTGGTGCCTCTCTGGGCAAGGACAAACTATCTTAAAGGGTACAAATGGGGACAGATTTTACTTGCATTGCTAACATTTCTGCCTTCTCATATTTTAGTATCTTTGCTGCACTGCCTACCCGGACAGGCTGCAGGGAAACTTGGGCTGAGATGGGCAAAAAGGATTGCATGCTGGTTGGCAAGGAGCTGTAGCAGTTCACAGGGCAAGATACCCCTAATTCAGGATTTTGCTATAATTGTCCAAGTTAAGCATGAAGGTGAAGACTAAGTCATAAACTGACCACTATCAAAATGATTAATTTGTTTTAATTGATCCTGGGGTCATTCTGATTGTTTTCGGCGGGGGGGGGGGGAGAGATATGAGGGGGAGGGAGGCAAGGATGTTATTACATTTTTAGCTCCCTAAATCAATAGACTTCTTATTAAACAACCGCATATTCTGTATTGCTCTTGGAAGTCACCGGTAAGACTGAGAGGTTTCATGAAGGAAGGAGAACTTACTGAACTGAGGAAAGGGACAACCGCGTGCCATGGGCATTGGCAGAAAATTTGCTTTGCGTCGTCCAAACCACAGCAGGAACAGTGGCTCTCTGCCTTGTGGAGGCAAAAATGTTGAACTCCTCTCTGCTGTACCATTAGACTGCCTTTGTATATAGCGTGAGTGTGCGCGTGTATGTGTTGGACGTGTGTGTCACAGGCATTGTCACCTTGTCTTGTGGTAGATGATATTTAGCTTAATTTTCTCCCAGACTCTACATCGGCTAGGTTCAGTTTTAGAGCAGAAAGGGGTAAATTTGCTACTCACGCTGATGGCTGGCATATGTTTGAAGAGCAGTTTTATTTCCTCTTCATCTTAACACTAAACCATTCCCCAGTAGCTGACAAAGGCCAGTGTGGAGGTTTGATTTGCTGAGATGGGCAATTATTGCCTGCTTTTGAGAGAGCAGAGAGGAGCTCTAATAGCTACAGGAAGCCAGTAGCTTTTCACAAAACACCCTTGATGCTCTGGATTGAATTGTTGTTGGTAATGGTGCTAATTTCAGCTCTTGGGGGGAAGTCCTAATTTTCATAGAGGCCCAGAATATTTTTAGGAAAAAAAAAGATTTTTTTCGGCTCCTGTTTCACTGCTACGGATACCAATAGAGAAGGAAGACAATCCCAGTCCTTCAGTGAGTGTTTCCAAGAGGAGAGTAAAAGTAGATAGATGATTACGTGTAGTCTTTTGGTGGTCTTAGATCTCACGTATACTGCGATTCTTCCTGTAGTACAGTGTATTTTATTACAGCACCTGCTATAAAGGAGCTTTAGTACATGTCAAAACCAAAAAGATTTCAGTCTGAGCACTACAGGGAGGCAACGACAGTAAACTTGACAAAAATTACATATGCTCCAAAGAAAGCATTGACCTGTAGAGCCCCTTCAGTTGTCCTGACTGTACAGAACGAGTCCCAGACTTTGAAGCTTTAAGTGCTTCTCTGTTCATAGGTTTTGTGAACTGTTGAAAATGAGTCTCCCAGAAGTACAATATGCAGTTTGCACTCTCCCCACCACGTGCCACACGTTAGTGTCACGTTTTATTTGCTTGAGACACTGTTAAGGAGTGCTGAGCAATCACTCTTCCCAGAGCCAACCAGTGCTAGTGACATCTGGTTTCACTGCATCACCTCTTATTTCCTTGCTGAGATTATAACAATTCTTAGCACTTCATTTAGGAGTATCCTGACAGCAGGATTTATTATACCAAAGAGTTCAGAAAAACCCAACGCACCACTAGTGCATCAAGTACTTGAAAAAAGCTGTTTTCATTTAAACTTCTTAAATTTTTTGAACTGGTTTGAGGTGAGTTGCATTATGTTGATAAGAACGTAAGTCCATGTGTTTAAAAAAAAAAAATATCCCCCAGGTGTTAGCATATAGAAATAAAGGTCTTGTAGTGGTAAGAATCATTCCCCAAGACTGAGAAGATAGAGTTATATTTCTGTCTCCACCAGAATAACTGTGAACTTCTGTAGATCAATGAGTTGAACTGATTTGATTAAATAGAATAGAATTTGTGTGTCTGAGTTGTGTTGTTCTTAGGCAAGAATTTAGAGCTCTTTTTCTTATATTTTTCTTTTCTAGATCTGTATGCGTAAAAATTTGTTCATGGATTTATTATGGAATAAATTAATTTGGAGGTACTATCATGGGGCATTTATTTGATTCTCATTAAGAAGATCAAAACACACTTTTGAGCCACAGACTTGGATTCTTAGTATGAAAAAATGTTCCTCCTCGTTACAAAGACATGGTTTTGCAAACTAATGGAGCCTGAGATTCTACTTCTGGTACATATTAACTACATTTTCTGAGAACAAACTAATTTGTTTAATTACTCCAAATTCCTTCCACAGTTGGAACTGTGTACAACTCCCTACTGTTAGTCTTTTCAGTATTATTCCCATATTCATATGCTTACTCCAGTTATATCTTTTACAGGAATACTACTGCAAGAGCTCTGTTTAGAGAGTATTTTATTACTCATAAGGTTTTAGTTTATCTATATACTTTGATTGTTAGTTTTGTTATTAGCTTACTGGAGTCTCTCTTTGTTTACTTTTTATTCATATATTCCGGAAAGACCTGAAAGCCATAAGCAGTACTGTGACCCTGTAATGGGGGATATCCTACAGACTGAAAGAAAGAAAAACTCAAATCGAGAGAGCTTAAAGTAACTACGATATAAGGAGTAAGTAGGTGTAAAAAAGGAGAATAAAATAGAGAAAACGAGCCAAGGTCCCACTTAAGTTGTTGGTGGCTAAAATGCATGTGAGTGTAAAGCAGAAACTCAAACCATCTCCTTTTCACTTGTATTCCATCTGAGTCACAAACATTTGATGGTCCTGAGAAATGCTGGTCCAAGCCTGATGGGTCGTATGTCTTCTGCCAGACACCCCATGGTAGCCTGGTATGGAAGGTCAGTCCCGGAGCTTCCCATGGACATGAGCCAGATAAACATCAGCACAGCCTATCGAACATTACCTGCGTGGCACCAGTAGCATTTTCCTGTAGACATCTTAGTAGAGAGGTGCCCATGGTGGGTAGTAGCTGCAGGTCAGTTTGCTGATGGTGTTCTGTATCTGTACCACGTACACTGAGAAAAAGACGCCGAGGTGGATAGGCAGTGGAGGTGTCACTGCAGCAAGTGAAAGGAAGAAGTGGTATGTAGAAGAGAGGAAGTAACGAGATTGAAAGAAATGGAGGGGGAGGGGAAAGGGTAAAGCTTTTAGCAGAAGATATGGCACAGGGATTCTCCTCACAAGAGTGAAGCAACAAACCTGCCAAATAGTGTTAGACTCATAGTCTGTCGGATCAGGTGTTGTGTTTCTCTGTAGCGCTGCTGTGGCTGGTCACAACAGCTGCCAGCTGCCCCCGATGCGCTGCACTGAGGGCTTTGGGGTCCAACAGCCGCATGGCACGCATGAATGCTCCAGAGAAGATTTTGAGGAAGAGATAACGATGTCCAGTGACCAGGTTGAGATCAGGTCTCTTTCCCTGCGAGCAGCCACGCTCTGACAAACAGGCTTCTATATTCTCTTAAGGAGAGCACCTCAGAACAGAGGCACCCACACTTCGTAGTTGCTTTCAAAAATAGTTTGCATGCCTTGTAGAAAACAGAACAGGATTTCCTGATCAAAACACAAAACTACCAACATATTCTATGTGTTTTCTTTCCTTTACCTGATCTTGATTTTTTTTTTCCATATTTGAAAAGAAAATCCAAGAGTGTTTAGTGTCAGATGTCTAAAATGACTGTGCTGTTGCCTCATGCACGTGACTGCCAGCTTCTGAAAAAGCCGTAATTGTAATGCCTTTCTCTCTGGACATAATGGACATAAATAGACATAAATATTCACATGGATGGGTAAATAAGGCTAGGTAGATTATTCATACATTTGCTGGTAGGGGATAGAAATAGTAAAGTCTTGCTTTTTTTTTTTTTTTTTTTAAAAAAAAAAAGCACTGGAAATCTTCATAGTCCTTTAACCAACAGTAGTGCAGTAATATGACCTAGCTGGATTTGCCACTAATAGGTAAGTTCTTCTGCAGGTTAGAGTGGCAGTGAGGATTTAAAGGATGTTTGAATTGTTTTTCTAATTTTGCATACAAATATTGACATGGTGCAGTACTGAATACATTCAGTGCATGTGCAGTAGGCCTTACTTTGCTATCGGTGTGACTTCTGTGAAACTAAGGGTGGGATTTTTTGAGTAAGGTCTGCTGGATTTGATTTGAAAAGTGTATATTTTATTTGCAGAAGAGAAGAGGCAAATATTAATTTTCAATATATTCCATTACTGATTGGCTATACTTAAAAGTTTTCATTAGTTTTGGAGCACTAGTGAGCATTTCTGATTTGTTCTTATTTTAAATCAAGTATTACTATTATTTGATAAACACACCTTTCTCCTTAGAAGTAGGAAATTGCCTTACTCTCAGAACAGAGTTCATCTTGTTCAAGGTAGCCGTGTGCAGACCAGGTGTTGAATCTAAGCCCCCTATTTCCAACATTTTTCCTAGTCAATGAAGAAAGGTGAGCACTTCTGGAGTCATTTGTCTCCGAAATCTGTCTCAGGATGCCAAGGTTTTCACACTGAAAATATCTCTGTTTGGTGTAGAGAGTTGAAATGATGTTTGTCTAGATTCCAAACCATGGCTAAAAGGAGATGGGATGAACACCCTTGTGAGTGATAGTCAATTCTTGGTGCCATGTCAGTGGGTTGGCAATGTTTTTATGAAAAAACAGTGTTTGACAGGATGGAGTGTGATATTGTGGGATGTCCTGTGGATTTACAGTTTCAATTTCTAATTTCAGGGAGGAGAACATTGCTATTATCAGGGAGAAATTCGAGGAAATCCTGTATCATTTGTTGCCTTGTCAACATGCCATGGATTACAGTAAGTCTGCTGTTTTGTTTTTACTGGCCTTTGCTTATTAGTCTTTTAAGCAAAATAAAGCTGTTAATAGTAAAATAAGTGCTATTTATTTTCCTACTAGTTTGTTACCAATATTAAGTACTCAACAATCTTTAGGAAAAATGGGTTTAATTTGAACCTTGCAAAAAGCCTTTTTTTTCTTCTTTTTTCTTTTCAAACTGAGGACATGACATATGCCAGTGTCCAGGTATTGTTTTAAGATAATATATTATAGAGATAGAAGAGTAAAAGTAGCTGAAAACATCCTATTCTGCAAGAATAAAAACTACTGCCAGTATTGACATGAACCATTTGGAAATTGTGTTCCTCTGTTGTTGCTACGATGATGTATTTTATCTTTCTTTTCTACTCTCTTTACAAAGGAAAGTGTCAGTTAAGAATTTCTCTTGGCCTATCCGTTTTCTTCACAGAATTGCTGGACTTAAGCTATGTGCATGAGATAATACCTTTGATACAGTAAAATCTTGGAAAATCTGGAAGAAAGGATATAAAATTGTGCCATAATATTTTTTTTAAAAAGTACATAATTTTGGTGATAATATAATTAAAGCGCCTGTCATGTGAAGGTTACATGGAGCTGTGTGCTGATTGTACGGTTTTTGGACCTGTCAATTTTTTGGCACTATTGAAAGATAGATGCTAGTCAGGTTTGCAGAGCAACCAAGTAACTTTAGTGTCTGTTGAATCTGGGAATTATGGGGTCTCAGCTCTTTTGATACTGAGATCAGCTTGAAAAGTCACGGCAGCAAGTGAGCCTGTGTGGAGATTACCTGAGCTTTGCCTTTTCCTGAGGAAGCAAGGTGTAGCTGATGGAAAACTTCGGCTTATTGTCTGTCTCTAACTATTCTGTAGTTTTGGTTTCAGCCGTATAAGTATACATATTTAAGTAGTGTCTTTCTTTTAGATTTGTATATTCTTTGTTAGGAAGGGGGAGAATGCATGCGGAAGACTTGTCATCCTTGCACTTGTCTGATTTACAGCTGTGTTTATCTCTTTTATGATCAAGGTTGAGCAGCTCAAGAAACCTGAGCCCAGTTTCAGTATGGACAGTGAGCCTAAAATAGTAGCATCCTAATGCATCCTGAGCCACTGCATGGCTTCCATTAGCAGTGATCCATTAGGTCTTGGCCCCTGCCAACTCCTAGGAGAAAAAGCAGAAAGGAAGGAAAGCCTGCATAGATCCTTTCCTGCCATCCTTTTGTGGGTTTGTTCTTAGACTGACCCTCCTGCTGCTCTGCTTTCTTAAATTTCCTGGTACTCAAATTGGCCTGTTCTAACACAGTTATGTGATGAAAGACGCATTTTTTTTTTCCCTGTATAAGTCTCCCTTGAGAGGTGTCTTTTTTTTTTTTTTTTCCTTTTTCTCATACAATAAAGTTTCAGCAGAGTTATCCTTCAC
Organism: Rissa tridactyla; assembly: GCF_028500815.1. Lineage (NCBI taxonomy): Eukaryota > Metazoa > Chordata > Aves > Charadriiformes > Laridae > Rissa > Rissa tridactyla. The sequence goes on along the minus strand of NC_071467.1, from coordinate 144,079,444 downwards.
ACAAGATGCAATATGAAGCTGACTACAGCAGGTGGGTAATTCCAGCATCCAGTACGAGAAAGTAATGTTTTCCTGAGCTGTATTAAACTCACATTCACTGACACTGCATTTCCATCACTACAACTAGTTCCTCCACAGTCGATTTTAAATGCTAGTAATTACTAGAAACTCACACCGGCAATCAGAGCTCCTTAGCTCCAACCACAGCTCAGAGTGTCTCGCTGGATTGAAGGAAGTTGGGGAGAGTTATCTTCTAATAAGGTTTGCAGGGCAGGAGCTTTGCTCTCATGAGTTTTAGGCAGTGCATAAGACAGAACAGATGCCTTTAATACAATAATAAGCTTCATATTCCCAAAGTTCGTGCTAATCTCCTCTCTTACTTATTAGTACCTCTAGATCTTGTCCAGTAACAGCAGAATTTTTCATACATGTGAGAAAATGTTGTGGTTTTTTTAATCATAAATTACGAGTTCTTCTGTTTGTAATGTCTATGTTGTGGTCTTCCTTTTATTAGTTAAATTAATTGGATGACTGGCTGACAGAGTACTTAAAATTAGGGATTTCTTCTCTTCTTAATGACTTTGCTAATGAAAAATGTATCTCTGCAACCTGAACTCCAAGTGAGCCATTTTGTTTGGATTTATTATTTTTTTTGTTTTCCGTGGGATATGCAGTAACCACAGTTTCCTATGAGTTAACACAAAAAAACTTTGAATGCAAAACACATTGGTTGCTGGAATATAAAAAAGCTATAGTCAGGCACGATCTACAGTGCCGTGTTTCCAGGCGAGTTGCACAGACACCAGGTTGGTCTATGATTTTGCTGCCCACTGGTGGTGAAAATAAAAACGGCTGTTATTACTGCAAATTAGACTTCACAACTATAAATTTGTTTTTTTAAGAAATATACATAATCAAAATTCAGGTTTTTGAAATGGCACATGTTTTGCTACTGCTTTCTCTCTAACACATCTGTGAGCGTGTGATTTGTTCACAGAGCACTGGACTCTTGAAGTCAGTTGACTTCATGAATGCTTCGAGTGGGCAAGTCAGATCTGTAGGTCAGCCGTGACTTTTATTCTTGTCACTGTTGAGTGACTTGATCAGAGGTCAGTGCTTCTGGGTGCAACAGTTGCATGAGAATCCATTTACTGATAGAGCTTCATCTTGTAGACTGTACTTAAGTAAAATTGCGATTTTACTTAAGGAAGTTTTGCTGCAGGATGTTGCCAAATCTCATCTTATTCCCAGGTAAAGAAGCTTCAGCAGGTGCTAGAATATTTATCTTAAGCTGTGTAGACAGTATTTATTTCTAAAGAATAGGCACAGGTAATTTGAAAGGTGAAACAGCTTTAAACTGTAGATAATGCTCAGGATCACACTTGCTGTACCTTACAGAGTCAGTAACCCAAGCTACTTCTGTGAATGCTACGTGGTTAACCCCGTAAGTGACTGATCTTAAGAGAAGTATGCTCATCAATAGCTGTAACGGTTTACAAACTTAATATATGCTTAAATTTCTTAATAGCAAGGAAAAGAATGACAGTATTTTGCATCTGGTCTGCATCTGGTCCTGTGCAGAACCAAAATCAAGTTTGCTGATGAAAAAAAAAAAGCTGCATAAGAAAAAATAAAAGTATTTGGTTTGTTGTTTATAATTCCAGTGGGGTGCTTTTGATGCCTAAAAGTTTGCTGAAGAGTAATCTAAATAAATAAATAATCTTGCTTTCATGCTGCTGTTGTGTACTATGTTCCAACTTTGGATTTACAGTTCATATTTATGGCCAAGCTTAAAGCCCTTTGAAAGGGACATGCTGATACAGCCTAGTCCCAACCATGCGTGTATGCCACTGCAATAAAGGCAAAATTATTTAAAAAAAAATGCTGATTTGGTTGAAGATCAGAATGGTAGTGATATAAGAAATACCCTTTGGTTTTATGCTCTAACAGGGTAATGTCTATATCAACACTTTCTTTTAAGGTGCAATTCAATCACACTTGTGTGTCCTGCATTGTGTTAAAGATTAAACCTCGATACACTCTTTCCCTAAGTAAACTTAAGGTAACTTTTAACAGAAAACATTCGAGTGGTAATGCAAAAGCATCTGGTGTTACTGTCACAGACCAGCTTCATCCATTAAAGAGCCTTAAGAGTTTAGTTTGTTCTTCATTTAGACTTGAACTGTGTGTTGGAATTTAACATGGAAAATTGGTGATTGTGTATGGGCAAGCAAAGTGACAGATTTTCTGAGATACATAACAGTGTCCTTGTCATGGATGACCTTCAAATTTCTGTAGTTGAGAAGATTTTATGCCATTAAGAAAGAGAGCATGAGTACTTAGCCAGAACCATGGGTATGGCAGAAGGCTTGGTCCTCTGTATCTCTTTTCACCACAACCCATTGGAAGCCTGTCTGATTGCATTTCAATTTAAAAAATCAATTGAAAAAGAAAAGACCATCTGCCATCATTATTATTGCTGAAATGCCCAAAACAGCCCTCTACACCCAAAAGATCCCATTATGCCCTTTGTACTTGGTACTATATGAAATTACTGAGGAAAGAGTTAATCAAAACCATTAAAACCTAAGGATCAATTCAATTCAATAGTATTTTTATTTGTGGGAAAGCTGTGCACGTGTTCCAAATACAGATGTTCTGAAGACAGGTCCCTTATTTATCTATTGCAGGTAGATCTCTTTTGCATGGGTGTAGGGGCCCTGGATTGGATTTTCAGTTGTCTGAATTAGACAATTTTTGTGGTGTTTATTTGTTGTAGAGAAGCTTTGGGGAAGAAAGAAGAGTTTAGTCACCACGGAGAGAGTATCTTTCTTTCTGAAGCGAAGAAACAAAAGATTGACTCAGAATTACATTTAGTTCCTGAAAACAATTTTTAGCTGCTTCCTTTTTGAAATATTTAAATTTTTAAAATATATGGACTTCTTAAACTTACTTCCATGTTTCATTAGTATCTGTTTATTAAATCACTATTTACGTTTCCTGCTCTCGACAGTGGGATGTTCTATGATGGAAATCATACTTACCTTATTGAGCCAGATGAAAACTACACTTCAGATGTAAGTAGAACTTACAGTAGTCTGCTGTGTTGTTTGTTGAATACCGACATTCACGGTCACAGCGTAGGCATAAGGCTCTGGGACTAAAGCGTCATCCCCTCATTCCCAACTCATTTACCTCATATGTGAATCCCCATCATCACAGACAAAAGTAGACCTCCAAAATTTAGGCAACACTATGTGTATATGTGTGTACTCTGCAACACTTGGATGTAGAGCAGTGCAGCACCGGAGGGTGACTGAGTCCCTTGGAACCAGCAGGAGAAGCCTGTGAGTGCTCCATCCCCTTCTCTGGCACTTCCTGCTCCGGATTTGTTACATCCCTTTCCTCCTGGTTTGGCCTTGACTCCAGTTCAGCAGCTCCTGTAACTCTCATTGATGTTCCCTGGGCAGCTCTCTTAAGCCTAGCTCTAAGCGTGCTCAGACACTCCTGTTGATGTACTCAGATATTTCAAATAGAAGATGATTAACTGTGGCATTAACAATCACATCACAGTTGGGAAGAGTGTAGATTAATGGTGCCTTCCAACTTGCATGTTCACTAGTCTAGGTCTTGGGTAACAAGGACCTTTGGAACTGTCTATTTAATGCTCATGAGACAGATTGGTTTGTCCAGGTTTAATACGTGCAATTATTTACTATTTCAGGATGACTTCCATTTCCACTCTGTTTACAAATCCAAGTTGTTTGAATTTCCTTCGGATGACCTGCCAACTGGTATGATTTTTTTAATATTCATGACTTACTGACATTTTTTAGTGTAAGGCCAAATTTATTAATCGTACTTGATAGATAATCTTCTGACAGTATATTGTTTATTTGTATATCTCTTCTTTTTCCCCAATTAAATAAAAAAGCACTGAAAAAAAAGAATCTGAAACACTGAAAGCACTGAAAAAGAACCTGAAGTGCTGAAAAAACCCTGAATCCAATGAATCAATCATCTTCTAGACCTTCATGTTGTGATGTATGCTTCTCTTAACAAGTCATACAGTTTATGGAGTGCCTTACAGCCTAGTAGTTGAAGAAAGGAAAGGACTGAGGTAGCCTAAAGATAATGAAAATAAACCCACATTGCCAGTGGTTGATAACTTTTCATGTATTTTTCCTATTTTGAGGTACAGGGTGAGTACCATGGTGTGAGCATAAGCCTGGGAGATAAGAACTTGCCAAATATCTTTGCTGTTTAGTGACTCTCTCCATCTCCAGTCTGTTCAGCATCTTTCACAGTACTGGCTATAGTGCGGGTCATCCATTTCAGTACAAACGAATTTGGAGGCAGAACTGCTTTCAGGTGCTTGTAGCGATGAATCCCCACAAACAGTTTATATTGTGTGTGGACGGAAAAGAGGTTTTTAAAAAAATGAGTTTTCATCTGAGAAGCTGGCTTGTTAATTGAAGCTAAAAGTGCAGTATTTATGGCATATCCCCATTCTGTCAAGGATTTGCCAGTTTTACAGATGCATTTTCCTACACTACAAAATATGTCCTAGGTAAACAAAACTGTCCTTCATAGACACTGTCATTTTGGTAGAAACCACCTTTAGACTAATTTCTTCAGGAAAGTTAGAATTGTCCAGTCATCTTGTTACAAACTATTTGTTCTACGGTAAGGTTGGATCTGGGATCTTAGGTGCTGGGTACTGCACATGAATGGGTCCTTCGCTGGAGCACAGTGTGTGGAGGTTTGCTAGCTGTTAAGCGAGGTAAAATCATTCAGAGAGCTAATGATAACAAACAAGGGAAATTGCTACAATTGGGTCACCTTGATTTCAGTTCTGAGGAAGGAATATTTCTGAGTCTAAACAAAACAGAATCCCAGCTTAGTGCCTCACGTCCTCTGCTGATGATTGCCCAGACAAGGTGGAGGAGGCGTTGGGATGCAAGGGCAGCACAAAAGGCTCATGCAGTGCAAGACGTTGACATCTGTATCATGAAGCTCCCTATGTACATGCACCTCAGACATGATCCATGGTTATTCCTTGTACTCGTGGAGATGGTAGTGTAATGAGAACAATTTCTTGAACATAAGGCCAAATAATAAAGTGCATCTTTTATCACACTTTCTTGAGGATATGTCATTTGAAAGGTCAGAAATAATGCAACCACTGCTGAGTTTAAAATAAATCTTCTGTGTCAGGTTCTTAAAGCAGGAGACTGCTAAAGCTGGTATTTAGTAGATATCTGACAGGTGTCTTACAAGATTTCCTAATAGTGAAATTTTATGTTTACAATATTTTGGAATAAAATTATTTTCTGCCTTTAAAATTATGAAAAGGAATTCATTGCGCGTATAATCCACCAGTATAACCTCCACCAAAGCTTCTTGATTTTCAAAAAACCTGTCAAAATAGGGCTTCAGGTTTGTTTTTTGATTGTTTGCTTGTTTTTCACAAAAATCCAGATAATGCCTGTAGAGTTTTGATTTCACTGTAGATAACAAGTAAATATTTGCTGGCTGTGCTGTAGGAAGCCTGGCATGTGACAGTGGAAGATGTTGCCATTAGACTGAATTAGAATCACGAGATTGTAGAAAAGGTTGAAAAGGAGATTTAATTGTAGAGTGATAGTGATCTTAATTATACAAATATTTGTAATGCGGATAAGAGGTACAAGGTGCTAATCTTCTATCACTTTATGTTTAGGATCCCATATATGGAGAGGTAAACTTTAACTCGGGATCTGCTCTCCCACATGCCCATACTTGTTTTTGTAAAACTTCTTGGAAAGGTGTTTCTGAGGTTTGTAGTGAAAGTTTCAGTAGATGCAATGTATTATATCCTTACTAGGAATCCCACCATTTTTCTTTGTGATTATTCAGTTTATCTCTGTCTTTAAGTCATCCTCCATGCATAGCCACAGCTCCAGAGGATGAGAGCAGTCCGTGCCACCTTCTGCTTCCCCACCCTTTTCCCTGTGCCCACAGAAGCTCTGTTGTTCATCCCCCAACCTGCTGCACACCCTGTCCCACCTTCTCCTTCGCTCCTCCCACATGCTGCCCCACCAGTGTCTTTGCTTGGCACTGCCTCTTCCCTGCCAGTCTGGAGAGTGCTGGCTGATGTCCTGACTTTTCTTTTTCTTCTTTTTTTTTTTTCTTTAAACAATACTTGCAATTAATTGCTGGTAGTATTGTTGTGATTGCTTTTTTTTTTTTTTACGTACTACAGCAGAATCATTATTATTAATAGCAAGCACTGTGCTAGGTTATGTCATCAGTATTTCTTACATTCCTCATTACGCTCATAATTTATCAATTTGCCCAGCCTAAGGAGATCTTCCTTGATGTCAAGATTTTCTTATCTTTAAAAGAGTCTATGTGTAAGCTAAGATTTCCACTCAGAACTGTGTTAGGAATGGGCTGGATGTATCATCAGCTTCAATATTGATGTTAGAAAGGAAAAAAATCAAGTAATAAGGATTACTCGATATCAGTGATAGTAAAAGGGCACACTATATTTACTACAGTTCCATAGCAATGTACTTTTTACATTCTTTTGCTCCTTGGGTATTGAAAGAAAAAAGGAAAAAAGAAAGCTATTGCAGAAAAGAGTTAATCGTACTGTACTTTGCAATGGTCTGAGGAGGTAATGAAGAATTTAAATTAGGAAAGCTTGAATGGATGACTTTGCATGCTTAGAGCATTTGACTTGATAATTTAGTTGACTGTATTTTTTCTCACAACCTGTATTGAGACATACAGTGCCCTGGCATGGCCTTAGACAACACTATGTTATTGAAGGTGTTGTTTTTCAAATAATGCATAACAGATGTCATTTTCTTTTGAGGTCACTTGAAAGACATGTAGGTGTGGTGCTTAGGGACATGGTTTAGCGGGACTTGGCAGTGTTAGGTTTATGGTTGAACTCAATGATCCTAAGGGTCTTTTCTGACCTAAATGATTCTATGAATCCTCATTATGCTTTTTCAAGGTAATATGTTCCGGTCAAAATTTCCACTAGGCTTTCTCAGCTGTCTAGGTTTCCTGTGATTTTAATGGTCATGTTCTTTTGCCTGAGGGTTCTTGGCTGGAAATGCACCCTGCGTGAATTCATGTGTTAGTGTGTGTTAATGTGTTAACATTATTGGCTGCATCATTCCCCTCTAGAGATGACTGACTTCCGGTGCTAGGTAAAATGATTGCATTTGCTGGTAAAGTTATCTGAGACTCTATATACATATTGTAAATTATTATTTTTCTGATTGAAAAGTTGTATTTTTACCAGTCTCATTAAGCATAATAGAAAATATAAAATCATAGGTTGAGAGCCAGTCGTGTGGCACTAGAACACAGACTATAAATCAGTAAACATATGTAAAGCATAATCAAAAACAAATCTGTAAAAAAATTTTCAAGATTCAGTTTATCAGCATTGCGAACTCTAGAGACTGCAGGTCTTTCAGCAATATATAGTGACCCTTGGACGTGATTTAATTTATTTTAGGTTCTTTTTGTAAAGAAAATCCTCAAGTGCACTGGGGTAACCATGAAAACATTTTTAAGCAAAAGGCCTATGATTGTCCAGGCCCTTCTGTAAAAAGATATCTGCAAACTTCACATACCAAAATGACAGCATAATCCCCAAGATTTAGCTGAGACAATACCAGTTAGCCATACTTTGCTTTCCTGGTTTGTTTTTATCAGTAACAAGCTGCTCCTGGTTAAAATTAGCACTTATGCCTTGTAATGTTTTGTCAGATGGGCAATTCAGCTTCTTGTTTTAAGGTTCTGCTGATATGGCAGCCCTGTGAAATTCCTATCAGCATTGGTTTTAATCCTTATTAAGAAATTGCACAGTTAATGTACAGCAGGTGGGAGGTGGAACTGTGAGAAACTTTCCTATCTCACTGCCGAAAGTAGACTGTTTAGGATTTTGTAACAACCAAAACTTGTGTACAAAAGTATGTGAACTGGAAGTCCCTTAATTTACACAGTCTCTATCGTATACTAACAACTAGTCTGCAGGACTGATAAAATCACTCTGGAATACTGAAAGAAGTTTTCAGTCTCTGGAGACTGAAAGGATGTCCAAAGCTGGAGAAAATACAAAAGAGAGGACAAAGAAAAAAGACATTACAAAATAAGCAACTGCAAACATTTAATTTATGTGTCTCAAAAAAAGATGATCTTGGGGTTATGTGAATAGTAAACATGTTTATACAAGATAAAGAGATTTCTGTTGTCTAGAGAGGAGTGAGGCAGGAACTAGTAATCTAAGATAAAAGATGGAAAAATACTTCTTGGACCTTAAAAGGGTGAGAGCAAGTATTATCTTCTGCTTATAAACATTATAAACATGCGTCCCTTTCCGTGAGTGGCTAGTAACAGATTTGATGAAAGGGACTTGGCAAAAGAATAAACTACTTGGTGCTTATGGTTAGAGATTGAAGAAATTAAAGACACAGTGGGGTTAGCAGGGAGGAATATTGTATTGATAGTGAGCATTGCCAAAATCTTAAAAGGTTACTCCCAACTCTGACATATTTTACTTTGTAAATATAATCGTCTTAAAGCATTAATTCTGCCTTCCGTGCTCTTCTTATTAATTTAGGTAGCTATTGCAACAGCTCTGTGAATGTCTGCTGAATTCCCGAAAATGTGATTCTCTCCATGGAAGCACTGTGCTAATAATATTATATGCCCAGTGTTGGTGAAGTTTTGGCGTAGAACATCTGCTGCGCTTTCTGAAGCGTGACACCCACAGATCATCTGTTTCAGCAGATCCAGATTATCACTAGTAGGGTTTTTAATAAGAACCGTGTTACTGGGAAGCATCTGTAACATTGCCTCCTTTCTAACTGGAAACTTGAAAAAGGGAGTTGTTACCGCATCTGCTGTGCGGAAGAATGCCATGCTACTGTCATGCGGCATCGGGGTCGCTAATTCTTGGGCTACGTTCTTGTATACATTCAATTTATTTGCCTGTGTTTTCTGCTTAGAGTTCTGGCAAATGAATACTACGTCACAGAAGTTTGTTGTAAAGCCAAGACACAAAAGAAGTAAAAGGCAGGTATGTGCCAATATGCTTATAAGTAATATGCCATCAAGTTTATTTTGTGTCTGCTGAATGAATTTGTCCAGATGGAGTCCTGCTGCTGCTGCTGGTTTGGCATGAGGTCTCTGTATCAATAGAGCTGTTACAAGAAGAGGTATCTAAGGCTGACAAAACATTGTTGGGTTCTCTCAGACATTGCTTAGCTGGCGAGTTATGAAATTGTTAAACAAACACTACTAAATTGCAATCAAAAAAGTAGCTAAAATATTTTCTCTCATTTTGAGTATAGAGTTTTCTCATCAACTCCCAATTAATGAAACATCTATAAGTATTTTTATGTTGCAATGGTGACAAGTAGCTGCTCTATGTCACTTGACTTTGATTTAAAATAGATATTCTAAACTGAGAGTTCATTCCCTGTTTATTAAGGTGGGGGAGACAACTTAAGTGCAAGTGTTTTGTCTGTACCCTGGAAAGATGGCAGCACTTGTTTGCATTATAGGAATGGAGCTCAAATGATGGTACAGGTCAAAACAGAGCCTGGCCACGGGGGCTGAACAGTGCAGGCAAAAAGGAAATCCTGAGAGCCGTGGGAGGGGAAGATGGCTTTAACATCCCTGACTAATGAAAGCCTCTCAGAGGCAAAAGAGAAGTGAGAAAGACATTGGAGAAACTCCAGAAGTCATTCTTGAGGGTCTTACTTTATATCAGGTGGTTTGCTTCCTTTCAATAAACTAGCCATTACTCTGTATTTTTAAAACATAATGATATAATAACTCTCCTGGAAAACCCAGGAAAACAAGGACACCATGAAGAAGCACAGTCGTAAATGTTTCTAAATGCAAAGTAAGCATAACATGGAGGTGAGTACTGCTGTCATTGTGTGAATCAAGCACACAGTCTCTTTGAAAACAAAAGTTTATAGGTGACACAACCCATTTTTAGAGATATAGGCCCCACTGAGGATTCTCTGTAAAAAAAACTAAACTTGGGATTAGATGGGTTGAGACTCGATTTCATTGTTTAAGGTGATATAAATGTCCTGGCGGAGGTGAAATAATTTTTTTTAAAAGATGCAAATAAGCATCTGAACTTTCTTCAATATCTGAGACCAGAATTAAGACGATAGAAAAAAATCTATGTGTGAGAAGTTTGGTTTCTGAAGCTGTTTATAGTTATCAGTTACACTCTGTCTGTATTCTGTTAGACTCTCTTACGGTTGTACTCTCTCTGTAGGTTCGTCAGATTCCACGTAAAATTGAAGAGGAAACAAAATACATTGAGTTAATGATTGTAAATGATCATCTAATGGTAAGACTGACACACTTCAACATCTTATGATTATCACCAACATCAAATTGTCTTAATTGGTCCACAAAGGATAACAATAAAGAATAACATATGGCCAGAATAAATTCAGTATGCCCTTAAGAGAAGAGATTATGGTCTCATTAACCATTGATGAAGTTGCTTCTGAATTTTGGCAAGGTAATTTCACCAAGAATGCAACGAGGCCTGAGTTACGAGAAAGGAGGGTGATAAATTAAAGCTTTGTGTCATAAAGTAACTAATGTCATTGCGACTTAAGCTGATGATTTTCTTTCTGGCTTTCTTGAGCATTTGTCTCAGTTATAGCCACTCAGCAATCAATAATGCAGTTATTGCAATTGTGCAGCTGCTGTTGACAATGGGAGATTGTGATAGGTCCAGATCAATATAGAGAAAATTATTTTGTTAAGCACGTATACTTTCTCTGGGAGAACATAAATAGGCTCTTTAATGTAGTGGAAAGAGACATAATAAAGTTTAGTGTATTAAAGAAAACTCAGGCTCATTCAAGTGGGAAAAGGCACAGATTTATGTCAGTGAAGATTATTAATAATTAATGAAAGGAATATCAAAGGAAATGGTGAATTCTCCATCGCTTGTGGTCTTCAAATCCAGACAGTGTATTTCGGGAAGATGTGGTGGTGTCAAACACAAACAATAGGATTTGATCTTGAAGTAACTGGGTAAAGTTCAGAGAGTGGTGATGCCCCTCCGACTGGTGACAGTAGTTGATTTTATGGTCCTTTATGGCTCTAAAATCAAAATTTGTCTATACATTTTATCTGCTTTTTCTGTGATGTGCAGCTTCTCTCAAGCAATACCCAAACTGGCAGATATAGGCATCAGAGTGTAAAAGGAATGTGCCACTGTCCTTTGACACTGTACTCCTCCATCAGCTCAGTTTGGTGAGCATAGCAATAAATTCTTGCATTAAAATGGACAATACTAGACACAGAATTCCCTAAAGCTGTGCCGTTGTGTTTGATCTTGAAGACGTGAAGCCACAGCTTTCCCCCAGGACTTTATCTGTCTGGACTGATTCCCCCCAAGGACAACGTTTCCTAATTTTGCTTAATTATAGCTACTGTGAGAGTCAGTCCACTGAAGCAAATGCCAGTGAACGTCTGTGGTCGAAGAAGCCAAATAATTTTCTCCTAGGAGAAGGAAGCGTCGTATGCTCTGGGCTCCTTCCCATCCCACGGCCTGGGCTAGTACGCGTGTGTATTTGGATAACTCCCTGTGCGTGCAAGTAGATGTGGCACTCCCGATGTATTCAGCGTGGAGCTGACACCCTGCAGAATCAGAGCCATTTCACCGTTCAGCCTCCTCAGGTGCTCCCAGAGGGAGCAACGAACCTCACGCTTCTTCCTCTGGTCTGCAGAGCCAGCTGCATCCCACCCATCCCCCTGGGCCACTCACCGCGGCGAGGGGTGCGGTGCCTTCCTGTCTGCCCCCTCGGCTGCTCATCCAACTCTTGCTTCCATTCAGGGAATAAAGCTTTTAAAATCCAAACGTTGAAATAGGCTTATAAATTAGTATAATGAAAACATTTCTGTAGGATGCTTAGAGAAGCTGGAGGCCTAAAATTTGAGGTTTTAGCTGCCAATAGAGACTTGAATAATACACTTATTTCCCTTTGTTCCTGTGCTTCATTTTCCATTTATTTTGTAGCTTTTTCATTTCATCCTTTCTACCATTTTTAGCTTCACAGTCCTGTCCTGTTTTTTTAGTAAGTGCGACATCCTCATTTTTGGTGGTTTTCCCCCATTCCTGCTTGAAAGCATGCCTTTCCCACCGCCTAGCTGCTAGATAATTCTTGCGACTAAAAGATCCGAACTTCCAGAGAATATGGACAACTTTCATTCCAAAATCAAGCGTCATGGGGCATAAGATGATTAAACATATCTGAAAATCTCAGTCCTTTTGTCCTGAGTTCTTCTAAGATAATTGTGACTTTCATACCTATAGTTCTCATTTGTAAGTGTTTCTTTCTGCAGATAGGAGTACCTGGCCAGCTGTCCAGTGTTACCTTTATAGCAGTGTATTATAGAAGTCAGTAAAGGTGCCATTGCAGTCTGATTGCTGAAGTGTTTTGAACCATTTACTGTGGTATTATGGTATGTGAAATTGTACATCCAGAAGACACCTTAAAAGAGAGAAATGAAAAAAAAAAAAGGAAGTCTGATTGATAGATTAAAACACTGATGCAGGCATTCTTGGGGTAATACCTCTGAAGAAGTCTCAACTATGGAAATAATGTTGCTAATTTCTGTATTGGCATTTGGAATTAACTTAAAAATCACCAATAATAAAGATAATAACAGTGTGTTCCTGTTTCTATAGCATTTTTCAGTAAAGATCTTAGAGCACTTTCCAAACAGGAATTAATACAACAGCTGTATAGTATGCAAAGTTGTAAAGTATATCAGTAATGTGTGTTTCTGAACAACTTTCTACTATTGCTTATTAGCATTACATTCAGCACAGGAGACTGAACCTTGCACAGGGGTTTTATTGTTGATGTAGTTGCTTTTTACTTCATGCGTTTTTGGAAATGGAGTCTGTATATGTAACTTGTCTGTGTTTGTTTTGCAGTGCAAAAAGCACCGCTTGTCAGTAGGCCATACAAACAGCTATGCTAAATCGGTTGTGAACATGGCAGATTTAGTAAGTATCAGTCAACTAAATGTTCTTTTACGTGCGAGATGAGTCATATGATTCTCCTACCGATAGATGCGGGAGTTGTCAGTTCATGGTATACCTAATAATAACATATGTGAAGATCACAGATTTTCATCTAGAACCACAGTCAGCCACCTATAAAGCCTTTGTCTAACATAAAGCATTAGAGGTATTTTGTGGCTTCAAACATTTAGGTATCCTGATGGATCAATCACTTGAGCCTGAGTTTTAAAGAGCACCTTAGGTATGACAGTCTTTAATACAGGATCCCTATGTTGACAACCAGAAACGCAAAAGACAGTCTGAAATTCGAATGCACTAAAATTTCTCCAGAAGCAGCGCGTTAGAGTAAATAAATGAGTTAGAATAGGGACATACAAGTGGGTTATGCGGATTGTATTTGTGGCGCTAAATTGGTGGGGCTGCTGGTTCTTGCACCTCACCCCAGAAAAGTATTCCTAGAAAAAGAAAAATGTGGTTCCCACTCTTGAAAGTACTTGGTGTGGAGTGTTAGCCCCCGGAATTGAAAGGATCACCCTTTTTTTGTGATTCAGCCAGCATGGGGTTAAGTACTGCTGTAGTGGTGTGTCCCAGTTAAAACTGGTTTATAGATCACTGTTTGGTATAAGAGCCCTCATGTGTTACTGGGGTGACCTGGATGTTATAATAGACCCATTAATTCTAAATCTTTGAACTATTTTGAATGGTTCTGTAGTAATTTTTCAAAAATCCCATTTCCACTCTATGCACCTCCGCCTGTGTAGGACCTGCAAGGGATCTTTCTGCAGACTGAGAGCGCTGATTGAAGAATTAGGTCTAAAATTTAGATTTTACTTTGTTTTCATGTTTGTTTCTTGGTTTTAAGGGAGATAAAATCACCTGGGAGAACATAAAGTTTGGTAGAACAAGCTAAATATTTAGTTATGTAAAAATTTAAGCTATTACAAAAAAGGGGTAAAACTCACCTTTATTCTATTTGACATAATATATTTGTTCATTCTGTTAATGTACTAGATATATAAAGAACAACTTAACACCAGGATAGTATTGGTTGCCATGGAAACCTGGGCTACTGATAACAAGTTCACCATATCTGAAAACCCCTTGGTGACCCTACGTGAGTTTATGAAATATAGGAGGGATTTTATCAGAGAGAAAAGTGACGCAGTTCACCTTTTTTCGTACGTAACCTCGTGTGATGTTTTTATTACTGGGTTTTATTCTTTTCTTGGGGGTTGCTTGTCACAAGTGGCTGATGCATCTCCTTTCTGTTGTGTGTGTAATCCACGATAATTCAGAAAATGATGTTTCTGATGGGGAGGTGGGGAAAAGTTAATGCACAAACTGCCTGCCAGTGCAACTAGAATTTTGACTCTCATTTTAGTTTTAATGTACTAAGCCCGAGCTGCATGCGCTTTAAGTCTTGGTTATTCTGTGCAATTACCTACTCTGCAAGCGCAGCTGCCTGGAAGGTGATGCATGGTTCCACCTCGGAGGTTAGCTTCTTTGTCAGTAGAGCACGGACAGCCCCGTTGTATTATTTAAAAGCAGAACATTGGTTTTGAAACCAATGAGGTTTCCTGCTTAAAAAGCACTATGGCTTGCTTTACTTTGTTGAATGATCTGCATGCTGCAGGGTTACTGAAGTGTTGCAGATCCTGGACACAGTTCGTTCTCTGGAGAGACATGTGCTATAAGAAGAATAAGCTGGGAGGAATGTTATTTTCTCTAGATCTCTTGATTGTTTTGGAAATAAGACTGATATAACAAAATACATCTACAAAAGTAGAGGAGAAGGTTCATGGTTGAAATTTTTGATCCACATGAGACAGGCCAGATGAATTGCTCTGGAGTCCTTATCCCTCTCTGCTGACTGTTGTAGGAGCCTGTATGAATAAACTTAACCTAAACACCTCACTTTCACATGACTCTGGTAGGGTGCCACGATCCAGCTTCTCGGAATTTTTGCACGTGCTTTATTACTGTCATTGACTTCTCCCATGAAGACAGCTAGTAAGATCTGCAAGTGGTGCTTGCAGATTTTATTTGTGTCTTAGCTCTTCGTCTGTAAAATGAGAATCAGGTTTTCTCACATCCTTTATATATCTTCTCTGGTGATATTGTAAGGTCTTTGGGGGAAGTCTTGTTCTTTTGAATGTTTGTGGATTGGCTTGGGCAAAGAGAGCCCTATGTGCCCTGTGACTGGCACTCTGGGTATACCCCTGTAGTGCTAATTCCAGTGCTGTCCATAACACCACCACTGATGTTTCAGGAATTGCATTCATAGACTGTTCCGAAATACCAGTTTCTGAAATTGTGTCTGTGAGTGAGATGTGACTAAGTTGGGAGGTGAGGCTGGCTGGTGTGATGGTACACTGGTTATAAATGAACTTCCACTTTCAACGCAGTTAGTGCATTGTCTAGTTTCTTAATGTGTTTCTGTTTTCCTTTGAACAAAAAACAATTTGCTGCAGATTGGGTGGATCAGTACTCTGAAGTGGAGCAGAGTATATTTTGTCTCCAGTAACTGGCAGTCGTTCATGCTGATGTGGTCAGCACCAAAGAGATGATTACATTTAGTCTCACAGTGCAGCTGTCCCCTGGATAAGAAGGGCTGCAGTTCTGGGAGTTTTCACCTACCTCTGCATCAGGGAGCCACTAACGCATCTCCCTTAGAGTTTTGCCACATCAGCATTGCCCAACTAGACACATGTGTTTTGAGTAGTCCCCCATGCCTTGGCAACACAGTGGCCTCTCCTGTGCTCTGCCTGTACCACGTGCCAGCAGAAGTCAATGAACATAAGGCTGGTGAGATTCAGGTGGTTTGGCAAAGTAGTTCCCTCATGCTTTCTTATATTAGATAGTCTGAGAAGGAGGAGAGAAGATGGTGTAACTTCTCTGGAGATAATTTGTCATGTGAGGTTTGTGAGTGGTTATCTGGTTTTCCCCATATTTTTTTTTTTTTTTGCATAGTTTGCAGCATAGTGGTGGCAACCAGCAAATGCCAGTTTCTCATTTGGAAGTCATAAGGGTAAACACTGGGATGGATAGGTGCAAAACTCACGGGCTGAGCAGGGTAAACTTTCTCTTCTTTTCCTTTTTGTCAAAGGGGGAGTCGATTTCAGAGCAGTCGGAGTGGTGTAGCCCACACTGGTGGAATCTGCTCCTTGCTTAAAGGCGGAGGTGTGAATGAGGTAGGTGGGGATACTGGCATGAGCAAAAAGTGGTGGAAATTTGTCTGCGCAGAATTTATCAGTGCAGACGTGTTCCTCGAAATATCTTGCTGCTTCTTTGCTGATGAAGAGTTTTAGTGCAGCTCTTTAGAAGGGATGTCTCAATGAAGAGTGGTGAGTGAATAAAGTCAGATATGGATTCAGATACACTTTTCAGCAGATTCTGCAATATCCTGTCATTCATACTTGCAGCCACAATGGCAAGAAAGAAACAGACTTTCTCTTACTTAACTTGTCCATAAGCCAATGTTTAGTTTTCCTCACTTGTCCATTATCTAGCTGCTCTGAAGTAAGAACTCTAACACTGTGTATCTGATTTTGCTTTTTATTGCCTTAAAATGAGAAAAGCTTCACTTGTATCTGAGATACCCGTACATCACTAATTACTCTTCCTGCCTTGCTTGTGTCTTTCAGTTTGGAAAGCCAGACTTAATGGCAGTTACTCTGGCACAAACTTTGGCCCAAAACATTGGCATTTTCTCAGACAGAAGAAAACTTCTAAGTGGTAAGGTTGTTTGCTTTTGCACTCTGTCTCAAGAGAAAACGTTAAAAGGTGGAGGATCTTATCAGTGTCTCTCTGATATGTGTTTTTTCCCCATGTTTCTAACAATGTTGGAATATTTTACTTGTAATAACACAAGGAGAGACTGACATATTATTAATTTTCCTCTATTTAAATGCTGTGATATCCCTTTGCCCATAATTGCTGGCAGCACTGGTGTCACCTTTTCATTAAAAATAAATCATAAAGGTGTCTGCCACAACCATGCATTTCAGGGAGATCGATGTCACACCCACAGACTGAATAGCTGCCATTTTACAGCACAAAGGTAGAAACACTATTAGACCTGGGGATGATGAAAAGCCACCTCAGTCCTGTTATGTAGGATGGTTTTGACAACATAGCTTTTCCCCTGTTTACCTTGATTAAATTCCTCTTGTAGTTTACCCAAATCTCCTGTTCTTCTTATAGATTACCCAAATCTCCTGTACATGCCACCCTACTGCTACCATTTATATGCTGTAACCTTGGTATTCGACTTCTTGGTAACCCCTATTTACCTCCGATGCCTTAATTCAGATCCCGGTCCTGCGACAAGCATGTCACCCTCCCTGCTTCCATGTTATAGGAAGTCCCAGCACATGGAGAACAGTGGATGATTAAAATATTATAGTTTTAAAACAGTTTAGATGTTGGGGTGCTTAGTTATTGGATCATGCATACTTATGTGGTTTACATTTAAAAAATGTTACCATTTTGAGTAATAGAACTTTGCTTAGGTGAATTTTGTTTTCAGGCCCTGTAAAGACAATATAAAATGCAGAGATACATCTGCATGTAAAGGTTTTTGGAGTTTACTTAATTTTATTTTGAAAAATATTCAGAAACGTAGGATGGATACTCCATGCTACCAACATATTCAGTATTCATTTTCCAGATGCATATTATTAACCTGATACAGGGGCCGGGTAAAAGTGAAAATGGTTATAGCGGTGGTTCCCTTTCTTATGGCTGAGCAGAGGGGCCGGGCACAGTTTTGGTGGGGAGGGAGGAGAATGCAACTGTTTGGCAGAGACTCATCTTCTTTTTAATTGTACTTTTAAAACAGAACTAATAAACTGATATTCATGTATTACAGTAAGACAAATTGCAGAAAGAGAAAGGTAAAAGTATACATGGAAAGCATACGTATAGAAATAGACAAAAGTGACAGTTCTGAGAGCAAAGGGCTGGGACCAGAGCAAAGCAATCCCAGACAGGCTGGCAGGGCAGGAGGGAGGGCTGCCCTCTGCCTGCCAGGGAGCTGCCTGGGGAAGGGAGGCAGGCAAGGGAGGGCAGGGAGAGCGGAGCAAGAAGCTGCTAGATCCTGCTGTGCTGGCTTGTGTTTTCTACGTGTTTATTATGCATTTTTGTGTGAATTATTGTTTGGGTTTGTTTTTTTTCAAGTGAAGATTTCCCCAGTCACATTAGCATGGTAGTAAAGTGAACTAAAACATTAGAAGAAGGGTTAAAATGGTTCTTCTTTTTTTTTTTTACTCTGAAAATTTGGAAATCAAATATCGTGACACTGGAGAAGGCAGGAGAGCTGACTCATGATTGGCAAGTGCTGGAGGCTGACACTGTAGTTTCCCCTAACGTCACTTTAAGAGAAGGAAAGAAAAGCAGGACGTATTTTCAGAGCTCAGGATTGCATAGAATCGTGTACAGTTTTTGAAAGGAAGCTTGTCAGCGTGCACTGATACGCTTAAACTAAGGGGTGAAATAAACCAGCAAATTATTCTTTTCAACTTGTATTTAAATATGAAATGGAATTGACTACAGTGTGGTTCTTGTGATAAGAAATGTATTATTTTGGACTCACAAGACTCAAGATGTAATTTTTTTTTTCGTGTTATTGTCAGGTGAATGTAAGTGTGAGGACACGTGGTCCGGATGCATAATGGGAGACACAGGGTAAGGCATTTCAACTAGAGGAAAGTCATGTCCTTCATACAATGACATAAATGAAAGGCGTGAAAATGTTTGCCTTCTGTAGTTCAGCAGAATGTGAATCATTTTTCAGAAAGTAAGGTATTAGCTATCCAACATATGTAGCAAAGACACTTTCAAATAAATA
The DNA here is from genome assembly GCF_028500815.1 of Rissa tridactyla. Lineage (NCBI taxonomy): Eukaryota > Metazoa > Chordata > Aves > Charadriiformes > Laridae > Rissa > Rissa tridactyla. Next base: position 144,060,512 of record NC_071467.1, on the reverse strand, counting down.
TGAGAGTGAGTGAGTTAATGAGACGATCTGTGAGGATTTTTGGTGACTGTTCGTTCAACTCTCAAAGCACAAGGCTCAACAGCCAAGCCAGGTCATTGCAAAAAAGCAGAAGCATGCTCAGCTTCTTTTCTCCTGCGAGTTTGCTGTTGAGTTGTTGGAACAAACAGTGACACATCCTAATTCTTGGAATACTGTTATCGAATTGCTTAAGTATGTCTCATTTTCAGTGTTTCTGTTAAACCTTTCATCTATATCATTTTTTATCCTTCCAGTTTGTGTGACAATGTCAGAAAAAGTGCTCCCATTGGAGGCTGAGTATGCTTATGCCCACATGTAATGTCACTGGTGAGATTTTATCGAAAGACAAGTGAATCAGCAAATTTTTGCTGCTACATGAAGTTTGATGCTTTCTAAAGTGTGTATTCAGACCTTAATTCTTCATATTACAGGCCTGACTTCTGTGATATATATGAATTAAACTATAGTCTAGTCTTAGAAAAAGACCGTGCTTTTTAAATTGGTTTCAAACTGACCTGCAAAATTACACAGTAGCTTTGCGTTCATAACAATCTTGAACAAAAAAACCCCATATTTTATTGGAAGCTCTTTGGAAGTGTCAATGTGTGCCTTTTTTACCTTGTCTATCTAAAAACGTACCAGGTAGGATTTTTCTGATTTTTCGTATGTTAAAGAGCCAATCTGAGAAACATTCTTGATTTTTGTAAAAGTGATTTCTTATCTAATAGATTTCTTTATCTGAAATCCAAACCTTTCAAACAGTTAGGTACACAAAAAAAGCTTGTATTTACATAGCTTATTGATGAAGGATGGTGAATCCTACATTCTGTGTAGTCTTTAGACCTAAATCATAAACACTAGAGATGTAAAATACCAAGTATGGTTTGCAGGCCATCACTTCTGGCAATGTAGAATTATTTTGTATAGCACTTCCAGTAGTATTTTTTTATCCACTGACGAGCTGATACAGGAGAGCCCTGGAGACTCCAAAATCTGCTTGAAGCATAAGTACTTTCATGACTGAGGACCTAAATATAAATATCACTTAAGGTACTTTGGGAAAAATTCTTTCCCCATGGAAAGATTCCATGCAAAGATTCTCTGCATCATATTGGTTTTAGGTGGTGCACTGTGCCCTAGGTTGGCACTCTGTGCTCGAATGAAATTTATTCAGTAAGGCACATGAGAGAGGGAAACTGAAATGTCAGCTGATGTTTGTTAGAAGCATGTTTTAAAATGTCATAACTCTATTCTATTAAAATTTTGTTGACCGGAGAGCAATTTCATCTAAGAGGGAAATGCACTATGAGCAATCTTTGTCTCCTGCGGCATGTACGGGAAGAAATAAATGTATTTCTGAGATGAGGCCAGTTAGTGGAACAGGCCATGTTTATGAGAACTACACAATGTGTAATAAGATTTGTGGTATTTGGCATGAAATAACTTAGGGAAATGTTTTAGACCTCTCCTTTTCCGTGAGTTCCGTGTCACTGTTGAAAGTTCTTTCTCATTTACTAAAATGATTTACAAATTAGATAGAGTTACAAGCAGATTGTCACTTTTATTCTGAACAGTGTGTTTTTGTACTTTTTCTAAAGTATAACATTATAGTTCTCCTCCTATTTTGAAAAAAGAAATCATTTTTATAGTGTAAAAAGCACTATAGAAAGTAATCCTGCTACCTTTTTTCTGTGCAGGTATTATCTTCCAAGCAAGTTCTCCAAATGTGATATTGAAGAATATCATGAATTTTTAAACAATGGAGGTGGAGCTTGCCTTTTCAATAAACCAACCAAAGTAAGCATTAACTTATTACTGAGTATTATTTGTATTCTATTTCTAATTTAGGTGAAACCAAGAAGAATGACAATGATAATGTTGGAGAAGAAAAACCACCTGTAATTTCGGTATTTCTGGTTTCCTCTAGGTTATAAATTTTCTGCGGAAATATGAGTGAAAGTAGCTGATTTTAGTTCATAGTAGTTTGGAAATGATATTTAAATAAATTTTTAATAAGTAGTTTCATGTCCAACAGAGTTCCCACAGGCTTTGATCTAGAACCATCCCTCACGCAGTTTGTTCTGAATGTTGTAAATACAATATGTTGCTGAATTTATTTGCTGAGGTTTCAAGAGGTAAACTTTTGCACAGCTTGAATTCTAATTTGCATTGAACTGATGTCTTTTTGGTACAAAAGACAGGAAGCTGAAGTAAGATTGCTTTTATTTCATGTCTGTTCCAAGACACAGCTCCTAGAGCCTCTGCAGGGGATGCACTGCTGTGCAGCCCAGTGGCTTTGCAGACTACAAGTGGTTCTGATATTCTCCCTGTTTGGAGAAGGCAAAGTTTTTACAGTGGCTTTCAGAACAGAGTTTGAAAACTGGGACTAGTTTTTCTAAAGCTGGAAGAGGCAGAGCAGGAGAGAAAGCCTCGAGGAGTGGGGGACAGACACTAGTAGAACACATGGCTGCTGGGCGCCTGTCACAGGCCTCATTCCCCAGGAGCTGCCCACATGGTCTCTGTCACCATCACCAGGGTCTGTCATCCCCTGAACCACACATCCTGGGAGAGAAATGTGTCTTGTGAGAAGTGCTCGGATCACCTTAGCGCTGTGTTAGGTCCTTCCAGGCCAGCGCGTGTGGCTCTGCGCAGCCCTGCCTTGTGCTGGGTAGTCACACAGATGGGGAAGGCTGGCAAATCCCTGCTGGACCCTGGTCCTCAGTGCTACTGTACCTTGCCTCGTTTAGGAGCGTCTGTTAACTCCCTAAAGGTCTGGGGACAGGAGAGCTACAAAAGCATCCAGACCCACTTAAGCGACTGACCCATCACCTCCAAATTTGCCTCTAAAGTACGATATCAGGGGTCTTGCTGCATGAGTCCTGGAAATCAGGAGAACTGGGGAATATCTCTTGAGATAGTATTCGCCTTTTCTTTGCTTGTCTTGTCTCAGTTTTGGCCTGCTAAACAGGTATATTCATGTGAAGAATGCAAAGAGTATGAAATGATTAACTGAGATATTTAAGGGAGATAAATACAAAACAAAGCTAAAGAAACTCCAGCCAAGATGCAAGCACTTCTACAATGGAGGATTTGCAGCAGGGTTTCAGTATCTTCCTGCTCCATGTACTGAAGCATATGTTAAAATGTAAAGGAATCAGGATAATGATCTTGACTCTTTTCTAAATATAATTAGTGTTCTCCTCTATTTAATGTCTGCCTTTCAACAAGCAAAGGAAAGACAGTCCAACATGGAAAAAAGACTTGGTAACTGAGGTGACCACAGATGTAAAAGAGAAAGTCAATTGTGGAAGTGATGCATGTTCCTCCTGGAGCGGCTGAGAAAAATGGCATGTTCCAACAACCACAGAATTTCAATAAATGGTAGAGAGGGGAAGAGAAGGCATCAAATCTGGATGAGCTAACTCTGCTTGTCTCTCGAGGTCTCCTTTTCATGGAAGAATGTATTATTAAAAGTGGAGAGAAAGCACTGTAATTTGTTAAGAAGATGTAAGATTTCTCAGTCTTTAAAATGCAACTGCATTCTAGAAATTTAGAAACTTTTTCCCATCTCAGTAAAGGTGGAGAGAAAAATTGGTGTTTTTTATTTCTTTGCTGAGTGACTTGTTTCCATAGTGTAATGTGTCTTACTTGGGCTTGTTTTAGCGATTATGTTCATTAATGCATCTGTCACTTGGCAAAAAACAATTACTCTCATCTCCATTTAGATTGGAAGCATTTACATTTTTTTCTAATGGCATGTGGAAATGTGAAGTTAGATGTGGAAGCCAGAGTGATTTGGACTCTTTTATATGGTGGTGTTTGTGGGTTGGTTTAAAGTTATTGTCAATGGATGTCTGTCTGATTCACAAGGCTGTCAAAGACACATGTTTCCTAGCAAGGGTGGTGAAACACAAACTTACTTTTGCTTTTCGAGAAATATGAGATAAAGGAAAACTGATGTGACAAGGTGCAGTGTTCAACAGTGCTCCGCTGTAAGATCAGCTGCGATCCAAAAAACTGCATCAGTGACAGCTGGAGCGGATTGAGTGTATGTTCTTTTCAAATGAACGGATGAATTGTATGACCTTTGGGGAAAAGTTATCCAGTTTGCTTTTCGGGTTGTTTTCTTCCATTTCATATTTAGCTGTCCCTATGTACTACAGCAAATTGCCCCAGTGTTTTAAGGCAGGACCGTCTGTTACTGCCATTTACTTGTTTGTATTGTGCAGCGCATGCCTAGAGATACTGAAGAAGTTAAGATGTCTGGAAAAAATATGTAGGAAACAAGCAGTTTTAACAACTCTTTAATAATCCTAAAAGATAATTACTTAGTTACATTTAATGTTAAATTCTACATATGCATTTCATGCTGCAGTCAAATTTCCATTTCAATAGAGGGATCTAATAATAACACCTCAGCCTGTGCCACAAGCCTCAGGCTGGTTTGTGGCACAGTGAAGTACGCAGGGTGATGCTCCATCCTGTGGGCTACTGACAGAATGGCAACAGCCAGACTGAAATGCATCTACACTGCAAGCGATGTACTTGTGCAGATGGCTCATAAGCAGAGTGTGGTTTCTGGAACGATCATAGTTTAATTGGAGAGCTCAGGACAGCCTGCAGAATTTTAGTCTTGGTGACACACATCTATGCCTTCTCATTTATGTAATAAAAGCTGCTATTATGTTTTTTTATGCCCAAAGGAAAATAACTTTTTTTTTTCTTTTTGAAGAATTACCTTTAGAAATTTTAGGAAATCGCTAACAATGAAACTGCAAAGAACAAAGTGTAAAATGTCCATTAAAAGACAGCATAGTATGGGTCCTATGTAAAAAATGGTGAATGAATCTTGCCTCTGGGAAAGTGCTACTGCAAATGTACAGATTTAGACATTTTAAGTTACAGTTTGGGGGGTGGGGGCTGAAGGGAAAGGGAGGAAACCTTACTGGCTGATACTTTCTCATCTGCCTGTGACACATGCTTATGGAAAACTTCTGAAAGTTCCAACTATGGTACAGAAAAAGTGAAGGAAAAAGCATCTGACTACAACAAAAACGTGACAAAGAAACCCAGTCTCTCTCTGCATTTCTGAGCCACGTGTTCCCAAAGGACAATTTTTCTTATGGCTGTTCCATCTGAAGGTATCGTTCGGGCTTCAGCCTGGTACACAGCTCTCATCACTTGAATTCTAGAGCAACAGCAATTGCAAACTCTGTGACAATAATGATTTTGTTGTTGTTGTTGTCACACCTTTTGCGTTGATTGTGGCTTTTGCTCAGACTGAATTTGCTGTAAAAATGGCAGTCATTCACCAAAGACGCTATGTGACTCATCAATATTGCTGAACTAGTTCACAGCATTGTTAGTTCTCTACACTTTCTGTTTGTGTTGTTTCTAGTCTGCTTCTCCCTGAGTTGTAGGTACTGGTTTTTGGTTAATGCCTTTGGAGTGATAGCTAAAAAAACATATTGTACAGAGTAAATATGACAATGATTCCCTTAGGAGAGACATGCCCGCTGATTTCTTACTTTGCCCTGCAGCTTCTGGATCCTCCAGAGTGCGGCAATGGCTTTGTGGAAGATGGAGAAGAGTGTGACTGTGGGACGATAGCAGTAAGTGCAATGTACTTTAAATTAGCAACTAGATTCTCCAGGAGATGGTGCTGCCTATTACTGCTGTTAACATTAAGTGGAGGAAGACAGTAGTGTTAAGGTCCTATGGCAAAGGATTCATCATTTCTTACCCTTTCCATCATGTTTAACACAATGTGGGCCAGAATTTTTATTTTATCATCACACATTTTTTATTACAAGAATAATAGTCATAGCTACCTGTGCAGAATTGGGCCTTAAAAGATGTTAAAGTATTTTCCTAGATGGGAACATCACTCTGGTCAGTATTAAAATGTCAGTATGTAATGATAGACACTGTGAAGTTAAAAAAATAATTTCCTGTGTTGCATAGGCAACAGCAACTTCATGCTCCACAGTGTGTGCCTTTTTCTGCCTCGAGGTGCCTAAAAGCCTGGTTAAAAATCTGTTCAGGTAGCGTGCTAAGCTGAGAAGTTGTAAGAGAGCTTGGGGCTCATCTGCTTTTCCCATGTATTCTGTTATAAGTGTGTGTGTTCCTCAGGAGTGTGCCAGCGAAGGAGGAGAATGCTGCAACACTTGCACCCTGACGGCAGGCTCCCAGTGCAGCAACGGGCTTTGCTGTCGCAAGTGCCGGGTAAGGGCAGTGACCTTCACTGCAGCATCCTGGAGGGAATGCATCCAGGCACTGCAGCACATGTCTTTCCTTGCAGACCTTCTGATTATTTTTCTGAGAGCTTATCTTTTAAAATTGGCTGAAAACTGGTTTGTCTGGGGCTGTTCTCTGTCTTTTAAGCTTGGCTTCTTGAAACAGGGACTGTGATCAAATGCAGAGGTGAATTAAAGCCTTCCAGTTTCAGACAAGTTTGAAACCGGTTGAAGTTACACGAGGTTTCATTAGATGTCCTTGTTTAAGCACGCACATCCTTACCCATGTGCCACTCCCAGTGCCTTACATGTTGCTCTGGATTTGCCCAATGAGACTGAATGGGAAAATCGTACCACAGAGGGCCTGAGAGAGGGATATAGTTAAAAAACAACAAACAACAATGCAGCTAGCAGAATTGCTCAGAAGCGTTCATCTAAAAGACACCTGTCTTCAGTTTCAGTTAGGTCTGCCTGTGTCTCCTTACGTTTGGACTGACGGAAATCCCGTTGAGTAAAGGGAATCAAGACTTACATAAACTATAGGGTATTCTTCCTGATATATCAGGAAATAGTAAAAGGAGTTTAGCCAGATCTTGGGTGTAAGGGAGCCCAGCTAAATATAACTTCAAATAGTTGTTTATACTCATTTAGTAATAATGATAATTATTATTAATGTTATTAAAACTGTGGTGTACTATGTGTGACATTTTTATCTTTGTCTGCAGGCATTTGAGGGTTTCATTTCCTTAGGAGGAACATCAGTAATAACTGTGGACCACGTTCTTGACTTAGTGCTCATCCTAAAGTTAAAAAAAGAAAAAGCACAGACTATACTAGAACAGATCACATTTCCCCTAAGCACATTGCTTTTTTTAATGTAATATAAAAAAATAAGCAGATTGCCAGTGTGGGTGAATTTTGTTCAAATATCCAAGTCACATAGGCACCATATTAAAGACTTATCAGAAAAAAAATAAGCATCTGTATACCTACATTATTTTTTGCAAATGAGATAAGGGTTCGTCTACATACAGAGTGGTGAGGGTGAGATGATGAAGAGAAAGGCAGAATTTTGCAAAACACATGTCCCTAGGAGGTGTTAATCAGGACAACTCAAAAGACAGTTCCCAAACTTGGGGTTACCTTCCCCTGTAATACCCTGCCTGAAAGCAGGAATGAAGGAAGAATTGCAACCAAAACGTGGTGACTGTACATCCCAGCATCCTGTAGTGTTTCTGACAACATTCCTGTCTGTCTGCATTTCCAGAGCCTGGTAGGAAAAAGATAAGCTAAAAGCTGAGAAAGTACCAGAGTCTAGCTTTTCCACTGACGTGTGCCTGTTCACACCAGCTGTGGAATTAGCAGTTGTCCCCAAAAAACCCTGTATGTGCATACAGTTCCAGAAAAGTCACAAAGCTGCAAAATGAACTGGGTGTCACAGACTTAAGAAAACTTTCAGGGAAAATAAGGGATCTGCACTAACAATTGCCACTTACGGGCTGTCTTCCTCCTTTTACAGGTCTTGAAAATTAGCACAGAAGTCTTTAACCAAATGCCTAGTTAGGTCACTGATACGTTTTTCATTGTTAAATATCTGGTCACTTAGAAAATTGCGTCAAACTGTATGGAATTCAGTACATTTATTAATAGTTCCTGTTCTACAATGTAGCATTGTAATAACTATAGTATTTATACTGAGAGCTTTGCAGTGTTCGTCATCCCTAGCAAGTAAATCAGGATCACTTTCCCTGTTTTATAAAGAAAAGTAAAATAGTCACAAAAAGGCACAATGACCTGGTCAAGATAATGCTGCGAGCCACTGCAGTATTGGTTTGATGAACGCCAGAGGTCCTATGTCCCAGGAGAGCACTTATCCTGCTGGGCCCCACACTCGAGGCACTCAGGAGGAGGTGTCTCAGAGAGTGGTACCACTTGCACCAGTAAATGGCCAGTGGCTTGACAGGTGCCATGTCCACAGTGGGGAAAGAAAAATCTTCTTACTTCAGTCAGCACGTGAAAATTTCCCATTTTTTATTTTAGTTAAAACTGTGAAGAAAAAAAAAAAGGCATTTAATGCAAGGTATGGAGAAACCAAGACACTAATTTTCTGTCCTTTTTTTCCAGTTTGAACCTAAAGGAGTTTTGTGCCGAGAAGCAGTGAATGATTGTGATATTGCAGAGAACTGCACAGGAAACTCCAGTCAGGTGATTTTTATATCTTCTATCCAGGAGATGAAAAAAACCCACCTTTAGTCTCTCAATCACTATGAACGTTACCATTTTGTATAGTGAGGTGCATAAAAACTGTATTAAACCTGCTGATACTGAAAAAAACAGTATGATACTGAAATAATTTTCCATATGACATTTGTTGTATCCTTTGCTTCCATGCTTGTCTGATCTATGATCTATTAATTATTTTCTCTTTCTATAGTGTTCTCCCAATATTCATAAAATGGATGGATATTCATGTGATAACAAGCAGGTAATTGGCATGTCAGTTTGTTTTGCTTTCTTACTGCTTTTATAGGTTGCTTTTTATAGATTTCGGTTTAAGATCTTTGGAAGTCACCTGGGACAATACTGCTGACATTCCTGAGTTTTGGGTGCTAGTCATATTTTGGAGCTAAGCATTTAAATGAAGAGAAAGTAGAATCACATATTAGTTGCCTCAGTAGAAAGCATGTGACAAATCTGTATATTAAACCAATACATAGTTTGGAAAATAAGTTATTTGAAACTTTTTCTGTATCTTTTCTTTCTTTCTAGGGTATTTGTTTTGGAGGAAGATGTAAAACCAGGGACCGGCAGTGTAAATATATCTGGGGTGAAAGTGAGTGAATGTGATTTTTTCTAAGTTTGTCGTTGTTCATGTGGCTTGAAAGATTATCTTAGCTAAGAAAAATTATGGAAGAGACATACTCAGAACAATTAAAAACAATATGTCCCTCCCTCTCTTCCCCCCCTCCTTTTGTGTTTACATCCTCTTTTCCAGCTCTTTCCCTAGTGTTGGTTAACTTACTGGTGATTATTCTGAAGTCTTAGGTTTAAGTTCTCATTAATAACCACCTAGGGAACCTATACTTACATTTATTGCTTTATTTCAGTGGCTTTTGGACATTTTGGATCAATAAACCCTGGTCAATCTGAACAAAATTTTAGAACAGTCCTGTGGTGCCAACATAAAACTTTTCATTGAGAACACTGTGCATAGTTTCACAGGCCATCTGCAGACCGTGGTACTGCAGTTCACAGATTGGGAAGCTCTGCTTGCTTTGATTATACATCCCCATTTCCCAGGACCTGGCTTTTCAAAGCCTTCATCATCTTAGAAGAGATTGTTTCTGTTTTCAGAAGTGACAGCTGCTGACAGGTACTGCTATGAGAAGCTGAACATTGAAGGGACTGAGAAAGGAAACTGTGGAAGAGACAAAGACTCTTGGATACAGTGCAATAAACAGTAAGTTGATCCATTTAGAAAACAACTAGTATGAGGTTTTTTTTATCCCCGATCTAGTTCTTTAGCTGTTATGAAGAGGCTCAAAAAGCCTCTGTATGGATCAGATGTTTCCTGACCTTCTTTGGCAGACCTTAGTGAAGGAAATTCTGGAGGGAGCAGAGTGTTGAGAGGTGATGATCTCTGAGAACAGAGCACCATCTGAGCTTTGGGTGCACTTGGACCAAAAGTGGTCCTAGTACTCTTGGTGAGGCTTAGCAATGCAGAGAAGAGTGGCCTGTGGTTTCACGTCTTAGTGGGGTGTTCACCTTTTACGCTGTCTGTGCTATTACGTTGCTAAATTGTGTTCAGTTTTCATCGTATTGTAACTTTTCACATCTTTTCCTTCAAGTTGCTGCCTAAACCATTGTTTCATATTCTTTATTTAAGCATTTGATTATTTCTGCCTATTTATGAACATTTTGCTAGTCTTTATAAAACTGTTTTTTCAGATGAGTTCTCCATTCTGTCAATGCCGTTAAAATTCTAATCCTGCCTACAGGTGAACTAATGTCCTTTCCTACCTTTCTGTGCAGATTTGATAACCTTACCTTTGTTCCATTACAAATTCATGAGTAATATGAGAGAGACCAGATGCTTCTATTCTGACAGCACACAAGTCTCTGCACACGAGTTGTAAACTCTCTTCAACAGTTGAATTAAACTTGGTGTCTCTAGTTCCCTTACGTATGTGTCATATGAGAGTTTGTTTAAAGCCAGTATCTGCTGCTTCTCCTCTATGGGCCAGTTACTGTATCTTAATAAGATATTAAATCAGTTTGATGTGGTTTGTTCTTGACAGCTCCCTGATTGCTATTACTCAGGGTATTTTTGATAATACATCATAAAAAAGAGACTTTTCCCAGTCTAAGCCCCAAGAAGAATAATTTTCTTGGGAAACAAGACATTATTTATGGGAGTTACTGTCAGTAGGAGAAAAGCAAGGAATAACAAACATGTTATAAAGCAAGTGAGGAAACCTACGTTTTTTTGATCGTCCATTTTCATTTAATTTTTTTTGGTGAGTATCATTTATTCTGTCAATGCAGGGATGTGCTTTGTGGATACCTTCTGTGCTCCAATATATCCAGTGTGCCCAGGCTTGGAGAACTTGATGGTGAGATCACATCGTCAATCTTGCAGTTTGGAAAAGTCTACAATTGCAGGTAATTGGAAATCCTGAAAACAGAACAGAGACAGTCAATATCCATCTTGCATAGAAAAGCAGCTTTCTCATTCCTAAGTGGAGAACAACTGTTTCCATTAAATATTTTTTTTCCTATTAACACATAACCTTTATTCCCGCTCAATTTTTGTTAAGCTTCAGGAAATTGACTGGGGGGAGGGGAGCGCAGCTGTTTTACAGTTCCCTCTGCATAGTAGTTAATTTTCCCTGTAGAGTCATAATGCTCTTCTCTGGCCTCTTGATTTTACATTCTTTAATGTTTGTAAAGTACTTAATGTACTCAAAATACTTAGACATATGCCTGCACTGCCAAAGCTAACTGGCAGCTTAATACGTTGCCATATGTTAGCTGAATCCCAATTATAGACCTGGTGTGTTCTCATAGCTTCACACAGTGACGAAATAAAGTCCTACACAAGTAAACTAAGTGTTTTATCTAACACCGGCTCTCACACAGGTCTTTGTTTTCACCATTAACATTTGTTTGATGTAGATATACTGTGTTTTGGTTTGTTTCACATTAGGGCCAGTGAGATTAATAAGCCAATACTTGCTCTTTCCTGGTTCTGGACATTGTATAATGCAGACAGAAATGAAGGGCATAGCCCAGAGCACAGTTTCTCAAGCAGTCCCATCTAATCAGGGCACGAGTCTCTGGCATCCTCTTGGTTGTCTTGCAGTGGCGGCCACGTGAAGCTCGATGAGGAGACAGACCTGGGCTATGTGGAGAATGGGACACCATGTGGGCCGAACATGGTGTGCCTCGAGCATCGCTGCCTCCCCACCGAGGCCTTCAACTTCAGCACCTGCCCAGGCACCACAGACACCCAAATTTGTTCAGGACATGGTGTATGTTCTCGTACTTCTTAATCATTTTTTCTGTTGTTGCTGAGTACCTGGCGTTGTGTAGTGTACTAGCTAGACCTTTCAGGAAGCCACCAGCGTGACTCTAGAAGTCTTTATACTGGAGAAGCTTTTGAAAAGGAAAGGGGGGAGAGGCACATAAGTAAACAAAATGCATATCAGTCCAGGCATCTTAAACAATGAGTCATAGTAAGTATGTATTACTTTTACAAAAATTTTATCATTCAATTCTTTTGCTATCACTTCTGCTAACTTGATTGGTATTTCCTCAGGCAACGCACTGGAGAATATAAAAGTTTTATGAACTGAGAAACTTGGGTCTCCGTTCTTCCAGATGCTCTTTTTAATTCCCTCTTTATTGTGTCAACAGCCAAGAAGATTCTTAAGGTCATTGGATTTTGTTGGCTGAGAGTTACTTTGCTCTAGAGGAGAGGGCAGTGAGCTGGCTCTTGGCTAGTGGCAGCTTCTCTGCTTGGTGCACAGCCTATGGCTTTGCTGTGGCCCTGGCGAGTCCCCTTGTCCCTCACTGAGTTTGAAACAGTGTCCGGGCCCCTGCAGCTGAGCTGAGATCAAAGGAGTTGTTCTCTCTCAACGTCTTTTACACTGTGTTAAAACTCCTTTTCTTTTTAAATCTGAAATTAACTGCTTCCTAATATTTTGGAAAAATAAAATAATTGAGGTTCAGAGTCTCCCAAAGCAATTATAAATGGCTCTATTAAATATATGTTATGTTAAAATATATTACTGTACCTAATACATATCACATGTATTTATATATAAAGTCTAGTAATAGATTTAATACATTTATACCTAATATATCAATTTAAAATTAATGTTTATTAAAAATGTTTTACAAAATTTTGCAGGCAGTCAAAATAAGTGCTATATGACTGTACCTATACTGTAGGTATTAATTATGGGAATAGATTAATTTCATTACTTTATTCTGAGCTACACTTTTGGCCGCAGGTTTGTAGCAATGAAATAAAGTGTGTCTGTGACCGATTCTGGGGAGGAGATGACTGCAGTTCTCGCATCAAAGATGATATATTTTTTGATAAAGATGCCATCAATAAAGGTATGTTGTTATAATATTTAGTAGTAACTGGAAAAGCTTGGATTTGAGGAAGGTTCACCAAGCAAAACTAGATCTCCTGCTCTTTCAGTTAGCATACAACGCGATGCACCGTTAGGAGCCTCATTCCCTTCCCTTCCTCCCACAGCAGAAGGACTCTGTGAATGAGGTCTCAGACCTGGGGCTGAGCGAGTGGTGCCGCTCACGAGCACTCAGTACACCTCTTGGGACTGGTACCAGTGTGTCCCGTTGTACCTTGCTTGTCCCAATCATCTGAGTGGCCTTATTAAGTGTATTGATAGATTAGGACAAGCTAAGAGTTACTGGGGCTTTTCCTATCTTGATGGAAAGGTAATGTTGCTTACATGTTTGGTTTTTATTTGTAGAGTCAATTTTTTATTACATGGCCGGTATGCAGAATGCTCGCACACAAATTTTAGGCTTTTACATTTTTTGAGTGAAGGTTTTTATTCATATTTGACTTTCAAGACCCACCTGGATGCAGTCCTGAGTAATGTGCTCTAGGCAATCCTTCTTTAGCAGGGGAGTTGGACTACATGATCTCTAGAGGTCCCTTCCAACTCTGAAAAATTCCGTGATTCCGTGATTATGCTTGCATACAAGAGAAAGATATACTATGGAAAAATTAGGGTGTAAATGTTTTATGTGATAAATCCTTGTGGGAGGACAGTTTTACCATCTTCCAGAATGTCTCTTTTGGTTAGTATATTCAGCTATGGAAGGGATTTGAGCAAAACCAAAGTAAGTCATTTTTATTCCAGTGCAAGCATGTATTTGCCAGACAGGTTATAAGGATGTAAGCTGCAGTACTTTAATATTGATAACGTTATATTGGCAAACCAGGCCCAGCTTTCCCATGTATCAAGTGTTCAGTTAAGGGAAGTGGACACAGAGGTCAAAGCTTGATTTACAAATGATCTTTTTATGTCCATGCTATACTTCAAGATTATATCACTGGTTACAATTAATCAGTCTAGTGCAAGTTGTCCAAGAAGGTTTTTGAAAGGCAGTGCATTTACTGTTTTTGTATATTTTTCTCCTAAAACCCTGTATATTTTTCCCCTTTCTTGTGTTTCCAGGTGTTGTTAGCACAAATATAATAATAGGGGCTATTGCTGGCACCATTTTAGTGTTGGCTCTCGTTTTAGGAATAACTGGTTGGGGTTACAAGTAAGTAAATTGTGTTCTTCTTAATACAGTTTAAAAACATGTTTATTTCATCTGATAGCTGATTATGTTATGAAAAGAATAGTTCAAACATTATCTAAAAAATCCAAATTAGATTAATATTTATTTATACAATGATATTTTTATAGTATTAGCATTTTTCAAGCAATTGGTACATGTGTATGTGGTTTTGGAGAGCTTGATCCAGGTTTGAAATTTATTTCTTATTTAGCTGTTTCTTTTCTTTTTTGTAGATGATCAGATTATGATTTTACTGTATCTAACAAAGGAAATACAAGAATACAGTCTGATTCAGTTATAAATCTTTCCTAATGACAAATTGAATTTAGCAAGATTAGCCTTCCATCGGTAAAGCATTTAACCATAGGCTTCCTTAAACAGATGTTTATATTCAGTCAGCTTAACCTGAAATTAATTCAGGCACATTTTTCAGGAGAGAGAGATCTGTGATTTGCAAATAAGATGCAAGTTCTCTCCTAGTGCAGAGCTGTCAGTGTTCTGCTCACTGAGAGGCAAAGTGGATCATTTTAGCCTGACTGATCTTTTTCAGTTTTTCTCCTTTCGTGAATTTCTTCTAAAACCGGAGGGATTTAGGTTTTTTACATGTATTAAAAAAAGATTCAAGGTATTTGCATTGTCACCTGTGTTTGGGTGAGACTGGCTCTTGAAGTCCTTCCTCCACAGGTCCTTGGTGTGCATGGAGGGCAGGGCAGGTTCAGCTGCAGGCAGTGGTGTAGCTGGGACACGGCCCCAGCAATTTGGCATAACGAACTGGCACATCCCCTGCTGGTTTGTTACACTGAGGTAGGCTGAAGGCAGCTCAGAAATAAGTAAGGAAAGAAGCATTTGGAAAATGCATGAAGATTAGGATAGTAAAGCAGTAGGTTATGCTATCTTGGTGTATTGCCCTCAGCTTCTGTCAGTGTCTGAAAATCTGGACTTCTATTTTGAGTACCTCTTCAAAAGTTAAGGGCTCATTTTGGGATGACATCTAGCCAGCGGTATTAGTTTTTGGAGATGGAGGGCAAGAGTGCACCTTTCACTAGCAGCTTCACAATGAATATGCTTAAACTCATCATGAACTGCACCTCCAGCTCCACACTGACTTTAGCCATCAACATGAATATATTTTCCTTGTTTATTCTGATTTAGTATGTTTATTTCAGAAGTGTTTTCTGTAGAAATATCTTGAGAAAAAATTTAATTCTGCATACATTGCTTTTCTCCTTATGTTTTTTTTTTCTCTTACTGGTGCCATGTATACCTGCATACTGATAACTCATTCTTCTTTCTTTCTTTCTCTTCGCTTTGTATGGAAAGAAACTACAGAAGACAGAGGTATGTGATAAAAGTAGTGGAATGTATCTTAGAAACCTCTGAAAATAGCTTTTCTTCTCTCTTGCTCGTTTACATACTATAAAGAAAATAGAGTGATGAATTATCATATTTTAAAGAATCTTTGCTTGAATATATGAAATTGGTATTTATTCTATAAATGCATTGCTTGAAATCCTGATTTCACTGGACTCTAGCAAAAATGTTTCCTTCTGAGATAGCCTATTTTATTTAGGAAAACAGGAGAATATTTCCAATAAGAGAGACTGAAAATTTGCTATTAGTGATGAAAGTGTTCTTAGGAGGCTGAGAACTGAATAATTAATACTAACATGATGTTCAGAAGCCTTTTGAGACAAATTCATTCCTGGAACTTCTTTGCAGTTAAAAATACAATGCAGTGAAATTGTTGTGTGAATGAAGAGCCCATTCTTTCTCGCCACCCTGCTCGACTGATTTGAAGCTAAAGTCTTCAGCACAGGGCTGAGCTTTCACCAGTTCAAGCTTGTGGCCAAAACTCAAAAAGTTCCTAGTGAGTTGGGTTTGGCTCCTAGAAGACCACCTCCTTTTGATCAGTCATCTGCCTGGCAGATGGGTCTTCTGGAAAGGGCTTGGCTCCTTCCTCTACCAGTCTCCCGCAGATACGAGGGTTTCTCAAAATTCCCCTGTTTTCTGCCTGTATCACCGCCTCCTGGTCAAGCTGCTGCTTCGTTTGTTGCCGATACTCGTTGTGCTTGTTCTCCATTTCCCCAACATCTGTAGCGCTTTCTCTGCCTGGCTCAAAATACTTGCCAAAAACAGAAAAGCACTGCTAAGTGCTGGTCGTGTACTACAAGGCAGGAACAGTAACAGGCAAAAGGCAAAATAATTGAAGTCAAGCCTTACGGAGAGGTTGGTGGGTAGGAAAAGTCACCCAGCACAAGGAAGCCAGAATTTCAGGGTTTGGTGCTGCTTAGTGAAACGCAATGTGTATCTATAAGTGCAGACTAATGTGGCCATCAAGTTACCCTACTGTGGATGTTTCAGTGCTGTCTGAGGACAGAGTAGCCAAAACCTCAAAATATGGAAAGAGAAAGCCACATGCATGTTTGCATTGGAATATTAGAGAATCTGACTTTTTAAAATTCCCTCATCTCCAAAAATTAGTATATGGACAGAGAGCTGTGAGTCTGCAGTCAGTGGCCATGGGCAGAGTGGAAACCACTATAAGCTAAGGCTTTTGAAGGTGATGGAGGGCTCCATCATTTTAAAGATGGTGGAGATATTTAGTAGCTAAATCTCCTTCATGCAGAAAATGAAGTTCTGTAGGCTGACTTCTAAATAGAGTATTTTTGGATGTGTACAAGGAGTACTCCATTAATGGAAAAAACAGACATCCATCAGAGTGTCCAGAGTATCCTTTTTTTTTTCTTAAATAGTTTATGATCGCTCCTTAAAAAAAGATAAAAACGAGCCATTGAGGTATTTTTGAGCACTACATAAGGAATGATATTTGGTAGTACTAAGCAACTGAAATGAGTAAACTGAAAGTAATAGAAAGGACCCACTTAGCAAGGATTCTGTCAGCTGGGATAGTGTGGCTTAAAAGGCACAGCTACATGGCAGAAGTTATTTCTGACGGAATAGCAAGAGAGCAGTTTGCTGGAGGAACCTTGGGGAGCAGAGCTGCCAACACTGAGTCAACTGTGAACACACCTATGTACCAGCTGAGGAATGGGACAAGAACCGAGACTCGAGAGGTGTTGGAAGAAATACTGTGGAAGTACTCTGTTACACTAATGATTTATGTGCCATATAATTATATATTTTAAATACTTTAGAAGCATTAAAAATTCAGATATGGAATGAAGAGAGCCCAGTTCGGGTCTGTAGTTGGACACAATCTGAATGTGAATCAACCTTCTGATAAATGCGCATCTTAATAGGGGCAGAATGAAGCAAAAGGGCCTTGGAAAGTGTAAGGCTGAACAGATAGTTAAGTTGCTTGGTATTATGATATAGCCAACTTTCAAAGTAGCTACTTGTATTAGGGAGGATTTTTCAACTTGATGGAACTGTAACTGGAATGTTTGCATGGCAGTTTTTCTGCTGGCAACAAACTCGCCATCAGCAAAAAAGTTCCATAATTTGATTAGGAACTTTCTAATGCAAAGGTAGTTTTATGCACCGTAACCGAGCTTCTGGTACTGGAAAAGGATAAGCTGTTGTCAGATATGTATGGTGGTAATCGGGAGTAGCTGAGAACCTCTGACACTGGCATTAGTTCCCCTGCACAAGAAAACAGTTAATAATAAACTGGAGGTTTTTCTCCTCCTGAGGTTTAAGCAACTGAACAGGTTGCTATTCTTGAATTCAATAATGGTCACAAACATTAAATGTAAAGCATCTACCTCAGAAGGAAAAAAGAATTCACTTTTCCTGAACTCCTTTTGATGCAAGTATGCTTTCAGCTCAGGCCGCAGTACTTACACTGCACCTGAGGATGGTTTTTGCAACCAGTGTCATGAGCCATTTGAAATGTCTGAACTTGGTTATCCAATGTCTCAAGAACCACAAACTATTCACTTTGGAAATTGTGATCAGAGTTTATCAGTGAAATGTTCCTTGTTTTCCCTTACCAAAACCACATAATCCACTTTTCTGCACATATCAGAAGCATGTGGGAGTTTTCACTGAGATGGTTGAATTATTTATTAATAGGTTTATTGTGTGTGGTTAACAGGATTCCTCAAGAATTGCTGTCTTTGCCTCTTGCTTTTAAACTAATGTTTGTGCATGTTTGTGTGCGTGCTGGTGCCTGTCACATTTTCTGACCCTACGATGTTTATTATACTTTAGACAAATACCCCAGGGAGATTATGTAAAAAAGCCTGGAGAGGCCGACTCTTTTTATAGCGACATGCCTCCTGGAGTCAGCACAAACTCTGCATCTAGTTCTAAGAAGAGGTCTGCTTTTCTGTCGCATTTTCAGATTTCTGCCTGTTCCATCACCCATTATTCCATTAGTCAGAACATTTCATTGTTTTGCAGCAGGTTTGATTCTTTCTTCTTTCTTTGTGGAATGTTTGAAATAGCATCCTTTGTGCTTTGATTACTGATTTTTCTCATGTGTCCTGAGCTGCTAATTATTACAATTAGGCCATTGCAAACCAATTTTTGGTTAATCAAATTTTCATCATCTCCCTGCTTGAGAATTGTTTTCAAGTAGACTTTAATAATAATTGCTGGCTCAAAAAAAAATTTAAATAAATAACCACAATTTTTTTAGTCATGGTCATGTAATCAAAGAAAAGGAACCCTGTTTGCTTCAATAATAGTTATAAACTGTTCAATATAAATGTTGGTTTTATATCTTTATTTGTCAGTGTCATTAATTCACTGAGTGGACCTGGAGTTCTGGATAATATTCTTGCTGTCTCACATTAAAGACGGTGGTGCTTGCGTTTTATTCCACTTGCTAGACTAGTACACTAAGTGTTATCTTAGAAAATAATTCTACAAAGAGTTTCTGTAGTTTTGTGCTTCCTGTTATGAGTAACCAAGGAGGGCATTAGATTTTGCCCTCGATCTGATTTCGCTAATTCTGTTATTGTTCCAGTTACTTTAAAAACCCAACAACATTTTAAAATGGAAAATTCATTGAAAAGCATTGAGAGTCATTTGTAATTGCTAAGGTGAATAGGTCATAATGCTCACCATCCCTCTGCAGTTAGAGATCCTTTAATTATGCAGATCTCCAGCTAGCACTTCAAAACAATTTATGAGAAGCACTATATCGTAGGAGGGATGGACAATCCTGAACTGCTTCATAATTCTCAGTTCTTGTCTCGCTGAGCAGTCTGTAACTGTGCAGTTGATGAAGCCATTTTCTTTGTTGTTATTTCACTGAAAGTAGAGAGAAATTTATGGAAGGGATACATTTGCAGTGAGGTTTGCTATTTGGGTATAGCAGCTTGATCCTATATGCAACTTCATTCAGTCTATTCTAGTGAATATGTTATTAAGAAAACTGTAGTAGTGTATAATTAATTGATTTCTAATTTTTAAATTTAGCTTTTTAAATTTGTGAATGGGTAGATTATGTTTTTCAGGGAGCAAGCGTTAACCTTTAATGATGCACTGGTTTTGTTGGAGAATCTTATCTGGATAAAATTTTTTAAAAAGTCTTGGGGAAGCAAATTTTCATAGCTTGTGTAAGCAGGTTCAAATACCAGTTAAGAAAAAAAGTTTGTTTTTATATTAATATCATTTAATGTGTTTCTTCTTTCATTCAGTATCTATGTTTCTTTTCATACTTCATTTCTTTCATGTATCTATGTTTATTATTTGTTCCAATGAGCTACTGGCTTCTAAGGTCTGTCTGTACTAGAGAGTTTTGTTGCTCCCCACCACCAGTTGAGGTATGTTTTGCCACTGTAACGTCTGGAAACGTAAGTCTGACAAACCCTCCATTTCAATGCCCAGAGTGTTACTTCCTACCTTTCAGGCTGGTTTTGGTTTGCTTTGTGTGCAGATATGGATGACATCTCTTGGGAGACATTAGAGCGTCCAGGCCATTAGCTGGCTGGGCTTCTCCATGCAGGAAAGCACTATGAAGTGTTAGAATTAGGATGTTCAAGGATTAAGAGATAATTTTATGATAACTCTTGCTATTATGAAACACCAAACGCCAAACCCAGTATATAGGAAGACACTCTTCAACCTGAAAATAGACCATTAGGAGGAGAAAATTATTTAAAAATCTGTTAATGGATCCGTTGGTTCTCAGACCTTTCGTGCTGTAACTAAGTTTGAATTAATGAAACCCTGGACTTAATTCAGCGTGGCTGTGATTAGCGTGGTCTTCTGAAAACTGAAGAGTATCTGTGAGATGCCTGTCCTCCAAGGAAGGCAGAGACTGAAAAATGCAAGAGTATTCAGACTTAAAAACTACAGCAATAGATCCTTTAAGCAAAACTTCTTTGTAATAAATAAGCCATCTATTCTCACCAGTTTTCAACTTCCTAATGTTTTCTCCTTTGGTAAGATTTGTAGATCTCATGGCAAACAGCTGAGCAGCATCTGTAGTTCAACAGGAGGGAGCCTGTTGCAAAACCCCATGTGTTGGACCTTGCCACGCACATCCCTGGCTCTTAGAGGCAATACAAGAAGAAAGAAAAACTTAAGTTTGCATCAAGCACCTAGATAAAAAGACTGGTTTTGGCTTTGAGTTTGGCATTAAAATTATATACTGTAGTGACTAGATGACAAAATAAAATAAAAATTCAAAATTAGCAAAAATAAGAGAGAGTTACCCCTCCACTTGGAACTACTAGCTATGAGAGGGATGATGTTCATCGCAGACTCCTGGGCCCCTGAGATTCGTCCCAGTGGGCAGAGGGAAGCAGTCCCAGCTTTCCTGCAACAGCGTGAGGAGGGAGTGGGCAGCCTGCAGGTGGGACGTGAGGAAAAAAGACCTTGAGATGAGCACAGTTGGAAGAACGTCTTCCACCTAAAGGACTGGGGCAGAGCTGGAAATCTGGTGAGTGCTGGTGTTTGTGGTTTGCACACTAAACGCAGGAGAAAGCAGTGCTAAATAAAGCCTGGCTCTTGAACGTGGCCACACCAAACCACTGCAGGGACACTTGGCAAAGTGTAACTGCAGGGTTTAACCACAAAACCTGGGTGCTCCACTAGTGCAGACAGACCTTAGGCTGTGTTATGTCACTGGCCTTGGGCATGTGGCTCTCTGAACTGCTGAGCTAACATTGATGTGAGACAATACCCTTAACAATAACCCCATCTGAGCCCTCCTATTCCAGGTCAAATGGATTGTCTCATTCCTGGAGTGAAAGGATCCCAGACACAAAACATATTTCAGACATTTGTGAAAATGGGAGGCCTAGGAGTAATTCTTGGCAAGGTAAGTGTAAACCTTTGTGCTGGCTGCAGTCGAAACCAGCCTCTGGGCCATTGCTACTCTGCTGAAAGTTTGGTTGATCTTAGGACAGCAGCATGACTCCCTAAATAGTCCTAATTATTATCAGCCTGGAATTGGGATTTAGAAGCACTCTACACAGGTACCTTTTTTGCACAATGCTTTGGCACATAGAAATGACATCTAATCTCTCCCATTCCTCTAGTGTGAGTTAACATGAAAAAGGGGAAGAAGTCTATTCATTCACTCTTGCCAGGTTCTGTGATTTTATCAGGCAGTGTTTAGTGTTTTTCTTGAAGTGTAGTGATTTTCTCAGATGAAATCTGAAAATTAAGAGTTTTTTGCTCTGCACAGTTGCAGCAAAAAGTAGAGAAAGATCACCTAAGTGTCAAGTTTACCTTGTCTGAGGTAAATCAAGAGGGACTGGCCTGTGACTGTTAAATGGTTAAAGCTAATGAGGTAAATACTCTTGCTGGAGATGCAAAAAGAATATACAGTTTGGCATGGGACACAGGTGAATTTCAGGTTGTTTTACTATCTGTCTTTATCCTTTGATTTCTTTCAGGTAATATAGGAGGAAACAGAAAGAAAGTCAGAGGCAAAAGATTTAGGCCACGGTCTAATTCAACTGAGTAAGTCTGAACTTAAAAAAGCAAAGCCAAAAAGTACAGTTTTCATATTTGTGTTTTGTAGATGGAGATTAAGAGTACTGAAAAGTAGAGAGCTGCATTTTTGCTCTGTGGCCCATTCTGATTGCTGGCTGATAATCTGGTAAATGGTTTGGCTAATGTATTTCAACCTCTTTTTATGTGTTCTTTAAAAATTAACTATCAATTTTCTTTTTTATGTAGGCTTCCTCACAGTGGTTCCCATAGCAATTCCCAGTGATGGTGGCAGCCTGCACCATCACTGCAGGCTTTTGTCTACAGTAAACTGCCATTGCTGAGTGTATCCTGGTTCAATACTGAATTTCTGATAACCTGTTTCCTACCCTTGTCTTCACCTTGGGTTGGGCCATTGCAGAGTTAGAGATTTGTATCTCTGTGTACCTGCCTGGAGGTTTTAGGAGAGGTATCTGTCTGCTTTGAGAGTACCCTGAAGCTTATTGTTGTAAGCCTGAAAGAGCCAGTCTTGAGTAAGCCCTGCAATAAATGGGTAATGAGAGTCCTTACCAAGCAACTGATCCCCAGAGCTTTTCAGTATGGCTTAGAGTTGCTTTCTATATTGATTTGTCGGTCACATTTACTGAAGAGCCCATGTGTGCAGTGCTCCTCATAGGGAAACAGCCTTTCTTAGGTACTTAGGCCTGCTGGGTCAGGCTCCTATCTTGAATGAATGGTGAATGCCTCGAAACATAATCTCTGGGCTTGTCAAGCACTGGCCTGTTCTTACAGCACTTACGCCACACAGGAATGACCCCTTCTTTGACCATAGTAGCGATGACAGTGCCCTTTCCCTGTATCATTAGTACTAACTTTGCATCTGTATGGGCAAATGGGCTTGATACCGACCCTGCTGGAAACTAATAATAATGCTAACTCCTCTCTGGGCCCTGCTTTCTTCGGTTTGGGGATTTTGAGTTTGTTCTGAAACTTTTCTTCCATCTGCAGTGCACTGTCTTGAGGTGAGTAGGCTCAGAAGGGTTCATAGAGAAGACCCTCTGTTACAAGTTACACAAACAATAGTTTGATACACATCGCAATTATAACATTGCATGGTCAAAATGGCGACACGGAACCAGAAATTTTAGCCCCAGATCCCTTGGAGGAGTTTATCTGTCAAGTGCCCCTGTGCTCTTGGTCTTTGTACTGATAAACTCTTCCTGGAACATTATTTTGCTTGTTTTCTCTTCTCTTTGCATGAGACAGTTTTATAAAAGCAAAATTAGTCTGACCAAACTGCCAAGAATATAAATAAGATTGCACATTCTTCTTTAGAAATTGTCCTGTGCTTTCCTTCATTTTCCAATTGTATTTCTTAAACAAAATCTGTTAAAACAAGAAAAAAAGTTTAAATTGATGATACTATTATTTTGGCATTCAGCAGAGGTGGACACCGGGGCTGAATTGGTCCATAAAGAGTGAAACCAGATCAGCTCTTTTTAGCCTAGAGTCAACATAACTGCATGGAAAGAGTATTGTTTTCAGTAAAAGCAAAAAAAAAAAACCCCAGTGGGTATATTTTTTCCTCTGTGCTGCTCAGCTGGTATATTACACATTTGCTCTGAGAACATCGGAGCACTAAATAAGTAGGTAGACAGAGAGAGTGTGAGTTGGAAATCTTTTTCTCTGTAATTTTTTTTCTCTTTTAAAAGGTGCTCCTGAATTTCCACCTCATTCTCTGCTGTCCTTCTTGCTGATTGTTACGGTCTCTCAACCCCGCAGCAGCCCTGGTGCTAGACGGAGGAGGCCTGTACTTCCCAAAGGCTGTGCAGCAGCCTGTTAGGGATGAAGCACAGCGAGTGCGTTCCTGGAGAGACCTGCCGGGCAGGAAAATGCTCTTTGAAGGGATCTGTCCTGGGTTGCACAGGACCTCATGGCTTGTCCAAGTCTGCTTGGCAAGCCTGTCACTGCTTGGAGAGAGAGCTCCCACTGAATGACCTGCGTGCTGTGCCAGTTCAGCGGGGAACGGAGAGAATTGCTGAGTGTGCACAGTGGCTTTGGTTAGAGAGAGAACTTCCTTTGCGAGCAGAGAAAATTGACTGAGAATGATCTAACCATGGCTAGCATTTACTCATTTAGTAAAACAAAAAGCAATGCCAGCTGCTTTGATGATATCTCAGAATACATGGAGGCCTCCCCAGGCAAATTTACCTTCTTACCTTCTCTGGGAAAACTAGAAGACTATTGAAATCTGTTTGGAAATGGTGGCATTTGGAAAGTCCACCTGTGTTTCCCCTGGGAGTCCAATGAAGCATACTTGTTGAGATAGAAGAAAAGGTGTAACACTTGGTCTCCTGATAGTAGCAGAGAGTGTAGTTAACTACTGGAAAACTGGGTTCATTTGTGTTACACCTTGTGCAGAATTCAATTTTTGTTTAAGCAGGTACGCACTACAGAAGTATTTGACATGCGCACAAGTCTGCAGTAACTGCACATATTATGCACAAGGGTTTTTTTTGTATACAGTCAAGCACCAGATAGACTTGTGCCATTAATCATTTAAGCAAAATTTCTTAAGCGCTGAGTAAGGTTTGAGTTCTGCAGCCCTCACGAGCAGCGCTGGCAGGAGGGTTGCAAGCATATTGGGCGGTTCCTGAAAAATGTACTTAGGCTCACACCTTTGTGCAACCCCTTGTACCTAACAGATACACGAACAAGGCTTCAGCTAAAGGTGTAGCTCTGTGGAGACTGATAAAGCTCATTTGGGACGTTTTTAATTGTTTCTAGATGTTTTAAAACAAAATTCTTGTGCTTTACTAAAGGCAGAAGGTTCAGTTCACACAGAAGGAGCGCCAACAGGCCAAATGTTTCTGCAGCTTTTTCACAATCAGGGTTGACGAAATGGCCTGATAAAACAAGTTTTCTATTGAACCCAGTTAGAGTTATCCAGGAATGATAACGAGAGTTTTCTGAATAAGCTGGCAGTTTAGTTGGGAGCTTGTGTTAAAACAGGTCCCAGTGAACATGTGTTTTGCCAAATAGTGTTTCTGACCTTTGTTAATTTGCACTGCTTTTCCTATAAGCGTTTGTCTTCCTCATTGTTATAACTGATACGAACATCTTTGGCTTAGACTTTCTATTATATATTGTCTTTTTGCAGCAGGGTAACCCATGCATCTGAGCCTGGGCTTTCTCTCGCCCACCAAATCCCGGCCCAAGGCATAAGCCCAGGGGGTTCTGATCACCCCCAAACAGGGAGTCGGGATCACAGGTCAGTCTCACCTGCCCCTGCATTCTGGGCTGCCGTTCTATCCTGTGAAAAGTCCCTTCCCTCAGTATACAATAGTTTCACTGTGGCAAAACACCGTGACTGCTTGGAGGTGCTCCTGCTGATGCAGCGCTAGCTAACCTTCCTCCTCGCCAGCCTGAGGAGTATGAGTACTCTTGAGCCCAGGTCTCTTGCCTTGTTGCATGTCGCGCTACAAGCCAAATTGAGCAGTTGGTCTAGTTATAGGCTTACGTGTAAGGACACCTGTGTTTTAAAGCGGAATTTCTCACTCAACGAAAACGCAGATTCTGGCCATCACTAATAAACCTGTGGCCAGGAGATCAATCTGGGAGCTTTCCAATGGTATCACGTAGTGGTCTGCAGTAACTGGAGTTTAACCTTTCTGTAACAGATGAATTGAGGTGGTGGATGGCGGTCTGTGATACAACCAGACCCAGGAAACCCTGCAACGTGGTTGTGCAACAACTGCATGCTTTGATACCACATTACACTTTGTTTTCTAATACAGGAAGCCCAATTGGGAGTGTTTCATGGTTACCAAAAGACCCTTTCAAATGAAAAAAAGCAAGTCAAAAGTACTGCGGCAAGTACAAGAAAATGTGTAGTCGCACCTACAATTAAAGCGAAAGCAGAAGTTTTTAGTTCCTGGTGATGCTGGCATCAGCCTGTCGCTTCACTTGCAGTTCATCTGTTGCTGCGCTACCACTTTTGATGTTTTCTTTCTCTAAGAGCCCAAGCTGGAAAGCATAAAGCACTCCTGATTCCTGATAAGTAAGCGAGCTGAGGAAGCTACTTAGAAGCACTTGTGGCTGAGGGCGAGTACTTTCTGAGAGCTGTGGCTGTGCTTGCGCAGGGCGGGGAGGAGAAGTTCCAGAGCAAAAAAGGAGCAAAAGAAATCGAAAAAGTGCTGCTGCTTTTGTTCTCAACGTGGTTTCAAATGTGGTGGGGGTTGAACGACATGATCTGGCCTAAACTTTACTCATCTGAGCAACCCCTTGCGAGGCCTGTTCCCATGAGTGAGGTCATTGCAGTCACTCTCATAAACAAGGGTGGCGAGAACTGGCCCAGAAGTATCAAAAATAACTTAAAGAGGAATTTCCTTCCCCTTTTTCCTTTGTTACAATTTGTTTCCTATTTCAGAGTGTGCTAGTCTCTATTATATAAAGGTGGTGACCACAAATAATCGTTAAACTGTTGCTATTCTTATACAACAAGAACAGACTTTAAATTGGACCAGGCAGACTCCTGTTTCTACACTGTCCTTTTTTCTTAACATGACACAGGGGGAGGAATTCGCTAATCTTGTTATTGGGGGCTAAGAGAAACCAGTTACAAAAAAAAATATTGCTTCTTCCCTGGTAATATTACTGTCAGATAATTAAACACCATATTATTTCACCATTTCCATGTAACTAATATGAGTATGCAGCTCAGACTTTTTTCCTAAAAAAATGTGGGTTTGGTATCAAGATTGCTTCTGTAAAATGTGAGATAACTCTGCAGCCCACCTCCATTAAAGCTTTTTGTGGTCCTACCAAATTAAATGATCATTGAAAAATCACAGGGTTATTTGTACATAAGTGTAAAAATTGCCCCTGTAGTGGCAAACAATTCAAGCCTTTTAACACACTGAGGCCAAAATTCATTCCTGTAGAAAGGGCCAAGCCCAAGTTTCTGTGCTCATTAAGCTGTCATCTTGCAATTTATTCTAGATGGGTGCAAACGTGTGTCTTCAACAAGCAAACTGCGGGATTGGAGCCAAAATGCCCCTTCATCCTTATTCAGAGATCATGAGAGGAGTTTAAACCATGAGCTTAAAGCTGGCCCTCTGCATAGGAGTGAATTTTACCTTTAAGACATTAAATGAATGATGTATCCCACAGAGTTTCCAGATTATTCAAACATATGAGTCTTGTTGTAGGTCAGATTTTCTCATGCAGTTGTACACATTGCCTAGTCCTCACCCAACATTCATACTGATTTATTTACCATATTCACTTGCATTTTGGGGATGAAGACATCCTTGCTAAGCTTGTGCTGTGTGTTCTCAGATTTTCTATTCTTGTTCTTCTGCTTTCTCTGTTCCTTCCATTGCTTTCTGCAGGTATTTAAACCCATGGTTCAAAAGAGAATATAATGTAGCTAAGTGGGTAGAAGATGTGAATAAAAACACTGAAGGACCATACTTTAGGTATTTTGTAAATTAATTCTCTATCATTTTTAAGAGCTGTTCCAGCATATACAAATATCTTGGGACTCCTACCTTGTATAAATCAATACAAGTTACTGTAGGTGCAAAGGGCCCCTCTTCTTTTGCTGCATTTTGATGTCTGTTTTTGGCTTCATGTGCAATTTACAATTCTTTTTCTGAATGTTTTAATGAAGCCATTGAAAAGGGTGTGTGTAGTGCATGCGTTCCCACCATCATCTATAGCTTGTAGTAGCTTTCTCATCATTTTATGCCAAGTAGTGTTTTATGGGCATGAGACATATTTATCACTAATAAAGTAGTATTAACTTAAATAGAATGTAATTTACTGAAGCAAGTGGTTTCATAACACATTGACTCTACCCACTGTCTTATATAGTGCATACTAAAATTTAAATGCAAAAAGAATAAAAAGTAGTGGTATGTTACCTTAATATATTGTAATTGGAAAATTAAATGTATGAGAATATACTCTGTGCTCTACCAAACCACTAATGAATCTGTTACAAGTGAGTGTAGGGTTCAACCAAAAATAGCGCTTGTTTTTGAGAGGGTAAAGTGTATATTTTTGATACATTCCAAGTTAAAGAGAAGAAGCACGCATGAGGCTGGCCTCCCTGTTGTACGTGAATCAGGAGACTGAGAACATTTTAATAGATTCCCAAAAGGCAAAAATCCTGAGACAGAAGTTCGCATCAGCTGAAAAAACCATCTAGCATAGAAAAGAATGGAAGACAATTTATTGCAAATAATATAGAACGTGAAAGTAACTGATGAAGCTGTAAGTTGACATATCAAAAATAAAGATGAAACAAGAATTGTAGAAACAAAAAGAATACAAAGCAAAAATCTTTAGCCAAAACAGTGAAGGAGGGTAAGAAAGAGTAAATAGAATCTTAACAATAATTTTGCTACAATAGTAGACGTAATAATAGTGCAAAAGGGCAGAAACATTCACGTAATATGTCCAGTGTGTATTTGGGGAAAAAAACGTGGTGGAGTTGTATCACAAGATGCTAATGAAACAATTCTCTTCCAATAGGAGCCCTGGCAGGTATTAAATAGCAGTGTGGGAATTTATTCATTTTTAGAACTAAAAATGTCCCAAAGTCATAAAAGAGCAAAAAATTCTGTTTGCTTTCAAGAACTCTTAAATCACAGAGTAAGTTGCAGAAAGGCTTCCACTAGACAGATAGGGCAAATGAGGTGAATTTGAGACTGCCAGTCCTGATCAAGGAGTAAAAATCCCTGACACAAGAATCCAAGGCTTATTGGAGGATGTTGTGATTTTGCCAGCCAGTAGCAGCCAGGTCTCGGTGTTGGTGCTTGGACATTCAGGCAGGGTATATTGTGAATCCACTAGTTTTGCCATTGCTGTTTTTAGCATTGGAATACAGGGCCCAGTTTTGGTGTCCACAGTTCAACAAGTGTGTTCACGAACTGGGAAGATTTAAGCTCTGAGAAGCCTTAGAAGGGACTGCAGGGCCTGAAGCTGTTCAGTTTAATGGAGCAGCTAAATGCTTCTCTGATCATAAAATCCACATAGCTGCATATGGAGCAAAACCTTCGTGGGGAGTCCTTTAGATTAGCAGACTGACCAAAAGTCACTGGAAGGTGAAATTAAGCTAACTCACACTAGAAATTAGGTGTGTTTTTTATTAGCAAACCTTTTCCTAAAAATACCCTCTGGACCTTTGTTGTTCACGCAAGGCCATCAGTCACTCACCATAATCTAAAGCCATAGCTGTCTTTCAGGGTGTTTGTATCAGAAGCCCTGTGGTCACAATAAAGACAGATGTTGATGGAATATGAAGATAGCACTAGTTTAAAGTATGTTACTTTAAATGATTTAGTTAAACAGGTTTAAATTCCTGTGTGAATACTCTTAATTTGGTTTTCATCTTTTAATATAGGTATATCTTGATTTAGTAGCTAGATTAAATTAATGGGAGCGTACCCTGCTCCTGAGGGTTGTCAGCTGTTGCACTGAATGAGTCACATTTCTAATTGTATTTGAGATAAACTAAGCATTTTTTGCATGTAGATGAGGATTAAGCTGACCCGTGTGAGTTTTGAGGGCTGTATATCAGCAGGGATGAAACATAAATTAAAAATTTTACACCATAGAAGTTTACTAATGACTGCCTGCAGCAGTAGCTTTAGAAATGAGAAAGAAATTAGAATAAATTTTGAAACCTGTATGTCCTAATTAATTGAGGTAACCATGGGGAAGTATTCTGCAGGCACATTATGGAAGGCAAAGGATCAAATCTTCTCCTGGGATGAGTTGCCATGGGCTTATGAGAGGTTTAACTGAACAGTTTCTCCCTAAAATTCAGATGCAATTTTGGTCAATCTGTCACAGACTGTAAAACATTGTTCCTAAGAATTGAGCCTGTGAAGTGATGTACAAACAAAACAAATCTTGTTTGGTAAGCCAGAAGGTCAGGCTGAAGTCAGGCTGTCTGGCTGATACTACATTTTAGGAATCGTAACCCTGGATAAGGCATTTACACCAGCTAATTAGCTGGGTAGTATTCTTGTTGCTAATCATTTTTGATTTCTCTTTTCTTTTAAAGACGCCCTGAAAGTAACACTGCTGTTTTGCTTGTCTCCCTATAGTTTTAGGAATAATGTGTTGATGGCTGGTGCTGTTGCAGGTAGAGTTGAAGTAGAATCGGGGAAAAAAGGCAAAAGCACTTCCAACAATTCGTAGGAACACTGCAGCTTTTCAGAAAATAGAGATATTAGTAATCACGAAGACCTTCTCCATCAGCTTAAAAAAACCCTGTATAAATCAAAATGTGTCTCTCTGACACCTCGTGTCCTAGTTATTAACTTTTTTCTTAGTCTACAAAGTCTAATGGGTATTTCTATGTAATTACTTTTTATTAATGATAATCGTAGTAGCTGCTGTCTCTGGTGCCAGAAGGCTCCCAGCTGTGGGATACCCTTCTGTAAGAAAATAAGATCGGTAAAGAAAAATCTCATTTTACTGCTCAAAGTCTAGGCTAAATTTTAGTTTTACATGCCAAGCCATAGCTGTGTAACCCCAGCAATAAACCCAGGCAGGAAACCTTTGCCCGGTTGCAGCTTTGCCGCAAGGCGCGCTGTTTTACCAGCATGATGCTACTACTTATTTTTGTTACTGACAATTACAGTGGCTACTGTACAGACTGACCTTAGAAAATATGGTTAAGGATTACTCGAAATCCTCACTGAGTCTTGAAAGACTCAGGAGCCATGATGGTATCAGGAAATAAACTGTCAGATCCCAATATGTGGCATTTCTGTAGATAATTATAGACAAAAAAGACTATAAGGCACCTTTTGAAGCACTGAGCTGCCTACATTTGATTTAATGCAAATATTTACAGTAATTTAGATTCTATGGGAGTTGTTTAAGTATTATAAAAATAGTTTACAAAGAAAACAGTTTTCTATATGGAGAGTGAGGATACATACCCAGGGGGAAAATGGCCATTCCATATCAGAAAGGCATTGGTAAGGAGCATGGAGGGCAGGAGACAACAGGCTATCCATTTCCCTCCTGTTTTTTCTGTGCTTTGGTGTTCTTGCTTTCTTCCTCAATTTCTTCTCGGCTCCTCCTCAGCTGGTCATTAGCCAGAATTGGCTCTGCTGCTCTGAGGTCCATTGCCTTTCTCTGTGAGCATCCAGCTGAGGCCTGAGCCGTGACCAGCCATTAGCTCCCTTCTCTCGCTGAGGCAGCTTTACACTGTGCTTAAAAAAAAAAAGAAAAAAGTTTTCTGCATTACAACCAAAGCAAAATATTGCCCTTGATGGCAGCCAATGAAAAAAATGCCTGTTGATGTCAGTAAGGTCAGGATTTCATTTCCAGAGTTAGGGAAAAGAGTTCATTAAAGCGTGTGAGTGCCTGCTTCTGGGGCATTGCTGTGCAGTGCTTAAATTGGATGGCTCTTGTCACAGCCTTTGCCGTTTCTGCAGCCCCCCACGAGCCGAGCCTCCCCTCTGCTGCTGCACTTTCTGAGGAAGCTTGTGCACATCTGTGGGTTTTAAAAGGAACTGCATTTAAAATGTTTAGCCACGTCAGTGTTTTTAGAAGATCCCAGCTTCCTAATGTAGGATAATTTAAGCTAACGATGTCCTACAAAGAGCTGAACCTACAGCAGCAAAGGTGAGGTTAGGCTGATAGTATCTACATTTGGGCTTGAAGTGCTTTCACCAGGTTGAATGTTAAGTGAATGCCATTAAATTATTTCATTCTGCAAAACAGAATCAAGCACAGCTGATGAACATTTCAGATCTGTCAGGGCCACCTGCCTTGCGTTCAGCTAAAATGACACTTGAAGTCGCAAGACAAGTTGTGTGACCAGGTTGACACATTTCTCCTGTGGGCCAACAGTCTCCCCTTTTGGGTTCCAAGAAGGGAGAGCAGGCAGGCGCCTGGCTGCAGGAGAGCGCGTGCAGGTGTCCTCCTGCTGCCACCGCGTTTTGTTGTGAATCCCAGCATGGTCTCCCCACACTCTCAGTTTCAGCTTCCGGGACAGAAAGATGGACATGAAGTTGCCACTACATCTTGCCTTCTGATCAGAAATGGATATTCTTGCAGTGCCTTGAGGTGCATGGCTTTGGGGTTGGTGGTAAAACCTCTGAAACTGTCAAGGCGTGTATAGGGTAGAATGCAGTCTGCAACCCAGTCTGCTTTCCTAGCTGTTTTCTGTAAGTTTCATCTGGAAATGAAATTTGGCATGAAAGCTAATGGATGTCATAGCAGGAGAACTGAAACCCCAGTGAAAGCTAAATGGATCCCACCCTTGACCAAACTGCAACGTTTTGCCTACCTTTAACCCCAGCATTACCCGCAAGTGTCCCTGAATGCTGTCTTTCTTCCATCCTGTAAATGAGAAAGGTCGTGGCTCTTTCTCATTTAAAGTACCTGTAAATCTGGGATACACAGCACATACACAATTGCAGGGCAGGACCTGAAAAGCGATCGAAACCACCTCAACCAACTACGCTTAATCACACAAGACACATCCTAAGATCTGTGAGCAGTGATATGTTTTTACAGTCTCAGTAGATGGCACTGAAGATGACAAAAACCAGCACATAACCTGTGTAGCAGAAATAAGGGGCGAGAGCCTGTGAGGGGAGGGCGAGGTCATTTCTTTTAAGTGTGCAACTGCATTCTCCATGTATTTGGCCGTAGCTTTGCACGTGCGGGTGAGCAGCGATGTGCACATCGGTTAGGTGCACAAACCATAGGTGAGCTGGCAACACAAAGTGGGGCTGAGAAGTAAGAAATGTAGGCAGCTACACTGGAGGTCTGGGCTTCAAAAGCTTTTGAAAAGGCAGCGCTGTGTTTGAGTTATGGTGCAAAGCTACGTGGCTATGGGCTCAGCTAGGGATCCTGGTCAGAGGACCTACTGGGCAAGGAAAACATTCAAAATGCCCCATCCTTGGCGGGGTTATTGCTCCTTCCAGGATCATCTGCTCAGCCTGATGCACAGGTATATTGGCCACGGCTTTCCCTCTCACCATGACGTCTTGTGGTGCCTGAAATAACCCATGGGAAGAGCCTGTGGTGTGCAGGCGGCGATGTTGTGCCTGGTTGTGGTGCAAGGGGTGGGAGATGCCTTCATTCTGTGTGCCACCTCCTGGCTGTGGTACCTATATAAACAGCTTTCTGATAGGGCTTGCCAAGTCAGATCTAACACCTCCCCAGTTCCTTGCTTCTGATCTCCAGGTGCATCTTTATAAATTTACACAGGAAGGTTTTAAATCCTCCTGCAGCTGTGGGGCAAAATTCATGAATTTTTTTGATTCTAAATCCTCTAATAGTTTGTTAGTGATCTTTATCAGTCCAAGTGTGGGCACAGATGAGAGGACTTGTACAGCAGGGCACTGTTGAGAACCTTTCCCTGCATTTTAAAAAAACCACAAAACAACTGTTTTGTTGCCTGTTGCACGTGCAGTTTGGTGCCCAGATCTGTGATGGTGGACACATGAACGCTTTGCTTTATAATGCAGTAGCTGTTTAAAATTTTCTTTCTGAAAACGTTCGTGCATGTCCAGTTCATCCTAATGGGTGATCAAAGTGCATGTGCTGAAGATGTACTCTTCGGTGTTTGGATAATTGCACCAACCTAAATCTTTTACATGCTGTTGAACTTAGAGGCTACAGCATGAGGCATTAGACCGTCATGAGCCAGACTGGGGAGCTGTCACCATGTAATTTCCATTGACGCCTTGTTGCTCGTGGCTACCATCAATCATTGTTTGTATGGGAGACAAGAGAGTGTGCTGTTGTAGGGAGCTTCAGACACAACAAAATGATGCAGTAGTCCAAAATAAAAGAATAATTATTTAAAGATAATAGAGATATAGAACAATTACAGACACAAAAGAGTCCCTGCCTTATCTGTAGTTCTCTCTAGAGGAAAGGACCCGATCCTGCAAATCCCGGAAGCAGGGATGCGGGGCTGTCTGCCAGGGGTGGTTCCTGTGGCTCCTCAGTATGAGTGATGGTGCTCATCAGTGGGGTCTACAGCTGCACAACGCCCAGCCCCCCTGCTGTGTTTGAGGGGCCTGTAGAAACCGAGGGAAACCATCCATCTTCAGGGACAGGTTAAGTTCAGGAGATGGTAGGCAGCGGTGCTCAGGGAGGGCCTGGGTGATGTGCCTGCACTAGTGGGAGGCCTCCTTTGAAAAATGCCCTCAGTCTGCAGAACAGAACAAGGCAGCCAGGGTAGCTCGATTTTTCTACTTTGAGACTTTTTTCCCTTTGATTCTGCCCAAATTCAGAGCCTGATAGGAACCTCTCAAGTGGGAAAAGTGCAGAATCTCAAAACAGAAGCATAAGAGTTTTTCTTGGGTATAAAATTTCAGTCAATAATGTGCTGCTTGCTGCCTTATTGACATGAAAAGAATGCCTTTCATGTGATACAAACATTTACTTGCTCCTGCTTACTCTACTCACCTTGTACAGAAATGCTGATTGCCATTGAATAATCAGTCCATTTTTGTATATTCTCATCAGACTCTTTCTTTGGCTGGAACAATATGCACTGTATGATGCTTGCATGTCTAATAATTTGTTATTAGCACCTTGTATATGCCTTTGTTACTTCACAACTAACAGTTTGGCCTCCAAGTGCATGCATTTGTGTAAATTAATGTGTTATAAAATACGAGATTTATTCGCTATGTTTGTAGCAATATAGGAGATGTGTGAGATGTACATAAAGACACTGATAATTGCCATTTAATCACTGGTAGAAGACACTGTTCAGCTTGTATTTACTCAATCACTATTTCTATTTAGGCTTCATAATGCCGTGTCTGTCTTTTAGTTCTGTATTTATTTAATTGCAGATTTGGTTTGTTAATTTTATAATGATTAATTACAGTACCATATAAAACAGCTTAAGAAATTGATTTTGTTACGCAATACAATTCTAATAAGAAGTAGGAAACTTTATTTTTTTTTCTTCCAGTGTTCCTGAAAGCTATAAATATCTTTATTCGTACCATGAAATTATTAGACTACTGATCGAACAACTTTATCCCCCCGATATTGAGCTAATAATAAGCTATATACTTGGTTCCGAACCAAGCTTCAGAGTAATGGCAGTTGCTGTTGCAGTGCTAGGACCCAAAGACATCCCATTTATTTTGTGTGTTTCAACATCTCAGGACACTGTCTCCTGCAAAGTCACCATCTTCCTCCACTGGATCTATTGCTTCCAGCAGAAAATACCCTTACCCGATGCCACCGCTTCCTGACGAGGAGAAAAAAGCCAACAGGCAAAGTGCCAGGGTACGTGTCCCTCTTCTCTGTGCGTTTCGTCAGTGACTTGAGTGACCGGTAGTTTTTCAGAAGGAAAGCGTGGCAGATCAGCGTCTCTGACTAGCAGTGAGAGCAGCACTGGCATTTCCTTCGCACCCGAGGCTCTGGCAGCGATGAGGGCAGCCTCGGTGGCGATGTTTACAGATACCCATTCGGATGGCTCTTAAACCTGTGCTGAAGCCCAGATTTCATTAGTTGTCTTATTTCAAGCTGGCAGCATGCCTGGGGCAGCCTTGGAGCAGGCGGCACGTCTGGATCTCCTCCCTTACCCCTTCCGTGGGGCTGACACAGCCAGCCGCTTTCATGCAGGCTGGTGGATGGCTGCTTTCCAGCTTTACGGAAAGGTGACTAGGTTGCAGTTAAGGGGGATATGGAGGGCTTGTATCAAGCCTTTGCAGATCTGGAGGGACTTTGCTGTTGCCTGCCCTGAGCCCACCCTGGCCCCCCAGGGTGGGCAGGAACCGCTGCAGTGTGCTGGGGATGGTGATGCTGCTGCGCAGGGAGAGAAAGGCGACACAAGCCATAGCTTCCTTTGTGTCAATTCAGACGTAGCAGATATTTGAATAAGCAAAAAAACTCAGAAATTTACTTCAGGAGTTTTACTTGTGATGGCGTTAATTCATGTTCCTGATTTAGATGAGCTTGCCGTCTCTGCTCTCTGTCCTTTTTTTCCAATGAAAAAAGGAGTGGAGCACTGCTGGGGGGACAGACCTACCTGCTGCTACCCCCATGCCCTGCTCGGGGCAGGAAGTTGTGTGAGGGGCAGCAGAGCATCTCCCAGGCGCATGTGGAGCAGAGCAGCTCGGGGGAAGGGCTGTGCTGATGTTTCTCATCCCTGGAGCTGCCTTGGGAACCAGCTCAAACCCACGGCAGAAGTTCATGCTGCCCTGAGCAGAGTTAGGCAGACGAGTGTGTGAAATTACACCAGTATTAGTTAGCGTAAGGTAACAGCTGTCTAATACAAAGCTGATGCTACACCGACATTTTTCTTTCGAGCTCTCTGCACTCCCCGCCGTGGACAGTTATTGTGTCAGCTGCAAGTCACGCTGGAACGCGTGAGACTGCTGACTTTGTGGTCTGAACAATACCCACCAGAGGCTGGGGGCAGACCAAGAGCGTAGTCTTGGTGACCCAAGTGATGTAGATGGAGCTCCCCAAACGAGCACCTCACGCTGTTTGGGTAACAGCCTGTTTTATCTTGGTGTTCAGTGTGTGTTTGTGTTCCTTTTTCCCCTCCAGCTATGGGAGACGTCCATTTAGCCGCGCTGCTTTCCTGGGGTGACATCAGAACTGTTTACTTCGAATTTTATAGAAACTCAGCGTCACTGAGTCATTGCACATTCATCTGCTCTTCAGACGATTTGAAAGATCAACAGAGATGCCCGTGATCACAGTGAGAACCTCCTCTCATCTGGAAGGGAAAAAAGCAGTCTTTTTTTTTTTTTTTTTTTTTTTTTTTTTTTTTCCCCTTTCTTTTTCGTTGACTAGTATTTTGTGGATTGGATGAACAACCAGAATCATAGCAGGGGATAATGAGCCCGGACGCGACAAGGCTATTCCACCTGATGACAGATACACTTACCTAGAATCCCAGCTGCAGTCCGTTTGCCAGTCCCGCCTAAGAGAGGTTTTCTTCTGGTTTATTGCAGTCCCGAGTCAGACCAGAGTGGAATTGGGAGCGCGCCTCCTGGAGATCCCAGCTGATGTAAACTTGTACGCTGTATGCATGAACCTTGTGTTCTTTACTTTCCACATGTAAGGGATAAACAACATACTGTAGTAGAAATTAGCATGCAGGAGTAAGAAATATAGGATTTTTTTTGTGACAGGATTTCAGACTTTGAAAGGCAACTATTTGACACAAATGTCAAACAAACAAGGATTATATCTTTTTTTTTTACCTTACATGTTTATAATCTCAGTATACAGATTGTATATATGTAAACATTTGATAATGTCAAAAATAGCTGTTATACATAAGTGTATTTTGCCAAATGCCTAAAGAAACAGTCGTGACTAACATCATCACACTTCAGATTTTCTAATATTACAAGCAGACATCTTTGGAAATACAGAAAGTACAGTACTGTAAAACCGTGTCTCTCAGAAACTGGTGTTTGACCAAAATCTATGCTATCTTTTCAGTATCTTATACTGTCTTGACAATCTCAATTGCGTGGTAGATTGCAGAAACCAGTACAGCAGCACTTTGTCTTAAATCATCGTAAGAGGAACCAGCCAGAATGCGTTGTTCAGTGAGACGACCGGTGTATCCTCTCGCAGGCGTCATGGAGAATGATTCAGCAGACAACAGAGACAGAGCCTTTAAGCAATGTGCAGTCCAGGCTTGCTGGACATGTGGGAATGCTTCTAAGTAATCAGTTCAGGATGTGGTGCTGTGAAGTCCTCCTGGTGAGAGTCGCTGTGTATTTTTGATAGAGCATTTCAGGCACTGTTTTAGACGGCAAGGTGTAGCTTAGGAGAAGCGTAACGATTTCGCTGCACTAGATAATAACAGTGCTGGGCAAGCGGCCAGTTTCATTGCTGTCTTTTATTTGTTGCTGGAATCACCTTTACCATGCGCTTGAATGCTATGCTTCCTGCCCCTGAAGCCCCTTTGACAAATTTTGGGGCATTAAAC
The DNA here is from genome assembly GCF_028500815.1 of Rissa tridactyla. Lineage (NCBI taxonomy): Eukaryota > Metazoa > Chordata > Aves > Charadriiformes > Laridae > Rissa > Rissa tridactyla. The sequence continues at coordinate 144,022,604 of NC_071467.1, read as the reverse complement.
TGAGTACAATTGAGTTTAGCCTAAAAAACCGAGGTAGGGGATACAAACCCTTTACCATGGAGACGTTAATCTTGTGTATAAGCGGATGGTTAGATTTCTAACACCTGAGACTTCTAAAGGTTGTAAAACAAACGTCTTTTGATTGGGAGTTTTCAGTCAGTAAGAAACTGGACCATATTAAATCAGTTCATAATTCTCCAGTTTTCCAAAATTGACTAATATTAGCTTCAGGTAGTACCACTGCAGAATAAACCACCCGATTCCGCGTGGTGCAGTTGAATACCTTGTCCAACAGCCGTGTGATCAATTAGATATTATTGTGATGGGAACATCTACGGTGTTTCTGAATCTTCTACCTCTTTCATGTGTTTCCTTTAATAATTGAACCCGACACTTGCAGCCTTTTAATATATTTTTTTAACTTTTAAGTCTCTCTATAAAGTCAAATATATGTAAGATTAAATTAAGAAATGTTTAAAGATGTCAGCAACTGTAAAGTATGTAAGATTTTTAGAAACACTATATTTTATGTGTTGGATTATGACAAAATATTGGCCTTGAACTCGAACTACTGGAGTTCAAATGATTTTCCTTCACAGTCGACAGGTTCTGGTAAGTATTTTGGAGAGAGACAAATATGACTGAGTACGAGTGGATGCAGACAGACCATCTGGAAGGATCCAGTCACTTGTAATTGCTTTAGGAAAAGATTCTGCACTTTTGTGAAGAGTAAATATCCGTCAGCACTGAAGAATATTTTTTGCAAAGATGTACTTTGAGTGTAGGTGACTGGATTAAAGAGAGTTGGTAGCGCATAGCTCATGAACTTAGGGCCTGAGCCGTAACCACTTGAGATCAATGTGTCTTTTATTGATTTCACTGGACTTTGAGCAGGACCCTCAAGGAGTTCACCCACATTAGGACATTACGCTTGACCCGACAGCCGCTGTGTTACTCTGTGGAAGCTGTTTTTCCCTCACACGTTAGTATCTTGTCTTTAGTAACTGGACTGTTCATCATGTGCCTTTTATGGTATTTTGTTTGGATACAAACTGGCATGTAATTTTGAATAATCCTGTTAGACTTCTGTGCATATTTTATGTTTACCACTGTTTACTCTCCCTTTTCCGTTTTGCCTTACCAAGAAGCAGCAAGATTTGGCAGACTGAACGGGGTGTAACATACTGGCTCTTTGTGTAATGTGCGTAGTTTCTTGTTTTGCAAGCAAATGGCTCTCCTGACTGTATTCTCAATGTAGTGTGTACCTTCAGCTTCTTTCTCGTTTTGGTATAATTCATTTGTAGCATATGATGATACAGTTCTGTGTGTAGTGTAACTCTTAACAGTCACTTCCACATTTAGAGCTATGTAGTGACTGGAAGTCTAGTTCTGAGCACTAAGTTTAAGTTAAATAAATATTGACTTTCACTTTTGACGGTCTAGAGTGAGAACATCACAGGACTTGGGTTCTTGCAAAATTCTTCTGCAGAGAACTTCACATCAGGTTGGTAACTTGGAGACCTTGTTGTTGCACAAGACGTGAAGTGGCAAAGCTGCGCGAGCCTCCGAAGCCAGTGGAGCTGACGGAGAGAATGCTTGCATTCTGTGGTTTCCTACTTCTAAAATGTAGCGTGTTGGAAAGCTGCCGGATTAATAACCTTGAAGATTGCAAATATTTTTATCCACTGTAGTTAGTTACACTGGCAATAGCAATATAAATTGCCGCATAATACCTCATCCAGTCTAAAACAGAGTACTTGTATCATCAGTAAGATAGCTCAGTCATTTTCACTCATTGAAACTCATGCTTTTGTTTTATTTTTATTTTATTTTAATAAATGAATTAGTTATTGCCAGCTATGCTGTAGATGCCTGTTGAAGCGGGGACGTTTATCAGTTCTTCTCAAATAGAAGTACTCGTCCATATGGACCTGCAGGATGAGCTACACTTAAGTTGGTGTTACGTATTTATTTCAACATGGGAGAAGAATCTTGTATAATTTAAAATAATATGACTAACTGATGGAGACTGGAAAACAGAGATCATATCCAAATAACAATGCTGCACAATGGTGCTGCAGTTTGACAAGTAAAAACGTACCTGCTAATTCTGGATTTGTTAACGTAAGAACGTCAGTAATCCATACTGTAGACTTTTGGTGAACACACTCAGGCACTATACCAGAAATGGCTGTGATGATTGATAATTTACATACAGTTTTGTTATATTTGAGTAAGTAGTTTTAAGGAGGTTGATAATTTTATACAGCCTATCTTTGCTTAAGTTGTGAACTTAAGTCACTACTTGCCAGTTATCTGAAGTGTGACTTGACTTTGAAGATAGCTACTTCCAAATGATGTAAGAGTTCCTGATTTATGAGATGTTGAACGTGCTAGGCTGGTGTACTCATTAGATTGTGCTAATAAACAAATTGAGCTATAGCCTGCATTAAAATCAGAAAGAACCTGTGTCAGTAGCTCATGTACTGAAGTCCTCTTACCTGAATCCCTGTTGCTGGTTTTAAATGAAGTGAGTGGTCTTGTCAACACCAACGTGACAACCGTTTTCAAAACCAGAGCTAAGAATAGGTACATACGCTATTACAGGCATGCATATACTACAAATTCTGACCGAATTTGCAGTTGTTTTGTTAATGAGTTCACTAGTGAGTAGGACAGGATGCAATGTGAAAGAATGATGAGACTCCATAATCCCACAGGGTAAGAAGTTAGGCTCTTAGGACTTGCTCCTTCATTGAGTCCCATACCCAGCTGTTGTAAGCAAACTTACCACGCTCCAGTGTAAAACTCAGCAAGCTCCTGTTCTCTTCCATCCCCGTTCTGCTCCCACTGAAAAGCATTTCCATGAATGATAATTACACCCACTAACAGCCTCTTGAGTTAGTTGGCTAAGATCAAAAAGCTGCCAAGTTAGTCCCCTTTCCACACGATGGCCTCGATAAGGTCTTTCTGGGGCTGTTAATACATCTTGTGCTCTCGCTACAAGAGGTAGGTTGGTGATGGAGCCTCATGTCTTACGTGCAGTTTGCACTGGTAAAACCATTTGGTGGCTCAGCCATCCTGCGTCTCTTTCACCCTCGCATTGCGAAGGCTTAAGTCCGTGAACCTAAAAGTTGTGCTGTGTCCTATTTCATCCATTTCTTTCTCTAAGTTATTTATCTGTGTCATTAGCAGACTGTTTGGGACACTGTTATCAACCACAGTGTGAGATTATTTACCTCATTTTTAAAGAGCTTGAGCATTCTGGTCTCCTCTGAAGCCAGTTTTTTGTCCAGAATGGATTACCCATCAGACAATTTGTGTGGCTTCCAAACCATGTAAGACATCAGCAATATGGGATTTGACTGTGATGAGATTTCCCGAAGACAAATACAAGTAAACGGCACACATACGTACAGCTTGTTATCCCACGACTGCATGGTGGGGTAACGTTCCTGTGTGCACAGAACTATTATCCTAATAGAGCAGGAAAAAAGGAAACAGTGAAATGGCGTGAGTAGACATAGCTGCAATACAGATGGGACACTTCAAGTGGGATTTCCACAGGAAATTAAGTAATGCCTATCATCTACACTAAAAAACTCCTTTGTCCTGAGTATCTTCCAAGTCAGCTTATGAAAAACATTTGTGGTGCCTCAAGGATGGATGCTGATGTAAACTGAAGCTTTGGAAACAGTGGCTCATACACCCAGCACGTGGTATCTCGTCGTTCCACAAGTTTTCTGCAACTATTTAGAAAAGCACTACAACAGTCACCATCACTACGTTATCTCAGCCCAGTAACCAAAACAAGGAGTAAAAATAAGTTCAGAACACAGAAATGTGGTTATTTGCTCACACTTGAGAAACTTTGTACCTGACTTCAAAATTGGCTCACCTGGTCAGGGCTGGTGGGTTTAGTTCTCTAAAATCCAATCTACACCAGTTTCAAAATCCCTTTAGCTAAGCCAGCTTTAAACTGGTGAAGAACTTCTGCTAGGTAGACAGACCGTAATTGCAGTGTAACTCAGAATGAGATGAGGAAATGGGAAAGTAAGCACAGAGCAGTTAAACACATTCTCTAAGGGAGAAGTATAGGTGTCTTACACTGTTTTTAATTACTAAAGCATAAAATGTCAAAGCAACAAGCTATTTTTTTTTTCTGTTTCTGTATTCCTCTGAATAAAAAAATAAAGTTTTGGTTAAGAAAAAGGTATCTTAACATGAGGCCTTAAGACCTTATATATTCTAACTTTAGCATGGAGAGTCTATTTTTACAACCACGTTAGACGTTCTGTATATAGGCCTGACTGACCTTGTAAGTATAGTGGTGCTAGCAGCTAATCATGCAATATCGTAAGGCTCCGTATAACAGTAAATGCTGATTTATTTTGATTATTGGTACAAGGACTCCTGCTCACTGCCTGTATAAAGACTCTGCATATTTTCTGCTTGGAAATACAGTCCAGAACATATTCAAACTGTGAATATATAACCTGATTTTTCTTTTCTTAAGGGTAAAGATATATTACAATAGGTAGTGTTTTATATAGAATACAGTACTTATTTTTATTGTTGCATAAATGCAAAATATTTTTTTCAGAATAGCAAAGCATTACAGAATTTTTAATCCGCCTGAGAAAACACTATTTACAGTATGACCAGCTCTTTCAGCAAAGCTTTTGGGGTGGTGTATACACCAATTGGCTCTGCCAGCTTCATTTTGTGCTAATTGCTGTAAAAAAGCAGCTATCTATTTTTTCCACTCATACTAGCCCTTATTGGTAAAACATTTAGAGAGGCAAGGAGAGTTGTGTTTCACCACTGGGGCTGGGCTAGTATTAGCGAAACCAACCAATCTATACCATAATGTTGTCCTTGCTTGTTAAAATCCTTTAAAGAACATACCTGACGTAATAGAAACATAAGATTTTGACAAACACCAAAATGAAGCATTGCAATTTACAACTTTCTCGCTTTGAGTGTGATATTTTTGTCATAAACATTACAGGCATTGGGCTGTTGAAGTGAATGAATCTGGCTTTCATGTAGCTAAACAAAATGTTGCTTTTTATAAAACCAAATCATTGTAATTTGGGGTTCTAAATTCCTCCTCACTTTTAATAACAGCATCACAGTATCCACTTCGATGAGAGTATTTAATACAAATGCCTGTGGTTTTCAATGTTACTGACATATTGTAACATCAGTAAAGTGACTTTCAATGACAAAGACTGCTGCGTGGATTTTGTTCTCCTAAGTCCTTACGTTTAGCCCTTCCTACTTTATAGTCTCGGTAAAAAAAGATGTTGTATGCATAGAAAAAAAAGGCTATACAGATGTTATTTTTTCCAATTCCAGGGTTGAAAATGATCCTGTGACCTTCCCAGTCTTTGTCTTAGGGTTCTACTGTTCTCAAGACAAATCTAAAATTACCATTCCTTAGGTTTGCGTGTGAGGGCAGCCTAGAAAAAAATAGTTCTAAACTATGCCCAATTGTTTGCACAAAGGTTGAGACCAATCACCCCACTCAGTATCATATAACCGTCCTTCCCAGTGTGCCTTCTGGGAAAGGGAAACCCTTAATTCTGAGCTGTAGCTCTAAAGCAGGTAACTTGCATATTCAAATTGCCCACGGAATCTACTCTTAATGGAGAAGCAATTTTCACATAGGTTTCAGGTGCCTTTTTTTTTTTTTTTTTTTAGCTAAAAGTTCTGTAGTCACTCCTTAGTAACCATATTTTTATCTTAGTTTATATCTAAACATGAAAGATGATTTATGCTATCAGTCCCTGTGAATACCATGGATTTTTGAAATGCTCACGGAGAACAAAAAGCCATTCTTTCTTGGCTAAGCTAGAACTTGTTCCTGGTTTTGGAGCCATTTGTTTTTCAGTTTTCTGTTTTGTGATTACAAGAAGATCCCTGAAAAAAACAATGTTAGTTCACACTGTTGTTCTTGCACCATTTCACTGCCCAGCAGCTGGTTGGTGACAAAACAGTAATTCAGCCTGGTGAAATAAATTGAGAAAGACTTAGCATGTTTGTTATTGCTCCTCTTTCATTGCTCCAGACACCTGTTTTGCCTCTCATTAAAAAAAAAAAATACAAAAAAAGTATGCAAAATAAGCTGAACATATTTTTCAAGTCAAGCTTTTATTTGTAGGCACGATTTTACTCCCACATATTATTTCATCAATAATTCTCATGATCTATTGGATAACTTCATACCTGCACAGGAGCGTGGAACATCCAGGGGGGTCTCAGATCATTTAGTAAGTTACACTTCTCTACAAGAACGTTATATTCATTATTGCCTGATGTTTTCTTTCATTAGTAGTTTCAGGCCTGTGGTGGGTGGAGAATTGGAAGAGCAAAAGCAAAAAAATAATTGCAGATCGAGGTAAAATAGCTTAATAAAGGAAGGAAAAAAAAAAAGAGGTGGGAGAAAGCCATGCAAAGGCAATCACTCACCACCTCCCACAGCAGACCAATGCCCAACTGGTCCCAAAGCAACAGATACTTTGGAGAGACTTTCCCACCCCTGCCCCAGGTTTAGTGATGAACACAACGTTATGCGGCACGGAATAGCCCTTTGGTCCATTCGGGCCAGCTGCGTCCCCACCGCGTTCCCTCCCAGCCTCTTGCCCACCCTCAGCCTACTCACTGGGGTCACAGAGTGAGAAACGCAGACGACTGTGATACTGCGCAAGCACTGCTCAGCAGCAGCTAAACCACTGCTGTGTCACCAACGCTGTTTTAGTCACAAATCTAAAGCACAGCACCCTATGGGCTGCTACAGAGATAATTAACTCCAGCCCAGCCAAACCCAGCACAAGACCAGAAACACAATTAAGCAAAAGTATGAGAGAAATGTGTAGATAATGAGCGTTTTGGTAAAGACGTCTCATCCTTTTTAGGGTAAAATTAACAGTGTAAGGATGAACGTTGGATTTATGCAAAATGGTCTGATCAAAACCCTACAGGAAGAACAGCCTTTGCTTCTTACTAATTTCATCAGCTGTCAAAATGTCAAACTACAACAGGACTGATGTTGGCTGCTTCAGTCAGACAAACCTTTATGGACTTTGGTCGTTTTGTTAGAAATACTTGCTGTAACTGTCCATGTCTGTTTCCCAACTTTATGTGCAACAGGACAGCATACAATTACCAGAATGTGGAAGCACAATCATGTTTATGCCTTTAAAATTCATCTTTGAGGGCAGAAAGAGAACTAGCTTCTGAAATGCAACTAGAAGTGATACACAAAGGATTATGAATTTAAGTAAGTGGTAAGTACTAGTTGTTTCTTGAAGTGAGACCAGCCAGCTTTGAATTTACAGCCCAGAAACTAGAGACCTAGATTTTACAGTATTCTTGGCAAGACAGGGTATAAAATAGTATCTTCAATTAAGATTTCTGCTCCGAAGATTTTGTGAGTTTGTCCAGTGACATACACACATATGTATCTATATACACACATGCAGGTATAGTTTTGCTTTCATTCCTTAGTGCAAAGGCTCCTCCCCAAAAGTGCTCTAAACCACTAATATAAGAAATATATTCCTTTTAACATTCTTCCGGCATTCTCTGCATTTACAAGGTTAGCAAAAGAACAGCTACCACTCCTCTGTGGTAGGTAGAAGTGACAAAATTAACAAAAATTTCATTAACTTATTTAACTGGAAAAAAGTTTGAACTACCTCCATACAATTATGCTGCTCTGTCTTCCCATACAATGTCAATCTTCCCCTCAAAAAAAAAAAAAATCAACCAAAAACCCCACCAAATAAAAAAAAACACCACCTTTTTTTCCCCTGAAAAATCTCAGGCAGAGAAGTCTTGCCTTTCGGTATCTGCTTTCATGTAAATTCTGCAGCATTGGCAATTACTGCCATGATCTGAAATAACAGTAATTTTTCAAAGCGGGGTTTGGCCCTTGTATGTTAGTTCACATATAGAGGCAGGAAAGGCTACTTTTTAGGCTTTAAAGTGCAAGAGATAGATAGAAACATTAATTTACACGTAACTGAAGTCTGACAGCTTAAAAGTACATTGTTAAAGGGAAAGTTAATGTATACACTGACACAGTGGAGTTTTTGTATGTTTAAAAGTGTTTTATATAGTGACACAAACGGAGCAAGAACCTTATTGGAACAAAAGCCCCCTATACAAGAGCACAGTGCTGGAGGAGTTCTCTGCTATGTTTTGTCGCATCCCTGAAGCTCTATCAGGTGGTCTTACACTCAGACTTCATCTTGAAAAGAGCTAGCTGTCACAATAAGCAACTTAAACTTACTGACGTTCTAACAGACCCGCGTAAAATGATCATTCCAAAAGCTTTTCCAGTTTGTACATGTGTCTTATGCTATCAAAGACAAAAGAGTATGTATCATCTTACACGTGATACTGTTTAAGACAGGAAAAGGGAAGCTGCACTCCAGAAAAACTTACTATCTGCATAATTTGTTATACATAGTGAATTGCAAGTTTATGAAAATAAAAACATCTTTAATAAGTCACAGGTTGAAGATTAAAGTAGACAGTATGTGAGTACTTTATAGTCATCGTCAAAACTAAAAAAATGCAAGTGTGTAAAGCGATACCTTCATAAAATATGCAATTTCCAATATTGAGAAAGACAATCATTGTAAGATTTGGCAAAGCAAAACACAAACTGGAATGTTAATCATGATCATCCACGGCTTGCTTCCTTTTGATTTAGATGCTCATAACACACTGTATGAACTGAAAAAAAGAATAAACACTTATTAGATGTACGGTAGAGAACAAGTCTTCACTTTTTCTTCTAAAATACCCATTGTCACTACCCTTTTCTGTAAACAAATTCAGTCCATGAACAACAAAGCTTTGAAACTAAACATGAAAATTAGCTAACAGTTAATTAAAACAAAACATCTCCTTAATAATAACAACAAAAACCCCATAAATACTTGAATCTAGTGTTGTCCTTTTCCTGCGCAGATGTGGCCAGGAAGCCAAGACCTACAAACCTGACCAAGTACGATTTGTGTCTGTCCCCCACCACACCTCCCCCAGCCTTTCCTGGGAAAAATGCCTACCAAGCATTAATATAATACAAGAAAAAAAAAAAAAATCACAGAAAGTGATGTTAGCCAGCCATGGAGCCTCTTAAATCTTCTTGAGCCACATTGGTAAGAAGCTCAGACAAAAATGCATGACGTTTTACAGAACTCTATAAACTATGTGAAAACTTTTTGAGACAATACTCAACAAAACACAGAACCTTTGTTCTCTCAGCATGCCATAAGCATGGGGAAGACAGGCACAAACTCACATCATTACTGCTTGTCTTCAGTTTTAAGTTTTTCTTCAGTTTTACCCTGTAACTTTAACGGATTCCTTAAAGTTCACTTACATCATCATACTGGAAGTTCACAAAACCCTGCTGAGTTGTATCCCTTCTTCTAAAACATTCTGGAAACATTAAGAAAACAAAACAGAAACCAGGTAAGAAAAACTACAGTTAACAATTTTTTTTTTTAAAATGCATTCTACTTCCATTAAATTCCCCAAGTCACATGAATGAGAATTCAGGAAGAACACTGCAATTAATTCCAAGACTTAATTTCCAGTTCTTAATATTTGTCATATTAAATATGATAAATAACCATAGGATAAATACATTTTAATTTTTATCATATACATTTATCATATACAACATATGTTGATAAATACAGTTTCCCAATTTTGATAACATAACTCTTCTAGCCTCTGGAATAAACGCTGCATTAGTTTTAAATGGATTTTTCAATGGGGATTTAAAAAAAAATCATAATTTATAATTGTTCCAGTTCTGCCTGTAAACTCCATTGAAATTAGCCTATTCTGTGTTACATAAAAGTTGAACTTGAGATAACTGAGTAATCAGATTTTATTAAATAAAAATATATTATGGGGATGATAGTAACAAGGCTATAATCCAGCGTACCAGTGAGAGCTCTGAGTTTCACACAGCAGGCGATGTAATCATCAAATGTAATCTTTCCTTGAGTGCTGTATCGCTTTGTGATTGCAGTCACTGCCTGTGGGCTCAGTCTAAATCCTATTTGCAAATAAAAAGTATATATTGAAAAGACAGGTAAGTTCACAGAACCCCAACACATTTTTAATTGGAAATACATGTCAGTTACTGCAGTACTGGTCAGTAACTGGTACTGGGAAATGCTGTAAGTCAGTGTCAGAAGCAAGAACTTTTCACAACTTACCCATATTCATCAAGGCTTTCTCCAGCTCTTGACGATCCACTGTACCACTTCTATCGTTGTCAAAACTTAGGAAGTGTTGCTTCCAGCCATTGACCACAGCCCAGAGTTCCTTAAATTCATTAAATCCCAGTGTGCCAGACATATCCCTCTGATTCCAAAGCTAAGGAAAACATTTCTTAACTTAAAAAGTTTAAAAAAACCCAACCCTCTCTCCAATGGAAATTTGTATTTTTATCATCTGAACTTAAAAGCTCTTTCTTGATGGTCAATATTAAGAATATTTTACTATTATTGATTTTTCTGGTAGAAAACTAACTACAGCATCCCACAGCGCAGAGATAATAGTACCAACCAAAACCAAAGGTCAGAGAACTTGCTCTCCCCACTTCTCAGTGCAACCTGATAAAACTATTTGCTCTTTGTGAATTTAACTTAGTTCACACACTTCTCATTTACCTGCCACAATGTAACTGTTATCGATAAAATACACAGACGAAATACAAACAGATGCAAAATGAAAAATTACTTTAAGTTATAATAATATCAGTACTCTCGCATTCTAAGCCGTTTGTTCAAGGTGAGCTAACACAATCCTTCCCATTTCATTTCTGTTTTTTTTCCTTTTTAAACAGCAAAGCATTTGAACATGACATTTTAAGTTTTGACTAAAAAACTCCAAAGATTCCTTACCTAAGTCTTCCATAGGTCCTACTGCTGAATGCCATATACCATCTCATTAGATACTGACCTGATTCATTCAAGGAACAGGATTTAGGGTGACTTATATTGTATTCAGGCTGTACAGTACAAATGGAATGGAATGGAATGTGTTGGCTTGGAAGGGACCTTTAAAGGTCACCTAGTCCAACCCCCCTGCAGTAAGCAGGGACATCTTCAACTAGATCAGGTTGCTCAGAGCCTCATCAAGCCTGGCCTTTAATATCTCCAGGAATGGGGCCTCCACCACTTCTCTGGGCAACCTAAATGCTAAATTCATTAGGAAGGACATCAACAGTGTTGTCCAATTTCAAAAGCAGAATGAGCAATTTGCACAAAACTCTATTCTGGGCTGCCAGACCTGACTCTTCATGCATTCAATGAAGAAACAGTTCCCTAGGCTTAGAGGGACACCACTTGTTGTAAGAACATCAGTCACTGAGAGACTCATTTATTACAATTATTATTTCATCCAGTAAAATTAATAAGAATGGAATTTTGTAGTTCCCCAATTCTAATGATCATAATACTTATCAAGTAAGAGCTGAATGGGAATTACAAAGCATTTCACAAATTTTGGGCACCCTATTATTTTTGCTTACATAATGTAAAAATGTTTACATTTCATAGAAAAGGATACATCCAGCATTGAGATCATGAGTCTGCAAGTCTCTAAGTTGAAAGCTGTTTAAATTAGAAAAAGGAAAAATAAGTTATATTAAAAGACTGACTTTTAGCTTTGTCCAAACGTAACATTTTAAATTGCTTTTTATTAGATACTGATAATATATTATAATGTATAAAATATTATATAATTGCTTCCACTGTATACAGCCATACCATATTTTGATCCAAATAAGAGCTTTAAATCATTACTTGTTAGAAAAACTGACAGCAGACAACCTGGAGGCAATTCAAGTTATATTTAAAATTAATTTGCTCTTATCTCAATCCATAAAGGTTTTTTTGGGTTTCAGTCAAAGTGGTTGTTTGTATTTCACCATAGGCACCACCTGAGGAAGCCAGTTTTACTCACAGAAGTTTGACTTTGTAAAAAAAACCAAACACTAGGTATCCTGACAGAGGAGTCCTGACACAGAATTTTTTGGTCAACATCAAAGCTCAATTTAAAAACAAAGCAAAACATCTTTTTACTAATTGGCTGTCCATTACAAAACAAAACACTTCTCCAGCTCAGCAGTGGGGAACTAAGGAGGCTGAGAAGGGAAGTCTTACATGCACAAAGCTGAGTATAGAGAATTTACGTTTCAAAGAAGTCCATATGGAAAGAAAGCCCCTCCACCATGCAAATAGAAAAACCCACACCTCTGCAGAAGGCACAATTACAAGTATTTTCTAGTAGATGGCATAAGAGTTAGTATGCTTTAGGGTTGGGGATTTATTTAAATCATTAACTTACGTTTATACGCTCCTGCAATCCCTGACTGGGTGAGACATCTCTGTAGCTCATCAGCATCTATTTGTCCATCCTTTCGATAACAGAAGATGTATCAGCTTTTGTTTTAATTCCCTCCCCCAGATTGATTATTCTCAGTACCCACTCCCCTTTCAGTGACATTAAATTAGCTACCCCTTCAAAAAACAACTGATGACCTGTCCGCTATATGACAGAAACTGACTTTTATAACCCATATCTGGAATGATGTTTCTTTAGTTGGTATTTTTGCAATATCTACTACCTTTCCCATCTAGTGAAGTACTAAAAAATGAACAGGGTTGGCAGGTTTGCTCTAAACTTAACTTTAAAAAAACCTCAAACTCACATCATATACTTGAGGTAGCATATACCTGAGAGCCAGCTGCAGAGAAGCCAAGGCACAAAATTTTGAACAGAAAGACAGCTTTCCTTAAAGTACTAATTTTAACTTAGTGGGTATTGTAGTCACTTTAGATTATACCTTTATGGTCTCACTGCTACAGTAGGAAACCTAGAACCCAGATTATACAGACCCTCTTCTCAAGACAGCCTTAAGACTTACAAATCTAATTTTTTTGGGACTAGGCAGCTGTTAGCAGAACAAACAAAAGCAGAAAGCAAAGCACTTTGAAAGAAAAACAAAACAAACCCAGAAAAGATACCTATCTGCATGGTTTGGAAAATGACTCACTCCCAATGCATCCCGCTCGAGGCCAAACAGAGAAAGCAACTGCCAATTCATGGAAAGCAATGCGCTGGAATTCTAGGTCACATTCCTCACACACCCAACATGAAGTTTGGTTCACAGAGAGTTTGAGTGTAATTTAACCTCATTCGAGGATGGAACATTATATCTGTAGATATAGAAATGATGTGACTTTTGTAAAGCATTAAATAGGGAAAAGAGTGTTGCTTTATATTTGAACAAATTTATTTGCCTCAGCATCTTCCTAATGTTTTTAAATCCAGTAAGCATTTTTTTTCTTCTTTTCTAAAGAACAGAGATAAGATACTAAATGTCATAGTGGGAATGGCACAGCCAGGTAACTTTCAGAAATTAAGTATCATTATTTATAGGAAAAATGGTAGTTAATATGTTAAATGATATTTGAGAAGGTCTGAAAAAAAGATCAGCAACGTTTTGATTCTATGTAAAATTAATGGCGGCTAAAACCAAAATTGCTTCCTACCTACTCCAGTCTAACTATAGAGATGTATTTAAAACTTTACATTCACAGGGGGAAAAAGAAAAAAGAAAAAAAAAAGAGAGATATTTGAAACAGCCGTGCATATTAAGCAGTAAATCTCTTCAAAGCCCTTGTGCCTTCTGAAACAAAGCAGGATCTGCATAACTTTAAAATAGGCAAGAAGACAGAAAAGCACGGTTTGTAATCATGACTAACATTACCAAAAAGATGCTTGGCTTTTTTTTTTTTAAGTAGAACTTAAGCAGTTAAACTATACAAGGCATAGGGGTTTTGCTAACAGACTAAAAAAAGAAAATTATCACTTCCTACAAAAACAGACTCAATTAATTTAATAAAGATTCTAAACAATACTTTTGACTGTCTTCTGTAAACAAAGAAAACTAATTCCTCAAATCTAAGACAAGATCTCTGTTGTAAACTACTTCAAAGTAAGATCAGAGATAACATTATATAAGCATAAAACCAACGCAGATTGCAGCATAGCCAAAAACCTTACTAATTCTATACTAAGTACTCATGGAAAACTGTGAGATGTGGCTTTTTACAGGCTTGCATGGATGGCTGTAAAAGCAACTGATAATTTATCTGTTCCATTTCACTGTCTCTTTACAGGGTTTTTACTTCTGCACAGCCACTGGTCTCTGAAACTGACTTCCAATTTCAAGGACAACATTTCAAAAGCTACACGGATTATTTCAATAAGGAATGATTTCTACAAATAAAAAGTATTTAAGAGTACTAACTTAACTACTCCTAAGCGCTAATTTATCATACCCATTAGCTCCCTGGTTCCCCAGTTTTCAGCACCCAAGCCTCACTTGAGAAGCCTGAGAACAGTCTATGCTTTGCTGACGTCCACCTCCTGACACCTCTTCTCCATGGGGCTGCATGCTGTCTGCTGTTACCTCCCTTTCCCTTTACACTAGGAGCTTACTCATTTTTACAGCATCAGTTACTGGCTCTGCTGATTCCTGGCACACATCCAGGTGGCACTTGGATGCAGAGGCATCTCAGCTGGCAGGCAAATTGTCAGCACATTCGGCAGAATTTAGCTTGGGCTCCACTTTACCAGCGAGGCTTGCCTCACTACAGAAAGGTCATTCTAGTGTTCCCCTTTACTACAAAAATACACAGTCCACATATTTTCATAAGCAATGTTAAAGAAATACAATAAAAATGCAGTGCAGAATGAAAGGGAAGAAAAAAGAAAGGCCTCAATCGAACTTGTGAGTGCTTTTTCCTCTAACATAATCACTCTATCCTACCAGCAAACCCAGATATTGGCAGAACACAAGACTGTTTTTCCATTTGTGAGTCTATTAAGATCATATAATGACCTCTTTCTTATTAGCATTTCCTGCTTTTAGCCAGGCCATCTTCACAGCCCATGCTTCCCATTGTTTCTGGCTTCTCCTGAAGCTGGCAGCATTCCCCAATCCAGAGCTGAGCCACAATTCAGTTACAACATTTAATGTAACTATATAGTTCCTACATAAACTTACATAGGAAATATAGCGTGTACATGCACACGTGTGTATATATCAGTACGCATTTACACACACATACACACACTACATAGAAACCAACAGCACTATTCAAACTGTAATTACTGCGTGTATATAGCTATATGGTGTAGCTATACAGCGACGTGTAGCAGATAGGCTAAGTAAAACCATTCTGTTTCTTTTTAAACTTGAAACAACAGTTTTCCCCACTGCAAATACTAGGCATTTCTCCTTCCAAAAGCTAATGTAGAAATTAGTCCCCAGAAAACAGAAATAAATAACATGTTATAAGTTTACCTGCCCTGCTACTGCAGCAAAATAACCATACAAAGGATCCTGGGCTTGTCCAGGGAATGCTGGTCCTCCTGGAGCTCCTCCATACTTTAGAAATCAAGAAGAAAATTAATTTTAAATAATGATTCAGTTATCTGTTAAGAAACTGCAGTGTTTCTACTTAAGAATTAACTTTTATATACACACCATGCAAAAAAGTCAAACCAAAAAAGAAATTCCTTAAAAAAAAACAATCAACCACCCCCCACGACACGATCTTGGTATTGATATACTAATTTATTACAATTTAAGCAGATCAGTGTAAAACCTTGCACAGGAGCAATCCACTGACCTAGATGGTATATCTCATCCAGGTTGAATTTCAGTCTACTATAAGCAGAAAACGGGGTACCGAAGATAAAAGTAATAAGGCACTACGGATTTTTCTTTGTGCTTCAAAAAAGTTGAGCAAGACCGATCTCTAGGGAAAATACTTGGAAGAATATGCATTAAGCATGGAAATCTTTAAGTAACATTGATTCTTAAGCGAAAATCATGGAGTGACAGAAGTTAAACCTGTTTGACTGCGCTGAACCAACAATCTGTGTAACAGAATCTGTATCTCTTTTCCCGAGATAAGAATATGCCTTTTTTTGGAAGTGGCCGGAGTTTGATTGGGTGTACCTTGCTCTTCGAAGCCGCTTAGCTATTTACCGGCCCCAGGAAGCGAAAACAGCCTTATATTAGACACAAGACCTGGCTCGGGATGGGGGAAACGTGGGGAGCGACACCCCCAGAAGCGACTTTCGCCCACCGGCAGCACCTGCCGGGTTTTGGCCTCCTCTCGTCTTCCCCCTCCCGCCGGCGGAGCCCGGAGCCGCCTCAGGGAACGGAGGAGCGGCGGGCAGGCCGCCGGGAGGGCCGGACAGAGCCCCGCCTCAGGCGGCTCTCACCGCTTCCCCTCGGAGAGCCGGAAAACCGACGTCCCCCCGCCTCAGAGAGCCCGCGAAGGCAACCCCACCTCCGCCGCGGGGCCGAGAGCCGCCACCCCCCCCCACCCCAACTCCTCCCGGAGGCGCTGCGGCCGGGCAGGGCCACAGCGGGCGCCCCTCACCCCGGGTGGGACGGCCCAGAGGGGGCCTCAGGGGAGGGGGAGGAAAGTCACCCCCGGCCTCAGCCAGGCTACCTCGCCACCGCAGCCCCCTCCTGAGTCCCGCCAGCCCCCGCTCACCCCGCCCTGATAGAAACCGCCGCCGGGTGCCGGCTGCCCGGGAAACGCCATCGTCGGCTGGCACCTGCCCCCCCCCGCCCCCGGCCAGTCCGGCCTCGCCCGGGCGCAACCACCCGGCCAGGAAGGGGGGGGGACCGGGACGGGCCGCGGGCTTCGGAAAGGGCCAGGGCTGGAAGCTTTGCCACCCTTGCGGGGCAAGCGGCGGCCTACAGCCACCGGCGCAGCCAGACAGTGCAAGACGGCGCCATCGAGAGCTGAGGGACCACCTCTTGCACCCCGTCTACACCGCCCCCCCTCCCCCCCCATCGGGGTGGTAGAGGCCGCCGGACGGGAGGCGGCTTTTCCTCCCCTCAGTAACGGGGCGGCACGGTGGTGCGTCAGGGTCTGTCCGTGACGGAGTGGTGGGTTGGGACCTTCCTCTTCGTGCTTCCCCTTTCCTTCTCCTCCGCCGGAACGCGGGCGGGGAGTGTCGCGGCGGCTGGAGGCCGCGGCGGCAGGCGTGGGGCGGAGGGGAGCGGTTTAGGCCCGCCTGTCCCGCGGTACCCGCCGCAGGGCTCGGAAGAAGCGACCGTGGGGAGCCCCGAGGCTCGGTGCGGCGGAGGTGTCGGTGTCCCTGGCACGCCCCGGGGACCGCGGCTCCCGGGGAAGGGACAGGGGCCGGCTGTGTCGCGCTGTTACCCGCTGCGGTGTTGGGAAAGCACTGAAGGTGTTCTACCGGTGAATCGCTTGTGTGGGTGCCAAGTTATTTTAAAATCGACCATTTGTGATTT
Source organism: Rissa tridactyla (assembly GCF_028500815.1). Lineage (NCBI taxonomy): Eukaryota > Metazoa > Chordata > Aves > Charadriiformes > Laridae > Rissa > Rissa tridactyla. Next base: position 144,005,212 of record NC_071467.1, on the reverse strand, counting down.
ACAAAAATCAGGAAAGCACCCTGGAGGTGTTCAGGGTCAGGCTGGTTGGGGGGTTTCAGCAGCCTGGTCTAGTGGAAGGTGTCCCCGCCCGTGTCAGAGGCGTTGGAACTAGGTGATCTTTAAATTCCCTTCCATCTGTTAACTACTGTATAATTCTATGAAAAAGGCCATAAAGCCTATAAAGTCAGTAGTTTGTGCATGCGTATCACAGAATGCATTGTTATGTTAAACATGTCCTTTTTTGGTACTGTAGAGTCTCCAAAGTCTGAACACCTATCCCTGGTCCCAAAGGAGAGAAAACAGATAAACTGTACAATTTTCTCTTGAGTCTGTAGGTCTAAATTCTTCTGGCACAGGAAGGAAGGAGAGGGAATGCCAGTGTCCAGCTGGAGCTAGGAAGCCCTTTTCGTGCTGGGTCCCACCAGCAGTGCTCAGCTGAGGTTTTGGAGATTAGCTGGAGTTGTCTCAGCTTTGGTTCAACAGCCTCCTCCAGGCTGGAGGAACTCGCTGGTACAACCCGTGCTTTAATCCTACTGACTCCCTTTGCTTCAGTACCCCAGGAAACAATGAGAGCTGAAATGGATGCAGCTTGGTCTGAGCCAGACTGTTTATTTGCAAAATATTAGTACTTCCTCATGTTGAGAGGTATTTAATGAAGTTGCAAGAGGGTCAGAGATTATTGAAACAAATCTACTGATTGAGACCTTGCAGGGTAAATGGTCTACTGTCTGAAAGCGTACATTTTATTTTCTGTTTGTTGGCATAATTTCTGAAGAACTTTATGAATTTGTGTAGGACCTTATTAATTTAATCACACTAATTTATAGTAAACTTTCCATTCAAACTGAGTTACCTTCTCAGCTTTTAAGTCATCCAGTAAACAGGACTTTCAGACAATATCTATATAGCATGTATTTCTATTATTTCAGCACCAATTACACTGATACTGTTAATAGTTGCCAGTAACATGAAAACAAGTACTGTGGTGGTCTGTGAAATTTAGTATTCGGTAGAGTTGCCAAATGAAAGAGACAAATAGTTATTTAATACCTTCATCACACAGGATAGCGTATACAAACCTCATCTTTTCAGGGCAGCTGAGAAACAGAGTAGTGAATCTGGCTTAAGAAATACCTCACAAGAGTATTGGAATAAGTGACTGTTGATACCAAACTGTGCAGTGGTCAAATAGTTTTATTTACCGGACTTAATCATGTGCAGTGTAGGTTATTGGAGACACTGTGCTGAACCTCGTTACCATACATGTATCAACGTCTGGGCAAGAAGCCTTCCAAATTAAAATAGGAACTAGGTACAGTGATAAAAATATTAAAGGCTGGCAAGATTGAAAATAAGTAGCAAAGAATGTAAGTGATAAGATTTAAAGAGTTATACACCGATAAGCAAAATGTCAAATAGTGGATACGTATTGCAAATAGCTTAAAGATAATAGGAAGGAATTTTTAACTCCTTTAGTGAGAAAAAAGCAGATAAGATTCAGACCGGTTGGTAGATAAAGATACTAAAACTGTACAACTGTAGGTGTGTAGAAAAGGTAGACATGTTTCGTAAGTTTGGGTTTTTTTTTTTGTGCTTGAACTCAGAATAAACACCTAGTCATCCTCCATTTGCAGTGCTTCTATTGAAACTACTGGTAATGAACACTGCACTCAGTAGTTAATATTTGCAAGATTATTTAAATTCAACCACACATAAGGAAAAGACCTAGGAGACAGATGTAACAAAGTGATGTATTTTATATGGTTTGTTGGGTAGGCATTTTGTTTGCACCGGTGCATTTGTTTATTCAGTTTTTATCCGAGGAAAAGGAAGGCTGCAAAGGAATGCTGTTCGAGGAGATTAACGAGTACACATCTGCCTTCTGAAGGGCTACTGAGCTGTGATAACCTTTTAAGTTACAATAAGATCATCACATTAGAAATACACCAGTAAGAAATCTGTGTAGAATAAATAGCTACTGATTTTGCAGATCTCAAAGAATATGTAATCCCTCTAGTGGGAAGACAGAAGTCAAGCAACACAGAATGCTAGTACTATTGCCTTTTTTGAGATAATTAGTATATTTTCCTAAGAAAAGACCCAAGTAAAATAATTTTGTTTAGAAAATGAAAATTATGTGTGCAGTTTACATTCCATAGCTTTTGCTGGATTCTTTGTAATACAATGTTAAGAAGGAGTTCAAAACAAAGATGTAGTAATAGAGCATTACTGCCTTAATATCTGATCACAGGTCACGTTCATTGTACGTACCACGCTTTCTCACAGCAAACAAAGGCCAGCATAAACCCACTACAAGTCACACCTTCTGCTTGCCCCTCTTGCCTCCCTCTGCCCCACCAAGTCTGCATACATTTAACCCTGGCATGAGCTTGCACACGCTGTGGGCATTCATCCGCCCTGAACTGAAAGCCTGGAGCCACAGCATGCTCCTAGTTACGTTCCCATCTGGTGTAGTGGCTGGGAGCTCAGTGGTGGTGTGCTGAGGTGTCACGCTTCCCTGGCAAGCCGGGTGTGGAATTTTTCCTTTCTGGAAGCGCAACAAAAGAAGCTAGGGAGGGGACAGGGAATTAAAGTGTAAAGTTCAAATTTCCTGAACTGTTTACTTAGCACAGCTGAGGGGATAAAAACTTAAGGATAAGTATATTACTTAGGAAGGGACAAAAAATAGTCTCCTTACCCTTTTAATAGCCATAACTTGAGAAGAGGCATAAATTCAAATAGTAGAAAGGTAAATACAGTACAGACCAGAAGTCCTTAATACAATGCCTCACTCAGTGCCCAGAATGTGTGGTGCTCCACTTTTATGCTGCTGTTTCTTCTCTTTGATACCACCCTTTCTTTTTCTATTTACTGCACATTATTTATACTCTGCAGCCAGTTATTTTGTACACAGATTTTTTCTGTAATAGCCAAGTTTTATGTTGTAATTATCAAATAATGTACTTGCAAGGATATGGGACAAAAGGAAGGCATTTCTGTCACTTTGTAGGTAAAGAGAATATGGAGAGTAGAAGTTTCTATAAATTTTGATTGTCTGGTTTGAGCTACCTGAATTTTCTTCCACCCCGTGTGACTTCCAGACTTACTTTTCCCTCCTAACTCCAAACTCTAACAGATGGTTCACTGGTGACCAACTTCCTTACCCCATACTCCTTCCCTTCTTCATTTCCTCCGTGTTCAGCATTGTGGGAATTTTTCGTCACTCACTGGGCATCAGCAAGAGTATCACTGAAGGCCTAAGACAAGATAACCTTCATTGTGGGTGGTGCAGCTAGTGAGGTTTTGTTGATGAGATTTTTGAGGCTAACAATAAGGTTTTATTCAATGCAGTACAATAACACAACTTAACATATCTGTTTCATTATAAATACAGCAGTTTGTGCTATATTTATAGCAGTTTGTTTTATATATGTTCCCCAGGCGTGAGATCTTTACAGAATTAAAGCAAAAATGTAGTTTTTCAGTAACAACATTAATTTCTAAGATCTTACAGCTTGCAGTCGGATGCTTCCCAAGATGGTCTTTAGCTAAAGTTGTAATTACATTATAAAGATACCTGAAGATAACAGTGGCACATGGCTGTGACTTGGAAAAGACATTTATAGTTCTGCTTACTTTGCCTATCACTTCACAACTGAGCCTTATTCCTTTAGCATGTACCTTATTTCAAAACCTTCGGTACTAAAAACTTGTACAATTTAAAACAGATTGATGAGAACTAGAGCGAGTCATGCAAGCCCCTTTAATCCTTTGGTTGAATAACATGGGTTCAGGACCCAGGTCTGCTCTGTTTTCACCAGACGGAAGCCCGACTATGAAAATGAACTGCATATAAATGATCGCAGCACCGAACAAGTTCAGCAATAGGGTGTCTGATTCCCTCTTGTACAGCACTTTTTACAATCATATGTGTCAGCATATACATTCTGATATAAATCAGAACGTATATTATGCTACTTTACCTTCTGATAGAGTAGGACTCGGTTGTGCTGGCTGGAAGATAAGTGTTAGCCTGTAAAACTCCCAGTCTCAGGTGGATAGAAAGTGCTGCGAAGCCTGCTTCTTCTGAAGCAGTGTTGTGGGTATCCAGCTACAAGAGGGTATTCCTGGCTCCATTCCCTATTTTCTGAATGATTTCTTTAAAAACCTGTGGCTATCTAATGGAAAATGGAGAAATAGTCCAGGAGGCCAAGCCTGAAATGCATGAGCTGTGAGCTAAAGAAAAAGATCCCACTTGTTTGTTCTCTCGATTGAGTTTTCAGTTGCACGTTAGCTTTGCTTTAATACACGAGCTGAAGCATGTTATTTTACAAAGTTCCCTTCAGCTAGGAATTTAGAGCACTAGCTTGTTCTCAGGTAGCCTAAACCTCATTTTTCCACTTTGTGGGTGAAACCCCTAAGCATTAGGGGTTAGGTGTGCATTAATTATGCAAGAAATTGGTGGTGTGCTATTCTCCCCACCGTGTTTCGCACTGAGCTCAGTTCTGTTGGAGCATTTAGGAATTATGCTGAGCTTGAGTACCAAAATGGTGGTAGGTGCGAAATAAGCTCATAGCTGGTTAGTCAGCTCTGGGGCAGTACTTCTGGGCAGAAAGCCAGCATATAGAACATAAAATTGGTGGTTCAGGTGTCTAAATTTTGTGATTGTTGCCCATTAGGTGCCTGAAGTCCATTTGGGCTCTCATTCGTGCCTCCTGGGTTTCTCGAGCCTCTAGGCTCCATAATCGATGAGACTGGCAGAATTACTGGGGAAATGTCTTGGGCCGTTTTACCTGTTTTGCCTCAGTAGCATGCAAATAAATGACTCCAGGAAAATAAAGTTTATTTTTCATTTGCTTGTTTAAGTGCCTCACTACCACAAATGATGCAATGGAGTTTCTAGCATTGGGGGAAATCACAAGTTTCAGCATGCCTGAACTGAAAAAGATGTGCCACACCCTGCAGAGAAAAATCACTTTCCTGATCATGACATCTCCTCTTGATGCCTGTTTTTTTACTGTTTCTACTACTATGCAGGGTGTGTGCTGAAAATTCCTCAAATATTGCAACACACATCCCCAAATGGGCAACATGAGACAGGTACTTGCAGTTCCTGTCACAAAATTTTATCATACTTGAGTACACTCTTTAAGCAATACCAGTAAGCACGAAATTTCCTCCTCTGGCTGCGGCTTTAGTAAATATTTTTTCTCACATGTACAGTCCATGCTGTTTTCTTTGTTCCTCATAGGAGCTTATTTGCTCCTTTTGTTTTGTTTGTTACGACCTTTCTGAGTCGCTAAAGATTGAAGGAATCAGCCTATTGCTAACGCACCCAAAAAGTGCCCACCAGATGTCACACTGGTACTTCTAATACAGGCACATCAGCCCATGCGTAATGGTTTTCTAACTTAGGTTTTTTGCCACATAAGCTCAGCCAAAGGTATAAACGGAACCCACCTAGACAGGCATCAGGTACCTGCTGTGGGAGCAGCTCCTTGGGTCTCAGGGCTGATCTCTAATAGGGGCTGTAATATTCCTGAGCCATTCTTTGTGTGAAGCTCCCTTTTGAAATATCTAACAGTGGTTTAGGATTTTATATATAGGCGTTTCTATTGGAAAAAAACTTAACACAGGTTCATGCCTATATTTTTGGAAACCCACTCTGAACTTTTTGGCTAGTATCTAAATGTTTGGGTGCAATAGTTCTGAATAACTAGGTTGGTTAAGCAGTGTAATTTCTAAAATTAGCTATAAGTCTGCCACTTAAAGTATTCCATTTTGCCATATTGTATATGAACTAGATCACAAGGAACATTTCTCCCTCTGTTGGGGTAGGATTACGTGATATGGGAAGAATCTTTTTGTCCACCTAGAATGAGGGAGCACTATCTACACATGAGGTCATGATTAGTCAAATAAAGTCAGTAATCATTAGCCAACTATGTATTATAATGTATCAAAACAGTCATATTTGGTGCATCAGGCTTCAGGACATGATACCACGGCTATCAGGACAGCTGATGCTATACAGGTTGTTCATATTTCAGGTTTGTCACGTGTCTTGGACACTTTTTTTTGGGTCATCATATTGATGCTTCTTTCTCGTCCAGTTCTTTTGTAGCTGAATCCTTTCTTAATTTGTTAATATGTACATTACTGGTGATTCTTCCATGTTGTTTATGTAAAATGATTAGAATTTTCAGGAAAATAATAAGGGCTCGACGTCACCTCTTAGTAAAAGCATAGACATATGTTGTTTGAAACTGTGCATGAGGCTTCTGAGAAAGCAAAAGGGTAAAGAGACCAGATGGGCTGTCAGTTGCTGTACTCTGTGCTTCAGAAGTTTAGGACTCTCTAATTAAAAAAAGCCACAGAATATATTTTTTTTCTGTTCTGATAACTGTATATTGTCATTAACAACAATACATATTTTAATAAAATCTGCTTGCTCCGGGAATCTTTCGTGGTGCTAACGATCCCTTGCTGCTTTGCATTTGTGTTGTGCATGCTCAACATCTTACATCCAGGAATGAATTCGCCTTGAGCTGTCTAAGAGCACTCTGCAAGTTTCCAACAAAGCTTTCTGGTTCCCTTTGAATTTTATTTAAGCAAAAGTTAGTGCAATCGGTTGGTGGCAGCAAACACTAAAAAAAAAGGCTCTGAAGTTTGGAGGTGCTGTCAGATGTAGGAGCCCAGTCTGGGCAGTGTCTGTCCGTGGGTGGGCTCCCATGGCTGGCTAAAGCCCTCGTGAAACCAACAAAGCTGTGGATAAGCAGAGTCATCTCCACACTCTTCTGGATTTGTCTGTTTGTGTAACTCTCTGAGGATGTTCCCATCCTCTTCCCTTTCTGCTTTCATCCACAGGTTTTGTGGCTTCATTCATTTCTGGTGCTTTTCATCACCTTTCGTATTACCTAGTATGGCTTTCTGAGGATTTAGCTTAAGCATAGTCTCTCCAGATTGAACACCATAAAGCATTATCAGCCTGTCACATATATATTTCACATTCATCACAAAATTGATCAAAACTAGTGTTCTTATCATGTTCTAGAGTGAAGGCTAATGAAAATATTAAAGACTGGGGAAAAAAAAAACAAACCTAAAAGCCATGGTCTAATAAAACCACAAACATATTCAGGGCAGAGCCAGCTCTGTAGTAGTTCTGACATGTAAGACAATATGATGGCTCATGACCATCATTATCTTGGGTTTAAGGGGCCCCAGTTCTTCACTGGTAGTGGGAACAGTGAGTTATACCTGCACAGTCTTGTTTTGCACAGGAACTTACGAAGATGCAAAGATTGAATCAGTGAAGAGTCTTGTGAAGCTCTGCTGAAAACCTGCTTGGGAAAGGTCACAGATATTTATCTTCATGCTTGTAGAAGTGGCCAGGTTTTTTCTATCTGAGAAGTAAGTAAGTCTGCTTCCTCTGGAGGTTTGCTTTCCTTCAGAAGTGCGTTGGAGGAGAGGGGTGTGGAGAATGAGTATGGATTAAGTGCTTTCCTTTGTTTCCCTCATGAACTCTGTTAATAAAACTAGTCAGAAAGCAATTCTCTGCAAATACTGCCCTCTTCCTCTCTGGAACGAAACATGGAGGCATGTTAAGGGGTATCATTATCCTGGCTGAAAGATCTGATTTTAAAAGTTGTCTTCAATGTAGATATAGATTAGATAAAAGTACTTTGTACCCAAAGAGAGGGACTTGTTTTTCTTCTGATGCAGGAGTTAGAGGTCGGGTGTCAGCAGTGGTCAGATGCCTCTGATTCTCTCTGCCTTTGAGCACTTTTCTACTTCTTTACTTCCTTGTAAACAAGACATTTTTTCCCCCCTCTGAGTCTTTCCACTTATTTAATTTGTAAAATCTTGAGGTAGAGCTTCCATAATTCAACTAATTACAGCATGAATATTCAGCAGAAGTAATCTTATTTAAGCATTTATTGCATCCAAGATTGGGATTTAAGGCACGTTCACAGAATGCATTAGTACTGCACCTAGTTCTTGCACTGTGATCCCTTTTTAGCTTGCCGCTTCTGCCACAGGTAACAGATTGAATTTCATTAGGGTTTTTTTATTATTATGTATTTTCTAAAAACTGAACATCCCTACTTAGGAAGTTGTTGTTACTGTATTTTCCACTAAATTTATTTTTACTGTTTTTCCTGGCACATCTCTGACAGAAACAGTGTTTGTACTAATCACTGAAACGTCTCTCCAGATAGCTAAGGGGAAAATCCATGGCTCTTTATTTACACATACTCTGTGCTTGTGCTAGAGTGACCTACTTAAGAAACTCTTCGGCTTTTTTTTTTCTGGTAACCATGTGGGGAAGGAAGCAGATGATGGAACAGCATGATCGTTTTTTCATTTGTCTGTTTTTAGGAACTCTCAGGGGAATAGGTAAAAGATATGCGAGTGGTAGCGTTCACACACTCATTCCCACTTTTTAAAGAATAAACAAGCATTTTGTGATGCGGTGTAACCCTCTGCATTACAGAGGCAATTAACATTTCATCTGATTTTGTCCTTAGGTTAAGCTCAGTGACTTAGAATGTCTAGGGCATCCACACCAGCATCCACATTTCGCCTAATGTTTGCAAGAGACGGAGAAACCACCCATGCTAAAAAATACTCACCTGATAACATGGGGATAATTATTCTCACTGGTTTTGTCTTCAAGGCACGACCAGAAAGTTTTTAATCTAAATTTGTATGGCTTTAACTCCAAGCATTTCTGTTGCATCTTTCTCATGCTGGGATAATGATATTTGAATCTGGTGCTTTGTCTCTCTAATGGTTCTAATACTTCTCCTAGCCTGAGCATTCACAGCTTATTAGTCTTCATGTTCTTTTCTTTGGAAAGAGAAGTTGTAATGGAGCCATATATTTCCTTATATGTGTTCTTTGAAAAGAAGTGCAATAGCATCGAATGTCAAATACCTTAACCTGGGAAGAACTGAACAATTTTCTTTACTCTCAGCCTTTGGCTACAGTGATTTAAATACAGTTGCACCTTTAAACCAAGTCAAAGCTGCCTATATACACTTGTGGTTTTATTTGAAGCTTATGTGATACTCCCTGTACGCTTCTCTCATACCTGCTGCTCTGCTAAGCGATCCCAGAGTTGCATATGTTTGTATAGCTCATATTGTTTTCTGCTGCTTCATAAAAGAGCAGCTTTTTTCCACCTCTCCAGTTATTGGATTATGAAATTTCATCATTAGGATAATGACCTGGCTATGTTTTACTGCATTCCTCTCTTAACTTTTTTTGCAGAATAGAATGAATTAAATTCCTGTAGTCTGTAAATGTAAGGAATATTCCCACGTTCTTACACCATTTTGGGTGCGATGGACTTTTCTCGAGAGTCTTCATTGTTCGTTTCACAAGGTGAAACAGTCTGCAGCTGCTGCTCTCTGCTGCAGTTGAGTAACTTCCCTTCCCTGTACATCTGCATATCACAAGATCAAGTTAGATCTTTCTCCTGTCCTCCCTTTCCTACTTCCCTAGCATATTTGAACATGGTTCATAACCCTTTCTAGTAGGCTCTCTGTGAATGGTTTTCAGCTAGTGCTTTCCAGGCTACATCTCCCTGGGTTGGAAGCGTGGCATGCGGTCTTTGTTCCTCAACAATGACCTTCTGCAGAGCTGTATTCAATGGTGCCCTGGCTGAAAATGCAGCATTCATTGAATCGCTTCCATGTGTGTCTGTCCTCATTGCACTTAAGGATTTCCAGGGCACCTTGCACATTTCCTCAGCAATGAGATTTTATGTTTGTTTAGACTTGTTATGTGGGATGGTGGGCCTGCAACTAATTCCTGAGAAACTCCCTAGAAACCTGCTTCTGTGGTAGTTGTTCTCCATATGAATTTACCAAGGTAGGCTACATAAACTGTAATCCAGCAGGTAACGTACTAGCTGTTTTCACGGTGTTAGTAACAAATTTTTATTAGCGTTTATTTTTGTGAAATTATGTTCAAGGTTGAGATCTGCAGTGACTGTTAATATTTTTAGTTTTTTACTTTATTTAGTTTTTTTCAATTTTAGAATAAAAAAACCTTGTAGTTGGAAATAACTTTCATTGTCATCATCAAGAGACTTCAGTCTGTGGTTGTATTTCCACATAGGCAGTAGGACCGGTATGATTTATATTTCTCCATAAATACATATCTAAAATCACACTTTTTCTTCTTACACCTGAGCATCTTCTCTGGGGTTACATATATATATATGTATGTTCCATATGTAGCCAGCATTCAGGACACTTCAGATAAGTCACGAAAATCATAAATTATGTTGTCTGAATTCAGGCTTAAAAAAATTCGGGCTATGTATGTCTATATTATTATATATATTGAAGTGAGGGTAATCACCTGTCAAAATCATTTGCCAAAAGTTGTAGTGAGTTTTCTAGTGTTTAAATCAAGTTCAGCAGTTCTTTCAGAATATCTTTAATTCAGGAGTTTGCAGCCCATTTTAATGGATTACCTGCCAGCAATAACAAATGGTAACTAGGATAAAAATGCGTGTTGTCAGGAAGCTTAAACTTCACAGCAATCTGCATTACTGTTGGAAAATTTGTAGGGGTCTGTGAACTGAAAAATATGACAAACCCTGATAATTCAGAAAGGAATTAATTCAGGCAGTGTCTACAGCCCGTGTTCTGCAGGAAGAGAGAATAGCTAATCACAAGGTTGCCTTCTGGCTCTCTAATCTGTAACGCTCCTCATAATTAGAGAACTATCCTCAGCTTCAGGAAACCTGTGTCCAATTCCTCTCCTTGTCTCTGACTTCCTACGTGATGTTGTATGAGTCACTGACACAGGGATCATTAAAGAAACTTGGGATATGTCTGTAATGACAGTTAAGTGTGAATCTAAGTGTCAGCTTCTTTGTAAAAGACAGGGAAGGCTAGGCTTTGACAGGAAACTTGGATGTTTGTCTGTTTGTTTGAAGAAGACGTGCTAGAAGGTATTCAGTGATTCAAGGTATTCAGTAATGCTTGGCTATTCAGTAGCGTCCCAAAAGCCAGCATGTAGCTGCACAAGCCCCTTCATCCCTTTCTGACTTCTGTAACTGGACAGGAGGTATCCCTCAGGCCCTGGCAAGACTGAGTGTCTCAGCTTGTTGGATTTATTTCTCTCAACAACACTAGGCAGGCTTCACAGTAAAACAAGACTGGAGTTTCTGCAGTGTGACTTGAGGTTTGACCTTTAGACCAATCCAATTAAAGATGGGATTTGGTTTCCAGTCTTTACTTATGGGATTGGAAAACAGAAGCTACAAGCAAAACAAACAAACCATAATCCTGTATGTATTTAACATAATTCCCTGCAATTACTTCCGCACCCATCCCCTTTGATTGCCCGGGCTGGTTCCGAGGGATGGGGACACCGCGTCTGTCCTGTCCTGGGGCTCCCAAAGCTCTGGTTCGTCGTTAGCCGAGCAGGGAGGGGGAAGCTGCCCCATCCCTTCCTTCCTTCCAGGGACTACCCCTCCGGCCACCTCCTCATGTCCTGCTGACCATGCCCAGCTCTCAGCTATCTTCTTCATCGAATATTGCAGGGTTTTATTTATTTCAATTTTTCATGCCACGTTAATGTTTTACCCTTTCTTCGGTGAGATCCTGTGTTTGATTTTGCTTCGGTTCTTTAACTATAAAATGAAGATGATGGCATCTCGCATTGAAACAGAACAGTCCATTAAACAGTCTCTGTCCTATATCCGGCCAGTTGGACACTGGCATCTCTCCTGGTTCTTTTCCTGTCGGGGAAACATTTTTTTCCAGCTGTATTCAGTACTGAGCCATGTAAGTCCTGTGCCTGATGCACAGCTGGGTTTGCTACTGCTGCTGCTCTGCAGTGAGTGGTGTGGAGTGGAGTGGCAGCTACCTTTGGAAAGGTTGTTGTAAAGGATAAGAAAATAGGCTGATTTGTACCAATCTGGACTAGGGCAAGAAGGCTATGGTGGGATCCTAAAGCCTTGGTTGGACTCCAGGGGTGCCAAGATGAAACTCTTCATTTAGTTATTTATATGGTACTGAAATACTTGGTACCAGGCAACCAAAAACGTGTGACGTTTTCTGTCATGGAGCCGGTAGGAAAGAAGAAAGGGAGATTTGTCTTTTTCCTTCTTTCCTTCTCTCTCTCACATTCTAATCAATTTTTTACTTTTGTTCCATATACTTTTCTCCAGAATGATTCTTTGAAAATACCTCCCTCCCTCTACGCCAGCACTCAGTCATAGATAATCTGTTCCAGACATGCCTGGTTTGGGGCATTGTGTTATGGTCTAGCAGTGTTCAACCACTTGTGTCCTGCAATGATAAGCATATTACAATAACTTACACTCTTCTTTTTTCAATTTTCTATTTTCTGAAGTCTCTAAAGAGAGATTTATAGACACTACACTTTCTCATCTTCCGTAAAACTGTGGAAAGAAAATCATGGGTAATAAACTAGGAAAGGCCTCTGCACTGATGTTTAATAGCTTGAGTCTACTGATTGCAGTTAAGCTTTTTCTAGATTAAATCTGAGCAAGTGTGAAGGGAAGCAAGCACAGTGAAGGGGCTGTATTTGAATGAATCTCAAATAATAAGCAAATCTGGATGTGGAAGCAAAAAGAGAGACAGCAATAAAGGATATGTGTGTGAAGCCATATAAACAAAAAATCCCCGCTTCTGATTTGCAGAATCTGGAGACATTAGCTAAGTTTCGTGCAATTCTCTGAGGTCTGTGCACGTCCTGTCAAGGTTCTGCAGTGCATTATTTTGTAGCACTGAGATTCCTTAAAATAATATGTCAGGGGTTTATTCTTGTCACAGCAGTATTTATGTCAATTCTGGATTCCCAGATTCAAGAACATTAAATTAAGGCCATGTGCAACAATGAGAGATGTGCAGTGTTTCTTATCACGGTGATATATGTATCTATATAAAAATATCTTGATGAATGTCAACTTCCTCCAGGGAGCAAATCATTTATGTTAATGTCAGGAATTAGAGATATAAATGGAGATCCACAACAGAAGCATGTATAATACAGAGGAAAAAAAGAGTTTCTGTAGGAGAGAAAAAGTTCCATAGTGTATGGAAGAGAAGCTGTGTTTAGGCTATTATGGGAACACCAAAGATTTATTAAATATGTTAATCATAGTATGGAAGAGCAGCTGAACATAGGTTACATAGTTCCTGTGAGTGTCCATACTATTCACCAGTTCATTATTTGGACTAGTGAATCAGAAAGGCTCACCACTGTGTGAAACAGGAGATGCTCTTCTAAAATCTTGTGACTGGTAGGAGGTAACAAGAGCAAAGCCTGGTATGCTGGAAAAAGGGGGCTTTCTAGACTGGGTCATCAACAGTCATGTCCTGGAATGAGAGGTGACTGTTCGCTAAGGCAGAGAAGGCTGACGGAAGGTCATCCTGCAGAGCAATAATAAGTTGCAGATCTCAGGACGTGCAGTGCAGGGTGGTGGAACTGAAGGCAATTGCTCAGATCTCTGTGGTTCAAGATCCAGCAGTATCCGTGGTGTCACCTGCATGCCCTGGGGCCAGTGCGTATCTGACATCCCATTGCTATCTCAAGACCTAATTAAATCTAACTAATTAAAATACTTTCTTTTCAGAAGCAAGTGCATTTTTTTGGTTGAAATGGATATTCCCCAGGTATAACAAAAAGGAAAAAGGAAGTTAAATTAGCCACATTGTGCAAGATGTAGAGGTCTAAAAATCGCACTATGCTGTAGTGCTTTCCATCAGAATAAATCTTTCATATGCAATGAAATCCCACCTTAGTTGTTATCGGGACAATGTCCATGTGACCATTTATGTAAAAGCTGTAATTTGTATTTTACAAGTGTTGACTCTGATTTAGACGTAGAGTTGAGAATCAACACTTTATTCCTGCAGGAAGTCTTAGAATATGTACATATGCACATAGAGGCTCTTCTTGTCTTCTGGGAACCCTATGGAAAACACCCTTTACAAAATTCATTTCATGATCCTTCTGACATCCCCTCTGACCAGCTTTTGTCAGTGCATTAAAAAAATATTAAAATGCAAAGAGCTCAGCCATGAGAAGCGTATACAATTTACCAACAGTTTTCATAGCTCTGGCTATTGTTTTCAAGATATTGCCATTGAACGCTTTTAACTATCATGTTAGATTACTGAAGAAACTTGTTTTTGCTGCAGTGTTCAAGAAATAGATATGTAAATTTGTGAAGCAAATACTCCCCGGCTGCCCAAGAATAACAGGATATGAAATCCCTCCCTCAGACTGGAAAAACAAGTGCTGCTGGAGATCTGACCTATTATTATCTACTGAAGTCAACACAGAGCCTGCCGCTGACTTCAGATGCGAGGGCTTTGGATCCGCTCCTGAGAGCTGCCGCACGCTCTCCGTGCACGCAAACAGCATTGTCTCCTCGGTTTGTACACGGCAGATATTGGCACTTTGTTCCGGGAGTAAAGAGCGAATTGCAAATCGCACCTAGCCGCTTGGCATTCTCAGCGAGTCCGGGGTGGGTGGGGGGGTTGTGCGTTAGCGTAACAAAGCAACGTGGTATGAGTTCTTGAAGATCTTTTATCTTTCCTGCAGGAGCGACAGCCCTGCTCGCGTTTGAGACTGTGGCTTAGTAGTGAGCGAATGTACAGATGGTGTTCAGTCGGTTACTTTGCACTAATTCTCAGTGAGGGTAAAGAAGACCTGGTTTGGCCCGTCCTCCTCTTTGACGGAGGGCACTCAGAAACACACAGGAGCCTGTTGGCTGCGAGGAAAGGAGGCAGAGCATTTGCAATGTTTTTATTTCATAAAGCATAGCTTTTAAATGGGTGATACTCGCCATGACTGTTGCAGTTGAAACTCCAACCCATAGGTTCAGCTGTGAGAGAGAGGAAGGGCGGTTTTTTAGATCTGTATCTGGATAGGCAGAAATCCTGAAAATAAATCCTTTAAAAAGTACTAAAACCCTCACAATCTGTATCTGCGTCTTGAAACTGTTACTATTTGTAACAGCATAAATCTGGAGTAACTGTCACTGAGGCCAGAATTTGGCCCCAAAATGGTAAATCTAGAGGATATTCACTCAGGCTACTGCTACTTCTGCTCTGTCTGTCCCTTTCTCTTCTACCTCGGTACATACACAAACACACCCCCTCTCTCTTTCTGTCTTGTTCTCATTCTCTCTTGCTGCTGCACCTACCTTTCTGCTTTTCTTCAGGGAGCTGTAAAGAGGTGTTATAGGCATCCTCACAACAGTCTCGTCACTTAGGCCCTTGGAGCCCTTTTGTGTAAATAATTCCATAAGATCAACATGAAAAATCTTTGATGGAAGCTTGAAATGGAGTGCCAGCTCAAGGAAAACTTCTGTTTAGGCCTATATAAGCATATGTATATCAGTTTATGACATGCCAAGTACGATGTATGCACCAGTGCTGGTGAGTAAGAGTACTCGGTGCTAGAATTATTTCTGAGAAATCTGGCTCCACCAATTACTGATACACCAGGCTCCTTTACCATTTTTTGGGCGATTAAGAGCAGGTTCTTTCTCAGCCAGAGGATGATGTGAAGAGGGAATGTATGTCCAGAACTAAAAAAGACTCCGTTGTTAAGAAATGTTTTGAGAAGTATCATTCAGATAGTTAATTTTTAAAAAAATCTGCTTGATAGTGCTTCTTTGAAAGTACAGCTAGCTATACTGTATAGCATGTTCATGCTTTCATATTTGGGAGTATTTATCCTCTGTATGGACAGGGAGAACAACAAAGAGACAAAAGATAGGAAACAATTCTCTTCCGATAAGAACATATTTTGCCTATTCTTTATTCTCCAATCTGAAGGAGGCTGTCAGATCCTCTGTTTCCAGTTTAACACGAGGTCATCATCCCAGCTGGATCCTGGTTTTCCACAGCTCATTTTGATGACAAAGCAAAGATCTGCTTATGTGAGCATCTGAGGAGCGAACAAAGATGGGGGAAGGTGAGCTCATGCAGCCGGCTGAGGACAAGATCCCATTTTATTCCTTGCCCCGAGACCTTCCACCACCTTCGTGCAACTGAACATGCCAGCAGCTGCATCATATCAAAAGACATTCCAGAAATGATAAAAAAGCTCAACAATGTAAAAAAATTTCTTTATTGTGGTTAAAATATGTATATTTTCATAGAATATCTGTAATATTGCATCCGAAGATTTATTTTTTGAAAAATCAACAATATTCTCTTCATGAGATACAGCCATGACATATAATACAACCCTTTGATATAGTAGGATTTTCCTTCAGTTTCTTTCCTTACAACCCACTGCTTCCACAAAAAAATCACTGACCATTTTTTGTCTGTACTTGTAGCAAAGCTTAGGCTTGCGAGCACATCTCACATCTTTCTGGCATTTTGGTCTCTCCTCCCTCCATCGGCTTGCCACCTGGGTTTCTGGTAGAGCAGTACAAGCAAGGATTCAGTAATCCTTGGCCCATACACTTTGAACGTTAGAGTTCCTGTGCAGACACCAAACAAATCTTGCTCAACTATGGCTAAGGTATGAACATAGGTCACTTTCAGATCAGAGGATAAACTAATGCTGAGAGGAAGAGAGCTCTTCCTCAAGCAGCATCCATCCTGCACCCGTTCTATGGGTGCTGGTGGCTTTTGGGGATGGAAGCAGGGTGTGTGTTCGTGCACGTGTGGGTGTGGATCCGTGTGGGTGCGTGTAGACCTGAGTCCCAATGGGCAGGACAAGGAAGAGGAGCAGGTGCCATCTAACGCCAAAGGTTACTCTGGTTCTGCCCAGCCCTGGAGGAGGTTTGGAACGACTGAGGAGAGACATGGAGCACCACTTACTTCTCCCGTACCCTTCTTAGGAATGGAGAGCGAATAGGCAAGGGGGAATTTACTGAGCAATGTGTGAAAGCATGCCTGGGGTGCAGGAGCTCACCGGCCTCACTTCATTTTTATTTTAAGCTTGTCATTGGGGTGGCTTTATTTTACTCAGGGCCTGGCCAAGTTTTTCACTTTTTCTCTCACTCTCCAGATAAAGAAGCCTCAGGACTTTATTTTGATATGCCTTCATAATAATTTTTTTCTTACTTTTGATAATACAAACAGGTTAGTCTACTTATACAGCAGACTTGTTGATAATGTAATTTGACTGTTCTGAGTATTGGGGGTTCCTCTCCCAGCCTTGTCGAATTCGTGTGAGAGGTTTGTCTAGACAAGGAAATATCAGCACAAATTTGATAACCAGTACAGTGCACGGAATGATGAGGGAGAGCATATAGGCGTTTGGAAGATACCATCTGTACGATGACGGGCTCAGGAACCACTTTCCACCATAAACCATCGTGTGTGCAGTGCACAAAACAAGGGTCAGATATCCCAGTTTGGACTAGGGGAGAACAAAGGAAAGAAAGAAAGAAGTGGAGGTTAAAACAGTAAATTAAACCAGAACAAATTCAATTTACAGGACACGTTAAGCTTTGTGGAATGTGCCAACTTTGGGACTAATTGAGGACTTCTGAAATGAAATTATTTTATATAATATAAAGGGTCTTATTGTTTTTAAATAAAGATTAATTCAAATGGATCTAGGTGAAACACACCACTTTGTTTTTTTTTCTCCAACATCAATCCTGATAGTTTTTGCTAGCTCACACATACTGCCTAGTGGTTGTCGTATTTGTGAAAATGCAGAGAAAATGCTGAAATTCAGTGGAGAGATCCAAGCTTTTATATGCTGTAGTGCTAATCCATCCAGAACTACCATACTGTGCAAGTTTTTGGCCTTGATAAAACATTCATTGATAGTAATTTCCCCTTCCCTTGCCTGCCCTCCCCTGCCAGCCCAGCTCCTGCAGAGGCACGGCAGCTTACACCAAGCTTCCTTCGAACGGGGGGCTGAGATTGTAGTGTTACCAAGGGCAGCCTGTTTATAGGCACAGCAGTTCTTAGAGTCTGCAGAAATTGCAGATTCTTTTTAGATGCTGGGCACTGAGAGCATCTGAGTTATAAAGTCAATTTTCTGACCCATTTTAACGGAATTATCATGTGAACCAACAAAATTAGCCCAATAAATGGCTAAAATATTTTGTGACTTAGTGTAAGTGTGGAATTTGGTAATTCCACAGTGTTAATTTTCTGTTTGTCATTTAGGAGCACACGTCTTCCCAATTTTCTCTTGTTAATGCAGTAATCCCAGTTGTACCATAAGCAGCTATCAGAGAATTTGTGTTTTTTTACAGGTGAGCAGTCGGGCACCCTGATGAACACACATTTTTTTTTTTACACTGTGTGATGGCGGATAGTGCACACATTCACGTTTGGAGATACTAATGGAGGAAAGCCTTAAGTCTCTAGTAAACCTGCCTGTGGTCATAATTTATAAGGGAAGAAGGTTTTTTAGAATAAGTCTTTTTCTTACCTGCACAAATCGAAATTCTCTCCAGTTGACATTGTTGCTGACTGAAGGCAAGGAAGTTATTCCCAGAAGAACAAATAAAAAAAATCCTAAAATCCCCAAAGCCAAATAAGAGTCACTAAGCCAGGCATTAGTGGTGTCGAGTGGTTCTGTTTTATTGTTCAATGCCTGAAGAAAAGACCGGGTATATCTTAGTGATAACAGTTTTAGGATCAATATGGAGAAAGAATATGCTTTAAGGTAACTAGGAGATAAATGTTATACATTCACTCTCTGAAAATTATTGGAGACTTACTTTGAATGCCTACTCAAAAAGAAGAAGAGGCGTTATATTACATACAGGTTCCATGTACCTGTAATTGTGGTGCATGTTTTATACTGCTGTAGACCTACCGTTGTGGAGAGGTATGTGATCCTTTGTTGTTAAATAAGGTCAGAAAGTCAAAATATGTGCCATTTTAAACATCAAATATGTGCCATTCTGAAAGGTATATGAAGAAATAGGAAAATATGTTTCTTTAAATTACTCTTAAAAGTTTACATTTTTCCTGCTTATTTTATTAATATGTAAACTATCTAGGAGGAAGATTGAGGCTAGAAATCCCGACAACTCAACATAATATCAACAAACTTTGGATATCCCAATGGTTAAAAGGATCACAGAAAACAAGAAAAATAATCATATTGTAAAGAACTTTAGACTGTCCACGTGAATTTTTGAAGCTCAAGATAGAAGGTAGTATTTGTAACAGAGCCAGAAGAAAGGAAGACATAGAGCAGGGAGCAAAACTTACCTGGGAGACGGTTTGACTGCTGATTCTCCATCTTACAAAGGATCGAATTGGGATAACAAGAGTGTACAAAACGTGCAGAGAAGCAAATGCCAAGGCTACCAGTCCGAGTTGTTTCCTACACAGCATCCATTTGTCCAGCCAGTCTGGGAAACGGCGGTATTTGGTACCTCTGTATAACTGAATAATTGCAGCAAGTACACCAGGAAGATACACCAGGGCGAGAAGGATGAGTGCCAATATAGGGCAGATACGATTTGTAATTGAAATTGCAATAAAAAATGAGTAGTCTTTGTTTTCGTAAACATAAGGGTAAATTACATCACGAATCAAACAGTAGAAGAAGAAGAATGCGATTAGGCCAAGGGACAAAAGGATGGGAAACTTCCACATTGGAAAGAGCTGCAGAGGGTAGTTTTCTATTTCCTGAGCAGCCAAGAGAGATCCCTGATCTAATGGAGTGAGACCCAGTGCACGAACAATATCCATCACCATTTGTTTAGCTTCCATGTCATCTCCACAGACAAACACCTGCAACCAAACACAAACAGAACTGTTATTTAGACAGACTTTTGTGACATCCTCTACTGCCGTCCTGCCTGGGTATGGACGATGAGCACAAGCTTCCTAGGCTACTTGTTGGCTTCCCTGCTGGCCTTCATTTATAGGCAAAAAGTAGCCTCTTGGTACTTTCTTGGTGAAAAGGTCCAAGAACTAAGAATATGAGTCTTTCTTTTGGGGAAGGAGATTGTTTCAGGTGGTAAAATTTTTTATCTGAAAAGAGCAATGTATAACACGCTTAGTACAAGTCTTTGCCTAGACGACTTGGCGTATTCTTTGGAAGACCTGCAAGCAGTTTGTAAGAACAAGATTTTGTAGAAATAAATAACAGAAAATTTTTCAGTTGCTGCTACATTGGTCCAAAAGGACTCCAGAGAACTGGGGACGGAGATTTTTAAAACATGATTGCCCTATCACAAAAGTAAATATTATTTCTTTCCAAGTCTAGTAAAATAGTGAAGAAACCACCTTTTCTGTAAGTATGCAAGACAATACTCCTTTTGGAACTGGGAGAAAAGGGGCAATTTCTGCTCTTGTTGATGTGCTGAAGGCTTGTAGAGCCTAGGCTTGGAAGTTCTTGGGTCTTTAATTTATCCAAAACCATTTATCTGGCAGCAGAAAGCAAAGGTAGCAATGGTTTGAGTAGCTGGCTGAAACCGTGTGTTGTACAAGAGCACTATCCCTCAGAGCGGCAGAAAACAGGGTAATAATAAATGATTTGTCTTCAAGTAAGCTGTTGTGTGGCTTCCTATGACCAGCTCTGTGCTCGCTGGCCCGTGGTTAAGGAGCGGGTTAAAATGGTTTTCACACACTGTTGTTGTGTTAAACTTCTGTGGTGATGGATTCTGATTTATTAATTTGTTCACCTTCCAGCTCATTTCTGTTGCCCATACTCGTTCTATTGCCCCATCTATTGCCCCCTTGCCTCCCTCTTTTTGCTCTCTTCATTTTATTCTTGCTTTGATATATTCCTCCTATCTCCTTTCTGTTTAACTTTTCAGTCCTGGTGAATGACTGATGCAGCCCTCATTTCCTCGTGATTTGCTCTCTCTTTTTCTGTCTCTGCTGTCTTTCTTTCCTTGCTTCTCTAGTGTCTCTGAACACCTTGCCAAGTTCAGAGGCAAGCTACTGATATTCCTTGTCATGCCATATTACAAACCAATAGTAAATTTTAGCTCACATTTAATTTGAAATGGACAATTATAGTGAAAATTCCATCTCAACCCTCTCTGATTCATATGTCCCCTGTGTGTTTTGTCTAGCTGTTAAGAAGCCATAGGATATATAACTCTGTGATGTAGGAATCCCCCGTTGCTCAGTCTTACCTGCCGGCTCGCATCCAGGGTGCCCGACTGCAAGGCCCAGGCTGACACGGTGTTAAAGGCTTTCACAACCTTCGCGCCGGGCACCAGCTGAGCAAGATACTCTGCGTTGGACTCGGGATACTGGTTTATTTTTAAGTTGTTGCTGATGTCCACCAAGACTTTTCCACGGAGGATTTCTGCTAGTGGTATAAGGAAGTTGTAATGCTGCCTCTGGATTGCTATGATGATGATGGCAGCTTTCTGCGCTGCCTCTGCATGGCTCAACACCTCTGCCTCCTTGGGAATTAGGCTGGATGTCTGTGTGCTCCGGCTTCCAAACACCACGGGGTAGCCAGACTGAATCAATTTATGCCCCAGAGCTCTTCCAAAATCTCCAGTTCCAAATATGCACACTGTCTCTCTTTTGTTAGAAGTGTTAGGAGCCAAAGCCATTATGTTGGAAGAATTTTTATTCATCTGTTAAAAAAAAAAATAAAATAGGAACAAACTAAGCAAAACATCAGTCTTTTGACAATGAAAGGTTAGCATCCACTCTGGCTATACAAAACAAATATCTGAGAGTTTTCTTGCCACTTAATATGCTTCCTGCACACTATTCTGAATACACACTCTCAGAAGATTTCTGTACAGTTTTTAAAAACAGTTCTGGATATTCACCTCTCCATCTCTTACAGCACCCTCTTTTCCATCCATTTTATGGATATTAACATTCCGCTGAATTGTTGCAGTTTTCCGCTCTCAAAAGGAAAGCAGGAGGAAAGGATACAGGAGCACAGAGAGCAAGGCTTGCACGCATTTCAGAGTAATTTCTGCTTTCTTATGCTATAGAAGAACATTGAAGAGGCGTGTGTTTCTAATCAGATTAGAACCTGGGAGGTCTTTTGTAAGATACTGGAAGAAGAGATATTATAAAAGATAGCTACAAATCTATCTGTTGTCCACAGTACTTCCTTAGTACGAGTAGTCAGTGCCAGTTTGTTTTATTATTGTTCTTCAATTTCCTGAAGAATGTCCTGTGAAGCATTTGAACAGCAGAATTGAAATATTTCATGTTGAACATTTATTTCTGATATTTATATATTACTCATAATGAAATTCTCTTTGAGGTTTTTATCTGTCCTCCTTTATCACTGTACCTGGAAGCTTCAAAGTCTTTAATGTATTATCCATGCCATAGCAGTACGTACGCTCTGTACTTGCAGAGTGAGACCCATGATACAAATACAGAATCAAAAGGGTCTGCTCCAAAGGTCTCCCAGTAGGCCCACATGCTGTTGTTCTCTCTCTGCAAAAGGTGAACTCAGACCAGAAAACCTAAGGCTTGAAGGGAGACTGCCAACAGGAGATCTTGAGAGACCCCTCTGTTGGACCGGACAGTAATTTAGTACTTAGACCAGTCATTTAATTCGCAGGATATCTGATTCAAGCCTTTCCCTGCCTCACAGGTGACTGTCTTAAATAAAGCTGTGGGAATAACCAATTTTCCAATTTGCAGGAAAGAAATGCATGGAATGGTTAGCTAGATTCAAAACAATTGCTTTGCTATTCCTGTGTATTAACCCTGTGCTTACATTCTTCTGTGAAGCACCGCTCAGTATGAAACTGCCTTTTAAAATGACTGAGATTATACTCTTCACTTTATTCTATATTTTATAGACAGCCAGAACAGTTTTTGCTTTTTAAAACTCTAGCATAATTTTAAATCGTTTGGCTCAAAACTTGCGATTGTTTGGTGAATAAAAAAATCAAGCCTGCACTTCCCCCTACCCTGCCGTGACCTGGCGTTAAGGGCCATGGCTCAGGGATGCACAAATTTTTTTGGCCTGTGCTGTAGGGTATAAGCTTCACTAGCAAGATAGGCAGAGAAATGCTTATTCTGAGAAGTGTATGGGAAGATTCTTGGCTTCAACTAGCTCTGTATGTAGCTAGCTAGCCCCCAGTTGGCACCAGCGCCTGCGCAGTGCTGTTCTAGTTGGGAGCACAGGAAGGACATGGACCTGTTGGAACGGGTCCAGAGGAGGGCCACAAGGATGATCCAAGGGCTGGAGCACCTCTCCTATGAAGACAGGCTGGGAGAGTTGGGGTTGTTCAGCGTGGAGAAGAGAAGGCTCCAGGGAGACCTTACAGCAGCCTTCCAGTATCTAAAGGAAGCTTATAGGAGAGATGGGGAGGGACTCTTTATCAGGGAGTGGAGCAATAGGACGAGGGGTAATGGTTTTAAACGGAAAGAGGGTAGATTTAGATGAGATGTTAGGAAGAAATTCTTCACTGTGAGGGTGGTGAGGTACTGGAACAGATTGCCCAAAGTTGTGGATGCCCCATCCCTGGAAGTGTTCAAGGCCAGGCTGGATGGGGCTTTGAGCAGCCTGGTCTAGTGGGAGATGTCCCTGCCCATGGCGGGGGGCTTGGAACTAGATGATCTTGAAGGTCCCTTCCAACCCAAACCATTCTATGATTCTTGCAATGAGCTGTGTGAGACCTGGGACTTAGAGACCTGCCAAGGGAGTTTGCTTCAGGTCATTAGGCGAAGGCAATGAGTCAGGCAGAGAAGGGCCCGAGGGTCTGTGTGCTTGTGGCCTGTTTGGCTCGTGCAGGTCCCACGGGAGGCTTTGCAGCCCAGCAGGGTGTTAATTCCAGCTCTCCTGAAGCTGCAGTCCCAGCTGCCCAACTGGGCTCTGTGTACTTCGTCAAGTAACACACTGAGCATGAAAATAGATTCTCAAAGGGACCCATCTGAATGTCTTGCATATTTGTGCGCTCTGACACATGCATACAAATGCAAAGTCCTTTGACATATTTAAAAATCATTCTCTGAGGGTTTTATTAATGTCCCACAAGGCTCTAATGTGACTAAAGCTATAAAATTCCTTTTTGGGGATAGTCTGCATTTCAAAAAGAACATAAGAATTGCATATATAATATTAATAAATGGTCCAACTCAGTACCCAGTAAGACTCAACTTTCCTTTCTTAATTTTTCCTTTTAACAAAGTAGCTTGTATCTAAAATGAAAAGTAAAACTTATTTGTAACATACATGTCCAGTTGAAAACTTCTGGTTTTGCCCTCGAGAAATCATTAAGTTATTGCTGAGCGAACTATGAAAATCATTCTCCTCTCTGAAAAAAAAACAAACCTCAAATGGATGTTATCAGGTAATGTATTTGTTAGATTGGTTAAAGTTATGTTTTGTTTGAGCTTATGAAAGAAATGGATTCACCAGCAAGAAATAAGTGCTTCCGTTGTTCACTAATGCTGAACATCTCATTTGCTAGTGAACACTGAACTCGCCTTGCCAGAAAAGAGATAAAGAGGGAGATGAAAAGGAAAATTAATGTAAGGAACATTCTTTTTTTTTCAAATTACAGTTTCTCAGAGCACTATCTAAGATGTAAAGGGACTCGTAAAAGACAGTGAATATTATTGCATAGAAAGCTGAAGAGCATTAATGCTGCCTTTAATGCTGGTGGTCTAATTTATCTTAATACCATGAGAATTTGCTTGAATAAAGTAAGCAGAATTTACCTTTTCTTTTTAAGAATTACTTAATAGGGATGCCCATAGCTGTTATAATGTTTCAAGTTATATATCAGAAATAAACTGGTCACCAGTGAATTTTTTAACAAATTCAGTGTATTGAAAAACTGATATTAAATTAATAGTGCATCTGCTACCTCTGAAAATCACATATAAAACAAGGCAAGTTTGCATTTAAATCCCAGGCCTTCTGGACCATGCCTCCTTCTAACAAAGAGGGAAATTAAATACATTTTTTCCATTGAATCCTTTTTTCCTTCCTTCCAGCATGCCTTTGTGCCAGCTGGCTGTTGTTGCACTACGAGAAGGTTGTTGGCTTTGCAGTGAACTTCTGGAGGTTAATTCAGGCAATAGGTTATGGGCACATAGACCGTGCATAGATAAATTCTGGCTTTGCTGTGTGTATTTGAACAAAATGCAGCCTCTGATGGCAACCAGGTGGGTGTAAAGTCAAAATAAGGAAAACGGCCTCCCAGAGTCCGCGACAGTGATAGCTGCAATGCGAGAAGATATTCATTTTCTATAGGACAAGGTGTTTTATTGTCGTACATCAGTGCGAAGGATGTGAAGCAGAAGTACATCACAGGGAACACAGGGCCAGTCTGGTGTCCAGGGGGTCTCAGTAAGCAACCGATGGCCGTGGGGGTCTGCTCTGTGCCCGTGGGTTACGCTGGGCGCTCTCAAAGTGCCAGAAAGCAGAAATACCAGCAAACAAACATGCGGTACTCATTACCTCTTGTTTTATATATGTAGCCATATACTATCTGAGAAAAAGCCATAGAGATTTGTATCCATACATAATATTTTTGCTCATATCCATCCCTCTTAATATTAAAGCACTAGTGATGCCTTTTGTTATTTGAAAGATAATCCATGTAAGCTTCTGTAATGTTTAACCGTGTTGTTTCTCTTCTGCATTGTTGCTTGCTGTATTCTTATACAGTGAATTATCCTATTTTAAGGAAAATGCTGGTAATCTTTGAGCTGATTACCTCTTCGTCAGTAATGATAAAGGGTGGCACTGAAAGAAGAAAAGAAGGTAACTGTGCAAGACTCTTGTTTCTACCCACTACATAAACAGCAGGGGAGCTGAATGAAGGTACAATGTTTTGTTCAGCAATTATATGTAAATACTTTGGTTATGTAGGAATTTGAATGAAGACAGGCACATTGCCTTGCACATGGGAAAAAGGAAGGATTTCCTAGCAGAAGCAATGCCGCAGATGAAGTACAGTGCCGAAAGTGGAAAGGCAAAGATGGGACTGAGACGTAGACTGGGATGGATAATGGAAAGATCAGAAAGATGCAACGTGAAATGGCAGATGGGAGATCAGTGGAATGATTCAAAAGGTAGAAAGACAAGATGAAAGGAGAAGGAAATAGTAATTTTACCATTTACATTTGAAAAAGAAGCAAAACAAATAACTCTGGTAGTGTTCTCATGACATTATCTAGTCCATCTCCCTCCCTAAGGCAGGATGAACTATGTCTAAACGAAGATGCTTGTCTAACCTGTTTGTAAAACCTTCCTGTGCCGTGGATCCTGAAGTCTTCCTCGCTTACTGCTTTCTCCCATACCTTTAGGCAGATTTTCCTATGTCTAATCTATATCGCCTCCTCCGCAGTAGACACAGGTGTCAATTTATCCCCCTTCTCTTTGCAGCAGCCTTTGTTGGACATGAAAGCTGTTACCATTTTACCCTTTTCTTCTCTAGATAAAACACCCCTAGATCATTCCCTGCAACTCATGCTTCTGAGAGTGATGATTTTTCTCATGGCTTTCTTCTGATCTTTCTAGGCTAAATTGCTCCAACTGTTAATTAAATATGGTGCTAAAACTGAACGCAGTACTCTTGCTGAGATCTTACCAGATAGAAAAGGATTGCTTCACTTGCCTCGCAGACAACACATCATCCCACTGTCACATTTGTCTTATTCACAGCTGATTCACCTTGTGATGCATTGAGGCTATGAGTTCTTTAACAAGTAATGTGTGGCAACAGGAACCAAGATGTGGAGTGAAACAGCTGATGCTGAGCACATGGTGTTCACACTATCCACGTGTCAGAGCTTTCCACCTTGGGCTAACTTTGGTCTGGTACCACAGCCTGAGTGCCCATTAGCAGCTGCAGTGCATCGGGGTGCACCTAAAGCACGTCTTCTGGCTCAGCTTTCGTGGAAAGGAACCTAGTTTCATGTGCTTCAAGAGCTCTCTGTGGTGTAAAGCAAAGCTCGGTAAGTGGTGATCTGCTTCTATCTACATCTGATCGGAACTGAAATACTGAGGTAAATGCATCCTGTTACACCCAGTCCTTTAATTGGACTGCTCCCATGCCAATTGCTCCATCCTTGACTTCTGTGTTTTTTTCTGACTCAGAGCTCTATCGTGCACTTGTCCCTGTTGAATAGCACCATATTTTTTCAAACTGTAGCTTCAATTCGTCAAGATCATTTTGATTTCTAAGCCTGTCCTCTAATGTGCTTGCAGCCCTTTTCGGCTTTGTCAGATTGTCAGCTTTAATAAGCATAGTGCCTATTCCGGCATCTACACCATTTAACGAAATTCTGGAACAGGACTTTTGCCAGGAGAGACCCTCTGTATATCTGCAGTAAATGTAGATCAACTGAGAGACTGAAAATGATAGTTCTGCAGAACTTTACCTTATATTAGTTTAACCTAGGCTACATTTTCCTAGTATGTTTTTGAAAATCTTCTCTAACATTTACCATACTAAAAACTTCACCCGTGTCAAGTTGTATAGCCTCTGTGATTCCCAATCCCTTTTATCCTGTCATAAGAGGAAATGAAGTTGGTTTGAAATGATTTGTTCTTGATTAATCCATGTGCCTATAACCCGTTTCTTTCTTATCTTCTATTTGCTCCCTCTGTTTGAGAATTGTACTTAAATGGATTGGGCCATAATTCTGCATCTCATCTTTCTTCTTACATTTTAAGATAGCTGTTATTCTTGCCTTTCCAGTCGTTCGAAACTTTACCTCTTCCACACAGTTCTTAAATATAGTTATTTATGGCTGTGGAAATGCTTCAGCTATCTCCTGCACAATGTGAGGTGAATTCTCTCATTCCTCACTGATCTCAGGTCATTTAACTCACCTAAGCACAGCGTAATCTCTTTCTTCTGTCATCTAGCTGGAATTTTCAGCTCTTTGCCACTTTGCTATCACTGTTGACCCTTCTAGCGAAGAAAGAGCGAAATAGGCATTGCAGAGTTGGCTTTCACTAGTCAATAGCTTTCTTTCCATTGAGTGGTGGATCAATGCTCTTCTTGATTTTCCTTTAACATTTTATGTTTATACAGGAAACTTCTTGTTATTCTAGACGTACCTTACTAATTACATTTCTTTTTGTGCTGTGGCTTTTTAAATCTTATCAACATACTAGTACTATTCTTCTGCACTTGTCCATAGATTTTGGTTTATGCATGCTTTTTGAGTTTGAAGTCTCTGAGGAACTCACAGCTCCAGCCACATGGCTGTCTTACTGCAGACCCTCCTCTGCATTGCAAACTTTATGTTTCTGCTTTTAACATAGTTTCTTTAATGAGCTGTCAAACCTTTGGACCTCATTTTCCTCTCAGATTGTACTTCTGATGGAACATCATCTTCCCACCTTCAGAATTTGGTATAATCTTTTTAATATTCTGCTAGATGGATGAGTCAATTTTTGAGCACTTGATCTTATCTGGTGGCCTGTGGTGGCTCCCAGCCATTACAAAACCTCTGTATTTTCCCCTCTATAATTTTCCAAGGCCTTTGACTAAGTCTGTGTTCTTTTGTCTCTTGATTCAGGGCAAAATTGTAGAAGATGAAGCAGGATATGAGTAGTATGAGAAGACAAATCATGGAATCATGGAATCATGGAATCTTCAGAGTTGGAAGGGACCTCTAGAGATCATCTAGTCCAACTCCCCTGCTAGAGCAGGATTGCCTAAACCACATCCCTCAGGGCTGCATCCAGGCGAGTCTTGAAAATCTCCAGAGAAGGGGACTCCACAACCTCCCTGGGCAGCCTGTTCCAGTGCTCTGCCACCCTCACTGTAAAGAAGTTTTTCCATGTATTTGAACGGAACTTCCTATGTTCTAGCTTGTGCCCATTGCCCCTTGTCCTGTCGCTGGGAACCATTGAAAAGAGCCTGGCTCCGTCCTCCTTAAACCCACCCTTTAGGTACTTGTAAACATTAATCAGGTCCCCCCTCAACCTTCTCTTCTCCAGGCTAAAGAGTCCCAGCTCTTTCAGCCTTTCCTCATAAGGGAGGTGCTCCAGTCCCGTAACCATCTTGGTTGCCCTTCGCTGGACTCGCTCCAGTAGTTCCCTGTCCCTCTTGAACTGGGGAGCCCAAAACTGGACACAGTACTCCAGTTGTGGCCTCACCAGTGCAGAGTAGAGGGGGAGAATGACCTCCCTCGACCTACTGGCCACAGTCTTCCCTATGCAGCCCAGGATGCCATTGGCCTTCTTGGCGACAAGGGCACACTGCTGGCTCATGGATAATTTGCTGTCTACCAGGACCCCCAGGTCCTTCTCCTCAGAGCTGCTTCCCAGCATGTCCGCCCCTAACATATACTGGTGTTTGGCATTCTTCCTTCCCAGGTGCAGGACCCTACACTTGCTTTTGTTGAACCTCATTAGGTTCTTCTCTGCCCAGCTCTCCAGCCTGTCCAGGTCACGCTGGATGGCAGCACGGCCCTCTGGAGTGTCGGCCACCCCTCCCAGCTTGGTATCATCAGCAAACTTGCTGAGGATACACTCTGTCCCCTCATCTAGGTCATTAATGAATATATTGAACAAAATTGGTCCAAGTATTGACCCCTGAGGGACACCACTCGTTACAGGCCTCCAACTGGACTCTGTGCCGCTGATCACAACCCTCTGGGTTCTGTCACTCAGCCAGCTCTCGATCCACCTCACTGTCACCTCGTCTAGCCCATACTTCCTCAGCTTCCTAATGAGGATGTTATGGGAGACAGTGTCAAAAGCCTTGCTAAGGTCAAGGTAGATGACATCTACGGCTCTCCCCTCATCCAGCCAACCCGTTATAACATCATAGAAAGCTATCAGATTGGTCAGGCATGATTTGCCCTTGGTAAATCCATGCTGACCACTTCCAATAACTTCCTGTTCCTCTATGTGTTTGGAGACGACATCCAGAATGAGTCGCTCCATTACCTTCCCAGGGACAGAGGTGAGACTAACCGGCCTGTAGTTCCCTGGGTCCTCCTTCTTGCCTTTTTTGAAGATTGGAGTGACGTTAGCCTTCCTCCAGTCCTCAGGCACCTCTCCTGTTCCCCATGTCTTCTCAAAGACGATGGAGAGTGGTCTAGCGATAACATCTGCCAGCTCTCTCAGCACTCGCGGGTGCATCCCATCAGGGCCCATGGATTTATGAATGTCCAGCTTGGCCAAGTGGACTCTGACCCGGTCCTCCTCAACTAAGGGAAAATCTTCCTCTCTCCAGACCTTCCCCCTTGCCTCCAGGGTATGGGATGTGTGAGGGACGGCTTTATCAGTGAAGACCGAGGAAAAGAAGGCATTCAGTAACTCTGCCTTCTCTGTGTCTTCCACCACTAGGGCACCCGTCTCATTCATCAGTGGACCTATATTTTCCCTAGTTTTCCTTTTTCTGTTGATATACTGGAAAAATCTCTTCTTGTTGTCTTTAACCGCAGTGGCCAAGCTGAGTTCTGATTGAGCTTTGGCCCTTCTAATCTTCCCCCTGCATAGCTTTGTTATATCTTGATAATCCTCATAAGTTGCTAAGCCCCTTTTCCAGAGAATGTAAGCCTTCCTTTTTTTCCTGAGGTCCAGCCAAAGCTCTCTATTTAGCCAGGCTGGCCTTCTTCCCCGTCGCCTCGTCTTTCGGGACATGGGGATGGCCTTCACCTGTGCTTCTAAGAGCACCTGCTTGAAGTATGACCAGCTTTCCTGGGCACCTTTGCTCTTCAAAACTGCCTCCCAAGGGACACTCTCAACCATGCTCCTAAACAGGCTAAAGTCTGCACTTCGGAAATCCAAGGTGGCAGTTTTGCTGGCTCCCCGCCTCCCTTCACCAAGAATTGAAAACTCTATCATTTCATGGTCACTCTGCCCAAGATGACCTCCAACCTTTACATCCCCCACAAGACCTTCTCTGTTAACAAACAGTAGGTCCTGTAGGGCACTTCCCCTAGTAGGTTCCTTCACCAGCTGTGTTAGGAAGTTGTCTTCCACACACTCCAGGAACCTCCGGGACTGTTCCCTCTCTGCTGTGTAGTATTCCCAGCGGACATCCGGGAAGTTGAAATCCCCCACAAGAACAAGGGCAGATGATCGCGAGACCTCTGCCAGCCGCTTATAGAATACTTCATCGGTTTCTACATCCTGATTAGGGGGTCTATAACAAACTCCCATCACGATATCTGCCTTGTTGGCCTTCCCCTTGATTTTTATCCATACACACTCAACACTGTCATTCACAGTGTTGAGTTCCAGACATTCAAAACCGCCCCTAACATAGAGGGCCACCCCACCACCTCTCTTCCCTTGCCTATCCCTTCTGAAAAGCTGGTAGCCATCAATTACAGCACTCCACTTGTGTGTGTCTTCCCACCACGTTTCCGTGATGGCAACCACATCATAGTTTCCCTGCTGCACGATGGCCTCTAGCTCGTCCTGCTTATTCCCCATGCTGCGTGCATTAGTGTAGATGCACTTCAGTTGGGTTAATTGTCCTACCACTTTCTTGGGGGGACAGGCCCTGATTTGCACCTGATCATTCTCGGACACTACTGTAGTTACCAAATTATCACTACTCCTTGTGTCTATGCTGCCACACAATTCACTATCCCCCACCATCGCTGATACAGGCTGCAAGACCTTGCTATCACTTATACCCATGAGCACTGCTATGTTGCTCCTAGGCACCACTTTTGTGATCCTGGTTTCATCCCCATCCCCCATCAAACCTAGTTTAAAGCCTTATGGATAAGCCCTGTTAATTCTTGTCCCAGTCTCTTTCTTCCCCTTCGGGTTAGGCTTCCCCCGCCTGATGCCAGCGTGCCTGGTTTCCTGTAGATCAGCCCATGTTCAAAAAAGCCAAAGTCCTGCCGGACGCACCAGTCGCGGAGCCAGGAGTTAATTTGCTGGCTCCTCCTATTTATCCCCTCGTCTACCCCTGCAAATGGTGGGATAGAGGAGAACACTATTTGTGAATGGCCAAAGCATTGCTGGGAGTTTGATCCATAGCCATGTAAAAGAAAGGTTTATGAGTAGAGTAAGAAGAGAGTTAATGGCCAGCACAGCTGTGACCCAGGTAGGCTATGGTGTTGTCTACTGAGGAGCTAGTCTCAAGGTTTGTAACACTGATCCGTTTATCATCTTTTTTTTCTTTTTTCTTTTTGAGCTCATTTTAAAAATCATAATCCCAAAGGTAGTCATAAAGTTTACGTGCAGAACAAATATTATGGGAGCGTAACTTTTTAAAAGTGAAGTATCAAAGGCCCTCTTCCTAAGTAAACTAAATATTTTGAGTGCTATTTCCTTGTAAATATCAGCAGGGACTCTTGTTACACTGTGCAAATAATAAACAGTGCAAGGCATGAGAATGGCCTTTCTGGAGCAGCTTGCCATTGTTTTAGTACAACATTCTGAAGGCAAATAAAGGTCCTAACATAATACATCTGGCCGATTATATAGCATGCTGGGGGAAGATTCATCTGCATTAATTCATATACAGCTATACATGAGTCATGACAGCAGTATTGACTGCATATTCCAGTGATTCATGTAATAGAATATCAGTACGAACAGTCTGTTTGCTAGGTTCACCTTTCCAGAAAAAGCTTGTTCCTCCAGATTTCAAAAGGGTTATTTCTCTATAGCGATGGGGAGACGCTTGGGTTTACACTTCGGAGCTTATTAAATGTAGTCCATTGCACAGCTGAACTCTGGTAGTATCCTGCTGCATAAAGAAGTTAATTCTTCCCTCAGGTTCCCTACCCTTTGGTGTTTAACTCTGCTTGTTCTGTAGTGAAACCGGCACATCTGGGATAAGTGGTTTGGGTTTAGACTATGCCCTCCTGTAGACCTCATTTTAAGCTGCTGACATGACTTCTTACATCTCACCTTAACTCCACTGCTCTTTTAACACAGAGGATTTGTCTGTTTCTGTTTCCTTTTTTTCCCCCAAATCTCTCATCATTACAGCAAGGATCAGCTGAACTGTCTCACACAGCATCCACATATATAAGTCCTCGAGCCTCTGCTAAACGTCTTTTTCAGCCAAAGCTCTGTATCTCTCTGGTCAGGAAGCACCTGAAAACACGCAGTTCCCTACAAGAACTTGTTTACATGGTTTGAACCACACGGGCAGGGCTGAGCACATTGCAACTCATTTCACCAACAGAGATTCAGAGCGTGTCTCTTCCAAGATGCTTTGAAACCATACTCTCACCACCATGACAGACAGAAAGGCCATCACGCTGTCAGAGTTGACATGATTACATGTCTTAATCCTGCTGGGCATCTGTGAGCTGATCTTGAGTTGGCATTTATGAATGAACTGCTGAAAATAAGCCCTTTGGAGGTGTCCTGCGTCCTGCAGACCTTCCTCATACCTCTTTGAACAGACTGAACAGGTTCAATCAGGTTTGCTTCCCCAAAGCCTCCGTGTACCCCAGATCCTTCCCTACCTGATCAACCTACATCTTTCTCAGTCATGGGTGGGCTGCACTTGTGGTAGCCATGGTGCTTTGGCACCGTGCTAATGGCACGTACTCGTGCTGGTGGCAATGAAGAACGGGTTGTAACCAAGAGTGTCAAAGGCAGTGGAATTGCCTGGGTTTTGTCTTTTTTTTTTTTTTTTTTTTTTTTTTATATATATATATCCAGTCTCCTTTTTCATTGTTTCCTTCAAATCCTTGAATACCTGTGGCGGGGCATGGTGAACTTCAACCAAATAAGTAAATGAGTATGTATTTTTGTTTGGTATTAAACTTTTTTGGTTGGTAATTTTTAGTTTCCCATGCTGTCAAGTTCTTAAAAATTAAACAATTTCTTTCAGGAATAGAGTTAATTCTCATTATTGTCTTAGCTGTTTATTGCATGTACTGACAAGCAGAAGCCACCCCTGGCTGTTTTTTTTTGTTTTGGTTTGATTTGGGTTTTTTTTGTAAATGAGAATCCAGCTTTGTCTTGCAAACAATGATGAAAAGGTGTGTATTAGATAAATACCCTAATACACTAAAATGATATATAGTAGCCCATTAAATATAGTAGAGACAGAGAGTGATTACTACTTCATTTCTTACATATATAGTACTGCAGCTTTGCAAGTATCTTTATAAGGTATTTCACACATGCATAATTTTCAGTAATCCTGGTGTAGCTTGGAAAACAGGTGAAATGCGATTTAAAAAGGCTCCTCAGAAAGGCATGTACACTACTCTGAGGCAATCTCGTTTACTTAAAATTTCATTTTACCATTCCCACAGAGAGAGAAAGAACATGCTCTGTAACAAATACTGTTTGTTATAAGCTGGCAGTTGTAGAACCAAATCTGCCCTAAATTATAAATTGCGTTTTCTGTTGCTTGATACACCTAAAACTGAAATGCATGTGGCTAAACTACTCTCCCATGATTAATCCAGTACTGAAACACATAAAGGAAATAGCAGAATAGCTCCTAACACACGAATTACAACAAATTATTCATGAATTTTCTTTCAAGCACATGAATATCTGCTATTCTTCTCAGCAGAAAATCCTGGGCTCCAAGTTTTGACAAAGCTGATAGAAAATAATTGTTTGAGACAATAAATCCTCCTAGAAGAGGACATTGCGTTTCCCACATCTTCACTTTTTATCAGGAGAACACTAAAGCTGCCTAAAGGCTCTTCAAATTGATGAAGTATAGGCCTAAATAGATGTGCTTAATGTTGTCTAAATCATAGCAAAGCACTGAGAGAACTGGAAATCTCGCCACCTCCAACTGCTCCCATAAACACATAAGACCCAGCAATAACTTGAGTAATTCTCTCAGTCTTTTCAGGGCTGCTGTACTCTTCTGAGGTGTGTAGGTATTAAGCTTTAATCCAGCCTAGTCAACTGCAAGGACAGTGAAAATATTTCATAAAACACCTGAAGGTGAGCAAGGGTGAGAAGGCGAGACAGACCTGCCTACAGCACAGGGAGCACCGGATTTATCCCAGTTGGCCCAGGAGAAGTCCTGAGACCCTGAAAGACACGTTTTCAGATCTACGGCGCATGGAGAAGCACCTCCTGGATTCCTGCTGAGTCTTCCCCTCACTGTGAAGCTCTTCTTCTGAGCATCTTTTATCTGACATTTAGAGACATTAACAAATAGCTCTGTCTCACAAAGAAATAACACTAGAAATAATGAAGCCTGGCTTCCTAGGGGTTTGTGTTTCTTGGCTGATTACAAGCGCTGATTGAAGCTCTTTCCAATCACAAGAGATGGCTCCTATAACATTTCTTCTTATGTGGATTTTTAGGTCTTTTAAATGTATATAGTCACAGTACAGTCTTTTGTTTTTCAGGACTCTTCCGTGGGGTCTTCAGCTGCCTTTTTTCATGCAACATAATGAAAACAGAGCCCTCTCTCCACCTGGTATACTTGTTTGAAATCATCACTAAAAAAATGACTGAGGAACAGACATAAACATACATGCACTCATATACCTCTGCATGATCAGAAAAATCTCGCTTCCTACAGAAATCAGGCTAAAATAATGGACACCCTGGAAAATCCATGACATGCACACACCCACATGCATATCCGTACCACCAAAAGAGAAGGAAACGAGTGAGAAATGGCTCTTCAGTTGTGACCCTATGTCATTGTGGTTTGTCGAAAGGCCCAGAGGACGAGGCAGGGGTGTTATTTGGGACGTTTTTACTGATAGCCTATCAGTACCGAGACTGGAATTAGTTGGCATTACACTAGCAACCAACTAAAACTAGACCTTCAGAGCGCTAAAAATGTAAGAGTTCAAGCCACGTATTTATTACGAGCTCTAGGAGTGTGTGACAAGCCTGACTCTTTTCCCATTTATGCTAATGGAATTATTGATTTGCTTTTGGACCAGGCTGGCACAAGCGGGAAGAAAATGAAGCCCAGTTGCTTCATAACACCCGTGATAAAATCAAAGGCGAGGTGGCTGCTGCGGCGCAGTGACGATGTTCTTGGCTGTCTTATGCTCTTAGAAATCTGAGGAGTGGGAGGGAGAGTACGATGAAAGATGTAAGAAAAAGGAGCATGAATATGAAGTTTTCTTGCCAAAACAAATATATGTGGATTTGCAACATGTCTGGAACGGGGCCAAGCAGATTTTACAGAAAGTTCATTAATCCTTGTTCTTGCTTACACAAGCCCATACACTAAAATGCTGTTATAAAAAACTGTGTAAAGACATGCAATTTAACAGCGGGTAACTTTATCAGCTCCCTTATTCACTTAGTATGAAGCACATTAAATGTATTTACTTGCTCCTTTTTGTTTCCTTCCTTTCTTTTGCATGGACTTGAACATTTTCCTCTCCTACTTGACTGCAGTCAAGTGGCATCTGCAGAGACACGCCTGCCTTGAGGACAAAATGAACACTGATATTTTCAGAAATAAGAAATTATGTTCCTCACAAAAAAAAAAAAAAAAAAAAAGAGATAGTTTTAAATGCTGTTGCATTTTTCATCAAGGAAAAATTCTTACCAGGCAATCTTTTAAAAACTAGTTCTCTCTCAAGATGGAAGAAATTCCCCTTCTTACTGAGCCAATGATATCAGGAGTCTTTAAGCAACAACCTTAAGCTACAGGCTTTGAAAATTAACTGCTGAGAAGCCTGAATTTAAAAACATGCTTTTAAAATAAAATAAAAAAATACAGAGATTCATCAAAAATTTGCAGAACTTTTGAGGGCAGCATCCTATACCGAGAAACTGGAAAAATCTAGCTGGTTTTTTTTGTTTTTTTTTTTTTAGCAAAGCTCCCTTTGGTTCAGCTCAGGTTTTGCAGATGCTGGAGCTGCTGGTGGTAATTCCCTGGGACGGGTGTGCGCAGCAGTGGGTCGTTACCTCGTCTCCTAGCCTAGGACCTGGTACAAATGAAACTTCTCTGCCAGGGAGCTACTCTTCTTAGAGCACAGCATTGCTACTGAGATGCTTGTAGTGCAGCCAGCCGTCTCCTGTGCCATGGTCCTCTGCACAGGGGCAGAGGAAACCTTCCACAGGGTCTCTCATAAATCTCTGCTGCCTGAGCCCTCTTACGCAGAGGCTGCCACCTTCAGAGAGGGGGCACTCTGGTTTCTGTCTTCTACTTTCTCCTGGGTCTCAGTCAAGGCCACTGGGTATCTCTTCTTCCTACCCCTGAGAAATATGTGGGGTCAAGGCAGAAGTTACGCTCTTGGTTCTGCACATCAAGACCATGCAATAACAAGAAAGGAGAGTGCCAGGCCCTGTCTATGTAATTGGAGTGAAGGAACATGGGACATGATATGGAGCAGAGACAAATAAGAAGCTGATGTGCTCTTACTAAACTTAGCGGAAGAGGAAAGAAGAAGGTGCCAGGAGGTACGAAACAAAACGCCATGCTGCTTTTGTAATTGCCTAATTGGACAAAATAATTCCCTCCTGCAGGGTGACCCTCTCTTGCGGCTCCAGCAAGGAAATGCAATACAAAATGAGGAACTGGGTTTTCTGAATAAGCCCATTGTCTATATTGCATTACCATTTTATGCTATTACAATTATTGCATAATTACCCACTTGTGAGTACTCGTGTCTTTTTACATATTTCCTGCTCTCACAGCCCTTGTAGCATGGGACCACCCCAGAGAAATCCTTTGTCAAACATTCCTGTGCTCTAATGATGTCAGAAAGTGTTTTGCTCTTTGGCAATCAACCTCTCCACTAAATTTCTTAGCACTTAAGGCTTGTTTATCCACAGGCCTACAGAAACTTGCTGACATAGTTTGTATCACTAATGTATTGATGACAGGCAGCAGTAAAACACTTTGATCCCAGTCCTCAGGTGCTGTAACTTGTCTGAGGTGGATGGCTGAGCCGCTTCCACCATTGATCAAGCAGTTTGTAGCAGATTATTATAATTAAGCACCTTTGAAGTGCCAAGTTATATGAAGCTCTGGTGCAGTTCAGGTTGTAGAATTCAAACAAAATTTATTAATATTCTCATTTTTATGGGACATCATGCTGTTTATGGAAATGGTTTTTCTGCACATTCAGATCTGTCCTGGTGAGGCTGCTCCACTTGGAAAAAGCACACGGAGGGAAATCACCCAGAGCTGAGAACCTCTCCTCGCTCCTGATTTAATCTTAAACTTACATTTTCCTAAGCAAGTCACGGGATCTGCATCTCCCATTGGAGGTTTAGACCTAGCCTTGTCACCGAACCAGGGTGATCTGCGTCACTTTGCCAGCGGGACACACAAAGCAGCTCAGCCGAGCATGAGAAGAGTAGTCCTGAGCCAGGTAGCCTGAAACTGTGCTGCCAGCACACTGCCACCACCAAGTTTAGACCATTCCTCCAATATTCCCACCAGGAGGGGATCACCTCGACAGTTTAGTAAAGTAAAAGAAATAGCTTGAAGCCACCTTTGCAATTGCGTCTCCAGGGCTGTACTCTGTAGTCACTATGAAGTTGGGAGGCAGCTTCGCCAGTCTCTAATTAATGCTTTTGCTGGCAGCTATTCCTGCTCCTCCTCCGTTTCCAAGAAGCACCGATATAACCAGCTCTTGCTGGAGCTGCCACCCACTGCCCGCCGGAGCACCCTGCCCAAACCGCGGCAGCAGCACAGAAAATGCTCCAGGAGGACATTTGAGAGCGTACCCATTTCTCACAGCCCCGTCGACAACATCCAGTAAGTGAATTTACTATTTCATTAGCCGTGCTCTCACTTCTCATACGTGTTGGAGAAATTTTGAAAAAGAATAGAGCATGTGGGTCTAAATAGTGATGTCAAAAGAGGAAAAAAAAGACCCCAATTTTTTGTTTTAGAGGAAGCAGGGTCAACCCCCCCCCATATCTGAACTGCAATAAGCATCTGTAAAGGTGACATTCAAATACCTGTCCCTACCTTTTCTTCCCCAAAACCAGCTTTCAAAACACAAAGTCAATATATTTAAATCTAAATAGAAAAGAATTAAATCTAAATAGAGTAAAAATGAAGTCAAAAACCATCAACATCTATAAAATGTCCCACAGAAAATAAAATGTTTAAAATGTTGCAGTTCCGCTCTGCTAGCACTGTAACTAAGAATAGAGTGGGAGAAACGGTTGGCTCAAATCTTGAAGTTACCAAATAAACAGGTTTAAATAAAAACAGACTGGGAAGCAGTGAGGGAGGCCTTAAAATATGCAGATTTTAATTACTCTCCCTGAAATCCTCGGCTGCTGTCTGTATTTTTGAGGGACTGTGTTTGTAGGGAGGAAAAGGTGGTTCTGAGCACCCAGAGGCCACGGTAGGCACATTGCTGGGGTTTTTACTTTGGAGTAGCTCTGGTCTGGTCCTGTGAGTTTAATTGCCATTAGCGGTGGGATTGTTTCACCCAAGAGCAACCAAGGCTGTACATCCCCAGCCTGCTCTGCGATGCGAAACACGGCAGGGTACATGGTGGAGGGCAGCAGATGCTGTTCCCAAGTAAGCTCCTGCTCTGAAATAAAACACTCATGCAGGCAAAACACTTCATTAATAA
Organism: Rissa tridactyla; assembly: GCF_028500815.1. Taxonomy (NCBI): domain Eukaryota; kingdom Metazoa; phylum Chordata; class Aves; order Charadriiformes; family Laridae; genus Rissa; species Rissa tridactyla. The sequence goes on along the minus strand of NC_071467.1, from coordinate 143,965,865 downwards.
TTTCTCAACACAAAGTAGACCCCTTATCCGGTTATCTTTTCTGCCTGCAACTAAGAGAAGTAATTTAAAAACATGCCATCTGCCTAAAATTGTACAAATATGAAAAATGCTTAATATGCTTGTATAAGAAAATTCCAATATGGAGGAAGAAAGTACAGAAATGATTGATTTCTCGATGACTACTGGAATATTTTGGCGTGTCATTACACTACTACTTCATGCTAGTCTAAATCATTGTTATTAACAAATCTAGGAGCTTCAGGAAGGCCGCATCTAAAAAAGAATTTTTATCTTCCACTAATTGCATCGTATTATAAAGTCTCAACAGTATTGAAAAAATTGGCCCATAGTCTGAGTGACAGTTTGTGTTTGCAGATTTAGAGGAGATATGAAATTTTCCTATATCAAAGTTGAAGAACAGTTCTGACAGCTGCAAATGTTCTCTGAATTAATAATGTGGAGCTGGTATAAGACAATATTTAAGAAAAATCCATTTCTTTCTGCAGCATTGAAGCCCCTTGCTTATAAAATATTAAACAGGATTAAAATTGGTATGCTGCCTGAATGAGAAGAGAAAACATGAAATCCACATATGAATCCAGAGGTGAAAAGAATCATTAGTTCCAACTGTTATTAGTGATAACTTATGATTTTGGGTCAATCAAACACACTTGAAGTACCTGCACTTGCTACTAAAGTTCAAGCCAGAGCTTTGGCTCTGGCTTAGGAAAGAAAATCTGCTTTCTAGCTTCATCATATAAAACCCACTGACCAATCCTTATTTGCAGAAGCTTTCTGCACTTCTTTAACTATAACAAACACCTCTGGAAGATTAAATAAACTTATCTATGTAAGCTCTCTGAATACCAACTGACTAATACAAAGTTCTAGTTTGTCCTGACTTTACAGATACAAATCCTTTCCCGTGTCTCAGTGCTTCCTTACATCGGCCCTTAGTGACTAGTAGGTTGTATAATGTCAATACAGAACCAGGAGACCTGCCCTGGCTTTGTATTTTTCTTGTCTAGCAGGGAGAAAGTCTGGGGTAAAATTTTATGAGGAGACTCAAAAACTTAAATCCAGGCCCACCCAAACGTCTCAGGTTGATAGTTTAGCCATTCTGTTCCCCATTCCCACCTGCGGAAGTGAGAAAACCTGTGGCTCGTCTGTGTCAAACTCACCTGTGCACTCAACCTTCTGCAGTCCCCCCCGGGCAAGCCAGTGCTTTCCCAGCTGGTGAGATGCTCTTTGTGATGGAGCAGGAGAGATTTCAAGAGCTGCAGAGAGGTCCTGTTGCCCAGAGCAGAGTGCAGGAACCCCGACAGCCTTGCTGGCATTTATCTAGTGGAAGCCACGGGTGAGTGCATGGGGAGGGTGAGACGAGGGGATGTTGCAAGCCTTGTCTGTCTGCCTGCATGGGGTGAAAGAACTTCCCATCAAAGTCTCAGGGAAAGTCCCAGCCCTTGTATTTACAGCTGAGGTGAAGCTGTGGTTGCTTTTGTCATGCTGGCACTGACTTGCCCCTTGGCTATCAGCCAGAGCTAAGGTTTGGCTGTGTTTCCCAACTCTTGGAAGGCTACCTTGAGAATTGCAGAAGGCAAGAATGTTGTAGAAGCACAACAACTATTTGCCTGGAAGGAGAGCTGCTTTTTTTTTGTGTCACAGCTCTCCTGTGCCATTCCAGCTGTGGGTAGGGACAGTAAGAATGCCCCATCGGGATGTAAAGGAATTTGGCATGGGGATGGCTGAAAGTACCCGATCTCTGAGATTCTCTAGATATTCTTGGCAGCTACAGGTGTCCGGTGGAGCCAGAGCCTGTGGTGGATACATATTGAGAAATGAGTCTTTAAGGGATAAGCCTCTGGGAGGATGCAAACCTCTTGATGTTACACATCTGTTTGGAATGAGACATGATTCAAAACAGATGCCTTGAGCATCAAGAGATCACTGAACTGGATCATAGTCCAGATCGGAGAAAGGGGCTAAGAGAGCTCACTAGCACTGAGATTTTATAAGAAGTTGGGAAAATGAATTGAAGGGGATTTAAATAATATTGCACTCTAGATCTGCAAGCAATGTCTGCCAGTAAAGAGGAAGAAGTTAAAAAAATATACTTTTTATATCTGCTTGTTTTTGGAAGACTTACTGGAAACTAACTAGGAAAACACACTATAAAAAGGAGAAGGCATAGAGAACATCGAACATAGAAGTAAGCTTTAAAAATAAGAAAGGACAAGAAAAGTTCCATTCAGAACAATCTGACTGCACTAGGGCTGAAGAAACTATATTTTAGAGCTTTAGTTCTACAGAAAAGATCAGACCATGTCTGAGACTTAGGGCAGGAACAGCCCGTGCCACTTGTGCCCTGTGACAAAGAGCACAAGCCAGTGTGATGCCTGAACCACTGGAAAAGATCCAGGAACTGAAGAAGGTGATATCACTTTGGAAGAGCTTGCGAGAGTCAGCAAGGTGTGCATGGCATGGGCAAAGCGAATGACCTGGCTTAGAATTTCCTACAGCAGCAAAGGACACCGAGTCAGTGGAGGTATCTGTGGTTAAACAGTGTAGTATTCATTATCAGCTGCTTTTCAGCTGACCCATCAACTCGCATGCTGCCAAAAATACTGTTATTACACTTAAAACTAAAACCTGCAGGGAGTGGAAAGGAGGACGTTTGACTTGCAGAGCTTAAAAACACAAGGCTAACCCTACAGAAGATATACGAGGAATAAATGTAGATTCATAATAGATGGAAAATAAAGGCTAGTGCTACGCCCCTCAGAGCATCAAGGTGATCTAAGCATTTAGATCCTGTGTAAGAACAAAAAAGTGGAGAAAGAATTTGAAGCCATTTCCCAGTGGAACGATACCTCATGAATATTAAATAATGCAGGAAAGGTAGGAAAATTGTCCAACAATTCTTGCACCTGTGCGAGCCCTTCATGTTGTAAGGCCATGCTTTAAGAAGGAGCTGGATACATTCATTACTTTTGGATGACTGGAGGAACTAACAGAGTAGTTCTTATATTTATAGAAAAGATGGATGAAACCCCTTGATTGTCCGTAGGTAGACCTGAAGAAACAAAATGTGTCTGTTAGACTACCAAGTGGAGATATGGTCAGTGACAAATACCACTCTGTCTTTAGTACATCACAGGGCTCCTGGCGGGTGTTCGTATTAGGAAAAACAAAAGAAAAGGTTTTTTTGAACTTCCATGAAACCTTTGTGAGCTGCACTGTTTTCTCAGTTGTCTGTTTAGGCTGCGTTTGGCACCTGAGGAAAAACGTGATAAATTTTTCATGCCTTTCAGGTTAGTAAGATTTATACAGATGACATTTAGATCTGATGAAAAACACTGGCTCAGAGCAGCCGTGGAAAGAAACTGTGCTTCTGGGCTGAAGCTGGACAAACAACACTGTAAATGCCATGTAACACAAATAATAACATCGTTGAAGAAAAGTTAGCATAAACCCCAAGTAAATCACCAGAAAATATTCAGCGATGTGTGTTCTCCAACAATGTTTGGGTGCTGGATTGTAAAGAGAAACATTTACCCAATATAACTTCTTGAGAGTGCCGTCCTGATGATCTCAGATGTAATTATTGAAAAAATTGTGAAATAGAAGGCATTAATTAGACTTTTCAGACCTGAGAGTAAATAATCCATGGAGGATTTTGGGGCATATGTTGCTGTAGTCCTTTTAAACAGTGTGGAAACCCCAAGTGATCACAGTAGTTTATGAGTTAACAAAACTTAGGTATGAATATACTCAGATAAAAAAAAAAAAAGATTTAATCTTAGTCACGGAAATAAGCAAACCCATACATTTTTATTTACTGAAGGCCAGTGCTATTTGAAACTGATTATAAATCATAAGGAATTACCAAACAGAGCCTGGCCAATGGTTATTTTTCATTATTTTTTCAGTTATGGAGTGTGACTTGCAGCTTTGATATAACCTTGAAATTGCAAGCAGAATTTCCAGAGCATTTGACAATGGAACCAAATCCAGAGAGATATTTGTACATCACTCTTATTGCAACAATAGTTACTGAGGCTGAGATGCTTCAGAAAACAATTCCTATCATGAATGCAAGATTAAATTTAACTTGAAAACATGAGAGTGGTGAACTTGACAGTACTACTGGGAAAGATCTTCCAAAGCATATATGCGGATAGTTTCAGGATTCAAATGTATAAGGAAAAGGTCAGGGACATCTTGTAGATGAGCCTCAGCTGAGCAGTTGTGTTTAGAAAGAGAATAAGGCGCGTCCTATGTAGCGTGGCCATGGTGAAGGCTGTCTCTAGTAAAAGAGTTTACAGAAAAATGGGAAAAAACCTGAATCGTGAAAGGATGTGCTTATTTGCGTTTCCTGTGTATTTGTGTTCCAAACCATTAGTTTCCTTTTCCTGAGATAGCTTTACTATCCATTACCTTAGTATTTGCCCCAGGCAAGAATTCAGAAAACTGTAGTGCGTATCACTTTTATTTTTGTTGACCTAGCATACCTGACAATAGGCAACTGTTCAGCAAACACAAGCTTAAGCAGGGAATTATGCTTTTAGAGAGGTTTTGTCCAGTCCGTCTTGCTCCGTCCAATAAAGCAACGGAAAAAGGAATCAAAATGCCACGCAGAAATACAGACCGGGGTGAATTGAGCCCGGGTAGGTGTCCTCTGAGGACCCGGGAGCTGCTGGTGCTTCATGAGCTGTGCAATACTGAGGCAGGAAAACCAGCCCCAGCGTGGAATGAGCCCCGGGCCAGGGTGTCAGAGCAGTCGCAGGGGCAGGCAGGGCTGCTCTGTCCTTGCCCTCCAGGGAAGGGTGCTGGTGATCGGCCTGTTAGTCCTGTCCCTGCCGTGTCCTGCTGCAGCAGCCTCCACCCCTGCTGCAACCCTGGCCAGGCTCGGGAGGGGAGCGTGGGGCTGCTTCTGGTTGCACAGGTCCAGGGTTGGCATCCAGGTCCTCCTGGCCCTGGAGGAGGAAGGGCAGGGCCACACACACAGCTGGGTCCAAACCTCCCTCCACCAGGTCCTGCAGGTGCTCTCCTTGGAGCAGATAGTCCGGCATAGGGAATACCAATAGGCTCTTTCCTCCATAACTGCCAACGGCTTTGCTGCAACTGCAACCCTCTACCCTCCCCTGCAGAAATCTGCCTTTGAGAGAGTTCTCTGGGCTGCTGGTCTTCTCCCAGGACCTCCATCAGATCTGGGATGGGAAGCAACCAGGAGTCCTGCAGCCACAAAGAGGTAGGAGCTCCTTGCCACCCCTTCTGCACAGCCTCCACCTCCATGTGCAGGTGGCAACTTCCTGCGGTCCCTCCTCTGGCTTCCCGAGTACTTCTTATAGATTCTGGCTCTGCTTCTCCTCTCACCTTTCCATTTTTGCCTTGCCCATTCAAAACCCCAGTAAATTACAGGACCTGCTTGCTGACATTGTCCTGGCTCTGGCCACTCTGTCCATCTCTGTCATCGGAAGGATGGAGTGCAGGAGAGGGGATGCTCTGACTGTGGGGCTTGCCTCCACCCCTAGAAGGCCAAGAGCCAACCCTGCTTGGGGCAACAACACCCGGCAGCCTGCTGGGAGTAGTGTGCTCTGCTCTGTGTTCCTCTCTGGGGTCCTCATGATAATTTTTGAGCTCTCAACCCTCACACCTCACCCTTCCTTTTTTTTTTTTTTACCCCCATTTGTTGTCTCCTATCATCACTTGCCTGTTCTCCTTTTTTTAGGAAAAAAAAAAGAGCAGTGGTGTTACAAAGCTGCATGTTGTTTGTAGGAGGTTGTTTCCCCAGGCTCAGAGATATTGTGGAAGAAGAGATGACAACCTTCTAAAAAAAACCCAGAAGGGAAAGAGAAGAAAAGAGGCACAGAGCCTGTCACTTTGTGCTGCAAAATCTCCATCAGACAGCAAACACACACTGAGACCGCAGAGTCCCAGGACACAGAGCTAGGATTGCTGCCCCTGGGAGAAACAGTCCTGGTGCCCTAGGGGAGCCAGCATGCCCACAGGGAGACCACGGGGCATCTCAAAGGCAGATGGAAATTTACTGATAAATGCAATCTCAAGGTTGGCGATAAAAATTTGTAACTCTGTTATATCACTGTTTGAAATATACGTGTTTTTATGTTTTTCTTGGCAGGGAAGGTATAGTCTTGGGATTGCGCCTTAAAGTTTTAGCATCTGAAACAAAATTTCTGGCTATAGCATTGTAAAGCCTTTCTTTGTTATGTGCAGCCTTCACAGATTGGGGAACATAATAAACCAGATCTTGTGCTAAGTGCTTATTCTGAGGTCCAAAATTGCAGTGGTATTCAGAATGAAAGTCAACACATCTTTCAGGGTTTATACATTAGAGATCAATCTCAATGATGCCAGAACAGGATGGATTTCTACCTGAAAACAGGGCACACAGTAGCATGATTTAAAAATAAGTTTTGTCCTGTATACTCTGGCCCCTATCATGGCATTTCTGCTCAAAGCATAGTTTGTTGGGATTGAAAAAATTGGTTCTTAGTGTCCAGGGGTAGCTGGCTTGACTTCAGCTTTTCCAGAACCATATGATTCTTGTACGCTTCACTGTGGGATTTCCATACAATGGCATCATCACTGACTGGAAACAATTCAGAGTAACTTCATGCTCCTTTGCCCTGAAGCTATGCTATGAAACTTGTTAAAAAAAAAAAAAAAAAAGAGAAGGTGTTTAAGAGGCAAAGTAGATCATATTTCCCTTTCAAATAAAGTCAACAAACTTTCTTGTATTTTGCTTGACGCTGTTTCCTGCCATGGTTCGCTTTCTTCATGTGCTCGGGCTGAAGCCGTTGACTCTAAATGTTTGCCATCAATTTCTACAGAGGGGGAATATCCAGACTGTTGCTGAGTGTAAGGTCTAGAACTTTTGACAGCTTTAGTTTTCTTTCCTGTGCTGTGATTTACCTGTAAGACTGTGAGGGAAATGCTTGGCATGCGAGCAGGTGAGCAACACGGGTCACTTGAAGTTGCAGACCAAGATAAACAGCATTTCATAAGGTGCTCATGAAGTGAAAACACAACCCAAAAATATACATACAGGGATGAGCTGTGGTGTGATCAGGTGTTCAAAGCTAGGGAACAGGTGAGTGTTTAGAGGAGATAGCTGTTTCTAGCTTCTTTCTTCCTCTGTAAATCACTAACCTCATCCAGCCTGTCCACATAACCAAAACATGCTTCTTTTTGATCATCTTCTGAAACAGTGTTTGAGAAGTGAGGAGAGTGAGAAGAAGGGGAATCATTTTTCTTGTGAGACTGACACATGGGAGGCTTAAAGTCAGTAATGACTGAAGCATTTTTCCATTTGCTGCTCCCGGCTTGTCCAAAGCTCTCTTGATTTTACCTATAAAGTTAGCATCTGTAAAGGAACTACATTCACATATGTATGTGTGAGATGTCTCAGGTTTTCATTGTGTCTCATTAGTCTTCAATGCACATGAGAAGATCAGGAAAGATGATCCTAAACGGACCTCTTACTTACAATAGTGCCAGCAGGAGATGGGAAAATGCAACTGTGTGAGCTGTCCATTTTTAGTGTTATTTTCTATTTTTTGGCTACCAGCCATTTTGGCTTTTAAGTGGGGATTAAAGGTATTGAAGACACATGCAGCTAAAATATCATGTTTTGTATGCTAAATAGAGGTAATTTTGTTCAGGTGGTGTTTGTCGTCTGTTCACAGAGTGACACTTCTATTTCTGAGACGATAATACAATTCGGTATCAGCCTTCCTTGCTGTTTCGGCAGGTAAAGCTGCCCTGTGACTAGAGACACCTCTTGTGCAGGCATTTGTGAAGGCTGCTCTGGGTTCCTGGTGCACTGGAGCTTGTTGCTTCATTTCTAATTGGTCTTTCCTTAAATTACTACAAGCGTGTGGCGCTATTGCTCACATAATTTCTAGGAACAAACTCTGCTGACGACAGTGCCTACCAGGAGGCTAAAACATCCTCTGACACCTTACATATAGTTACTGTATGATGTGGAGCAATATGCAGGATTTTAACTTCCTAGCATTTCACAGTTAAACTATACTGTGATTTTGTGTGAGATGGAAAGCAAAATACTTGCAGCTGAAGTATTCTGGAAGAATATCCCGGTACAGTGGAAAAAAAAAAAAGGACTTCAAAACACATTGAAATGTTTCAGTCAGTGGCCCAGAGCAAAGCCTAGATTCTAAGCTTCTGACTGATCCTTTCTGGAGCTGGAAGGGTGTATTTCTCCATGGGATATGGGGAGGTATGATATTGTACAAATGTCATACTGGGGGTGCTTTATTTCTGTAGAGTGTCCTCAACAACTAGAGACACCACGCTTTAAACTTCACAGGAATGGGTGCCATATTTTAGGTTGTGTGTTCATGTCCCAATTTCAAAATGGGACTAGGAAAAGAAAGGTTAATATAAGAAATATTTTTTTATAGACTGTAATGCCTTTGAGATGAAATCTGCCCAGGTTACTTTGAATAGATCCTCATGGTCTACAAGCCACGTGTGTCCCATAAGTCAGTCCAGTACATCTAATGCATTTTCTTAAAAGTTTATTTACAAACATCTGTAAGTCAGGGATAATGATTTTCCCCCTGTTTAGTACGTCTAACTGGACTTGCTTTCATTCCATAAAGCTCAACTGTCATATTTAGAGGAGGTTAGCAAGAGCTATTTGATGTATTCTGGAAAGCTGAAATATGTCTTCTGGATGCTTATATACATGCAAAATGTTATAGAACCTTCAAGTAAAACTTTTTTTTTTTTTAATTTCACTTTTGAAAAAAGCATTTTGTCTTTTTCCCACATTTGGGATGCAAGCATATTGTAGAATTTAGAATTGCTTGTGAGAGAAAATAAGCTTTTGAACTTCTGCCCATAACCATTCCAGACTATTGCATCCTATTTATGTAGTGTCTTTACAGCTATTGTCTAGCTAATTAAAAAATGAGCCACAAGGAGAAATATTAACCCTGTTAATAACAGCATAGAAAATGTAGAGAGATCAACCAGTAAATTTGCTGGACTCGGAAAGAATACAAAATCCCCAAATGCATTTTGAGCCCCTCACTCCAGCAGCTAGGTAATCACACCACTGCCATAGCCAGACTTTTTGCTGAGTTCAATTGCTGACAAAATCACCATCTACTGCCAAAATACTCAAACATATGACCAAGTCACAGCAGCCGAAAGAATTGCTACATATCAGTTGAGCCATGCTATCTCTTCCTGGCCACGCTCTTTATTTATTCCAATGAATACTACCACATTAGTTTAAATCTCTTCCTCTGAGCTCTGCAGAGCCTAAGTCCCCTGTCAAGCTAGCTCTGACTGCGTGTGCATGGTATTTGTGTCCTGCTTTAATCCCTCCTGACAACTCGCAAAAATAAATTTTCCAGACACAGACTTCTTAATAGATATTTCTCAGTATCATCCAGCACAGGAAGAGCTTGAAAAGCATCATTTTTCTTCTAGGCTAGTTAGACATACAGAATATATTTTTTTCCCTCTTTTTTTGTTTTCCTTTTTAAAACAGGAATTTCATTATCACGTGAGCAATAACCAGCAGCCACAGACAGAAATAAAAGTTAGCATTTAGCCTAGGAGAAATTATTCTAAAATCTTTGTAGCTATGCTACCTTAAGAAGGGTAGAACTTATTGTCCAGTGATACATTTATGGTATTACAATTAATCAACAAAAAAGGATTTGTACTGCATTATGACAGAGAGCAATAAGAAGGGGACATGAAGATGAATAGGCTACTTAAGTGAGTAAATGACTTCTGGTGCCAGCCTGGCAATGACAGAGAGGACTTGAATGTCTGTGATGTTTTCAGGTCTCTGAGACTCCTCAGTAGTTTTATTCAGGGCTTTTGAGTGCTCATGATATCACTGGCCATCATTGCTATGCTTGGCCACCAACTGGAAGACAGAAGAGGAAGTAATTTCAACAGTGTAAGGTGCTGGTTTCACTTAGATAGTTGTCTGGCTGACTACTCTCGTTTACTTAGCAGGACTTGAGCGGTGTGGCTCAGATTAGTGGAAGGAAGGTCATAAATCTTTAAGGAAACCAGGTTGCACTTGACAATGCTATGTGGAGAGTAGGTTGTGTACCCAGCAGCTTTAGCCAGTGCTAATGCTGTCACCTGGAGAACAAGTGTAAAGCTGGGATTGATCCAAGGGTGAGCAGACCCGGGTAAGTATCCCACCATCTCTCTCCTCTCTCAAAGCCCAGAGCTAGGACCGTGGCTGTCCGAAAGGCTGGTGCTCAGCTCTCTTCATCTGGATTGAGAACATGAAGCCCTCTGACCCGTCTTCAGTTTTTTGTAGACAGAGAGAGAGTAGTAACACTTAACCCACTTGGAAGGGTGAGTCTGAGTTCTTCAGAAATGATTGTGAGCTGTTATTAAATGACATAATTCTTCCAAAAGGTCTTGGTTTTGATCTTGGCAGAACAAAAAATGTTCTACCTCAAAGTCTCTTCCCTTCACGCTTTCCTCTTACTGACCTCACAGCATGACCATGCTCTCTCTGCTCCTCCTCTCTTTCCTCTAGCTTCCCTCTTTGTTCTTTCAACTTTCTTTAAAGTACACTTATTACTAGCAGCGAGCTTTTCTCTGGTTTCTTTCTTGGATGGTATCCCAGCTACATTGAGATTATTTTTTGTGAAGGTAGTGTTTACAGCTAATTTGGTGAAGAGGGAATGAGAGGTCTCCTAGAAAAAGTAAAGATGCAGACTTTCAGGTTTCACAAGTGGTACTTCACAGGCAGATGTGCTCGGAAAATACGCTGACAGCAGCCCTAAGAGACTGCATATGAAAAAGAGGACAATTACTACCCAGTTGTGTTGGGCCTTCTGTCTTCCATCCCCCCAGTCCACTATGTTATTTAGAAAGATCAAAAAACAAACAGGCAGAAGGTTCAGGTGGACTATATGAGGTGCTAGTAATGGAACCAGAAACATCGGCATGTATTACAGTAAAGCTATTGTCATTTTGACCATTCTCATCTACATCCTGTTATTTTTGTGAGAAGCTATTTAAATATATGCATATACCTCAGAGGAGTAGTCTGTTTTGCATTTTTTTAAGAATGTCAGGAAGTTAAAATAAATATCTCCATGAAATTTGCTTAATAAGAATTTTCAGAAGCATTTGTCATATTTCTGCTAGCAGAGTCAACTGAAAGACTAATTTTAGCAATGTGAAAAGCTGCTTCTATTGTGACAAAAATTATGGCCTAGGGGACAGAGCCACCCCCTCTAGAAATTAATACTTACAAAACCACATTTCTGTCAACATTCTGATGGCAATGCCATGGGAAGCTACTAATGGGAAAACAGAGCTGTCAGAATAAAAAGTGTTCCTCTTCTCTAAACCAAGGAGGCTTTATTTATTCTTCCAAGCAATAGGCACAAGTGAACTCTCTCTCTTTCTGAAATCTCTGTCTCCTGTAGATAATATGCTTGGTTTAGTACTAACTCATACTTCAACTTCTGTCTCATGCACTTCGTATTTTTTGTCATGATGTAGATCATATGCTCCTGGGAATATCAACTTTCTTAATGTGTTTTTGTGTTGCATCCACGATTACAACTAAGCTTTATGGGCACAAAACACACCAAAAAACCCCACACCATGCAATTTATGTAGGCTAAAAAGCCAAACCTTGCATATCAATCCAAAAATTATTTAATGCAATCTAATCAAAGAGTTATTATTTAGTCCCATTTTGATAAAACCAACACTCCAAATTTTCCAATTATTATAGATCACTCCCAGTCATGATGCAATTGAAGTTTGTACACACCAATTTTCTCGTCTCTACCCCTTCCTCTGGTGTTTTGCTCACCCTTCCGTCGGTCCTCAAGAAGCAGGGGAGGGGGTTATGGTGAGTTATTAGCGTCCCGAGTTCTTCACTGGAAGAAATATGATGTTGCTGAGGATTTCTTCCACCTTACTCCAGGATCTGCCTGGGGCTATTTTTATATGTTTCTTAGCACGTACTGCACGTTGCTCTCTCTTCATTGGTCCACAATTCCACTTTGTATCTAAATATACTGTATATAGTATGTTTTAGTTACGTGTGTTGAATATTTGTTCTTTGTTCCCTTTGTTATCTCTAAAGCCAGTTTTACTGGCCTCCCAAAGGCTTAATGACCAGTAATTGATCATTAGTGATTTTTTTATAGCCCAGGAGCCTCTGCTTTCATCCTGTCCACACTTATAAAATCTCTACTATAATCCGTTACTTGTATAATCCTCTGCAGTAGTTTTATTCTAGGTCATAGCTGCCTCTACACAAAATAACTACTGCTCCTCTACTATCTATTATATACAGAAATCTCAAAATTATTGTAACAATAGGCATTACAATACTCAATCCTACAAAGCTAAGCTAAAACTTAAACAAATTAGGTAATATTCACCAGTAAATAATCGTTGTTACAGCTCAGCTAGCTAAAGCAAAGCTCCAGGCAGGCCAAGACAATCCAAACAAAGCCATCCTGACATATCCTAACTTCAAGGTTTTGCAGAGCTAATACGAAGGTTGTGGGCTTTTTACTAGCAATGGCAATGCCACACTTGCTGGGCTGTAGGGCTCTGCCCCATGGGGCCTCATTCCTTGGCTACTGCTTCTAGGCAGCAAAGAAGACTTGGCCAAGGGTCTCATCAGCCTTATCAGGTGAGACCCAAAGGAGAAGACTCCTGGTGTTCCCGGTCAGGTGAGGAGATGTGTTCCTGGTTTTTTTGGATTTGTTTGTATCCTCTAAGAACAGATAGCTCTGGTTCCCCAGTTGTACAGCACACTGCAGTCAACCAAGACATCTTCTGACAGGATGGCAATATACAATCTCCTAGGTGGAAAGGAAATGTTAAGAAGAACTTGCATAATAGTAACTTCATTTGCATGCCTAACTCCTTCTGAAAGCCATGGTTTATCTCTTCTGAGGAGCCCCATCTGACTGATGCATAAAAAGAGCCAATACAGATATCCTGGAAATGAGGGCACAAGGAGGTTTTCTAACCACCTGCTTTATGGGAGAGCATTCCTTCCAGGCTGGAGCTTTGTGTCCCAGTTTGGCTCTGGTCTTGTTCAGTGCCTGCCTGGGGAAGGAGAAGGTCAAATTTCAAATGGGGAAGAGGAAACACACTGTAGTGGACCACAAACCATTCTCCTCTGTCAATGCTAACTTTTCATTGGCTCCTGTCCAGAAGCGTTGTTTGAATCAAACGCGAAAGAAAGCAAAGTTAAGTACAGCGCTGTTTTTTCAACTGTTTCCGAAAGTTCATGTTCCTTCCCAGGGTTTTAAATGCAGCTTCCTTTTCAGGGGGTTGGGTGAAAGCAGGGGCAGACAAGACGGAGGCAGGAATGTTGCCTGGACACAGGATATGTTTGTGCATCCCCTGGTTGTCTGGATGTGTGCTGGGCGGAGGAGCAGACTGCCAAACTTCCCTCCTGGCAATGAAAACCCTGCTCTTTGCTATGGTGCTGTGAGCTAAGAGCACTGTCAGGGAATCCTCAGGCGGATTTCTTCCCTCTGGATGCATATTGTGGCCTTTTCTGCAACGAGCAATAGCACTACACAGTAAAACTCTGGTGTAATAAATGACATGAATCATAAAACATCTGCCAGTAAGGAAAGTAACTACCCCAGATAAATGTTGCAGGCATAGTGGAAACTCCTGCTGGTTTATTATAGCCAGTTTATAGGATTTATTTCTGACACTAGCAAAAAATAAATTCTCAAAACATCTCTAAAACAGAAGAAAACCATTAAATATTAAATTACATCTACCATGATAGTTAATGTAAGCTTCTCACATCAAGAAGAGAGGTTGGATTTAATCAGTTTCTTAAGTTCCACCTCAAATCATCAGAACTGCATATAGTGAATATTTTTTTTGTACTAAGTAGAAGAATATGCAGTTCCCATGTAGATTTTTATGTTCTGTTTCTCATACAAAATGAGCTTAGTTCATAAGATCCAGGACTGTAAAATTATAGCGGAAAAAGGAATGAAATGATTAGGGCAATACACATGCTGCTTCAAAAAAAGACAAAGGGTTTGGTACTCCAATCCTTTACGTACCATGTGGTCACTTACCTCGTAACTTTCTGATAGCCACAAAAAATTTACTGCTTCAGTCTTGTAGAATGTAGTTTCTATCCTGTATTGACAAATCTGTCGTCGTTTGAAATTAAAGTGGTAACAGTTTTTTGGAAATATCTGATTTATTATTACATTTTAGTCCTTAACTGATGCCCACTTATGTCATGTTAGATATGGAATTGTATTATGTGGACTTATTTCACAAATGCCACTAGGAAATAGTATTGAAAGATCTTTTTCCCTAAAGGATTTTTTCCTGTCTATTTTAGCAGTAATTGGGAAAAACAAGAGTGGAAAGTTAAATAATGTAAGTGGAAATTATCCAGTTACAATAGCAAAAGTTCAATAGGGGGGCGATTGTTGAATGTGTGATCTTCACAAAAAGTTGTTAATGTTGATCACCACAAAAAGTATTAATTTGAAGTGTACTGAGGTATAGGACACAGAAGAGACATACCTTTTAAGTATGAGCGATTGAATTGGAGATAAAAAAATATGCATTGTGTTATATATTATTAAATAATTAGTTTTGCAATGATCCATTATAAACTCAGAAGTGTATATGTGAATAATTGCAAATGGATGCACAAAAGGGAGATGAATGGTATGTTGGTCATTTTATAACAATTGTGGCATCTGAAGCCTATTTTATGATACGTATAGTCAGCCATCTCAGAACAAAAATCTCAATCATCTACCTAAAAGTCTTGGAAATTGGTCATAAAAATATACTTAACTGGAGTGGGACTTTACATCACACAAAATATATTACAAACTAGGAGAAAGCATGCCAGGTTGAGTGGGTCTCTGTCCAGAATTATTGTTCTATTGTAAACAGGCAGAAAGCAGATATAGAAATATAGGCCAGCAGTGGAACTGCAGATGTGCAGATAGCAGTGCCGCTGAAGTAAAAACAATAGTCTTCAAAAGAAAACACATTGTGAACATAAATGTAAATATAAGTACAAACGAGGCAATGTGGACTGTCTGTGAAACTAGTATACAGTCCTGCAGACCCGCTGAAAAACATTATGAAATACATCTTGAGAAAGTTCATATAAGTGTAAGTAACACCATGTTAGATTTACAGGAAGAAACCCAAGAACTGTCAGAAGAGATATTTTCTGTAAAGATAGAAAAAAATGCACCATACAGCAGAATTTTCTTCCCTTACGGAGGTTTTGTGCTGTTAATATATCATTTCATGTTGTAGATAACTCTGCTATCAAACACTTCCTGAAAAACCCTTTGAAAGGAAGTCATCAGCGCTGGATCACCTGGCAAAACAGGATGAGGTACTTAAAAAAAAATTAGTCTGACTAAATGGAAGAAACAGTTGAAAGATCACCTTGCTCTTAGCCTTTGGTAGCTGAAAAGCAATGTGGAAGTCTGCTATGGCCTGAGGAGTGTAGCACACTCTTGTAAGAGCTTATTCTTTCCCCTGAACCAAAACAGACTACCTCAGAGCAATGGAAATATCTAAGCCAACGGCCATGGTGCTTTTAAAGTCTTGTACCAGTGTTTTTTGGGTGTGACAAATACCTGACCCCCATCAAGCCAATCAAACAGTTGAACTTAATATCAATAAATGTTTTTGATATCTCTTTCATAGTTGAAGCAATGTGTTGCTAATAGCCACATTTTCTTTGCATCATCTATGCAATTTCTTATAGAAAGTGTTTAAGCACTGGTACTTTGGCACAACTTAGCAAAATACTTTCAATCTAGCCTTATATTGCTCTGGGAGCCTAATGGTACTTGCTAGCATGGCAGGTGGGAAGACCTCATTTTCTTCTCAGAAGGAGGCCTTGTGAGAGGTCAGATGTGCAAACCAATGCAATATACACCAAGAAACACTCTAAATGAAAAAATAATTTGCATTTTCCATGTGAAAGAGAAAGCTAAACTTTTTGGCTCCAAGTGTTTCAATTATACCTGTTAACTCTCATGACTTAGTGATAGTGTCACCAGTACTTAATACTTCGGTATACATTGGTATAGTTAAAATTACATGAATCAGTAACCTCTCAGTGAAAATTGCTTCTCCCCTATATCTGTGCCTTGTAATATTCTAAAAATGGCTGTGTAAGAATTGCCTTTAATTTTAATTACATGGATATGATATATTAACATTAATATTGTGCTGGTGGCCTACTCATCTTTTAATTTTGGCCAAGGATGCAAATTGCCTAGAGGCCTAGTTATGCTCCCATGAAAGTTCCCATCAACTTCAGCTGTGTAAATTTGGAAACACTAATTTATGTATCTCTTCATCACACTGGTTGGATTTTTTTTTTCCTGTGAGTTATTCAATGCTTCCTGAATTTTTTTATGTGCTCATGGGTGTAAGTAGGGCTGCAAGATCTAGCTCTAGGAAATTGTATTATCCCAGCTTTAAACTGGCAGGTTAATATTACTCAGGAGGAGGTTTCACACAAACAGATAAAATCCTATGGGATTTTACTGGGGCTCTGTTAGCAATCCAAATAAGGATAAAGGATATATTCTTAAGTCATACAGCTGTGTGAACAATTGAAATCGATTGGAGCTGTTGTTGAGCTCACTTGGATCCCTAGTCACACAGATATTTTTGGAAGCGATTACACAGCTAAAGTAGCAAAGAAAGCATTAAGAAGGATTATGCTGATAGTCTAGTTTCACTGTCTAGGGGTGAAACCACATCTCTTATCTGCTTAAGAGCAATCAAACCGGCTCTTTTAGAAAAAAAAAGCGATCAATATAGAAAAGATTTCCGTGTATAATAAGTTTAGGTGTAACCCAGAGATTTGGCATGAAAAAATTCAACAGAAAGCCTCATGATTAATTCACTAGAAAAAAGGACTAGATATCTATTTTAGAAAGTTGGCCACTTGTTCACTCGGTTTTAAAATGTAGATGATTTCCTATTTGCTTATGTTATTCCATTATCGCTCCTGAAACTCTTTGCTCGAAGGCTGCGGTTCATTCTCCTGTTTGCCCCGTCCCGCAACCTGCTGATGCTGCTCTTAAGCCTCCTGTTTACTGCCGGCTTGGGTGGTGCTGCGCGTCCTGACGGCAAGCAGGTCGGGCAGCGCTTTTGCAGGGAGTGCAAAGACTTGAAAATACCCTGTGTCGGAAGATAAAGCCCACATCAAATAAAGACTATTTCGAGTTTCAGTACTCTATTTAATAAACACCACTCTGATGGCTTAAAAGACTCTTATTACCTACAGATTAATTGACGTAATATGAAAGCTTTTAATTTCCGTTTATGGCACTGTTATAGCTGGATATTACTTGAGCTGTCATTATTGATTATCAGCGCCGATGTTACTAATTAAGGCTATTTGCAGAGAACACCCAGCTGCTACAAAGAGCGGTTTGCGGCCAGCAGGGCTGCCCGGGGAGCAAGGGGCAGGCGGGTTGCTCCGCTGCCAGCTCTGCCTGCGCCGTGGCCGGGCATGGGGACACGGGGTGGTGGCTGGGCATGCACACCGGCACGGCAGCACCGGGGCTGCTCTGGAAGCACCGGGTGCCTTTGATTTCACCTGAGGTCTGCAGGCAGAGCTGCACGTCCACAGCGTCAGTCTTCCTCCATGCAGGAGCACCATGCAAGGGAGGCACAACCTCGAGGATGATGCTATTGCAACAGGACATTTGGCTATATGCATAATAATGATATAACTGGAGAAGGTCTCCTGCATCTTAGTGTCCCACTGTGTGTTGTTGCACTCAGCAATACTTACCAAATCCCTTTGTAAACTTTTCAACCTCCATCACTACCTGGCTTTGGGTTTCTGTCCGCAATTCTCCACTTAAGGAAGATGCTCCAGTATGTTATTGTCTGATGTCTGGGAAATTTGGCTCTAATTTCTGGCCTAGACAGGTCAGAGTGGTTTCTAATACTTAATGCTACCAGATGTTAAGATATAAAAGTAGTGGGTCTTGTATATGAGAAGAAGCATCAAAAGAGAAGAGAATAATAAAGGACGTGTGTGTACCTGTTTTCTTTTGAGAAGAAAAATGCTGATACCTCTGCTGTGATTGATAGCGATACATAATACATAAATATCTGTGGTTCCAAAAGCTGTTGCTAGCCATGACAACCTTGCCTGGACTGATGAATGTTCAATTTCTGTAGAGATAATATAATAACATATTAGAAACATCCTTTACAATAATAACGACTGACTCCATTTGAATGATCTGAAAGCCTTAAAGAGGGAACAAATGTCTACTGAAGACACTAAAACACTTCTGTGCTTGACAGTTATAAATATTTTTTAAAAATATCAACTAGTTTGTTGGCTGACAATTCAATTATTCAACCTTGTGCTGGAGAACATCATAAGAAAATTTGTCTCTGTAGTGACACGGCAGTAAATCTGAAATAAAAGATGTCTTTGGAATGAACAAAGAACCTACTTGTTAATTTTATTTATGTGATATCAAAGGAAAACCCAGCCATTTCACCTACTCATGTGATAGCTCTCGTTCAGCAGCCTAGCACACAAAAAAGTAGGAATTTCATCCTTCTACGTTAAGAACGGCCTCTTTTCTGGGTGCACAGGAGTTCTTCGTGTAAGGTTTGTATGGCATAAATATTGGGAAATTAGCCCTCTAAAAAATCAGCAGCTCCAAGGAGGACCTGCATGAAGCTGCTGAAGGTTCCTGTGGTGCTGTGGCGTCCTCAGCTGACACCTGCCTAGCCCAGCCAGGAGCCACGAAGCTGTGGCACCATGGATGTGGTCAGTAAAATTGCACTCCTGCCCGGGCTTCCCTCTACAAACAAGTCCCCGTACACCTGCTGAGGAGGAGTAGGGCAGTATGCAGAAGATCAGGAATGAGTCAAAGAAAACGCTCACGTCTCGAGAGAGGTGACGTTTTGACGAGCACGTAGGTCTCAATTCACCTTTGTAAGTGCAGGTGAACTTTGTCAGCATGGTGAGGTGAGGGCAGCCGGAGGGGGGCTCAGCACCACCTGATGCTGCCACTGTCCTGCCTTTGCTCCGGGGCCGTTCTCACGCCCAGCAGCAATACCGTGGGGTGCCAGCGGTGCAGGGTAAACATTCACTGTAGTCACTTCAGCGAAAGTATGTAGGTACCGAAGGCCTTGCTATTGCCCTTTTTTTTTTTTTTTTTTTTTTTGGCTTTAATAGAAATAGAAGAGCCTGCCTCTCATCAGTACTGTACAACAGTGCCCTCCTGTGCGGGATGGCAGGTCACGTCTGGACAAGCAGCAGGGAGTCGGGGTCGCAGACCCGTGAGTCTCTGGGCTGTGTTTCCATCGGACCACTGCGCTTACAAGTTTCTTTGGGCGATGGTTAATGTGAATGACATGGATGGGGAGATGAATGACAAAGAATAAAAGATTAGCACGTTAGCTGAAGAGAGAGTTTGGTGCTATGCATGGAAACACTCTGGGTTTCTCACTAGCTTTCTTGCTCCGAGAATGCAAATTATTCTTTATAAATCCTTTGCTGCACCCTGTAAGGTCTAGTGTAATTGGTTTTTTCCTTCAACTGACTGATCATCATTATAGCAAAAAAGCGGGGGATTGCTTAGAAGGAAATCCAGTCCTGTTAATTGTTTCCTTGATTGTATTAGTATGTTCTTTATTTAGGCTTTTGTCAGAAACACAGTTTTATTACTGCAAATATTACTACACCCTCTCAGTATTCCTGTTTTATTGAGCTCTGTGACATTATCTTTGTTGTGATGGTGGTTGTCATTATGTATCAATTCAAACAGGTCCTCAAGGAATATCATGCTCAGGTTATTTTCTCTCACCACAGTGGGCAGCTGCTTTTCTTTTCTATTTTCTGTTAAGGTGCCATTTCTTTCAGTCACAAGGGTGTATTTTTGCTGGTGTAGATAATGAGTGCAAGATTAACTCACAAGGCAGGCACTTCCTGGGAAGCTTAGCATTAACTCACAAAATAGGAAACCGAACACTGTAACTGCCTGTCCTGTAAAAATTGAAATTAAATGAGTTTCCATTGTTATGAACCAAAAGGATCACAAACTGTCTTGAGACGTATGCATTCACATTCTAATAAAGGTATAGTTTATCTAATAACTATATCATGATTCATATGTATATGTATCATAGCTCTCAATTTTATATATATATATCTCTCTCTCCAAATAAATAAATCAGAACTCTCACAAATTTTACTGACAATTTTAAGGTCTCAGCATTCATGACTTCTCAGTGTTCCTCAAAAGAAACATCCGATTGTCAGGAAACAAAACAAACTCGTGAGTCTTGTGCCTTTGGAAAATTTCACCTCCATATTGCAAACCCAGCATCTGACAATCTTGAAAGGGAGTAAATTAATCATTAGGAAATAAATATATACAGATTAAAGTCTGAACTTTTATTTTTAAAGCAGATGGTCTCAACCTACAATATTTTACAGCAGATTTCCAAGTTCTTTCAGAAACGTTTGTGCATAAGAATAGTATATTTACTTATGTGAATAGAGATACAATTATTATTGCTATTACTTCTCTAAAGTGTCTGGTTTTGCATTTCTAAGAGGCTGGAAATTTCAGAGGCTGGAAATTTCAGAGACTGGAAGAAGGCTGAACTGTTCTGGCATCAGATAGGGTGCTGGTTTTATCCGATTCCTTTCCTAAAGAGAAAGGAAAAGGCAAAAGGAATTTTTAGTTCTCCTCGCTAGCCAAAACTAACTCAGCGCTGGCTCAGAGACACAAGCGCATACACCCATAAAGGAAAACCAAAATGGGATATGGATGCTCAAGCCATTTCTCCCTCACCTCCCAAGAGGCGACATGGGGAAGGGCAGCTGGGGCTGCCAGGGCCACGGTCACTCGACCCTGCTGACGGGAATGACTGATCGCCACGTTCCATGTAAACCCAAATCAGAATCCATCTACACCTACTATGCCAACTATGCAACAGACAAGACAAATGGCTGCAAACTATGATGCTGCAGTCATTGATTCCCATTAACACATATATCTGCTTGGGAGGGACCACTGTGTCTCAAAGAGGCTGAGACACAGCTGCAGATAGTAGCTTCAGTGGTTGAGTTTTCAGACACAGGATGTCTGTCATGATGTCTACCATGGCATGGGCACGTCTGCCAGTATCCGGAGAGCCTCCTTGGTGGGGCCCATGGTGGCCATGCAACCACCCCAGTTCCCACTGAAGTGGAAGTGAGGGTTTAATGCTCCAACAATATTGAATGCAGCACGAAGCACAGTGGAAATGACTGGTTTTGTTAAAAGGCATGGCTGGCAATGAAGTAACTCCTGCTTCCAAAACGGCTTATGAATTTTGCATTGGAGGAATTGTTGGATTAACCTACACAGATGGTTTTGGGAACCTGGTGAAAACATCAACGTCCCATGTAGTGCTGTCCAAGTGAAAGCAGATGTATTAGCATGGTATTTTTCTGAGTTTTGGTTGGCTCTTCCAATCTCTTGTATTTGTAAGTGTCAACTGAAGTCATGCTGACCTGTTTTCTTGGGGCTTAAATGTTTATATAAGCCAGATGCCAAACCTGTAGGGTAATTACAGTACTAATTACTACTTTTGACATATATTTCTAGTGATGAGGGTTGTTTCCAGAATGCCTTTGATGCTATTTTGCAAGGGCACTGAGCTGAGACTTTCTTTTCCATATTATTTTTCAATGCTAATGTTTGCTTGTTCTGTAATTTTAGTTGTAGGAATATAACAAGTAGACAGTAAAGCAAATTCAGCCATAGGTTTTATATATGTAGGTTTTTTTATATGTAATAGGAGGCATAAAGTAAACCAAGCGATAGATTTTTGCTATGGGGAAAACGTATTTTTGTTTTTCTCAGTAGTTTTGGTGTGCAATACCCTTGTTTAATTTACTGTTTTTGTATCCTTAAAATCAGGACGAGAATCACCTGAAGGTAAAAGAAGTTGAGAATCATAACTGAACATAATCATGGCTCTCTTGCCAGTTTCCAACAGCATGTCAGTATTTCTTTCCTTTCTTCCTTATTTTTGCTCTTATTAAGAGTTTGCATGTGTGTATGAAACACATACATCTCCTGCTATTCAGTTAAACAGAAATCATGAGATAATAAAAGCAAATAGTGTAAAAAATGCTAAAAAAATGTAACAAATATATAACAAATGCTGAGGTTTGCAAATGAGCTGAACAAGCCCCTCTTTAAAATGATAACAGATAACTGATAACAGAGGAGGAAGTATTATGGGTAGATGTGAAGGGCAAAATTACAGCAACTGATAGGGTAGATGTGTCATTTCAAAGGACGTGGCCTTAAGAAGCTCTCTTCTGAAAGATACGTAGAGAGGTAGAAGTTATGGACCTTCAAAACAGGAAGGAATTTATATATCTTAGAAATAGCAAGGAGGTGCAAAGAATAGCTTAGCATGAACTTGCATTGGCACAGGCTGGGGATGACTGCCTGGAGCCAGCTCTGCCGCCAAGGCCCGGAGACAGCCCCCGTGAGCCCCGGCAGCAGTGAGGGCCAACACTGTCCTGGGCTACATGAACAGGAACATCCACACAGGTTGTCACTCCACTCTGCTCAGCACTCGTTAGACCACATCTGGATTACTACGGCCAGTTTTGGGGCTCCAGTTGAAGAAAGGTGTTGACTCTGGGCAAAAAGGGCCCCCAGAGTGGTCAGGGCTGGAGCACTTGTCCTGTGGGGAGAGGCGGAGGGACCAGCGCTTGCTCAGCCTGGAGACAAGATAACTTTGGAGGGGACCAAAGCACCTCACTGCTGACAAGGAGGTTATCAAAACACAGAGCCAGCCTTTTCACAGAGATGCATGATGGGAGGGCGAGAGACAAAGAGCGTAAGTTGAACAACACTGATCCAGACTGGATACAAGAAGAAACTTTCTCCCCATGGGGACAGTCGAGCTGTGTAACAGTTGGACCATAGAGGTTGTGCTGTCTCTGTCCTTGCATGTTTTCAAGACCTGACTAGACAATGTCCTGAGAAAGATGTTCTGATCTTACACTTCTCCTTGCTTGAGCAGGAGGTTGGACCAAAGACCTCCTGTGCCCCTTTCAGCCTGGATTATCCTGTGGTTCTGTGATCCTGCAAGAAATATTTGATTCCTGTTCAGGGACCTGTTACTTCAGGGAAGTAGGAAAAGCTTTGGGAAATCAAGGGACCAAGGCAGATGGGGAGCATGTGGTGAATGCAAGGCTGGCTGTTTCTTTTAATTTTCCCTTTTTGAAATGGACCTGACTCATCTTACTGCTTCAAGCAGCATTGATCCTTACAGTGTGTGTTCTTCTGCAGGACTTCATAGGCAGGTGAATAAGGAGTGCCAGATGCAGCACAGTTCCTAGTGAAGCTGGGTAGAAAAACAACAGATTGTCCAGAGCTTATTTTTCTTTTGTGAAAGAGCGATGGGATTTTTAATGTCTAACTTATTTCCTAACGAGTCTCAGGCAATAGCATTTCCTCTCCTTTAATAATAGTGCGGGAACCCATGGCCTAATTGCAACCAAATTTGATAGAGCAGCGTTAAATATTAAGTTTCCATGTGTTTAATGAGAGGAAGAAGCTAGGTAATGGAGAAGGACCCGGTTAGTGTCTCTGCCATTGGCTTAGACACTAACTGGGATGAAGGTCTGTACAGGGAAGAGGAAAGGCAAGTACAGGGAGATATGAGCCCTGCAAGTGAGCTCAGGCGGAGTTCATGCATCTCTCGGTACCAGTCACAAAGCTGTAGGAAATGGGACTGCAGTACTTCTGCAGCTGGTGATGTGGACAATTTGTGGACAACCACACTCCACGTCCCAGATGGACAGCTCTTTGAAGACTACGTATTTCATGTTGCTGAGCTTTTTGTCCCTCCTGATCCCTCTCTGTAATGGGGACTGTTACTGAAGAAGTGTGAGTTGGTCCACTGAAATTAGGGTGTTTCTCCATAATTGCAAGCATATTTATCATTCCTTTGTCATGTATCTTTGCACTGAGGCTCCCAGAAGAGACTTCCCTTTCCTCTCCCTGACCCTATATGGGGTGTATGTGTAGCATAGCACTGGCTGCTGGGTGTTCCCTGTTCCAAACAAGATACAGCTGGGGAGCCTGATTCTGGTGAGGTGAGCAGCTTCATTTGGCATATGAAGAATGAGAAAGAAGTCAGTATTATTGGGTTGAAGCCATAATTTATGCAGAAGCAGAGGTCCCAAAGGTCCACCGTCTAGGAGGGTTACTTCCCACTGTTACCCCCATATGGGACCTGAATGACAAGATACACTCCCCAGCAATGCCATATGGCACTATCTCCACCCTAGTGAAAAAGTATCTTTAAAGGCCTCCATCCCACTGTACCTCTATGTTGCGTTTCTCTGACATGAAGATAAGTGGGAACCTCAGTGATATCCCACCTCTAGATGGCATGATGATACTATAAAATGTTCAAGACATTTTTTATATATTAAGCAATCATTAAACCATCGTCATAGTAAGAACATGCTCCAAAGACCAACACTCAAGACCCATATTGTATGATACTGATTCCCAGCATGCCTGGAGGGAGCATGATGCTAATACTGGACTAAGAATTTAAAAACACAAAAAGAAAATTACTGGACACGTACAGTAGCCACATTTTCAAATATTACTAACTTATTAATTCATTTTTCAAATACTAAGAGAGCATAACTCACAATTTATAAGAGCATCAGTTCATGATTCAGTTTTTGTAGCAGTCATGTTTGGGTTGTAAGAATTCAAAATAAGGCTGCTGTTGCTGAACTTCTGTCATCATTTTCATTCTTTAAATCTACTTGCATTTGAAGGGAAATAAAATGTGATAATGTCTGCACATACTGGTCATACACATTCAGCAAATGAAACATTCAGAGGTTCACAGAAAATTATTTACTCTTCACTAAGCATATGAAATTCTTAGCAACTTCAATAGGAGCCGTGCACATGTGTTTGACTGTATTCCTAAATTTTGCTTGCGGGCATGGAAAAAGTCCAAATGATCATTTTCAAGACAAAAAAATCCCTGCTTTTTGTGGTATTAGGGGTTTTTTTTTGTTGTTGTTGTATTGAATTATTTTCTGCTTGGTGCCTTCTCTGAGCTCTTCAGTTCGTAGATGTCAAAGAATGCCCCAAATGCCAAATCCCAAGTAGTCTTCACTTTTCAACCATCAATGAAATGAGCTCCATTATGAAACAAGAATTTACACTGGCTTAGAAGATCCCCTGCGGTTCTTTCGTCTGAAAAACAACAAAAATGGGACCTAGGTAGGTAGACATAGTATATTATTTGACAGATCAAATCCCGTCCTGGTGAGAAATTGCTTATGAAAGCAGTTCAAGAAATGAAAAGTACTTATTTGCTGCACAAGGAAGATTAGTTCCAAAAATAGCTTTCTGCTCTGCGGTCTCCTGTGGCACTAGACAGCCTCCTTGGGTCCTGTCATGTTTTGCAGCAGCCACTCTACGTCTGCTCCAGCATTTAGATTGGCACTTTTTAAACGAGACCTGCCAGGCTGGAGATGAGATGCCTGGTTTTGCAGACCACTTAGTTCCTGTGTCTCAGGAGCGACCGCTCCTGACACCCTATGATAACTTTGTGGAAGAAGGGGAGCATTCCCCAAAGATACCTAAAACTGTGGTGCACTGACTCTGAAAATGAGCTTGTAACTTCACCCTGCAGTAATTAAATATCCAGGGCTACTTTGGTAAGAGAGGTGATGAGGTGACCCCAGTGGCCTGTGCACCACGGTTTGCATCATTCCCTTATTCCATTATCCAGTAAGGAGATACTAAAGCGCAAGTCAAACTTAGGAATGTTGGGAAATACTAGGTTGAAGGTTTTCTTTGCAAAATAAATTCACCTGCTTCAGATTTATGCAGCGTGTTACTGCCTTGAACTACATGCTCCTTTCTCCCACAGGAGCCCTTGTTCATTCCATGTACAGATAACTATTGAATATTTCTTTTTGGCTTTCTTTCCAAGAGTGTTAGGATTTTAATGCCTAACCAACTAAACTAACTAAAACAAACAAAAAAACCCCACCAACTTCAAAACATAGAAATTCAATTGTACAACACTATATGGACTTATTCCTAAGGTCTGCCAATGTAAACGCATCCTCATTTGTCCTCTAGCAGTTGTAAAATCCGTTAGTATTCTGAGTCCTCACTGATAGCAGACCCTCACATGGCAGAGCCATGCAATGCAGCTCCCAGTCACTCGGTCAGCTCACACTTATGTGATGGATTTCAGATGACTGGCCCTCAGGATAGGCCCATATGGTGTGACATGACAGACTTTCTGTTTTTCCGGCATGGCTGGGAAAAACAGTACAGAAGAGCAATGCAGAAATTCAGAACAACTGCCTCTGGTTCAGGCTTTCGGAGGTGTGTCCTGTGCCTGTGTCCCCAGCCTTTCCTTGCTCCCTGCTCCTCCCAGCGTGTCCTGCTCTGCCCCCTCCTCCCACCACTCTGCAGACTCCTGCCCTGGCCCCCATCACCACCCTGCCGCAACCCATCCTCTATTGTCTCTCCTGGCCTCCAGTCCCCTAGCTCCAGACCTTCTCTATTTGGTTTGCTCTACCTCAAAAAGCAGCCTTCTCTTCCTCTCCTAATAAATTGCCTTTTTTCCTTTCTGCGACTTTCCCAGTTCTTCCCTATTCCCATACGGATTTTTCCATGCCCTGTGGTCTTGGTTTCTTCTTCACTGAAACGCGTGGAAGCTGTCTCAGGGATCCCAGAGGGCAGCCCGTAACTCAACACTCCGAGCCCTCAGCACTTCCTTTCCCAGGTGGATCCCTTCGGAGATTGTCTCCACCCTTTACCCAGGGCCTTCGTAATTTTACAGCAAATAAGGTTTATCCTGAAGCCTTGCAGCTTTGATTAAGCTTTGAGTTCTCACAGGAACATTATTATTTCTAACACCTCTGTGGCCCCCCCTCATGCTAATTTTCAAACGCTTCATTCAGAGCTTAGAGGCATTAATAACAGAACAGCCGAGAATAACGTATGGCCCAAGAATGATATTTTTTCCATGTGCTCACAGCCCTGGTGGAAATGCTCTTGTGGTCAGGTCTGTGAAGCTGAAGGTTTTATTGCCTTATCGTGTCTGTGTGAGCCTTACCAGAGCTCTTTGCCTGCTGCAGTGGGAACCGAAACCCACTGCAGTGGTGACTTCTCAAACCACCTGAAGCCCATTGCAGTCACCCCACCTGCAATGCCCTTGTTCTGGGAGCAGCAGAAAAAAATTGAGCTGAAACTTTAACTAGAGACAGGTGTCTAGGGCAGAAAACCTCCAACTCAATGGCTAAATTAAAATTATAAGCAGCTGAACCCAAAGCCTGATAAAAGAAAGTGCCAGATAACCTTAACTGCAGGCATTGCTAACAGTTTAGCTTATGATATCTTACTTTATATTTTGCATCCCTAAATCCCCCTGCAGCTTCACTGTATATATTCTTCAGTGCTTATAACTACCATGTAGTGCTGCTGTGAGCTGTGAAAAGCTGCTCCGCTGAGCTGCAAAGCCTGTAAAGATTTCTATAGTGCTCTATATGAAGGTGTGTGTGTGGGTGTGAATAAAGAGTTTCTTGCAATTTGAAAGCACTTTCGGCCCCTGAGCCTGGACAGAGCAAAAGGTATGATTGTAAGACTTTATCAGAACCTGTTGCGTCTCTGTTGTGTTATTATCAGTTATTTAAAAAAACTGCATGTGCAGCAATGTAAATTTCAAAAAGTACTAATGTGTTTCCTTTAATTTCATTACAAGAAAATCTCTGAAGCTCTAAAAATGTAAGGAATAATAACAAAACTCTCCAGTAAAGGATGTCAAAATTCAGGTTTTGTAATAACACCTAAAAAATGGTGAATCATTCATACCGACTAGTGCTAATACATCCTGTTCTGCTGCTGCTGGGAATGTAAAAAATTACAAAAGCAGCCAAAGCAATAACAATACAGTGTTTCCCACTATGAATAACGTAGATTGAAGTAGTGATTTTCTTGTTCAGGAAGTCAAACCTTAACATGTTGTCAGTAGTAATACATTGGTCTGCGTGGTACTCTGAGCAGATTCTGCACTAATATTAGGGAGGGCAGAAAAGTGCGTGGAGGAAGAATGTAGCTCTGTTGTTTCCTTCCCCCTCATTTATAAGGGATTATAATGGGATTCCCATTACATACCTTGGTTTGTCTTTCTAGAAGAACTGCACACTGGTACTTGAACAGCATTGCTGTGCGTATTTTTCACTGTTTTATATTAAAAAAAAATAATTCTGGTTTCAAATGTTTTGATATCTTTCATACTTAATAAGAAGGGCTTGAACTACTACTGTCTTCTGAATGCATGGATTCGTGCCACCTTCCAGTGGAGAGACTTCATGTACCAGAGGGAGCACGGAGTCGGTGATGGCTGTCCAGCTGCTGGTCACAGTCCAGACTGGAAGCAGGGGATTTCTCTTCTTACAGACATTTTTTCATTATCTAGTCTCTCAAAGAATTACAAGGTCCCAGTCCTGTGATATCTAATTCCATTATACTACATTTTTTTTTCAGGCATGAGGAAGAATTATAGGCTCTGGAATGGATTCTAACCCCCATTCAGAATAATTAGTTAAAATAAATTACTGGCTTCAACATAGATTTTCACTAGTGTAAATTCGGTCTGATTCTGGCTATATTTCTTTTGAGCAGAGGTTGCTAGAGTCTGAAAATAATGATATCTCTCTGTGCTGAGGCTGTATTTCTGTGATGATTTCCCTGTAATTTTCTTTAGTTGAGGGACATCTGTTATCTCCCCATTCTTGTAGGAATGTTTAAACCAAGGGGAGTTTGAGTGGAGAATGTTGCTTTGAGTGCATCCACCACCCTCTTAATTCCTTAAAAAAAAATCCTGTTTCTGTCATATGGCTGCGCATATCCTCATCCTTATTTAGATCTTTAATATGGCAAACATAAAATTCTTCAGCAGATTTCTATCTCACGTTATTTATCTTCATTAAAAAAAGAGAAAGAAAAAAGGGGCACTTGACCTTTTTCTTCGCTGGTTTCCTCACTAGATCCCTAATGCAGCTATTTCATCCCATTTGGACGCCACCACCCTGTCCTGATCTTTCAAACAATCCTGCTCCGAAATCAAAATCTTAGTGCTGTTTCTTCCTCTCCTTCATCTAGAAATGGCTGAACAGACTGGGGGCTTGTTAATTTGGATGTGGATTTTATGTCTATCTTAATTTTGCCCCACTGGAGGTCCATGCGTTAACGGGACACTCAACAATGTCATCTCATAAAATGTCAGAATATTTACTGCAGCCAGTGGAAGTCGTGAAGTGTATTTGCATTCTGTTTGTGCGGATTTCTTTAGTCCTCACAATCGTTCTCCAACTCGACTCTTGTCCAGCAGAACATCCTGGTAATGTCACCCGTGCCCTTTTTTGCCACTTATTCCTTGTGGGGGTTTGAGCAAATTCTGTAACCTGCCTGAGGTTCGGTGTCCTGTGTCAACATGCTGCTCACATGGATACCGAGTTCACTAAGAAAAGCACCACTCTCGCTATTTATTATTCATGCTTAATTAAAATGATCTGATATACTCGGTAATAACTTGAGAGCTCGGTTTTTTTGATGGATGATAAGCAAAAGTGGTAATAACTGAAACTAAGAAAAAGTTGAAAAATGTACAGCTTCAGATCCAGCTTTTGATTTTATTTCTGTGGTAATAAAACTGCACTAGTTTTGCCCCTGTAGTGTTGATTGTTGTCTAGGACTTTAAATTTCTGTCATTAGGAAAATGCAGGAGGCAACATACTTGTGCATTTATGAGAAATATAAAAAGAAGGGATCCAACTGTGAGTGCATCTCCCACTGAGCCAAAATTTACTGTGTTCTTCTTTCTTTTCAAATTGGTCTTTTTGCAACATCAAGGAAAAGTGGCAAAGGAAATGAAAGTAGCTATATTTAATACAGTTTTCATTGAAATCCAAAGAACAGAAACTGTTCTTGCTTAAATTAATGCAGGACAGATAAATAATGCTAACAGAGCAATTAACACAAACAAAACAGCTTGCAGTTTAGCTACTGTGTAGCACACTCAGTGTCAGTGTTAATTAGTTGGGACAAAACTGCATCTTTATCACAGGATAGTAGACCTTAAAGTTTTCATATTTTTTTGAAATTCTGTCCTTGCCTGTTAATTACAGGATTCTCTAGGTCAGTGAGCCCGTGGATGGGCTTCAAATAACGTACTGAAGATGGGGGAGCTGAAAAATATAGAACATCACTTGGATGGAAAGCTGGTGAGAGCAAGTGCAGGTGGAAAGAAACCTGAGGCTCTCGTGAATTTTGGGTTGGAGAAAAAGTTTCATGCTAGGACATGGGATATATTGCAGGGTCCAGCTGGACTTTTGGTTCTCTGAGAGGCTGGAATTTCCTGCAGTGAGTACATGCACACTGTGACGTCATTGGTTTTACGTTTATCGAAACGACTCGTCAACAGGAATTAACATATTTCACACTCTTTGCCAAGGAGAAGTAAGAGGTCACAGTTCTCTTTCCTAAAAGAGAACTGATCTGGGGACTAACATCAGTTCAGGAGGGACAATTATTAAAAAATGTGGAGAGTTATCACAATGTGAGTTCTTGTTACTTGATTAAAATGATTGAAGAAATTACTTGTGATTGAAGTAATCCCTTGCGATTTTACATAATATATTTCTGCCATTCTTCTTGTGCTACTCCTTTCCTCACGCCTTAAAACTAGAATGTTTTCCGTATACTTAGGAAACAAAGTCAAACATGAGGTATGTGGTGAGAGTAGGATGTAAAGGAACCTGTAACAGAGGGAGATAAAGTAGAATTAGCAATAGGTTCAACTAAAGGTTACATTTTCAGTGTGTGGTTTGAGTAAGACAATTTAACTCAACTATCCTGCGGCCCAAAGTACTGCTTATCCTTAATTGGCCACAAAATAAGTAACCACACATTTAAGCAATTTGGCATTTCCATACAGTTGCGTGTTAAAAAAAAAAAAAAAAGAAGATCATGGGAAACAGTTAGAGGTAGAAAGTTAACGCAGCATGAAGGAAGTTTCAGCTGGTGGATATCACGCAAGCAATGTACTCATCAACTCTCCTTAACAAATATACTGACTTGCCCAGTCCTTTCTAAACTGTATTAGAGTAAAATTTGTTATGTACGTCACTGGGAATAGCAAAGAAAAGGAGGAAGCTGATGTGCCATTTTAAAAGTTTCAAAAAGCGTAACTTCAGATCTTGCTTAACGTGCTGAACATGTGCTCCAGTTTTGCAAAAGATTTACAGCATAGTCCTCTAATGACTGATGTAACATTTGATCTCTTGCAAAGATGGAATCACCAGCTTGTGATAAATCCTGAAGTAACTTAATTATTGTGTGTCACTTCACCATTGTAGATCACAAGAAATAAAGCGGTTTGGTCATATCTGGTACCTGTCACCTAGAAATATTGTACAGTCATCTTTGCTAGGAATGTAGGATGTATCAAGGTTGTGAAGTTGATCCGGTCACTGCAGATTTAGCCCTGTATTTGTTTACAGGTCCTTCTCAAACCAACCTTGATTTCTCCAGCTACATCGGCTGTTTTTAGCTGTTTATTTACCAGGTAAGCTTCTTATGAACTGCTTGTTTGAGCTATTTTCTTTTTCCTAATCGTAGGATCTATTTGGTCACTTCAGTCACTGCAAAAATAGATCGGGCTTTCTTTCTCCAATTAAACAGTTTATTTAAAAAAATGTAAGTGTTCTCCAGTGGGTAAGTATTGAGCAAAGACCTTCAAATACAATAAAATTTATGAATGTTATGATTTTTTGTGATCCAAAAAGTTTAAAACCATAAAAACACAGAGTGATGATGCCTTATTGATAAAATTTTAATCCTCATTTAAATAACTCTACATCCCTTCGCATGTGCCAACTGGCTGTAGGAAATGGTCCATCCTGAGCAGTAACAGCAGCTTGGGTTTTTCTGACTTCATCCAAAGCTCCTTATTTTATATAAGTTTCAGTAGGAGATTTCCACTTACTGAGCCTTAGGACTGCCACATTATGCAAAGTTTTCTCTACCTTTATGGCTTTGCTTTTTCAGGCTTTGTCTTATATTTCATATGATTTCCTGGTTGCATAAACACTCTACTAAAATAACTTGCTCACACTTTTATTTTCTTTTCCCTGATATGTATGTGAAATGAGGTTACCTAACATCACCCTTGCTGAAGCTGGACAGTTAAACAAATTACATTTCCAATGGCTGTAACCTATTGACAGGATCAAACTCATCACCCCAGGAAATCATATTTACTAACCTTATCCACTGAGGTTATAGGGGAGAGTAGAAACGGTGGCAGCAGTCTATGTTTATACCACTGCGGTCAGTTCAGAATTAGTGTCTGCTTTATCCCCCAAGCAGTAGCTGGCTCCTAGTGCCCATATATTCATCTAGAGCAGAAACACTCAGAACCCTGAATTCCATGTGGAGAAGGATTAAATCACGCTGAAGAAAGATGGACTAGAAGATGGTGGTGAAGCGTGTTAGGTGCTGTGATGTATTGGTGTATGACAGAAGCTGCTGTGGTTGCATTCTGTGATTGTTTTGTAACTAGACTCCGCTGTAATCTTTCCCGTCAATGGGTGAGCAATGCGTGGGTCTGTCGTCACCAGCTGCATCTTGGTCTGTGTCAATCAGAGAAGCAGCCCTCATAGTTCCTGCCTTTTTGGAAAAGTCTTCTGCTAGGAAAGTCGTGAACATACCGAAACACCAGCAAGCAGAGTCAGAAAGCCTCCGTGGGAAGGGGGTGAAGGAAAGGTGCCGGCTGGTTTGCCTGAGCAGGACTCTATGGACAGCAGGAGAGCATAGGCTGTGAGCTTCTGCACCCAGGGTTGGCTACAGAGAAACACACGGGCTTCAGCAGAAAATGTCCCTCAACAGCATGTGTACCTCTCTTTACACATTCAAATTTAAATAAATTTCAACTGTCCTTGTGCTTTGGTCTTTAAGAATTAGTTTTGGCTTCCTGTCTCAATTGAAAAAACTTATCTTTTATACCTTTTTAAGTTTTACCTTTTCAACTTTCTGCTGTAAGCATCTTGGGAACCTAAATCTCACCACCTAAAGAGCGAGGATTGCTAAAGAGCGAGGATTGCTAAAAAGCAAGGATTGCAAGCAACGTGTATGGCTTAGGATATCGTATGTTCAGAGCACTGATTTACCATGCAGTTAGTACAGCAGGCCTTCCCCAGACAGGAGAAACCAAGAGTAAGGTATTTACAAACTAAAGTTGAAAAAACTGCTGGGAAGCTTACACAACCTCTTCCTTTGCTATGATGGTTAGGTAATCCCTATTCGTCTGGTAATTTCATAAGCACAAGATTCACAGCTCATTTTACGGCAAAACTTCCCGAGAGAGAACAAATTACAATAATAAAATCAATGTTATAAGGATAACATGCTAATGCTACACATTCATAAATAATTAATTTGAAAGGGACCTCTGAAGGCCATCTAGTCAAAGCTCCTGCTTAATGCAGGACCACCTTTAAAGTTAATCAGGCTGCTGATGGACCTATACAACTGACTTCTGAATACCTCCAAGGGTGGAGATTCACTACGCTCTCATCAATAAGAGCAGCAAGAACATGCAAGAGCACGTGTTGGATGATGAGAAGGGTCCTTCCTCTGCAAACATTTGCCTATAAATCAACTCATAAATGTTAAGTTTAGTATATTTTGATCCAAACTCCATGTCTTAATAAATATAAATATGAAAAAACTGAAACCAAGTTACCCAGCAAAGTGAATAACCCACTACAGTTTGAACATTATAGAGGCTGGAGACTGTTTTACTGCTACGTGTATGATAATCAAAATCTTAAAGAAGATCTAGGACGGGAAGGTAGACTCAATTTGAAGGCTGGGACCACAAAAACTCAGCACAGCTATCAAAGCACTCAACCCCAGGCAGTGACTAGTATTTGCAACAAACATGCAAGAACTAATTGCGTTGATTTTCTTTGCTAGGGTTTTCATGCACAGGCTGCTCAGAGGATAACAGCAACAATATTACCTCAGAAAATATATCATAAGAATCATTGTCAATATTGCAGCAAAAGCTTAAAGAACTACCAGCATGAAAGGAAATGGGATATTTATTAATTTCAAGCTGGATATAGATACAGTGCCAGCAACTGAGATATTACTTCTGAAAGAAAATCCACAAACCGTAGAAGGTGAAGAGGTAAAATGCATGTTTGCTGCAGTGACCTAACCTCCCCAGGGGAATATATGAGTTAAATTTACTGGTAAATAAGCTGGAACAGATGCAATTTTTAATACTACTGGGAAATAAAATGCCCATTATTAGTTTAAGAACATATAAAATCCTTGCTTTCATTTGAGGGTGTGTGAACTGGAAAGGGAGATAAAGAGGCAATGAGAAAAATTTTAAAACATCTTTCTTGGATATGAAAACTCTCAACAGAATACGTAAGAATACACAAGAAACCTTTCTGATGTTTTTAGAAAGTTCACCTTAAGGTTAAGGCAGAAAGAGCTTAGTAAGTTGCCAGAGGAAAAAAAAAAAAAGATAAGGTGGTTCTCTCATTGATCTCCAGTAGCAGCAAAAGTGGATCCCTTCACTTGAAAGTATATCTCAACCTAAAAAAAAGGAAAATAAAAAAAAAAAATTAAACTGCACATGCTCAGAAATGTGTCAATAGAAGCTAAAAGCTTTTTTCTTTTTCTTTTCTTTTTTTTTTTCTTTTTTTTTTTCTGCACTGAGGTAGCAGCAGGCCTCTGACAGATTCGATTAGGACAGTATTTTAATGAACTGTCAATACTTGTCCAGGGACACACATTTTCTGTAGACACTGTTTTGCAGATGTATGGTACCTGAGATGTACAAGAAAATGCCAGAAACGCAGACATCAGACATCAAAATTCTGCTACAAAAGGCAATAAACAATTGTATACTCATGCATGCAATACAATTATCAATTACTAAATGTAATCTAACAATCAAGATGATAGTCATGATGGAAGTCTGGGTTTATACGGAGCTTTCTTTTGAGGTGTTGGAGGAGGAAGTATTTGGATCTGACACTTTTACATCAAAGGTGAACAAGACATTAAGCACAAGCCTGCCTGGTGGGCACGAGGGGGAAGTTAAACTCTCATATTTGTTTGGGATTTTTAATGACACCTGAGTTGGCTGATGCTTTTAGAGACTCTGATGGGTTTCTTTTCCATATGACCAGCAGGTGGGAGGGGTGGGAAAGGCAGATAATCTGTGTGAGGGTAGGTGTGGGACACACGATGGCAGCAGGCCTAGGAGCACCCTGGGACTATGTTGTTCAAGCCGTAGCAAGGGAGCATCGATGCCTCCATAATTAGCTCAGCATTTGAGCTGGAGAAAAAACTTCGTATGAAGTTTCTAAACCTTTTTTCTCGGTCTGAATCAGAATATTACAAAATTTTCTCCAAATGGAAGTAAGTTAGATGGGCAAGGGGAGGTTAATTTGAGATAGGTTAGAAAAGGAGTAAATGTGTGTACTTCCTATCAGTGTTGCAGTTTCACAGGAGGTTTTCCAGAATGTTCAAACCTAATTTAAGCTCAGGATAAAAAACTGCCACTTCTCTTATTTATAGAGCAGGTTTGTCAGCTCCAGGATTTGAGCTATTGGGAAATTCCTCTCTCAACCTACAAATTGTAGCCATGAGCTGTGTCCAGAGTTGCTCACAAGCTTGAGGAACTGAGAAGAGCTGAGGCTGAGACGAAGAAAGCTGGTGAAGCCATGAAAAGTACCTCTGTCTTATTCAAGCTACAGCTTTCGCCAGGCTGCTTGCTTTGGTTGGGCTGCCCCATGTGCGGCAGTTAAGAGCAACTAGCTTCAGTGCAGCTCAGCTGCATGATGAGGTGGATGTGTCTGAAACTCCATGCCCGCATTGTGGGAAGTCAGTCCACAGCTGATGGGCTCTAAGGTGTCGGACGTCTCCTTTGTACACATGGAGCATCTCTGTGCAGCTGTGCAGTGTGTGCAGGGGAAGCCAGAGAGGTTCCAGTTCAGTGGGACTCTTCTAGTGATGGCAAGTATAAACTGTGTAGAGCAAGATGAAATGACTCATATTTAATTCTCATTAAACCATAAATTAATCTTGCTGTTAACTTCCCTGCAGTTAGTCTTGTGGGTAAAACACAGCATGAGATAAGACTCATTTACATTTACTGGGTATCCTTGAGCTCCACAGTGCAAAGGATTCAGAGCTGGCCCAGAAAAGTGTGTTTTAGGCACTGAACACTCTTACAGTGTCTAAAATGTCCCTGTATTCTCTGACAGCATCAGTGCCTGCCTGCCACAGTGATGCCTGCTTCAGTTCTTTGTCAAGGCTTATCTTAAGTGAGTTACAGTTTCACAGGATATGCACGACAAAATACTTTGGAGACATAAGACTCCGCTCCTTATGCAGAAGGCTTGGAAATTTGGTGTCTTCAGCTTAAAGGGTTGTTTTCCTTGCTATGGTGGTGCTTTATCACCCTTCCTTGTTTCTTCCTCAACTGCATCCAGTAATGAACATTGAGTTTGGCCACTGTGCAGGGTAGCCTACAATTTATATGTACTCAAAGGACCAGACTTAAATGGTAGCTCATTTAAATATTTAAATTATTTAAATGCATGGTGTAGGGGGAGTTGCCATCCAGTTCTGTGAGCTTCACTGTTTCATCAGGAAACCTGCAGCTTTGGAACTGCCAGTCAGACCTTAAAAACAGGATAAACATTTATTTTTTTACAAAGCCTTAAAGAGGAAAAGCCATTTAAGCATAGCACATGTCTCTTCATTTGTCATATGTTAAATTAGCGGAGTAAAATAGCTTTTGTTAATGTCTGCAAATTTAACAATAAGT
This sequence comes from Rissa tridactyla, assembly GCF_028500815.1. Taxonomy (NCBI): domain Eukaryota; kingdom Metazoa; phylum Chordata; class Aves; order Charadriiformes; family Laridae; genus Rissa; species Rissa tridactyla. The sequence continues at coordinate 143,928,842 of NC_071467.1, read as the reverse complement.
AAGTAAATAAAATAGAATAAAAATACCTTTAATGCTTTCAGTGACTCATAATGAAAAACTCAGTTATAAAAAAATATGTTTATGCTCAAGATTTCAGAAGTGTTCAAGAGTTAACATCTGGGGCTTTTCACAGGGAAAATGCTGAAGTTGGACACATGTATTGAGTCAGCCTGGCATTGATCCACAAGTTGTGTGACAGTAATGGCTGAAGGTCCTCAATGTCGTCTATGGTTCTTTTGGAATGATCTTGTGACAATGCAGCTGCATATTTGGTGTGAGTGCAACCTGGTGTGAAATGGTAAAGGAAAGCACGATAGCATATTATTTTACCCTTTGATGCCTTTGCCATGTTAAGTCCTTAAAAGCCTGTCTTCCAGGAAAAGAAAGGAAACATGCCTCATTCCTCATCTGGTAATGAAGGATGCATACTCTTAGAAGCAAGAATTGCTTTGAGTCCCTGTATGTACAGTCAATACTTAGGGAAAGGTAGAAATGACTGTCATTAACTCTTGCCTCCAGCTTCGTATTAATGTATTTTTAAAGCTGTAAAATTTCTGTTTCCGGTAGATGGTTTGGGGGGTAATAGGTAAGTCAAGTTTAAAATAAGTTCTTGCTTTGAGTAAGGTAACCTGTGAAATTGTTGAGTTGTTTATTGTTAATGGGACATACAGAGAAATACTGGGAAACAAACAAAAAACAGGGAAAATTGCTAGTATCACCCTTGTCTGTTTTTCATGACGGCCTTAAGATCTGGCATCCATTTATGAGAAGGCTGAGTGGTCTACTGCCAAGTACAGCTCCATCTCATTCACAAGTGGACATCTTTTACAATACTAATAAAGAAACAATAACCTTCTTATTCAAGCACTTATCTATAGCTCAGTATTTTGCCTCCAGTAACAGGAGGTACCAGCTGTATTCAAAAAATACAAAGTTGGAAGTTATTTAATATTTTGAGTATACTGAAATTTTCTTTTTTATCTCCTTGAGTGAGAAGCTGTTTGTACCTTGAAGGAAGAGTGAGGAGACACATTCCTAACAAAGCTTTTTGTTTTGGCATTATGGTACCTCTGGGTATTTTCCTTATCAGTACGAATGCATAATCATTTGGAGGATCTAGGAAAGATGTTGATGTAGCAGAATATTGTGAAAGAAGTTGGCTGCAGGCTAGTCCTGCTTTGCCTGGAGAAAGTGTTCCTTATCTGCCTTCCAGTATTAAGGAATGCCCTTTTCTCTTATATTAGGAGAGAGGACAATAGAAACATGAGGAATCATTTTAGATGTTGCGTAGGAGAGAAACCCAAATGGTAATCAGTGGAAAACATCAGAATGGCTCATAATCAACACCGAAGCCCTGCTGCTACCAACCCCAGGCTCAACCCTACGCTCATGTGCTTTTTTGTGAAGCATCCTGATATTCAAGGGGAAACAAAGATGTTTCGTGAGTGGGGGTGGAGAGCAGAAGGGACAGCTGTGCCACTGGCGACAACACATAAGACATTTCTGCTGCATGATTTGTATGCTGGGCCTAGCACCATTCTGGCCTTTCTAATCTTCCCTCAGTTTTCTTTTGCATAAATTCTGACTTTTACAGAATAATACTGAGAAAGACCAAGAACTGTGTGAAACAGACAGCATGTGGCAAGTATGTCATCACTGAAACCCTGGAGGAATATAATAATTCAGGCCATAAATCAGGCCAATGGCTTTAAGGACTACACTAATGCTTTTTGCTTGGATCTGAATACCAATGTGCCTGAATTTGTTTTTTTTCTCTGTTCTAATCACAATCACTACTACAAAATGGCCTTTAAGAAATGATTTCTTGGCATTGTTTATATTCAGAACCTGGCTATGAATTAAAACCAGACACTGTATTCCAGTATTCACATGAGAAGTGGGATTTGAATCCAGTGAGGAATGAGTCAAAACACAGCCTGATTAGTCCAGTTACTATTCTCCGTAATGCTGTTATGAGGCAGGCCTTTATTTCTGGTCTGGGCATATACAACAGCAAGGATGATGGAGACTGTTTCTGCAGTTACTTCCCGATGACCTGTTTGCGATGGGCAGATGGTCACTCCCAGGTCCTACGTGTCCGGAGCACATGGGAGCTGCCCTCCTGGGGCTCAGCCCTGCAGCTTTCACAGCCTCTCAGGTCCTAGCCCTGACCTCCAAAACACTTGGTATACACAGAAACAACTGACCCAACTTCTGGCGTTGCTGTTGGAGGACACTGAAAAGATGTGTAGCAGTGAAAAAGGATGAGAAAGCAACTCCCCTCACAAAATGCTTTCCAATACAGCAAAAAGAGCCAGGGTAGCAATTATAATTGCTATGTAGCTTTGCTCTAGGGATGCTTCCCTTCTTAAGAAAATAAGTATGAGCTGCTTGGATGAATGCAAGAAGTTGCTAAGAGCTTGTAGCGGCCCTGAACCTTGCAGTTGAGGATGGGTGGGATTTGAAAACCACCAAATTAATTTCAAATTTAATGGCTGTGATGCTCATTAGCAGAATAGAGGAAAAAGAAAAAAAAGAAAAAGAAGACCTTGAACAAAATTATCTGATTCGAAAAGCACGTAACTTACTTTAATTACAGAAGTGAAAAAAAAAAGACAAAACAGTGGTCAGCCAGAACTTGGGCAATCTCTAGCATCTGAAAGGGAAACTGGAACAGAAATGGTGCCAAAACTGCAAGTCAGGGCTTCAAAGCAAATATTTTTGTCTCAAACTGCATATTGTCAACATCCCAAAATTCCTAATTATCTTCCCCCTCTTAATCTGCTACTAGTCTGGCTGTGCAGATAAACTTGTACCAAACCCGCTATTTACCTGTATCTCCACCGAGCTTTTCTGCGAGCTATCTTGGGCCTGTGGTTTCCTCAACGGCACCGTGGGGAGGTAAGTAGCTAGAGTGGTATGTCAAGTGCTACATGAAACTTTTTCAAACCTTGTTGGTGCTTTTTGAGACTGAGGTGGGGCTTGAGAAGATGCTGCATCCAGGTCACCATGCTGCTCTGGAGAGGCAGGTCATGCAGCATTGCCTTCAGAGGAAACCTTCTCTCACAAAAGACTCTATAGGTGTCATGAAGTCTATAACCCATCCCATGCTTTTCATTGTGAGGAGGAGAGGAGAAAACAGTAGAAGAACAGCATTTCTTGCTCTAGCCGTACTGGTGATATCCCACTGTTGTCAGTCCAGAAGGAGCAATTCATCAAAGTCAGCCTGGTGGAAATTTGGGAGTTTGTGCTCAGGCTAGAAGAGCACTGGGTCCATGTAGCAGGGACAGAACAGATGTTTTCTCTTCCAGCATTGGCTTTCAGCAGTTCTGCTCATCCGCAGCATACACCGAGAGGTGTGTGTTCGCACGTGAAGACACCAAGATCACAGAGGGAGCGTTGCTGGAGGGAAGCTGAGCCCAGGAGGCTTTGGGGCTCAGTATCGTTTTCCAGGCTGCAGCGGCCACCTGACATAAACATGAGAAATACACATGGTCCTTAGTTGCTGTTTAGTTGGGATCAAATGTTGCTAGCAGATCTCACACCCCCATGTGCACAAACATGCACAAACACATAGGGGTCTCTCTGGTAGCCCTATGGTGTCCCCAGTAGCCACCACTCAGGCCCCTAGGTTGCCCAGTAGCTGTCTCAAACCTACGGTGCCTCCATTAGCCCACTCTCAGACCCCTGGTATCTGTGCCCTAGACCTCTTCTACTCATCAACTACTCCGTCTTGAAGTTCTGTAGCGTAGATTTGCACAGACTGGAGAGCACTCTCAGCCAGGATAAATTTTTAGGAATGGAGTGTAACAATGGCAGACTGCAGTGGTCAGGCAGAAGACCTGGCCACTTTTGTCTGCCCTCCTCTCCTTTTTCCCATTATTGGTCCTTCCCAGTCTCTCCTGATGCCTTCCTTTCCCTTCCCTTAAACATCCCATAATAAGTTTGTCACATTCCCACAATTTCCCTCAAATAACCCAAAAATGCCCTTCAGAGCCATGGTAATCTTGTTTCCCCCTTCTTATCAGTTATGAAGTTCTGCTTGAAGCTCCTTAAAGCTTCAAAGTGGGTCCTGCAATGTCCCATCAATAATCAATGTGAGAGCTCTGGTCTTGGTATAGTCTCTATTTAACCCTGCTCCGTTGGGGTTAGTTCTGTGTCTGGGTTTTTAATTTATTGCCTCTCTTCCAGTCTCTTGTCCCAGTCTTTTATGCTCAACAGCCCTTAACCCGATGTTCTCACAAACCAAATAGCCTCTCAGTCCTCACAAGGGTATTTTGCATTCTTCTCTAGCAGACGTTCAGAGGATCTTGCTGGAGCAGGGTGGAACAGGAAATGGCTGTGTTTAATTTTACTCTTGTGTGAATTTTGGACTAAAAATATATAGTCTCTCTATGGCAGCCCAGCAACTTTAAATATCAAGAAATCAAGTTAATGGAGGGAAAGAAAACTAAATATAAGCTTTGTATTAAGGCTCATTAAATTACAAATCATTGAATGACTTGAAATAAGATTAAAATGTGAGTTCTCTAGTCTATTTTTAAGCTGTTCTACTATTATGTTTTTTTATTATATAAAAGTTAAGCTAGTCATTTATAAAATCATCTAAATGCACCTTTTTCACCTTCTGTTCTCAGATTTGGCAGTGAAAAATTGTTCTGATTGAGGTTTCTTGAAGTGTAATTACTTTGTCAAAGGAAAATATAATTAGAACTGATATTTAAAATGCACTATAATTGTATTTAAGCCATTTGATAATTTGGTCACGTACTGGATGTTTTGTTAATTTAGCAACAGCTCACAATACTGAAGTTGGAAAATCGTCTGACAGTTTCTCTTTCCTCTTTTAAAGAAAACATAATTTTCTCTAGCCTTCCATCTATTCACAGAGAGAAGCTGTGGACACCCACATTCTGCAAGCAGCTTCATTGATTGCACAACGAACTGTCCACAGAAGTAAGACTGTTGATATGCTGACTGGATCAGGTTCTGTTTGAACAATGACTTGAACTTAATATTTGACCACTCTGGGATTTTCTCTCTTAGGAGACAAGCGTGGTATGAACAACCGGTTGGGGGTTGGGAGCTGCGTTTTAGTTCTAGCTCAACACTCAGGCAAATTGATGCTTTTCAGCTTTACCTTCCTGTAACACAAGGGTGTTAGATGCTTTCCAGCTTCTCTGGGTGGTAAAAAGAATTCAGCAGATGGTAGCTTTGGAGCTGAAAACAGCTATTCTTATATTAGTTATTTTCTCTTTTTGGAATGGACTCTTGATAATGCAAAATAAGGAATTCCCATGACTCATCTCTAAGATGTCAGAATACTCCAAGTAGAACTTGTCACCCTTTGCTAATAATGGACTACATCCATCATTCATAACAGGTTCATGCAGACCTGTTAAATCTCCCTAACCTGGTGTGGAGCTACCTTCTTACATGAAGCCAGTGACATGACGATTGCAATGATAGCAGCCATGGGAGGCACTACCCTGCAACTGCATCGGCGCCAGTGTATCCTGTTTGTTTGATCCGGGAAATCCAGACCTTTGCATCTCTTAATACCTGCACTGTGACCAGAGACATGTCAGACGTGTCAGATGTAAGGAATGACAGTGCCATACACCAGATGGATTGCACTAAGCTCTTGGTGGTGGGGACTATGCATGGGCAGCACCAGGCCATTCAGCTGCTGCTCCAACTAGCTTGCAAATAACACAAGACTGCACTGGAAAATAAGGACGGTGTGGGAGGACCAGACATAGTACCCATTACTGAATCTGAACTGACTCTGTTCAGAAGCAGAAATCACATATTCACCTCAACAACAGAAGCAACAGAAGGCAGGCAATCCAGGGACAGCTGCTGCATTAACGATCATGAGCAGAAGCAGAACAGACTTTCGGAGGGAACCAAGCAGAAGCTCCCAAAGAGGTGGTGGTGGGTGGTGAGGGCAGGGGATGGATGCATCTCTTCCTGTTCTTCATGTAAAAGGGTCTATTGCACAACGCAAGGCAGAGATGCGGACATCTGCAGTTCTTTGTAAAGGTGGTGTTTAATGCAGCACAGAGCATCCCTCAGATGCTATTTTTTGTAAAAGTATTGAGGGAAGAGGCCCTCGTGAGGGAACTCACAGCAAAGAGGGACATTTGTGGGTGTAGGTGTGTCACCAAAAGAAAAGGACTGGCAGACAGCATTGCTTCATGCACAGAACTAGTGTCAGTCTTCTTAACTTGAAGTGTTTTCTCTAAGAGAGAGAAAGTATCTATTCACTCAACTTTTCTAAAAGCTCTCTTGAAAAATCTTGTGGAGTGTACGTAATTCAGTGGCAGAAGCTGTCTGATGTGGATCTCATTACCCAACAAGGAACTTTGCTTTCTGGTTGCGTCCTTCCCTTCAACCTGCAGGTAGGGAGCTCCCACAGCCCCATTCAAGAGGTAATGCTACAGTTTATTTAGTCTTCCTTAGTGCTCTTCCAGATTGTCTCTCGCCAGCTGATGAGACTTACAAAAATATTGTACAAACCGGTGGGACTGACTAAAGTTGTGGGCAAAGATATTTATTTGTCCTCTTTTTTTTTTCCCCCAGAAGATCCAGTGTATTTTTTGAAGGGGAAAAGCCACTAAGTAGCTGCCTCAAGATAGTCTGTTCGCCACTCTGTAGTATTTTGCCCTTGGTATTTTTTCAGAAGATTTTTCATGGTCCCCATTAAAGTAGTCTTTGATTTGTTTGAGTCCCAGGGTATTTCAGCCTGTTATCACTCAGTCTAGTTTTCATTTCAGGCAGCTGAATAAAATTTAGTAACACTACAAATGTGTTTACTTTTGTGCTGATAAAGAGGTCTGGTCACACAGCTTCTTAGCCTTGAACAATGTTAAATGTCAGCAGTGGAAGACCAGTCACCTGAACACAAGATCCAGGAAAAAGCATCCCAATCAGCAGAGGGGGAGAGAAGGATCTGGCCTTAATGTGCTGAAGTACGAGGGCCAGCAAATTAATGATGCTGATGTACCCGCAGGCAAAACTGTCCCTCACCTGAGGACCCTTCCCATAAATGTCAGGGGGTGCTCTGCATCTTCCTGTCAGCTCAAACTGCCTGCTGATCCTTGGGGAAGTTTAAAAGGGGACTGCAGCCCAGGAAGTTTATGATGTTTTCCTGCACAGATTGGGGTTGTGGTTATTTCATCCCTCCATCTGTATTTTATTGCTTTTTCCTCCTTTTTTTTTTTTTGTCTTTAATTCTTTCTTTGCCACTTTTGCTCTCATCCAAACCCCTCCTTCACATTTATGTGCCTCATTTCCATCTTTTCAGGTCTCTTCCTGCTGTGTGATGAGCTGTTTGTTTTTAACTAGTGGTAGGTCCCTCAGCAGGACCTCTCGGGTCCCCAAAGCCCATTGGGATCAGACAGTTGCCTCTGATCTCTGGTAAAATCTGTCGCTCTCCTCTTATCAAGCAAGAAGAAAGGAGGCAGAGAGGAGTCTCACGGGCTGATGGGCTGGTGTGCTCCTGCAGTCTCTAAACAGCCATTCCTATTTGGAAAAGCAGCTCCTCAAAAATAATGTTGCCACCTCTCTGTTCCCATAGCTCCCGTAGCTATTGCTTTAACTAGGATCACTGTGCTTTTTTACTGAACAGGAGAGATTACAAGATTAGGTTCCAATAAGTTTCAAGAAATGAGGTTTCAGTTGGAATGGAGTCACCCTATTTCTAACTAGAGAAAAGCAAAAAAACCCGTAAGGTCCATGACTTCAGTAGTTGCTTTGGCATTTTATAACAGAGCGTAGGGACACAGGCGAGAACAAAAAACATGAAGCAACAGACAAGGCAGGCTGGTGTCAGCACAGCCTTGAGCACCAGTGTCAGCAGGACCTCTCTGTGGTCCAGTTTCTAAAAATAATTGCTCATTATTAATCAGTAATTAAAATTAAATATTTTTATTTTATTTTATTTTCCTTTTGGAGTATAAATACAGTTAGTGTTTTAGACAAAGTTGGTGACTAAGAATTTGAGGAGATTTTCTGGGTTATTTGAATCCCTCACTTGAATCTGTGTTGCCTGGTGGGGCCAGAAGGGCATCTCACACACAGGAAGAATGACAGCCGTCATGGAGCTGACCTCTGTGTTTTTTCTCTTCCCCCTGGTTGATGGTTACATTGCTGTACGTGGATACGGGCTGTACAAAGCAGAATCAATTCCTAAGCAGTGCGTTGCGTTGCATAGCTGTCTTTCACCCCTGGGGCCTTTGTCTGCCATGCACAAAGAAACTGTAGCACAGAATATTGCATACAGATTTACCAGGCTCTGGCCTGGTACCTTGAATTCCCCGTGACTGAGGGAATAGCTCTCATCCGCCTCCAAGTAACATGTTCCACGGACACATTCAGGTTAGGATTATGAGGAATTATGGTATGTTTTTCATTAAACATAACATGCGAGTGATCTTATTTTAGTAATAATAATACTTGATGTCTTGGATCATGCAGAAGAAGCACTGCAGTGATACAAGCTGTTTTTCCTAAGTGATCTGAAAATTCCAACTTTTTTTACTGCACTGGAAATGCAAAGATTTGAAATGTGTATAAAGTGGCTTTATTTTGTTGCCTTTTTCGTAAAAGGCTATTTTGGTTTAGCTAACTTATAATGGTAATGATCTCTTGTGATTATAATGCACAATTTTAAAATTGATACTACATATGAAGATTGCAATGAGGACAAAATAAGCTTATCTTTTTTTCACATCAATGTTATAAATTGTCACTCCATTGTAATGAGACACAGAAGAGTGTTACGTTATAATTTTTTTTCTGTGATATTTAGAATGATTTAAAAATATGCAAAGGCCCAGAGAATTCACAACAGATTTTCTATGTATCCAGACTTCATTATGGACTTTGGCAAACACTTTTTACAGAGTAAAGATGAGCCAAGTGCAGCCTTTCTACCAAGGGTGACTTAAGCCAAGTGAGTTAATATTATGCCCTCTGCTTTTCTATGCAACCATCTTCCCTCTTTTTCTTTCTTGATCTTCTATATCTTTCTCTTCTCTTCCACATGCTTCTTTTTTCCTTTTTGTAGCATTAATTTCCCCTTAGCTTACTTTTTCTGTAGCTTCATTCTGCTATCTCATTTCTTTTCAAGATTTCTTCCCTTCATTCTGTTTTTAGTCCCTTTCTTTTTTAGATCTTGTTTTTTTTAGCTCCATAAAGAAAATTTTAAAAAGTGTTTTTACTGCAAACTTTCTGCCATTTTTCCAGTTTTGAGCCAGGTGACTGACCCGTAGTTCCCCAATTATCCCCCTTTCCCTTTCTGAAGGCATGTGTAATGTTTGCCTTTTTTCCAGCCGTGGCAAATGATCTCTCTGCTTAGGCCTCCAAAACTGTATGAATAAATTGATGGACCTCCAGTTGAAATGTTGCTGAATCACCCGCCTATTCAGATGCAGAACAGTCTGGCTGGATTCAGCCAGACTCATGTTAGAGCCATATGAGATAAAAACCAAGAGAGAGGAAGGCGTCGTTAAGAGCAGCTTTCTCCTCATTATCCGAATCTCCCCCAAACTTGCACTGATTAATTGTTTTTACGTGCAAGTCTAAATTGTGTATCTTCCACCTCTAAGTAAATTATAAAACAAATTAAAACTCTTAGAAAAAATTTGAGATTGTTTGGTGAGGACATATATGAATGATGATTTAGAGCTAACAGCGAAGCAGGAAGGGTAGAAGCTACAGAGTATTTCTCTAAAGGACGGCGTGCTGGAATGGCTGTCAGGGAAGAAGTGATAATTACTCTGCAAGAGAGCTGAAGGCCTCCTCCAGGTTTGGGCTTTAGCACCTGTGGTTTTGATTCTCAACCATGACAAAGAGAGTAAGCAGTTTTTGTTGTATTAGCCTGTGAAGCTGGAATTCTGGCTTTTATTTCTGGTTGTGCTGTAGACTTTTCACTGTGGTCTTTGATATTATTTATCTAACTAGGTATTTCCTGTCCATAAAATGGGGAAAAGAGCAATTTTTCCCAGATTAATTTAAATTCCTAGTGCTTAGACACAGGACTTGTGGTGGTTATTTGAAGACCTTGACAAAACAAAGCTAAAAACTCTCTTCGTGTCGGTACAGACAAGAATGCTGTAGTTTCTCATAGGTAACATTTGTTACATCGCTAGAACTGGGCAGAAAAAAACAGATAGGCTGTCTTTTGGGAATAACACAAGGTAAGTATAACACTCAGTTTTATGTTAAAAAGCACGTTCATTACCTTTGTTTTAAAACACGTTGTTAAAGAGATGCATTGTAACTATTTTAATTTTTTATTCAGTTGGACAATATTATTTACGTGCGGGTGGAATGGAATGACAAAATGAACTGGGAGATCTTTTTAGAAGATTAGAAGTATTTAAGCCCGTTCTTGTTCAGAAAATTAACTGAGGAAAATCATTTTTATTTGTTTCCAGATTTCAGTCTTGGACACAAAGCAGTTACAAGGTTTGATATAAAAGCCCCTTCTCTGTGAGTGTGCGTGAACGTGTACTGCAGGTAACTACATGTGTGGATGGAGAAATGGTTTCCAGAAAACAGCAGCTGAGGAGAGGAAATCATGTGCTGAGAGGCAGCACGTGAGTCTCCCAAGAAGTGGCAAATGGCCCCATCAAATCCACCAGAACTGATACACTCCCCTAGTCGGCCAACACCAGACAAGGCCGTGGCCCACCCACATCAGCCAGGCATCGGTGACTTGGTCCGTGTTTGAGAAGGCAGTGGCTACTATCTGCTGACAGAGGCTACGGAGTAGTACACACGCCAGATGAAAACAGGGACCCCATGAGGGACTTTCCTATCACTACCTAGAGTCACTGGTGTGCCAGCACACCCATCCACTTCTGAGTGAGTATCTGGTGTTGTCCTTCCAGCTGCTCCTCCCACCACATGGCTGAGTGAACACCTATGGGAACTGTGTGCGGGAAGCAGTGACTGTTAACAACAAATTCATTCTCTTCATGACAACTCAATTAACAAAAGGTGTTCTATGAAGTGCTGGTTTAGATCTGTATCTTCCTCAGCTCTATCCCTGATCAGGGAAAAGGGAGTTTACAACACATTCACAGTGAAGCAGTAGAGTAAACCATTTGATGATTTGTGATAGTCACACATTTGAAACCTTATTTGATTATTTTATCATCACAAAAATTAGAGAGCTGTTTCAGGAAGGGTTCCTCCAGGGGGTTATTGCTAACGTGTCAGGAAAACCCTCGAACTTGGTTGCATTGTTAACAAGACATTTAACAGCAATTAACAAGAATTTTAACAAGGATTAAGAAGCTTTTTACATTTCAGATTTGCTACGTTGTTAGTCAAGCTGCAAATATAGCAATATGATTAGCAAGAATGAAAAAGAACACTGGTTTTCTGTAGTATGTCCATGCCAGCAAGCAGTTCAGTGCAATATGAACAGTTTCCTAATGAGAAACGGTGCCAAGGACCTGGCAGCCCTGGCGTATGCATTTGGACTAAGTCTCTTCTGGTCCTGTGCACTGATTACCCATCAGTGGTTGGAGCACATCAGGTGAGCTTGTGGAGTTCAGCTTTTTATTTAGGTTTATACCAAAGAAATGGAGTTTTTGTGCTCTCAGGTCACTCTGAGATGTGAACCAAAATGGGAAAAATGGGAATGGAAGAGATTTGATTCAGAAGAGCATTCCTGCTTCAGGCTATCACATTAATGTATACTTGCACAATACTAATTAAGAAGTAATGGATGAAAAGGACTGAAGGGACAGGGAACACATAATTGATATAATAATTTCTCGTGTATTATGTTAGGTCTTTTATATTATCATTTTTTAATCAATTTACAACACTTCATGTCTAGTGCAGTATTAGTTGCATAAAATTGTATGCAACGGGGAAATATCCACCTGTATTTTTTAAGAATCCCTTGATCTTCAGTAAGATTTACTTTCAAGAACTGCATATCAGTACTTTTATAATCTCTGCTCAAAATATCTTCTGCAGCTCTTAAAAGATCATAGTTCTTAAAAGCAAAAGGTCCAGAAAACAAACAAAATGGTCTTAAACGTCTTCTGATCACCAGTCATCTTAATCGAAGTGGATCAGACTGACTTCAAAATGAACTGGATGCTTTGATACTGTAATGTCTGTAATTTTTCTAGGTCCCCATGACTTCTCCCCCTCTCTCTTTCTCTCGTTCTTCTTTCCCCTGTAGTTTGAGCCATGCAGTTATTTGGATCTACTGGAAAATTCCCCATAGGCTGTATTTACTTTCCAGAGGGAACATAATATGAGGCTGTTACCCGATGAGCTGTTTGTACTTTTATGTTTTTCCTTTTCAGAAGTCTGAGGCTGCAGTTTTTGATGGTATTTTCTGTATTATCTTTGCCATGCAGTTGACTGAGCCATACCGTGTACCAAAGGCACATGACTCTCCACGTGAGGTTTGGGACTGTAGATCTGAGCTGGGAGTATTCACTTGGGTAAACTTCAATGAAGCCATGGAAAAGCACAAACCTGAAGCTTCCATTTGATAGAAATATGTTAGTCCTTTCAAAGCTTTCAATTTCGTATTTGTATAATGAATTAAAAGGAAGAAACGTGTAAGGAATGTAATAAATTTAAGGGAAGCAAAGCGAGCTGTTAAATGCTCAGTGTGTATTTACCAGGAAGACAGCAGCTTTTATGGTTCTCCTCTCTCCTCTAACAAGGAGCAGGCAGGGAACTCCTTGCTGGAGCAATCCCCACGCGCCCGCTGCAGCAGAGCAGCCCACAGGACTGTCTGCATTCAGGGCAGCAGCAGAGAAGATGCAGTGCTGAGCAGCAGGCAGGGACTGCTTCATGGTTGGACCCTTTCAATTTTCTTTCAATATGCCCAGAAAATGGTTTTTAAATTCGTCAGGCGCCACTGAGCTGTAGTGAGTTGTCAGCACAACAGGAGCCCTGTCAAACACATCCAGATGGGCTCTCATGCCTATACAGTTTGCCACACTCTCTCAAATTTCTGCTCTTTCAATTAAAAATAAAATAAGATCTGGTACTTTGATCTGGCTTCATCCTAATATACGTAGGTTCACCTCTGTGCTCAACTGCATGGCCAGGCAGTCTGTTACCAAACAACTACAAGGAATGTCTGTAAATTAGATTCAGTACACTATCTCCAGGGAAGACTACAATTGTCAGCTCTCTGTCAGCTAAATGAAAATAATGAAATGTAAGTTACAAACAGGAGCAAAATTGCGTGAGTCATTCTATTTATACATGTAATTACATCTAAAGGTCCAAGTGCCTTGAAATGAAAAGAAGATTGGTTCTGTCAGGTGCTTAACAAGGTTTTATTGGAAAGGGTCTTCCTAGAGAAAGCACCGCAGAAAGCATCTATGTCAGCAAAGCATAAACAGGTTGACACTGTATGCCAAAATTCAAGTGAGGTAACACTGCAATGCACATGTGCATGCTGCTTCAAGAAGCAGAGCTCTGTGACCATGGCGGAGAATGACTGCCATACAAAGCTGTTTCCCTCCAGTTCTGTTAATGAGCGTCAACCGAAAGTTGACAAAAGGAGGTAGAAAATGCTGAGGACAAGTGGGATCTCCGCTCTTGTTTCTTTGAGTCTCTCAGAAGGCCTTGGGGCCCTGGTAACTTAGTATCAGGATGCATCGCATATTAATAATATATAAAGAACAATTAGAACACATGGTGCTTTGCAGGCATGGAACTCCTCTTTGGCTCTAAACTTCAGCACAGCACTATGGGGGGATAGGGAAGAGCTACATCATAAATACAAAATAACATATTGATGCATTATTGAACAATTTAGTTCAGCAAGTCTTCTCAGCGCAGGTTCTGTGAGATATTCATGCAAATAAAGTAATGGGATTTTGAGGACAGAAAAATAGCTGCAAAGGGGTTGGGGTTTGTTTTCATTGAGTAATTATAATTTTTTAAAGTAAAAGCTTGCAGGATAGAGATTATGTATTGATGGAGAGACAACTCCAATCTGTCAAGATCGATGCTAAAGCAGAGCTAAGACAGTGAGTTAGCTCTTGCCACAGACACCCAGGATCTCTGCCCTTCAGTACCTACATTATCCTTCCTTTTCTATTCTCTGGGGCATCTGAGAGTTTGCCAATCTTGTACACAGGAGATCACTGATTGTATGTTTCGGAAACTGTACAGTTTCTTTTGGAAAAAAAAATATAGTGAGACCCAAAGGAAAATCAGCAAAAAAAAGGGGCACAGGGGAAATACAAAGACAGAAAGAATGCCATGGTGGCTGTAACATCTAATACGAAAACAATACAAATTGACCCTTCCACACGAAAGAGTATAATATTGCATAACCCGTCTTATGAGACTGGAACCCACCGCCTCCCAAAAGTCCCGAGTGTTACAAATATATTATAATAGTGAGCATCAGTAGGCTGATATATGACTTAGTTTGGGTGTCCATTATAGTACGGTGATTTTACTAACATCCAAAGTGCTTTAAAGCCCTGCTAGTTGGCACTGTAATTCACAGTGCATCTTAAATATTCACTTACGGAAGTTGAGTATTGGATGTTCCTGTTCATATAACATGAATTTTTAATGCTTTTCAAATAGCTGAAAGTGAGCCCATGTGGTACTTTATTATGGCAGTTTATATAATAGATGTAATAGATATGTTGTGGAGCATGCTTTTAATGCCCATTATTGTACTTAGGAGTATATGTGTTACATTACAAATGTAATTTGTCAGCTGTAGCACACTTGGTGTAAGAAGTTGCTGAAGGACTGTCAAGACCACGGTTACCAATTACAGGTCTTATATTGTCTCTGTTGAAAAGATAACTAAGCAAATTCATTAGTAAAAAGTAACACAGTGACAGGTTGTCATAGGAGTATTGGTGGTGTTCTGTTAACTAGATTTGATGTTTGCTAAGAAAACATCTAGCTGCTTAAATGTCTGTTTGAAATGTGGATTGCTTCAGTGAGAGAGAAATACATGTTTCTTTTCAGCAACAAAATAAAATATGGACTGGCTGTCATTACTTGCATATGCTAGTAGGACGTCTGTGCAAGGTCATTTGTGTATTCATCATTATTTTACCTAGTAGAGATTTTGAGCCAAACTCTCATTTCCCTAACTGGAATGATCTGACAAGCCAACACCGGATTTTTATGACTTTGAATCTTTCTGTTGGTGATAAATAGCATCACATTTGAACGGTTGCAGTGCCTTTGCGAGGCTGAGCGGGGTTCAGCAGGTCCATTCACATGACAAGGTGCTGGACCTCGATTGGATGGACATGGTCAGAATCAGGAATGTAGCTCCCAAATACTCCAGCAAATCCTGTCACGTACAGAATTTTAGGACTCGCTGATGTTTCAGAAATTTGTGTTATTTCTCTATGGGATCCCTCAGCCGGAACAACTTTATTTACTGCCTGAAATGAATATGGCTGGTCTACCTGTAAAGTAAAATCCCAAAGCCTCAGAAAACAGTCAGCATGGATTTGGTGTGTATTTTAAGTAAGAGTTCAGCGAATGTGCTGTCAGATTTCTCAAATGTATCTTTTAGAACCAAATTCTTGCCATCTCAGTCACGGGCTGCACTTTTGGCTGTGAATACAACAAAAGTGGTAAAAAAATTGAACTATGCCAATGGAAGTAAGTAAGCTTACCCTTGGTGAACCCCAGTGTTTTTGGTGGTGTAACATTAAATTTTCCTACTTTTCTGGCTCATACAAGTGCCCTGGAATTCTCCACAGAGACAACTTACCTATGTTTTGACAAATTGTTGGTCTCTTCTGATTTCTGATCTGCTTTTTTCAGGAGTATGAAATACCATGTTCGTCAATCTGTTGCGAGTCTCAATTACATATTGGGTGCTCTCATTTTCATGTGCTTTTATTCAATTTACTTTTACCTTGCTGGGTTTAATGCAAGTTGTGTTTATAATTTTATATTAAAAAGCTAAATGTTAGGATAGAACAGAACTGTTGAAGAATTGGTAAATTCCCTGCCTTTTACCATTATTTTGACAATAACAAACAGTGCATCAGGGCAAATATTTGTGTAGATATTTTTACTTAAAATACAGAAAATGTTTATCCCCTCATCTAGCATCCTTCCCACTGCCTGACCTACTCACTCTTATGAGGAATCAGACAAAAATTAATCAGTCAGTGCCTATATTGGGGGACTGCAGCAGGAGGTTTACATTAAAAACAATCTCAGGAATGACAGAAAGACACATCTGTCAATCCAAGAACGGTACCTAGAGGGATCTTAGGCTCTGAATTAAATCAGGACTTGCCTTTAGTATATTTTAAAGCTCACCATCAAATTGTATCAGGCAGGCTGAGTGACAACACAGGGAGGATCAAGATCTTGAAGGCGTACTACTATTTCTGCCCCTTTACTTTTTAGACAGGTAGATATTTGCAGCATTTGGCAGCCCCAGCAAAGCCAAGTTGTTACAGATTTGGGCAGCAACATTTCACAATTACTGATGTTGAAAGCTTTCTGTCAAAGAAAAAATTGCTCCACATTTTTCTCTTCAATCAACAGCTACAGGAGTCCCCTAATACTCTACAGGATAAGTGTAGGTGTTTAACAGACTGCCTGTAGGTGAAAGGTTTTTGCTTCAGCAACTCATCAGACTTCTACATAAGTTACAGACTTTTCTATCATACTGGAATATTACAAACTTGTAGGAAACCTTCAAGATTCAGATCATTTCTCCTTCTGCACTTCTATGTCAGGGTGGTCTGGCTAATGCTTAGCAGTAAACTACCTCACCTTCAAATCAATACCCTGTATTTCAGGATCTTAGGCTGGGTGGTGCAGTTTAATGAAGGATCAGCCTGCTAATTCATAGGGATACTTGATCTTATATTAAATTGCTGGTCAGGTAGGAGCATACCAGATCTCTGTTTACAGATCACTATTCCCCAGTGAATGGTATGCCACCTTAACATCAAAAATTTCCAAGGTCAAAGACCAAACACTGTTACAGCAGTCCAAATACTAAGAATGCAGCTCACTTCTGTATATACACTTGCATACAAATGAAAGAGGTTCATACCTGGGAGAAAATCCTGCATTGCTGGTCAGCCATAAAGGGTTTTGCCCAGGTAAAGAGCCGAAAAATTCTTGAGTAGCTATTTAATCTGAGAACCAGCTGTTAGACCAGATCCTTATTGCTGGCACTGCTTTCACCGAGGACAACTGGGACTTTGGACAAGTGCAGCAAAGTATGCTCATTTCCTCCTTGGGGGTCTACTCAGATCACTTCCCCTTTGGGATTTGATAGGTTTGGTATTTAGTTCTTAAAATCTGGCACTTAATCAATACATCAAGTTTTGTTACTACTCCCAAAGCATTACTAACTGGTTTTAGATTGCTTAGACCGCTGGACTCTGCAAGGCAGAAAAATCTGGTGATGGCCCTATAGTAAAGGAACTGAAGCAGTGAGTGGCCAAGTACTTAACCCCACTATATAAAAGTTGTTTGCCCACTGTGGAGGTAATGTTACCTCCCTTCTGTTAGGATGCGATCAGCCCTGTCTACATGCTAGAAAACTTGTTGTGTACAAACACATCCACTGACAATCACAGTTTACATTAAACATCATGGCAAATCCTGCGTTTATGTGGTCTCCCTCTAAACTGTAGGTAAATTTGAGGTAACACAGGGTTTGGCATAAATTGCTTTTCACTCCATATTGAGGGACACCATGGCGTAGGGATAACACTAAGGGTAGTTTCATACTTACTGGGAATATTTAATTTTGGGTGACTGTATGTGTTTGTATAAATAAAATGGTTAAAAGTATATATAAATCATTGGCCTGTGGCCATATAGGTCTAAGAGAGGAAGAAATTACCAGATGAGTAGCAAGTATGTGTGCTTATGTAGAGGAATGTTTAAAACTAAAAAATGTTCAGACAATACCAGTTGACAGAAGACAAACACATATGAGAAAAGTCATACAGACGTCTTTCTGACAAAGCTTTATCTCATTAGCTACTGCATTCTTCTATTCCATATTCAAGGACACAGTATCAGGCTTGTGGCAATTTTTATGCCATCTCAATCTGTCATACACATTTTCCATATTTTAAGTATATATACATTAATCACCACACGGATAAAAAAATTGTTGCTAGGTTACTATATAGTAAACTCTCAGATACCATTGTGTAGCCTTATTTTTAGTGAAGAGATTAGTTGATTCATTGGTTAATGTTGCCTTTTGTCATGGTTTAAGCCCAGCCAGTAGCTAGGACCATGCAGTGTCTTGCTCACCCCCCCTTCCTCCCCAGAAGGGTAGAGAGAAGAGGGAGAAAAGGAGGGGATAGGGATGGGAAAAAAAACCTCATGGGTTGAGATAAAGACAGTTTAATAGAACAATAATGAAAAAGGAAAATCACAATAATAATGATGGTAAAAGAATATACAGGACACAAGTCACTCTCACAGCCCAGTGAATTGGTTGCCCACCCCATCCCGAGCAGAGATGGTGGATTCCGCCCTCCCTGGCCAACTCCCATTTATATATCAAGCATGGCGTCTATGGTACCGAATATTCCATTAGCTATTCCTTTGTTCTGTCCATGCTCCTTCTCAGCTTCAATGGGAAGCTGTAAAAAGTCCTTGACTACTGTAAACATCACTTAGCAACAACTAAAACACTATGCATTATTGACATTCCTTTTATACCAAATCTGAAACTGCTGCAACATCTGTATCTCAGATGAAACCAGGACACTTTTTTAACAGTAGGTTCTATAAATACGTAAAGATTGCAGTGTGTGATGGTAAGCAATGGCTAGTTTAAAGTCTAACAAAATTAATATAGAATAGCAGAGAAACAGTAACTATCAATGCAAAGATCATCTCCACAGGTGCAGTATTCTATATTAGTTACATCTCATGGCACCGTATGCTGTTTTTTCACATTGGGTCAAGACAAAAGAAGAACTTTAGTCATTCCTGTGCATACTGACATTTTCCCTTTCAGTTTCTCAATAAATCCTTTAAATGAATTTCAGTAAACAGCATAGATTATAACGGTATATGGGAGATAACGCAGGCTGCCTGAAAGTCAAAATATTGTTTCCTGCGTTTTGCCCTTTCCAAGGCATATCAAAAAAAGAGTTTTCAGGTGCTTATCCCGTCTATTAGCAAATCCCATGTTTTAGCTGAGTCCTATTTAGGTGCACTCCTAGCTCCACTGAAGGCAATTGCAACATTGCCGTTGGTTTCAAGGCAGACAGAATATTACTTCACGTGTTCCTTGAGAGGATGAATTTCTTGAAGTCCAGGTCTATTAGACCAAGAATATAACCCAAAAGGACTGAAGAAAGGACCCTTCACTTCAGCCAGGATGACAGGAGCCGTGCTGCGCTTTCTCAGCTGCTACTTAATGAGGGCGTATTTTAAGAATATGATTCTGATTCAGAGGCACTTCTATTTCAAAGTTCTGTGCTAGAAACATATTAACAGTATTGCTTTGCTTCAGTTGCTGGGGATTTGTTTTCATACACACATTCGTTTTTCTGTGTGTGCTTTTCATTTTCACAAAACAAAGTGAGGGTGGCTCTCCCTCTCCATGCTTTGTTGATTTGAGAGTCCTTGGAAGCCCAAGGATTATTAGTAGCACTTGTGAGACACCCCCACAGACATGCGTGCACACCCACACACGTATCTCAGGTAAAAGCTGAAGTTCAGTGGTTGCTTTTACAGTCAGCAGCCTCCTCTGCACTTTCTAAAGTCTCTGGCCTCCTGAGGCTGAGATATCTAGGTAGTTCTTGTGAAGTAATTGTCTTGTTTTGACAAATACATTACATTCAACCACACCTCTCGGTAGTCTTCTCTCTAAATTTACCTCTTAAAGCGGACACTAGATAGGAACAAATTCTGATACAATGTTAAAAAAGAAAATGCACAAGAATTCTAAAATTGGTCGTACCCTACCTGGTTTTCTTATTTTTTGTCTATTCCTGGGGCTTTATATTTTCTCCTAGGACTTTCATGCGTTGGAGCAATTTAGCTATTCCTCTCCTCTGGAAATGCTCAATGTAGACATTTTCAAGGCTATCAGGTCTTTCAAATGACAAGTGCATGGCATCCATCAATGACAAATTTAGGCAAAGAGCTATTAAGAAAAAATAAATCTGGGACTTAGCAGATGACAGACAGCTGGAGGATAACTGCACATGCTTTTGGTTGTCTATCTGTCCCTGGCTGATTTCATTTCCTGGACTTACACATTGTGACACACAGCTATTAGATTAATTTTTGTTTTAGTGTTTCCATGTATTTTCTGATTCCAGTATTTTCAAGTCAGCTAAAGCTGCTGAAAAACAATGAAAGATGTTTTTAGTTTATGTATTCAGCCAATGGTTAGCTTAATATACATATTTTTTTTTGGTAGATATGTGTAAATCCGGCCATTGAAAAGCATGCATGGCACGTCGATGCTGGTCTTGATGGCAGACTTTTTAGGGACAGACAAATTTGGTGAGTCTTTGGACCTAAGGGATCTCTTCTGTCCCAGCTGTTAGGTTGTAGAGTCAAGGCTGAGCGCGTACACACACACACACACACACACACACACTCTCACACACATACTACATACACAGTCTGCTGCACAAATCAACATAGCGAGGAGGATACAAGTCCTTAGGAGTACCCACACAACCCCATGCATCGCAGATGGCTCCATCCTTCTTGTCCTCTCCAGCAGACAAGGAGGGAAGTCTGCTAACTGCATGTACACACACACAGACCCACAACATGTGGGTTTGTAGACACCTGTTCTGGGCACTGGGTGCTGTCCCTGAGCCCCTGAGGTTTGTGGTGCCTCTCCACTTGCTGGCACTCAGACCTCTCATCCGACCTATCGGCTGCTCTGTCTTGAAAATCACTGGCATTCACATGCACATGCACAAAAGTACCAGGTGTGCACCCACATAGAAGATAGAAATAGGATTAAATGAGAAAATAGAATAGACTGCTGTAGCCAAGCACACGGCTCACTCAGGCAAGTGAATTGACCAGCAGCCTGTTTACATGATTGACCCCTTTTATGCTCTTTTCTCTTTTCATTATTTTTCCTCCCTCATTAACCCCTTCCCTTTCCCCATCTTTGGTCCTTCCTCTAAACATCCCATAGGAAGTCTTGAACATTTCCACAATCCTCTTAAAAATCCCCCAGTAAGTTTAGTATAATCCCCAAATTCTCTTCCCACAATAAATTCTGCATCCCTGTGGGCAACCACCCCTTAGCTTGCATGACATGGCTGGGGAGAGAGATCTTCTTGACCCATCTCAGAAGGTTTCACTCCCTGGACAGTGGTCTTCTCAGCTTCCTCAGATGGCTTTGCAGTAGCTAATTTGGGATGCTCTGTTTTCACTGATTAGGCTACTGGGGTTGCTTCACCTATTGCTGTTCCTCTGATTCTCATTGGCATTTGAGTTTATTTTGATTAGTTTATAATCAGATCACCTAACAAAACTCAACAATCATGCATCTATGTATACTTAGCTGTGGGTAACCTGTCATTTATTGTGCACTAAGCCATAGCCTGAAATATTTCACAATGGTCTAATGAGGTTGCAGTGCATAAGCAGTGCCTACTTGGCTGGATGGCTGCAAAGAGTTGTAGTCAACATGTGGCATTCTTCAGGGGTCGATACTGGGACCGGTGCTGTTTAACATCTTTGTTGGTGACATGGACAGTGGGATTGAGTCCTAAACTTGCCTCGGCAATTTTGTCAATGACACCAAACTGGGTGGTGTGGTAAACACGCTGGAGGGAAGGGATGCCATCCAGAGGGACCTTGACAGGCTTGAGAGTTGGGCCTGTGCAAACCTCGTGAAGTTCAACCAGGCCAAGTGCAAGGTCCTGCATGTGGTTTGGGGCAATCCCAGGCACAAATACAGGTTAGGTGGAGAATGGATTGAGAGTAGCCCTGAGGAAAAGGACTTGGGGGTATTGGTTTATGAGAAGCTCAACATAACCCAGCAATGTGTGGTCACAGCCCAGAAAGCCAACCACATCCTGGGCTACATCAAAAGAAGTGTGGCCAGCAGGTCAAGGGTGGTGATTCTGCCCCTCTACTCCACCTACCTGGAATATTGTGTCCATCTCTGGGGCGCCCAACATAAGAAGGTCATGGACCTGTTGGAGTGAGTCCAGAGGAGGGCCATGAAGATGATCAGAAGACTGGAGTACCTCCTATGCAGACAGGCTGAGAGAGTTGGGGCTGGAGAAGGGAAAGCTAAGGGGAGACCTTACAACAACCTTCTGGTACCTAAAGGGGGCCTACAGGAAAGATGGGGAGGGACTCTTTATCAGGGAGTAGAGTGATAAGATGAGAGGTAACAATTTTAAACTGAAAGAGGATAGATTTAGATTAGGTGTTAGGAAGAAATTCTTTACTGTGAGGGTGGTGAGGCACTAGCACAGGTTGCCCAGAGAAGCTGTGGATGCCCCTTCCCTGGAAGCGTTCAAGGCCAGGTTGGATGGGACTTCGAGCGACATGGTCTGGTGAAAGGTGTCCCTGCCCAGGGCAGGGAGGTTGGAACTAGATAATCTTTAAGATCCCTTCCAACTCTAACCATTGTATGATTCTATGTTTCTATTTTGTAAACAGGTTTGCTCTTCTAATACTAATCATCACCAGCCTAAACTTTCTCTATGGTTGAGAAGGTTTATATTGCAGCATGTGACATTCAGGTTAAACGCTTTCAGAAAATTTTCCAAGAGTAAGAAAGGTGGACCAGCAGAATGGCCTTTCGAGGGACACTGTGATGTCTCTCTCAGGGAAAATCTTCAAGCACACACTCGACACGTGTGTTGGGAAGAACTGATTTGTAGCAGATCCCCCAGGATGGTCCAGGAACAGACAAGATGACTTCCTGAGGTCCTTCACAGTCCTATGACCCTGTGAGTAATGGCTCGCTCCAGATAGATAAGAATTTCTCATATGACTCATGGTTTGAAGGTTTGGACACAGGTCCAGTTAAGAAATCTGTGACATTTTTTTTTTAAAAATAACCAGAAACATATACTATAGAGTGGACAGTGGGCACTGAAAACATACTTTAAAACTGCAGGTATCCTCATCAGCTATATTGTTCATAGCCAAGTGATTGTAATTATCCAGGACTTGAGTACTTCATATGTCTGTGATCTGTTATCCAAAAAAGTATGACTACACTTCTTGGAATATAGTCTTGCCTTTATTTGAATCATGTTATACTAAAATTTTGTATAGAGCTCTGAGAAGCTTTTAAATTTTTATTAATTGCTTTGTTTTTGTAAAGTAAAAAATTAAATTTTTGTTGATTATTTCACATTTCAGGCTTTGTATATCAGAGCTGCAGACTGTCAGAATGTGTAAGGCTACACAAACTCACTTATTTAAAGTAGATTACGAGACTAAGAAATTCGGCGGCCTGGAGATGCTATTTAGAAACAAACCAACCCCCAAATTCCACAGCTTTTTCAAAGCTTGTCCAAGAAACTCAGCTAGAGTCTGACTTTAACAATCCCACTGAAATATTTAGGCTGGTGTTTCCATAGGAACCAAAGTTGAATTGTTTACAACAAAATAACATACCTGAAAATCTATACCGTATACAGTTTGTTTTATTTTGATATGTATGTGTTTTCTCTATTAGGCAAAAATAGTAGAGGGCAACTCTCAGGGAGCAATTAAAACAATAGTGATTTCACTTTAAGTTTGTTTAAATGAAAGAACAGTGACGATACACAGCAGATAAAAACTGTTTCCACATTTGTAATACAGTTTAACTGTCTGGGAGTCACAACTCACTGACTGAACTTGGTCTATCTGCGCACATTTAAGCACATAAGAGCACATATAAAGGCTTCTCAGACTTTTCCTTGTGCTTGTAGATGATCCTACCTGGCAAGTACACAAGATGATCCTCAGTCATACATCTTGATTTAAGAATAAGAAGGGTAAGAGTAAGAGCGAGAATGAAGCTTTGAATAAAACCAAGTGAAATAAACTATCAGAAGAATCGCAGTTCCAAGGTGACCTCTAATTTCGAGTGTTTGACGTCACCTTTCTGGGGCTTGCGTGCTGAGCAGCCATAGATCTCCCCGGGCCAGAAGAAGCCAGCGCAGCACCACTGCCTTTGAAGGAGTTAAGCTGATATAGAGCAGGCTGTTATAAACACAAGTTTATTTGTGTGTGTGTTTAGCATTTTAGAAGCTGTTACTGACAAACTAGTCACATTTCTTATCATCTCTGCAGCTGTATTACCTGTGGGTAGTTGTGCCAGTGAAATCAGTGAATTTAATTTAGCTCCAAATTCACCTCACCGATCAGAATATGACCCGCAGTGTATGCAGGTACGTTGAAAAATTACGCTGTCATATATTTCATTTTCTCAGCGTTTGGGGATTCTTTCAGTAACCCTTCCATAAATGATACAACAGCCCTAGAAAAGCTTGTAGTAAATCAGTTCTGACACACTGAAAACTAGCTTAGGCTTAATAGAGACTTTATGGTTTCTTCTCTGTTTTCAAATTGAGCAGTGGTTTAGGCTTTTTTTGGAGCCACGCACTGGCTAAACCAACTACAGCTGCTATAAACCGGGATCCAGAAGTACCTGTAAATAAGATGAAATATTAGATGCAGGGCTGGCAGCAGGTGAGGCCATGTGGATGGGGATGAACATCCTTCCCCTCTCTCTGGGAGGCAGGGGCTGCTGGGGCCCACCCTGGCAACACAGCTCCAAGTGCTTGCTTCCAGACTTTTCTGCGTGGTCTGTGATAGATGGAGCATTTCTTAGTGGGGGAACATGGGGCATTAACAAAAACTCAAAGGAACCTACATTTAAAGCAGTCCATAATTTTTTTAAGCACTTACGGATACATTTTTTTCTCTGTGTTTGAAAAGGAAACTATACCCAAAGAGAATGCATTATTACTGTTATTATTTATAGTTGGTATAATCGCTTTAAGTGGAACTGATGCATCCAGAGAAAGATTTCTCTAATGGCAACTCAGCCTCTCCCGCAATCATCCTCGTCTCTGGTGGGTTATGAAGCTGTTTGACACAAGGAGATGGATTCCAGTAGATGTACACTGGTGCCACGAAGTGTTGCCAGTGAAGAGCCCCCATTGTTTGTGCGCTATAACTAGACACCATTAACAATCTTTACTCCCAAAAGCTTTCAGTGTGCAGTGCCAGTCTTCAGTGTATGCGTTGTAAATGCACTGACTGCGCAGGGTCAAAGTTAAATCACTTTATGTATCAAAATTACCTCATGGATAATCTTTCTTTTAGTCATTTAAAGTCTAGAATAATTAGATTCCTTTCCTAACAAGCTGAAAGGGAAAAGAAGTTAGAAAAGTTAAAGGACAAATGCCTAATTTGAAGGCTTAGAAGATGAGCAGGAAAATATTACAGGGAATTCGTTTTAAGGATTCTGCAAGGTTGCGTAAGAAAAAAATGAAAAGTTTCATAATTAGGCTGAAAGTGTCATCATGTTCTTGGTTTTCTACCGAGACATGAAGGAAAAAAAATCTTTAAACTTATTTCTGAATCATATAATAGATTATTTTTCCCTTAGGTCAGGAAAACATTATGCGTCTTAAGAGAAAAAAACTTCTGAGACTCCTGTTGAAGTGACTGCTTTGATGAAGCAGATGAAGAGGAAGAGAGAGCACTTGTCCATTTTATCAGTGGTCTCAACAGATCTTGCTGTTCCTCTGCCAAGCCCCTCTCGGTAATTTTGATACAGACCTCACCAAACCTAACTAAAGGGTTACATCTCTATTCAATAAGGTCATGAGCGAACTGCAGCCCGGAGTGCATATTGGATGTGCAACTATGTGCCGTAATAACCATTCCTCTCTGCAACTCAACTATTTACACTAGCCCAGCATAGGCTGCCCATGTAGAAGGCACTTGTGATGCAAAATAAGAAGAGCTGTGTGTAAGAGAGAGGGGAAAATAGCACAGAATATATAGATGCGCCAGATGTAAATTATTTCATTGAAAATATTTTTTTTTTCTGTTCTGTTGAAGGAAAGGGGGGGTTTGCAAGAGTACTACACCTGTCTGTTACAGAAGCTAGATGTAGGGCTCCCAGTTTAAACCTGACACCTTCTATGCGCTGCCCTGCCCTTATTCTCCTATTTGCTGAAAACTCTAAAAATGCCTTCAGAAAGATGGCAGGTGTCTCTGCTTCTCCCACTGCAAAGTCCCCTGACTGGAGAATCTGTTTTTTTCCAATACTGAGGAAAGGAAGTAATATAAGTAATAAGCCAAGAGACAGAGAAGTGCATCTGTGCTGGCCGGTCCCCACCATGTGCTGCTTATTCTTAGGATGCTGGCATCACGTGTTTCAAGAAAATTAACCAAGATCTGGAAAATAAAATATACAGCTTAGTTTTGATTGTAATATTTTTGAGGTTGCCAAATTCACTAGGGCTGTTAGAAAAATTTATTTATCATTTTGGTATTTTTTGGTCCTTTTTTTCTGTCCTATTAACCTTGTCAGAAAAAATGGCCTTTACTAGGATTTTCCTGATGCTGAGAGATTCTTATTCTGTTCGTTGTGGAAGACAGTATTATTTCAGTCAGCACCTTATCAGCCTGACTGTTGCTATACTATTTTTCCTTTGTCTGCTTTAAATATCTGTTGTATAAAATCCTGTGCTCTGTGACCTCTTTGGTAGGTAAGATCTCTTTCTGCTGATTGTTCGATATCACGTATACCACTACAGATTACATTTTGAGTTCTACAACATTATATGTAGTAATGCTCAGAAAAAGGATTGATTTTTGTGATAGAATTTCAGTTACTCACTTTATTCACTTATTCTCAGTTTAGGATCATGCTGATTTATCAAAAGATGCAAACTATAAGATGGGATGTAACCTTGTTCTTCCCATCAGCTCACCTCCTCTTCCTCCTTCCTTTACTCCAAATCTCACTCACACTCTGTCTTACAGATGCAGTTTTTCATTCATGCCTATAACTCCTGCACTTTCTCCAGAAACCTATTCCTTTCCTTGTGTTTTGATTTCCTCTTTACATTCTCTTTCTCTTATGTGTAGAGAATACACTTTCTCATTCTAAAAAAGGAAAAAAACAGGTGCCAAAGACTCTTGATCCTGTCCCGTTTTCATCCAAAATGCTGTTGAAAAGATAATTTTCTTTGCCACTTGCTTGATCTCCGTCTCTCCTGTTTATATCTTTCCATGTACTCCTCTCTCTCTCTCCTATAACAGACACATGCTCTTTTTTTGTTGCTGTTCCAAGACCTTTGATAGCGGCCCCTGTTACCTCACCTATTAAATATATTCTTTCACCCATTCTGCCTCACATTTTGGCAGAATTCGTTGTACGCATCTGCAAAGCTGCCTCGTTGCTCTCTTCTGTTCCTTAGTGAAAGAATATAGAATTTTTTATTCCCCCACCAGCAATTTGTTAATAGATGGGTTACTCATCTGTTGATTCTTGCTGACATGCCGACCAGTCCTGATTGCCTCGTCATTTCTGGTGCTACTGCATCAGCTTTTATTCCTGTCCTGTCTACAGTCTTACGCTGATGGTTTTTCTGTACGGTGTGATATATCAGAAAGATACCCAAGCAAGCTGTAACCGAGCTACCTTGGGTACAAGAAGATGGATATGGCTGCTAATGTGGTGCTCTCCTCACCTCATTTCTCCTCCTGTGAAGTTCACACCCCTGAGAAGGAGGTTGTATTAAGTGGGGTAGTGCCCTTGCCACATGGAGCTAGGACAATGCTTGGGTTATCCAGCTCGGAGTTAGCCTGGATACACCCACCAGAGGAAGCATTGCGCCGTGCTGTTCCACCCATTATACGCTATTATTTACTGATCACAATATACCACTGGCCCAGGCATAAAACAAATTTGCAGTCATAAAGCAAAAAGTAATTACAAATGCCTCTTGGGAGGGTAGAATATTCTTGTTTCTGACTTGAAGTTAAAGTGTTTTAATTGAAGGCTTAATTATTTTAACTTTTTCTCAGTATAATTTTTTCTGTCAAGGGAATTTCTAAAAATCAAATTGAGGGGTTCTGCAGACATCTTGTTTGTAATAATTTGTCATTATTTCTAGAGGTGTAAAATGTTTTCTATATCTGGGGAGGTGAATCACTGTCCTTTTGAAAGAAAATAAAGAATAAAATCCTAATTGGAAGTCTCTGCCCCAAAGAGCTTATTATTTTTTCCACTAATTCTAGGGAACAACAGCCTGCCAGTTCTCTTTCTTGAGAGGTCTTCTTTGATTAAAGAAAGAAAAACCTCACTCTGTTAGTAGCTGAGCTCACAAGCAAAGTGAAGTGGCTGTTTTATCTCCGTTACCATGGTAGTTTTGCTTCAGACCTCTTCCAGTCCAGTGTAATGAATGTGGATGCTGCCATTGTAATATATTTTGGTCTTACATGAGTGAATGCCAGCTATATAGTTGTTTTTCCATAACCTAGTGAGGGATTTCACATACTTAATTCCTTGAAAACTGTACGTGGATCTCAAACTAAGCGCTCAAAATACCTTTTAAGATACCTTTTTTTCAAATAAGATCTTAATGTTAGCCATATACTGCCCTCATGCTGGCTGCAAAGGAGCAAAAAAGTAAAAAACATTCCTTTAGGTCTCATCACTCAATTCAGTGGCTTGTAACTGGTATTTTTTTCCCAATACTAGTGATGCTGAAACACACAAAAGGCTGTACCAGCACAAGTACCTATGAGGTTGCAGGTTGATTTGCCCTATTTCTATGCATCATTTCCAGGTTGATAATTTTTAAGAGATGAAAAACTAGGACATTGATTTAAACAATGTCACCAAGTTTTTTTTAGTTGGTAATGAAGGAAGTTTAGAAGAGACGAGAAGAAAGATGACATCCCTCTTCATTTCAAGCTGAAAAGCACTTCAGCCTTGAGGCAGATTACCCAACAGTAACAACACCTTTTTGACCTCTTTGCTTTTTTCTGGGGTTCCTCATTGCTCACTTATACTATCATCTCATGCAAACAGTCTGTGAGAAGTGTACAAACACATGTGGCCATTTTCATTCCTCACTGGCAACCTGATCAATCTTGTTGACACCTCAGGGCCACTTCTGGATCCTGCAGCTTTGCCTAACCTGTGCCGTACTGAGACACCCAGCCTGGAGAATCCATCCTCTCCTCAGCTCCGAAATCATCCCTTCTGAATCCAGCCCTGCAGTAGAACCTCTCACTCTCACTCATGGAAATACATGTCCAAAATTGAAAATCCATCTCCTAAAGCACATGGCACTTTTTCCTCTGCCGTTCTCCATTGCATGCTTTAGAGCTCTGTGCATCCATATGCACTCATGTGGTGGTGCAGCACCAGCTATACAACACGCACCTCCGCATGGCAGGGTTAAGCAGGAACAGATGCAGTGTTATTCCCTCCCTCCTCGTTTGGTCTACCCAGTCCCAGTCTATTGCTGCTTCGGAAAACCAGAGCAGATTTAGCAGAATTAGGACACAGGTACTCATAGTGGACAAGTTTATGGGCAAACCTTACTCCTTGTATTGGCAAGAGAGAGGCAGAAAATCAAATTACATGTCTGCTTCAAAATTTCTCCTGGAGTAGGGTGACAGTACTTGGATGGAAAAAAGGGACAGACAAATAACAAATATAATTTATATAAAGATATGCTGGAAAAGAACACACTTTTCTTAAGTACATGATGCATTTTTCCTTAGGTGGATGTTGCAACTGCCCTCAAATACGCAGTTCAATTATTGTTCACTTAAATGCACTATTTCAGATGGTACTTATAAGGAGCTTTGCTAAATACCAATACATCTTCAAAAATAATTTATAAAACTTTTTGCATGCATAATTCAAGATAACTCTTTTGAAGCTCTGATTTTTTTTCAGACTGCCAGTTTGTTTACACAGAAAAAAAATTTCTTGCCACTGCTACATTTAGCATAGGAATAGGAATAATGTATTCAGCAAATTTTAAGAAATCAAGATATTCAGGATTTGAAAGCAGAACAGTAGATCTTCATCTTGTTTTTCTAATACATGATTGCTACAAGGTACTGACACAAGGTACTGACTGTTCAGTACACAGTATCCTTCGCTAAAAAGAAACATAGTCAATCTTTTCTTAAACTTTACCTTAATATTGTTTATAATTTCCTGACCTACAGAGAGCATGGGAGTTGGGCTTGATGTATTGCAAGGAGAGAGATCGTATCATTTTTAGCAGGAAAGTTTACCACACACTCGGAGCTGCTCCATCTATGCTAGAAATATCCCATTAATAACACAGCGATATATATTATGCAGCACATTTGAATTGCACAAAATAACTGATAACACCCTGATGCTTTAAATCACCTACCCCAGCAGCCCACAATGTGCAGCTCTAGCTGGACCTGCTTTTAGCATCCTACTCCTCTCCTAACTTTTTCCTTTCAGCAGCATTTTTAGCTCTACAAATGGTTTCTCTTTCTTCAAATTTCCCAGCACAGCACTGGGACTAAAAGATCCGATCTCCTTTTGAGGAAACCAGGGCACCATCTTGAGAAGGTTTCTCTCTGCCACTTTGATGTCAGTTCTACAAAACTTTCTGTCCATAGAAGTTAAATAAAGTACATTATTATTTTTATTTTTTTAAATTTTTTTTTTAGTAGTAGTAGTGTAATTTTGGTAAAATGGGCAGGAAAAACCCAACCTAATTCTTCCAGTGATTTATTAGATGTTCCTTATTAAGTTAGACATTAGATTGATATTTTCAGTGGATACATTCTAACACTTCCCCTAATAATGACGTGAACTCTGTGTGCGTTGTCCACATAGATACATTGCTGAGGTCCTGATGAACCATGACTGTTAACAGAGGAGCAACAAGGAAAAGCACAAGTGAGAATAATCTGAATTGGACTTTGTGTCACCAGGAATGAAGTATGCCTATGTATTCAGAAGTAGCGTGTGCCGTGCCAATTCCAACAAATAGAAAACGTATGCAAGGCCCATTTTAACACACTTAATATCCAAACAACTAATGGAATATACGAATGCAGTCTTACATGAAACCAGTCTGGATTTGCTTTTGAAAATAACTGTTTCTTGGAGGAACTGTAACACAAATAGATTTAGCTGAAAATGAATAGAAACATTCCAGAATATAGATAACTGAAACGCCATTAATTTTCTACTAATTGGGAAAAGCAGTTAGCTATCTTTCCACTTAATATTTATTATAACATGATTTCTCCTTAGAAATGAGCTGAAACGTTTCATTGAAGTGCAGCTCCTACTAAGCATCGGCGTGCTTGCAGAAGAATAGAATCATTTGCGGTAGAAGAGATGCCTCTTGGGTCATCTCAGTCCATCAGCCTGAATCATTGGCGGATGGATTTCATTATTCTTAAAATAGCTTTGAATATCTTCAGTGATGGAAATGCGGTAACCTTCACTGGCAGGTTGTTCCATTATGTAACGGCTCCTCTAGTTATAATTTTTCCCTGATGCATTTTAATCTAGTTATTAGTATTTCTTGATCAACCTCATTGACAAATGAGACTAATTGATCCTTATACTCTTTATAGTGCTCTGTTAAGTACTCGTACGTTCTTTGTCTCTCTTCAACCTACTTCTTAGTTGTGAATACCCATTTCTTTCAATCTTTCTCATGTCTGATTATCCATCTTTTCTTGTATACCTTTGTATACCCTTTTAATCCCTCCATTTTTGGGGGGGCTTTTTTTGCTAAAATAAAACTGAAGAAGAACTCCTATGGAGACTAATAGTGTAGAATTCAGTAACACATCACAAATCATTTAGTCTGGATATATCGTCTATTTAATAAAAACAGCTCAATGCATAGGATTGGAGAGACTCCTGGGAGTCAGTGAACCAAACAATTCTGTAGCCTTCTGTGGGATGGGTAATCCCATTCGTAAATTTATCAAGAACCATCTTAAAACCATGTATGTTTCTTGCACCTTTTACTCCTATTGAAAAGCTGCTTCACCGTTTCTGAAACAGAAAACTTCAAAAAACTTCCATTCCTGGGTAGGTCATATCCATTTGTTCTCCTGCCAGTGTTAAACCATATTTTAAACATCTTTTTCCTTTCTTCTATTCTCCGTCCTCCATCACTTCCAAATCCCCTCTTGTTTATCTCCCACATATACATACATGTCTTGGTTTTAAATTCCACTTTTGCTGAGGTCTTTCAGCCTTGTATTTCGAGCTGATCTGCCCATTCACATGGTCATCATAGCAGCCCTCCTTTGTGTGTATTGCGACCGAATTCAATTTCCCTTGAATGCAGGCAATGGGAGTTGTGTTCCACATTCCTGATGAGACTGCACTGGTTCTTGTGCAATGGCAGTAATAAGTCTCTCTCCCAGAAGAAAGACCTCACTTAATGCTTCTTAGGATAACTGCTTTTATATGACAGCCGCACTAGTGAGGGCTCACTCTGACCCTGGCTCTGCCTAGTGCTGGTCTTTCACCTCCTCCATTATTGCAACAGGATAACTTTCTCCTTTATTTCAGGAATTCTTGCTCTTGTGTCTTGGTGCATGACCTGATGCTGCATGCCGTCAAATTTCACCTCTCTTCAGATATGCCACCTCACTGCACATATTCCAGTCCTGAAGGTCTCTTCATGTTTCAGGCATGAGGTTGGGTATGACATGGCAGGTGACCACAGTCTGGTATCTGCTTGCAAAACAGTTTAGTCATTTTTGTTCCTTTTGTCTTCCTGCAGGAATTTTCTCTGCAGCAACAGCCACATAGGTGTGGTGGGTTGACTTTGGCTGGCTACCAGGGGCCCACCAAGCTGCTCTCTCACTCTCCCTCCTCAGCAAGACAGGGCAGGGGAAGAAAATAAGATGAAAAAGTTGTGGGTCAAGATAAGGACAGGGAGATCACAGGTCCTCTGTTGTGTCACCAGAGAAGAGGAGGGCTTGGGGGCAACTAACACACCACAAAAAGAAAAGGATACACTGGAGCAGTGTGCAGACATGGTATTGTCAACAGTGTTAAGGAAAGTTCAAAGCTGCTTTTGAACACAGAAACATGGTAAGAAGGATTCCTTCCGCTTATTTCCAGCGACACACTAAACTCCTACTGAAGCAGCTGCTCATATCCCTACTTGCCATGTAGGCAGTAATAACTTCTCCAAGTTTGCTTTTCAGCCTGTAGAGTTTAGCAGGGCTAGATGTGACTTCGATCTCATTTGTGCCATTCCCTAATTGTCAGGTAAGTATTTTGAACAATGAAAGGCTGTTTGGACCTCTGGAAGAAGAAGATCACTGCTCTTTATTTCAGAATAAAGCCTTCCCAAATAACTGCTGAAATCACACTGAGGTGTTCAAAACACTTTTTGGCTCTAAATTTTTTTATAAAATACTCACATTAGTAGGTGAACTACATAGGGTGTATTTTAAATTACTTTTTAACTTCCTGATAGTGGTTGTGAGTGCGAGCTATTGTGTCAGCGGATAAAACTTAGATCAAATGGCAAGACTTCTCTATTCTTTCCTTTCAAAAGGGAATATCTCAGTGCTCATTCTTCTGTAAAGAAATAACCTTCTCCTGTGGCTGGGAGATGATTTGGTAAAGCACCACATTAGCAGAATTCATCCTGACCAGCTGTGCTGGGGCTTAACAAAAGGCAAGTCATTTACAGAATAGCTGAGCAGCATTTTTGGTACTCAGCTCACGGTTTGGAAGGACCTCTTTAAAATAATGCGCAGGCTGGCTTTTGCCTCCTGCATCATAAAGCTGTGTGGTTTGTTTCTTCCCTGTGGTCAAATACCCTGGGCATCAAATGTCCTGCTCTCACTCTAGACGTGTCCCTACAGCACCTATTAAAAGGTGAACAATTGACTGAAAAAAGACTAAGATTATTACCAAAAAAGACTTGCATAAAAATATAGCCTGTATTACAAATATTATTTTTTAGTTTCTTAGAAACGCTTTTGTGTTAATCTGCTATGTCAAGGAAAACATCCTGAACATCATATTTTATTTGAGCTCCCTGAATAAGTGGGGATATCAGACGAAACATGGTTTACAGCCTAGTTTTTGAGTGCAGCATCATCTTTTCTATCTTTCCAAGAATTGCAACCTTCCTCTGAATGTGTGAAGGCTCAAACAGTTTGTGTAACCGGAGATGTTGCCGGGCCTCAGCCTCGCGGCAGCACTCAGCCAGCAGCACATGCCATGAAATTCTCATACAAGTGAGACAGATCCCCAAATCACTGTCTAAGCCGTTGAGTTCATGAGAAGTTCACAATTTATGTGTGCTGTGGGAAGGAGGATGTTGATTGTTGGTTTATGTTAGTAATAAACAATTTCTGGGGTCTTGTAAATGAAATGTATTTGAGGAATCAGTTTTACTATCATCGAGAAAAAACCCTATCCTCATTATCAGTCCGCAAATCATTGTAGAAAAGTAGCCTGGCAAAACTGGCTGAATGAACTTATCCAATTAACCCCAGAATATTTTATTCTTTCGTTGTACTCTGCTATTGCATCTGACAGTTTTGCTGCTCCTCTGATCTAATTAAGGATTTTTGGCAAGCATCACAGTGTTATAAATTTTGAAAATGTGAACCAAACCTGGCTCACAGCACTTGCTTCAAATCAAGAGGAGTGCTGAACTTTCATTTACTTCTTGAACTGACAGATGAGTTTTCATAGGAAACGTTGACTTCTGTTTAGCTTGTATATAAATATGTATTTGTTTATGTATTTATGAACACACACACATATATATATTTACTCTTCTATGATCATGTTATAAATATTCGTTTCATGCTCAGAGTTTATGTTTTCTATTAATGGGGAAAACACTTTATGATGAAAATAAAAACAACTGGCAGATCTGGCTTTCAAATCCATATATGTCAGAACACAACACTTCAGTCTTCTACTTGGCAAACTGGAGGTTTATAACTTGGCTGTGTGAAGCCAACCAATTTTTCTGGGTCAGAGGATGGCAGGCATGAGAACTGGAAGTGCAGTGTTCATCCCTTCTCTGAGAAAATCAGGTAGAAATGAAAGCTTTAACCTGTTCTGGGCTGCTTTTCTACTCTTGTCTGCTGTTTACAAGTTTGTTGGCATCACAGACCTAGAGGTTTGCCTATGATATGAGCTTCTAATCTCTATGCTCTCTAGAAAAAAATCTTAAGCCTGCATGCTAGAGTGCGCCCCAAATGCTGGCAGATCCTCTGGCTGCTCCTTCTACAGCACCGTTCCTTCTTTGACTCTTATACCTCATCCAGAAACAGTTGGAAGAGAGTGAGGTATTGCTTGAAACACCTTTTGAGGCGAGGTGGATCCTTGCCCCACCCCCAGCTGCAAGCCCCATGCAGGGTCCAAGCCGATGGCACCAGAAACATCCCGCCTCTGCTCAGGAGTGCAGGTCTGACCCAGACCTCTGGGCAGCTCTCCCCGGTGCCTCTAGGCCCCACGCAACCCCTTCCACCTGCTGAAGCCCACCCTGGGACTGCAGTGCTTGGCCGGCATCAGGCAGCGGAGTCCTGGAAACTCCTGGCTTCATGTGTCTCACAGCTCTATGGGGACTTTGAGCAGGTGAGCCAGATGCATCCGCACAGCTGTGATAGGGATGTATAGCCAGGTCTTTAACATGCGCGCTGGCCCCAGCTGCGTCTGAGACTAGTTGGCATCCAGCAGGTCTTTGATGGCTGGCTTTGGCTTTGGCAGGAAACCAGGCTCCTTATCTTCCTTTTATCCTGAAATTCATTTGAGGCAGAAACCATTATTTTGTATGATACAGCACAAAGACATTGTTAAGGTTTATCAAATACTCACGTTATGCCTCTGTAAGTATTTATCTGTCACTATGTTCTAGAAATATATTAGTAAGCTACCCAGTGAAGCTGTTAGTAACGGCTATTGTGTAATAATGACTATGACTAGGTTACCTCTCCCTTCCTCTGGTTTTAGTTAATAGGTATAAACTTGAGTTACTCTACTTCTCATGTCTGTCTGTGCAAATCAACAGCTATAAAAGATTTAACTACAGATTACAGCTATGTGAAAAACAACCCCCCTGTTGTTTTCCTGGATTCCAGCCCCTAAGACACCACAGAGGCAAGGCTGATCTGCCGTGCGACATTTAGGAAAGCAGCTGGTAACTGAGCCATGGAGTTGGGCAGTGCCTCGTATTAGCCCAGAGTCTCCACACGTGGTTTTACAGACCTCTTTCGCTAAGTGAAAGCCTTTGATCTTCCTAGTAAGTATATTTAATAGGCTATCGCTTCTCCATGAAGATGCATCCATTGTTTTGACACAAGGAGAAGACTTCCCTAAGAGATCAGTGTCTGTTTCAGTGGAAAACATGCATTTGTCAATCCCTCTAAAACAACGAAGTAGCTGGTGAAAAGTCACATCTCCTGCCACAAAGGGAAAGTCACAAAGAAGAGGATGTGTATTTTTGTTGAGTAATTGCCACAGAGCTCTGTTACTGATGGTGTTAATGAGAAAGGATTGTGTTAATGTACAATAATGTACAATAATTTTAATATTGTCAGCAGCGTGGAGGAGACCTTCCATGAATTTTCAGAGTGATATCAGTAGTGACGTCAGAGAAAAGCTCCAGAAGTTTGCCACCAAGAAAGATAAACGCTGCTAATTGACATATTCAAAAGCACTTACTATTGCTTTAACACTAGTCACTTATGAGGTTTATTGGAATTTTACCAATGATTTCAGTGGAAGAAGCTTAGGGACAACAACAAATCCTACAAGAATGCAATTATAAACTATTATTCTAAAGAAGAAAGGATGTCTTCAAGCACATCTGCACAAGCTGGCTTTTCTGATGGGTGTATTCTTTTAGAAGGCTATTTTCTTTTTAAACATAATCCACTCATTCATAAGGAGCCACTTACTTTTTAATACCTGTATTTTCTTAAATGTCTCCAATTATCTGTATTCTGAACAAGCAAAACAAATTAATTTTAGGTCTGAGGTGTTCTCATTGTTTGTATAAAAATACATCTCAAGTTTAGTGCTTCTTGGAATATTCACATCTATAATTGGTATTTGAGGTGCTCCATCTTAGTGCTTAGAAAGCAACTTACTTTTATATCTATGAAAAGATAATCAGATATTCAATTTGAAGTGAAAAAGTAGAGAACAGAAAGATTAGGTTATGGCAACCTTTTCTCCATCTGCTTTCATCTGAAGTTTGCTAGACCTACTAGTGAACTTTCCTGCATTTTATAGCTAGTTGCTAACTTAAAAACTGCAGATCGTCTGCCGTGACACCTTCAGCTATGGTTAGAAGTTAGAGTTACAATTTATCGTTATGAAGTGATTGTTTAAAGTGGGGAGGAGGAGGAGGAGGAGATTTCCTCACAAGTTGGATATTGAAAGACCGTGCTCTGCAGCAGCTGTTTCATTACAAATGCAAAGGCTAGGGTTAGATTAACAGAATTCATTAGACTTTGCTGGTCTACACGGAGAAAGACTGAGTTTGAAGATGACATAGTTTGCATGCCAACGTAATTTTTTCTCCTCATCAGTCAGAAGAATTGTCAGTGTCAGACAGAAGAGCTGTGTATTGGTGAAAAGCAAAATACAGTATTGAGACTGTATGGGAGGAGTGGCTGATTCTCCAGAGGGTTGTGCTGCCATCCAGAGGGACCTCAACAGGCAAAGTCCTGCACCTGGTGAGGAAAAACCCCAGGCACCAATATATGCTGGGGTCCACACAGCTGGAAAGCAACTTCGCACATAAAAGGACCTAGGGGTCTTGGTGGCCAACAGTATGCCCTTGCAGCAAAGAAGGCAAACGGCATCCTTAGCTGCATTAGACAAAGGATGGCCAGCAGGTCAAGGGAGGTGATCCTTCCCCTCCACTTAGCACTGGTGAGGCCACACGTGGAGTACTGTGTCCAGTTCTGGGATCCTCAGTACAAGACAGACATGGACATACTGGAGAGAGTCCAAGGAAGGGCCACAAAGGGACTGAAGCATGTCTCCTATGAGGAAAGTCTGAGAGAGCTGGGACTGTTCGGCCTGGAGAAGAGAAGGCTCAGGGTGATCTTATTAAAGTACATAAACACCTGAAGGGAGGGTGCAAAGATGGAGCCAGGCTCTTTTCAGTGGTGCCCAGTGACAGCACCAGAGGCAATGGGCACAAACTGAAACACAGGAGGTTCCTTCTGAACATCAGGAAACACTTTTACTGTGAAGGTGAAGGAACACTGGCACAGGTTGCCCAGGGAGGCTGTGGAGTCTCCATCCTCGAAGATACTAAAAAGCCATCTGGACATGGTCCTGGGCGACTGGGTCTAAGTGTCCCTGCTTGAATAGGGCGAATAGGACCAGATAACTTCCAGAGGTCCCTTCCAAACTCAACCCTTCTATGATATTGTGGAGATGCTGGAGAAGGAATTCACACATGACATGTTAGTCATGCACTGGGCCCAAGAAGTTGAGAAGTGGCTGTGGAAAGCCTCGGTCATCCTACACAAGTAGCAATCATGCTACATTAGTTCCAGAGCTCAGGGCAGACCGATCACATAGGCTGTTTCCAAGCAGCTATGTCATGGATTGAGACTCATACCCAAAACACAATGGGAGATGTTATAGTGAGGAGAGCAAGCTACTCCTTTTTACTTGACTGGAAGATATCGTACCTACCTGGTACTCCTGCAAGCATGAGGTCTAGTCCTGCATCACATACATAGATAAGATTCATCTCTACTAATGTTAATCACCTCTACACAAAGCACCACTTTTGAGCTAGATATCAAAGCTCCTCCTGTAATCAACAGAAAGAGATAAACTCTCCCAGAAAGCCCTTGATATGTCCTCTGAGGGGTGTTTGAGGCAGGTAGGATATATGGGTCTCTGGTAGTGAGAGACTTAAGGCAAGTAAGCTAGATCATACTCTCAAAGTCTCCAGCCAGCAATGCCTGTCCCT
The DNA here is from genome assembly GCF_028500815.1 of Rissa tridactyla. Lineage (NCBI taxonomy): Eukaryota > Metazoa > Chordata > Aves > Charadriiformes > Laridae > Rissa > Rissa tridactyla. The sequence continues at coordinate 143,889,864 of NC_071467.1, read as the reverse complement.
TACTTCTCAAGTGGGTCAGTACAGCTGTGTCTTAGGCAGCCCTACCTTACCTTCAACTGATTACTTTCATTTCAGTACTTTTTACCATTTTAAGACACATGTTTAAAGAGTCTTTTCCAGATATGTCACTGTTTTTTGGAAACTGTCTTTCCAAACAGAACTCGTGATCATGGAGCAAAACATTTATAGCTGGATAAATATACAAACTGTTCAGTTTAAAGCTGTGTAAATCATCTTGGCTTCAGTTAAGTTTATTCCATCTGCTTTTATCATCTGTTGTTACAATAATTTATAATTCCCTCATAATATTAAAATGTCAGTGAATCAAAAAAAGAAACACATCTATGGACCTCTAGTAGCTAATGGTATTGCATTCAGCAAGTGAACGAAGTCATATAATTAATCATATTTCATCACCATAGATGCTTGTAATTGTGTAATTAATGTGTATTTGCATAATCACACAACAAGATCTTTATGACTCATGCTTTATGATAATCTGGGTGCACAAATTTCTATCTCAGAATCGTAGCCACTTGCAAAGCTGTTATCGTTGTTTCTTTTTTTCTCTTTGAATAAATATGAAGACCCAATGAACGATCTGGTCTTGTTATCTCAGGCCTCTTCTGTGACTTATCCATGGAAACAGCTTTCCATGCTTGCTAGTTACTTACAAAGAAGTTTCTAATGATAAAAAAATTATCAAATATTTGAGTGGACAAATCTATTATTTAGATTAGGAAAACATAATGCAATTTCACAGGATTTCCCAATTTTTATTAACCAGCTTATCTGTTTTTAGTCTTTTTCAATAATTGAAGAGAGGATTTTCTTTGTATATCAAGTTTATGGGAAAGGAAAGTATGTAATTTGAATCTACAGACTTCTGTCCTGCTTGGTAAAAATGATTTTTCATTAACTTGCTGAGAGCTTTTTATTGAATATAACATTAAATTCACAGCACTTAATTACACCTCATTCCAGACAAGATGAGCCAATCTGGGCAGCTGGATGGTATTCAGATAAATATAACCACCTTAAAATATCATTTTCAAGATATTGTTTATCAGGATTCAACCTGAAAACATGTATTTTTAAAGCAGTGACAAAAAAAGAGACAAAACATGATCAGCTTTTAGAGACATTTTATACAGCTGTAAACATTTGTATTCATAAATACCCCAAGTTGCCAAGTAGATTAAAAAAACCTGGTATAAATCACTATTATGAGCACTACTTTGTTCCTCAACAACTTAGACCAAGCAAAGATCTATGGAGACTTTTGTAGTGACTGTGAATGACGGCCATGCAGTCAGGAGAGGCAAATATGACAGTATCTCTATGCATTTACAAAGTTGTCGCTATGTATTAATGACAAATCTCTTTTAAATTGCAAAGGAATGTAAACAAAGTCAGAGCTGGACTTGGATATTAACACCTGCCTCGCTGTGCTTGGCTCCAATGTCCATGCACTTCAGAGGGAGATGTATTATGGCAGCCAGGAACCACACAGATTGTCCCTGCTACCTTGCAGCTTTGGACATCAATTTTGGTCTCGCCCACTCTACTTTTGAAGGCCTTTTGAGTTTTGTTTTAAAAACTGCTCATCTTCGCACTCAGAGGCTTGGTTTTCAAGCTGATACGTAGTCCAGGGCAGTGATATTCATGCCCCTTGTTTGCTGAGACCATGGCACAAAAGCAGAGGACAGGAGTTTTAGAGAGAGGGCTGCAGATTGCCAGTGTGACAGCAATGGGGTGTCCCTACTCTTAGCTGTGCATAACACCAAAAAGAACCAAACCCAAGGAGCTTCGAAAGCTGCAACAGTGATTTAGAGCCCAATAGCAATAGCAAAGTATTGAAACTTCCAATAGCAAGGTATTGAAACTCTTTTGCTCATTCTTAATGCTCATTTTGCTTCTCTTCACAAGGCCGTTGTCCAAATAGAATTCACATTTTAAACAATCTTCCTGAGAATAGCTAATATAATAAAGGATAATTAAAAGAACTGCAAAATCTGATTTTCCCAAATCTCCTATGCACTACTCAATTATTACTCACATTTGATTTCAGTCCTGCCAGCTACTGCAGTCAGATTATCTTTTGTTTACTCTGTCACTCCATCCTGACTCTCTGTCACTTGTGCAATAATTCAGAGGTAAATTATGAAATGTATTTCTGCTCATTAAGGTCCTGGAAAGACTCCTCTTAAAATCAGTGGAATGATACCAGCTTACATCAGGAGTAGCTGCTATGGATCCTAACTTTGGTCAAGCCAAAACCTTAATTTGGGTTAGGCAAAAATTCTAATAGTGACATTTTGACCTACTTCAAATGTTAATCTTTTAATTTTTTTTTTACTTTGGGAAAAGCTCTTTTAACCATTTTAAAAACCAGAACAATATGGGAAAACTTTGAGAAGTCAATGTTCAAATTTATTTGGGAATAGAGTAGAGACAAATTTACATGCCAAAACTTTTTTTTTCTGCGTCGAGATTGTACTGTTTCACTCCCTCTCTCTTTTTTCTTTTTTTTTTGGCTGTTCTGTCTCCAGGTTGTTAGTGGGTCACTTCCTAGCAAAATAAAAAAATATCAGACATCAAATCCCTCAGTGAAAAGTCAGATGACTGAATCACTGAAGATTCTGGAGACTTAATACACAAATCTGTCAAGACCTGTACTCACAGCCTAGCAAAGATTCATCTTTCTTTGGCACCTTTTTTTGATAAGCTACCAGACCTACATTTATTTAACCCTGACACAGTCACAGTTGGAAGCCCATTTTACACACAGAGAAATTAGTCAAGCAATAACTCTTCTAAAACTCAAAAAGCCTCAGGCTCAAATGGGCACAACCCTGATTTTTGTATAACAGCCAGCCTTCTTCTCATGATACCATGCAATCATCAAACTCCTGCTCCTTCAGTTCCATCTCTCATAATATCTTTTATCTAAGGCAAAACAATTCTGATTTTCTAGCAAATATTCATATCTAGCATTTCTCATCTGTAGATGTGAAAGCAATTTATAAAGTAGATAAGTATCATCCTCCTTTACTCTGTGATAAATCTGGGGGCAGCCAGTATCATGATCTCTTAAAGAAATTAAGCTGCCTCGGGAGAGAGGTAAATCGTATTATAGATTAACAACAGGTTAACAGGTAAGAAAAAAAAAGAAGGAATAAATGGTTGGGCTTTACAATGGAGGAAAGTCATAGATCACAGGGATCTTTGCGGTGTCTGTTATACTCAGAGTATACAGAAATGAAAAACGATGGAGAACAAGGAGACTAATGATGACGCCAAATTATTCAGGGTAATAAAAATGAAAGCTGATTGCAAAGAGCTGGAGAGAAACGTTATGGTATCAAGCAGGCAATAGGATGACAGATGAAATTCTATGTTATAAATGTGAAGTGATGCACACGGGGAAAAACAATCCAAGACAATGGGTTCTAAACTACCTATTTCCATTCAGGAAAGGGAACTTTTGGTTATAATAATAGATCTTTTCAAACATCAGGACAATTCTCAATGGTGGACAAAAAAACCCAATGTGTATTGTAGCAATCACTGGGAAAGAAACAGAAAACAAAGCAGTAAAAATATTCTTGTGCCATTAATCCATATTGTGAATACATTTTGAAATGTGGTGTAGAACTGGTTCTCTTCATCTCAAACAGTACTTAGTGGTACTAGAAAAAGTTCAGGGAGAAGGTCAAAGGTTTGGAGCATTTCTTTATGAGAAATAAAACTAATCAGGGAGCTGTGATAGGAATCCACAACATTACAGATTACATGAGTAAGTGGAGAAGGGGCAGTTACTCATTGTTTCTTGTTATCTCAAAAAAAATGGCAGAATCAAATGAAATTGAGAGATGATATGTTCAAAATAATCAACAGAAAGCATTTTTTCACACTGCTGCTATTTAAACTGTGTATCTCCCTGCCCCAAGACGTGGTAACACAGAGTCGACTTGACAAATTCATGAAAGAAACATCCATCAATAGCTATTAAGACAAAGATACCACATCTGACTCAGAAGCCCCTTACTTACAGGTCACTAGAACCTAGGAATGTGTCATGGTACTTTTTCTGCTCTTATGCTGCCCGTTACTACTGGCCATTGTCAGACACAGGACAGATAGACTATCTATCCGTCTATTCTAATGTGTCTAATATGTCCTTCAAAGCCTTCTGTTTCCCAGAAGGGTGATAGTTTAGACCAACAAGCAAAAACTTATGGTTTAGACCAACAAGCAAAACTTCTCCATGGAATTGAGGACTGGCAGTGCAAACCTTCATACGGACTCTTGCAGCTAGGTGGGAGGTACACTTTTTCTGAAGATGCTGGTATTCATCCCAGTTGGCAGGTTCTGCAATGGGTGGCTTATACACCCTGCTGTCTCTTGGTCTTTCATTTTTAGAAAACCAACATCAAAGATAATATAGCTTTGCTCAGTCAAACAGCAGAAAAGCTTATGGGTAAGAAGTACAACCAGGTGCCTCAACCAAAGACAAAAAGCCAAGACTTTAGTTCTACAGTCCTAGAAGCCCGTCCTGTCCAAAAAAACTCCAACAAACCCAAAACAATGACCAAAAGCAATTCTAGACCATGCTTTGTGATACATTTCTTTTTTAGCTGCTCTGGAGCACTGGCAAACAGACAGCTGCAACGTGTTCCCCTTTTTCCTCCCCTAACATGGTGGCTTACCCTTCTCCTCAGCTTTCTGAAACTAAAACTTCTCAAAAACGGGTCTCCTAAGCATTCCTGGCTTTATCTTCTAACTTAATTTTTTGTAATTACTTTATTCCCTAAACATTTACCTTTGATAAAGCTTTGTTTTCTTATAACTCTTCTTCACATATGGTTAGAATAGCTTACAAGTCCTTTCATTCTTTTGCTCTGTGGAGTTGGATTTCTCCAGCCCTCTTCTTATGTAAACAAAGCCTCTACTGTCAGACTGTAGAAGTGATGAAGTACAAATCTTTATTTGTACTTCAAGTATTCAAGGTTGTTCAGTAGGAGAACATGGCAGTGTCTTCAAGGCTGTTGTAACAAGGTGCGTGGCACATAAGAGGAATTCACTCTATGGACATCTTGTCAAAACCAGAGCTTTGGCATTTAGTTCTTCAAGAACCACATATAAAATACTAATAATACAATTGAAGGGTCTGACAATCCCCCTTCTGCCTCTACTTTTGGTTGATTTTAACCATTTTAACCATTCTTACATAACTCCACTTAAAAATGGAGAAATGAAGGCATAGAAAATGAAGTGAGCTGGCCTGGTTGTGCCAGAGACATTGGCTCTAATTATCCTGTCTTCTGGTACTTTTTCAGAATCCCATTCTGAGTGAAGCTTGCATGTTAATCTCAATTTTATAAGGTTTTATTTTCCATTAAAAACAAAACATAAAGACTGTTTTTCTGCCATGGTAGATGCCCAATCAGCCTGGGTGTAACTTCAGCTGTTTATGTCCACGAGAAGGTGCTGATGATGGTGAAGTGCCTGATTTATGTCCGGGTTTTAGTACTTCACTATCCAAATGTCCTAGACTTCAAAATTGTTATGAGGCAAAATGACCTCAGCAATTAATGGTACCTAGAATGATTGCAGGAGCAATGAAGGAAGGGATATTGAAAATTTGGCTGTGAAAACAGAGCTTATCCTATACTTGTCTTCAGGGGAATCTGTTTTCCCTCTTTTATATTTTTAACCCTTTTATGGTTTTCTAGGCACTTTTACCTTTACTGCAAGCACTTTAGTGATAACTTCTTTCAGCTGTTCCTACATCCAAGCCCTCAATGTCAAGATTAAGATCAAGATCAAGGTCTGTTCTTACATTCTGTCTCTTTTGAGTATATTCAAGGCCCTCATAATCTTGACATCACTATTTTGTCCAGTCTATCTCTTAGGACTTCCAGAAATGCCTCACTCTAATAAATAGTTTAGTGTCTCACGCTAGTAAAAATGCTGTGTAAAAAGGATTTTTCAGGATTAGCTCCTTCAACCAGAAAGTTCTTAATCTATAAAATGTGTCCAGCTGCTTTAGGAAGCAGCAAATACATTTCTGATGCAATACACTGCAGTCATCGTTAAAACCAAAAAGAGGAATTACAACATAACTGAAAACATATGAAAATACTAGAATTTCCTCTACCACTTAAAAATTGTATTCGCTCTTTTCATTGCACTGTGCTGCAAGGGTACACATCCCTTTTGCTGACCGATAAAAGACTTTTATATTTTCCTTGGGGGTAATGCAGACTGTACATCAGATGAGTGAGATAGGAGAGAATCATCAATTACTGAAAATAAGGAGATTTATGGAATGGGTTTTAATAAATTAAAGTGTCGGGCTATTTCTAATTAAAAGAACAGATCCCCTAAGTACTGCCTGAAAATGTTAGTCATCTTTACTAGTTGCAGCAACAACCCCTAAAACGTTTCAGAGGTAGTTTGTTGTGTAATCGCTTAATATAAAAGGTACCACAGCCGGTAACATCATCTTCTTTCCCTCCTTAGTTAGATTGCTGTGGTCCAGGCTTCAGTGTTAAACCACTGGAGTTAAATAAGTGTCAGATAAGGAGAGCAAAATAAGATTTGTTAAATTAGACTTTGGACACAGTCACGACCAAACAGGGAGATGAAGGCAAAATTCAGACTGAACTTTCAAACTGCACGCAGGATTTTAGCCAAACAACATCCTTTAAAGCCTACATGAATCACAGAACTTAAATCATGCAAAACTCTCTGAGGGCCAGATTCAAGCCTGTGCGTAAGTCCACCCACATGAGGAACATAAAGGGACCTTGAAGCAGCCTTTAATGTGCAGCAGAGGATTGCCCTAGAATGGAGAAATCTGCAGCTGGCATAAAACTGATGTTGCTATCTCTTCATCAGCCCCTCTGGTCCACAACATATAAGAGGCATGTCAAGGACAAAAGGGAGAGCAGCCAGAATATATTGTGCGCTGCAGAGCCTTGCCAGCGTAATGGGAATTTTGGATACCAGGCACTAAAGAAGCACAGACGGGTGTTATGATGGAAGTTCTCTCCTTCCCCATATTTCTCCCCTTTAAGAAATACCTCAGCTTCCAAAATGGTCCCTGGCTCTTGCTGGGGACAACTAGTTTAAGGGCTTGCAGCAGGAGAAGGACCATCACCAAAAACCTCAAAGGTTAAATAACAGAGGTTTATGGCTGTTAAAAAACAACAGCTTGTAACCTTGTGGAGATCTTTCACTATATAAAAGTCAGGCTCATTTTTGTTTCTGTTATGGCTGTAATCCAGCTGATCATTCAGACAAATTAATGAGTCTACTGCTAGCTAAAACAGAGGTTTCTAGTGAAGTGAGTTTGGCTGCAGCCAGCCCGGTGGTGGGGGTCAGGATGGGCTGGCTAATTTTGCTCTGTGTAGAGTCAATTGGGAGTTTATTCTTCATTTCACCTGAGAGCGCACCGAGGTCAAACGGCAGTGCTGAAGGCCTTGGTTTATTAACACCCTCAGGACTCCTGACAAAACAGCCTGGATTCAGATCAAGTGCGAGTCTGATTGTATTTCTGTCAAATTAACCATAACACATCGTGGTGTTTATGTCAGCTGACTGCGTAAAGATGGATGATGCCTGATATGGCAGGAAATGAGATATATTTGGATAAAAGATACTTGTCCACCACAAATCTCCAGGTTAAAGCTATCTTTCAAATTTTCTCAACTCATTTTAAGTGGCAGAAGGTGATTTCATCACTTTCACTCAGGTGACTGTGTGTAATCTGTGTGTGTAGGCACCCTAAAACTAGACATACTACCTCTAGGAACTGCAGGGTAAGTATAATGAAAGCTGACTGATGGCATCTTAATAAAAGCTCCCATCCCACCTAGAAAGGCCTATTGTGCATGATAACAGGTCATAAGGATCATACGCACATCTCAGTATATATGATAACATTAATCTTCCACAAGCAGCAAAGCCAATGAAAACAAGTCCTCCTTTTTCTCCCTGATTTCTGCGCATTGCTCCCACAACGCTCCGCTCCCTCAGTTCCGCCAGTGCAACCACCTGAGTGTAACACCATATCTGTGGTCACTGAAATATAGAAGAAACCCTCCATTTTATCACTGATGCAGCACAAACAACATCATCTAAAGGAGGCAGGAAAATCTGCATGAGAATAGGAATAGTTGGCCAGGCCAGGTGAGATTGAAAATGTCTTAGACTAGTTTTTCCACTAACAAAAACATATTTTTGAACTATTCCCTGAGGCAATCAAGTGCAGCCAACCTTGCTTTGTCTCAGAGCCCTTTAAAAATTGCCATGCCGTTTTCAAGATAGTGCAAAAAATTGGTAGGTCAATAGACAGAATCACAGGTGTTGATGACCCAATTGCATTGTTTTAGTGTGCAAAGACACTGAGGTACGTGAAGGCAGTACACCCACCGCTACTCCAGAGCTTTTTGGTTACACAGAATAGAGAAGATAGACAAATAGATAGATCTGTAGATTCACAAACCCATAAGTATACAATAAACCTAGGAAAAAGTTTGATTTGCTTAGTCTGAGGCTTCTGCTGTGTTTCGCGCAATGATTCTGTTAATAATTTAGATATAAGCCAGAGTAGAGTACAATATTTTAGTATAACAATTGTTGTGATAAACCTAACAAGGGGTTCACTGATTCCTTCTTCATGCAGCAGAGAGAGAAAGGCACATCCAGCATATGGGTCATCCCATCCCAAGACACTTGATAGGAAAAGATACAGGATGAATATCCTCCGGATACCTCCATCTCTCCATTGACCGTAGAGGGAAGCTACACAAATAGCTTAGACTAAGATGTAAATGTTGAACAAATAGTTTAGACTAACTTATAAATGGTGGAAGTTAGGAAAGATAAATCCTACTCTTCACGCTTTCCCTTTGTCTTCTTTTTGTCGTACAATAATTTCATTGTCCCCTTTTCAGCACATATTCTTTAAATCAAAGCACTGAAACTCATTAAAGATGGATGCCTGTAATTACAGCTATATCTGCACTGCACAAACATGCACGCAGCACATCCAGCTCCCCAGAGCCCTCCCAGAGCAGACTCCAGTTCTGAACCAGGATGGGTCCTGGAGGCTCTTGTGAGCAGGGAAGAGATTTTCAGGGAACAGCCCGTGGCCAACATTTGCGATATGTATTTTAATTCAAAAGGTTTCCTGTTGCCCAAAATGGAAGTCCTGAAGGGTGCTATGCAGCACTTCACGTGTTTGCCTGCTCAGTGTGCAGGTCGTTAGTGTATTTAACTTCTCGTTTTGCTTTGCAGAGTCACAGGCCTGTAGCTCCCTCAGTAGTGTTGCACTGACCAGAGCTAATACAACACTGCCACTGAAACCATTTTCACTGCTCTAGGTGAACCTGTTTTTGGCAGGGTGTTTGGACTAGGTGATCCCCAGAGGGCCCTTCCAACCCCTACCATTCTGTGATTCTGTGAAAACACCTCGTTAGACCAGTTAATTTTTCATAAAATTTGCTTTCTGATGGACATTTGTGTAGTGGTCCTCCATTTATTGCTTTTGAGTAGATTCTTTAAGATTTGGAGGAGAAAATATTATCTTTCGACTTTTAGGGTTATTTTTATTTGACACATAGCTTCTTGTATTTCTTGACCTTTTTATACTGAAAATATTTTCTTAAACACTAGATCTTTTGAATTCAGAAAATGTTTCCAAGAAATGGAATCAGAAAGAATAAAGAAACCTCTTTTTTTTCTGAATTGCTATGAAGAATGGGGGAAGATTTCTATTTAAGCCAGTTTTAAGATCTACAATTAATAAAAAAAAAACCCAGAAAAATGGATTGTGAGATGGTATTTTCACATCACATAAGGCTACTAAAATATCGTAGAATATCTCCTCTTTCCACAAGTCCTTTCCAGTGATCTATAAAAAATAGTAAATTTTACTTATTATGATCATTATCACATAAAGTAATTTATATATTGGCTGCAAAAAAAGGTAAATACTTACATTTCCAGCAAAGGAAATGGAAAGGAATTCATTCTGCTGCTGCCAGCAGAGCACCTTCTAGATAATTGGAGCTCTGCTGCTCTCCTCAAGATAACAAGCACCGAGTGAGAAATGATGTTCCATAAATTTAGAAAAAAACCATGAAGTATGGTGATTTCTTCAGTAATCTGAATAAATAACTCTTTTAGAATGTGTACACCAGAGCTCTCACCTCTGCTATGATATATCACTACCTCTTTCAGAATAAGGTTATGATTTCCTTTGTTTCCTTCCTCAGCACTGTGACAACTTTCGTTCCCCCTTGATGTCAATCAATGGAAACTCACTTCAGATTCCATTTGAAAATCAATACTGTTAGTGAATTGAATCAAAAGAGGTCATAATTCCAGTATTTTTCCTCTCCAATGAATACATCAATGACAAATTCTTTCTGTCCAGCACATGTGGGAGATAAAAATGAAAAAGCAGAGCTGTGCGCTGATACATGGGTAGACTGAACACATGTTTTGAGCTGCTACTACTAGCTCTTAGCTATTCCACAGCTACCAGATTTCACTCAGTGCAGATGAGGTGCAGGCCCAGGTCCATCACATTACACAAGTGCAGGTGTGGAGTGACTCCAAATTTGTGGTTTTCTATATAGGGTGTCCATTTCTGCAATAATGAAGCACTCACTGCCAGCAGAATTTTAATGCATTTAATGAAAAATGGAAATCAATAGCAAGAACTTCAGTGAGAATATTTTTCTGTCAATAGATTTCTTACAGATTCCTGGGATGCATTATGTGGCTTGCACTTCTAATGGCTTATTTTGGAAAGTTAAGAGTTACGGAACACATTAAGTTCCCAGTCTTATCTGCACCGAAATTATTTCCAAGATGTCATTGATTCTCATCTGTTATGCTTAATTGGAAGTTCTGAAGTAATTTTCTCCCTCTCTCCCCCAGTACATATTAAGAAAACACAGTTATTTGCATGATAAAGTACAATATGCAATTAAATTTGACTAGTTTAAAGAATTAGTGTAGTTTTAATGTAAATTCAAAGAGTTCTTGCTATATTGCCTACAATTGTAGAAGTCCAGCAAATTTATTTGCAGAGGCATTTGATTAATTCTGCTCCTGGAGGCTAATTCTGCTCTCGGCACTTAGCTACGATTGCCCATCTAGCATCATCTTTGGACAAAAGTACATCCTTTCTAATTTACACAAATCTGATCCTCTCCTAGATTGGAAATTGGCTCTGATTTCACAGTAATCTGGTGCAACCCAGGGCACAAACTGCAGAGACCACTATTTGCACTGGAGAATTTATATGGTTACAAGCTGCAGCCTGGGCCAAACTCCAGACTAGACAAGACCTTAGTAGACTGTCTGCTGACCAGTCTAAAACATCTGCATATGCCTAGAAACTCTTCCTTGTTATTTAATCCCAATTTACCTCAAAGGCTTCTTGCTCCTGTATAACCTGCTCTTTGTGCTGTACTCCCTGAAATCTCCCTCACTGTTTAAAATCTCTGGCCATATTTCAGCGTCCATTAGAACGTTGTGATCTGAAACCATCACAAAGATTCTGCTGGTGCTATTCCCACCTGCCTTAGCTTTTTACCCTTCTTTAAACATAGTCTTCAGCTCCTATTCCCTCCCTCTGTGTGCTCCCAAATGGATTCCCGAGTCCAAGCAAGTAAAATGTTCTCTTCTCATTTTCTCCTTTGCCTATTATCGGCAAAAAGGAAGCATAAAAGCTGCAATTCCAAGTGCAGGGCAGAAGAACTTATTGCCTGAGGAAAAGGGAAGGCTGCAGGGAAAGCCAGGATCCATAGTAGGCAGTGATAAAAGAGGTACTTTTGTATGAAAAAATTCTGCCCGATTGTGCTTCACAGGAAGAAGGCAGGCAACACAGATTGGACCATTTTCCTTGTGGGGAGACCTGAAAACCTCCAGCCAAAGCGAGAGCCTGACGTTGCTGGCAGCCCTGTACCTCCCTCCGATCTCTCAGTAAAATGCACTCGTGTAACTGAGGGGTGAACCAATATCCTTTGAAAAACATACGTATGGCAGGACAGCAGATGCTTTTCCTTAGCAATCGTGCATCACAAAGGTGATATAAATACAAATTCAAAATCCATATCCATAAAACATACCCAGGCAAAAGCTCCAGTCTTGCCAACAGGAACTTCAAATGAGTAAAGCTGTTATTATTTGGACTAATATAGCCAGTCACACAGAGAGCGCATCAAAGCTTCCACTCTACTCTTTTAGTAACTGTAGGACTTGTAAGGCAAACCATGAACTTTTACTGGAAGAAACTCACTTGAGTTTCATGAATTTCCTACCCTTGAAATCCAATTCCTGTAGTTTCTTCATGTTGAGAATGGTCACTTCTCTCTCTCTACTAGTACCATGTGTTTGATTACCTTGGCAAACTTCATTGCCTGCAAGGAGGAAGGTATGAGATAATGTGGTTGTATGTATGAGACTCACTTAATAATTTAGTGGAAGTGCTAATTGATCTCATTATTCAATTAATGCTGGAAGGCTTGTAAAATCTGGTTTAATTTCCCTGCTCCCTGGAGTCAAATTGATAGGAATGTTTTTTATTGCCAAGAATCATCAATATTTACAGACTTGTATATTCACAATCACCTGAAAGGTTTTAGCCTCAGTATCCTTCTGCTCTTCTGTTTGCTCTTTCATCTCCTCTCAAACATAGACAGAATGATTGATGTTTGGACTGCAGAGACTAAAAATAAAATACGTATCACATTCAAGTCTCATTCTGGAAGTTAAATATCATTTTGGCTGTTAAAGTGCCCTTCAACAAAAGAATAAAATTCAGCTCCTATCCTTGTGTGAAACTAAAAATCCACAACAAATATATATTAGCTTGGTTGTTTTTTCTGTATGTTCCAACCTCTTTCTAATGCAAGCAGTACCTACGCGCAGGCACACACATAGGCAGTTTCAATAGTTTCCTTTCTCTTGTCTTTGTGGTTTGTATACAACACGCATTTTAGATTTTTTTGAGTGCTCAGCTGTTAAACCTCAATGCAGGCTTGATGAGCAGATTGTAAAATAATATCACCTGCACTAAAAGTTAAAATATATGAAGCGTGTTAAAAGTAGGTTAGAATAATGAAGATAAATTGCAGGAATACTTGTGTAAATTCTAGATGAGGGGGAAGTTGTTAAGGTGTGACATTGATTACTGTATTATTATTTTTTTCTTTCACTCTTATTTCCACCTAGGCAAAACTCCCAGGGACCGTCTGAACACAAGGAATTATTGTCTTAATAGCTATTGCCCCACATAAGGAGAATCACTCAGCAACAGGGTGAGCAAACAATTACAGTTAAATTGTTCTTTTCACCTGTGAAGTCAGCAAGTGACAACTCTGTTTCTGGGGTACCTGAGTGAAGGGACTCTGGTGATGAACAAGGAAGGAAAATCCCTGCAACAGCATGAGAAAAACAAATTTAAGTCAAAGCTATGGGTTTTTTTTTTAACTATTATTTGTAAGCAAGAAGAGATGAGCCTTTTTAAATACAGTGGTTTCTGTGAGAAACCGTTCTGTGAATGTGTTGATGAAAAGAAATGTGTATACATGAAAAAATACATTGCATTTATTGGACTCCAACACAGCCTGAATCTAAGTTGTGCCGGTCAGTAAAATATTCTGAAACCTGTTTTCTACATAAGTAGATATGAATATATGGCTCATTTCAAATGGCCTTACAGTTACCCCAGGTAAGAACATATATATGGGCAATTACTATGTAGTAGCTGATGAAAACTACTGACTACCAGCAAACTGTCACCACAAGGTAAATGCAAGGTAATTCAAAGAAGATCATACCGGATAACTGACCTTGCACACTGAACCAGTAAATACACAAATTACTTTCTACCATGCTCCTTTGTCTCAAACGTTTGTAAGATCCTCTGTAGTACGAGCAGGACAAGAGGAGCATCTTACGACAGAGAAAAGCGTGCCCAAGCTTTACTAGCTTCTGCTGCTGGAAGTCCTTCATGAGTAGGATCCAACAGAAATGAATGGAGGGAGCTTCAGAGAGTGAATAAGGAGGGGATGGGGTTCAAAGAGAGGTTGCCTCGACAAAGCTTGTTTGTGAGCATAATAGGTGTTTAGGCTGTGGGTTCTTTACATCTGTATCTGTCTTACATGTGTGTGAAAGATCATTCACAATGAGCTCTCGCTAAGAGCTTCCTCTTGGAAGGGGAGAGATCACGTTTTATCCTGATGTACACTGATGTATCAAAGAGAGTTCATTTCTCTGTGTAGGTATTATTTTATGCTTGTTTATGTTAAATTTAATTTCATATTATTTCAATTCTCTTTGCAATTTTTAGATTCTCTTTAAGTTCCTCGCTGTCTTCTGTTGTTTTGACTGCCACAAATTATTTAGTTAAGATTACATGTCACTTAGTAGTATAAGCCTAATTATGACACAGCTCCATGGCAAAGTTATCTTACACAGCTGAGAGAGAGAATTTGTCAGGGTTTTTTTTCTTCCTGCTATATAGAAAACAGCTAATGATTCTATCTAGAAAGCCCACATTCAGATAGATAGATGACTGCTTAATCAGTTGAGAAATGTTTCAGTGTGACTGAGATCTTCACAATCAATCATTTTTTAATTTTGAGACACTGCAGAATTACCTCATACCTCTTATAAATTTCATTTTAACTGTTGTGTTCCAGGGCAACCGGTTCAGTGTATCTCACCAACAGTAATCACCTACAAAATCTTGCTATGTTATGTTTTAAATATCCTGCACAGCAATAGTTTCCTATTGAAAATTGAGCTTTCAAGATTAGTATATAATTAGTATATAATTAATATATAATGTTACCACCACATTTGGAATGAATGTAGTAAAGGTACATGGTCCTAGAGCAAAACAGAGCGCAGCATCTGATGACAGCACAGACTGAGCTAGCTTGGAGCTGGCTTGTTCACGAACTGGTGGTGGTACAGCTGGGGCAGGAGAGGGCTCAAGGCAGGCTCTAGGATCCTAGGCGTTGTTTGCATCCAACTGTGAGCTGCATGCTGCCCATGCTGTAGTGCCCAAATTAGTTGAGGTTTAATGAGCGTGGTGCTTCTCTTGGGTCCCAGTGTGAGCGCGCGCTTTGTGCAGCCAGCTTCTCTGGTCGGTTAGTAGAAAATGCAGAGATGACTGTACACATTCTTCCTCTCTATTTCCCCTCTTGTTTGCTTACAGGCTGAGACAGTAGGAAGGGATTTGACACAAGTCAGGATTTCAGCACTGTAGAAGTGGGAAGGCACTGCTGCACCCCATCCCACCAGGGACTGGGCATCCTTAGCTTCCACTGGTATGAAGCTGAAGCTCATGAAAAACCCAAAGCTGGTAATTCACGCCTTCCTGGTCCTAGATGATTTTCCTGTCTCCTTTTATCAGGTCACATATTTGGAGACAATGGATTTCCTAATTAATGTTGACAGCTAAATTTAGAATAGTTAATTAGCGGAAGCACCAGACTCACAGCCTGGGCACAGGTTCAAGGTTTGGAGGACATTGGTGTAGTTTGATTACAATGTTCCCATCAGGCAGTAATGCCTGCTGCTGTGGGCAGAAATATGAGAGAGAAATTGATTGTGAGGTGGGTTGTGTACTCTGAGCTAAAAGAGAAGGTGAATGATGTCAATAAGGTCAATAATCTCCCCATAAAGTAACAGCGAGGGAACCGATTCTTGGAGCTGCCCAAAATTTCTTCAGTAGGCACTGGGATTTGGGATGTTAGATGCGTCAGAAAATCAGGCCATTTCAGTTATATTTTTAAAACTTATCTTTTATTTACCTTCTCAAGAGAAACAAAATCCACTCAAACAGCCATTTTATACAATTGACCGTATAATTTATCTGTATTATACATACAGCAATATATTTTTTCTTCCTATTAACAAGCTCCACATTAAAGAAATGAATTCCCCAGGGAGAATAAATTAAAACAAAAACATCCAGAGAAGACAAAACCTATAAAAAGCAGATGGTACCACATATAAAATGCCATCAATTTTTATGCATCTATGTAAAAAGGCTGAGACGTTCCCAGTCTTGACATAAATTCTACCCATCAACCCCATCAAGATATGACAACTGTATTAATGATTGCAACAAATGATTTTCTACTCACATATCCAAAAACATTTCACTCCAGTGGATCTTATTGCTCTTTATATCAAATGTAAACTTTTAAGTTGACAATGTTGCTCATGTTTTCTAACTCTGTCAGCAGTGAACTTTCTTCCTTATACCTGATTCGTATTTGGGAAGCAGTGGTTCAAGCAGGTTGAGCAAAGAGGAAGAACCCCTAATGATTATCCCTGGGTTCAGTTTAACAACGAATCTTTGAGAAGATTTTGTATTTCACCTTTCAATTCCTATTTTTTCAAAAGCCTCACATCACAGTCTGGACCTTAATCTGGATCCCTTGTTTCTCAGTTTAGTGTTTTAATCACAGAAAAAATAAACTTAATGGTCTTGGGCAGAATGTATTAACACACTAAATATGTGGCCAAACCCAGGTTCACATACCCCCGTATCAGAATTAGTACCTGAGACTGAATTCCAGTGTGCCCAGAAGAGTTCCAGTGCTCAAAATCACATTCTGGTAAATCAAAACCAGGAGCTGATACACCTTACCAACTATCCAGTCCCAAATTAGCGTTGCTGGGCTATATCGTAGCATGACTTTAAAGGCATTTAAAACTGAAATCTCCAGTAAACACTCAAGAGAAAGATGCTCATGGTTTTAGAATTAACAGTTAAAGTCAACTTTCTCCCAGAGGTAGAGCTTGTTAAAGAAAATGGAATACAGCCTTTACGAATAAAATTAACAGTATGGAAAATAAAATATGCACATATGTTCTGCAAAAGCAGAGAGTTTCTAAGTGTGACTTCCAAAATCTTACGGGGAAAGATAACTTTCAAGTAACTGGGCACCATGTGGGTTACACTAACTGTTCTCAGTTACGATTTGAGTCAGTAATAACTTTATAACTATTAGAAAGGCAGTATGGCTCAGTTCATTTGGTGTGGTTTGTGGACACCATTAGCTTAAAACCAATGAGAAGGAAACTTCCTTCTGTTGTTGCCATATTCTTAGCTGCAGCAATTTTACAGTAGTTTGCATATGGTCAGCTTCAGTTGTCCCCTGAATAATAAGATATGTCTGTTTTTACTGTGCTTGTAGTAGAGATAAAGTTCTGTAGTAGAGCTAAAGGCCTTTTTAAGAATATAGCCTGCCACAACTGAAGCTGCAGACCCATATAGTGCATATAATAATTAATACTTTCTATTTAGACCTTTAAAAGACAGGGAAAACTCTCCTGTATCATCAAACTATTTTCTTTGTCTTTCTGTAGACATGATGTCATCAACTTCATTTATTTTGTTACCAAGTTCGGTTGCACACAGGTGTTATTCTAGGTACCTAGGGATTTCTTTCTGTCTATAAATAGAAAACAAACTTAGATCACATGAAAAACTAGTAAGAGAATAATCAGATACTCAGTCATTTTGTAATAGAAGGAGGAACTGCGGAGTACCTAAGCAGGGATGCTCCATGGAAAAATGGAAACATTTCAAATGAAAGTTGACAATAGGTATTTAATATCACAGTCTGTCCACATGATTGGATTTTTCTGTAGTCCATGTGGGGTGCCAAATCCTGGGATTTTACTCAGTTTTGATTCATGTGAACTCACTCTGAACTCAGGCGAATAACTGGCCATTTTCCTATGTCAATTTGCCCTCCATCGTGTATTACGCATCCAAAGAGGAGTATATATGTTCACGTGTCTAGTTGCACATATGACCTTTTTAAAACTAGTCCTTAAACAATTTGCCCAAGGACACAGAATGAATCAGTGAATCATGTAAATGATAATTTACTGCCACTTCCATTTTGGTCACTTCAGCTTTTTTGTATGCAATACTCCAGTCATAATACAATAACAGCAACCTAACATTATGTTAGATTAGAGTACACCTAATTTTATTTTCTGTCGTCTGTCATCCATCTGTGAGGTTTTAATGTCTTATTCTCATCACATTTAAAACGGAAAACTTACATCTCTTTCTATAATGTAATTATAGCTCTCTTATCATTCCCTCCAGTATAATGTCACAAGGAATTTTCTTCTGCTTCATGTACAAATTAATTTCTGTTTTGATTGGCATTGTGTAGTATTGTGTTTGTCAGGAATCTACACATTTACATTTTTATACCTGCATGTATTTTCAGAACAAGAAAAATTAAAAACCAGCAAAGTGATTAATGCAAATATTATTTGACTGGGAGTTCTTCAGGTCTCAGACTCTGTTTTCCATTCGTGACTACTGTATCTCCCTGACCTCAAAACCCTCAAAAACCCATGCCCCTGGCTCTTTCTTTGGTAGGAACATGGGGAATTAGACCTGCCTCACTTTCTTTTCTGCACTGTCTGAGTGAACCACAACCTAATACTGTATCTCAGATAGGCTTGATAAGCTGTCTTTATATTAAGTTTTTTATCCAAGTTAATCTATATCTGAAGGCAAAATTCAAACCACACTGAGTTAAAATTTGCTAAACTCCAGATGTAGTAATGTTTCATATTCAACACAAAACTGTGCATCCTGTATTATTTCAAAACTCAAACAAAACTATGGAGATCAGTCTTGGATACCATGTTTCTCCCAGGTTGTCTTTGCTTGTCCATGAAAACTTTGCAGAGAAAAAGATATTTCTTCTAAAGGACTTTAAGGATCCTTTCTTTCCAGCTCAGTTCTGGGGTTTCACGTGATTTTAGCTGCCATCATGATAGGGTGGAGCTTGGATTGCTAAGAGTGAGGTGTTCCTAGGGTTGAGGTTAAGCCCTGTCTCTCTCGGGTGTGCAGTGGAGGCCTGGGTCTGGCTCCGTGAGCTGTTCATCCTTCCAGGTGATGGAAGGACACCTGGTATTATGATGGAGTGTTCAAAGCCCAGTTCATGAGTCACAAATGTGATACTTATTTCCTTAATTTTGCTGTTTCAACCAAAGCCATCATGTCCCATGAGGATGATGAGCCCACGAAGCCCGAGATGGTCAGGAAAATGTGGTAAAAACATAGCTAACTTCCCACAGTTACAAGCAATAGGGACAGGAATCAGCAGAGTCAGCATTTTAAGAATCTGCCTTTTGACTAAAGGCACCTTATTTGGCAGTGAGACAACTCAGTCATTGGCTGGGCCTCAGCACCCAAGGCAGGGGGCTGTCTTTTGTGTCTGGTTCCATCTGTGAGTGAATAGCAGTTACAAGGGCCTTGGGGTAAAAAAAGACTATTTTTCTGGGATGCCTTAAAGATACTGTCTCCATTATCATACACACTGTCATGATCCTGTGCTTATTATTCTTATTTATGCTTTACTTCACTAGTCTGATTTCAGACTAGTGATCTTTTGCATGCTATTTTGAAAAGGCACAAATAGAAGAAAAGCAGTAAAATGTAAAAGATAGAAACAAACTTCTCTCAACAGGCTCTCTAGCTGAACCATGACCAATACACACACACACACACACACACACAAACACACAGAGAATGGTTCGGGTTGGAAGGGACCTTAAAGATCACCTAGTTCCAACCCCCCTGCCCTGGGCAGGGACACCTCCCACTAGAAACCCTTTTGATCATATATCATATATATCACTAGATACCCTTTTGGTCCTGTCTGGATGCTGATATGTAATGCTAGTTTTTGAGTGAACAAAGAAATCTAACATCTGTTTTTAACTCTGAGAAAATGGAAAGCAAGAATGTGATGTTGTCTACAGCTCCATAAATTTATGAGATAATTATGGTAAGTTCTGTTTCATACCTATTGAGTTTTTCATTTCATTTTGTTTGCTAGTCAGGTGAGGCACTAGATTTGAGTAGAACGCACTTACAGCTGGTAAGAGAGAAGTGAGAGAACCTATTTTTACTAGTGAAATGCAAATCATTGAACTAAATAATTAATGCAGTGCAGTCTGATTTCTTAGTCCATCAGCTTTTATATCTTGTGTAAAATCCAAAACCCGTCCAACTTTCATTTTAGAAATGAATACATGTGTTAATTGTAGGTTGTAGATTTTGTAACTGGATGAAAATCCAGTATATTCATATGGAAAACCAAAATATTGATATTTTATAATTAAAAATGTAATTAGTTTTCTAGAACCTAAAGAAAAGTTTACTTCCATAAATAATGAAAAATTTAAGTTCCTGGGGTCAAATTTATAATGTGTTGGGTGTGTGCATTTGCATGTAACTATAATTAAAAATCTATCTTACTCAGAACAAGTAAGAGGATTTTGATTATTTTCAAACTAAAAAACAATTAGTACAAGGGAGAAAATGGGAGAGATCTTATTTATTATTGTTTCTTCTATGGAAGACATTAATAACAAGAAGTTCTCTTTTAAAATAGTGATGCTGGAAATGGCAATTTAAGAGATGGTAATTTAAGCACATCATTTTCTCATGCATTAAAGTATAAAATAATTAAATAAATCTTAGCAAAACATGTTAAAGTGGCAGTGGGGTAGCAGTATAATCCATGGTCCAAAAGCTAATTACACTGACTCAAATTTCCCCAAAGGCAGAGAACTTCTGGGTGACCTGGTACTGCTGCTGTGACCCTTTACCACATCTACATACGCAGAGTTCTGTATGTGTTTTGGGTAGATAAGAATGGTTTTTTATATCAGTATGCATTTATCTGTTGATCACTGAAGCTTCTGGCAATGAGGATAAATTAGCATAAGCTTTTGGCTTTTTTTGTGAATGCAACTGTACCAATACTGCATGTCTCAACAGTGGGAGGATGCGCTGGCACATTGCGTCTTACTCTTGCTTTGCCTTACCTGGTCTCTAGATCAGGACCAAAGACTAAAAATGTCATTCACAACATGTGATGTGATGGCCTCACTGTAAGGAAGGAGAAGCAGATCTCAGACTTGCACCTGAGGGTACCTGGCGAGTACTACTCTTCAAAGGATCAGGACCAAATCCTTTGCTCACTACATCTCTTTGCAAACACTAGAGATAGATCAGTAGTAATTCAGAGTTGGTAGAGAAAGGGGCTTTTCTTTTGGCCTCACCACTCCAATATATGGCTTTGTGGGAGATGTGTTGATCTAGTTTAATTAAACATTTGGTGGGAACTAGGTTACTGGTTACCGGACCGTTAACTAATGTTATCTCTATGTATCAGAGCTCAGTTTGAGGGCTAGACATGTCTTCTTATGATTTCTACACACTCCAACTTCAATGTTCATCAGGTTTAGCATGGGGACAGGAACTAAGCATACGAGAGTAGGGGGAAGACGCTGGAAAGTCCAGACCTTGTGCTGAGATCCACTGGGAATTTATCTTCCTCTTCCTTCAACTTTTCCCAACGTCCTGTTTAGCTCAAACTAAAAAGTTCCTATTCCTAAATAAGTGGGGACAACTTGTAATTCTCTGGCCCTTGTCACTCTCCTTCCTGGGGCTGAGCTGCCTACGATCCAAAGCCAACTCCGATTCAGCAGAGCTGCGTAACCTTGGCTTATACTCATAAGTAGACTGCTGGGTTGTGAGAGAGCTGAGAGAAAGCACGTAGCCTGGAGCCATGCGAGATAAGAAAGGTAAAACTGCAGACAGAGGTAAGATTGTTGAGATGGGGATAGGCAGCAGTTCAAAGATTCAAGGGGAAAAATGTTGACATGAAAAGGTATAAAAACAAAGAATAGGAAGCTGCCAGCTCAGCAACATCAAGGGTCAGCCCACTCCAAGGAGCAATGGCTGATGACTCCTTGTCCAGCAAAGACTCACTGGGTGTGGTGAGCCTATTAATGCCTAGCCTAGTAGTCTTCATCATTCCTAGATATTTATTATGTCTATTAGGAGACAAATAACTGTGGAGCCTCTTCACATGTGGCAAAAGTTGCCTGATCAAACCTGGGAGGGAAAGAGAGGAGGTTTACCCCCAATTTCATCTTCATTTTCCCCCAAAACTCTCTTGCCGGAGCTACTTATGTCAAAAACCTGCCTTCCTCCTCCAAACACACACTGCTCATTTGGGTTTGAGCAACAGACTTTGACTCTTCAGTTACACTTAAGGAGAAATAAGGCACCGTTTTGCCTTCCTAGCCCCTGACCAACCCCTTTCCTTGTTTTCGTGAACTTCAGGCATGATTATGGTGTAAATACTTCTATGTGATCCCTTAGTTAAAATGGTACTGGAAAATACTCAAACTATAACCTGGGTAATAGTTCCAGAACTGAGGCGAAATGTTTTCTATTTCGGTACATATCCAAAGATTTTCCACCTTCATTTCCCACCTACATTTTCAAATGACACATTTACAAAGAACTTGCAAAACAGGGTCAATCTATTTGCTAGATTTTCACAATGAAGGAAACTTAGTACTGACACGCCCAACACTTTCTACTTTATTTTTTTTTCAGACAACAAAATATCATTTTGTTAATGTGAATTTAGCAGTGAATGTCATTCAAGCTGGTATTCCAGTGATCAAGAATGATCACAGATGTCAGGTTGTTATTGTGGAAAAACATGAATATTACATACACTTTAGGTACCTGAAGCAACTGAACCTGATTTTTAGTTAATATAACAAGTCCACTCAATCTTTATTGGTGTAGGAAAAGCATGAAGCAGGGAACATGTCTGATGTCAGTCCTATAACTTGTCAGTGAGTAAAATAAGTACACACTTGTCACTTCACTTGCTGGGGGAAGGCATAATCCTTGCTCGTTAATGGATTACTAAAGAGTGCCCCTTCCGATTCACAGCCTTTACATCTCATTCATCTGTCAAAATGAGAATGCTAAGAGTAGATAGGAGAACAGCCTATAGAGTTGCTCTCATCCATCTTACTCTTTAGTGAATGAGCAACAAAATATACATACAAGATGTACACAACGTTGTGTTCAAAACACTGTATCATTTACAAAAGTGTACCTGATAAGGCACGGAACATGTTATAAATGACTGCTGAAGGCATGTGAATAGATGGGCCTGCAGGGATGTGATAGCTTCCCTCCTCTACTTCTTTTCGTGATAAGTAATGTATATAAACTGAACTTCTAAGAATACTTTCTTTGCAGTCCATTGTCACCAGTCCTGAAGAATCTGTAGATTTGAATAGTGACCTTGAAAGGTGCCTTTGTAAAGTACACCATTAAAAGCCAGGATTCTCACTAATCAAATCAGGCTTTCTTAGCTTTCATGTGAGGGCGTCATCTGCTTATGTGGATATGGAACGAGGAATTTAAATGTTATTGTACACATCCAGCTACAGGAAAGCTGCCAATAGTATTTAAAGAAAAATATGTAGGATAATTACTTGGTACTATTTATTCTGGAGACTTCATTCAAGACTCGTAACTATCATTCACATTGCTAAGAGAAGAATAAAAGTACAGCCTAGCTTCTTTCCTATAATTTTGAAATCATTAGTTTTTAAAATTGCTTTCCAGTTAAGTACCAAGGAGAAGCCTTCTTTAGCTAAAGAGGAAAATTTCTGCTGTATTGGATACTCAGTCAAAACGTTAGACATCTAGGTTTTATATCAGGTTTTCTTAGGCAATGACATCCTTCACAAAACAAAAACTACAAACACAATAACACAATAAAAAAAACAAACCCCAATCTTTACCAAATATGCAGTGAGCTATTTTATGAATTTGATCCAAAGCCTTCACTGAAGACAACAAAGACCTCCTGCTTCATGTTATTTCTACAGGACTTCTGCATACAGACATGCATCCTGAGCTCCTCTTCAAAAGCAATTTAGCTACTTGGGCTTAGAGCTAATAAGCTCACTGATAACACATTGACCTGGCTTCTGGCTTAGGCATGGCCTACACAAAACTAACCTGGAGCCTGGTTGGCTTTGTATTCATGGATATACTTCTAAAAGCATCTGACCTAACTTTGAAACACTTGAAACCAGGATTCCTGATGTGAAATTACAGGTATAATGTTGCTCCTGCTTTAAGCAGGGCAGCAAAACACCTACTCTGCAGAAGTTATTCGTTATAAACTAAATAGAACATAAATGTTAATAGTCTTTAATACCTTCCCACAGCTCCCACTAGTACTATGCTTTTTCACCTTTACACCTCTTGATTCTTCTTTTCCATTATTACTTTCCAGTTTACCTTTCAGTGTGTAAATACTCAGATATTCTCAACAGCTGTATTTCCACCTAGCATTTGAAGCACCAGATGCCTGGAGATGCCACCTTGAAAAGCCAACATTTCCATGTATTGCTATTACACATGGAAACTAGTTCTTTGAGAGATTGCTGAGATGAAGCCAATCAGTGCGTATTGACCAGGTGAGTCTAAAGATCAGCAGGCTATGGGATGGGGGAAGTATTTCTATGTAGTAATGTTGTGCAAGGAATAATATCAGTTCTGCTAATTGAGAGAAACTAGAAATTATTGGAACTAATTTCAGTTTCCACCCTGGCTAGGGTATACTGCGAGCCCAGCACACACTAGAGAAAGTGGTGAGCCTGTGAGCAGTGTTTACAAGTTACTGTGATAACATTACTCAAAGTCTGTAGCTGCTGTGCTGGAAACCAGTAACACGATACTTCTAGGGTTGTTTTGTCTTTTTAAAAAAAAAAAATTTACCATTTTCCCTCTTAATACTGAAAAGAGTTGGTCCTCACTGAGAGTTGAGAGTTTCAACAGCATGCTACTATTAGGTTGGGGTTACGTATGACTTTCTACCAACACAGCTAACCAGCAACATCCACAATTCTTAAGTTTAGGCACCTTTTATCTTCACATCTAAAACCAGATCTACTCATATACTAATATATAATTTGTATAAATAACAGGTGTGATGAACTAGGTTGTACTTCTACAACTGTACCAGAAGAGTAAAACTACTGAAAACTTCATAGTGGCTTTAAATTAAAATTTAAAATAAAATTTTCTCAAGCAGTTCTGATGTTTGAAAAAAAGTCGTCTAAGCTTCTTATACAGCGGAAGACAAGAAGTAAAAAAAATGATTTGGGTACTATATTTTTGAGTGTGAATGCTTGAAGATGGGTTGGAAGAATGGGTTTTTTTGAAACTTTCTCTAGCCTTTTGCTAGGGAAAGAAAAAGAACCTCCCACAGGTATTTTACAGCATGTAAAAATGCCTAAGAAACTCCAATACAACTACATCAATCCAAGTTGCTGAGACAAGAGCTTAGACATACTTACAGCTTTAAAAGAGACAAGGACCTCTGGGTCAAGCATACTATGTTCATCTACAGGAATTTATAGCTCTAATGTGAGTTGGAAAAAAAAGACTTGGCTACAGCCTAAAATCTTCATTTAGATTTGACATTGTGCTATTCATGGTGTTCAATGAATAATTCAAATCAAGATTTTGATCAAGTCAGAGTATTCAGAAAGTCAACAATAATTATAGAACTCAATTGCTTCTACTAAATCTTCAAAAATCACTGTGGCAATATCATATCAGGTGATGATATAGACAGCTACTTAATTGGTATCTCTAGTTAAATTTTGAGGCAATATTTTGGTTTTTTAGTGGGCAAATCCTTCTTTCTACAGGTATATATGAGGGTGTGGTTGCTGGACTTTAGAATATATAACACAGTTTTTAAATGTTAGGAAATAGCTTTTTTTTTTTCTAACATTGACATTATTTTTAGCACAGTGAATGTCAACACTATGTTTTAAAACAAACTTATTGTAAAGTTTGTTCTGAAAGTCTTTTACAAGAAATTGGGAAGTAACAAACAGCCCAGCTGTAATTAATTGTGCAGAGGGATTGTTTTGTTCAGTGAGTACATTGCAAACTTCCAAAATTTTAAAACACTTCCTTATGAGTGGTTGGTGGAAATTCAGAAGGGGAATGTAAGCTAATAGAGACCAGTCATGGCAGATACAGGAAGAGAAATGATGATTCTCGGTCAATTCTGTGCATGCTGAATGTGTAAAAATCAGATGCTTGGAAACACTGAGGGTCTGAAGGGGCTGGTGATCAGGTTGGCAATAAAGTAGTTGGTTTTAGAGCAGTTGATTTTGCTAAACTCATAGTCTATGTGTAAGAATTTGAATTAGGAATGAGAACTGTCTAAACTACAAACCAGTAGATGGCAACGACTGACATCCTCAGGAGCACAGGAGAAGGCACTAGTGTGGTTCAGATGCTCTTCTTCAGGTTGTATCATTTGATTGTCGCCTCTCCTACAATAAAGGGTGCTGAAAAGACCACGTTGTTGTCTCTAAGAGGTTATTCTAGCCTATGTCCCCATGCAGCTGTTACATACTGCCTCTTTGTCTCCCTCTCTTGGCTACAATTCATATTTATGTTAATGACATAATCTATCCGGAAGCAATTTCAAGCTATTAAATCTAGTCAGCCTGGGCAGGAGTGTTGTGTATATGGCACTGCTTTCACTTCTTTTGAAAATATCACACCGGTTGGTGATTTGGAGGTGAATATCTATGATTAGCTGTAGCTCAGCATTGTTTCCTTTTTCCAGGACTGATGTCTAGAAGGCATGTATAGCCTTCAGATTCATAAATGTAGTCATAACTCTAAATTAGTAAGTTCCATCCTTCAACTCAAATCACCTTGATTTTTGCCTTGGGAATTGTAAATGAAATCCCCGCGCATAATCTGACTAATCATTGTTATGTTTCAGTCTGGAAAGCGCCTGCCATTCTTGCTTGCTTGGCCAGTTTTGTGCCATTAAATTGTGAAAGTTAACATGGGAAGTTTTTAACTTCCATTCTTTGCGATAAATTTTGCAAAGTGCTGAGTATCCTAGAACATATTTAGCGTGGCTTTTTAAACCCTAAATGGTAGCACTTTGAAAGCACAAGATGTACAAAAAACTAGAACGTTTCTTTAAGTGCCTTTCTGGTGACAGTGCTCAGTGTCAGCATTTTAACTTCACAATGTCCCTGTTTCAAAAAGAGTTAAATAATTTTTGCAGTGGCTTGTCAGCTCTATTTAGCCTTAAGAGTTTCAATTTCTCTGTCTATCAATGTATTACCTCCCTGTTGATACATTATCACGTTATGAAGGGTCTCACTGTGATGCACTTAACACTTCAAATGATGACTGGAGACAGTGGAAGTTGGTGACAAATGACATCTTTCAGGATCTATATTGGAGAGAAAGGAACAAGAGAAGAATGACTTGAAACAGTCATTCTTGGGATGACACTATATATACCAGGGCATGTGTAGGTATAGACAGAGAGATGCACAGACATGCTATATATTTTTTAATATATTTATATCGTTAGCAAGGAATCATTAGTTAAATATATGTAGATCAAAGTGTGTTAAACATGTAAAAAAAATACAGTTTCTTGTTTGGGGATCAGCAGTGCATGTACCTTGTATTCTGTTCAACTCCAAGAATTTAGTATAATATTGAAGCCTCCGATAATTTGAATGTTTGATGGGCTGATGATGTAGCATGAATTTAATCAAGCAACAGTATAAAGAGGGTTGGGTAACTTGGCTCTCAAATCATGTAGGCTGTTGCTAATATCTTCTGATTCCTTTCCTCTCTTTGCCAATTGCACCAACAATTTGGCATGCAGAGTAAGAAGTTATTATGGATTCTGCAGCAGCCTTCCTGTTGCATGGTGCAGATAACACAAATCTTGTTAACAGTCTGACAAAATATAAATGGCTTCATAATAAACTGCCACCCTTTTAATATCTCAACAACTTCAGAAATGTTATCTGGCAACTGCAGGGGGCTAAAGTTATGCTTTCAGAAGGCTGAATTTTAGCACCATACTTGCATATATTGCTCCCCCAAAGAATGTTTTTCGTAGCACAAAGCAGTAATTAAACTTAATCTTCTGTATCAAACACAGGCATGTCCATCCATTTAATTATGGTTATGCGGGGAATGTGGTAAAGCATAGCTTTTAAAACTGATAACATTTTGCTGTTTTTAGAGGAATCAGCAAACTCAAACTGCTTCTCATTCTCCATACTTTCCTGACTAACAGTGTTGAAATTACCTCGCAATCTTATGCACATCTTGCCAGTGTATATCCTATTGTAAGGTACTCTCATCACTCAGGCCTGGGTCCCCCCAGGCACAGGCAGGGTACAGGAGAGCTGCGGGCTGGGGAGCACAGGCATGCTCAGGCGGGAGGAAGAGCAGGGAGTGTCTCATGAAATGACTCCACCAAGTACTGAAAAAGGCTCTAGAGAGGAAAAAGAGGAAATCTGTACTGGGAGAGAAGACAAAACAGATTCTTGAACTGTAGCAAGGCATAGACGTAAGCTCTTTTTGTACAGTCACACTCTGTCCACTAGAGACAGACCAGCCGGACCAGCTGGAGGTGAAGAGGGCTGGAAAGTGAGGCTGCAGGAGGACTTAAAGGCTATGGGACAGGGAGGCAGATACCTGAGAAAAGAGGTTTATAATCTGCTTCTCCCCTTCCAGAAAGAGGAAAACAAGACTGGAGATATCAGCAAACACTCAAAATTTGATTTACTTGGCTCCAAATTATAAAGTGATAAATATTCCCAAAGTGCAAAACTGACTTTTCCTTAATAGTATCTTTTTATATGCAAGCTGTTTTGTCCCTAGGAAGAAGGAGACTGCTGAAGTAAGCGAGAGGTTGCAGATGCCCTACTCCTTTTCAGCATCAGACCCTGGATTTCTTTCACCATAACATGAGATTTTTCAACAGGTTACATCTCAAATTCTGTCATTTCCTTGCTCGCCTCCTTTGTTTAATGTTTTTAGTTTCATATAAACTTTAAGTATGGCAGAAGGTGACATTGGTGCTTTAAGCATTCTTGTCCTTGGGGAAAAAAAAGGAAGGATAACAGAGCTTGTGATGTTATTTATGGCAGATGAATGTTCTGTGAATGTACAAAGCTTTGCCGCTGCATAGAGACTACTTACAAAATGAGACTGACATTCCACAAAAAAAAAAAAAAAGTCCTTAGGTATTTACCACAGAGCTTGAGTGGCTGCTTTTTGCATGCGGTTTGCTCATTTTTCTGGTTTGGGCTAGATTCTGTGGCTTTAACTGGTGGAATAATGTCTTATTTTGAATTGTCCCAGTGAGGTCAACAGAGCTGTTCACGTGATATTACTCATCCTAAGCAGGAGTGCCAGAATCTACTGACATTTTGGTTTTAGCATGTGACTGGCCATCTAATTTCCAGGTATTGTTTTGTAAAATGCATGATGGCAACTTTTAGAACGTGAGCATAAGAATAAGCAAATAGCAAGAAGTAGCAATTATTCTTGCTCTGAGTGAATACCCTTGTTTCTTTCTGAGTGCAGGTATTCATATGAAAAATAGCCCTTCAGCAAGCATTTGTGTGAACAAAAAGCCTGTTTGTATGAATGCTCATAAATAAAAAAACATAAGAGTTGTAAACATGGTTTAACTGAATAGTCACTTGGCATTCTAATGAGTCTTGGCAAACACCGAGCTAAGGGAAGCTGCTCTAAGAGTTTTCTTGCTCAGGGAATGTCTTTGCAAGCACAGAAAGTATTTCAGGATAGGTTGTGAGGACAGAGTAGTCTGTCTTTGAGAAGTGTGCAAAGCACCGTAGGCTTCTGACCTTGAATGACTCGGGCACTCCTATTCCCTTCTTCTACTACGCACTGGTAGAAAACTCACACTCCCATCTGGAGTCATCAATGGTGGCTAACCAGCTCCAGAAAACGGACACTAGACAAAAAGGGTTCTGACTGTGCAAAATCTATAGCATTTTTCTGTAGTCGATGGCTGACTTGTGTCCACTTCTGTGCACCTGCACTGCAACTTTGGAGTTGGCGCTGAGGAAATGGCATGATAATTGTGTCACTTTAGGAGATGCCTTGTTCAAAAGGTAATGTGTGTTTTGGTTCTCTTTTAAGAAAGTAACATCTCTGGTAATTGTGTTGCCTTTGGATCAAAAGTGAGGTAGAATATCTCTGACTCGTTTCCAAGGAGACAAATACATTCCAGAATAGGAGAGCGACAAATACTATGCTGGAATGAAATGATGGTTTTGACTCTTAGCAAAGAAACTTTATTTACTTTGCAAGCCCTGCTAGATGTGAAACCCTGTGTGTTAAACATGTAACACAAGGCTTCTCAGAATTTTTTTGGTTTCAATAGGCCATGGTTCTGCCCGGTTCTCCTGGACTATATTGATCCTGATGAACCAGTAAGCCAAAGGGCAAACTAGTGATGCAATTGCCTACACAATTAATTATTGGCACATTCTTCACCATGGTTCTGATCTAGGCCAACCAGCAGTCACCCAGCCATTGAACCTTGAACCTCGGTCTGGGGATCATTTTCAATAGGAAAATGTGAATGAATTGGACTTAGAGAAATATGTCAGCAAAGGCTATCCCATGTCACTTATTTTCAAGGCTGGAAGATGGATAGGCCTTAGTGTGATTTCTTTGTTAGTATTAAAATAGCCTTTAGAAATACTCTCTAAGCATCTCTTTTCCTGCTATTCAATTCCCAAATCCCCCCTGACAGAGTTGACACAAACTATTCTAACTGGTATGTGTCCAACAGCAGTGCCAGCAAGACAACAGGTGACTTCAAGACAAGCATGAAGCAACGGCCTCTGTCTCCAGCGACGTCCCCTAAGAGAACTTCCAGCCTATAACAATTGACCTAACCATAGTGAAGACCATGTAGTTCTGTGCTTTTGCCATGCAATTCCACAAAACACCATTTCTGTATAGAAACGGAATCAGTTTAGAACAGAAACAAACTTGCAGTTTTTAAGGAGTTGGATGGGGTTTGGTTGTCTTTAGTTTAACTGCTGCAGGCATAGAAGCACCATAAGCAGAAGAAGTAAATATCAGTAGTGGGTTTTACACTAGAATTTACACTAGATGAAGTCGGAAAAGTTTTATTTGCTGGGAAAAAAATTTGATTAAGAACGGTTGTCAATGTTTTGCAAAAGGAAATAACCCTCTGTTATTTTTCTTCATCTCTTAGCAGGTGAACAAATAGCTTCCATTTCCAGCAAAAAAATCCTGTGTATATGCAAAATAACTGTCTGGTAATGGTTTTGAACCAGCCCATAGACTACGTGCATCCTGCAAGTATTGCAGAATGCCAGATTAAAACGTCCTTTGTGTTGTGAGTAAGCAAGTAATGATGCTACTTTCCTTTACCAATAAATTCAAACAGTCTTGGAGATTGACCTGTTTACTCAAGGTGTTGAGAGAAAATATTGCCCAAGAGTTTTCCTCTTATCTCTTCCAGCAATTGTTACATATTAACTACTCCTCAGTCAGCAATGAGAAATGAAAGAACGCTGCCTGTAAATTAATCTCTTCATGTGGCTTTTTATTGAGCTGGCTGATCCTGGGAGCAGTTTGAGGAGTCTCAGGAACAGCCTGTAAATGCCGCAGCTTTGGCAATGCCATTGCATTCACAGACATCCGTAGGGTTTTCCTCGGAAAGGTGCCAGGGTTATCTTCATCTGCAGAGGTTGCCCACAAGGGCAGATGAAGCATGTGGAGGTTTTGCCTGTATTCTCAAAAAAAGGCCTCTGTATGGCAACAAACGTTACTTGGAGCAGAAATGGTTCTGCCTCACACTTCACATGCTTCAGAACATGAACCTGTCTGCAGCCAAAATAAAATGTTTGTAGTTGCTTGTCCTGTTTAGGGAAGAAAAGCAGTTTCTCTAATATTCTAGATGCTAATGAGAAAAGTATATAATCAATTTACCAGGGATACTCTACTACAGAATTGCCAATTATGTGAACAGGTATTTTTGTAGATAGAGTAAATTTTTAGGTAATTTGAAGTTGTGACTAAATAATTCCAGTCCTGTCTATCTATTTGTTAATGAGAAGACTCGATCCAGTTTTAGCTCCCTAAAGTCTAGGTTCCCACTAAAAATGCAAATAGAAAGAGCCACCTTCTGAGGGTACTTATCCCTCTCCATTTTAAGAAGCCTATCTGATTTCGTTTAGACAGCTAATGTACACATGACAAATCTCACTCTGTCACATCTAGCCCCTTGGACTGGAAAGATTCGCAAGCTTATGTGCTTTTTCAAACTACCGAGTTGCATTTTACTATAACATTTTTGCACATTACTGTCTCACATAATTAACCGCTTGACCAAGGGGTTTTCAAAAGGTATTTGCGCATGTACAACAAGGTGAGGTACCTGAAATACTGAAAGCTATCCTAAACCTACTTGCAACAATTTATTGCTGCTGCTAAATATATCCTGAGAATATCAATGCTACGACTGGAAAGCGGTTATCCAATGCCTGTTGTGCTAA
This sequence comes from Rissa tridactyla, assembly GCF_028500815.1. Lineage (NCBI taxonomy): Eukaryota > Metazoa > Chordata > Aves > Charadriiformes > Laridae > Rissa > Rissa tridactyla. The sequence goes on along the minus strand of NC_071467.1, from coordinate 143,857,515 downwards.
GTCACTTTTGCTACTACTACTATAATTAAATAGGAAAACAGGCCCATGGAAAACAGTTTCTTCCAAACCAGTATGCAGCATGTGGCTGACATCACTCTAAAGCCAAGGATCTAGGATATGAGAGCTACCAAATGAGAAAACACTTTATTTTCCTATAAAGATACTTCTTGTTCTGCATTATTAGACCACAGGCAAAACTGTGAAACCAGGGTTGACCTACAAATTCATTTTAATTTGTAAAAATATAGAAAACAGTCTGTTTTCTGATCAAACTTGCAAAGGCAGCTTTAAGTATCCATAACATCAAAGAAATAAAATACTACATGGACACATTGTAATGCACAAAGACAACTAGTTTAAAAACTGCAATAATTCTCAGTATTTAAAATTAAATACCTCCTAACCTAAAATTATTGATATCAGATTTTCATTTAGGATATCAGAGATAAAAAAAAACAACTAAACAACAAGCCCACTCAATTTTTTTTTTGGCTACGTTATTTAGTTACAGTAATAAAAAGAGATCCTTCTTTCCTGACATAAAATTATACTGCATCATGAATCATTCAGCGTTAAAACAAATCAGGCATTGGATAAAAGTTAAACTTCATGCTGGGCTCTAATGGAGGAGGAGTACTCAAAACCAATTCCTCTTAAATTGCCCTTCTGTTAGACACATTAAAGTAATTCCTGCACTTGTGCAGACATGATAGATGATGTTGACTACAAATGTTTGGGTTTTTTAGTAAAAAGCCTGAGGTTTAAAGCTTTTAATCCTTAGTTTTCTACATGATACAACCTTGTTTTACAAACTTTTTTTTATTATTATTTTAAAGTCAATCAGATGCAGAACTCTTCAGAACGCTGTCATTATTATTTCCATATTTTTATGGGGTTTAACTTTCAAGCTAAAGTGTAATTGAAGTGAATATCTTATTGGTAGTGATTTATCTTTGTTGTGATAACACACTCTGGAGGTCTTGTCTGAAGGCCCTTCCTAAAGTCTCTGCCACAGTGAGCTCACAACTTCTGAATGCTACAAGTAAGAGCGACTATATAGTTGGGTTGGAGAAAGGTTAGAGCACATTTAAATGTGCCTATGGTAGGTAAACCTCCCAAAATACTGCTCTCAATGATCACTGGCTTATTCTGTAGTAGAAACCAAATCATATTTCGTCAGGAAAAATGTACTAGCAGTGCCAATACTAAATTACTGAAAAACTACAGGGGGAAAAATAAAATCCAAGGCAGGACAATATATTTTCAAGCCACTTTTGGCTGCAGAGAAACAAAAGGCAGATTGTAACCATGTGACCTGGCAAATTTCTTCCTGCTTCCACTGAATTTGGTAGCAAACTCCACTGCTCTAGTGGGAACATGATTAAACCCCTGGATATTGGATCTTTGTGCCTGAATTTGGTTTGCTTCACAAAACATTGCTGGTGATCAAATAAGTACTGAGGCTGTCTATTGATCTAAAGCCAAGCTAATTGCTGGTGGACATACTGACAACTTGATTTTCTTCAGCAGAGTTTAAGGACTCAGCTTTCTGATCACATACTTTCCTTTTGGTGATGATTTAAGTATGATTGTAGCCAAGTCAGGTCTTTATATGCAGTGATCTTCTGTGTGCAGCACTTCTAGGGAATTGGCAGTGCCTCTTACTCCTACTTCATGAGCTATATCATTGGCACATCCTTCTGTGTAATAGTTGCAAAAAAAGAACAAGGCTTTATTAGCTAAACATAATTGCAATTCACTGTGTCTTAAACTCTGGCTCAGATTCTTGGCTGTGTCTCAGAAGCATAGAAGAAGACCAAGAAGAGGCCGTGGCCCACTTTTATTTGTTTCTGTGAAGGAGAGAACTAGTCTTGCCCATATTATCTGGCCATGGCCATGTTATTCTTCCCACATGAGCAAATTTGAATCCAGGCTTCCAAGTCTTACTTCTTTGTGGAAAAATGTAACAGAAGGGACAACATTCACAAGCGTGTGCACATGCAGGGCCAGGGTAGAGAAGGAGTGCTCTGGCCAGGCCTCACCACACCAAAGGAACACGCGCAGCCATAGAGAGACTGGAGTTTCTCCTTTGAACTAGTGCCTGTCAGCTGCCTGGGGCAACGGAGGTTTACAGCCCCTAATCTGGGCTGCAGTCACTCACTTGGCCTCCTGAAGAGCTAAGGGTGAGATAAACCTAACTGGTTGGCCAACAAGACTGCTGGGTGGGTTCTCCCTTGTCTTGGCTGCTCACTGTGTGTTTACCTCAATGCAGCTCTGGGGCTTGCTGCTGCCTTGCCCTGTCCCAGACCCGACTTCTAATGAGTCCACTTGGCATCGTTTCCAATGCCATGATACAGTCTGGGGTGAGAATTAGGCACCAGAAACGAACAGGCATCTATTGCTGAGCTCATCTGCAACATGATGAGCATTGAAATAGCATTAGTGACTTGATAACTGACAGGAACACAGACAAGTAACTTTTGCAGAAACTTAAGAAGATTACCCTGTTAGAAAGAAATACTCTTTTCAAGAAGGCACCAGGGGGAAATTTTAGCTTTTCACAAGCAAGATAACTTCCCAAATCTCCAAGTGGTATTGTCTATGGTTCTGAGGGTAAAAGAGAAAAATATGTACTTTTATTTATGAAGTCTCTTACGTACGCATTACTGCACTGAAATATTTTATCTTCCCAGTTAAACTGTATCAGTAAAATTCTTCTGTTGTGATAAACACTAACATTCACTCAAACGGGAATTAGAAACTCTAAAAAGAGCGTTTTCAATAGATTTTCAATCTGCAGACCTGACTCTACTACAGACAGAAAGTCATCTTAGAATAGGAAAGCAACTGTTTATAGAGATGTGTAATTTTTCTCCACTTATCTATTTGATTAGCATAGTCTGCATCATTAAAATTCTCATAGAGTCCCATAGCAAAGGAACTGAATAAATGCAGATATATTAGCATGGTTATATTAAATTGCAGCCATTTCCCATTTTGCTTTTATTGAATGTTTTATTAATTACAATGATATCATTAATTTTTTGTGTTGAGGCCAGTCTGTACGGCATGCTTTTCTCCATCAAGCGGAACTTGGGAATGCTGTTCTGTATTGTTTGACATGAGCAAAGCTGTAAAAGCATAAATGTTTGATACAGTTCTGCTGGGAAATATATTTCTACTTAGCTGTTTTTTCAAAGTTACAATGGAAGAGCAATTCCCTGTTAAGTTATTCTTTTTTGTCACAAACAGCAAACGTAAGCTTGCATTACCATTCCATTAACAGCATGGTTAAAATGATTAGCCAGGTTGGTCTGGTTTTTTTTCTACTCTAACCTTTCTTTCCCTGCTTAGACGTGTTTGATAGTGCTTATATTTTGTTTAGTTGTTTTGCAAATAGAACACTTATTTGCCTACCTGCAGTCCTTGTCTAGAAGCACTGTGGAGGAGGTGAAGTGTTCATGCAAAGTACTTGAGTAAGAGCGCTGGAAACAAAAGCTCTCTTCCCACCTCCCATCCTGATATGAAAGGATTAGCAAAAAAATTTAAAGTATTACTCTGCCTTTCTTTGGGAAACTCTAATGGAAAGTGATGAAACCAGCCTTCTTGTGAGCATTTTTTTTTGATTCATTTCACTGTTTGAAAAGTGAGCTCCATTTTCTTCACTAGCACTAGCTGTCTTTACAGCTATGGGATCCTTCCCTTTAGCCTTGCTGGCTTGTGAGGCAATTGATTCAAGCTTGTCACCATCAGGAATCTTTCATGGTAAATCATGTCAGTTAGTGAATCTTGGAGGAAAGGCCTGCTAAGATAAGGTGGGATCTTCTTCAGGCTGTCAGATAACCAGCTACTTGGTGCTAACCACAGTGACTAACTCTCCTCTCCAACAGCAGCTGTGCTCTTACTGCTCTTTTTGGTACCTTCGGGAGAGCAACCTTGGAAGATCAGTCTCGGATCTTCTGTTGTTCTCCATGTGTTGCTGAACATCACAAACCTAGAGCAGCTCTTCTGTACCAGGTTTTTACCCTTCCCTGCTTCTACTAAGGAGTGAAAGAATGTTTTCCCAGACCGTTGCTGCCACATGGTCTTCCCAGTGCAAAGCAGGAGGGGAGAAGATTTTCTCCTTTTCACAGGTAGGGAACCTGAGTCAAATAAGCCATTAATATTTCCTTAGCCTTCCTGGTCAGATTTGCAACAATCATTGCTAAATTACAACTGATGTAATAAGAAAGTTCAGACACTGCTTTTTGTGCAAATTTATCTTGATTTACTCTGACCCATAAAAACAAACAACATTTGGAGAAAACTTTAAAAGCTCTTCCTGATATTCTTGAATTCTGATCTCTTTCTCTTGCAGTTGAGAGAAGCACGCAAGCTTCAGATGAGAAATTGGGGAGTAGACTCTGTAGTCTTTTTCCAAGGGAAAGCAATTGATAACTTAAAAATGTATTCCACCCTGAACCGCAGTCCCCAGGAATCAGTCAGTGCCTGCAGTTGGCTCTGTTGTTAGCCATATGAGGGTGGCAATTTAATTTCTGTGGAAAAACAAATGCGAATAATTCTTCAGCCAGCTTCTGCTGATTGAAATGCTGCCCTTGACTAACCCAATGGGGCTTCTCCTGCACTAAGTAGGAGCTGTAAAATGATTGGAGGGAAGAATTTATACCTCTGAAATGAAGGAATTAGCTTTCATCATGTAAAGTGTTCTCCACACTGATTCTGCACCAAGTTATGCTGCCTCTGTTCTTACCAGCCCCACTGAGGTAACTGCTGTGGGGAGAAAACTGTGAGTTTGGTTACCAGTTTGACATGCTGTTTAGACATTTTGGGGTTCTGTAAAACAGGGTGTGCATTATCATCATATGAGGCACTAGTTCTGCTCCTTACAAGTCAGTGGAAGACTAGGGTTGGACCCATCATGTCTTATTTAGCTTCTGATCTTAAAACAAAAAAAAAGATATGTAAAAAATGGTTATCTGTTTTTGTATTCCCCTGTATTAATGTATTGCACGTTGGCTTCTAACTTATTGTCTGGAGCAAGACGCTCCAGAGAAGTCAGGACTGCTGGATGGGGCTATGTTTTCTAATGGAAAATGTGATTGAAGCACATCTTCTTTAGGAAAAATGTTGACACTGAAAGACAACATTCCTATTTTTAATGGAGAACATTGAAGTAAAACACTTGATTTTTGGTCAGCTAGGCTCAACTGAGAATGAGCTGATGAATTTGCCTGTGGTGATAATTTATACATACCACTGCACTGCTTTCAAAAATAAGCTTCATAGGATCCTGTTTTCTGTTATTGGACAAGTTCCTCAAATGATTACATTTCCCCAAATCTCTACAAACTTCCCTCTGCTCCAGGATTGGCCATGGTGGTGGCGTCCAACCTGCAGAGCCTCAGGCTTGTGAATACATAACAGTGCTGGTTTGGAAGTGTCTTGAAATGGGACATCAAGCTGAATTCAGGGAATGCAACTTCAGGAATGCAGAAGCAACTCGTCTGGGGTTTCCAGAGCAAGCTTAGCTTTTTTGTGAAGAATTGCCCAAAATCCAGGCTCTCAGCCCAACATGGGGTGACAGCAAAATGCGCCTGATGTGCTGTGAGCAGGGTAAATGTCGAAGGCCCGGAGCAGGTGGTAGCCCAGGCTGAAGGTTTGTCATGGTAGGGAAGAAAACTAATTGATCTCACTGCCCTGTTGAGAAGAGCAGCGGGGGAAACACAGCGCTCTCCTTCTGCGCGAGCAATTGGAGTGCCAAGAGCCAGCAGCTTGTGTGACAGCTGGTGCTGCTAGTTGTCCTGGAGGGCAATGCCGGTCTCCTTCTCTCCTTCCCCCTGCTCTGGACTAAACTCTAATTAACCAGGCAAAAAAGAGGTCTGAGCAACATTCTGGAAAACATCCCAAGACCCAAATGTTGAGATAATTTTATTATAAGTGGCTAAATTAAAACTAAAGCAGAGGGACAATGTTCTTACAGTTTGGGATCTCTGATACCGTGTGATCTTTGCTGAAAGCCATGATGATGGGTTTTCTGTGAACAGTTGAAACAAGGAACCAAAATGTAGCTTTCCTTGTCAGTGTCCATGGTTAAACTACTTATTTGCTTTCACTTTTTTTCCACTGGTGTGTTCATTTGGTCTTGGTATAACTTGGTTTTAATAGTGCATCTAGCTGCCCATGTTAAAATTACAGCCACAGGTAAACCCAAGAATATTAAATATGTTCTGCAAGAAAGGAAAAAGAAAAAACCTCCAATGCTGTTTGATACTCTCATTTGTAACTGCATATACTATTTTCTCAAAAAGTAAATATTTGAGCAAAGTGAAAAGAAGAGCTTGCTAGTTACAACCTTCACTTTTGCTATTCTAAGAGGTTTAGGATATTGCCAAAATTAATCTTTTCAAAATTTAAAATGACTGATTTGGGGCATGTAATCCATATGATTGGATATATGTTCATAGTACAAATATGGCACAAATGGAGAGAAGAAAAAGGAGTAGAATGAATGCATCTTCCTACATAATTAAGAAACAAAATATTCTTAATATTGTTAAAATGTGAAAACAAAAATCTCTTTTACTGAGGCATAATAAGGTCAAAATTGGTTTGCTTTAGAATGGCTAAATCTTCCCAAAGGGAAATGTAGTATTGATGATGTTAAAGCTCATATAAGTAGAACACCCTTGACTTTATTAAATGCCAGTCAGTTGGGTTTTCGTCATTAAGATTAAGTCTTTCCACATACGCTAAGGGAGAGAAAGCATTCTGCCTGCTGCTAAAGCTGTTTATTGGGATCCATAGTAATAACTCTTTTTGTGCTGGCTTTTAAAGTTAAGGTTGCGGTTTTACCCTAAAAATCACCCCACCCCACCAAAATAGAAGCTGATTATAGAAGCTTAATTTTGTTATACAATTCTTTATCTGGATCCAGGCCTTTTACTTTCATAAAAACTTCAAGGTGCATTGCATAACTTCCATGAACATTACCAAAGTAAATTGCAAACTGAGGATATTCTTCCTTGTTTAATTTTCCTGATCAGCTTAGTGTTCCACAGCCTTTTGCTGTGTGACTGCAGATACAGTTAACATTTCACCTGAGAGAGAAATGTCTGCAGATCACTCATGGACTTCATTAAAGTTTTGAGGAGGCATTCTTCATAACTGAGAGAGTCTGCTTTTCTAGGACAGGAGGGCATACCCTAAGGACTTGCTTGGGAAGGGTGTTGTAGAAATCCTGCTGGTACTTAGATGACCCTTCCTAGAAGAACAGACCTTGCCAGAAAAGACTGGCAGAGGAAATTTTTACTGTGTCAGCCTTTTCTGTCTCCGTCATCACTGTTCTCTCCATTCTGCAGTGATCAAAATTTTCCTTGGTCTTCCTTTTGTTGCTGACAAAGTCCTTCTTGCTGCCCTTCACATTCCTTGTCATTTTCAGTTCCAGCTGAGCCTAACTCCATCCCTACATGCTGAGGCAATGTCACTACATTCATCTCGGGTACCTGTCCCTGCTTCTGCAGTCCATGTGCTTCTTTTGTGTTTGAGCTCTGTCAAGAGTTTCCAGCTGAGGCAACCCCATCTCCTGCCTTGTCTGCTTGACTTCTTGCATATTGAGATGGATTTTTTTTTTTTTTTCCCCCCATGCTTTGAGGAGATTGTCCTTCAGCATCAACAAGCTCTCCTGAGACTTTTGGCACTTTGGGATTTCACTGACAGGATCCTGCCTACTTGTCCCATAAGCAAGCAAAAGTCTGCTTTCCTGAACTCCAAGGTGTTTATTCTAATACTTGTCTTCCTTGCTACTCTCAGGATCCTCTGCCTAGGACTACTCTGTCATCTCATAAATAGCCATTGCAGCCAACATTGCCACTAATTATCACATCCTTGACCAGTTCTTTATTTGCAAACTGCCCCCTTTTATTAGCCTGTTCTCCTCTTACCTTGAAAAACTGTCCCCAGCACACACTAGAAATACCCAGGATTGCTTGTACCCAACAAAATACCAGTGTGGTTAGATGCCCCCATGACCACTAAGGCATGCATTTGGAATACTTTTTTTTTTTTAATAATAAAAAATGTCCTTGTCCATTGTTTGTTCTTGATTTGATGATCTGTAGAATCATAGAATCATAGAACCATTTAGGTTGGAAAAGAACCTTGGGATCATCGAGTCCAACCATCATCTCCACTCTACAAAGTTCTCCCTTACACCATATCCCTTAACACTACATCTAAACAAGTCTTAAACACATCGAGGGATGGTGACTCCACCACCCTCCTGAGCAGTCTATTCCAGTGTCTAACCACTCTTTGAAGAATTTTTTCCTAATGTCCAGCCTAAACCTACCCTGCTGCAGCTTGAACCCATTCCCTCTTGTTCTATCAATGGCAGATGCCAACCAAGATGTTTTGTTTGTTGACCTCCTGGCTCAGATGACCTTTACTCATTGACTATTGACAGTCATGTCACCCATCCCATAGTAGAGTTTGGCATTTGAGTCACTCTTTTACACAGAGTATACCTGGCCCACTCATCTTCCCTGACTGCCTTCCTGAAGAGCCTCTATCCATCCATCACAGCACTTGCGTGATGTCTCACACAGTATCTCTGAATTTCCATTTATATCACTGCTCTGCATCTGCATTCAGATATTTGTTTTCTGAGCTGTGTCCATTTGTACGTATTTGTGCCTACGAGTTGGGCCCCTGATCACCCTGCTTTCTCCTTGTGATTGTACCACCCCACTATCTCACCCCACGTGCTCTTCCATCTCATCATCTTTTGCTCTGTTATCTGTAGGTTTTAATCTCCATCTCCCAATTGAAGCCAGAAGCAGCTGTTGATTAGGACAGAACTGGTCCAATTGTTTTCTTGTAGGTCATATTTGTACTGTCAGGTAATTTTACATGGGGGACCAGGACATTATTTTGGAGTGTCAAACTGAAACCTGAGGGGAACAAAGCTATAATACAATCTGAAAAAGGTCAAGAAATTGGGAAGACCTGATCAGAAGATGACAAAATAATTGTATCACAGCACAAGTTTTTCTGCAGAGACTGGAATGGAAGCAGAAATTTTAGTCTACTATTGCCCTATCTTCAGCAAAAATTTTTGCTATCTTTGCTATTAATAAAATATTCGTCATCCCCTGTAGTTCTGGTTCACACACAAGTTATAAAGCAGGTTTTGCAGTGAATTACCATGTTTCCCTTGGCGTAAATAAGCGAAGTGTGTGCAGTGGTTCCGAGTTTAATCTGCCGATGATACGTACGTGTCAGTGTGAGGCCACATGGTGGAGTTAAAGCCATGTTCATTTTGCAGGCTTGTGCAATAGCCACAAGAAGATGCAACAGTCTTTGCACAGCTGTCCTTGTAAATTCAGTCTGGTAACTTTTTAGTATAGACAGTCATTATGGAGACATTATGGGCTTGGTATTATTATTTTATGCATTTAATTCACAAACACTGCCCTCCCACTTTTGGCTGGCTTGGATCGCTCTGTATTCAAAACCCTGTGAATGGATCAAATTTAACACTTCTTTGTCCCAGACAAATAGAAAGTCAGAACTGTTTTGGGTTGAATCGAACAGCTGAATTCCAAATTAGCTTTGGAATTAGTTTTTCTTTAAAAAGCCAAAGCTGTAGAAGTAAAGAACTAGTCAAAAAAAGGTTGTGATTCAGGTTTCCTCCAACAGGCTTCACGCTTTCCCCTTCCGGAGAGCCCTGAGCATTTTTGGTGATGGGACAACCCAGTGTAGTTCAGTTCTCTCTGCCAGAGGGGATTCAAACTATCCTCTACTGTAACGTAGCTAAGTGCTTTAAGCTACATTTAAGCTATGTTCAGCCTGTACTCTCAGGTTGAACGAATGGTTAAATGTTTCTTAAGTGGAATATAAATAATTGATTCTTGCTGACACGCATATTTATCTCCAACTTTGCGATTTAAGCCTTTGCTGTTGTTTATTTCCAGTCTCCTTCATTTCAGGAACACTAGAATGAAAGAAAGATATCTGCTTGTGTTCATTGTGTACTGTCAATGAATAATTAATTGTAAATAAAAATAGTGTGGCTAAATATTACATTTAAATATTAATTTAACTCATCAAGACTCCCAGCAGGACTTAGAGAGAAACTTCATGAAAAGTTACAGCTTCAGTCTGAGGGGAAAAGAGAACCTCAATTTTTAGAAGGGGTTGGGAGAGAGCAGATGGGCATTTGAAAAAGTATGGGGGGGGAAAGGCATAAAGAAGATTAAAAAGGAACTCTGTAAACATGTACACGCAAGACATTTATTTCTCACAGGTACCTGAAGTTCAGGTTTAAAGCTTTGCTCTATGAGCTTTCACAGCTGCTTACTGTTGCTTACAGCGTGTCCACAGGAATGGGGCTTTTTTCATCACCAGAAAACCCTCATAGATTCTTATTAAAATAATGGAAACCAACAAAATCTCTATAAACATATAGTGCCAGATAATTATCCCTTTTGTTAATTCCAAGCCGATCAATCATTTTGGAACTATTCTTCTAGTGTTGAGTACATCCCCCTGTGAGACTGTATGAACCTTGGGTGGGCCCTGGAATGATATTTATTTCCAGTCTTTACTTAGATAAAAAAATCAACACTATACACCTAGAACTCCTATAATTTTTCCAAAAGAAAACATGGAGTCACAACTCTTCCGAAGACATTTTGAAAGAAACTTTCACATACAAAAATTGTATTACTTAAATTATCTACTATCATTTATAATAAAGATTACTGTAGTTCCTGATGGATTTTTCCATCTTTAATACAATACTAGGGCTTTGACAAAGAAGTAGTGATTTGTTTCAAAAGAACTCAGTGTAAAAAAAAAAATATTTTTTTTTTCATATTTTGAATTAATTTAATTCATTCCGGACCGTAACTACCTACCATTAATGTCTCCTGGTGTCTGGATGACAAGCTGGAGCTGAAACACCTGGTGAGTGTCTAATTTCTTTGTGAAACTACAAATAAACCAAACTTCTGAGAAGTTTAATTTGGCTCTGGATCCAGATTTCAACATTATAATGTGAGGCATTGTTAATCGTGAAAGATTCCAAGTTAAAACAGAACGGTTCTGGGTGTCTTTCAAAGGTCACCTTTATCAAATGTTTTCAGAATACCCCACCTTCTTTGTGTAGTATTCTGAAACTTGCCAATTAGTCTATTAAAACAGAAGTTGTTAGGTTCTCAGAACAGTTTTGATCCTGCCCCCCACTATTTTTTTTTCTCCTTTTTATCACACCCCAGAAACATTATAAGGAATTTGAAAGAGACTCTGTAGTATAATTACTTTTTGCAGGGGCTGGAGTGAGCAAGTAAACAGGTCTCTTCCACTTCAAACTTTGCAGTTCTACCCATATACATACATATATGTGTGTTTTTATTTAAATGTATGTATATAGTGTGTACAGCCACATATACATAAAGTAAAACTTTCTCACACTCAGGTTAATCAGACTAAATGTTATTACATTACTTTTTAAATAAAATGGAAAACCTTGTGTTAGCTTTTTTATAATTTACATGATTAGAAACAGCTATTCCTGTCTTTATTAAAAAATATGTTAAATAAATATTTGTCTTTGTGAAAATCTTATGAAGAAAATAACAGTTTGTAACTCGTTACAGGTAATAAACAATAAATAGTGCCTTAAAACACAACCTGTTCCTGTCACTGATTTTTTCCCATTTGATCCCTATCAAAAACCAAATGTCATTTTCATGCTTCATCTGATTCCCCCAAAGAGTTGAAAGTGTGATTAAAGCAAACATGCTTGGTAGAACGTTTTTTTAAATTAAACTGACAAAGTTCACACTGGAACTTGAAGAAATTACATCTATTGTTATATGCAAAACACATGAAAGATTAATTATTTAAGCAGTCTACTTTATTAAAGGTTTTAGCTGTAATGTCTGCTTTCAGCAAGAAGAGTATTAAGTAGGTTTAATCTTAGACGTGACAAATATAATCCTGCTGGTTGCTTTTATCTGATAGTGTATTCAGTTGGCTGAGTGACGGCCCATTGAAAACCATTGCTATTCACAACCTTGCCCCTGGCTTACTGTTCTTTGACTTTGGTCAGTCACTTATTCCCCAGGTCAGCAAAACACTCTCACCATACTTCCAAGTTGTAAATGTATACTTCTTATGTGTATAAAAGGAAAAAAATACCCATCTTCTAGCAACACTGTTAATTGAATGATTGTTCAACTGAAGTGTTGGTAGTATGTTGATGTCAACTGTCGATTGAAGTGTAGAATTACTGAAATGAAGAAAACGCTTTAACACCATTTTTGTCTCAATCTCATTTTAATCTCTCATTGTTGCTTGACTCAGACCCCAGACTATTACTGCAAAGAGCTCAGTCTCTAAAAATAAACTGGCATAAATTAAAAGGGAAAAAGAGACAATAACAGACAATCTAATGAAACATGTCAGTATTTCTATATAGATATGTGTATGCGTGTTCAGATATATGTGAATATACACACAAATCATACACCACATTTCCGCATGTATTCTATGTGAAAAGGAGTCTTTTCCTGTTTCAACATCCTTCGACAAAATAATATTATAATTGTTAATATAATATTTTGAGGGACTGCTTTTGGGGAAAGAGTAGAAGTACCTGCTATTGTTGAAGACATTGTACTTGCAGTTGGCCTTGTATTTTGTAGACTATGTTCTGTTAAACAGCATATTCAATGCAGAAAAGCATTTTACAGGGTGTGCAGATTTTTGTCATAACAAGATGAGAGATGTTAATCATATGCCTGGTAACGCTTCAGGAAATAATTTTGGATCGAGAACCAACTTAAGCAGAAAACCTTCTATATAGTAGGACTGTCCTTGCCATTTAAAACCTTAATTTAAGTATCATGATAAACATGTTAGCCAAGAGGCTGATCTACCACAGGACCATAAAAGCCACCTGGGAAGCATGAGAAGTGTATGGGAGCTTGCAAGGCCACCTCTATGGATGCTTTTGGATTGCTGCTAGTACCTCAGCTAGCCAGTATGTCCAAACATTTCCCTACTGCTTTGTGCTCTCTGTAGTGGATGTATCTGAACTCTTTTGTCTGGTGAATAGGAGGCACATTTTCAGGGATTCCCAATGAGACAGAATTTTAAAACTAATTTGGAAGTCCCCCTTGCAGCTTCCAAATATAATTATGCCAAAAGCTGGAAAAAGAAAGCATTAAGCTCCACAAGGAAGAGAAACCCTCCAGCATAGAAATTAGTCCCTGCTGACAATGAAGATAGGAAGACACAAATTATAGCTTGACAGGGAATGGCACAAATGAGATCAGGATATGCTGATGTCTATTTTCTGCTTGCATAATGAGTTTCCTTCCCAGCTGACTTTTTCTCCATCAGTTTGAGAAAGGAAAGGAAGGTTTTGATGTATGGTCTGGTTTTCCACAGTCTTGACTGTGGAAAAGTAAAAGGCAAAGCAGCAAAACAGGAGGGAACTGGTAACAATTAACGATGCTAACAATGCATTTAAATTAAGAATGTATTTGGGGGTTTCTACATTTTGGGTATTTTCTTTCTGAAGCACATAGTTGACCAGCATTGGCCTAGCACATGACATGTTCCTTAAGCTTAATAATTCATTCTACTGCATATGACAAATCACTCATATTGTTTCTTACTGCAGTAGAGAAGTAGGATGCTGCCCTAGGTTAATAGGCAACAACCAGTCCCATTGATTTAGTCAGTGAGTGCTGCTTAACAAATGCTTTAGGTGGGTGGCATTAGCATGTGGCCTGTTTCTCTGAGTGTTCACATATGTAATTAAAATTCATAATAAGAATGAGGAAAAGACTGCTATGGATCTTAAACACAACATTCTAGAAATATGAACCCCTTAAAAGTTTCAGTGTATGTTCACAAAGCCACATTTTTTACTTTCATATGTTGAATAAACCAATGTGAACTTCACCTCTCTTCTCTTCTTTTCACAATGGTTGTGGTGGGTTGACCTTGGCTGGCCACCAGGTGCCCACCAAGCCACCCTCTCACTCCCCCGCCATCAACAAGATGGGGGAGAAAATACAAAAAACGCTCAAGAGAGAAGGCCCCTCAGTTCACTCAGTAATTACTGTCTTGGGCAAAATAGACTCGACTTGGTGAAGATTAATTTAATTTTTTACCAATTAAACAGAGTAGGATAATGAGAATTAAGAAAATATCTAAAAAACCCCTCCCTGCACCACACCCTGCTTCCCAGGGTCATCTTCATTCCCAACTCTTCTACCTCCTCCATCTGGGTGGCTATGGGGGATGGGAAATGGGAGCTGCAGTCTTCACAGTCTTCCTCTGCTGCTCCAGAAGGACTGTATCCTTCCCTTGGGATACAGTCCTCCACGAACTTCTCCAATGTGGGTCTTCCCCATGGTCTGCAGCTTCAAGAACTGCTCCAGTATGGGTCCTTTCCACAGGGCACAGTCCTTCAGGAACAGATTGCTCCAGTGTGTGTCCCCTGTGGGGTCACAGGTCCTGCCAGAAATGCTACTCCAGCATGCGCTCTCCATGGGGTCACAGCTTCCTTTGCAGTACATCCACCTGTTCTGGTGTGGGGTCCTCCATGCACTGCAGTGTGGATATCTGCTCTGCTATGGAGCTCTATGTGCTGCAGGAGGACAACCTGCATCACCATGGTCTTCACCACAGGCTGCAGGGGAATGTCAGCTCTGGCACCTGGAGCACCTCTGCCTGCTCCTTCTTCACTGACCTTGATGTCTGTATATTTGTTTCTCTCACATGTTCTCACTCCTCTCTCACAGCTGCTGTTGTGCAGCATTTTTACCCTTTCTTAAATGTTATCACAGAGGTGCTATCAACATTGGTGATGGGCTCAGCTTTGGCCAGCAGTGGGTCCATCTTGGAGCCAGCTTGAACAGACTCTGTCTGACATGGGGGCAGCTCCAGGTGTCTTCTCACAGAAGCCACTTCTGCAACCCCCCTGCTACCAGAACCTTGCCAGGTAAACCCAAGACAATGGTACACGTAATAGGCTAGACCAAAAAAAAATATCTCTGAGAGGATACCGACAGAAGAACGGATTGAAAGGTCTCACTTTCCTACAAATAACCAGTTTTTAGCCCCCTGGAATCCTGCAATTGGAAGGTAGCTTTGCTGATGGCTAAAATGATATTTGAATTGGTATTCGGCTAGCAGAATTTTTTGGCTAAGATGGTGTGAAAATGTAGCAAGATATTACTGGTTACATTGGTTGTTACTGAACTGCTGTTGGAAAGATACAGACTCTTCATTCTAAGGCTACCTTTAGAAAATTAATGGTTTTATTGCTCATCAAGAGAAATGCTGTAATTAAAGGTATAAGTGCAGTATACTTTAGCCTTTATTTTCCACTGGCAAGAAGAAATAAGGGTACTGTGCAGAGCAATGAAGAAGGCTAACATGGTTAATCTTATCTTCAGCTTGGAAAATGCAATAATTTATGGTGTAGTGGATCACAACTCGTCTTGCTTCCACTAATTAAACATACTATTTAGTAGTCGGGGGGAAATTTTCATTATTTTACACTAGCAGCATGTCATGGTTTTGCCTTGTATTTCTATTCTACGTCATATCACCTTTTTCTCCACATAGGTCTTTCCCTTTGTCTTTTTGACCCCTGTACTGGGTCCGGCTGGGCTGGAGTTCATTTTCTCCATTGCAGCCTGTATGGTGCTGTGTTTTGGATTTGTGATTAAAAAACTGTTGATAACACACAGATGTTTTTGTGAACAGTGCTTGCACAGCATTGAGGCTTTCTATTCTTGCCCCCCCCAGCGAGTATGCTGGGGATGCACAAGGAGTTGGGAGGGGGCACAGCCAAGATAGCTGACCCCAACTGACCTGAGGGACCCGAACTGACCACACCACGTGATGTCGTGCTCAGCAGTAAAAGCTCAAGGAAAGGAGAAGGAAGGGGGAGGACGTCTGTGGTTTGGTGTTTGACTTCTCACATAACCCTTACAAATGCTGAGGCGCTTGCTTTCAGGAAGTGGCTGGACATCTGCCTGCTGATGGGAAGTGATGAATAAATTTCTTCTTCACACTGCTTGCACATGCTGCTTTTGCTTCACCTATTAAATTTTCTTTATCTCAGCCCATGAATCTTTTTACCTTCCATTTTCTCCTCATCCTGAAGGAAGCGGGAAGTGAGCACGCGGGTGGGTGATGCCTAGCTGCTGGCCGACAACAACCCCCACATCGTTCTGCCTTCAGCCCTCCACAGCTCTTCAGACTCCTCTTTCTTTCTGCATATCAATCTCCCTGCTACCGGCACAATTATAGTGTCCCTTTTCCATCACTACATGCAAAGGTCAAAGCTTAAAACAAACAGATAAGAACTGCTCAAGCTGTGTGACAGCTGCTTCTAGGTACTAAAAGGTGAAAGTTTGTTCTTCCTTAATAGATTGTTTATCTCGATGTCAATTGAGACTTGGGCAAGTGCTCAAATGCTTTTATGAGCCAAGGCTTGCATTCATAATTAAATTTGAAGATATTTGTAGTTGCAAGTTGTTATTTTAGCTTGGAGAACACTTTGATACTCAAACATAAACCTTCAGAAAAACATAAAAAAACGCCACACTTCATGTAATTAAGCTATCAGGGCCTTTATCTTTATAAATAGACAAAAGACATTTTAGGTCATCTAATCACATTTCTGCATGAGCAGAATGAAGTTGCCTGCTGTAATTCATTCAGGTACATTGAATGATGTTAATGAAAACAGTCATCAAAAAGGGAGGTCTCTCATAAACTGTTAGAAATAATTTTCCTGACTGTCTGCTGAAGTTCAGCTGATGTTTGTCAGCACTTTTAATTTCTGTTTAGAAACGTGAGTTTCATTGAATAGAACTGTGTGACCCTGTGGTTTTCAGAAATCAGTGGGAATGAATGAGGAATCGCCTCTTTCTCCAGGCCAGACAGCAGCAGCTGCAATCAGCGGGGCCTCTGTCGCTGGATCCCTCTAGTTATTTTTTTAAAGGTGACTGGCAGGGCACCATCTGAGATGGCTTCAGACTCTGGAACAAGCTCTTCCACAGCTTGCTCCAAAGCACACTGAATTTGGTGACCTTCTGGGCATGCTGCAAAGGACATCTGTTTGACAGGGCTTTCAAAGGATGTTAAGGGTGAAAACATTGGACAGACCTTTCTGCGCGTGGCTGGCTGGATTCCTGCTGAATTGATCACTTAATTCTGCTGAGATTCAATTTCACTGTTAATTGTCTTAGAGCACCTCAGATCTGAGATAGGCATCTTCTGATTTTTTGGTGGTTTTGGTTTGTGTTTTTTTTAAAGCAAAGTGAATGGGATTAGCTTGAGTGTTTTGCTGAATCCTAGTGAAGATAAATACTGTATCATCTATTACTTTAATGTTATTTTGGTCCTAAATAGAAGAAATTACAGGATTAATTCAGTTTCCCTTTTGACATGCCCCAGAAAACCTGGTTGTTTTGGAAACTTCAGACTTCGAACAAAAGAACACAAAGAACTTTGTTGTTTACTAAACTGTTGAGGAAATAGGAAAACTTAAAATCTGAAGCTAAGACAGCCAAGACACTATTTGCAATTCAGATGAAAGAAAACACTCAGTACAACATTAAAATGGGAAAAATTAGGAATGAGAAATCAATATTTTAGACTCATTAAAAAAGCAGAGAACTTGCTCCTCACATGTACAGCTAATACCTATTAATATAAAAACGCTTGGGTAATATTTTTTCTGGTTTTAATTAATGTCCTGCAGTTTTTCCCTGTAATGTATTATGTGTTCTCATAGGTTGTCCTTGGCCCAGATCTCACATCCCTTCGAATTTAAATAGAACACTGTACATTCTCGGTCTAACAATGTTAACATGAATTTATTTTTTTTTGAAGCTCATGATATTAACTTACTAGGGTAAACATGAAACCCCATAAATGCTCTAAAGGGCTGGTTCCCCTCCACTTGGGTGCCCATGTCCTGAGGGAAATTTGGGCAGCACAGACCAGAGCTCTGCAGATGTGAGCACCAGAGCTGACCCACATCCTGCCATACCTGGAGCCTTCGGTGTGGGAATCCACGCTCACACTAAGGTTGTGAATCCCAGTTTGTAATACATTTTACAAGATCATGTTCCTACAGAAAGCTCAGGGGAGAAGCAGCTCCTTAATTGGTTGTTATCCACTCTTCTGTTTTCCAAGCGTGTAGGCAAGCCAACAGGGGTGAAGAAATAATACTGTGAGGCTGTGAAATCTCAGGAGCTGTGAAGTGCAAAGATGCTACTACTGCCTTAAGAAATCCCTAAACCACAGATATGTGGGGCTGGAAGATTACAGGGGGAAATACTGTTATAGCCTTCCGCTCTTTTTATTCTCAGGTCATTCTTTATCAGCCTTTGTCCGAGACAGGATGCGATGAGACGAACCTTTGATCTGACCAAGTATTGCCATTTTTGTTTAATTGTATTGGGTAAGCGAATGCTGGGTATTGCTCTAATACCAGTGTACACTGATGCAACTGAGGAGATTTTGGTCTGATAACCTTGTTTTGTGATTCCCTATATTGTCATAAACTTACCCTTTTATCACAATTTGTATGCATTGCTTGAATCCACAGTCGGGCTCATCGTATCACTGACTATATCTTTTTCTTCTTCTGTATAAGGCTGTGAATGTTCCAGGTAAGAACGGTATTTTTAGTGCATGCTTTCTTTCAACCCGTACTGTAGTGTGCCAAGGTCATCTTTATTACAAACACTGCATAATGCTCCTAAAATAGTCTGTGTACATTTCTGTGCTCACAGGGTTTTTGTAAAAACATTGCTTTGCATAAGTCTGTAAAGCAGCAGCATGCAACAATCTTTTTCTCGTGAAATTGCCTTTCCCTTTGCTAGTCATCCTTTTGACACATAAATGATCATTTTGGATTTTTTAATAATTGTGCTGCACCATTTACTTCAGCCTGAACCATTTCACCAAATAATACACAACTTTTAGCAGTCTTCGAAGGTGATTTATGAAATAATAGTTTGAATGTTCTTTGCATTTTGCAATTTATCCAGTAATTCGGACTATTTAATTTTTATTCATTCAGGGTATTTCTATTTTATTCAGTTTTTGCGCTTTAACCCATTCATCAACAGGCACTTCCTCACTGTCAAGGAAGTAACTATGAACTCCAGGATTTCTAAATGCACGTTGGGCCTGAGAAACACATCTGTGACCACAGCTGACTCCTAGAATCCAGTGTCTAGAAGCCACAAACTCTTAGCATCTTGTTGGCACAGTACATAGGATCTTGTAACTTTGCAAGGGATTAATGAAGACCTCTAGATATATCAAATGCCAAAAAGGCATAAGATATGAACTGACTCATATACTTGTAAAGATTTGGACTGAATTTTCCCCTCACGCTGTCCTACATTATAAACTTTTAAGGCAATTACCTTTCTTTTAGCTGTCATTGATTTCAGATTCAAACTCTGTGAAGACAGTGAACACTGTGGCTTAGGGCATACCTCTGCTTTCAATACAGTTGACATTTGTATCTTTCTAATACTTCAGAATTAAAAAAAAAAACAACTCTTGTTGTCTTGGAAAAGGGGTTAGAATTGGGTTAATCAGTGATTCACTGAAATTTCCCGCGGGTGATAAGGCGATCTTCTGACCTCTTCTCGTGTTTAGATTTCTTTGCTCAGTCTTGTCATTTGTAACCGTGCAACCTGCTTTGAGAGGGAAAGAGAATATGTGACCAGGACTTACAGCTTCCTTCACAGTATGCTGAGTCACAACGCTGTCTTTTATAACAGCATTGCCTTTGAGACATTCGTTTTTTCATCTGCAGCAGTTTTCATGAATAAATTACTTAAAAAAAAAAAAAAGTGAATTTGTGAAAAGGTCTTTTTGTGCCCTGTAATTATCTCATACAATTTAATCTGGGAAGGAACTGACTAAAATGCTTAATGCAATGAAGTAGAAAATGTTTAACTTGTGCTCATTTTTAAAACAATCTGTTTTCTGATACTTAAAATAATGATTAGGTGTATTTTTAATATACCGTGTATTGTCCATGCTTGAATATCCTTCCTCTGACAGGACCATTATTCGACCTAAAACTAGCAGAATGAGGTTTTTTTCACTTGTACAAAATTAAATTGCTACTTTCTAGCTCCTATGCCGAAGGAAAAGGCCCTAGAATTTATCACTTTTTAAACAATAGACCTCTGTCTGAATTGAAATTAAAAATAAACAAACCACCCCAGTGAATTTCTGTCGTGTAAATTTTAATTTGGCACTTTAAAGACTGGCTACAAAACTTTCATGTTATGAAAACTACCTACTTAAAAGATACCTATTTGTATTACAATAAATGCTTAGCAAAGTGAAGGTTGTACTAGCAGCTCTGTTATAACAAGGTATTTTCAGAAAGTTGTAGATTAAGTTTCCTATGTCTTTGGGTGTGAGAATGCAAAAATGTAACACTCATAATTAATGTCTAAAAGCTGAGGCTCATTTAGTTTTGGTTTTGTTTTTTTTTTATGTAGGTATCATTGCCGAAATCATCTTCAGATGTTGTTATGTTCTACTTTCAGACTGAATTTGTCCATGTAACTCTGTAACGTGATATCATCCTTCAGCGTTTTTTAGAAGACTTCATTGGTTGTTGTGGTGATAGTTGATTTCTTCTTTCCTCCAGACAACGATCGTTACAACTACCTTCTCTGAGCTCCTTCATTCCAGGAGGCTTTTGCATTGAACGAGGATCGATAGAAAGCTGTAACTAAGTTATAGTTACTGTCGTCTACATGCTCTTTCTCATGCCATTTAACTGGCAGTATCAGAAGGCAGTCCTTCATAGAGTCTGGCTCACCTGCAATTTAGTCCACCTGATCTACATTTGGATTTTTTTAGTTACTGTCTAATTATAAATTCTGCCAGCTGAAGGCAGGATAACACAAGCAGAATCGATTTTCCCATGTTATAAACGCTACTTGCATGACTTAAAGACAGAAAATGAGACTTCTTCAACATCATGAAGGTTTGGTATTGTAGAGAGGGTTTCACTGTGTTGTTAGCAGCTACAATGATTAATTAATTGACTACCTTGAAAGATGTGGACATTGGAAATTAATGTCCATAGAACTTTAAACAAGAAAATTTTATGGGACTAGTGATAGGCCATATTTTTAGAAACCCCGCCTTCACTTCCACATGCACAGTTCTGCCCATTCAGTCACTATCGTGCAGTTGTTATCACTAATCTGTGTTTCCTCAAGTAACGCATGGCACGTGCAAAGCTTGCGTGCACCAGTGACCGCATCTGTAAAGTTGTTCGTGTACCAACTAACTGGTGAAATCTGTGGGAATCAAATGCACAAACTCACTGCTTCAGCCCCACTTTAAGTGAAAACTATGCAAAAAATTGGATTAGTCTTGTGAACAGATATTAGCAATTATGTTTGAACTTTAATAAAGCTGTAACGTAGTCCATAGAACTGTTGCATGTGTTCAGTGGCTTTTAGTAATTTAGTGCAGCGCATGATGACTTAATATCATCTATCAAGCTCAGAATAGTTGATTATTCCATTATTGCCTATTCCTGAGCACATCTCATTATGCGAGGTGATGT
Organism: Rissa tridactyla; assembly: GCF_028500815.1. Taxonomy (NCBI): domain Eukaryota; kingdom Metazoa; phylum Chordata; class Aves; order Charadriiformes; family Laridae; genus Rissa; species Rissa tridactyla. Next base: position 143,835,854 of record NC_071467.1, on the reverse strand, counting down.
GCAAGCACAGAATAAATAAAACTCCTCCCTCTGAAGTTCCATCCTTTTCTGTATAACACAGCCACACAGGAGAAACTGCAAGGAAACAATGAGATCATGCTGAATGTCAATGATCTCAGCATGCTAGCAACTTCATCTAATAATAAAGTTGTTTTCCTATGCGCTGTGACCAAGTTTAGACAAAAGACTGGGATGTATTCAGTGAGGTATTTCCCTGAAAATTATCAAGAATTGCAATGGTGGCATGAATGGTAACATAAATAAAACCACAAAAAGTCTTTTTTTGGAATGCAGGTAGCACAGTGATTTTTCTTTGGATGCAGAATTTATTGATCTATAAATGTAAGCACGAAACTTCTGTAGATATTATGGGAAGGAAAAGAGAGAAAGATTAAAGAAATATTGAAAAGCTTTATTTGGACTTTTTAGGATGGATTCAGAAGCAGATTTAAGAGGCATTCAGGAAATAGAAGTCTTTGTGCCCAGTAATTATGACACATGCAATCTTTGTGCAAGACTGAGTCTTTCTCAACTCACCAAGTAGGTAAATGCTCAAGGAGTCATTATCTTTTTTTTTTCTTTTCTTTTTCCTTTGTCTAAAACAGCATTTAACTCTTCTATCAAAATGCAACTGAGAAACTGAAGGACATCACACCCAGGATACCATGTAGACTTAATGGCTAAAGCTTGTTCTGGCAATGCCATATGGGAGAGTGCAACTGATTTTCTGTATATGGTAGATATTTATACGCTGGGGAAGATTCACAGCCACTGAACTGCAGAGCCAGCTTTCACTGCTGGGTTTGTAAATACTGTTTAAATCACCTTGTCAACTTAACCTTTTGCTTTATTAAAACGTCCAGTTGGGAACATGCTTTCTTCAATTCAAAATTACTTCCTTCCATTTCAACACGTTGGTTGTGTTTCTTTTTCTTTAAGCTGTTTTGCATCACCCCTAAACTGACATCAGTGGCCTTCTGTTTGTTTCCCTCACTGAACTGAACAACCAGCTCTTCTTAGAAGTCAACATCAGTTTGAAGTTTCTCATTCATATGAGACATAAACGAGGTAGTGATAATCCACGAGGGCATGAGAAAGGAGGATTTAACTCTGAGCATGGAGGGGGAGTAGTGAGGGAAATCGAGAGCTAAAGCTTGGCCAGAAAAAATGGCCTTAATACTAATGCTCCCAGAGGGCATGAGAGCGGCAAAAGGAAAGCCAGAGGAAAGGCCATAGCGGTAATGAAAATCTGAGTGAGATGAGAGTTTAATGGGTGAACAAGAAAGGCTGGGCTTAGTGATTATACGTAGCAGGAGTCATCCAGATTTACCTTCAGTCAACTTATACGGAACATGGAGAATTTTCAAGCTCCCAGTTACGCAAGCGAAAGAGAAAGGGTCTATTTACCCTTTCCTGCCTTCATAGGTTGCCCTTGCATGCTACTTAGTTCAGCTGCACAGAAAAATACCAGTGAGCGGAGATTTGCGGAAGCCGCAGTGACAGTTTCTGGCCCTGGTTGTTTTTCTGTGTGGCTGTGAGTGGCTTTGGTCAGAGGCATGAGAGATGCTCGAATTTTCAAAGCTCTGCAAAGTAAACATACAGAGCTGGTAACAGCGTTTGTAAATTAAAGATTACTTTAATCTTCAGTGACAGATTTATGAAATATTGCTTTAAATTCTGCTTCATGCTACACGGCCAACTGAGTTTATTTTGGAGACAAAAGCAATTTAAAAGAAGCCATAGATTGCTTTGGCTACTGAAGAGTATAAATTATCCCTAACTAAATTATGTCAGTAGAGTATGTTGAGCTATTTAGATAAAACATGCTTTTTGACATTTATTACAGAATGATCCCTTCCTATAGACTGCTAGTCACAAAAGGGGGACATGGGATGAATCATTAAGGGGGTTGCTAATCTTTTTGCTGACATAAATGATATTGGTTAAGGATGAAAAAATTAGGCTGTTTTTTGTTGTTGTTTTTTTTTTTTAGTATGGTATAGTGCTATGCAATCAAACAGCAATGCATTCAAATTCCAATGGTAAAAACACTGTAAACATGTAAAAATGTATCTTGATGTGGCAGATGCTGTTGCTAAATATATATTTACTAGGATGCAAAACAAATCCTTCTGAGGTAAAAGCAAGAAATCTCCTGCCTAAGTTAAATGCCTAGCAATGAATCTTGCCCCAAATTCTTCGCAAGTCAACAGTTTTTGAACCCATAGTCTCAGCAAAATGCTATTTCCAGTCCCAGCCTTTTGTGGAGATACATTTTTTTAGGGTAATTTACACAATTGATTTTTACTTTCTCCTTATTATGCCAAAAAAGAACCGCACAAATTAATATGCTGAATGAAATATTTTTCGCTCACTAAAGTACACCTGTGGCAGGTATCAATAGCATGCACCCTATGCATGCGCCAAGAAATCTGTGAGTGAGCCTATCCTGGAGACACGTGCTGTTTTGCTTACAAGCTGCTGGGACCGGACCCTCCGCGAGCCACCCTCAGGATCCGCATCCAGGCTGCCGGGAGCGCGCGCCTGGCATGTCCGCCAGCCTTTGCTGCAGGCACGGCTCCGCTTCCCATTTTATGCCACTCGCCCCAGCGTGTCTGGAACAGCTTTCTGGAACAGGTGCACGCCATCAGTGTCCTATAGGGCCAATCTGTATCTGTCCATACGTTTTGGCTGGAGACAATAGCTAACCTAGATTCGTTGCTGTCTGGGCTGAAGAAAGAAAACTAATGCATTTAGCAAACCGTTAACAAGCTGTTAGAAAACAGCTCCCTTTATTTTATTAAATGTAATTACATACCATATTCTTTCTCCTGATCCTCATTATTTTAGGCTCAAAATAGACAAAGAGAAAAACAATAACTTCTTAAAAATGATATAAATATATTCCCTCAAGATTGTGCCTGGTGCGTGTCTCTGCAAATTGCCAGATGTGAAGGACTCTACCTTATTTCTGTTTATGCAAATGAGTAGGCAAATAAAGACGGTTTTGGAGTGAGGAAGGAGAAAAATAATTTCCAAAGCACAGCTGTTTCTCCAAGATTTGTACAAATCCATACTGTGTCTTACCATGGGTTAGAGAAGATTGAACCGCCCAGTCCACTAGGCTCAAATTTTCAGGGTTCTTCTTGGTTTTGAAGGACAGGTTTAACGGGAAAGCACTACTTGCTCTCCAATTAAAACATTATTTCCTCAGTTTCAGTCAAGATTGCCCTCTTAAGCAGTAAGGCAAGTAAAGGCAGCTATGGTTCACTCCTCTGACACTTTACCTTCCAGTTTGCCAGCCCTCACACTTTTCCCATGAGATTTTGCGAGCTTTGCTCTCTGCCATGAAGTTTGCTTGATTTGAGGGGGTCTGTTCTTCAGAGTGACACACAGAGCAAGTACATACTCTACAGGCTCTGCCTTTGTACACATGCAGGTTCTGTTATGTGCCTACTGCTCTTATCAGTGAATAATATCTCTCAAATAGCCCTGGAGGTCCATAATGTCTGCATGTACAAGGTAGATGAGGAAGCCTGAATCTTTGATATATTGTTTTTACTCAGTCACTTTTTTGTTTCATTTCGTTGCTTTACTTCCTTTCCTTGCTTTGTCATTGAGCTATGTGTTTTCTGCTTGGAGCAGGAATGGGCCACACGTAAGCAAGAGATGCGTTGGAAGTTGTTCCTCTGGGGCGGCCTCCGTTGCTTGGAGGCATGGCATGGTCAGGCTCTGAGCCTTGACCTGAGTCTCTGTGCGATAGTGCTATGAACAGAAAATTATAATCAGCTATATTTACTATAAAGCATCGTCTAGTAATCTGCATGTTGCTAACAAAAGGTGCCAAAAATTAACCAACACAGCACAGGACAATTCATCAGGGGCTTTGGTTAAATCGAACATATTTTTCAGTAGAAAATTGAGTCCTTTTTCAGTGCAGGCTATTCCCCTGCTAAATTTATTTCTTTATTCTGGAGCTTCTCTCTTTAATACCATTCCTTTTCTGTGCAGGAGGAATCACACATAATGCTTTTGCCCTTGATTTTCCAGTTTTGCATAGTACATACAAAAGCCACCTTAATCCCATTAATATTCATATTCATATTTTGTACCTGACAGAATTGAAGAAAACAGAATAAAGAGGTATTTTGGTTACCTTTGAGATTTATACTTCTTCGGTTTACAAAAATGTATCCTTTCTAACGACTGGCTGATTATGTGCAGAAACTCAAATGGTGTACTCTGGGAAAAAAAAGGAATCTAAAGTCCTACCACAATTACAGGGCAAAAAGCCCTGATGTGGTACTACTAATATTACACATGACTTCTTCAGGCAGAAGACTTCCTGACATTGTTCCCCAATTTAAACAAGGATGTTGTCTCATAATTCAATAAGGCAGAACTATTTCTGCAACAGAACTGCTTCCATTTCAGAAGCACCTCTACAGCTCTCATCTTTATTAGTACACCGCCTGTTAAATCCTCAAAATACTCCTGCATACTGTGAACAACCACTTAATTTTAAAAGCTCATTATAAAGTGTAAATAGATCCATATCCACTGCATAATGATATTTTACTGTCAATTTGAGTAAAGCAGGAAGCTAATCTTCACAATCAAACAGTTGTTGAGCTGCCTAACGCAGTGGCATCCAGTTCTTGGCAAGGGCTTTGGTCATCTTCGTAGTAAACATAGTTGCATTAAGACTCAGCATATGTGCAAAAGAAAAACTGTAGTAATACGCCGCTGTTTTTGTGCTAAAATATTTCTTTAACTAACACTAAAATTCTAAAAGCCTCAGAAACAATCATGCCTTGTGTTCTTGGAATCATATTCAGCATTGTTGTGGTTTGGGACAGACTGGCCACTGAACAATGACAGATGCTTCCCCTACCTGTCTCTCCAAGGAGAGGAGGGAGAGAGAGAAAGACTTATGAGTTTAGAAAAAAGCTGAACTACTTTAATGAAAATATTAATACATTAATAAAAAAGAAAAAAGAAAATAATGAAATACATACTGTATATACAAAACCGTATCAAGTTCCCAGGATGACAATCACATCACTGGCAGGCACCAGAAAGTCCCAGACTGGACTCAGTGACAGACAGGAGCTGGATTCCGGATCTGGATTCAGGAATGCACAGATTGGGATCAAAGGCAGATGAAGAGACAGAGTCCTCCTCAGAGGTCGGCCATTGAAGAAAGAGAGCTGACCCTTTGATCCCTCAGCTTTATACTGAGCGTGGGGCAGATGGGATGGAATACCCCTGTTCGTCAGTTTTGGGTCACCTGTCCTGTCCCATCCTTGCTGCAGGTGGGGACGCCTCTACGCTTTTCTGTTTCCAACCCTCCAACGGGGCAAATAACAAAGTTACCTGCCCTTGGTTGTTATAGCAATAAGTATAAGCAAGGCCCTCTCTGCATACCATTCCTTGGCATAAATTACAAATAATCAGGTTTTATCATTCTGAGAACAAAGAGCGTCTGCACAATATGCTCTTAATTTCAGGGAGTTCAGTTAGTTAGAGGAGGTTTAGTTAAAAAGTAAAATTACCGAACAGAAAATTGGTTCTGTTTTAGCTCAAACCAGGATGAGCATATTTTTGTCAAAGGAGTTGCACAAACTTTAATTATATTAAGGTTTGCAACAATTGGTCTTCCAAGAGTGTCCTGGGATTCGTTCTTTTGCAGTGGGTGAGCTTGGGAGCCCTCGGCACCTTTCCTTGGAGCGTACGTGCAGCTTACCAAAGCAGTCATTCACACGGAACAGGTTTCCGTGGGGGCAGCGCTGAGAGGTCTGCACACTGCTTTTCTAGCTGCTGTCAGCTGTAGCTCTGGGACACAAAGGTCCCTAAGTGTGTTCTGCATTTTTTCCTTTGTAATCTTGTGCTCTTTAGGTCTCATCTGGCCAGATTCAATAAAATAGTCAATAAATAATTTTAATATCAAGCTTTGGATTTCAGACCCAGAATTCTAAGTAACACATTTCAGACAGCTTACTGAATCAAAATCCTTCCTGAATTACCTCCCAGGTTGACTGATACTTTTATTTCATAGGAATGAACAGAATTTTCCGTCAACCTGTGCCAAATGCTGGTCTCGTGTTGAGTCTATTCCCATGTTAATTCTAAGGGATATTTCTCCACTATAACTGAAGAAGAATTTAGACAAAAGTACGAATTTTTCGTATCCCACTGAAGTGAAAAGTAAGAGTGATGTCTTATTTTTTTTAGTGGTGCATCAGAATAAAGCAATGATGCCTGAATCTTATTCTCTCAGAGCTGTGATAAAGAAAAGACTTTAAAACTATCTATATAGTAGGTACTACCTACATAGATGAAATATCTAGGGTATTCTACATAGTGGAAACCATCTACATAGATGAAGATGTAAATCTCTTGACCTTTAAAAACTGATAAAAACATCAGTGACACAATATTTTAAACTATGTCTCAAGTTAGTACAAATGTGTACCAATAATTAAAAAGAAATCAATAACAGAAACCTACAGGATCTATAATTCCATTTTGGATTACAGCTGGTGAAATAACTTCAGTTGGCCAACACAGCACAAACATTTGTGCTGAACATCACAAATATCTTCAGCAAAAAGGGGGATATAGTTTTTTTTTTAAAATAATGTAATACATATTATTTAATTTTGACCATTCCCAAACAAAATTGTTTGTTTTCTTTTGGACAAAACTCATTTTAAAAACATATAATGTCCCCAAAGAAATGAAACATTGTGTTCGGTTCACAATTCAAGTTTAAGTATCACGTCAAAAATCAATTTATAGATAGGCTGCTGCTCCAATTTGCTACCTAATATTTTTCACTTTCCTGAAAATGGACAAATGTTGATTCCTCCTGCTTCATTATTCCTCAAGACCTTCTAGTTTGCGGGAACTTCTACTGAAAACTGCATAAAAATGGGAAAAAACTTTAGGATTTAGCTCACTTCTTCAGTCATCAAAACCATAACTATGTAACTTGTGTTGTTTGATGCTCACCTGTGGTTGCCAGAAGCTGCATTTTACATTAGTGTGGGGGTTTTTTTTGGTAGCGAAGGGGAGGCTGTGCATTTTTTTTCAGAGATGAGCAACTTGTGTAACTCATGAGAAACTGCTGATGCAGACAGTTTAGCAAGTTTCAAGGAAGTGATTGCATATTTATGTGGAATAGAAGATTCATATTTGCATTAGGTAGGATATAAATAAATCTGAAGGGCTTGCCTTCCCCTAATTGTATAGCATTTTAACTTTATCAGTAGAATTTAATATAACCCTCAATTTAGAATGCATGAAAATCTTGATGTATAAAAACCACAGTATCGATTTCATGGGAATAATCAAACCCACAGTAGTCTCCTTCTAAACTATATACCTGTGCCCAAGCATACGGTTATATAATTTATAATTCTCAGGTGGCTGCGGATTAACAAACTACTTGCCATCTCTGTAACTGACCACATGTATTTTTGTAGACTGCCCAATTGCAGAACACAAAAGTATTAAACTACTTCAGGTCGTTATACTGACAGAGTCACAGTCACAAAAAAACCCACCAAGATTTGTCTCCAAATCAGCCGTGTCTTTTTATCAAGACCCTAATATTAGTTGAAGGAGCTGTTACTTTATCACGAGGCATGTTCCTCCCGAGCTGCACAGCTGCCGCAGGAGTGGGCTTCTCGAGCCTGTTTGACAGTGCAACGGTGAGGGGCATCCGTATAAACCAAGAAGAGTTTTGGGGAGACACAGTGGCTGTATTCAGCACCTGAACTACTGGCATCCTTGTCTTTGCCACGGGCTTCCTCTGATACAAAACATGTCCCACTTCACTATTACAAATCCTTTTATAGGCTATCAGTTTCAGATGAGGAACCATAGCAAACATCTGCACATCAAAAATCAGTGTTATGTTTTGTGCTTTCTTCTAAACAACATAAAAAGGCCTCTTCCAACTATTTTCTGAAAAACAAGCAGCGATATCGAAAATGAAGTGTGTGAAAATCAGCTATGATAAAGAATGGCTTTTTGTAGTTAGACAATTATACGGCCCACAAGGTTCATCTATTTTTAATATATATTATCTTGCTGTTAACTATGGACTGTAATTTTAAAGAGAGACTAGAAGCACTTGGATGTAAACTTTTCTGATTAAGTTTGTCTCGCTACTCTCTGGAAACATTTTTTACATCAATAAATGCAGATTCAGCCTCACTGAGTTATTTTACAGATATTTGTAGATTGCAAAATTATTCAATGTGTCAGAACATACTTTGATGTGGAATGTTTTGTTGTGATAGCAATGAACTCTACAGAATTTCATTTAGAAACTCATTCAAAATAAATCTTTTCTGATTTAGTGTCTTTTCTGGGATTTTTTTGAATTAGGAGAAATTAAACCAAATTATTTATGGTATGTGGTAAATCACAGGCTTGCGCAGTAACAATCTGTCATTGTGAATAGTAGATGTATTACAACTGAAATCTTGGATATATTTTTACCTCTTTATCCCCCAACCATGTGAGCTTTGTCTGCTCTACATCTCTGGCAATTTACCTCACATTTTAAAGAATGAATTGAAAATGAATGATAATGTGGATCCTATAGCAGCTCTATAATGATATATCAAATAATGATTTCAATCTATTATGTATACTTATTTTCTAAAGACCTTCAGCAGTCACTATTTTCTCCTGTACAATGAGAACTACTTTAAGAACTTCAATTTAATTCATCCTCACCTGTGAAACCATACAGTAATTGTTCTGCCTTCAGATACTGTCTACAACTGTTACACGGTTCCTCCTCACACTCTTATTGTTCCTTTGGCTTTCTTGCTATGGAAATATAGTTTATTTTACATTAGGGGGATATCTACATGTTTTCAGATCTTGAATCTTAATCTGTTTAAATTAATCTGACTAAAACCAAGTAAACTGTGGTCGCACGAACTGGGCAACCAGTGGGTCATGGGGTGTGGTTGCTCTGGGCAGGGAAGGGGTGATCTGCAGACGAAGGCGATATTTGCATAGTGGGACCTAGAGAGATTGTCCATGGGTTAGGAGGACATCTAAAGAGATTCACTTCTCTGTATTGTTGTACTTGTTCAATGCAAACATAGCTTCACTGAACATCAAATGTACCCAATTGGTAAAAAACTATCAAAATGTAGGTCTTCATGTAATGTAATCTGGACCAACCAATTTCACTTATGTTTCAAATCCTCCTGAAAACAAGGAAATAACCAGTAGCAAAGGAGATGTGAGGGAAGATATGGAGCAACAGAAAAAAAAGTTTAACCTTTTCCCTTTGAAGTTTTAAATAAAAGAAGAAGAAAACACAGGAACAAGAACCTATCCATGCAGACTCATAAAACAAAGCTTTTGGAGCAGAGAAACAGCTCATCTCCATGATCTGCTGGGCTTGTGCAGAAAGCCTGAATGAGGGCTCCCTTATTTGTCTCTGCTTCAGCAACTTTTATTACGAGCAAGTGAACTATACTATAATCATGACTTAATAAGTGGTTTCAAAGCCTTTTGATGGCAAACACTATCCCAGATCTTCTGATGGAGGTCAGAGTGAATGTCTGCGAGAACAATCAGACCTATATTTGTTACAGACAAAAACATCCTTTATCATTTCTTTTGGTTGGTGGTAAGTTCAGAAAGCTCAAGTTAGGGAAAGATCATTTCAGGATAATATGCCCAAGAAGGTGACACCCATCTGACTCTGGCAACCATCACTTTGGATGCTTTTGAAGAACTTACATTATCAGCCATGTCCACCTCCAATGGATATGCGATTCAGAATAGTATCTGCAGCATTCAGTAACACAAATGCATATTTGAAGATGCTGCGTTTTGAACTAATGCTGGTTCAGAGATGGTTGGCTATATCATTACACAGTCTGCTTAAATTAATAAGATAACATGGCACAGTTGCATACAATTATTTTTGATTACTTTCTTAAATACGTCCTTAAAAATTTACAGTGCCCATTGTACAACACCCACCATTTTCCTGGTCGCTTAATGAATGATTCTGAGTTACAGCACCTCCATCTTGTGGTAAACTTGAGAAATAGATCTTCCTTAATGCTACCTGCCAAAAGGTACCTCTGAAAAAATTACGGTAATATAGATCTATCCAGATTTGAGCTTGGCTACAGGTCCTTCCTTCAGGGAGTTTGTTTTAGTGTGATTTCTCTCTGCCTCCGTTTTGCACTTGTCAGCTGGGACAGTCCTCTTTGCCCATGCAGAAACCTTATTTCTTATAGGCTGACAACAGGAGGAACTTGTCTTCCCCCAAGGATACAGAGAGGTACTGTGCTTCTATGAAGTGAGTGAGAGCTAATGCTGTCAATAAATAGCAGTATTTAGGCATTAAGAATTTCAAAGGTTTATTAACACCTGTCATGGAGGAAGCTTTCAATTACCATCATTCCATTGCAATTGTAAAGTCTTTTTCTTGAAGCTAAAACATCAAAGCAGAAGTTTTCCACTCGACGGTTGACTAGGAGCACGAATGCCCATGTGTGTGTGTATTTTGGGTTTAAAATTAAATTTTATAAATTGAAAAAAAAAATAATCTGAAAAAATAAATCTTTTTCAAGTCCAAGAAAAGATCCTTCATGACTGGTACTGCCCAAAACCCAGCCGATGGCTGGTCCTTGTCGGCACTCTTGGTAGCCATTGAGCAGAGCTCAGACACTTACACCGGGCTGTCAGATGAAAGTCTAATTTCAAAGTGCGTTACTTTTTCTTCTTTGCTTCCATTGCTCTTTCTGGTTTTCTGTCACTGAGATGCTGTGTGCTGGGAATGCAGAAAGTGAGACATTTAGCAAGCAAGTCAGCTAGATGCCAAATATGAAGTTCCTCACACTTTTTACCCTGATATTGCAGCAGTGCTCTGTTTTACAGGACAGATCTAGATAATTAGCACCAACAGACCCAGCTCCCTCACCCTCTTCTTGTCCAGTGTTCTACAGTCCTATGACTGTCTTGGGTTTACTCCAGTGTATTAAATTCTTGCTTATTCTGGGGAGCTCAAAACTGTACTCAGGTGTGGTCTCACAAGCGCGGAGTAGAAGGAATTAATCACATCCATTGACCTGTTACCTACAATCTTGCTAGGAGAGAAATATGCAAAGAGCTCCTTTTCAGCCTGTTGGTCTCCAGTCTGTGCTGTTGCACGGGGTTACTGCGTCCTGGCTGTAGGAGGTTCTTTAGCCACTGTTGAACTTCATGGGGTTTCTGTTGGCTCATTTCTCCAGTCTGCCAAAGCCACTTTGAATGGCAATTCTACCCAGGTTTTAAATAAGGGGTAGCACATTGTCTGGACCCGAAATTATAACTGCATCATAATTTAAGAACATAAAAGCTTCTGTGTTGAGCTGTCCAGTATCTTCTCTCTGACAACGGTCGGCAGAGAAAAGTGTCATAAACCAAGAAAATTTAAACTTGTCCTTGTTCTCCTATGAGCTACTACTCTAGCAAATCAGTAGTTCAGAGACTTCTTAACTTTGAATGTGCATTTTTGACCTTTCTTTTCAATAGCAGGAAAGGAATCTAGTCCACTTATATTTTTGCTGACAAACCTCCTGTAGCAATTAATTCCTAATCTGATGATGGATTATGGGACAAAGCTCTTTGTTTGTTTTGAGATTGCTTCCTCATAATGTTTTTGTTCTGCTTCTTGCATATCGAGAAATTGGAAAGAGTAATTCGTAGCTCAGCTTGTGCACCATTCCTACTTCTCTAGTCCCAGTCTATTTCACCCTTGCTTTCAGAGCAGAGTATGTTGAAATGTTTTCTGTTTTGCTCTTCAATGCTTTCCTAGCAGTTTCTCACATTTGACTGGCATTTTTGACTGTTGCTGAGCAATGAGACGGTATTTTTGGATAACCCTGTCCAGGAACTTTAACATTTCTTCCATGAGTGGCAATAGGTAATTAACCAACATCGTGGATGTGTAGTTTGAGTTATTTTCTCCATACATGTTATTTTGTGTTTATTGACACTGGGTTTCATCTGCCGTTTTACTGCCCTGCCACCTGCAAGCTCCTTCTGCAGCTCTCTGCAGACAGCTTTTCTTTAGACTACTCTGAGCAATCCTGCAGGAGGCAGGGTGTGCCATAGCAAAGCCTTTACGGGCAAGAAATGATTTGACTAAAACTCACTTCATTCTAAATCATAGGCTGAAAAGATTTTTATCCTTAAACGTAGCTTCTTATCCATAGCTGCATAGTATGGTCCCCGTTTATACAACTCCTGTTTGAGTCTCAGGGTAACAGAACACAAAACACAGCATTATAATTGGCATGTACCCTCTCTGTATTTCCATAAGCTGAAAGCTTCTTGCTTACCTGGATTTAGCATGGTTCCAGCAGCTGCTGCTGGCTTTGGACTGCTCCTGTGTCATCCACACACATACGTGCTCCCTTAACGTAGCAGCAACTTCCAAAGCTACACAGATTTGTGAGTCATCTAATGTACATCCACATATGCATAGCTGCTCCCGCAGTCATGGGTGGCTGGAGCAGAGAAGCCCCTCTCCACATCCCTTTCTGCAGTTCTACATTCCCGGTGCTACAGCACTTTTATGCTAAGCTCTTGGTCAACTGAACTGGTTTGAAATCCAGTTTGTGCTCCTGCAGTGATCCTCAACAACCACCAGAGTGTCTCAAGAAGGAAGCTGATAATATTTGCTAAGCATGAGGTGACATGGAATCTAGAAAAGAAGAACGTTCCACAAGCTGTTTCAGTCAAATTCCTAGCTAGACAGGATGCAAGTGTTTTCATGGGTTAGCAATAGCAACTGACATTAGACTTGAAGTACCTCTGGCAGTCAATGGGTGTCTTGCCTTGGTGTCGGCCATGGCTGTGGCTTTTGATGCATTATTTTAAAACTCAGACTCTGGAGGAAATGGATTACATATGGTAGCTGGATTAGGACTTTCTGTCAATCAAAAATCACGCAGCATAAGGACCCTTGGGGTAGGGACACTCCATGAGCACTTAGAGACATGTTGAAAGGAGGTAAGTTAAGGAGAAAATCAGTGTGTTTATTTTTGGAATTAATGCTTACTGGTTTGCAGAACAGTTTGACTCAGCTTTCAGAATATTAATTTCTTTAGCTCTGTGCTGAAAACACAAGGGTGTCATCACAGCAACCCGCTCCTTCATTTTGGGTTGCACACTAGCCACAGAGCTACATCCCTCCAGGAACTCCAGTCCTGAAAATGTTATATACACATATATATTTAAAATGTTATATATAAAAATGTTATATGTACATGTACTTACCCGAACAACCCCGCTCACAAAAGTAGTTTGAAGCAAACCAAAGGGGAAAATGCATGTGTGTAGAATTAGACACTTGGAGAATTTCAAAGATAGCACCTCAGCACCTTTCAACAGGATATACAGAACGACAGAAAACAGAAACTGTTGATGATAAAAGTTAATGGTGATACTGTAATACTTTGTATATTCTATATGGAGCCCTTTTGCATTTATTACTTTAGATTAGCACTTGAAAGATGAAATGTAAACAGCTAATAACTCTAGCTGGTTTTATGCCTGTCTTACCATTTGAAAATCATAATTTAAAAAATTGCACACCTTTGCTCGCAAACACTAAGTGGACTCTCATGACTGGATCTCAGTCTCTGCCCATCCATTTTTGTCACATTCACCCAAAAGGGTTCAGCCAATGCTGGGGCAAAAAAAAACCAAACCCAAACCAACTTTGATGATAAAATAAAAATTAATTTCCATGTTATCTCTACCCTTCTTTTTTTACAGTCAATTTCCCTAAAATCAGTTTGTTATATACACAAATCCTTAGTGAATTTTGCATATCCTTCAAAAAATGCTAATATGTTTTCAAGAAAACTGTATGATTCATTCAAAAAAATTATCGCCCATCTGCGTAGGTGGGCATCTGCACATTTTATTCCCTTCCATTTTCACCTCAGGTTCAATGCCTCTTGCACTTTTAATTAAAAAAACCCCAAAACCCAACAAACAAACAAAAAACCACCAAAACCTAAAACCCCCAACAAAACCAAAAAACCCCCCACAACATTACCATTTCAAATATTACTTAATGTAACACTCTGCATATGAAATATGTTTTCTCTTACAGACGCTAGATTCTTCCATGGGGCATTAAAACGTAGCACACAGTTCTTGTCTTGAATTAATTCATTCTTAAGCTCTGAGTTTGCATAAATTATATACAGGAACCATACACCACCAAATCTTGGGAGCATTAGGTATCTGAAATTTATATGGAGGGCAATTCATGTTCTAACATTCCTGTCTGCCTGAGAGAAGGATCAGGCCATCAGTCTGGAAAACCTTTATCTCTTACTGCACTTCATGTCATATTTCGTTTTTAACTCTAGGTTTACATATGTGTTTGTATTATAATTTGCTCTCAAAATCAGAAGGGGCGAAGGGAAGTGCGTCGGTGAGGATCACAGAAGGAAAAGCAAAATTATTGATTGTTTTCTCTTATTTACCTAAAAAGGCAATGCTTTTGGTATTATTCAGCAGTCATTGCCTCGCTTCCCCCTTATAATTGTATCTGTTTCTCATTGTTAAAGAATTCCTCATCCAAGCTAGTCTATTATTTCTGGAATTTGTAGAAAGGTTAGTGAGTCTCTAGAGTTGTGATTACTTTTTCTAGCTGACATTTATTGATCTCATTACCTTCATGCTCATATTTCAAAAACTTTTTTTTTTACATTTTGTTACCATTTCAAAGATGACAGAAATGCTGCAGTGCTCGCTGTATTAGAACTGTATGTAATTAAAATTTGTACTCTCTGTTTCATCAGAAATTCACTGTCAAAACCTCAGCATGTGTTGTTTACAAATTAGATTGTTATAATTAGAACACAAAATGACTGCAAAAATAGAGGCTGAATTTATATTTGAAATAAACATCTATTTTATTTCTGCACAGAAAATTGTGACATTTTTGTCTATAAGCAAGTTGCTACAATACCATACTTCGGATGAAATCAGATGAAATCCACACCTGTGCAGATGCCAGCAAGCCCATGAACCACTTAAGCACATTTTAGGAGATACCAAGGTGGGGGTAGGAGCTGGGCAATTCTTGTGCTTGCTTTTTGTTTGGAAGTGAATTTCACCATTTGAATTTATTGCACATTTCCTTTTTCTATTGTTAATTTGAAATTGAAATTTAAGTCATTACAACAGTATTCTGAATTTTCTTCAAGATTCAGGAAATTTTCCAGTGACTTGCATGGAATTTATTAAATGCTTGAAAAGTTTTAACTTATTAACGAACAAAACTAGGCCATAATACACTCCAAAAACTCTTAGCATATTTGTCTGTTTTAGAGAAAGTAGGTAGGTGTGAGTCTTAAAAAGAACTGTTGTTTCACAGATACCTAATAACGTAAAGGACTCCATGTTCAGTAAACATCTGAATTCCAGAGGATACCAGGTGACAAATGCTGCTGTCAGTGTGAAATTTCTCCTGTGTCTTTCACATCTTTCTTTGTAAAGTCTTTTTAAAAGGTTGTCTCCAAAGTATTAACGTGGACAGATGATGAAATGCTGGCAACAGGATACATACAGAAATAACAGGGTGATCTTGTGGTAGTGCATAATAAATGCTTCCATGGGAACATGCAGATCTGAGATAGCTTAGGTATTATGGTGGTTTAATGGGTGCGAACATCTCAGACTCGAGTTCTGTACTGCTTTGATGAAGACTGCTTAAATCACCTCCCTGTTGTTGAGCTTCATGGAAAAAAAAATAAAAAATTGTCACTTCGCTGAAATGGGCAAAAAAAGAAAAACAGCACAGGAAATAAATTGGTATAGGTGTTGACATTTTAAACATTCAACTATGTATTTCTATATTATTCCATTAATATATGGGCACTAGACCCATTTGTACATAAATAAAAATAATATATATGTAATATGTATATATATTTATAAATATATATATATACACACAATATTTAAAATGCATTTTATTGCTGGCACTGCAACAGACTTCGCAGTCTTTTATTTCTTCTCAAGTTATATAAAAGAGTTGCTTTCTCCTTGTCATTTTCTATCTGGAGGGGCTTAGTGAACTGTCAGACTAAGTGGCCCTCTCCATACAGAAACTATCTGTACTTACTTGTCATTTTTTAACTATGACCAGAGTACATAGAGTTCCCAGGTCAGTGATCTTTATCCAACTTGTGTGACATCTCAAGCATTCCCCCTCAACCCTCTCTTTTCTCAAGTGGAATTCTCATTCACTTTGTAAAAAATAATATGACTTCTCTTCTGACAAACATGACTTGAGAGTCCTTTGTAAACTGTATGTGATCTTATGCCAATTAATAAGACTCAGAGGCTGAAGATTGTAGAATCATAGAATTGTCTAGGTTGGAAGGGACCTTTCAGATCATTGAGTCCAACCATCAAGATGCAGCCAGAGAAAAAAACAACGTATATGTGCTGACAGTCCATAAGTGCCTTATGGCAATGCTAGTGCAAGACAAAAAGGGTGATACTAGCTTGTCAAGCTGAAATTGTCCATGTGTCGTGGTTTAACCCCAGCCGGCAACTAAGCACCACGCAGCCACTTGTTCACATTCCCCCAGTGGGATGCAGGAGAGAATCGGAAAGATAAAAGTGAGAAAACTCGTGGGTTGAGATAAAGACAGTTTAATAGGTAAAGCAGAAGCTACACACACAAGCAAAGCAAAACAAGGAATCCATTCACCGCTTCCCATCAGCACACAGGTGTTCAGCCATCTCCAGGAAAGCAGGACTCCATCATGAGTAACTGTTAATTGGGAAGACAAATGCCATCACTCTGAAAGTCCCCCCCTTTCTTCTACTACTCCCAGCTTTTTATTGTTAAGCATGACGTCATATAATATGGAATATCCCTTTGGTCAGATGGGGTCAGCTGTCCCAGCTGTGTCCCCTCCCAAATTCTTGTGCACCCCCAGCCTACTCCCTGGTGTGGTGGTGTGAGGAGTAGGCTCTATGTGAGAAGCTCTGACTCTGTGTAAGCACTGCTCAGCAGTAACTCAAACATCCTGTATAACAACACTGTTTTCAGCACAAATCCAAAACATAGCCCCATACTAGCTACTATGAAGAAAATTATTTCTATCCCAGCCAAAACCAGCACACTATGGAAGTGATTACAGGTGTTGCCTGTACCAGCACACAGCAAGTGCAAGTCTGTAAGAATGTTCCTTGAGGCAAAATAAGACATGCTAACGCTGCAGGTAATATCAAGAGGAAGGAGTTGTGTTACTTTGCCAATGGAAAAACCTACATGATGGAAGTTGCCTTCATCATTCCTTTGCAATGGGAGTCCTCTCCTGTTCCTAGGCTGCTTCATTATGGCTGTCCCTGGAGCACTCCGTGAAACAAATGAGTACAAGACAGAAAAGGGATTGATAGCTGGGTTATGTTGGTTATTGAAATTGATGTATCTGTGGCTGAAATATATGCCGACAGCCTCTCTGGCTATCTGTGGATATCATGGCTATCGATGGAGAGCGCAAGCAATATTTTCCTTCTCTTCACGTTCTTTTAAAGTAATTTTAAAATAGCTGTCCTCCAGTTAATATTCAGTTCTTGTTCCTAATAATGAAATACAACAACTTTACTCAACTTTTAGATATTAAGGCGACTAGCACATACAGTGCTAACCCCAGGAGATCAGCCTGATGACCATCGATGAGCAATGGAAAATGTGAATCACCTCTCTTGTGGACGTCCAGCAAGTAATTAAAGTTTTGGTGGGATTTAGCACTAAGGAAATGTAAGAAAACTACAAGACTTGAAATAAAAACCATATTCTTTCTTTAGAAAGAGATTGATGTATTAAATATTTATGCAAACATAATAAATTGGCAAGTGTATGAAAACACTGCTACACCTTTCATCTCTTTCATATATCATCTTCCTGAAAAAAAGGATTTGCTACTAAAATAGAATTGGAGCTCTGATATATAATTTTCATATCAGCAGCTACTTGCTACTATTCTTTCTATGTCCATTCTAATTTAGGTAAGAAGACATCAATGAATGTTATTTCTGAATGGAAAATGGAGGATATCTTTACATCATTGCACACATACTCCAATATCACCTAGTGATACTTAGCATTCTCCTTTATGACTGTTGTTATGATATTGAGAAATTCTTACAATAACTCTGAAGGAAACATTATATTGTCTTTCTTTAGTGGTAGAGGAAGTAATGCAGAGAGGTTGCTGAATGTCATGTAAGAGATATAGCCAAGAAAAGTTAGAGTAAGGGTGAATTATTTGAATGAGATTCTTGTTCAACTATATGACTTTCTTAAAACCAGTGGAGCATAAGTCTATAAGAAAAGTAGGGCATGATTTAGCACTCTTCAGTGATGTATATACACACACACCTTGGTTTGATCATCATGAAGGCTGCTGTATTTGCCGGCTACACAATTAATAGCAAGCTGTAAACTCTAAAGTGATTGTTCAGCACTTAGACATTCTGAAAAGCTCCATCCAAAGTAAAATGGTGTCATTGATTCGGCATGGGCTAGAGAGTAGAATAACTTAGCCATCAATGCTTCAAGTGTATAAACCTTGACAGATTCAAGTTTTGGGTAATAGAAAGATGCTTACGTAAGTGATTCACAAGAGGAATGTAACTGCTATTTAGATGAAAAGAGGTAGCCTGGGATTAAAATTGTTTGGATAAGCAGTATTATGTTTACTTCAAATGGAATAAAGTAGGGAAGGACTAAAATAATCTAAATTAATTAAGAAACAAAGACAGATATAATGAAGCTTTTTCTAATGCTTACTTCAGGAAAAAAAGTTATTGGTCTCTTTTAAGTTTCAGGAAAAAAAGAGCAGAGATTTGAAGTTGCCATTTCAGAGAAAGCAAAACAAAGAAACTTTATGCAGACCAGCTCACCTGGTATTTCTACAGGAATTCTAAATAAGCATCAAACTTTACAAAAATGTTCCCCAAAATATACGCTGCACTGAGAAAAACAAATCAAAAATTCAGGCTAAAATTTATTCATATGATCTACAGAAATGTTGACTATTTTTAATACATGGTTCTAATTTACAAAGAATTAGGACTCTTTTGGGATATTAGATAATGCCTTCAGGTAGCATAATAGGGCAACTAATGTTGTAATGGCATATTCGACGCTTTTGTAAGAGTTTGTTACCATACCTGAACATACGTAAGAGGTGAAAGTTTCTAGAGAAACTCTGATTCTGTTGACCTCAAAAACGGTCATTGGTTTCAGTGGGGCAGGACTTGACTTTTCATGTGAACCCTGAGGAATCAGCTGCAGTTACGGACCAGAATGGAGAAGAGTTAGGGGCCGGGTGGATGGGTTAGAGGAACTGAGGGTGGATGAATATGTAATTTAAGCAGTTATGATGCAAAGAGCTGCATATATTGCCAGGACTTGATTTATAGCTTTAAAATCTCCATTATGTCTGAAGATAACATATGCTGTAAAGCTGCACTAAGGCATTGATTGCTGTTACATGTCAGGAACCTCACTGTGTGTTTTTACACCTGAATTGTCTTGCCAAGACGTTGATCTCACTCACTGTCCTGGTTTCAGCTGGGATAGAGTTAATTTTCTTTCTAGTAGCTGCTGTGTTTTGGATTTAGTATGAGAACAATGTTGATAACACATTTTTTTTAATTGTTGCTAAGTGATGTTTACATTAGTCAAGGATTTTTTCAGTGTCCTCTAGAAGCTGAGAGGGAACATAGACAGGGCAAACTGGCCAAAGGAATATTCCATACCATAAATGTCATGCTCAGTATATAAATGGGCATTGGCTGGGGGGCAGGAATCTATGATCACTGCTCGGGATGGGATGGGCAACCGATGATTGGGTGGTGAGAGCAACTTGTGTTGTGTCACTTTATTTTGTATATTATTTTACAACAGCTATTATTGTTATTATTATTATTACTACTATTATTATTATTTTCCCCTCTTCTGTTACTGTGTTATTAAACTGTCTATCTCAACGCACAAGTTTTTTCCCCCCTCCTTTTGTCCCTCTTCTCCTTATCCTACTGGAGGGTGTGCGAGTGAGCAGCTGCGTGGTCCTAGTTGCTGGCTGGTGTTAAACCATGACACTCACTCACTCAGTACCATGAGGAAGACCGCTTGTAAAAATCACATCAATATTTGGGTATGTTCTTACTGTAGGGTTCATTTGGGTTCTTCTGCGTTGGAAAGCACCCCATGTTAAACTAACTCAAGTGAGAGTACCCCTACTGTCAAACAGTATTCAAGCTGTGTGTACACACCCTCTGTTCTAAAGTAAAATTTCTAGAGGTGTAGTGCCAGAAGATTCTTTGCACTCTTTGAATTTTCTCATGTCTGGAGGCATGCAGAAGGATGTCTTTGTTCTTTCTGAGCACAGTAAGGGGATTGTGGAAAACATTTTAGGACTGAGGCCCTTGAGCGGATCTAGCCTGCATCCACACTGAGGACCGGTTATGCTAGCAGTCGGCAAATCATGCTAACTGTAGTTTTTACCTATACAGCAGAGAATATCAGTATAATGGCCTTTATGCGCAGGTGGAACTCTTATTAGGAGCAATACTTGAATTAAACTTTAAATAAAATCCCCAGTGTAGACAAGGTTTTAAGGGTATGTCTGTACTGTACTCTCTAATGCTGCAAAGAAGCATACGAATTAGCTCAACCATTAAAAGTAATATGGCTGCATTAATATGATTCTTTGCTGCCTGATTTTCAGAGTATATTTATGTCAGAACTAGTGGCTTTAGAGCTAGGCTGGGTATTTCAGTTTGACTGAACACACTACATTGTGCAATAAGGGCAATCCCTACACAGAATAATTAGAAAATGCTTACAGACTTTGGTGGTGGTGGGCAATAAATGCTAAGTAATCTTTATTAATGATAAAAACCTGTGTAAACTGAGAGGCTAGATGAACTGGAGAACACTTCATTATTTTAATCATCATCTCTTAGTGACAGCTGACCTGCTTCTCCACTTCCTTGCATCTTGAGAAGTCACTAACACTTCTGCAAAGAAAGCATAATGTTCTGAAAGGTAGTATTTTACATCCACTGTGCTCAGATGAAAATTACTTTATGAGACCTAAGGTAGTGAAGGATTGGACCCAGATGAAACTGCTAATAGTTAAGACTCATATTTCTACATGACCTGCGATGAAAAAGAAGGTGCAGCATCTCCAGAGACTTGGGGGAATGTTCAGGGAGTGCTATAATTAATATCCAATCGTTTCATTTGACAACTCTTAATCTCATTTTCTCAGGCTTGCGTCCTACAGATTGTTTATAAATTAGATTGGTGGTCATAGTAACTATTCCCCTGAGTTTGCAAAGTGAAGTGAGCCTAAAATGACTTCTACTTTTCACAGCAGGGTCAATTGAGCACATCATCCTTCTCAGCAGGATAAAATGAGCACTGTGCTGTCTACTCTGGGGCAAATCATTTCCCTTTCATACAATCTT
This sequence comes from Rissa tridactyla, assembly GCF_028500815.1. Lineage (NCBI taxonomy): Eukaryota > Metazoa > Chordata > Aves > Charadriiformes > Laridae > Rissa > Rissa tridactyla. The sequence goes on along the minus strand of NC_071467.1, from coordinate 143,814,296 downwards.
AGTAAATGAACTGTGGAAGACTCCATAAGTTTAAGGAGGAAAGTACTGTCCCCTTGGTCTACAGTGAAGCTTTTGCACAGTTTCAGCTTGTGCTGAAGCTCCTCTGCAGGTGACATGGTCTGCCCAGTCTGTCTGCGTAGCTGCAACACACAAACATGCATCTCTATTGTATGCATGTGGTGCGGGTCTTCTGTACCCTCTTCCTCACCTTGTAACCATCATCAGCTCCCTGGAGCAAAAGGACTTTTCACGTCCCTTCACAACAGAGAAGGCACTGGGACCTCCATGCAAGTCATTGAGATAGATGTAAATTCTCTTTCTGTTCTGAGAAACAACAGCTGTATCATAGAGAAGCAAAGTTTTGTAAAGTTAATTGCATCGCCACGGAGAAAAGATGTTTGTCTTTACTTCCAGAAGTGCATATTCAGTGCTGAGTCAGAAAGTCAAGCTGCAGACCAAAATTCAAGCTCAAGTTAATACTTTTGTCTTTAACAGGATTGCAGAGGAGTAATTACAGAAAGAATTTGTAGTTAACAAAATACATAGATTATATGCCAACAAGAATAAATTTCAAGTCACTCACGCAACTGTGACTTGTAGGAGGAAATCATCACAAAAGCTCGTTTTTGCCACCAAATTAACAGTGGATAACTCTTTTTCGGTATGGTAGTGCAATTTATCAAAAGTCACTTTCCTATGTAAAACCTTACTTCCAAAAAGTCCTCTACAGGTCTGATGCGGGCACTGTATTGCTCCCTGGCCCCAAAGTCTGATTTGTGCTGATCCATGTGACTGCTTAATCCATCAGCCACACACCCTTTGGCAAAGAGTCCCAGCTCAACCACACCTTACGCAGACAGCCGAGTCCTTTTATTTATTTCACACCTGGGTTTTACTGGCTTAATTTGACCCCCGCTCCCTGGCGTTTTACATTGCAAAACACTCTATTACGGTTAGCATAGGGATGTTCTTAATATGCTGCTTTCAGCTTTCCAAGTTTAGATACATTTTGTTTTCTTTATAACATTATGTATTTATTAATAAAATATATAATAGATCTCACCATTTGTATATATGTACATATACACACATATAATCAAATTTTATACTATATGTGAAGCATTCTGTACAAAGGCTGTACACCACTATTTTACCCATACAGCCAAAAAAATTACATTTGGTTTATCATGACCTTTTTATCTATCCAGTTCAGTGGCTTGTGTGAGATTTTCTTTTTAATTTACGTTAGGTTCATAGAAAGATAGCTCTTGAGAGGCTAAAATCAGAGTAAGTGTGGCTTATCAGTTTCATTCACTAAATATCTGAAAACATAGGATTTTACAGGATTAAATGAAAAATTTGAAGTAATTCTTATCTACAGTTTAAAGTAATCTACTTAGAAGAAACGAAAGGTCTGCAGGTGACTACTAGGGCCGTGTGATTTATTGACTTATTTTTATCTACCTAGTGAGTAACAGAGCAGAGACAATACTTGTGACCTGATGAAAAGCAGCTGAGTGTGCACAGCCGGGGCCGAGGGACATCGCGCCTGTCTCTTGCAAGAAGGGGAAAGGAACAACCTGTTCCAGTTTTTCAGCGGTGAAAGAATTTCATACCTGCGATTCTATGTAAATCAGCTTGGTCGTAAACGACACCACACCCTTAAATTCACGACCTTTCGGGGGGGACGAGCGGGACAGACCCGGTCATAAACTGGGGGGTGCCCGGGCTGCGCGCAGCCCTCGCCGCGGTCCCGGGCGAATTTGCGCTTCCAGCCAGGAGCGGAACGGGAGCGGCGATGTTTCCCACTGCCCCAGCTGCGCGGCCGGCTGCGGGGGGACGGTGCCCGCTCACATCTCCGCCACGGCCGCGGGAGGGGGTTCCCCGCCCCGCTCCGCACCCCCGAGGGCGGGGAAGGGCCGCACCCCGCGCCGGGGGGACAGCGGAGGGGAGGGGATGCGGGGAGAGGTGGAAGCGCATCCAGAGGCTGGCGTCCCTTCGATGTTACCTCCCCGCCATCGAAGGCGGGAAAGTTGGGCGAAGAGGAGGAGGAGGGCGGCCAGCACACCCCGTCTCCTTCCCTCCTTCCCCGGCCCGCTCCGGCCGCCACCCGCTCCCCTCCTCGGAGCGGCGAGGGGCAACCTCCTCCCAGCCGCCGCCCCCCCGGCCGGCTGCCGCCCCGCTCCGGCCCTCCCTACCCCTCCTCCGCCCCCCTCCTGCACCACGCACCGCCCCCCACCCCCCTCCCGCCAGCGGAGGTGAGGCGAGGCGCGGCGCCGACTGCAGCGGCGGCAGGGGAGGACCGGAGCTGCGAGGGCTCTCCGCGGTGGCCGGCTGCATCCAACCACCCAGCCCGGCGGAGGGAAGGGCCATGGGGAGCAGCCGCCGCTGGAGCTGCCGCGGAGAAACTCCCCGGCGGATGTCGGCTGCCGGTGGCCTGGTCTGAGAAAGAGGAGGAGGAAGAGGGAGGGAAGGGGCCGTGGCAGCGGCGGACTGTGCAAGTTGCGCTCTGCCCTTCTTCTTCTTCACCCCGGGCCCGTCTCCCACCCGCGGAGCAGCATGCGGACTGGCCTCCGCGCTCCCTCAGCTCTGCTCTGGCTGCCGCCGCTGCTGCCGCCTTCAGTGCATCCTGCTGCTGGCAGCGCTCACCCGGGCGCTGGATGAGACGGGAGGGGGGGAGATCGCTGCTGCGGTTCCGCCCGCTCCTTCATGCGGGCTTCTGCTCCGGCGGGGGTAGCACCGCCGCCGCCGAGGAGGAGCCGGCCTGCCTTCCCCCCCGTCGCCCGCGGGGCCGGGGCGCTCGCCCGCCCGGGGGGTCCGCATGGCGTGCTACCTGGTCATCAGCTCCCGGCACCTCAGCAACGGGCACTACCGCGGCATCAAAGGCGTCTTCAGGGGACCGCTCTGCAAGAAGGGCTCTCGCTCGCCGGTAACTGCCACCTCCTCGCCCCCTCCCTCACTTGCCCCCCGCACGGTAGGAGCGGGGCCGGCGGGTGGGTACGCGCGGGGCCGTGGGTGCCCACGCAGCGGGGCGGCCGGCGCGGTGCGGCCCGCGGGTGGGGAGCGGGGGACGGACGGACATGGTGTTGTCCCGCCGGGCTCAGGGTGCGTGGGCGCCGGCTCGGTCCCCACGCCGCGGGGCGGCCGGCGTGGGCGCTGCCTCGCCGGGCGGCTCGGAAAAGTTTCTCCGCCCGGCGGCCGCTTGCGTGGGGCCGGAGGGACGGGGCTGGGGAGGGGGTGCTGGCTCTCCGTGGGGTTGCCCTTTAGTTGCGTTTCTGCGTGGACCGCGCCTGGGGCTCATGCCGACGGAAAGGCGAATTTCCGGAAAGTTGGAGGCTGCTGGAGGGGAAGGCGCCGTGTCGGTGTCGGCTCCAGGTGTCGCGGTTTAGTCCCTTGTCCAAGGTTTTGACGCTGCGGAGGAGGGGGAGCGATCCACCTTCTGTTTTCGGCTGCAAAAAAAAATAAGGAACTTGGGCGTTTGGCTTGCGGGGTGTTGTGAACTACCTGTCGAGACGGACACCTAGGCGGAACACGGGTGAAGTTTGGGGAGGTCCTGCGGGGACCGGAGACCCGTCGGGCTACCGTAGACGGTCTCTGTGAGTGGCTAAAGGCGTTTTGTAGGGGCGAGTGGGTCAGCCGGGCTGCGGGTTGTGGCCGCCGTGCCCCTGCCGCCGCCTGCGCGGGGGGCAGCGGGGTGCCCGGGGCAGCGCCGGGGCGGGGCAGCGTCTCCTCCGCCTGGCCATGGTGGTAGTGGGATCGTAAACGCATCCGTAGCCGCCACTGAACTTTCCCTGTCAAGGTGACGGACCTCAATATGTGAAATGCTGAGGGATACTGACCTGCCACCCCCCCGTAACAGACTTGCGGAGGTACCGGGGACCCCTTGATCCCACTGGTGGGACCCCCTCCGGCTTCGGCAGTGCCAGGTTGTGCCTCGTAACACACCTGCACCCCAAACGCTTTTTGGAAACTGCTTGTGATGACAAAATCTCTGCTTTTAGTTCTTGACTTTCGATGAGGAAAGTGATAAATGTTTCATTATACTTCCAAAATACCCTCTGTGTTGTATGCCAGCACTCTGATACAGCACCTACAGGTCCTTCCCTTGTACTGCTCTATCTTTCGTGTGCACTATAATACAACTGCGCTGTAGGTATCATCAATCAGGTGTTCGCTGAGCTGTGTTTGTGTGCTCTGACCCGTGGAGCTGATCCATCCTTGTGTGTGGAACCTCCCGAAATGCTGGAGACGTTAACTGAGATTTCTGTACAAAAATATAGAGGTAGAAAGGAAAAGACCTCCAAGATCTAAAGTGGGAAGAAGCTTCATTGTAAATATTTTGTATTCAGTAGAACTTTAACAGCTGATGTTCAAGTCGAGGAGTATCAGAAGATATTCCTCTCCAAATAGTGTTGTGTTCTAAGTCCTTCACTTTCCAGCTTCTTTCTTTCTCTTTCTTTCTAGCTACCTAGTGAATATATGCACCAATCCGCTCAGTCTAAATACTGGATGAAATAAATGTAATTGTCTGACTCCATTAACAATTCATAATTTTTAACGTAGTTCTGCTACCAGCTGGGAGTAATAGTTGTTTAAATGCAAATTTCAGAGAAAAAGACCATCAAATAGTTGTTTTGATTTTTCTTATTGCTTATAGATGTATTCTATTTAATAATAATATAAAAAGGATTTTGCTTTAAATTGAAGCATCTTAGTCTGAAGCCAACTATCTATGGTTTAGTGGAAAAGGGAAAAAAAATTACAAAGTTGAAAATAATCTCAGGTCTCTTTCACTGTATAGAAACATTCTTTCATGTGAGCTTTCCAGAGTTTGAAATAAGTAGTAAGAGCCCTTTGTATTGCTTTTCACTAAGATAGAACGTCTTGTTTTTGAGATTCACATGACCAGGAGTTGAGATGTTTTACACAATTTGTGAACATTTCTATAGAAAGGACCGAATTTTAGCAGACCTTAGCTTTCATTCTGAATTCTTGAGGGAAAAATTCCACTTCTCTACACACATTTCTTTTGTTTTTTTTTTTCTTTTGCTTTTTTTAGTGGCCGGTCTTTGAAGCTAGTTAGGCTTTTGAGGTAGTAGGATAAACCCTGTGTAGAGGGAGCGGCGGGCAGCTCATGGGAATAAAGGTACATGATGAATTTATGTTTTATTAATGCTAGGTAATTGTAGACCTACAACTCTCTTACTTTTATGTGTTTGATATTTAGCATTTACTACTGCTTTCATGTGTGCTGTTTTCATATTTTCATATGGGAGATCTGTTTTAGGAGAAAAATAAGGGACACTTAGTTGGCAAAGTAGGTAATAGTGTGCTATTAAATACTGAAAGCAGTGATTCTCTAGAGTAATCTGCTTGCATCTACAAACTTATAACTTTCCAGACGTATCCTTCTTGCTCATCAGTGTATATGAAGTTAGGAACAGCGAACAGCAAACAGCAACACCTGGATACATTTTTGCATTACGGATGCGGGTGTCATGCATATTGAGATTTAGTCCTGACTGAGGTAGTAAAACTGTTTTAAGCATGGAATATCCACACACAATGCAAACAAACCCTCCAACTATTCATATTTTCAGTAAACTGTGAGTTAAACTTGGGGCCACTTCTTATACTTAAGAAGGAAGTCTTAAGCAAGTGGCATTTATTTGTATTCCCTGTGCTGTGCACTTAATACCTCTTGATTATAACTTTGAAAGATACAGGTTATGTCTTGCAGTCATTTTTAAAATGCTGAACTTGGAAGCAGCCTTGAAGATTCGATTTTATAGTTTGTACCGTTAAACAATCTTATATTTGTACACTATGAGCTATCTTATGCATGAGTCTACATCGTCTTTAATGGATAACATGTACCTTTCTATATTTAAAGTGTTCTGTATTAACAGACCATGAAATGTCAGCAGACTTAAGGCTATGCTTTAAGAAATGAGAACAGTGGTGAATATTTTAAATACCTTTATCAAATTTCATGGCTATATGAACAAGGATTTTTCAGTCTGGATGTTTCCGTAGTATTTATTTAGTGTACTTTGCTATTATTGTGTCAGAAGCAATTCTGGTCCTTCTTCCTGGTATGCAGAGAGACCTTTAGCTGCAGCAGTACTAAGAAGAACAAGATATGGAGGACTTCAAAGATAATGCACTTCATTTGTGCATGTGAATGTGTGGCGGCGTTGTCTTAAACTCTTTGTAAAATTCTACCTTTCTTTCGCCCGCTTTCATGCGTTGGAAGAGGAACTAGCTCTGAATGCTCTGAAGCTGGGATCTGAAGTTGGTGGTAGTGAATTCAGAAAGAGCAGAGTTAGAAGGAGTTGCCAGTGAATCATGTATCAATGGTGTTGTGATAGACTTGAACGGGGAGGGAAATGCTGAGTTTGAGCGTGGTACCAACATTACTGAGGATAAAGGACAGCAAGCTGGAGAAGGAAGCTGCTTATTTTAGAGACTGATTCTGTGCTTTAAGCTTTTTTTATTTTATATGGAAAGTTATGTTCATTAACATATTATGAACAAGTTTTCCATCTCTGGAAATTTCTATTTAGTGAAATGCATTATAATACAGAGATATTGCCTATACTTCAGACTAATAATACTGTGTATGGGACTTTGGAGCCCTGAACAGATTAGATTGATCGGTGTACTGGTTTTAGTTTTTGCAGTCATGATAGATACGCTGTAATATTCACCGGCAGCCAAACCTGCTCAGGGCTTTGCTGCCACACCTCCCAGGCCTAGCAAAGCTGGCACCAAAAAGGACTCGGCTGTGAAACTTTCAAAGAAAATCTTCCAGCACACAGCAGAAAATGGTACTGGGAATTCAGCAGATGGCCCCCTTGCTTCTGAATCATTCCTGAGCCAAGGATGTTATTAGGGTGCACTGTTCTGCTTGTGGCTTTTTAAGGTGAGATATAAACAAAGTCTCGTTTACTACTTGTTATTTAAAGATCCCTTTGTATTTTGAAGGAAATAGAAGACTCAGAAGACCCAATGCCTTAGCCGATTTCTGACTTGGCTAATTATTTTTCTTCCGTTGTTCCCTGCAGCTTCAGCTGAATACAGTATTTTTCACATACTTCTCTAAGCTGTTTTCTAATAAGGCTGTCAAGCAGCTGCTCTGTTGTACTCAGTGCTTGCCTAATTTCTTTGGGGTGTGGGGGGGTGGGAAATGCTGCTCTGTTACACAGAGCTACCTTTTAAAAAGCACAGCTCTCACCCCATGTCCAGAGGCCCCCGTAGTTTTAAATAAGTATATTGCAGGCACTTGGAAATAATGACTGCTTAGTTGATACTGAGCCATGAGCGTGCTGTTCCAGCACTAAAACAAGTGTGACCAGGACCGAGTAGCACCTTGTTACTCTCTGTGGCAGATAATAACACTGGGCACTTGAAAACTTCTTAAAAAATTGAGGCCTGTTTGAGGAATGAGGGACCATAAATAGAGAAGAGGAAGGCTGTGGCACGAGCAGCTCTCTCCGTCTGCCTGAGCTTAATGGGGAAATGCTGGCACAAGCGCGTCTGCCACAAAGAATGCCAGTTCTGTGTTTGCCACCAGAGAGGAGAGATGTGTGCCAACCCCAGTTGTCAGAAAGCAATTTAAAGGCTAGACATGGTGAATGTGTACCATGTGAAATGTGGCCTAGGTGGCAGCAGGTTGAAAGGAGGATCCGCTGTATATCTGGGTGATTAGCTGGAAGACCAAATATCAGCAAGTCGCCCCTCAGCACTGTGGCTGTACCCTCAACAGCACTGAAAGTGGAGAGGAAGGGTGTGCTCTTGGCATTACCAAAGAAAATGTATGGGAAGTAAAATTTCGATTAAGAAATATAGTATAAAAGGTCCAATAATGAACCAGCAGCTGCAATAAATAATCTGGTTTGGGTAGTTGCTGTGAAAGGAGAGCGGGGAAAACCTCCCCAACTGCACTAACAAAATAATGTAGAAAGAGGGGAGAGTAGGAAAGAAAATGGAAAGTGGTACTTGCAGTCTTCTGTGCCAAAAGTCTCTGGCAACTGCCTCCAGCAGAAATGGCCACCTGCCAGGGGGAATCCTGCGCGGCTGCCGACAGCCTGGAGCTGGCTCACCACGGTACCTGCTGCACGCAAAGTAAGGGGTGGCACTCCTGATGAACCAGTTCTGCTCTCATTGCTTCTGGGCACTTCATGTCTCAGAGCGGGCTGAGTGTGTTGCCTGCCAAGCCTGATGCCTCCACCGTGCTGAAGAATATGAGCATTCCTGCAGCCCACACTCGACCCGATGGTGACCTTATTTCCCGATTTTGTGGTTCCTCTTCCTGTGCTTTCTGTGCATTTCTGCAACGCAGGAGAGACGGGAAGGCCTTTCATAAAATACGAACGTGTTTTTAGCCACGTGTCGCATTGCTGCTCATGCCTTGTATTAAACCTGGTTTTGTGTAATGTATAGCTTTTGAGCATATTTTGTTTCTAATTCAGTCAGTGGGTAGCACTTTGTATATAGCATTGCAATTAAATTTAATCATCTTCAACCAATTTCTGCTGAGGACATTTCCTTCGCCCAAAATTAGCAGTAATGTTAAACAGGTGCTTTATGTTTGACAGTGCCTTTCCAGCATTCTAATATTTTTATTGGTCCCTCAATTGAGTTCTTAAAACCAGATCGATTTCTCTCTTATTTTGCATGTGGCAGTGCTTGTTTGTCCCTTACTTCCAGACTTATTGCTGTTACATCCATTTACATTCTCACTTTCAGTTCATATGTGTTTTACTCACCCAGAGCGTAGCAGTTTAGGTTGTATTTTTTTTTTTTTATTGTATGCTGTGTAACAGTTTGAAAATGGATGTAGAGACCTAGTGTTTGTGAAACAGGTGCTGCCTCAGAGAGTGGGGCTGAGCTCCTAACCAGGCTCTGAGCATGAAAGGCTGCTCCTCCGCCCGTTCCTGCCCCGCTCGCTGGATTCCTGCCCACACGTGCCGTCCATGGTAAGCTCTTGCCTGCCCGCGCTGGGGAGGATGCTCCAGCTCCTTCCTCTGGCTCAATGAACGTTTTGTTTTGACCACTTCACGACTAAACAAAGTGAGTAACTTTGTTTATGCAAATACTTTCATTTGAGATGAGTTGCCTTGCATAAAAACTGTGGTCAAAAGAATCTCATCATCAGAATCGACTTACTCCCCGCAAAAAGGAATTGCAAGAGCTCCCTGCAAAAGGTTGCTAAATGAAGAAGGAAAAGAAAGCTTTTAAAGATCAGCCACAATGGATTTATTTTTTTTTTTTCCTGTGTGGGTTTCCCTGATGGACTGCAGAGCCCTTGGCTACAAGGCTTGGGGATTTCTTGTTTTTTTTTTTTTTTTTTTTTTTTTTTTTAGGAGGCATTTAACACCAAGAACATTTGTTAAATCTTTTTATTACATCCCAACAGATTACTTTAGAAGGCTTAAGTCATCATTACCTGCAAATGTCATTTTTCTCACTTGTATTAGAACATCTGTGGGGTGTATTAGGAAGAGTGTGGAAAAATATTCCCTTGGGGAAAATGTTGACTTTTCTGTGGGGAAAAAAAATAGAAATTCAAAATGTTTTTATCTGCCTGCTGAAATACTGTTATTTTAAAATACTGCTGTAGTACACTGCGAGAGATTTAGTCTTCCTGCTTTATGTGTCTATCCACCTGTATAAGCCTGGCTTTGTACATGGACATATCTTCCATGATGCCCTCAAGGTCTTCACTCTGTAAGAAAGTGCATCACATTTGTTACAACACACAGCAAAGCTGTAGCCCTTCTTTTAGAGCTTGAGATCTAGGATCTTACCGTGAAAGTTTTTACACCCACAACAGTAAAAAAAAATAATTAATAATCACAGATCAAGGATAGTTTTTTAAAAGGTCAAATTAAGTTTATTACAGGGTCAAATCAATGTCAAAGAGAAGTATAGATGCATACATGGGCCTGCAGGAACCAGATTTCTCAAATTAACATGCGCTACAATTAAAATCCAGTTTCTCCCTCCAAGGAATCAAGCGGGTCTTCACTGGGGAAAATCAGTCATTTTGCATATATATGTGCATGCAGACATCCATGTATGCAAACATTTCTGAATAGCAATAAGAAGATCCTTTAGAGGAGCTTTTTAGCATTCACAGCAACAGTTGCAAACACTGTTTTTTCAAGATTCAACCAGCTCTGCTGTTAGCCTTTGAACCTTCAAAACTCTGAATGAACAGTATTAAAATCACTTGATTTATGATGATAATCTGCACAGGTGATACCAGAGGCAGCTACTGTAATATTAGAGCTAGATATCTAGAGTTCACTCCTGCGTTTATGTATTTTATGTGGGCACATATCACTGCTTGTCTTGTACAATCAACTACTGCGCATGAGCAACAAGATTTGTCATGGAGAATGTACACATGCCTGAAAATGCTGTTCACTGCTCAGAACGTATTGTTCTGTTCCCAGGCGTAAGACACTTTAATGATAGCTTTTTGCCTTTTTTTTTTTTTCATACTAGACTAAATTTATGTGCATACTGGATAAGATGTAAACATCATCATCAAAATTTTGTCCCAGTTTCATAGTTATGCATAATGATAATTGGCAAGCTGGTTCAAGTAAAGAAACAGAACTATTGCTGGGAGATTGCATGAAGCTCTGAAACAATTCATACATTAATCAACTCTAGTTGATATCAATTTTTCAATTGATGTTTTCCCTGGAACACATTCTAAAACAGATTTAGTGCATTTGTGTCAACAGAAATATTATATCTATATTCTGCTCAGTCTGAGCTGGAGAGATGTATTTGAAGTTGTTGAGAAAGTTCTCAGTTGCAATCGTCTGTAAATCTGCAGCCTGCATTTCCAACTTAGACTGTAACATGTTAGGAAGTCTTGTGAAACTAGATGGGAAAGTGTAAGGAAACAACTTCCTAAAATGCGCCCTTTGATAGCAAAATATCCAGTGGATGGGATTTTGGGGTTAAAATTACAAATGAAATCTGTACTAATACTATGATTAGAAGGTCTGCGAGAAATGCAAACTTGTATGCTTATAAAGCTGCTATATGTATTTTTTATTTTCAAAGAAAATTTTCCATATTCAGATTTTTATAATTCTAATTTTAGTAGTTTTTTGTGGGTTTCAGGAGTGATCTGTAGAAATTATTCGTCTATACTAATCTTAATTTTTCTATGCTAATCATTACATCTTCAGTGGAAGTATGACTTTCTGTGAGGTGTGAAAAGCTCTGACCGTTGAGTTTTGGGGTTTTTATTTTGGGGGGGGGGGGTCAAAGTAGGAGCAAAAGGTGCATATTCCCACCACCCTGTGCTAAACACTGGAAAACCGAGTTCAAATCTTGATGTTTTGAGCCTGTTCTTGAGCCCTTGCCTGTGATTACAAGCAGCTTCTGGTGATGCATTACAGGTTGATGGGGAAAGAATCTGCAGTGATCCTCGCATCGGTTGCTTGGTGAATATTGTGGTCCAAATGCTTGCTGAGGCGGCGATCAGTGGACTGGATAATGATAAGGATTCCTTTGTGTGGGAAAGGCACCGCTTACTTCCAGACGCTGCTTTGACTGCTCCACTGTGCTGTAAGGCATTATGGTGTAGGAACAGAATATCCAGGATGGCCACAACCCGCATGGCCACAGGCCAAACAGCAGCCAAGAGGTGTACCCATCATCTCAGCACAGGGCGTGGCTGCCTGGTCCGATGAGCACCAGGTCAGAAATTATCACATAGCCGTTGAGAACTTGTTTAGAAAATAGAATTAGAAAGCATAGTCATGTAGTCCCCATAGAGCAAAGACAAAAACTCACAATGTGATGCGTATGCAAGTAGTTTGTGTGTACCAAATAATAAATACACATCCCATAAATGTCACTGAATACATATGCAGCTTCCCCTAGTTGTCTGAATGCTGAACTGCAGGCCTTATAAAGCTGTACTGCTGCTCTGCCTTGATAGAAGTCCAAGGTTGTTATGGTGTATGCATTACATGAACGGACACTAGCATTTCCCTTCTTCAACATTTCACTACACACTTACTTCACTTTAAAGAAAAGATAGCGAAACCTATGTGAAAAAAATAGCTTAGTGACACAAATGAAGAAAGGTTGGTTGGTACTATATACAAAGATTTCAAATTTTCATTGGAATGATAAATATATCCTTTGTTATTCAGTGTGGCAAAGAGGCAATGGAAGGCTGAGCAATACTGGAGACAGTGATTTACTAACAAAATAAACAGCATTTTAAAAAAGTTTTGTTTCTGGGAGTGAGTGATACATTTTTGTGGTTACTAATAATCAACAGAAAAATCACAGATCTACACTCTTTGATGCAGACATTGTGTTCAGGTCCTATAAACCCAAAATGACATTGAAATAAGTGTTGAATATGTAAACATGCTTGTTTTATATTTTGTTCATCTCTTCTGCTGAAGACCTGTTTATCACCAGTGTATTGTATACCATGTGGAACAGGAGTTTTTTATTGTGTATGTACTGTACAATATATGTGTTTTATTGCTTAGCATTATAATAAGCATATTTTTGAACTTAAACTTCAAAAAATACAGATGCAGCATTGTAGTTATTTATCTCAGAAGTTAACCCTCCCCTCAACATAAACAAAAAACGGTCTCTAAATTTATTCCCTTGAGGACATATCTTATTTGAAAATGTAATACTTCGTGGAGAAAGATATGCCTTTCATTTTGGCTAGGTTAATAAATCTGTGCAGCACAGGGTTAGAGCTTAGAGCTCTCTTCTTATTATTGGGGAACAAGTTTTCATTCTGTGAAGTTTAAAAAAAGAAGAGCATTGACAGTATTGGGCTTTTTATTATATAAAGAATATGTGATGGCTGAAATAGAGGGTTATATCCATATGCCATGTTATGACTTCTAATGGGGAAAGAAAAATAGAACAAATACATTTGTTTTTTCTTGGGTTTGGTTTTTTTTCAGTTTTTTTTTTTGACAGCTGGCTGTTAGCCTAGGTATCTATTCATAATATTATTTATTCACCTTAAAGAATCACTGACGTTGTAGATGATTGAATTTGATATCTGTGGGTTGTGGGATTAGCCTTTACATATTTATGTTGATTCGCATACATGACAATTTTCATCAGTAGAGATCATTATAAACAGCAAATTGGAAGAAGTTAAAAAATGTGTTTCCTTGAAAGGGGTTTAAACAAATTTACAGAATGACTTAACAGAGCCTGCATAATCTTCGCAGTCAATAAAACTAAAGGCAGAGAAACGTGCTTAAAATCTACAGCAAAAATGTTTTGTTTCCACTGTCTGTTCTTGAAGACTCAGTCTTTAAGCTATAGCAAATGAGGCTTATTAGGTATGTACACTTAGAAATATTCCAGTAGAAAATCAGTTTTCAAGACTTTTCTTTTTAAATCTGGAGTTCATCTGTAAACTTAAGTGATACGGACCTTGAATACCTTTTCCCTGTACACAAATACAGTTGCTTATCCCAAGCTTTTTTCAAAATATGTCTAATTGCAGTAATATTGTCTTCCTGATGCTCCCACTATCACTGTCTGAAGAATAAAATAAAAAAATAAAATTATGATTAAAAAAGTACTTGAAATATTTATTTTTAGGAACTATTTTTACTACTGCAATTTAACATTGTACCAAGCAATATTATAACCTTGGATAATTAAAAAAAAGTATATTCCCAAACCTACCAACACCACAAACCATCCCAAACCCATAGGGTTTGGAGCAAATAGTCAGAGTTAGCAGGTGAGATCACTGTGAATGCGATGAATCACTGGCACCCTTTCTTCCTATGTCCACTCAGGTTGAGTTCAGATCTTGACCTTCCACTTGCCTGGGAGCCGTTACAGAAATTCTAATTGGCTTCTTGATTGCCTGTTAAGAATAGTGACTGATTAAGTAATTGTAGCACCTTACACTGAAGAGTTTTAAATGCATAAAGCACTCTGAGCTGTCTCCTTACAATAGAAGGTATGGCTGCTTGTGTTGTAAAAGAAACTCTATTCTTTTCTATCGTTGTAATGTACTTACTTAGCTATGTTTATACTTCTAACCTCTGGCTAATAAGGATGGCGACTGTAGGCATTAGGCATTAGACAGTCTTAAAAAGATTGATGCTTTTGATTACAGCATACTACTGTAGGACAAATTGTAGGGTTCAAACCTCTTACAGAGTTAAAAAGGATATGTGGTATCTAAAGGAACATAGAGGTGTCAATTTTCTACTTGATGGTACTAATATATTTTGATAAGATCTGCATATTAAGAATGAGCCCTCAAGTACAGTGATTTAGTACTGCAATTGTACACTGTACTTCACAGTGAGTAGAACAAACAATAAAAACGTGAATCCTTGCCTCTGCTCTGAAGGACAGTGAACAAAGACGTGTAGGCATTACAGCTGCCAGATGTGGAGAGGACTTGGTTTTTCAGAAGGGCCTGGAAAGAGGAAAGGAAGGGGGCAATAGTAAATGTGAATGGGGAGGTTAATTGCAAAGTAGAGTTTGCTACACAAAGCGCTGAGGCTCAGATCCTGTGTATACATTAGTAAAAAACACCAGGGAATGTGCCAGGCACTGGAGCTTAGTCAGCTGAACTATGAAATTGTGGGCATTGTTTCTAGCATGCTTGTGGTGGGGACCAAGTAGCACTGTCCCAAACGTTTCCTGGGGAGGGTTTGGGAACTAGCAGAGGGCAGGGACAGTTACCAGCACGTGGTTTCCCTTCCAAGAGAGTTTAACAGCACTGACCAGGGCTGCTCCGTAAAGGTAAAAGCCTCCCTTCTTTTTTTTCAACAGGGTCTGAAATCCCTCCCCTCTGTGGGGCAGAGGATTGCTGCGTCTTGGGTTCTGCTGCCCTGCATGGCTGGTCCTGCACGCCTATGTGCATGGACCATCCCTGTCTCCGACTGAAATCCAGCCCAAACAACTCTCATCTTTGTTGTGTAAATCTGGAGTAACTCCATGCAATCAGGAATTCTCAGAACATTATGTCCTCAACCTACTTTTGGCTCTTTTGCTCCTCTGACTTTCTTGTAGTCACCAGATATCTTCTGTTTCTCTTTTCTGGGCAGCACCAGTCACTACCTCTAGGTGTATTTGCTCCATCTAACTGTTCCTTGATCTTCTCTGTTTCTTGGTATTGAACTTTTTTCAGGTTCTGGATGCATTGCCGCCATCCCACAGTTGGCAATTAAGTCTGTGCAACATATTTACCCAGGATTTTTAGTTTCAGGCCATCTTTTCTCTTTGAGATAAGAACAGGTAATACAGAGGAAAACTTGTGTAAAGCATAGCCGCCTGTGGAAGGAAACAAACTCAAAAGACATGCCAGAATGAATGGGGCAGCAGATGTTTTTTGAGGACATTAGGGAATTAAATGTATCTTGGGATCTGGAATTGCCCAGCAATGGTGTTTAAAGGCTGTCAAAGAACACAAAGGTACTCTCTAAAGAGAAATTGCTCTAAAATTATGGTTTACCTATCTGTGTGTCTCCATCAACCCAGGCCTCTGAGGTACTGATGAATGACTACATTCAGTGCCAGGCAGGGGACCTGTTATGGATTCTCCCTGAAATTATAAGCTTTCTGTATGTCTGAGCTGGTGTAGGACTGCTCTCTGCTTTCCTACTCTTTCCACTCCATCTTGGGCTGCAGTTTGTAGAAGGAGCTGTTAAGGCCTGATAAGACCTAGGCATTTACTGCTGATTGTAACTTCTCTGTAGAATAAAATCGATGTTTAGGCAATAGTGGGAGCCCTCAGAGTTGGTTTTGGACCACAGGCACTGGCAGCGGGATTGTGAAGCCATGTCCATCCTGTGAAGGGAGGAGCAGCGGGGCCTTGCAGGTACGTGGCGGATGCTCACAGTGCTTGCCTACACAGCGAAGCTCTTTCTCCAACCCTGAAACAAGGTAGCCTTTTCCAAAACACCTACTGGGAGTGTTGCCCATCTTCTGTTTTTCCCCGGAGTAGAATTGGGCATTGAGAGAATGGTGGGTGCCATAAGTCAAAATTGTGCTGGGAAGCACTGTAAAAACAAAGTGGTGTTGGCAGTTGTGTGCTAGTGCTTGAGCTTGTGTCCTGCTCTGTTTAATTACTAGAATCAGTGCAGCCTGGGCTCCAGCTTCATTAAGGGTATAGAGAAGATAAGACTCTATCTTGGAGCATGTTGGGACCTCGGGAGATTGAAGGGTAGTAGCTGGATCTCCTGACAGCAATCTGGTGGGTGGATCAGATGGAGCTACTGGATTTCCTCACAAATACCATTACAAATCTGTCTCAAACTCCTGACAGGAGTCCCAGTAATTGTGATATGCATATGCAGACTGAATAAGAGAAAGCTCAGCTTCACCACTCGGTCAATGAACTTCAAAGATAAAGAGCAGGTGAGAGGATATTGGTGAATCCTAATGAGCTTCTTGTAGTGCTTTCTGTAGTTCCTTCAAGCATCCTTAAAATTCACAGGGAGGAGAAGTGCCCAGTGACCGTATGTTGAGGGCAAGATTTTAGCTTGTGTAAATCAATGTATTTAATTGATTGAATTTTGCAAGGCTGATTTATGCCAGCGTGGATCTGGTAGTAAGATTTTATTTAGATTTTATTTAGTAAGTAGTCTGGCTAAAGTTAGTGAATTGTAGTTAGTAGGACTTCCAGGGCTGAGACACTGCTGTGGTTAAGTTGCAGAAGTTCAATTAGAAGGGAAGTACAACTATGCTCCAAAAATGAAACCTTGCATATTTTTGCTGGACTTACACAGTGACTGTCTTTTTGGTACCACTGAAACACAAACAATGCTGGTTAATTACAAACCATGCTGTTATAGCATAGGTATTGATACAGTAAGCATAACGCCTTTCTTGCTACAGAGCCGCTTTTTGGGTTTCCCTGCGAGCATGCAGTTTGACTCAGAACTTGCTTCTCCGTTCCTTATCCTCATTGCAGATAGATGTTCAAGATGGACAATTCTGGGGTTAATCACTGTGGGATAGTGTTATACTATGTAATTTAGATGCTCATCATTGTAACATCAATACCACTTGCTTTCAGGATGCAGATTTCTGGTTGGAATAGATCAGATCTAAGTAAAAGAGACATATAAAGCACTTTTTGTCTCTCCAGCAGAGAAAAAGCTCCACAGAAGTCAGTCACAACTTTTGCTGGATTAAAAATGCAGAGTGCTTTTGAAATATGAATTAGTGATCAGACTTAATATCCCAATGTTAATCACTATCTTAATATCTGAATATTAGGCTTATATCCTGTTCTCTGCTGTTACAGTTTTTGTGCATAAATGAGTGACTAGGCCAGTTAATGCCAGCTGTTGACATAGTGAAGTGGTGTGTTTCCTCGGGAGGACAAGTGTTATTTTCAGGTTTCTTTTGGAAATGTTTCATTAACAATAAATGTTTTATTAACGGTATAAGAAGGATTTTCTGCATTTGTCTGTTTTGCTGCGGTGTCAGGGATTTCTGTTTGTTTCTTTTCCTCTTAGAGTACAGTGTTGCCATGCTGGTAATTTCCTCTAACATAATAGGTACCAGAAACTTTCCAACAGCCATTATCTGTAAGGCTGCTGGAGGAGGAATCCTGCTCTTTAATGACTTCAATGGGACCCTGCCCTTGGATGAAACAGGAGGGCTGGCATTTATTTCCTCAGAAGATGTACTCTCTTCACAAGAGCAGAGAGTCACTCTGCTGTTTCAGTTCTGCAGGGATGCTGTGGGCATCTGGGTGACTGCAGGTCACTGAGGGGTGGGAAACTTTTGATCTTGGTGCTTTGCTGGGCAAGAGGGATTCACCTTTGGGTAGTCTTATTCCTTCATGTTGTCAGTGCCACCGTTAGGCAAGTGTGAGATGGAGGGATCTTGCTTTATTATCTGGAGCTAGCAAATATTTCCATTGTGACACTAAGTGATGATCTGATGAGTCTGGCAAATCACTACGAGAAAATTAAATCAGAAAAAATGACATCTGTGGGAATGCCAGAGGTTTTGTGAGGCTACTTCAGTTTCTCTGACTGGAGTGGATATATATGATAACTCTCCGCTGGCTGCCTTCTTTGTACGTCCACTGTCAGTGCTCCACTAGGTGCACTGTTGTACCTACTAGTCACTACTCCCTCAGGCTCTATCCCAAAGGTCAGGAGGAAACTTGCAAGAAAACATGGAAGATGGAGCTGTGAAAGGCTGGATCACTCAGATGGAGCTTGGAGTCATCGCTGGTTCAGCAGGCTGGGGGTGATGTGGAGAACTGCCTTGGGAAGGTGAAAGGGACAGGAAAAAAAGGGGAAGCTAAATATGGGAAAATACATGTTTTTTCCATTGGTTTTGTTTTCATACTGATAGCACGCTAGAGAAAAGGTGTTCATCGCGACCAAAGGTCTGCAATGTGATGAAAGATCTAAAATAATTGACACGAAGAAGTAAAAGCTTTGGAAAACAGAATTTTGGCAATTGCATGTGAAGATAGTTCTTCTATCTCTGTAGCTGGTTAATGAACTAGATTGCAAGCGCAGCTGGAAACGGACTCGGCTCTCTCACTATGATATTTAGCCTATTGGCACTGGCTTAACCCCACTCCCAAGACAACTAAGGCACAGATAGACGTTATGTAGGATTTTGGTTAATTTGTATGTAGTTAGTCTGTATATATGTATGGGCTACAGGCAACGTAATGGAAGAAGGGCTGGTTTTAGTATGCAGGCAAGTGATAATGTCTTAGTGCTGGAACTGCTTCCCTTGCACGTCTGTAATTCCAGTGTTTTTATTAGTGTGTGTAAACTGTAAGCTGTTGTGCTGTTAGCACACTGAGTGTATTTATCACAAGCTAAAAGTCTGAGAAAATGCAGCTTTTGTCGGGGAAAAAACAGAGTTCCCCTCTTCAGGTATGGTGTTGAGAATGTTTTTGCGTAAAGGAGGGAATGAATCAATAGCTTTTTTCAGTTGCAGGAGCACAACTTTTCATGGTAGTTATGTCCCTAGGAAGCGTGGTTTTTAGGCAGGCATGTGCAATAATTTATGTCTGAGCCATTTGTTAATATTGGCAAAGCGTCACAGGTGCTCTGAGTGCTTATGGCAGGCTGGGGAGAAGAATGCAGCAGCAGCTTGCTGCTTCATCCCCGCTCCCAGGCCTGGCATTTGTACACAGCGAGAGGTCGGAAAGGTACATTATTTTCCCCTGTAACTAGTACAGGAATTAATCTGTGCTTCTCATAGTGGTTTCAAGGAGTTTTACCGAGTTTAGCTTTCATGATTTTCAGCAAAACTTCTTGTAAAAACCTTTATAGAAAATCCTGTCTCCCATGCAGTTACTCCGCCATATGCAGTGGCACATATTACTCATTCTTTGAGCATTTGATGCTCCCAGGGGGACTGAAGAATAAATACTACCATAGAGTACAGAATTAACACATCAAATTAATATTGTGTTCTACAAACACTGTGATGGATAATGTCAATTCAGGGCTTGATCCTGCATATGCTGAAGTTGAGAAGATTTCTTGGCGTTATTTTGCTTTATGATTGGCACATAAAGGTCTTGATTTTTTTTCTAAGTGTATAAAAAGTCATGTTTTTAAGTAAATATAGTCATAGCATATTAACAAAAAACAATGGCATAAAAAGAGAATATATTAGGTTTTTCTATAAGGAATATAATACCAAATTTCTATCAAAATTTTTGTTTTTCATGAAGAACAAATACATTTGCAGCCCTATAGTTCTTTTCTGAAGCAAAAAGTCAGTCAGATGACTTTCAGATCATTATATCATCTGTGGTAGAAAGTGGTAATTGGGGATTACTGACAGTTTCTATTAGGTTTGGCTTGGCACCAAACAAGGTTAACGTTAAGTGGTCATACAGCTGAGTTCAGTTTAAATGATCTTTAAGGTTGAGATGCCTTCAAAGTAAGCTAAATGTTGCTTGTGTTTGGAATGTGATCTGATGTATAGTTAGGTTTCTTCTATGGAAAGCTTAAAAGTTGTAATTCAATGTTCAGAATCAACAGCAGAAGTCTGTCATCTTGAAGTTTAGAAATGTATAAAACTTAATGTAAGCTGATTTTAAAGACTTATATGCATACAATGATGTGGGCATGGAAGACACTGGATTTTAAGCAAAGAAAATTTTTGATTATGCAGGATATTGTAAGTAATGTGAGTTCATACTCTGGGTGGTGGGGCCCTTAAAGAATGTGAATTTGAGCAGTTGGTATCATTATATATTAAAAATAAATATGTAGAGAAATTTGTTAGGGTAGAGGACTGTGCATAAGACTTAGGATACCCAACACTGCCCATTACAGTGCTTTTAAAGACTGTCATACCTTTGCTAATTTTTTGTCATTTCTCAAAATAATTTTATTATTTTTTTTTTTGTACTCTCAAAAGAAGAAAGGATGGAAAAGATGGCAGTGTTAGTTCAAAATTTAGGCCAGCATCTTTTGGCTGTTTTAGAAATACAGAGTTGCTGTGTTCTCTCTTGAAGGGAAAATAATGTCTTTTTCATATGCACAATGACTTCCCATGCTAAGTCAGCTTGAATTAAAGTCGCTGAATGTTCTATGGCAGAAAGAGCTTTGAACCTAAATTTGATTTTAGCCCTCCTCGCTGCAGCCTGAGGACAGGAGGAGGAACATGTAGTGTTTTCACAGAATACTGGAAATCTTGTGGACATCCGACCGCCTCCCTTTCCCTCTGTTTTATGCATTAATTTGGTAAAAATACATCCAGCAAGCCTGGAGAAGGGAAGAGCAGAAGAAAAAAGAAGGTAATAATGAACACCGTATGAAGGAATGATTTCTTTGCTTCCATCATGTCTCCGGGGTTGTTCCTGGAAAGCTGTGATGTGCTTTGCTCTTACTGCTGCGTGATGGCTCCGTGCAGAGCGCACACACACGGTGAGCCGGCTAAATGGTGGAGGGCAAAGAGCAGAAGATGAGGAAAGGGAGGCACAAGGAGGAAAAGACGACTGTGACCCCTTCCTCCAAGAAGCGCCCTGTGCAGGCAGGGCTGTGTGACACCGCGGCAGCACCAGTAGTTGCGAACCCCCTCCATTAATCTTGAGGGGGAGTGGTGCAAGTAAGGGGTAAATTGAGGGAGGGGGTAGTTTGCTTCCTTGTTACGAACTGGTTGCAGAAAGGAAAGGGATGCTCACGAAGTTAGGGGAGATTAATGCATATGTGTTGGTACGCTCCTTACATCATCCAGTTTCTAAGCCACAATATTTAAGTATTGCTGCCATCTTTACAAAATATACACATAGGGAAAGGAAAGTACGTTTTCACTAAAGCTGAAGATGGGATCTAGGATTCTCCTGATAAAATGGGATACTGTTGTTGGAGAGGGAAGGAATGTGTGGGGGGAAATGAACGTGTAAGTTAAAAATGTGTATTACATTTCTATACATTCATTTTATGTTAACATTAACAAGACTAGTAATTTCTCACATTAGTATATGAGAACAGTGTCGGTAATTTTTGCCTGGGTCCAGTGGCAGCATACTTATATACTTCACTTGACATATCTTGGCTCTGAAGATTTTAATGAGATTTCTTTCTTTTCCAATCTGTGAAGCTCTCTGTGCACCTAAATGTCTAGCTGCTACCTGACTTCAGGAAAAAAATAATAATACATTGACCTTGCTAATGAAGGAGAAAATTCTAGCAGAAGTTAGATGGTAGTCATCTGTATCAAGCTCAGGTTAGTCTAAAAATGGCAGGTAACGCTGATATCTTTATGTATCATTCAAAATAATTAGCGTGAGCAGTCAGTCTCACATCAGCTGCTCTGAGTTTAGAAGGTGAGGTGTGGGTCCAGGCTGGGGCCATACAGCCTCCCCCAGCACCGGTCTGCGCTTCAGCTCGGAGCCGCAGGTGGGACTCACTTGTGCAGGTGCATTTAACAGCAAGCATCTTTGAGCAGCTTGCCAGCTGAGACAGCACGGGGAGGGGGGGGTGGCATGTGTTTGTTCCTGACCACACAGGCATAATTTTATGTTATTTAAAAAAAATTAAAAATTAAAATCCATTGTCTCTTAATCAATGGGCAAAAGAGAAAGTAATTAGATTCTGCAGTGTTTGCATGAGAATTAATGAGTAAATTTCATTAAGGAAACTCCCTCTTATCAGAGTTCCTTCTTTCATGAGACAATGTTAATAAGCATAAGGAACAATAAAGAAATCCGGATGTTGGTTTCTAGGACCACAAAGAATGCAGATAGTTTTATTTACGGTTTCTGATTTTGTAAAATTTACCAAAATTTTTTTTTTTTTGTTGTGATAGGCTATACTTTATTTCTTCACCAAAACAGTAAAAAAGAATAAGGAGAATAATTTTGAATGGGTATTACTACATGTAAATGGATTATTCATGTAACGCTACATGACACCTATCCTGGAAATGAAGGGACCGGGGTATATTTGCTAGCCTGGTGTCCTTAATTCTGTCATATATAATGATAGGAAAGGTAATGAAAACTGCTTGTTGAAGACAGCTCACAAAAATGATAAGTGAAAGCAAATAGGTGACACACTGGGAAGAAGAATTCCTGGTGGTTAGAGATGACAGAGGAGGTCTTATGTGCGCTATCTATTGTGACTCTATGCCTGCCTCCTGGATAACTTTAGCAATTCAATTAACCGATATGAGCCTGTGTTTCATCATCTATAAAAGGCAGATAATACTTACCCACCTTACAGCATCTTAATAATTGATTTTTGTAAAGCGCTTTGTGATTCTCAGATGGAAGATGCTATACAAATGTCAAGTATTATTATTATTGCTACTAGCAGTAGTAACAGTACTTGGCATTTATACTGCTCTTGCCTGTTCGCAATGCTTTAACATTAACTGATGCATTCCTGCAGTGCCTCTGTGAAGTAGGTGCCTATGTACTTTTAGTGATGAAGAAATTCACCAGTCATCTAGCCTTTCCATTGTCATGGTGGTTGTAAGATTATTTTATTTTTATTTTTTTTAAAGTGAAAAAGATCCTAAAGTACAAACACAGGTGTGATGATCGGAGCACTCGTGGGAGGTAGTAGATTAGGTTTGGAGTTTGGTCACAGTTAGAGGGACACAGAAGACAGTGCTCACAATTTCTGGATAAGTTTTTTTTACCACTGAACTCTGAAAAAAGCCTTCCTCTTCTAGCTGTGCTTCTGAATGCAGAAGCCTAATGATGTTGCTGCGCGCTTATCATGCTCTGACCAAGCCTGTTCTTCCAGGCACCTCTGATCAATTGTACCCGGTTTTTGCAAAGCCAGAGAGCTCAGCTGAGAGCTCAGTGCTGGCTAACAGGGAGTCCTGGCCATGTTCAGAACTCTTGGCGCTGCTCTTAGACCATCTTTCATTTAAAAGACAATTTTGATATCTTCAGGCTTAGATTGATCGGGAGTTTTTAGATTATATTTTGGCTGAAAGGCTTGAAATCTCATAAACTCTGTTTTAGGTGCTTAGGAGTTTGTGTAGGCATTGGGGTTTAAACTTCACTAAATCTGTCTTTGAATAATAATCTGAGATTTTAGATTTGTCTTTTTTTTCCTGTCTAACTGCACACATTTCTTTAATCTGTGATATCTCGGAAAACTGGAAGTCTAAATTGCTCACCCATCTATGTCAGGTCAAATTCCACTGTAAGAAATAAATATTTACCCATGGTTCCATTGCTGTCTTTGGGGTGGGCTCAACAGCTACAGGTGTCATCGCGTCGGGAGGTGCTCTCTTCAGAAGCGGCTAACTTTCAGGATGGCAAAATGTCTTTGATTCACAGCAGCAATGGGCTCCAAAGCTCCGACATTCTTCCCAAGTTCAGCAGGTGTCTAAATGTCACTTACTGGAAATGACATGGATCTGTTGCCGCACACATAGGTGGAGATGATATGAACACGTGGTATGGACTCAAGCAGCAAGCTTTAATGCACTTAAGATATAACCATAATCAGACATAAAACTCTGTTCAGCTTCTGTGGATATACCATGGTTATACTAACACTGTGCAGGGTGCTGAGGTATTCTGGTGTGTGCAGAGATCCCTTTAAGCAAAGAATTAGGATATGTGATCTGCTGTTTGGAAGCCTTTTCCTAAGACTTCACCGGATGAGAGCTGCAGTCTGATCACGGGCTACAGCCTAAGGCCTTATCCCATGGTTTGTCTCTGAGGTCTGCACTGAACCTTCCACCCTATGGACACTCTCCAGTGGATGATGAGGTGTAACTAATTTTCCCTGCAAACAGCTTTCAGGGTGTTTTTTTTTTTTTTTTTTTTTTTTTTTTTTTTTTGATGCAATCAAAAGCTGAAATCAGATTTGTCAAGAAAACTCCTTATTGGCCACTGTGACCCAGGAGACCAGTTACAGTTCAGAATCATGTATTTGCAATATGTGTGGTTTGGGAAGACTTGGCTTTGAAAACAGAAGTTCAGCCATTATTTACATGCAGACAATCACAATGAATCATTTATGTAGTACATGTGAAAATGAGAGCAAAATGTGACTCAGCGTTTTGTGATGAAAAGCGGATACCCAGAGACATCTTGTTTTGTTAAGTGTCGTGTTCCCAGGCCATCGCTAATGAGAGCCTTGGAAATCTGTAAGTAAATGTTTCTTCTTTGTGTCCTAGACATTAATGGTTATCAATAGCAGCAGGCTGCTGCAGTCAGCTTAAATGGCAAGAACGCTTTTCATGAAAACAGGAATGGGTAAAAACAGATTGAATTTGAAATTCAGTGCAGGCTCATGCTTCAGGCTTGCCTGAGAGGTGAGCCGTCTAGAGACCTCGGCGTTGCTCATGATGCTGAAAAACTGGAAAATGACTAATCACAGAGCTCGTTAAATGTGCAACAGGCAGGCTTGGCTTGGGTTCTGTATTGAGACAGTCTTTTTGCTTTCCACAGACTGGCAGTTACAGGGTCCTGCTGCCTCCCTTAGCACAAGGAAGAATTAATGCATTATTATCCACAGAAATCATAATATAGGCACAAACCGAGGCCTAGACAGCAGGAACATCTTGTGGCCCACACGTGCTCTGCATCTTTCTGCTTCCCTGCTGTCGTCCCCCAGCAGACCAGGTCCATCCGCTTGTACAGCCACAGGATTTGACTTTCTGCTTCAGAAAAGGCTATTTCTGTAAGAGGTAATTTTCATATACTGCCTATCCCTAGTTTTAGGGATACTATCTCAATATCTTATTGTACCTTTTGAAAATAAGATTCAATCTTGCAAACATTAACTGAATCAATAGGATTATCTGCACGAATAGAAGTCAAAGCGTTACTTAGAAGCATATAGTCAATGCAAGAAATCATTAGTTGCGATATAATACCCTTTTCTACTTTTAACATTCTCCATAATTTCTTTTTGGACAATTTATTCCCTATCTTTAAATCACCTATATGCAAAAATATGTTTTAAACAAACTTTAAAACATCTTTTTTGCATATAGATAAAAATTATCTGAGTTATAAAATAGCATGCAAGTGCTCTAACTTAATTGAAACTTCACTTTCAAGACTGTACAATAAGAGATTTTACAGTTTCCTGTATATATGGACATATAATGCCAATATGTGACATTAAACTAGATAAAATTTTGTTTAATATTTTCCTGAGGCAAAAGAGGTTTTGAAACTTGTTTAATTATCTTAAACATCCTTAAACTTTAATTATCCTTAAAACTCCTCTTTTTTCAAGTTTAAACTTTTGAAGACAGTTTGGTGCATTAAAGGATCCCATTTTATGGAGTTAGTTGAAATGTAGCTGCACCAGGACATATTTCTATGGCTGTATTCTGTCGTGGCTTTTATATAATTATTTTTCAATATGATCCCTCCACCATATTATACGAGGAAGTTAAATGAAGACACACATTTCTAGATAATAGTTTTAAAATTTTACACCTTGAAGGAAACCTCATGCAGGCAACACCTAAACCTATGAGTGTTGGTAGTCATCTGAATGTTGGCCAAGACATTTTGTATTTTCAGTTTTAAATTGTGTAAGATTTTGGGGCAGCTTTTAATTTACTATATAATAAATATAATCTGGCTTTTGCTAGTAATACAATTCCTAACTTTTAGCTCATCATCTTTCCCTAGATTAACCAACTGTGTGTCTGCCTTATATTGATGGAGTCTGAGTGCTTCCTAGGAGAAAAGATGTGGCTGTGATGTTTGTACATTTTTCCTTTCCAGGAAGACTCAGAAACAGGGACTCAGTCGTCACTTAAAAAAATAATTGCTGAATATACAGAATATTGAATGTTATGAATAAGGAAAGTTCTTTGTGCCAAATGGCCTAGATCCCAACAGACAAGATAGTTGATGGTTATTGTGTGCTTAGAAATGAAGAGATGTCTAGATAGAAAATAAATGTCCGGAATCTCACCTTGGCTCTTCCAGGTTGATACCCATGTAGCCCTGTTGATGTCACTGCTGTTTTTCAATAATACTAGGACTATCTCTTCAGTTTGGAGAGTGTGCCTTTGACCTTACTGATATAACTGACATCATGGTATTGCTATCTGTCTTTTAATTTGATGTACTTATGCCTGTGTAGCATGTGAAAGAATATGGGGTGATGCTGCTGTACCATCATAGTGGGCATTTTTCCATTTTCATGTAGCTTTAATATCAGCATCTGAAATTTGAAATATATTAATTCATGGATGAGGTTTTTTTTTTTAGATGTTACATCTTTGTGTAAGACAATTGGTATTTAAAATGTAATCTTTAAAGAATTCTAGTGCATTGTGTAGGTGAGTAAAATAGGTGATTTCTGGGGTCTACATTTGGCTTGCCTGAAGGGTAGCCCATGTGTTATTTCTATTTTACTGTAGCTTTGTCCATCCTACAGCTGTGGTTGTGCTTGTAACAACAATCAGGAATTCCATCAAGATGCCTAATTTTTTATTTTTTTTTCCCATGGCAAAGAATACCTGGAACCCTGAAAATGTGGTAATAGTCACAGAGCTCCCCAGGACGTACATATCACGTAATGAGTTTATATCAACTAGTTACATCCATATACACGAAGCACTCCTGACTGTAGATACATTTCCTTTGGATGTAAGTAAATCTCCTGTACGCTATCTGTAACTGTTAGCAAGCAGGTAACAGGCAGGAGAAGAGCAATAAGGAGGTACTCTAAAGGATTTAAATTGCTCTGGAGCTGGGAAAGGAGCCTGCTTCTGCCTGCGGACATAATTTGAGAACTGTACAATGTCCTTTTATTGATTCTTTGTAAGGCATGAGATAATGGAAGAATATCCAACCTTTTAAGACAGGGTAACATACCAGGAATCTTTTCAAGTGACTCAGCCAGAGAATTTTGCCTGGTAAAGGCAAGAGCTGCTCCTCACACTAGTCATTGTCAAGGATTTACAACAGATACAAACATAACCTGTTGGTGTTTTCAAGATGCAGCTTCCGCTACCTTAAAAAAAGTGCTAGAAGCAATAAAATCATGCATGTAAGTAAAAATTACCGTGTGTATTAAATATGTTGTTCCATTAGAAGAAGCAGTTTCAGCTAAGTTTGTCATCATCTGCTAGACGCTGGGTAGTTTACATAAAATGGTATAGTAATTGCAGGTTGATTCTTGTGGACAAATGCTTAAAACTCTAAATCACTGTACAGCGCTAATTGGTCCCCTGGCTGGAATAGCGTTGGGAAGAAAATAAATGGGAATGAGGAGTAGAATCATCTCTCATCTCTATAGGTGGTTCCTAACACATCTTTATTGCTGTCTTTTCTGTGATGGGGTAGGCAAATTTCCAGGCTGTTCACTGGAGTCATTTACATCTGCTTTAAATGCTTACATAGGGGAAAGAAAAATGTTGCGGTTAGTTATAAGGATCCATATGCCTAATACAAAGCAATGTAATATTAAAATGCACATAGATCTTTTTTCCTTTTTTCATTTCATCCAATTCAAAGGATCCTTATCTGACATATTGCATATTGGCTGATATGAAAAGTTGTAGAAGTTGCTCCAATTTAAGGTCAGTCTGATTATTTTTTTTTTTCTCTTCTGTGACTCATCTCTAATTGTTCAAAATCTATCTCTGCTTACATGGCTGAGAACAAGGTTACTAACCAGTGCTTTAGAAGAACCTATTCCAAGACACACTTAGGGTCATTATCAATCAAACTCTTAAGTGAACACTTGTCCTTCCTCTCTCCCATGCTCAGTATAAGCCTAACACTCATCCTGTCCCTTCCTAGTCTACACTTCCCTTACGTGCACTGTGGGTTGCTACACTCCACCCATCCCAATTCCTCCGGACAGGCAGTGGATGGTGCATGAGAAAGGCTGGGATCAGAGCATGAAGAATCGCAGAATCATAGAGTTGCCCAGGTTGGAAGGGACCTTTCAGATCATCTAGTCCAACCATCAACCTAAGTCTGACAAAAACCATCACTAAAGCATATCTTTAAGCACTATGTCTGCCCATCTTTTAAATACCTCCAGGGATGGTGCCTCAACCACTTCCCTGGGCAGCTTGTTCCAAAGCTTAATAACCCTTTCAGTGTAAAAATTTTTCCTAATATCCAGTCTAAACCTCCCTGACACAGCCTGAGGCCATTTCCTCCTGTCCTGCCAGCTGATTTGCCCTTCTTACTGGTGGTCCTCTACTCTGCTGTGAGTGATCAGCCGGCCACAGCCCTTTGAGGGTGCCCCTGCCCCTGTGTGGGTTGCCCACGGGTTGTGTCATGGTCCCCCGACGGTCTTTGCTTCTTTGTCATGGAGGGTCTCCTTCCAAGAGTGCATCTCCAGCTCTGCCCTTGTGGGTCTTCTCTGCAGTGTGTCTCCTGCCCCCAGTGGCTGCTGCCTGAGCAGCTGGACCGTGTGCTCCCCTGACTGGTTGCAGTTTCGGTGTGTGAGGGGAATTGCGCATCTGCAATTAGTTTTTATTGGCGCGTGGCAGTTCATGGCCTCCTCTCACACGTCACCACTGCAGCACCCTGCTAATTAAACCCTGCCATTTATGCCCAGTACAGTGACATACATCATACCCCTTCTTAAATAAGTATCTTTCACAAATAAACTGTATTTTTAGGTCTGTATTGGACTTCCCATCCCTGCCCTTGCATAAGGCACAGCTATTGCAACGTCTGGCAGCATGGTTCAGGCTAAAACAAAAACCTTCACCTGGACTGTTGCAAAATGCTTGCAAGGCAAACGCGTCTTGTTGGGGCTGGGGTACTTGGAGACTGTTTGGGTGCTATAAATTGATTTTTTCCATGGAATAAAATAAAGCATATTGGAGAATTTTTCATTAATTTCTTTTCTTGGTAAATTCATTGTACCCATGTTTTCCCAAAACCACTGTGGATTTTCTTGCTTTTTATTGTTTTGTGTTGTTTGTTTGTTTGTTTGGTTTTTTGTTTGTTTTAAGACCCTTCCCCCTTTTTTTGCTAGATCTCAAATGTATTTGTGTGGTGGATGAAGTTCTAGCTTTGCCTGATCCCATCTTCCTTTCCTCTCTTCTCCTCCATGTCCACCCTGGCTTGCTGAATGAATGAGTTGTTTATGGTGAGTGGGATAGTTCCTACAGCCAGAGGAATGCAGATACAAACTCTGCCCGGGATACTGAGTTGTGGAGTGGGAGATGCTCTTTGCTCTAAACCCAATAGGATAGGGTTTCCGAGGATGTGCCACCTCATAAGGCATCTTTTTAAAAAATATATTTTACCATTGAACAAATTCAAGGTCTTGTTTTGTAGTGCTGAAAAAAAATATAGGAGATTCTTCTTTCGGTGTCTTTACGCATTTTTCAAGTCTGCTAAATTCCATGATCATTATCAAATCACATATTTTTTCAGTTAGCTAGGTTGTAATTTCTTTATGTTTTTTTTTTAAATTCTTCCAGGTGATACCCACTATGTATTTGTAGACTAAGTTAAGCTCTATGTTATTTGCTATCAAACCAAGAAATTGAAGTGGGATGAAATCAGAATAAAATGAGTTTAAAGTTTATGTATTAAAATGAATAGGAAACATTTTTTTTGTCTATTAGGCTGATGGCAGAAGTAAAATTAAATTCAGCTACGGAGTACAGAAGAGCAAGATTAAATCTGTGATGCGCCGTGGTTTGTGAGTGGAAAAGAGTGATTCCTGCATATGTTTTACAACATCTGAGTGGAAACACTGATTCTGCAGCTTGGGATAGGAAATACAATCAGTGCAACTGAAGCCAGCATCGATTTATCTTAAATTAATCATTCTCCAAGTAGGCAGTTGATATCCTAGTGCTGTGTGCCATCTTTTTTGCGTTCATGCAGCACACATTAAACCAAAGAGCTGTCATTGTGGAAGCTGAAATATATTGCAGCACACAGATTGTAAATGTTTAAAAATTCACTAACTCTTTCCTGTATGTTCAGTTGACAATTAAACTCTATTAATACTTCTGATGCTTACAGTTAGTAGACACTTGGAAACAGATATACTTATGAAATTCTTATAGTTTTCACAAATATAAAAATTGGTTTTAAGATCTTTCAATACAGGAGAAGAAAAAGAAGCTACAGGTAGATTACAAGCTAGAATATTTTTTAGTTTATTTCCAGTTTTTAACTCAATGAGTTTTATTTCTGATTTTCTCCAATATGGAGACAAGTAAAAATCTGAGAGCTGTTTCTAGTTGCTTTTGAATTCAGAGGGAATTGGATAGGTCAGATCTGAATCTCACGCTCTGGAGTGAATAACAGGAGGAAAGTTATTCTTTTTTTGCATTTCAGTTTGGATACATATAGTTTAATTCAAGAAGAGAAGAATTCAGGCGATGGCAATGCTAGAGAGAGACCTGACTTTGAGGCACAGATTCTCCAAGGCTTTTACGTGTTTTATTTCATTCTAGGACAGACCCTGAGGTTTTGTCGGATTTGACCTCGAATGTCATAAGAGCGAATGAAATAAAAAGATATTTTACTGTTTCCTACTGCAGATGTAGTAATTAGAAGAAACTAAAGGGAAGAGGAGAGTCAGTCTTTATGTGAAAAACAGGAAATGAAGCAGGCAAAATTTTTTCTTAAAGCCATCTTTTTTTTCTCTTAAGTATCGATGCTATCTGACAGTAATTGCCTGCCAACCAAAGTACTGCAACTGGATTTTATCTTATTTGTTTTTGTTGATTCTCATATTATTGCAGGGTTTTTTTATTCTTCCTTCTCCAAGTATTCTTTGTTTCTGGTTTTAAATCAAAGCTACTTTTAAAATAAAAAAAAAGATAGGATTTAGAAATCCTAAATTGCAACTTTTTAATGTTGTTTTAACTTTTAATGTCTTCAGCAGCCTTTATTTTATCAGTAGCGACATGCAATATGTATGCAGACAAATATTAGCTTTACGGCAAAGTTTGCATTTCGACTCTGTAAACTCTTCTAGACTATTGACTCTCCTGGTATGCTGACCACCCTCAGGCACACCCTGCTGAAGCGGTTCTGAAGGACTTGCCCCCACCGCCCCTAAGCTGGGCCATGACGTGACTTCTTGTCCGCTGTGATGTGGTGGTTTAAACTAAATTGACACCCGGTGTGTCGAAGGGCAGGTAAGAGTGAATTCCCTACCCGTAACCGTAGCTTAACTTTGAGGGGTGCCAACATGCCGGTGGTGGGCGGTCGCATCTTAAATCACTATTTCTGAAGCAGGTAGTTTGACCCTAATACTTCACCAGGAAAAATATTAAATGCCAGTACCAAACCAGGGGGAATTCATTTCTGCTTAATGGACATAGCAAAAAAAAAATCACTTTGACTCATCTTAATGTGTTTGGGGTGCCAGTCTGGTCTCTGCCATACATGAGAAGAGCCTTGCTGTCACTCACCCCGGGCACAAACCCTGTGCTAGCAATGCCAAGGACTGCTGTGGGGTCGCTGGGGCTGCTCTGAGCTACCTGTCTGCAGAGGAGCCCTCCTGCTGCAACGCTGGGGCAGTTCTCTCTCTGTATCACTCCTGTTATACAGTACAAATGCTTAGTTATTTTCTTCGTGCATGGTGAACTGGCAGCTAGATAAACAATAGCAAGAACAATCCTAAACAGAGAAAATAATAAAATTATTTCAAATTAATCACTGTAGTGTGAAAATTTCAAGAAAAACTGCCTAGTTACCTTCTTAAATGAAGAGGCAGCCTTTTAATTTAATGACCTGATTTTTAACCTTCCAGAGGGGATTTACACTGGACATTAGGAAGCATTTCTTTACAGAGAGGGTGGTCCAATGCTGCAACAGGCTTCCTAGAGGGGTGGTCGATGCCCCGAGCCAGTCAGTGTTTAAGAGGCATTTGGACAATGCCCTTATTAACATGCTTTAACTTTTGGTCAGCCCTGAACTGGTCAGGCAGTTGGACTAGATGATCATTGTAGGTCTCTTCCAACTGAAGAATATTCTCCTTTCTCCTCTCCAGGGTTTGGAAGTAAGTGGAGCTCTAAGTGAAACTACTCTATCTTCAAAGTATTTGAAAAAATAGCTTGTTTAGAGTTTGGTGAAAAACCTAATTAAGCCAGTGGGGTGGGTACCTTAATTTTGATGGCTGGATTTACATCAAGAGGATGTTGTTGAAGAAACTGAATATGGACAAAAGGAGTACAAATTCCCATTTGTTGGGAGCAGGTGCCAATGAAGCCATCCTTTGGAAGAGGACAAGTCTACAGTGGAATTGTGCCATCCAGATAACAGGCAGGACAAGTAGGACTGAATGCACAAAGCCACTTAAAGCCTGTAAGTGCTCATTGTGGTATTTCTTGTGCTTATGTTGGAGGCCACTGTCAGAAAAGTTAGCAAACTGCACCCATCTTTGGGTGGTCTGCTCTGGTTCTGCTATCTATGAAGACTCCATATAGTTGATTGAAGCAAAGCAGGAAAGATAGATGTACTCAGGTTATTATTGCAATGGCCAAGTACGCTCATAGGGACATGAAGATACAAGAGATCTGATTTATAAAGATCTACTTGTTCAAAAGAGAGCAATAACTAAAACCCTTTTGAAAGCAGAGACTTAAATGGAAATGTTGACAGACTTAAGTATAGCGGTCCTGAATGGGCCTACTAAGACATAATGTGTTTCAGAAGTCTTCAAAGGGTTATTACTAAGAGTGATACAAAGAACAAACTTTTATTTTCCATCTCAAGGAAATTACTTTTCCTTTGGTAGAATGAAAGTCGCTTAGTTTTTCATATGCCTAGAAGCAAACTTTGTTTTTCTGATGAAAACATAGATTGTGTCTTGCCTACTGCCGGCACTTAGAAAGCAAAGGCAAAAGTTTAGAAGTGCATTTTACTAGTAAGAATATCTGTGCCTCTGTGACTATTTGCAGTGTATATAATGAAAGATTTACACCTACATGCTCTTTGGTGCATACAAGACATAATGTACATAGAAGACTGCAATATGTCAAAGCAAGACAAGGTTCTGCAAGACCAGGGAGCACTGACATCTCAAGTTAGAGTAACTGCATGGCCACAGGCAAGTCTTACATTTCCAGGGCAAATACTTATAAAGTTATAGCAGAAGTCATATATTAATTGAAGACTTTTTTCTTGTAAGTCACTGAAGCGTAAGTGAAGGCCTGTTCTATCAACAGATGGAAATGAAGAGAAAGCTTACACAAATTAACTTTCTCAAGCGTTCATTTCAGCTGTGACACTTATTTGTAATTTTACACCTGAAAGGGTGGCAAGACAAGGTTTATTTTGAAAGCACCATATTTACTTTTCGTCCTCTACTATGTGCCTTTTCGACAAGCACAAGGCAAGGCTTTATACATCCACAGCCCAGTTTGCAGAACCAGTGAGCACTGTAGATTCCTGTGATAACATCTGGAGCTGTATGTCTTAACACCTCTGAAAAATCAGGGCTTCAGACATTATTGCTTCATTTCCCCAGGCAAATTGTCTCACAGTACCTGACAAAATGAATGAGAAGCACAGAGTGCTGCAGTTCAATTTGTACTAACATTTATGTCTTTTGAATGTCAGGATGGCTTTTTAAATGTTTCCTCATAAAACTAAGTCCAGTGTCAACAGTATTCCTCGCTCTGATTAGAGGAAGTACTCTACGGCTTAATAAAATCCTAAACCAAGCAGACAGCTGCCAAAGTTTTGGAAGAAAATACGTGAAGCCAGCTCAGCCTTTCCCTGAGCCACAGAAAAGGCATGGAGTGATTAGGCGCGTAGGTGAGAGCTGTCCTCGCATTCACCTTGATGGGCAAAACAGCATTTCATGATACGTTTGCATGTTTTCCTCTCTCACCACCTCTGGAAAGCAGAGGGTAGATGGAGATTCCGTCACTAAATCTTCGTGATGCTTGATGGCAGCATTTTCCTAATTTTCACTATTTCTGTTTCTCCTCGTCCTTTGGTTCCTCTGTTATGCCATGGTAGGTTTTTTCTTGGTGGTTGTCTGGTTTTTTATTTTGAGAAAGGAGTAAAGTGTTTCTTTATGAATAATTGTTCCTGTAATTTCTTCCTTGTCCGGGTTTTTCAGGAAATCAAACTCTTTCCTCAAACAGTGTAGAATGCGTCGGGAGATGTCAGGCTCTCCAGCTGTCCTAAGGTTGTGATTCCCTGAAGCAGAATGAGAAGTTCTGACTTCTGCATCCTGCTCAAGTCAGTGCCACCCATGCACTGTTGTAGATATTTACTTACATAAGCCCTCTGCCTTCTGTTAAGAGGAAAAGAAAAGTAGCAGAAGTCCCAAAATCCATGTAAAATATCTTTTTCTGAAAGATTAGGATTTACCACTTAGCTTCCTTGTGCTTGCTTTGACAATGACTATACTGCACAGAAAAGCTCTTCTAGGGTGGCGCTGTGTCTGGTGGCTCAGCTTCATTTGAAACCGTATGGGAAATAACGGCTTTGTGGTGGCCATTTCAAATATGGGATTCATCCCAAGTATGTCAGACCCATTGGTACAGTAACTTGAATGTCGTGATGTAAACACGCCCCTATCCGGGCATGGTCTCACAATGGAATATCGTATTCTTTAGGTTACAGTCAATCTGCTGTTGTCTAACTGTTGTCCAGAAAGTAACTTTTTCCAGTAGATGATCAATGTAATAGCAGTTTCCGTTCTCTCTCTTTCTTTCAAATGGGCACTTTCTGTCATGGTACCCTTTTCTGTTGAAAGTCTCCTGCATCTCATTCACCAAATTCCCTCCTCTTCTATATGCACCTGTTCAGAGCCCCTTTTGAGAATACTTCCAGTGCTGGTCGCAGCAGCAGTGATACTGCCATTGCTCCTGATGCTGCTTCTGCAATGTACTAATTTTTTTGAAGAGTTTCGGGCTATTCAGGGTATTACACTTAAGTGGTCTGCAAAGAATCAGGGACACTTTGGTGCTGTACAAATAATCATTGCAATTGGTAAGTCACTTGGTTCTGCTAAGTTTCTCTGTTCATTTATTCCTTTTCGTGTGTGATATATTCAAGAGACATGAAGCACTGTAGCAAAACTCTTGTAATTTGCAACATTCAGTTTATAATATACTTACTGTCGGGCTTGTATCCAGAAATATATGGCTATGTTTTTGTGTGTGTATACACGTATTGGCATATATATAGACGTAGACTACATATTTGGTAAGGGCAGGCGGCAAAGAGCACTAGAGCAGTAGAGCGGAGATGAAAATGCAGCTGTTGTTTATATGACTGAGCATAATGCACTCCAAGTTATGAAGCTATGTTATTCTGATTGTGGCGGAGAATGTGTAATGAATATAATGCAAATATTGCGTGAAGGAAAAAATGGTACAACAGTACAATGGTACAACACCTGTACAACAGTAAGGAGTCACTGTACTTACAACTGAATAAAGCAGCCAGAAAGAGTTATTCTCTGGTAAATCAGTGCCTGTGCAAGGGCAAAATGAGCAGGGTTAGGGAGAAAGGGAGAAAGCTCACGTCCTTTGTGAGCTTCTCTGGCAAGGTAAATGCCAGAGGGTATTTCTCTTGTCAAAGCGGAGTAAGGTTCAGCTTGAAAAATATCAAAAACATGATCACAGTTCACATCAACTTAAGAGAATTAAAGAAATGTGCTAAAGATAGTACTAATCAGTTTATGAGGTGGGAAAAAGCAGGTAATGTTGCTGGATAGGGTTTTGGGAAGAGGTCTGTCTGGAATGTCTTCTGCTGATACACCTAAGGCTCACGGTAGATTTAGCCAATGGGGCATCTAGAAAACCCCAAACCTCCATCATCTGGTCAGTCAAGCGAACTCACCAGAAGCTTACTTCTTAGGTAAGTTGTCCAAAAAATAGTAAGTGCTCCTTTCTTGTAACATGTGGATGTGTAGGTGAATATGTGTACGGCATTGAGTGCTTTAGGAGTCTCTGTGACTCTAGATATACATAAAAGAATATTTATTTGTTCATGCAAAATCTAAGATGGCAGGTTAAAGAAGGTGGATGCAGCTATTTTTTCCAGGTGCAGTCTGTTGTTCTGCAGTTAGCAGTAATGGATTGCAGACTCTGGCTAGGTTGCCTCCATTTAAACTGTCTGTTGTAATACAGAATTATAGGGAAGAAAAAAATATGCAGATTTATCCCACCATTTGAAAATATGACTTTAAATTATAATTGCTTGAATTAAAAAGATTAACTTAGGGGATAGAAAAATAAAATTGAGATACCTGTGTGGCAAGTCTCATGATGCATAATGGTTATTGATGGTGCGCAATGTGGTGCCTGCCGGATGAATGGCTGTACAGAAAGATTCGGTCCCATCAAATGGGCCTGTGCCTGGAGGTACCAATGATATTCCTCTGCCCATATGGTCAAAAGCGTTCCCTGGATTTTTTTTTTTTTGACTTATTTTTCCAGGTCCTGTTTATGGAATGGAATTGTACGCTGCACAGTGGTAGCATGGGGGAGGTAGAAAAAGGGACAGGATTCAAAAGAGGAATTTAGAACAATTGTCCAGGCATATAGGAGGATTTTAGGAAAGGCAACACTCAACTGGAGTGGAGACTTCTCAAGGGCAGCAAGCAGAGCTTCTACTACTATGTTAATAATAAGAGACTAAATGAAGACAGCGCGGGCTTGTTGCTGAATGAGGTGCATGAATTAATAACAGCAGCAGAGATACGGCTGAGCTGCTCAGTGCTGTCTTTGCCTCAGTCTTCGCCCTAGCAAAAACCAATCTGGCTTTGATAACTGAAAGTTCAGAGTGCAGCTGATGTGAAAGGGTTTTCTGCTGTGAAGAGCTTCTGGTTTTAGAAGAGATCACTGTTAGGTGGTAGCTCATGCTTACTTCTTTAATAGTGGTGTTTTGGTGGGTTTTTGTTATAAAGTTGTTGTCAGATCATGAGAATATCCACATGCTTTAGAAGCTGGCACGCTTGACAAGGATGTACTTAAAGAAAAAAGTTTTGGTTGTTGAAATCTACCATGGTGCACTAAACAGAGTATTAACACTCAAGATACCTTTAATTTGAATGTTGATTTTAATGCTGGCACAATGAATGGGTCACAGCACCAGAGACAGCTGGAGTTAACTGCTGCGCTGTGTATGTTTGCGTTGTCCAACCAGCCAGAAAAATAAACTTTCTGAGAGCATTAGCTTTTTCCCAGTTTAAGTCAGTGTAGAATCTCTGTATGATTATTAACGCTGTTCTCCTACTTCATGCCCAGCCTAATGAACTACTCAGTAGACATGTATTTCTGTTATTATTTATGTAGTATGATAAGCAACATGCTTGATGTTTTAATAAGTATCAAAGAGTCTTCCAGATGCCAGTGGCACGTGGTATGACTTCCAGATGCCTGACTGAATCGAACCTGAGGACTAACAAATGTGAATTTGTCACAGGCATAGCTGTGGAGTTAAGTCAGTTTAGAGATTTGTGACTTTTGCGCTTTATTGGAGGTCACTGATTCAGTCCCAGGTTTTCTGATCACGATTGCTGTTGCAAATACGCAGAAGAATAAATAGACTCATAGAGCCTGCTGTGTAAATCAAATACAAATGATTCAGGTTCGACACATATGATAGATATTTAGAAGGTTAAAAATCACTTCACAGAAGTAGTGAGCTCTCAGAAAAGATTGTGCTGAAAAGGCAGATCATTTGCAGGGGAAAAAAAGCATTTTCAAGTATAAGAAAAAATACTGGGAAAGAGGCATTAAAATCACAGCATAAGGAAGAAACAGGAAAAAAAAAAAGATGTTAAGAATGCCTGGAAATGTAGAAATAGCAGAAGAAGAAAAGAGAGATTTTGGAAGGAGCAAAGCTGCTGTGGGAAGTGCTGCAACGAAGGAATTCGGCTCATATACACGTGTGCAGTTTTTTCTAATTTGAATGGCTTGCTGAGCTTGGTATTAAAAGCAAGAATTTTTGTACTGATTTTTTGACAGCAAAGGAAAGGTTTATCTGTTCATATGGATAGGGCTTTAAGGATCAATAGCTCAGGAAGTCCTCTGAAGGGTGAATGCAGATCTTTTACAAGATGTGGGTCAGCATCTGGTTTAGAACTTGAAATCCTGAAATCCTCTGTTAGACTCAAACATGGCAAAACATGGGGAAAAAATACGATCCTTTTTTTTCTGTAATGTCCCACAAAGTTTTCAATGGGTTTGTTCAATTTGCTTCATGTTTTTAAAAATTAAAAGGAGCCTACTCTTGTGATAGTTTTGTCGTTTGCATAGGAGACATTAATAACTTATGCACCTTCCAGCTTAACTTCTTTGTCTGACGCCTATTCAGCCGTAACTATGACAAATTACTCACACACAGGGGCTTTCCAGTCCCTGGAAGTACAGACTTGAAGTTGAAACCATTCATTTTTCAGAAAATTTAAACTGACTACTTGGTCATTGCCAGATGCATTTTGTCAGGAAGGCTTTTTGCACGATGAGTCTGGTCTTCCTTGTTCCTTTTCTGTTTCTAGAGTGGTTTTTAGTACCTGTGTTTCTGGGCTGATGCTAATTTTTTATGTTTTTCTGCAAAGTATTTAAGCAAAATATATTTCTGAATGCATCGCATTCTTTCCTGGTGGTATTATTTGGCAGAGGAGGATATGTCCAAGGTCTAATCATTATTCTGAATCCCTCTTGTCTTCAGGTTTGATCTAAACTATTACAAAAAATGAAATGGTCAAAAATAGAGCAGCATCAGCACCGATATAATAATCTGTCCCATTTCTTTTCCCTCTGGCAAAGAATTGTCTAACATGAAAAGACCTGGAGCCTTGTTTTCCACTTCAAAATCATTTTTCTCTTAAAAACCTCTGATATTTAATTTTGACTACTTCTTTGTGTTGTTGGTCAAGAAATCTTTAAATTTAGGATTAGAGGCTGTAAAGCTGAAATATCTCTGAAAGAGCAAGTGCAGGATCATTTCAAAACCTATTGACCGTGAATCATACCTTAAGAAATAAACAAGGATATCTTCTTTCTTCTTTCTTTGATATGATTTACAAAGGTCTCCAAAAAACCTTTATATTGCTTTGCAGCTCAGAAAGTATATTGAAGAAAATATTCTTTCTAATAACAAAGTTTCTCTTTCATTTAAGTTCACTTTTTCTCCACTTTTTAGTTACTTTCTGCATTTTCCCATGTTATAATTAATCTTAGAATAAAAAAGTAAAAATACGCCAAATATTAATTTTCCAGAATTACTACTTTAACATTTTTCCTATTTTAGCTGTTGTGTCTGTTCCTTTGAAAAGGGATTATG
The DNA here is from genome assembly GCF_028500815.1 of Rissa tridactyla. Taxonomy (NCBI): domain Eukaryota; kingdom Metazoa; phylum Chordata; class Aves; order Charadriiformes; family Laridae; genus Rissa; species Rissa tridactyla. The sequence goes on along the minus strand of NC_071467.1, from coordinate 143,774,596 downwards.
TCGTGAACTTTGCATTAACTGTCTGTAAACTGTACTTAGCAAATTACTGTATGTGACATAATTTCCCTTATTTATGTCTTGATTTCAAAGCCTATGAAGTTGAATCCACTTTAAAACAGCGCTGATGTTCTGTAGTACCCTGTCGACTAGCACTGCACGCTGTGTTGAGGTGGTTTGGCTCAAAAGAGGCTGGAAATAAAATATTGCAGAAATCTCAAAACTGAAGTAACTGCTGGATGACAGAGATTAAATTGAGTTTTGGTTGAAGGAGTATTGAAAAGCAATGGCCAAATATGTCTTAATGTTGTTGATCCTCACCGTGTTCTGAGAAAACCCATTTCACTTTTTGGTTTTGTTTTTTTAAGGGGTCGTTCTCCCCTCAGTTTTGGCTGACTGAATGAGGTGTCCCAACTCTAATTTTTGACACTCAGCAGTAGAATAGTCCATTTAAAGTTTTAAATGCTCGATTATATATTCAAGAACAAGCTGGTCGCAGGTGGGTCTTTGTTTATTTTTTCTCTTTTTCTAAAAACAACTGATTTTTTAATAAAAACACACACTGTCATGTAATTTTTTATTTATAGTTAAACATAAGCTATGATTCTTTCTCTAAGCTGTTGATCTTCACCCACAGCCATCTTAAATGAGTCCTGGACTTTTTATAATGTCAACCTCAGCCTCATATTGGATAATGCCAGAGTTAGAGAGACGTACGAGCTGAGGGTAGCAAAGCTGTGCTTGTCTTGCTGTCCTTGGAAAAGCTTCTCACGTGTGTTAAACCAGGAGAGCCGGCTATGGGAGTAATTACCTGAAACCACCTTAACTACCATCTAGACTTGTTCAGGAAAAATTAGCTACTGAAATGCTACTCTGTCTGTCCTGCTGAGAGCTGAAAATCTGTGAGGAAAAACCTGTGGTCAAGGTGTCAAAAGCCAGAGGGAGTTCTGGTACATCTTCTGCATTAGTTCACTGCAAAATGAAGCCACTGACCAAAGAGATCAGCATGGTCTTTGAATTGAAGAAAGTTATACATGAGATCAATTTGGGATCAGTGAAATCTTCAAATTGTGACCTTGTCAGTGTTTCTCCCTCTGGAAAAGAGAGAAAAAAAATCAGAATTCCAGCCTCAGAAATATTTCCGAAGTGTTAGCGAGATAGCAAAGTAGATGCTTTAGTCTAAATATGCCAGTGCTTAGTAGTAGCTGTAGGAGTGATGGACATAGGTTTTTTGTTCAAAACGCTCGTAACAATATATAGAGAAATCAGTATACCATATCAGGATATAAATCCTATTTAAAATGGGGAGGAAGGTACACCAAATATTAACATTTTAAAAAAAATCTCTTCCAGTGCACACAGTGAGTTTGGGGTTTGTTTGGTTTTTTTTCCTTTTTTTCACATTACCGTAGTCATCAATTAATGCCAGAGATTAGTATTTAATTCAAAGGCAAGCAAGACAGGATTCAAGCAATTCTGGGGAAAATTATGAAGATAAGGGTTTTCAAAGTTTTCTAATTTTTTAAATACACTTGTTTTATCGATGCTGTGTTTCATTATTTAAAGGTTATTCAAGCAAGTGAACACTTTTAATGTTCAGTTTGGCTCCTCCTTCTGAAACTTTGGAAATATTTCTCCAGTATACAGTAGAACTAACGACATGAAAACAATTCTACAGTAGCACTGTAAAACAACATGTAAAATATCATTTTGCTATTACCAGCGATACAACATAGCTATGACTAAGAAGTACAAACCATCAAACCTGTATTTAAAAAGAGGAAGAGAATTGAGAAGCAGTATGCCTTGGTGTGCCAAACTATATGTGACGATATCTCTCAAAAGCACTTAATTTCTCAAAGAGCATTCCATCCAGCGTTCACTTGGTGCCTCACAGGACTCAGTCCTGCATGGCAAAGAAATGAAGTTAAAAATAATGAGCAGAACAGAGTTCAGAGGAGCTTGGCCAGACATTAGTGATGCTGCTCGGTGAGTAAAAGCAGAGAGATGTGCATACAAGAGAAAGCCGTGATTTGCCCATGCAGAGCTTAAAATCCCTCTAAGACATCTGTCTGTTTACCTACATCCTGCTTGATTCGTAACCATTGCTCCGGCAGGTAATGAGTGGGAACGCAAGAAACACAAGACATTCTCAGTGCAGAGAAATGTGGCTGGGGCTCACCCCCACCGGGCTTGCCGTGAGCTGGAGACCACATCTTCACTGGACCCTAACAACTTTGTTGTCTTTCTGGTTGGTAGGACCACAGTTTAAGAGTAATAGGAGGAGAGAATGGCTTGTGCTTCGGTGCTTTCCATCACTTTTCACACAGATCCCTAAATATTACGTGGGTACTTTAGATAGGGATCTTTAATATAAAAAGTAATGAAAGATGGTTTCTAGTGAGAGCACTCAGGGTGAAAAGGAAATGAAGTCAAGTGTTTAGAATTAAGTATTTTGTTTGAGAGTTGTATTTTTTCTTAATATAAGGAAAGAAGAAATAAAAGACCCATTTAGACTTCTACGATGTAAACAGAAACCTTTAAACAGAAACCTCAATAAGTTTAAATAAACTTCACTTTAAAAAACATGAATATATGCAAACAAAGCCAAAGCTATGGTTCATGTAAAAAGTACTTGAAATCTGCCTGTGTACATACTACTGATTTCTTGTTGAAATAGTCAAATGGTGAAAACAGTGTCATGTTTACGATTTTACTTGTCTGATGCAACTGTAATGTGATGAAAGTATAATGACAAAAATATTCAGCAAAAAGTAATCAGTGAGAATTTGTTTATGTGGAAAAAGGCCTATGCTTATACACGTATCACATGTGTTTTTTTAAATACTGTGCGTGTGTCACATATGACAAAGGCACTATGAATTTCAAGAAGTCAGAGGAACGATTCTGGTAATGTGACAGAGAAACTAGTGTAATTTGGTTTACTGCTTTTACTTTTAATGGCTGTAGGGATACCTGCCCTGTCTGTGTAGTTCTCAGTGTGGCTTTTAGTGACAAAATAAGTAATAAAATTAATGTCCCCCTCAGGACGTTGTTGCTCCATGCGTTGTGCAGAAAAGCACTTCAAGGCAGATCCACCTTTCCATTTTGACTATCTCTTTCTTATACTTTTGGACATCATGTCTCCAGTGGCATGTTAATTCCATTTGTAACTTCTAAATTGTTTTTGTGCAGCACCTACACGTGTGGGGCAGCGTTACTAATTCTGTAGGTAGTGTGGCTTCTGTTGTGTCAGTGCCTACGTGCCCTCACCGTGGGTCCTGTCTGTACTGGATGTTATACAGACACTGCCCTGGTTTAGCCACTAGTTTGATATCATTGCTAATGCTCATGGAAGTGTATGTATGGAAGGTAGGAATTGGGTGAAAGATAAGAATATCATACGTTTCTTGCCAAATTGAGGAGTAAAGATGAATGGCTTTTTGAGTACATCCTTAATTTTTTTCCTTGAAGAGTAAAGAGTAAAAACACATGTATGTGCTTTGTCCTTTTGTGCCTGTTGCACGTAGGTCCTTCAATTTTAACTTTTTCTAGTAATATAAGCGAGCAAATAGAAGCCTCCTTTTGTGACTTAGCTCTGTCAGCCCGGCAGATCACTAAGTGATTTTCCTGGATTAATAACATGAGTTTACGCTATGCTTTTACCAGAGCACTTAGGGGAGAATTGATGTAAGAGGCCCAATGTTAAAGGGTCAAATGAATGAGATAAAACACAATCTTCTGGCAAATGTGGAATTATTTAGTGTACTTTGTTGCATAAGAAATATACCAAAGGCTATAATTTTTTGGGTTGGCAAAATATATGAAATCTTAAATCCTTACTAGTGAGTCAGAATCATCCTACTAGACAAAATCTTTGAAGCCAAACAAAAACCCTGGAAGTCCAAGCTACATCAAACACTGACATTTTTTCCTAGGCATGATAAAATAGTGAAATAGACTGTTGTGCATGGACAATTTTGTAAATGTTAAGTGCTTTCAGTGTCATCTCAAATGGTTATTGTACCAGGTTACTTTAGTGATGGTATTTGATATATCGAATATATTTGTTGTGAAATGTCTGTCTGTTCAATTTGTTTATTAAGAATCAATGGCTGTGCGAGATTCTGTTACTCATAGCTATGCTGAATTATATTTAAAATCTATGTATTTATTTATTAGATGTATTTATTATATTTAACAATTATTTATTTAAAATGTATTTATTTCACTTGCCCCGCACTTTCTGTCAGCAATTTTATATTTTTTTTTTGACAATTTTTAAACAGGCAGAAAGAAAAACATCTTTCAGAGGTTTGGAAATCACTGCCACAAAATGACAATAAATCCCCCCCAAATCTTTAATTATGTTTGATAAAGTTTAACTATATTAATAGTTCTGGCAAACATTCAAGCTTCATGTCTAACATTATCTACTGGTCGGGTACATTTTCAACTTTTTGTGTCATCCATCAAGGGACATGTTCATATTGCGTGTATTGTACCGATTGTATATATATTTTGCCAAAACTAGGGGAGCTGAATTTCCCCTATAATGAAATTTTCAGGTGATTTTATATTGCGATACTGACTCCATTATGACTGTCTTTCTGTTATGACAGGAATCATATACTGTCTGCTTACGCTGAAAGAAGTGTGCTAGAATCTTTTTCTTCAAATGATTAGGTATTAATATTATTTTTTTTTCACATCTGCTCTTACCCACTAGGCTCGTGACGTGTAGATACTAACATTGGGACTTGTTAGAAAAAGTCCCAGCATAAAATTGAATCTCCTTCAAACTTCACTCAGCAGAACTTCAATAGTCATATGCTGTTTGTTATTCCTAAGAAGCAGGTAGCAGGGAAATCATCTTGTGTAATCTGTTAACTTGCTTATAGCATTGCATCATACACTTGACACTTGCATTAATGCAAGGTCTTTAAAATATGGAGAAAGCATAATAATAAAAAAGGTTTTTCCTCTTCAAGCTTATTATTAAGCCACTGAGGCCATTTGTGCTTTCAGTTCAAAGTTCAGCACAGACAGAAATGAGCTGTTGAAAGAGCACCTTCTTAGATTTTTAACTCTTCTTGTAATAATTTAAAAATTGTTCAAATTCTGGATGATGCTTTTCTTGCTCCCTGTTTTTCAGACATTGTTCCTGGCTTTCTTTGTGCCGTTGTGCTCTGAAGTTCACGTTGACACAGTAAGCAAGGCTGGCAATGAGTTGAAGTATTTGAAAGCATTAAACTGCTTTAGGTTTGTTTTCAGTTCAGGTGGGATAAAACCTTTCTGTACCTTCTCCACAATTAGCCCTCGTCCTTGGGCCCTGCTCTCATTAGCATTGCTGATGTTGAAACCCCATGGATGTATTGATTCAGATCTGGGATTATCCTTTAGTCATGTTATGGCTTCTCATGTAGTGTCATGTCAATAAATTACAATCCTATCTTACAATATAATATTTTTCTCGTACATGGGAAAAATTAATCTTTCATTAACAGCACCTTTCCACAATGCTTTTTGTTCTGGCCAGGATTGCCCTAATATTTCTATTACGCTTACACGAGCTGCCTTCGGGGCTGTATCAGTAATTTTAACACCTCCATTTTGTTGCTTTGCCTTTCAGCAGTTCAGTTACTTCCTCTAGGAACTAGCGGATCTAGCCTTCTTTTAGACTGTGGAGGCTCGACTGGCATGTTCCTTTCATTATCTGTGTTGATTGCATATTTACTGTTCTCATCAACATTAATGTTTTCATTCCCCTTATTGTACTTTCAAATTTTCTCTGATAATCATTCGTCTACTGTTGTATTCTTACCTACTCATTTTCCTCTTCCTGTAAATTACAGCCATGCAGACCTTCGTCTGCTTCCAGAGCTTCATCTGTTTTCCTTTTTTCCCCCACACTGAGTAACCGAGCTAATGCAAATGAGGCAAATCTCCTTCTAATTTCCCCCTGTATTTCTTAATTTAAAACTCCTCTCATCAACCATGCTAGCATTCATCTCAGCTTGATTCACACTTCTCTGGGGCCCATCCAGAGAGCAGATACCCATTGGATCACTGGTAGTCATGCTAATGTTTTCCTATCCAATGCTATAATTTTCCCACAGCACTAATTCTTGATCTTCATTATTTTGCTGTGCCTTTTCCTTCCTTTGAGAAAAATGACAAGAATTTCAATGAAAATTGCCCAGGATTCCTTTTCCCTGAGATCTTCAGAGGCATCATCCATAGGCCCTTTCATGTGAGTTTCATGTTGTCAGCTTTGCTGATATGACGGATGGTCAGTGGGTTCTTTCTGACTATTGTGAGGGTGTTTTTCAGACTCCCATTCTCCTCTCATGGCCTTGTTTTCGTCAGACAACATGCTTTCTTCTAGATGTGCTGTAGTGACAGACCCACTTATTCCTCCTGGTAAAAGCAAGACAAACTAAATTAGGCAGACCAGAATCAGAAAACTGATTCTTTTACCTCATTTTTTCAACAAACTTCCTTATCTTTTCGTAATATTATTCTTCTTAACTTCCTAAAACTCAGGGGCTCATTCTTATTTCCCCACCCATGCTTTATCCTTTCCAGTTCTGTTTCCAAGGCAGGGATTTGGGCAGGAATGTGTTAAAATATTGTCTTATTGGTAAATTGGTACATCTTAGAAATTAAATGGTTTTAGTTGTTCTTGAAGAGAAGAAAAGGAAAGGGAGGATTTCGTTCATGACAGAGGCATTTTCATCAGTCGTGTTCATTCTCTAGACCAAATATGCTCCTGAACTCCATGCCGTATTTGTGCCATAGTCTTCATGAGGAGCCACAGAAAGCCTTTGTAGGCAATGGGTTGTTTTTCAAAGGAATAACTGAAGAGTTAAAAAAAGATGTAAAATCCACATCTTTCTCAGCTTTGTAAAAAGCTTCGTATGCCACTGCAAGTGCGGTAGCAGATGATTGATTAAGCTGACCTCATTTGAAGTTAAATAAATATTTTTCCATTTACAGACCTTCTTATTTTTTATTTTTTATATTTTTATTTTGATTGGATAATTTATTTTATTTATTTTTATTTCTTCCTCACTCAAAGCTGAACAAACAGTAAACATGTCATCTTCTGTAGCTAATTCTCCAGTATGGCAAACGGCGGGAGACCAAGACCTTTCTTTTGGCGTTTACCAAACACACAAATTATACTAAGTTTAGAAGGAGACACACTTATATACCTTAGTGTTTTGGTAAAACCACACCCATAGGAAAACTGGGATCATTGTGTGAAGTACTTTTAAATTCAATACAAACCCAAAGATGTTTCCTTTATCAATCCAAAAAATTTTAAACAGAATATTTCTTGCAGTGAGGCAGACAGTGGAAAAATGCGAAGTAAGATTAGTGTTTATACTCCAGCATTGATGTCAGTGAAATTTTTGAATGTGAAATTTCCTCTCTGATGCTTTTTGTTACAGATGGCGTTAAGTGTATGATTACATACAAATTGTTCAGTTGCTGGTGTTTTTTCAGTTTTGACAGAAAGGAGTCACTGCTTTTTCAGGTGTTTTCCATTCTTTCAACTTAGTTGTTACGTGGAACTTGCATGGAACTGCAACAACTTGCAGTTGTTGCATAGAACTTATAGCTACAGCACTTTACGATTTCAAGAGCCAGAAGATGCCACGTAGCAGGTGCAGTATATGACATTATTAATTACGCTGGTGGCTGAAGATTTTCCAAACTTCATATCTCAGAAAAAAATCTAGCATTTGATGACCCATTTGAGGTGCTGATTTAGAGGGGGAACCACAGCTAATGTGGTATGAATGTGTGAAGAGATTGCAGGGGAAGATTTCAAGGTGGCTGGCCAAGTTAAGTGAAACAAACTGCAGGAGTAGTGCCCCCTGATTCCCAATTGTCAGGAAAACTTTATTCCTTTAAGGTACAGAGAATTTCTGCCATTTCATGCTTGGAATATTGCTTTCGGCTTCTTCTTCTGAAGTGTAATTTTTTTTTCATTTTTATCTGGTTGGCTAGGCAGAAAGCACAAAAATCCAATTTTCAATGGATGAGAGTAATGCTGTGCAAGTGGAAAGTTATACCTGCATCATTAGAGGAGTAAGGACTAAGTTTTTTATTTGTCTCCTTTGGGAGAGAAAGTGACACATGGGATATTTCTTGTCCTTGCTTAGGGTCCTGTTCTTGTTCAGGCTTCGTCTGTAGTCTGTGGAGAGGGATGCCACTGGGGATGGAGGAAATGACTGCCGCTGTTGATGTGACTGTCTCCCTTCAATAATGCTTAAGCTTCTAAACAGCTACACATGAGGGAGATGAATCTCACACTTGGTGCCTAACTTAGTGACTGCCCTTAAACACCCATATCGGCTCTGGAGCGTGACAGTGCTGTGATTTCTGCTGTGTGCTTCGAAACAACTTTAGGTATCAAGATATTATTGCAAACGTGTCAGGACGCTGAGCTGAGGATGAATTCAACTTAACATAAGCATTCCAAGGAGAAGGGGCCAAAGAAATGTCATTATGTATACATACAGATGAGGGATTTTTTACCCGAACATCAAGCAAGCACACAGTAAAGACTCAGTTGTTTTGTCATTTATTTATATTTATTTACTTTCCTCAGCTAACCAACAAATCTAAGTATCGGCAAGACTCCCCAAAAGGAGTGAATGCCATCTGCTAAGAGAAGGTACCAGATCACAAAGTTGGGATCTTTTGTAAGATGCTGTTGAGAAAACCGCTGGAATATGCGTGCTCTCCTTATCCACCAACAAGTATCATTAAGAGGGTGGACAGATAGGACTGAAAGGGAAAAAGCAAAAGCTACGAATGTATAGTTTGGCTAATTAATGAGTAACGGCAATATGACAGCCACCTGGAGAAACAGGAATGATACAAGTACTTGGGAGGTAGCAAAAATGTGGTTAAATTCTTTGCATTGATGAGGGTAAGACTGTCTTGGTACTGCATGTAAAATGTGCCAAAGGGAATGCGACTGGATGTAATGGGATATAATTTAGTAAAGAGACAGTTTAGATCAATAAGAAGACAACTACCTGACATTGAGATCTATACAATTGCGGAAGAGCTTTCCTAAAGAAATTTTAAAAGCTCCATCCTTTAAGACATTTAAAATTAGAGTAGGAAACATCAAGGAAAAAATCTATTTTGACAGGAGACGTCTCTTCTCTCACTTTCTTTTCTAAAGCACCCACAAGTATTGCTGTAATACTTGGGTGCTTCAAGATGGACTAATGGGACTTTTATCTGTAATTTGTATGATTTTATGATATTTTCAGTCCTCTGAGTAGCCTGAGTGATATGGCCCATTTTGTGATATGGCCCATTGATAATGGTTTTTCTCCATCTGGATAAACACTCCTTAAGTGAACCCTGTCTTGGGAACTTCAACAGTATGTTTTCATAATTTTAAATCAGTGTATTTTCTTGATTAAAATTTATCATTTATGTGTTGTTTTAGTTTGTTGCCAGATTCATTTTTTGTAGCCATGTCAGTTTTGCACTTACAAGCATTGTCAAAAAGAGTAATCTTCCTTTCTTCTCTTTTTTCTTTTTTTCTTTTTGTATGTAGGGGTCTAGTACATGTAAGTTAGTAATGCTTAGATGTCAGAGTGAACTGCCACTTACTGAAAGGCAATCATTTGGCACTGGAACAGCCTGCCCAGGGAGGTGGTTGAGTCACCATCCCTAGAGGTGTTTAAGAAACGTGTAGATTTGGCGCTTCAGGGCATGCTCTAGTGGCAGAGATTGTAGGGGTTTTTTTTGTGTGTGTGTATGGTTGGACTCGATGATCTCAAAGGTCCCTTCCAACCATGAAGATTCTATGATTTACAATGGTCCTATCTTTGGAAGAATAGAAGCATTCAGAGTTATGGAGAAGTACGAGGAGGGACAACTTCTGTTTATTTCCACTAGATTTGAGAAAATGAATAAATATTGAATGAGTCTAATTGATATTTTTGTGTTTTCATGCACCTCAGACCAACTTGCCTTGCTTTGGAGATACCGACAATTGAAAATAAAGCCCCAGGTAGTTCTCATCTCCAGATAATATGAAGAAAACCAGAAGCAGATGTTAGAAGAACTTGAACATAAGAGGGCTGATGCTACGGAAGGAAGGCAGTGGCAGCATGAAGTGAGGGGCTTGGGAGAGGGATAACGAACGTTCTGGGGAAATCGCTCTTTTTATTAATGATACACGCACACAACTCAAACTGCTGGTTAATCAAAGGCTGTTTTTAATACAAATGAAAATATGGTAGTTTTATGACTTCTGTGAACACTGGGAACTTCCAGAGTATTAGGTTTAAACTCCAGTTGGGCCATTCCATCTTAGAGAACAAGGGCTGCATCCACCCTGGGAACCGCTCCACCGCCCTGAGCCAGGAGGCAGGAAGCATCCTGCCTCCCTCCCAGCCCTCGGGTCTCACGCCTCAGCAGTCCGCTCGCTCCCAAGCCGTGCTCACAGCCATCCTCTTGTTGTTTATGTGTTCAGCAACTTTGCCTTCCAGCCACTCTTGCTCCTTGGCCAGGTGGTTATCGCCGTAAATTGCGCCTCTGTCTCCCTCCCTTCTGTTCAGTCCCAGTCCAGCCCCTCCATCCAGTCCCTTCAGCCTGTTGAAAGGGTGACAGCAGTCCTGCTCTTCTCAAAAATACATAATGCCATTTCTTCCTTGATTCTGAAATCCTATCCAGATGATCAGAATATTACAAGAATTCTTTATTTGGTAGTGAACAAGTATACTTTTTCAAATACTCTTCGGAAAATTAGATTTTAATATGGTAACTTTTATTAAAGCTCTGAAGAAAGCTGGAGAGAGCTCACCAGTTTGTGTATTGATTATAAAACATAGTTCAGAAAAATACAAATTCAGTTTATACATTTCACTTTCTGCCTTTGTTAAACAGTCTTGAATTGGCGGCTTCTTTTTCTTTGTTGTCATTCCCCACCCCCTCCCCCCCGCCCAAAATGATTGCTTTAAATTTTTTGTTTTCTTTGTATCCTAGCTTTCACAGTCTTTCTTCTGGCATAGACTTCATCGAGCTTACTGCTACCTAAAGAGTAGAAGGAGAACCCATCTGTAATTTCTGAGTCTTAACCTTGAGTCCTAATAGTGTTCTGCCTGGTCTGTGCAGCATTATTTCTAATGTTGCAATAATCTCACTATGATTAGGTAATCAAAGGAATAGAGTATACTTGACATACTATGTTATTATTTTATGCTGTAACACTACCATATCTTCTGATTCACTCCTGCTTGTAGAATCAATTCTCTATTACTTATTTTTTTTTTTTATTTTCTGTGCTCATTTAAAGGTCTTAACGTTTTCTTCTAGCTATGTTTATATGTATCTTCCTGGACTTAAGTTAATTTCCTACTGTACATTTTCTGTATTTCATTTCTTTGGCTTAGGTTTTGTGTTCTGTCTTTCTTCATTAAGCTCTTTGCTGTGGGTGCCTTGTAGCTTGGTTTGGATCTAAATGTATTTCTGTTTCAGTAATAAAATATTTTTTATTTTGATGTTACTAAAGTTTACTGCAGATATTTTCCATATAATGGTTAATATGCTGGCCTCCTTGGTTTAAAGGTTTAATTCCATCCTAGAATAGGATGTTCAGAGAAAATCAGGATTTCCTGATTGCCAGCCATTTTGTTTAACTTTGACGCTATTAAAGCAGAATGTGGTTTATCTAGTATTAATAAGGTGTGTTTGGTTTTCAGTTGATAATAAATTATTGATCAAATTAGAAGCACAAATTGAAGAAAGAAGTTGAAACTTTATGACCCTGAATTAAGGCTCAGCAAATATTGATACTATAATTAGATATGAACAGATTTCCAACTCATGGTAATGCGTGCCAGGCCCTGGGTTTGCGTGTTTGCTTTATAAGCTTTTACAAAAGCTGTGTCTGAGAGTACTTTGTTAACTCACAATTTTATCTTTGTTTAAAAGCTGTGGATTTACTAACCCACAGAGATGACCTTTTGTTCTCCTATTCTTCTGTCCGTGAACTCTGAAGCACGTCTTAAGACAAAGTCCTGTTGGAAGGATTTACTGATATCTAGCAATGAACAAAGCTCCAATCAGTTATTCCAGCTAAGATCTCGTCTACACTCTGCAGTCCGGCAGGCAGATGTTGTATTACACCTCTAAAAAAGAAGTACGACATGGAAAGTACAACTGAACATTTTTCTGCTTTCCTCTTTCTCTGTATCTTTCAAAGAAGAACAAGGGCTGAGGAGCAGAAATCCTGTCATAAACTCGCTTTTTTTTTCTCTATTACGTAGAAAAACCTTTGCAGCTTCATGGTGAGAACTGTTGAATGTATTTTATGCTATGTATTTTTATTATTTTTCAGTAATACAATGGAAAATATTTTTTAAAGATAAAGCAATCACTACTCTGTAACGTTTCACTGTTTTGATCTATTTATGAAATTTAAGCCTATCCAAATTTATTCATAAGGGGCTCTTTTTGTTGCTTGAGGGATTTTTTTTCTCTTGTTATGTTGTTTTTCTAAAAAGAAACTTTAGTATATCACCACTATAACTCAGCAGCACTAATGTTGGTTGTAAAACTTTCCACAGCATTGTCAAGACTGGAGAGGTCTATTGATTTTACAAGTTTCAGAGTCTGTTGTGCTAACAAAAATGTTTAATAAACTTCATTTTTTTTTTATCCTTTTGACTCCATTTGCTTTAAAAGCTAAGCCTTTTCAAAGCTAAGGCTTTCAGAGGTATGTAAAATAATTTCTATCAACTCTTCAGCTGAATTCATTGTCAGCTTTTTAAGTGCAAGGTGCACGACTACTACACGCAGTTTCCCGGGCTGTTTTCAGTGACTGGTTAACTCAGTTAATTTTCAGCTAATAAACTAGTAAAACAGCTGCTAATATCTTTAAGGGCACTGTCATTTACGTAAATACTTAGGGGATATCTGAGCCAGTAGTGACACGGGTTTTAAAGAAAGAAAGAAACCGCAACAAACAAACCATGATCAAATTATAAAATTAATGGAGGAAAGGAGTATAATCGAGGCAATATATTTACGTTTTGATAGAACATTTAATGGTGTCTTTCTCAAAAGCCTGTTCTAAAAGAGCTCACTTCAGGCTGCTTCCTGCATTTAGACTTAGGAGTGTGGAAGTACATTGTCGGTCGTTAATGAATTGAAGGGAAGCGTCCAGATGAGTGACACAGGGCTTCGTGCTGGGTACATTTTTACCCGCTGTCTGTATTGACTCTTTGACAAGGTGGAGAAGAGGCACTAGGGACTGCTGAGAGAGCAGAAGTCGTATTGCACTGCAGTGCTTACTGTGTTAGCAGGCGGCTCCCCTGCCCTGCTCCAGAGCTGGAGAAGGGAGCGCATTCTGTGCTGTGTCCGGGCGGTCCAGCAGACGAGCCAGGATGGGAAAAGAAAGGAAACCAGAGCACTTCAGGCTATAGCAGAGCAGCGCTGGGTATGAGGGTGAGTAACAAGCTGAAGGCACCACCCTTAGGGCAGGCTTTGGAGGACAGGCAGGTCAGAGCAGCCGCAGCGTTGGTTAGGAAGACCAGGGAGCTCTGCAGGGAGCAGGCTGTTGCTGCCAGCGGTGGAAGGAGGATGCTGGTTGTCCTTTCCGGAGCCTATGATTAGGCTCTCTCCTAGTGAGACAGAGTGGGAAGAAGCTCTCCTGAGTGCACAGTCTGTAAACGGACCTGAGCTTAATGGAACAATAAATAAGCTATGGCAGATGCTTTATACATGGCAGACTACCCTGGGAAAATAGCAGTGTATTACCTGACTCTCAGTGCTTATGAAAAGTTAGTAATCAACCTAGCCCTCGGGGTATGGTTTGCAGTCCGATTGTGGCCAGCTGGTGAGTGTCCAGTATGCAGGAATTGCACTTAGAGGCAGATCTATAGTTTAATTGGTCTTTAAACGGGGAAATGAGGATTCAGAAGAGGAAACTAGGTATTAGAAAAAGAATGCTAGTTGGATATGTATGTCTGGTAGCTTGTACTGTAAATGCTAGTAGGAGTTACATCAATAATCACTTCCTATTTTCCTGCTTTACTTGCTATTATCTCACATTTAAGTCTGAGACAATTGGTGTTGATTACCAGGAAAGAGGACAAAGTAGGTGAAACATACTTCAAGTCCTATTCAAGATCTATGTAAAGTATCCCAGGCCTTCCCCACAAAACTTCAGGTCAGGACCTGGGAGGGGTAAATGATAAATTTAGAGTTTTAAAGCAGAGGTGTCGCTGTATGCAGCTGAATAAACAGCCGAGCTGCTTTTCTATGTATTGTGATCTAGCCTGCAGTTGACAAGTGTCAGAAAGTAGAGAGAGGCCATTTCAGAAAGAATTTTTATAGTTGTATGAAAATGAAACAGATATTTGTTACTTATTCTTCTTCTCTGAGTACCTGTAAAATGAAATGGGATTAAAAATCCCTGGAATATTTATTGATACACATGACAGCGGGAACCCGTGGTATGGACAAGATCTCATCATCATATAGGTGCTGTTCCTTTCCTTTTGTCCATCCAAAAGGAGCAAAACTGGAAACACTAAACTTCAGAGAGCTGGAGAACAGAATACACAGAAGGGAGCCAGGATTTCCAGAGAGATATCTTTTGCTAAGTGGTTCAAGTTTAAAGTTTTAAAAGCTCGAATGCAATAAGAGATTATTTTCTAAAATTTTATTTCTCTTACAGTCTATCCCTCTGCAATTCTTGGCTGTTTTTCAAAGAGCCAGCAGCTGCGTGTTGTGTACAAAGACTTTATAATTGCACTGGTTTGCTGATAGAGCTTCAGCTCTTTTTTAGCAAAGCTGGACCTGTGATTAGTTCTGAAAAACTGAACTTAACTACATTGCCCATATTTTCCTACAGATAGAAAATGCAGAATGTGGGCTAAAGCAAAAACGGGAACTGAGATGACAACAACTGTTCTATGGCAATGCCACAGAAAGACTGTGCTGTAGGGTTTTTAACATTTACGTAAAAGCGTATAGAAATTATAATCACAAACAACTCAAGTATAATTGAATTGATTGTGTGTAATATAAAGTTTTTACTTGTAACATTCCTCATAAATTTCTGAAATAGATTAGTAGAAATAAAGAGTCCATAAAAATCTTGAAGAACTGAAAGGCAAAAATATATTTCAAAAAGTGCTATAGGGTTCATTGCAAGGCATCATTGATGTAGACATCTACTAGCTCAGCTCATCGTCTTTGGTTGCTTTTTTATTTGGTGGAAAGGAAGAACAACTTTAAGGGTCTAAGTCCACGTAATGTAACTCCTACATGAAATTAATTTCATTTTAGGTAACATGATTGTATTTACTAGGTCTTTTCTGACTACAAAGGATCCCTTGGGGTGACAGGGTAAGATAGATACCTGGATTCTACAAACCTACTCTTGGTTTCATGGATTCCACTCCAGTCTTTTCAGTCTTCTTTTTTTCTCTCCCTCTTTTTTTTTTTTTTTAAAATCACTTTAATCCTTCTCTAATCTGTCTCATTACTTGTCACAGTTCTGTGAGCCTAGGCCACAAGGAACCTGGTTCTTCACTGACCCTCTGCACTTTAGATATTACTTATAGAATTTGTTCAAAGCCAAAATACAGTGCTACTACTGTTCATGCTTGAGCACGGTCTTAATATCCAAATTTGAGCAAAATTTGTCTGGGGATCTCTGAAAGCTGGCTTAGAGAGCTGTAAGATATTATTTGAGCTTTGTGTCTAGTATCTCTATTCAGAAGGTACACATATGAAACTTAAATACGGGATGCCTCACATTTATAGGGTATTTTTTTCCCGACAAGCAGATAATCTGCTGTTTGAGTTCAAACCTTCTGCATAGCTGAGGACTTAGCCAAGAAATCTTATTTTTTTCATTTTGCATTACTTTTGAGTTCTCTATTAATTTGTTTTTTCACAACTGCTTTTCTGTTAACTTATTCTAAGGAGGGGAACGTAGCTGCCTGACAAGCTCAGAAAAACCTTCCTTTGAGAATTAGCTTAATGAAATGAAAAGGAACAAAGTCACACTTTTCTATGCTTTTGTAATAAGAAAATGCATTACTGAACATTACTGTACATAGTATATTCATTTCTAGACTTGTCTTGAAATTTTGTTATAGGTCAGTTGTTTTAAATATAACAATTCCCATGCAATAAAAAAGCACTTCATGTAGTGATTTTTGAATGTTTTCCCTGGAAGTTTGTCTTGCTTTTGAATTAACAATTATAATTTGCATATGTTTTTCCATTCATCACACAAACAGTCTACTTTGTCATGCTGATAAACTTTAAAGAATTTACATCTCCATGAAACTCCAGACAGTAATTTTCTTTTGCTTTCAGAGTAAGAATACACTTTAAAATACTGAGGTTTAATAGAAATTGCACACTATGATGGAGGTAAAACAGATTTCAGTCAACCTGATTTACCTCACATCTGTAACTAAAAAGTTGCTGTTAAAGTCCAAAGAGACACAGGCATGTAGAAGTGGAATACATAGGCAGAAGCTCATGCATCATTCAATGAAATAATCTGATTTTGAGCCCTAGTGTTTGTCGATTAGGGTGTAGGTTCCTGATCAGACATTTCCTGGGAAAGTCAGCAAAATCAAACTTGAATACGTTAAGAACTGCATCCTGTGGTGCCCAGTTCTCATGGTCAGTGATAAAGCCTTAAAGTTTTCATTAGGGCTATTCATTTGTCATTAATACTGTCATATGAAACTTCTCCTTTCTCCCCCAACATGTGTCCTCTGGAGTTTAGTAAAGCCCCAGCCCCTGGCCAGCTGCCCAGGTACATTGAGACTTCTACAGGGACAGTTCCCAGGGCTTTGAATACGGACGGTGTAAATGGCCCCTTTGTGTTTTTTTCTATGTTTTATGGTACAGTATGGAGGTTAGGATTAAAAGGTAGCCATTTGTTTGCAGCTGTGATTGCACAGTCGCATGATACATATCCTAACCGTTTCCTGTACTAAATTTTGGGAAACTATGGTTTCATTTAGTGTGTCGCAATTTTAGGTAAAAGGCTTTAGTGGTGTCATTTTAGTGTGCTTATGTTTGGGGGTCTGCAGGCATATATGTGTAAGATTGGTCAAATATGCTTTTAAAAATCTTTAAAAGGCTTATTAGTTTCCCCATTTAAAAAGTATATTACATACATCTTTTGAGTGCTTGAACACCAGGTTTCGGCCAAAGGCAAGATTTTATGGTTAAGTTATAATATACTGAAATGGGAGCTTGTAATGGAAATGCATATGCATGCTTATCAGTTGTGGCCAGAAAATGCATGCACAATTAATTATTCACAAACCAAGAAAAAAAAAAAAGGTCACCGACTAAATGACACCTAATCTATCTAATTGAGCCCTGTTGCATATTGCTGGCTGAGCTGGTCACTTGTTAAACTGGCCATATTCTTCCCTGGGTGGTAAATTACACAGATCCCCTTGGCTTAATGGTTCAACAAATATGTCTGGAAGAGTTAGCTTGTGGTAAGCACACTCTTTCAACCTAGATAGGGAAAATTAATCCTGAATGCCTGAAGTATGTTTGGAAGTTAATTATGAAAATTGAACGTCTGACATTTGTAACTTTAAAGACCAGTGAAATGTACGATTTGAAAATGATTCTTCTTTAAGTAGTAATTGCTACAAATTTGGTTCAATATCTTACAATATTTCTGTTTAAAATAATTTACCTAAAATCCCAGACCATCTTTTACATGTGATGTAATGAATGACGTATTACAAGTGTCCACTCAAAAAAACTAAGCCTACAAAACGACAGACAATCAGATCTGCTTTTAAAATTGCAACTCCACCCCCAGTTTGAGATGGGATAAGAGAAGCGATGACCGGGTGAGTTTTCTTGATCTCTTTCCCAACAGGCAGAATTCCCTTCCTCCATTCCTCTCCTTCTCTTTCCCTCCATTCCCATCCTTCTTCCTGTCTCCCCCCATTCCCCCATCCCCAGCGTCACAGCTGACGATACAGATGTACAACTCTAAACTATATTTCTCCTGCCTTTGAAGTGCGGAAACGCGCAGACTCTGCAAAAGGCATGACCTCGGGAGTAATATTTCTGCTTGCTGTGTTTCCTCCCAAGTAAGGTCCACACTGAATTCCCTGGAGTTCAGGGAGTAATGCCCTGAAGAAAGGGCATTCTACAGATGTGGCATTGACCTTCTTGCCCTACAAAGGGTAGACCACCCTAGACTAATAGCTGTTATACCTGCTAGTGCTGCATACTAAGTGCATACAGAAGCATTTCCTAATGGCCATGCTGCCACAAGAGTCCTTCCAGTAAGGGTGTGTGTAATTGAGTCATATATCATGATGAAATGATGCAGAGGAGGTATTTGTTCGTGGTGAAGATACAGAATTTTTCCTCGAAAGAGCCCGTCTGGTTCCATCTCTGAGGCTGTGCTGTAGGTGGGTGATAGGTAAAAAATCTAGTTGTATACCACAGTCTGTGTCACCAGCTCTCGCAATATTGTGTATCGATATTCAGTGTTTCACCTACAGCCCTAGCTGTGAAATCAGGTTATTTTCTGAGAAGCCAAACTTCCCTAGAAAATAAATAACCCTTGCTATAGTGGAAAAAGCTTGAAAGGAAGAATTGTAAGCTCTTTCTTGAGAAGATAAAGGAAAGAGTTGATTATTATCCTTAAATCTCATGATTTTGAGGTCTATTTTTTAGGAGCTGTGGGGGACTTCGTAATATTTTTGAACACAGGGGACTGACAATGTTGTAATCCCTTGATTCTTGAGGATCTCTTGAGGTCTGTAGAGAGATAATATTGTATTACTTCTCCAGAAGCTGCATGGGTTTTTAAGCTCTGTGTCATAATCCATGTCTATGACTGAAGTTTAGTGATATATGTTGTTGTGTTGTTGTACAAGATTTATTGGTAGCTATTATGTGGACTCCACTTTAGCCTTCTGTAATATATAGTACAAAATACAGTTACTTCAAATGGCACGAATGAACTTGTATGCAGGTGGTCTGGGAGTATGCGGTATTATATGTTATTTGGGTTTTTTATTAACCACCTACTAAGAATACAGCATAAATGAGTAACAGTACTTTCTAAAACAACATATTTTTGAGAAAGCTAGACTTTTGTCACTTGTGGTTTTAATAATGGGATTTTTCACTGAGATTATTGTTCTGTCAGCTATATAGAAATAGGAAAGTTTGGTGTTCTTCCTTTCAACTACTTGTAATCCTTTATATTGTTTTCTGGCTGTAGTGGTAAAAGAAAAATACTTTCTGCTAAAGGGATAATGCACTGGAATAAAGGGTCTGACTGGTT
The DNA here is from genome assembly GCF_028500815.1 of Rissa tridactyla. NCBI lineage: Eukaryota > Metazoa > Chordata > Aves > Charadriiformes > Laridae > Rissa > Rissa tridactyla. The sequence continues at coordinate 143,755,245 of NC_071467.1, read as the reverse complement.
TTAACAGTTCAGATGTCACAGAAGAGTCTACTTTGAAGTGTGCAATAGTTGAACACTGATTGTGAAATGTACGCTTCATGTCTTTACACTGTGAGATAAAAATAGCTATTGAAGTCGACTTACTTGTACCTTAGAAAGAGACGAAACTCTGAGCAGCATCATGCCTTATGATGAAATTGCCAGTACAACTGATAATGTTAGGGGCAAATTTGGTGTAAATTAGCTAGTAAATGGGTATAATTGCTCATTTCTGTCCTGGTTTGAGGTAGAAGAGAACCAATTTTCTTTTCAGTAATTTCTTAGGTGCACCAACAAATCTTAGATTTCCTTTGGTTATCCAGAGAAGGTGGAGTTGGGAATAGGCTGGGAGGAAAGAGGCTGTGTAGTGGAAGTTCCCACCCAAAATGTTTCAACTTAAAATAATAGAGCCTTTAACCAGCATAAAGCTAACATTTAACCTCAATCTCACCAAAAAGTCTGCTGTGCGCTGTAGCAGCATTTTAAGGCTGAACGTCGCATGTTTGTATTATAACTAAATACGCGTCTCTTAACAGCCTGTACACGAGTGGTCAGTGATGGTGTACTGCTTAGCTCTTGGTATAATGTTCTATTTCAATATCCCGCTCTGAGTCGACTTGCTAAGTAAGAATTCCTGCATGTGTTCTGATGACTTTCTTTGGACTTCCTATGTCATGTCTCCCAAGATGGAGGGGAAATAAAATTTTCCCGGGGGAGCTGCGGGGTTTTGTCTGGGGTCTTTAGGGGTAGTTTCCGCAATCACCTCCTTTCTGCCCCGTTATCTGTAAGTTGAAACTACCTGCCTGTCCTAAACTTAGTCCGCATGGCCAGCTTTGTATTTGTGGGCTGAAAATTTTACTGCACTTCATTTTTCTTTCCTCACCTCCTCGACCCCCCACAGCTCTTATGAGGGATTTATACCAGCGTCACGGTTAGGTCTTGGGGGAGGCAGAGAAACTGGTGGTCCCTTGACAGTGCTGTTTGTATCCTACACAGTAGCCACTGCGGTGGCACAGGCGTTGTTAGGATTAGGTTGTTGTTCTGCTCACTCTGTGCTATGGACCTCTCGTAAAGAGTAATATACTTCCCTAATCCCTTTTCACTCTGCTGCTGCTGCTGCTGCTGAGGTCATATTTGTATTTCTACAAAACCAGTGGCTAACTTCCACGGACTCTGCCCAATTTCTGTACAGCTGTTTCCTGGGCAATGTTGTACAATCCCTAAAATATTGATTTTTCGAGGTTTGCACACCTTTCTAGAGAACAGGAGCTGAATGAAGATTGTGTTGGACCTGGCTCTGAGTAATTCTTATAGCACTGCCAGATGTCAGTGTATTAATTTTCCTGCCCAGGTAGATTTTAACTCATGCAAGTCAGCTGTGTGATTTGAAAATTATTCCAAGCTTATTTTTATCATCTGGTCTACTGGTTATTTGAATGTGTATGGTTCATGTGCACTTCTGTAGCTTCTTGAGTCCCTTTGTCCCTGATCATTTTGTGAATCAGCAAAAACATGCACCAGTGTGGGCCAAATTCTGTCCAGGTGAGCACTGAATGTATATACACTGACCTTGAGAAAGCTTCAGTCATTCAGATTCTACCCCAGTAGCTAATGATCATCTACACGATATGTAAATCACAGTAAAAATAGGGGCTGATATTTAAAAGGTCACACATACAAGCGTGCATACAAAGATGTATGTGAATTTTCTTTTTTAACTTGATGGTATTTCACAAATGATCGATTTGATAAATTAATGGTTGGTTGACTGCAGTCATGGTCACTGTGTATGCAAATTAAACATGCAAATATGCGTACATTTTCTGTCCATGCATTTTCTGCCAAACCTCATGGAAACCAGACAATTTTATTTCTCTCATATTCAGATTTCTATTTCTGGTCTTGAAGCAGTTTCTGCCTCGCAATTCAAGACACTTATAAAGGAGGTTATAAAATTTTAAAGAGCATAAAAAAACTATTAGAATGGCAAGAAATAGAATTAGAACAATTGATTGAAAAAGTTATTTTCTTATGTCTTCTACTTCACCATTAACAGCATTACTCATATTATCTGTTAAAAACAGACAAAGATAGTTATGCGTCTTTAAACAGTGGAAAAGAGGTTCTGAATCTTACTTATTTCTACTTTCAAGGAGTTAAGGTCTGACTACAGATCAGCGTGTAGGTTTCATGAACTAGCTTTCCTCCTTTGTAGGAATGCAGGTAAGTGAATAAAAGCAGGCTCTAAGAGATGAGCAAACAAAGTTTAATAGTCTGTAGATTGTAATAGGATTATTTTTATTTAAAAATCGGGGTCAAGTCAAGTTGATCTCTCAGCAATGGCATTTCTGTTAGATTAGAAGTGTTTCTTCTTTTTCCCATTCCGTACTTCTTTATCAGTTGGATGTCACGTACATCAAATGTAGACTGTAGAAGAATTTTTAGGATAATATAAAATGAGCTCTAGCCATTGTATATGTTCTAATGTATCTTTTGGAGAATGAATTGGATTTACATATTTGCTCAAATATTTTTTCCAGTAGTTAGTGTTCCTGTAGGAATATGTCTAGACTTCTTGATGTATAGGAATTATTTGTATAGAACTTATATTTAAATACATTTGCATATTGTCAAGGCACTTTGGGCCATGCTATTTGGCATGATTTTTCATACAGTACAGCTGTGTAAATTGAAGTTAGTAAGAAGCAAAGGGGATAAAGTCTTTAAATTTTTTTCCTATGCCTGCATTTTTTTTAAAGTCTGATTAGAACTGGAGAGCTTTTCTCAGTGACTAGGAAAGCTAAGAAGCAAAAATTACATAATGACCTAGATTGATCCAAATGTGAAGCAAGACACTTTTTTCATGTCAAATGAAATCTTACAGATTTACCCCTAAATAATTTTTGCAGGGTGTAGAGTATTTTAGTTAAAAACCTTGAGAAATACATGTTTTGATTCAACACAAACTGAATTTTTTCCCAGATTTTTTTCTTTCACAACTGAATGTGAAGAACAATTTTTGCCAAGCTCTAACCTGATCCTCTTCTGGATATTGCAGATAAACCAGACTGGAAAGCCTTCAACCACTGCTTAACCAAATTTTATAACCTGGAGTCTATTTTTTCATTTTTTTGCCTTACCAAGATGTGCCACTCTACATACTTGAATGCACCCTTGCTAGCTTTGTTAATTTTTACATAGCAAAAGTGATCAAATCTAATTTGAGTCAATAAACACGTCAGAGTCAAATGCGTGAAAGCAGCGATGGTCTAGAGCATAAAAATTTGCATATTTTATTACAGAAATATTGCATGAGTCATAACCTTTTTTTGCTTGTCCATCCCAAAAATGTTATATAATGGTATGTATTCAGATGTAGAATTTAAATTGAATATGATTTATATCACAGAATCAAAGAATCATAGAATATCTTGAGTCAGAAGGGACCCATTAAGGACTATCAAGTCTAACTCCCTTCTCCTCACAGGACTACCTAAAACTATGAGCTGGTTTTGAGAACTATCAATTAATTCTCAGGTAAAAAAGGAAGTAGAGACAATTAACTTTACACCTTTTGAGTTACTGAATTTCATCAGTCTACCTGAAACTATAATTTTATTTTATTGGTAAATATGAATTCTTATATTAATTTTTTTACCAAATTTGATAGAACATCTTATGAGAAATCCACATTATCTTTTCTCTGGTTGATGTATCTGATATTTCATAGATATACTTGCCTACTTGTGCTCAGCAGCATATGTTTCATTTGATCCTCATCAAACTAATAAAAAACTTTTGCATATTTTGATATGATGTGGCAGTTTCACTTTGCTCTTCATTTTCATCATTTTTATTTGTGGAGCTACGAACAATTGAAGCTGCTTTGAAAAATCAAGAGATAGGAACAGGTGGCGAGCGGCACTGGGGAGGTTGACCAGACCACATGAAACATAGAGTCTTGCCATATGAAGTAGAGAAATAAGTGGTATCTGTATACAATCTAGTCTCTTAAAGCTTGTGAAGCATGCTTAGGAGTTTAACCTGAGCAAGGTGGTGAAGACAATGAAGTTCTCAGATTTGTATAACGGATTATGGAAAGGTTTGTATCATTTAAGTCAAGTTTCTCTGAGCTATCTGTATTTGCAATTTTGATCAATAAAATTATGATTGTTCTTCCATAATAAAGGTACTTGTGTATGCATCTGTCTTGATCCACTCTGAACAATAAATCCCACTGGTTTGGTCCTCACCAATGGTCTTGTTGAGGTAAAACTGGACCTTCAGGAAGTACTGTCCTTGGATGCCATTCCTTATGCATTAGCGTTCACAAAAAGGATTGAATACAGTTGCGTTAAATGAAACAGATGGTGGAGAAATCAGCGTTTGGATGCATTGATGATCGAGCTCATATGCTGCACATGATTCACCGAGTATATTTTATATATATAATTAGATAGCACATATAAAGTTGACCTATAACTTCAGCTTTCTTTTTTCCATAGCCTCTTAGCTTTTGTCTTGTGCTATTTTCAAATTTTCAGTATTCTTTCTGAAAAGAATATTAGCCTTTTGGCTGTTAAAGTTCTGTTTAAAATTTTAAATTTAAGGTGTTATAATTGTTCATTGGTACTGAAAAATAATAATGCAAAAATAAATATAATCTTCACGTTCTGATATATTTCAGAATGCCTTTATATGATGTCCGTTGAGAGTAACTAGACACATAAGTCAAGTGCCTTTTTAGTTTTGCATTGTGCATCAGGTACGTGAAACTGTAACTTACAACCTTGGGAGAAGAATAAGATTGCCAAAGAAAGTAGCTGGCTCTTTTTCAGATCTTGGTGTTCACTCATGACTTAAAATTAATCCATTGCTATAGTCAATTGCTTTATCAAGCTACAAATCCTGTAATTACATACTCTAACCTAGATGTGGTTTCCCAGGATGCTTCCTCCTCTTTAATTTGTTTTTTTGCTCCTCTGTTCAGATATGCTCCTGCTTTGTTTGCTTTTGAAGCTTTTAACATTGTCCACTGTCAGCACCTTCATTCTTTTTTCAAATAAGTTTTCATGAGCATCTTTATCTCTAAGACATAGTTCCTCTTGCTGCTCGTTCATCCAATCTTTGTTTACTTATATGGTGTATATTAAATGCGTAAATAAATGTAATATAATCACTCATTCTTCGTTGCTGTTTCCAGATCTTTTAAGCTATGTTTTTCACATGTATGGTACTCAGGAGTTTAACTGGTTGCAGAAATAAATATTCAAGTGTATTTTCTCTCTAACTGCAGGCCACTGAATGTATATAATATTTTTCCTATGTCAGTTCATAAGTTACCTACCAAATCTTTTGGTTAATTGAAAAGAAATATAAAACGCAGTAGTCACAATTAAACCATTCTGAACAAATCCATCGAAGAAGAGCTAATATGATGATATTATAATTAAAATTCTGTCAAAATTTGTTATTATTGTAGAAAGTATGAAAGAGCTGTTTTATCTTTGCGAGGTAGTAGTACAAACATTAGGGAATTATCCTTTCAGAGTTAAGGAAAAGGGTTTATCAGTTCATAAGCTGTGAAATGCTAAGTGTTCTTTCTTCAGTGTGAATGAAAAAGAAAAGCTATCAACTGTCAGGGCTCAGTCTACCCTCTTTGCTTTCAAGTTTTACTGCCATGTGAAAAAATTATGCTTTCAGTCCTTGGGTCTGAAAGCCAGCTATAAAGGGACAGAGCAACCCTTTCACCTTGTGTTTCCGTTCCTCCAAATCAAACTAGCTCAAAATGTCAGTGCCTCCAAAATAAGCCAGTCTGTTCCTGGTTCTTAAAAAGGCATCCCATTCGAGGGATGATCGGTTCACCTGAATCCTGAAGATAAGAAAATGTTTCAGGAATTTGAGATTTAGCATTTAAGATTTATACGAAAGCCCCCCTTAACAAGCCCCAGAAAATCAACAACAATATTGGAAAATTATGCATTAATCACATCATTTTGATTATGACATTTTAATTCCAGATTATATTAAGCAAACTGTTAAAGACATTTTTTTCATATACTTTCTACTCGTGACATCAATGCTAGATTGAATTATGATTGTTTGTGTATCTGAACTATGTATTTTTTTCATTTTAAATATTTGATTTATTTTTTTTTTACTGTTTGCTTTTTGTATATATTAGATTTTCCCAAGTATATAATACCTGAGCCTGAGATGATTTGATTGTCCTACTGCCACCCTTGAAGGGCAGAAGATTTCCTGAAAGAAAACTGCATTAACATGGAGTTAGGAATGTTTGCCTTTCATATATAATATGCTAAAACTGCAAGCAGAATGATATTGGGTGATACATGTAATGATTTGAAGATGTGAGGTATCCAACTTCAATGAGGGTTTTATGCAATATTAATTTTGAAGCCCATCTGCACCTCAGCAAGAGAAAACACTACACTACAGCAGTCCATTGCACTGTGATGGGAGATGCTTTGCACCGTGTTAGGAGATGCTTTGCACCGCCAGAGGACCACAAAATAACGCCGGTGTATGGTGACCATCTTTTTTTAATTTACGGTTGTGTTACTGTCTGTGAGCATCACCACTTTGTCAAAAGATGGAGGAAAAGCAGTCCCTGAGTCCAGGTACCTCAGTCGTCTAGGGGCTGTTCTTGCGTGTTGTGATGTGCCACCGTGCTGGCCAGGCTGGAGCCAGGGGAGCAGGGCCCTGCTGAGCCCTGTCCCTGCTCCTTCCCGGACCCCTGCAGCACACCACAAGCCTTCTTCAAACTGTTCACGTACTGCGACGGAGAGAGGGGCTGGAAGAACATTTCTGTAGGAGAGGCATGAATGAGGTTGTCTTTGACACCATGTGGCTCTACTTAAACCACCTGAGCTATTGACTTGAACTGCTGTAGTGTATCTGGTCTTGATGCGGTCATTTTTAATAACTCTGTTTACTTAGGGTCTAATTTGTTTATATACAGTCTCTAAGATTTCAATTAATACAAATATACAGTTACAACTGCATTGTTACAATAACTAGGGCTCTGCTGACATATGCTGGTTTTAATTGTATGCGTTTCAATACCTTTTTGCTACACTGTGTTGATCTTTTTTGCCTCCATGTCTCTTTCCATGACGCTTGTAGGGAGTTAATAGCCTTTGTACCTTTACCGCTGTGTCAAATTTTGTTGAACTTGTTCTCCCAGCTCAAATTTGCTGCTAACAGAAAAAAAAGTGATATTATCTATGACAGTGTATGTTTGCCTCCAGTAGGAAGCCAAACTAAAAATCTATACTGCAAATACGTTCAGATTCAAAAAACTGAGCGCTCGGAGCGACGATACTGTGGTGCTAAGGTTGTTTGGGAATCCACAGAAGGGGCTGGATGTTTTCTTCAGTCATTCAAATCTGACCTTCTCTGCATGTAATAATAAGATGAAGAAAAGTGTACGCCTCACCAAAAGTGAGTCTTTCAAAGGTATAATGTTATAAGAAAAACCTTTTCAAATACAGTTCTGTGTGACCTCTGATGATACCTTTCCATAATTAACATTCTCAAATGTGTAGAAAGATTCTGAAATATGATTATATTTTCCTGCATTATTGTCTCTCTAATATCAATATTTTAATAAAAAATTCTATACTTTGGGAAGAAAATGTATATATTTGACAATATATGTGTTTGTGGTAATTTATTTTATTCTTTGGTGGATAATTTCTAAGTGCATTTTAGCAAAGCCCAAAACATCAACTGCATAGTCAGAGTTCATGTATTTAGTCACCTGTATTTAGTAGACTGTTCTATTTTTGCTAAATCTTAAGTGAAAATGGAGAAGCATATAATGAAAAGTACTGTTTTCTTTTCACTTTTTGCCTCACATGGATTTCACCCCCTTTGAAGAGGCCACATTTTCCCCCGGGAGACTCGGAGAATAGCATGAGAAATGCTATTTATTAGCTGCAGCCTTCTGTCTTTTACATATGGTGTAAAAAAAAAAAAAAGTATTTATAACAGTTTTAGGAAAGACTTTAGCTACAAATTAACCTGTTAGCTGCAGAATGGATTTTTCTGTTCCACTGAGAAATTATAAGTTACGTTGAAATTAGTTTTATTTTGACAGAACATTTCTCCCAGTGTTAGACCGGATCCTGAACACCACAAATGCTTGCCCTATATTTGGTTTCACATACATTAGTCTCATGTCTCTGAGACCACTTGTATGCATAAACTTAAGCTTATGCATAATTGTTTGCGCTTTTGGGTCTAAGTGATCTTTTGAAAATAGTCTAATTTTAAAATATTCCTGCCTTTTACTTTGCCTTTGATTAATGTTTCAGTGAGTTCAAAGACTGCAAAACACAAAGCAGAGAAGAAGGTGTTGGGATTAAACTTTGCAGCGGCAGTACAAAGTTATACACATTGTGTTGAGTCTTTGTTGCAGATTCTTTACTGTTGTTGAACGTTAAGTTTCCTGGAGGAATTTTAAAGGTGATTAAGATTAAGCCTGTGGCCAAGAAAAAAGCTGATGTGTTCTTTCAGAACTTATAGGATTTGTGGGAGGACCTCTGGGGACACTGTGAAGAACTTTCTAGTGACTCCTATATCAAAAGGTACCTACAGGAGGCTTTTACTTCTAGCAGAAGCTCTGTCAGCTGTCCCTGACCAGAGTGGGTTTGAGGCTTTTGTTCCAGCTGTTTCCTGATGAGGGAGGGAGGAGCAAACTTGCAGCTGGTGCTGGGGAGCCACCAACATAAGAGCCATGATTTAGAGCTATTTTTGAGGATTAAGGACTGTTAGGAAGAGATTAGTGATCTTGGGCTGTGGTAAGTGGGGAGGGGAGGGGGAGGGGAGGGGAGGGGAGGGGAGGGGAGGGGAGGGAAGGGGAGGGGAGGGGAGGGAAGGGAAGGGAAGGGAAGGGAATAATCAAAGGAAACTCAGAGAAAGTAAATGTCACTCATTCAAGACAGGTGACAAGGAGGGTCTGGAGCCTACAAGTCAGTCAGAATCACTTGAGCTCAGGGAAGCTGATGGAGCACGTAATCCTGGAAACCATTTCCAAGCATATGAAAGACAGGAAGGTGACTGGGAGTAGTGAGCATGGATTTATGAAGAGCAAATCATGCTTAACCAACCTGATAGCCTTCTATGATGAGGTGACTGGTTTGATGGATGAGGGAAGAGTAGTGGATGTTTTTTATCTTGACTTCAGCTAGACTTTTGTCATCCTCATAGACAAGCTGATGAAGTACAGACTAGATAAATGGACTGTGTTTCTATGTACTTATAGTTAGTTTGGGTAAGCATGAGCCAGAAGAAACACTGATACCTTGACAATATTGAAGTTGTATGTGTGGAACCTGGATTTTCAGTGATCGTTCTGCATCATCTTGTGTGGCTGTCTTTGCTTTACTGTTAGAAATTTCAGGAATACAAATAGATCTTGAAGTATTTTAGGTTGTTTCCTTTGGCATGTCCTATTCTCCAAGATACTCCCTGCTCTAAGATGTGCCTGTGGAGTACTGCTGAGTTTGTGCCTCACACAGGTTCAAGTATGGAGCAGATTTCTCTCCTTGCCCAAAGACACACACATGGTGACATGTGACGGCTTTGCCTATCTTATTTGTGCTCTGCATCCTAAATTTTTCTGGTATACTAGCTCTGATATTTCTGCCTATATCCTATTAATGGACGACTAGAAGAGACATGTTTCATCTTGATGGTCAACTGTGGACCTGAGTGTGCTTAACCATCCCACCCTGGTAAGAAAAGACCAGGATTTATGGTAGACCTAGAGATCCTCAAGTTATCTGAAGACAACTCATAGCCGTAGTCCAAGAAATGTTTTTTGTTCAGTCATAAAGGATTTCATTACATTCTCATTGCTGGAAATATGGTGCCATTTTGGAAGTCTTTGAGTATATCTCCTAGGAAGATCGCAATTTTGACTTCCCTCCAAAGGTAAGGGAGTTTTTCACTATCATTAGCCTTTTATTGAAACTAGGTTGACATTCACATTAGTGATGCTTAAAACGCCTACGTTGTTGATGTGGTAAATCCAGCCAGTCTAAGTATTTTGGCACAGAAACTACTAATTCACACTCTAAGCTCTACCATTAGCTTGTCTTTGTGTTTCTCACCATTGAAAGCTGAAAACTAATGAGTTCTGTGGTTCTGAATTTCCTTTTTGGCTTGATATTGCTCTTTTAAATGAAGCCATCATCAGCTGCAATATGGAGCTCTGCCTCTTGCAACATATTGAGAGGCCAACAAAGATTAATTTTTTGGGTTGTCACAAAACATCTTTCTTGTCACTTAATTTGCCATGATCCCAGTTGCTTTTTTCTTACCTGCATTTGTTCCTTCAGATAACTGTTGAGGACTGTTTGCTGAATTCTTCAGAGAGAACATGAGAGTCTCAAGTGGCCTCATGGAATCTCTTGAAAGTGAGAACTGCAAGATCTCCAGCAATTCCTCTCTCAGTTGGGCTGGACAGAGTTGTGATACCAGTTTTTATGGCGGTGCCTGCAGGGTTTTGGGTTTCTTTTTCCACTCTTGGTTTTTTGTTTGGTGTTTTTTGGTGTTTTTTTGTTTGGTTTTTTTTTTTAGCTTGTAACTTGAAATCATAAAAGACTTCATTGTCAGAGACTACAGTTTAAAATTTACTATTATTTTTCTTAGACATAAGAGTAAGTCAAGGCTGTTATCTCAGAACTATACTGACGAGTTGAATGCTTTTTAGCTGACTTGAATCACTTGTCCTCTTACCTGCATTTAAGTCTAGGTGTCTGAGAGCATACTATAGATTTTCAAAACTGGGCTTTCCTTTGTATTCTGCTCCTTTCAGTGTCACAAATTATTTTATATTGCTTTTTATTGGCTTTAATGAATCACTTTGGTGATTTGATTCCTTGTGTTTTTAATATGACTAACCATAGCAAGTTGTTTTGACAACAGAGAGGTTGCCTGCCTGTATTTCAGGGTCTGCTTACTAGTCAGTAGGTAATGATGGATAATTTCATCAGCAGCTGTGAAGTGACCTACCCAGTTGTGGATTTTATGATTTACAATAGGCGGTATCAGCAATAATATTTACATGAGTTCTAGTTTTGAATTTATTGTTGTGGAAGAGACTGAAATCTTCCCTATATTGAGCCGCCTTTAATACAAGCTTCAAAGTATAGTCCAATTCCTTTCAGTTGCCATTGTGCACCTGTAACATTCAGGAGAAATAACAGACTGACTGCTCAGTTTGCTTTACATAGCTAATGCCAGGCTGGACCACAGAACACTGCTCGCATTTAAATCACTGCCAGCTTTGTGGATATGTGTGTGGGGAAATCCAACTCCAGCTTGCACATTTGGTGAAAGCAGCAGGGCTTCTTTCATCCAAATCTGTGTTCTGCCTTTCTTCTGCCTCTGCATAGGATTCCTCACTTAAGCCTGCTTTTTGGCTGGTCACTTGCCAATGCAAAAGGGCCCAGATTTGTGCTTGAACTGCTTGTCTAGTAGTAATCTTTTGAGTTTAGTGCCCTTGTGAGCAAACCTCAGAATTGTGGGGGGTCTCATATGGATAAGCAGCCAGAAAGTTTGATGCCCTAGCCAGCCTTTGAAGGTTTCTTTGATCTCTCCAACATGCCCTTCATGCTTTTGTAGCATTCCCAAATCCCTCTAGTGACTTTGGAACAGATTTTTTTTCTTCTCCCTTTTTACAGACAGTTTCTTCCTTTCCTCCAAGAGCAACCAGCTTTGATCATCTGGTCACAGAATTGTTCCCTGTCTTTGGTGGAGGTAAGATGTTCAGGGATCTCCTGCTTTTCCCTCTGGAGAAGTGGAAGCATCAGAGGGTAGATGTTCTGTAGTAACCAAAGATGGCAGTTAACCTGAAGGTCTCCAGCACCCCTGACAGCCAGCATGCCAGCCAGCTGTCACAATGATGTGTAGCCTTTGATCATACTTTATTTATATTCTTCTTTAATTGGTTTTTGAGTCCACATAGTTTTGGAAAGACGGAAATTTATCACTCTAAGTCACAGTGGGGAATGTCTTACTGGGTGGATGATTGGGCTAATTTCGACTCTGTCCCTTGGGTATATTTAGAAACAATTTCAAGGCTGGATTCTGTGACTTGCGGTATGGATGACAGCAGACAGAGGATTGTTCAGTGGCCCTTATTAATCAGAATGTTAAGCTAGATTATCTAAGAATTCCTTCTGCGTTTAACATGAAAGAAATGCGTAACCTCTAGTCCTGTAGAAATGAAAAACTTTTTTTCAGGACACATCTTAAACCATGCTGTTTCAGTCCATACCTCTGCCACTGCAGGGAAAGGTGCTGGTGTAGTCTGAGAGAGCAAAATTTGACCTGCCATTCATTGCTTTACAACTCAATTGTAATTCAGTCTCCACCCTCTGTGTATGGTGTCTGTCATGTCTAATGCATTAATGCTGTATGTGTTACATTGGTATTCTAGAAATCAAACAATTCTTGTTAGATTTTTAAGAACCTCTTGCAGTAGTGCTCCTTTTATGTCAACAAGGCAGAGGATTTAATAAGAAATTCTGGCACTTTGACTAATGCAGTTTTTTCTTTTTTTTTTCCACTAATTTAATGAAGACAATCATTATAGCCTTTTAAAAAACATGCTCAGCCTTAGGTGACCTCAAAGGTATGCGTAGACTGTCAAATATGAAGCCAGAAGGGGGAAAAGGGTTTTCATATTTGGCTTGCAAATCATGAAGATTGGGCAGTGCTTTGAATTAGCATCCAGAATATCTGCACAACAAAGAAAGGGATGGAGATAGAAGATCAGTATCTATTCAAAGTTGCATCCACATTTCATGGTTGGAAGCTGTAAAGAACTGGGACTGCAGAGAAGTCTAACATAGCTGCAGAAGATGATAACCATTTGAAGCAGGCAGAGAAGAGTTTTAAGCCCAGTTTCCTACTCAGCACCTATAGTCATGGCTGTTGATGATGACAGTTCATTTAGACAGGTTCCTTTGAATTTCAGCAGTCCTTTGCCTAGCAAAAGTCAAATCTCAAGGGTATAGGCTTATGGTAGAACTGCGATCTGTTTAGAGGAAAAGCATTCTGTAGAGCAGAGCACTGCCTTTGAATGAAGGAGTGTAACGGTCTACAGTGATGAATAACAATCTGACAAATGTACATATATGTATATGGAACAGATGTTAAGTTACAAAGTTTCTTTAAAATGCCCAAATTCCCCTTAAGTTTTGGCTTGGGTGGCAAGATGAAATTTTTGAGTCCTACTGTGAGGGATTTTTTTATAGAAACGGAGTCTTTCAAGTTCAACACCTTGAAAAAGACCACAAATAGCAAGGGAGCTTGTTATCTGATTCCACTGGTAATAGTTCTACTGGCTACCCGTAGAGTCCTAGTGTGTTTTGGATGGAGGTGTAACTCAAGATTACCTTTTTCTTTCTAATAAGTAGACCTGTACACAGAGATGATACTGCATTAATGGAATACTGTTGAATCTCTTATGGCTGCACTATAATTAAGTAGTTCTGGGAACTTGTCAGTGCATCATAGTCTGCACACTGCCACCTGGAGAATCCGCCTGCCCTGTGCTTTTTCCAGCTCATGTGCCTGTCCCTTTCTTTGTGAGGATGCTGATGTTTGTGTCCAAGGGATCAGGGAGCTGGTTCAGGTTAAAACTAGCTTCTTTTTTTTTTTTTTTTGTCCAAGTCAACCAAGATTTGCTCCTTGATCACAGCACAGCTTCACAAATGCTTGTGCCAGCACAACAGAGAAGGGTGCGTGAGGTGGAGAGGACAGGAGTTGATGCCGTACCCCTTGCAGGGATGTTGCAGGCCTTATGCCCTCCAGGAATCCCTCTCAATGTTAAGTCTCAGGCCACAAATGGCTGGAGCAAATGCTTTACTGGGCTGCCTTATGCCTATATGACCATAGACTTGTCCAGATTCCACATATCTGCCCTTTCACAGAATTTCTCACAGAACTTTGTCTTACAACCTCAAGTGAGGGAATTCAAACTGCCCAGCTCTGAAGGCTCTGAATACTGCCTAAATGTCTACAGCAGCCTAAAAGATATCATGTATTATGTCTTAAAGCACCATTTGTGTTAAAAATAACATGGAGGGCCAACAACTCTACAAACATGATAAAACAGATGGTCACAAAATGATTATTATTGTAATGCTTCCATACATTAGAACAGAATTAAGACTATATTCAACTTTAGTTTAAGCGTTTTCTGACTGTGGGATTTAACTGTGCATTCAGCAGTGGAGTGCTCTACAGCACTTGGTATGCTCCAATGTGACTCATTGGTATAGAAAAATACCCAGGAGAAAGGATCAAATTGGTTTTTATTTTAATGTCTATTTGCATTTTCCTAGAATGGAAATGAATACATGAAGATTCACTGCTTTCATTGTAATAAAACATTTTTCATTAGAACTTACACTGTGAAGAAGTTGGTGTTATTGATTCCTGGGTATTGTCTCCAATAGCAGGTAATATGAAATGTATTTAAAATAATAGGTTTTCAATTATTTATCCCTGAAAAACTAAAACAAGTGTTAAACATTATGCTAATTTGTGTTATTAAAATCCTTTCATTTCTAATAGTTTATGCAACTATGGAACAGATATAGAGGAAAAAAAAAAGTCAATACAAAAACTTTTTTCCAGAGCTTTTGCTATTCAGTCACAGCACAGTAGTTCTTAAGCTGAATTATTGCATATAGCTTTCAAATAACTCTGGGGTTTTATCAGCAGTATCTGTTTATAACTTGGCTTTTTATTGTGCCTTGAAATTCTGAGCACATACAGGTCCTTTTGCAACATAAGACTTCATAACAATGTGTTTGACAGTAGAGTAATTCCATTCATATTACGGTTCTCGTGGTCTAGGATCTGTCTGAAACAATGGTGGAAAACTCCTTTTAGAGGGTAAGAAATTGTTGATCGAACTAGTGACAGCTAAAGTCAACCAGCCACAACAAAAAGCAAGTTATGTCAGTCTGCAATGGGATTTCTTATGTGGCAAGATTGCTTGGGTGCGTAGGAGATCCCCTCTGAAGCCATCAATGTTCGCATTTTAAAATGAAACCTCAATTAGAAATGCTCTTTAAAAAGTCAGCAATAACACTTGTTTCTAGGTGGGCTTTGTCTGATATATCAAGCTTTTGCTGTTAAATCTTAGATATTTTAATGCTGTGATTTGACACGGATGCAGCCACAGTGCACAGGAAATGACTAAATAGCCCAAACCTTGAAAAACAAGGCATTCTGTGCCCTAACGATTAAAAGATTTTGAGGTAGAGCTAATGAAATGAAAATGATTGCTAAATAAACTTTCCTTCCTGAATTAAATATATCTGTTTGAAGAAGAATGACCTTAAGCCATAAATCATCTTAGAATAAGTTGACTTGATTAACCAAGATATGTTAAAATGCCATTTATTCCTGCTATAGCCTGAAATTCTTAGAGTTTTAGGTTAAATTTTCCAACACAGAAAGGCATAAGCTATTCATGAAGTATCAAAAGAAAATAAGCGGTGGTGTACGTGGTAGTTTATAATATAATCAACCCTTCAAATGTGCATATGCAAGAAGAAAGAACAAGCTTCCCATTAAAAGGGTATGTATAAGCAAATATATGCAATTTACCATACTCAGGATCTAGTTAAGAAAACCATGTAGGCCCATGTTTTTATTTAACAGCTGTTTAATTTCATAGTTATTTAGCAAAGCACATAAAGGGACTTAAAGGTATGTTTGTAGATGTTTTTTTCCTGTGCAGACTCAAACTACCCCGGAGCGCAGCTTCAAGGGAGTGATTGGCATGATTGGACCTTTAAAGATCATCTGGTCCAACCCCCCCTGCCATGGGCAGGGACACCTCCCACTAGACCAGGCTGATGAAAGCCCCATCCAGCCTGGCCTTGAACACTTCCAGGGATGGGGCATCCACAACTTCTCTGGGCAACCTGTTCCAGTGCCTCGCCACCCTCACAGTAAAGAGTTTCTTCCTTATGTCCAGTCTAAATCTACCTTCTTTCAATTCAAAACTGTTGCCCTTTGTCACAGCTTTTTTGCTACTTTGTTTTCTTCTTTTGGGTGGCCTTAAAAAGGACTCTAGGAATGAAGAAGTGCACCATCTGTTCTTGTTTGCATTTATTTTCCTTCTGTACAAGTTCCCTGGATCTCGGACTCTGCTTTCCCAAGTCCAGGCTCAAATGCCTGACTGCTTTTGGAGGGGATTTTAAACCTTGCAGGTTTCAATCACTGGAATCAAAGTTGGACAAATCTAGTCTCAGTTACGTGATCATGCTATTGTCTTAAGCTATTCCCGTTTGAATGGATAATCATTAATATTTAACGGACTTGTCTTATCCCAACCCTTGAAGATATGTGACACTGGATGGCCTGTAACTGACGTGTTCAGGGGGGCACTGCGTGACTCAATTTCTTTGTGAGAACAACTAAAATCCAGAAGGTGTACAAAGAAAATGTTGTAAATTGTGATAGAAAGCAGAGACCTAGTATTTCAGGCAAACAACTTCTAATAATAGGAACAAAAACCATGAAAATTTGGTCAAATGAAACAAGTTTCACAGATTTTATTCAGTGTAATTAGTAGTGAGAAATTAAAGAGAAGGCATTAGATGCAGTACTCTTTAAATTTCAATTAAGAAGCCAATACTGTGGCACATAGGATTAAAATAATTGGTTAAATGACAACTAGGAAAAAAAACGTATCCCAGGATCAAATGGATTCATAAAAACAAGCCCACACATAGAACAATTATTTATTATTTGTGTCATGGTATTGCTAAATGCTCAAGCCCTGAGTTAGTGCTGAACACTGTACAAAATAATGGACAAAAATAGTTCAAGTTCCTAAATATTTACATCTGGTGATTTCCAAGGTGTCCCAGCCATCATTATTCCACGCGACTGATGCCTTACTGCCAATTGCCTTTTTACCACAGTTCTCAAGTTGTTAAGCTACTTGTGGCAATATAGCAATATTACATACAACTGTATTTTTATATATATTTATGTATGCCCATGTGTAACAATGGGAAAAAATTTTTGAGGAGGAAGAAAACACGGAGTGTAAAAGGAGGCCAACTGATGAGATGGAGGAATTTGAAACAGACAATGAAGGTAAAGAGGCAGTATCGGTTAGTGCTGATAACCATGTAAATCTTACTTAGAAGACACAAGTTTTACTTGCCACCAGCAGCTTTGTGCAAACAAGTTTCTTTGTACTTCTATTTGCCAATTTGTAAATTGGAAATACTTAGTGACCACCTTGGTACAGTCCTTTGAAGTGTACTGATTTAAAAAAAAAAAAGAGCAAGTTCATAATGTCTTGTTCATAGAATACATTTCTCCATAAGGAGAAATGAAATGACGGAGCGTAGTACCTATAGGAAGATGGTTAATGAGTTAGGTGGGTAGGAGTACAGAACTAGAAGTAGCGAGACATGGGGAACAAGATCATAAAACAGGCAAGAGGAGAGAGAAAATTAGGAAAATAAAAGAAAATGAGATAAGAAAAACTGAGAAATAGAAACAGATAAAAGATGCAGAAAAGGAAACTGAACAAGGAAAAGGGAAGGGCCAAAATATGTCTTCCTAGCAGCTGGTTATTTTACTTAGACTATTCACATTTGTTCCAATCTGCCTTCCTGGATTGCCCTCAGGAAGTGATTTGTTGTACAGTCTTGTATTTCCAACAGTTTTTCTTTTCACTCTCCCAGTAGCAAGCCTTCTAAAAATGCTTCACCTCTAAAGATCCAGTGCACTAAAGGCTAGACTTGTCCTCTGAAACGTGCCACGAGATCAGGACTGAGTAATGCTGTAGAGAGAAATGCTCACCCCTGTGGCTTGCTTGAGGCATCTTAGCTTCTAAAATTTGCATATAACGCAGAATCTGTGGGAATTTCATGTTCTTCTATAATAGTAGTAGGGTTTTCAAGAAAAATAAAACATTAGATTAAGTGGAAAAGCATTTTGTTTTCTCCCATGAAAATGTTGTGTCAGTCAAAACATATTTCCTCTTAATAAAAATTTCTCTTCACACTTCCATCGGTTCAAGCTTCACGCACAGGATTTACCCTGTGGCATTTACACTCTCTTAAATATGTAGAGATGTCTCACCCTCAGCCTCCCACTGTTGCTGTCATTTAACCTTTGTGAGGTTAGCAAGTCCAGTCTTTCTTCACAAATTAATCCTGCTAGCTCTGTAAGGTCTTCTGGATGCTTTTTATCAACAACTTTCTTGGTAGGGTATAGTCATTCCCAGCCTTGTAGCTTCATCTTCCCTGCCTTAATAGCTCTCTTTGGGGTAACATATTTCAGATTTAAATCGGAATCAATTGGATACCTCGATCTGCGTATTGCATGGTTGTCTTTACATTGTCACTGTCCCCTGTACCTTCCCTTTTTCATTTTCTTCATGAAGTCTTTAACTTTTTTATATCATCAGAATAAGCTTTTTCAAATCTCTACGCTTGAAACCAGAGGGTTTTTTTTTCAGTATTACCACTCTTTTCCCTGTCCTATTTGGCCTCTCATCTCTAGATGTCTTTTTCCTGAATCCCAGTTCTTGTTAGTCAGCCACAAGGCCCTCAAGGCTTCCCTCTTTGTATCACATAGATATATTTTCTCATTTATCATGCACCTTGCACTTAGATATTGAAACTCCAGTAAATTCCAGTCCTGTGTTTACTGTATTGCTTTTAATTTCTGCATGGAAAGACAGGCTAGCGTATAGTCTGTCAGGCAATGTGTCCTCCACTCTCACTTTGTAGTTCATTAAGGTTCTCCCTTGTCCTTTGTGGTGTCCTTTGTGAAAAGATCCAAAGATCTTTTCATTGGACACAAATATCAAATTCACCTCTCTTTCCCTATTGAGGCCTCAATGTGTTTTCATTGCAAATTTTTGAATCCCAAAGAGTTTCTTGCATGTTAAGATGCTGGACCAACTGGTTGAGAGCCAGTAAATCTCTTACAAAGGGTCTAATCCTGCAAAGGAGCTGAGCATTATTAGGCTGTACTGGAGCTACTGGGAACTACGGTCCTCAGAACCTCTGGGCATATGTTCCATATCTTGCAAGATCATCTAAATATTTCAAGATTTCTCATGAAAAATGCAACCTGTCAAGTGTTCTAGGATGTTGGTATGAGCTTCTAAACCACTTTTGATCAGTTAGATCAAATTTTCTACAACATACTTTACTTAGTTGGAACATTGTTAATAGAACTCAGTAGCATGAGGCACAGCACAAACCCAGAACAAGCCCTGCCTGGATGGCTGACATGTGAAGACAATGGTAATGAGGGCAGATGAGAAGTGCCAGGAGGCAAGAGATGATGCTGAGCAGCATGAGAAACAGCAGCTTTGGTGTGACAGTGGCCTGGTCATTGTTGGCATTTGGCGGCATCGTGTCAAAGGAGAGTGGTTACTGTGCTGCTTTGAGGAAGCACGTGGGTCCATCAGCCTAATGCAGCACGTGGCAGGTTGTCCGGCTGCTGCACAGTGACAGTTGGCCTCTCCGTACCAAGTGACAGATGACCAAGTAGCATGCATTTATTGTGGTAGAGGCAGAGGAGGTTGTGGAGACATACAGGGGCCTTACATTTTTCCACGATGGACAAAAGAGCTATATAAGGATAGGAGAGAAGAATAAGTGAGCTCCAGCCTTGAAAGTTGTCAGCCAGGCCGTCAGAAGGAAATAGCAGAGAGGGTCTGCCTTGGACAGATACAGACCTGTCCCACATAGAATGCTGGCTCTGTGAATTGTCTGCCAAGAAATCAACTTAATGCATTTAATTTCACAATAAATACATAAAGGGAAAAACAAGCTCCCTCCCTCCATCCATCCATCCATCTAGCATTAGTTGAATTTTCAAGAACTTTGCTGTGACACCATACTGAATAAATGAGTGTCAGTTTTTTCCTCAAATGGTTTGGCTGGTATTAAAGCGCCCGTGGTACACGTCCATGGCACAGTTTCATGCCCTGTGAGGTCTGGAAAGTAGCTGTCAATGAACAAGGCTGGGTGCTGGGATGAGCTTGCTGCTCCCTGCTGCTGGTGAGGCTTTGCTGAGCACAGCAGTTGGGTGGCACTTCTGCCTCTGGTAGCCCAGCTTGCTTTTGCAGAGCCAGCTGTGTATCTTTACTGCATTGCATTGCTGTCAACTCCAACACAACCCTGCCTATTTGTGAAAGCGGAGCTGGGCCAAGAGGTAGCTCAAAAGAGGAAAAAAGTAGACCAAGTCTAGTCAATACCATTGCAGCACCTCTGTGAAAGTGAGCAATCACGCATGAACCTCTCGGGCAAGTGAAAACATAGGCTGGACAGTTTTGGGTTATGTGATGTTTCTTTGTACAGGCTGACACCGGGGAAAAAAAATCAATTTTTCTTACACATAGTCGGCATCTTTCTCTAAATAACATTGCTGTCGCTCACAGTCATGCACTTGGGGAGGAAATCTCAACAGAAGTACAAAACGTATACATAACAAAGGGAAAACTAAACTATTGAGTTTTCATCAAGCAAAATGCTTCTGAAGGATACTTGATGCAAATAAGATACAGCTCTGTCAGAGGCAACTATATTGTTTTTCACCATAATGTTTTGCTGCCAGAAGACCATGAAAACAGATAAGCTGTAAAATTTCTGTTAAAAAAAAAATAAAATGACATACCCAAAATTTCATTAGGACCTTGCTGATTTAGATGGCTGGATGAGAGAGCTTTTATATGTCTTTCCAAGATGTATGTTTCCTTTAAAGTCCAGATGTGAGAAAGTGTGCATGTTGCCACACATATAAAAATGTGACTTACGTTCTTGCATAACAATATCTTGGCAGCCAGTGGGATATTATCCAGTCACTTACCCATTGCCCTTTACAAATGCTGCAGGAAATTTCAGCTTTTTTTCCCTGGTTCACCTAGAAATTTAATTTTGTATCTGAAACCTGTAATCATGTTATTGTTTTCTATTTGCAAATGTTTCAAATTGGGGGGAAAAAAAACATGATCAGAGATTTGCATTTTCTAAGGGCACCTTTTCTGTTCCAGACCTGTAATTGTTCATCATTCCTAATTACAGATTGTAAATTATATGAATAACTGCCTATTTTATTCACAAAACCACATGTTCTGTTCAACTGAAATGCACATTTTTGGGACTGTAACCCCAAATCTATAAATGAATGTCAATTTTGCATACTGAATAACTTGGTTTTTTATTGAGCCTTTGATTCTCCTCACAAAATAGTCATGTAGTCTATACTGAAGCTTTCAGTTGAGTATGAGACATCCTCTACCAACTGTGTGGGAGATTTGGAAGATGTATTCCTTGAAAGAGTTGTACCTTAAGTTACTCTATTTTGAGCTGTATATCGGAACCAGAGAAGTTCTTTTCTAAAGCTTCATCTAACATTGAGATTTCTGATGGCTCTTCAGATCAACAAGATACAGGTTTTAAAAAAATCCATTTCAGAGCAACAAGATTACCCTGAAAATTTGCTTTAGGTTTAGAGCTGTAGCTTTCCCTTTGATCTGTTCTAAGTATCTGAGACTCGGTGTATCAGGGAACACAGATGCTGCTTGAATATTTTTGAAGTGAAATACTTAGTGGATTAGAAAACAAACCAAGTTGTGGCACCAAAATTAACAGCGTAATGTACCTTTAAATAAACTGTGAGCTAAATTCAACAGGGAGAGACAACATTTATCGAGTTGCTTTTTTGTTAAATTGGGCTAGTTTAGAAAAATGAGACATCACACAATTTTCATCAAGGAGTAGTGAGGGAAAAGGCCCTTGTCTTTCCCAGGAAAATAGCTGTTAATTATTGTGCCTCTTTATAGTGTGTTTATAAAATGTACTCTGGGCAAATGCAAGCTCTCTTTGAGCTGACCTGGAGTTGCGCAATTGCCAAGATTCATCTAATAATTACTGCCAGGGGAGTTTATCTCAGTTTATTAGCTTGAGTTTGGAGTTGCACTGCAGTGGTTGCATGGGCTTTTTTTGGCTCATGACAAATTCAGATAAGGTCGTGACCCCCTTGGTGGATGATGACATCAGCTATTTTACCTTGGTGGTATGTGTATGCACCAAGAAAGGTGCTGCTGCAGGAAAACAGAATCTGCTTTCATTGCTGGCATGCTTGAATGCTGTGTTTACACGATTGTAATGCTAAAATAAATATAATATGGTGAACATCTAAAACCATAAGAGGACACAATCTCAAATATAACCTCCCCTTTTCGAGGGTGTCAGATGGCCCTACAGGTAGCATTGAGAGAGGAGCTATGGGGGGTGAAATAAGCCTCTGCTTAAGCCCTGAGACTGTGCTGCTCCACCACTGAGCACCAGCTTCGTGGAACAGGAGAGGTACCGACCGTGTGCAGGAGATGCTGGACAATGAACTGCCAGAGGGAGGTGACTGCGGGGCTCGGGGTGTGACACAAAAGCCCTCTCAGGCTCACACTGCTCTGATGACCCAGTAGAGCTGCCTGAACACTCGGTTGTAAGAAGCAAAGCTGAAACCTGACATGACCCTTTTTATGTATTGGCAGATGCGGCTCACACAAACGTAGAGAACCAGGCTTTTTGAAAATCCTCGCTTCTTGAAAAATTGCTGTATTGATTACACTGTATTGATGATTATTATGTCTTTCTAACATGTGAATATAATTTATTAGATGTATGCTCTGAGACTGCCCAGCTTGTAGGAAATCAGGACCAGATGTGGTTTTGGTTAAAGTTTTGCCCAGGTCAAAAGGAAAACCATCGCAATTCTACGAATGACAGATAAACCTTGACTGGAAGTTGTCACTCAAATTTGCCGTATCTAACATTGTCATATGAGACTGATAGAATGAATAGGCTTGGGTAATAAATTTTATAAAGATATTGCTCAAATTGTACTAGTAATTGGTGCTAATTTATTTATTAAATAAATGCAGTAGCATAATGGTGAAAAAAATGAAGAAAATGAATTATAATTGTTTGATTTCCTGTGATTTCATTTGCTTTCTTTAATGCTGAGGACTAGAGAATGATATGGTGAATCTCACAATTAAACCAACCCAAAAATGATGACAGATTTTTATCTGGCTTTAGCTTACAATTATTTCATTTTTGAAGCCTTGAGTCCGCCACCAGTGAGAAAAGAATATAATATGTAGCATTCTGACATTATTTGCTGCAGCCTGTCTCTCCGACAGACAAAATTCCACATTCATGTGTCTTTAATGTTGAAATGTCAGCTTAGATGTGCTTCTCTTCTGCCTTATATCCCTTGAATAATAAAAATATTGGTATTAATGTACTGGCATCACTAAAAGTGCCATCCCTTTCAGCTGACTAAAATGAGTCACTGACTTTTCTTTTATACACTGGACATCATATAGCTCTAGAGATCGGTTTATATGACAAATTAGCTGTCATTCAAGTAAAAATAAATCTTGCCAGAAATACCTTCCATTGTCTTGTCCATGTTGACAAATAATATGACAGAAATGATGGATAATGTGGGTTCCCATTAGATTTTGATGATGTAGTTGTATCTTATCTTTGGACTTTCTTGAGTAATTTTATCCTGCATTCAAATCAAGTTTTACTGTCTCAATATCTGCAGCTGCCTGGCCTCAGTCCCTGAAGTCCAAGAGGAGAGTCAAGAATTACTGGCAATTTAAATTGAAGTAAAATTGCGTCTGGCTTTACCCAAGACATGGGAAGCGAAGACCTGAGCTCCCGTGGGTGGGATGGCCACTTTATGTATGAAAATTGGAGTAGGGCAGTACTACTTTCGGTGAAAGAAATGCTGAGCTGTGGCTACAGCTGCCCTGCAGCTTCCAGGCTTTGTCCGGGGCGACCAGAGCTTTGCGGGCCACTCCTATCTGGATTATATTTCTCTTTTTATAGTGAATTTCACTCAACGATGTTAAACGGTGTCAGGATGAGAGCACTGAGAAAAATACGTCCTTTAACAGTCAGAGACCATTGGTCAGATGGCAATATACCCTCCCTTATCAGTGTGGAACCGGAATCGGCAGAGGACAGACCTATCTGTAGCAGTGGTAGACAAACTAATGTCAGAGGTTTCAGTTACGATGATACAGTTGAGGCATGGACCCCCTCGAGCCTGGCCTTGATCCATCCGTTTTACCTGGATAGTAGGAGAAATGTCCAGCACTCAATTTGAAGTTTCACTGGTAATCTAGAGATAAAGTGGAACAGAACATCAATTAAAATAACTTATCTTTAGGAAAGAGGAATAAAAACATTAAATCTTGTTAGGTACAGGCCAAAAGAAGTAGTTAAAGTACTAGAACAAACAATAAGGTGGACAGTCTGCAAGTTTTTAAAAGAGATTAATGCAGAAAGGCAGTATGGATTCATAAAAATAAATCATGTCAAGCTAACTCGGTTTCTGCCTTTGATGAGATAATAAGCTTCATAGAAAAGAGGAATAAAGGGGACATATCTCTTGACTTCAGCAAAGCATTTGACATTACTCCACATCAGAAAAAAAAGCGGTGTGGTTAATGCTTTTGAAATTGTTAGACAGATGGCTGACTAACCACAATTGAAGAGAAATTATTAATGCAGCTCAGGCAAACTGCAAAGTGCACTCACATCATAGAAGGATTGGTGCTTTATTTAGCATTAAACAGATACAGATATTCACCATATCCCCACAGAAATGGCTGTAGAATATGATAGTACCAGCCAGAGGTTTTATGTCACGCTGAATGTCCAGTCAGTGCAGCAGCACGCTGCTCAGCGTGGCTGAATACAGCAGAGGCACTGGAGGGCAGGTTAGTGAGAAAGAACTAATTAATTACCAGCATAATTACTAACTAGTCTTTCCTAAGTTGCAGGAAACTATGGTACAAATTGCTATAGGTTCCCTCGCAGCAGTCCTAAATCAGTCTTCTGGTTTGCCTATCAATGTGTTTTAGTCTGCTCCTCTCCCTTCCCCATGATCTCAGACCTACCATGGGCTCCCATGAGTTCCTCTCCTTTTCTTGCCGTGTCACCATGTATTGTACATTCCTTCCTAATCCTTCACTAACCTACCATACTCTTCTGTCATGACTTTTCACTTAATCCCCCCAGAATTCTTCTGTTCCATGAATTCATGCTGTCGGTGGTACACGAGCCTCCCTGCTGCTCCAGCGTGCCCTTATGCTTGTGCCTTTCCAGCTGTCTTTCACTTCATTGTCTCTGGCACTTCTGAGCCTCCTTCAGGAGGTCCAGTCCCCACAAAGCTTCAGGAAACCTCAGAAGTCAGTTCCACAACCAACCACTGCAATGCTTCGGATTAGAGGAACAGATGCTCGGATGTGCTATTCTGCTTGTTCACCTGCAGTGTCTGAGGCTGCTCCATGGCTTGGAAAATGCTTTGGACAACTAAAGCAAATAGAAAAAAAAATTGCATATTTTTTTTGCTGTATTATGTTCTATTTCTGAGGATGTCAAGGGATACGGACCTGCTTCCCACATGACTGAGGCATAGGTCAGTGCCTCGCACTTTCTAGTAATGTTTCTTTTACCTGTCCATGTAATCACTTTAGATTATGATCCTCACTCTTACTCCCCTTAAGGCTTTACGACTAGGACAACTGTTCCTCTGGTACCCCATCTATTTTTTACCTTAAGTCGGTCTGCCATTTTTTTTCTCATAATTTGTCCACTGTCCCTAATAAAACAGATCAGTCAGTTAAAGTGTAGGAAGTTTTAATCATCATCAACAGATACTTTTACCTAGACAAACACATAACAAGGTCAAATATCAAAGGTTCTTGTTATAAGTCTCCCTTTATTGTTCATTTTTATGCAACGTACTATAAATGCTAATAATGCTATAAATATTTTTCTTCAGTAATACAGCACTGCAATATTGTTTTACTTTTTGTATTCTCCTTCATCGTGTGTTATTTCTTGCATCTCAGCTGTAAATTCATTACTATCACTGGATGTACAGTGATATAATTTTGTACTTTGTCCCCTTAAGGAATCTCTTTCATGACATTGCCCTCCTTAAGATCCAATTTACATGCTTATGTTACAGTGTTTGGTTTTGATTGAAATGACTGATTCACATGTTTTCCAAGAACAGATAGCTAAAAGCCTGAGTTGGAGAGTGACATTGAAGAAGTCAACTTTAATTAAATCCTCTGTACCTTTACACATATGCTGATATCAGAGATGTGTGCAGGAATGATGTGCTCAGCAGACAGAGTAAATAGCTGTTCTGCAGCATGAAGGGGGCGAATAGTTTCTGCGTGTCTGTGAACTGAAGCCATCAGAGATTAAGAGAAAAACATAATCTATGCATTTAAGACAAGCCTGTAGGCACAATAGCTCTGTGGAGCAAAAGTTACTTATATTCCTGTAATACACCAAATATGGACTGTGTAGTCCAGGTGTGACTGAGAGTTGAAAAAATATTTGGCTCTTGGGTCAGATTTGAGAAGAAAATATTTTTTAATATATTAAAAAAGAAAAGGCTGCCCATTTTCTGTTAAAACATTGCCCTATCATCAAGAGCATGAATATATAAAGAATTATTTAACGTTTTTTATTTACAGATTGATTGTAAGTATTTCCAGTACTCCGTGCAAGTTTTCAATGTATTTTCATTGATTAACATTATTTTATTATGTTTTAAGAAGAAACTGCTCATTGTTGAATGATGATCCTTCTGTCTGCAATACCCTTGAGATTTAGCCCTCTGAAAGGGACTTACGAAATTGCATTAAATTAGAGAGCCCATAGATGTATATAAATTATACATATAAATTATATTAAGGTCTGTGCTTCAGCTAGTTTAAATGAGTTTAAACTGAATTTCAGGACTGAAAAGGGGATAAAATTTCACATAGTATAATCTTAATTGCCTTTTTACCCATTTTCCCAGAATTTACAGGACTGTATTCTCTTGCCCGAAGCATGTGTCTTCTATTCTTAAATAAGAAACATTTACAGTATCATTCTGTATAGCAGTATCTTTAAACAAGCATTTGATAGAGCAGTTCATACAGCTCTTATCATTTTTTGTCCTTTGTTGATGAAGTCTTCCCCAAATAAGGAAATCTTTTCAAGGGTGAATGCTTAATATTCCAACAACCGTGCCGGCATCATTCAAGAAAGGCTTTTGTTGCCTGAAACCAATTCAGCTGGCTAGATGAAGTGCTAAAGTAAACAATTACTTCCTGGGATATTGGTTGATTACCACTCTGAGAATTTGTCACTTGTCAAAGTAGCTTGATTGACAGACCAAATATTTGAACGGCACTTAACCACCCTATGTCCAACATTGCATAATGCTCACCTATCCAACTGTCATATACCAAAGTAGCAATTTATGCTTTCACTTTGTGCTTAGGATCATATTATTGATTTATGTCCAGTTTCTCACTGACTGTCCAGTAGCAAATAAAATATGGGAATTTTAATGTAGTAAAATCTGCATTTTAAACACTTCTTGAAACTTTAATTCACCTTAACTCAAATGCATTTATTGGAAAGTCTGGGAATGCTCAGACCTTGTAAATAGATTAATCTGTCATTCATGTGGTCGTTGCAGTTGAGCTTCACATTTTCTGCCCACAAGCAAGTAGCCACTGCCATGGACAGCATTATTTTGTGAGAAATTAATAATGTCATTACTATTAAGGTATATGAAATTATTAATAATTATATTAAATATTAAAATATTTATTAAGCTAATACGTCATTTTAGAGGTGCAAGATAAAAGTAACAAAATCCCTTGTAACAAGATAAATAAGGACGTGGAAACTTAGATAAATGAGGTTATTACTTAGATTAATATGATCAATTTGATAACATCTGCTTGGTAAACTCTGGTGAGAAAGATTTAACATTTCAGGTTCATTGCAAAATACGCCATAGATGACCATTTCCATCGGGGAAGTTCAGAAAAAATTCATTTTAATTGTTATAATTGATTTTAAACAGTTAGTCATATATTGCTTTTGCATGTTGCAACTAAGTAAAACATCCTGAGAGACATAGCAAGAAAGTAATATGTGCTTGATCTCAGAGAAAGGAGTGATGGTCAAACATCTGATCTTTTTCTGAAAACCATTTGTCCAGGTTACAATATTGTCAACCCACATCCCTGTGAGCAAGTACTCTTTCTTTGTTCAAAATGAGAAGTGAATTAGGAGCAGAACTTCTGATCTAGGTACCATATCTAGCGGAGCTTAGAGAAGAGCAAGAGTTGAAGCTGACTGGAGTTCCCTCTGACTCATCCTGCCCCATTGCAAATGGCAGAGACTGAAGCAGGAACACGTCGGCCAACTGCAACTTCAAAAATGGATTGCAGCCTTAGTCTCCTGGACCACACACAAAAACTGATGACAGGGAGAGGGAAATTTGAGGATGCTCAAGGGGAAGCCTGGCCAGGGACTAAGCCAGGATTCCCCCACTGTCATGGCAGGTCCTAGTCAGGAGAAGACTGAGGTGGTGGAGTGGGAGGCAGAGGGACTCACTCAAGACAGGCCTGGGTTTGCTGGCCACAGATCTCAGCCTGTGGGACAAGAAACAGCCATTAAACACCTTCTTACAGTGCCTCCTCACTACGACAACATTTCCTCTACCCACTAGTCCTGAGTCCTCTACCCACTAGTCCCTCCTGCCCGGCAGCTTCCCTCCCTTGTTTCCTCTTCCGTTGTAGGCAGGGCAGGACCACTTGTGAAGCACGATTTTATTTCTATTGTATTACATTTCCCTACTCTGGCCTAAAGAGTACAGTGAGATTCAGGAATTGTGGGTGCCTTGCAAATAAGACTTATAGGAGGCTTATAAAAGATAGAGAGTGGCTGCGATTGTAAGGTGAAAAAGACAAGATGGAATTGGATCCTGATCTGCAAAGACTTTAAAATTACTCCTTCTAGCTATCACTGGCAATGGACCGAGCCTGTTCGTCTGTCTCAGTAGTAGAGACTGTTCTGGTGAGTATTTAGATTTTTTCCTTTTTACATATGAATACATTAATTGTATATTTTAGTCTGATTTGGTTCAATGCTTCTTAATGCCTAACTACACTGCCTGACCTGTACTGAAGAGAGAAGCTGATCTCTTCCTGTGCTTATAAACTACACTCTGTAGCATCCTTTTTGCACTATTCAATTCTGGCTGGTGACTGGTGCTTTTCCATCTTAGTCCCAGTAGCTGTAGTGTCATTTATTTTTAGTACTTAGGTTTTTTTCACAGAATGATGTATGTGGATGATTTTGTTTCGATATGAAGTCAGAACACTGCAGTCTCTGTTCAACCAACAAGTAGCTTGCTACCCTTTATTTGAAGAACTGGAAGTTGTTGAATGCAGACAGATTTGTTTGATAATGTATTTGCTGTCTGTACCTACAGTTAAAAAAATCTGGTGCCTTTGCAATTCTGATTTTTTATTTCAGCCGAGTAATTCCTTTCCAGATGCATGTATTACGGTCACAGCCAGAAATGGACCCATTTTCATTTAATCTCTCTTCTAAATGTACATTATCTTAACCTGGAATAAATCAATTTTATACAGTTTTCCCTAAAGCCATGCAGAAGTGAGACCCTCTCTTCCTGCTTTTGGGTTCTGCACTGCACCTCGCAGCACAGGGAATAGAAGAAGAACATTAAAATTATGACTATAGGCAAAACTACAAAACCAAGGAATTGAGGGTAAAAAACATTTTTTTATCGATTCAAGAGAACTGCAATGTGTGGTCCAGTTTCCATATATTGGGAAAGAAGCTGGAAATACATAATCTTATAACCTACATCCCACTGTGAGTCTTTAATTCTACAAGTGCATCCAGCCCTGGTTTCCAGAAACACCTCTTCTTCTGGCCTCTTGGTAGAATGCAGCCACCATTGGAGAAAAAGCACAGAAAATGGGAACATTGCATCATGGAGGTTTGAGAGCCAAGTCAAACCGTGCAAGGGCAGATCTTGCTTACTGGTCTGTCTGCGAAGATGAATCCTGTTTTCCAACATATCATTAGTTTCCTTTGGGGTTTAAGGGTCTAATGTAACCTTTACACAGCTCTACGCTGTGTTTATGTTAGCAAGTAGTGAAAACAATGGGAGTGGATTAGTAGAGCAAAGCCATTGGTACTGAGGACACAATGTCCACACTACATATATTTCAGGAATTTTACTGAATAAAAACCTTAGTCTGGTCCAGTTGACTGGTGTTCACCCACTACATGTTGGAGTAAAATGCAGGCACTCCTGGAGAGTGTCTTCGGGTCCATGTGCTTTAAGATTTTATCATGAACCAACGCTCATTAAGTGACCAGGAGATTGGTTTCAAAAGTGCGCTCTTGATCCGAATGAAAACGCTAATGCAGATGCACAGTATGAAATCCTATACCAGGTCCTGAGCCTCATAAAGTTTGAGGGCTAATGACATCCCAGGATTTGGGGTTGAAGGTGTAGTCTATAATATAGAAGAAATTGAGAATATACCTTAATTCATGCCACCCCTTGGGTTTCAAGAGCACTTTAAAAGCTGTACAGTTCATAAGATGTATTTTGTATTGTGCTATATTTTAAGGCCTCATCCATTTCTCCGTGGGCAATTTTTAAGCAGGCAGGGTAATTATGCTAAAGTGCTAGTAGTATTTGAATCACACAGTAGACATTTTCATGTTTTTATGCAAATACAGATCACTGCTTATCTCTATAATTTAGAAAACTGTTTTCTTTGCCAAAGTGGTTTGAAAATCTGTGACTCCTAATGGTACATTTTGGTTGTAATTTGCACTGGGTGTAGATTGCATTTCTGAGCTGAAGAAAGAAGGAAGCACAATGACTATCTGAAAAGCTGCTCATTTGAGTGTATATTCACAGCAGAAGTGTGCCCACCCCCTCTTCCCTGGCAGGTGAAGGCGCACAGCTTATTCCTCTAACACAGGATCTAACACCATTACAGCTCTAATATTTTCTTGTTTAGAGTGCAAGTGTGTTATATTTACAGGTGATCTCTCACCAGCAGTTTATACCAAGTAGCTTGTATTTCCAAAGCCCTCTGCGAGCCAACTGGCAGGCAACTACCTCCCTTCCCTTGCGTCTCAGCCGCTCTCACAGACAGTACTTGAATTTTCTTGTATTCCTGTTCACGGGGTGGGGACTGTGGGAGGTCAGTCATCAAGCTCAGCCGTGCTAAGGTCTGTGAACTGAAAAATTGAAAGCCAGGAGCAAGGCCTGCAGGGCACAGGGCTTTTCAGAGCTGTAAGACCCATGGAGGGGATGTGTCAGTTTCTGCACGTAGGAGGTGGTGGAGTCTCCATCTCTGGAGCCATTCAAAACCTGCCTGGACGCGTTCCTGTGCAACCTGCTCTAGGTGACCGTGCTCTGGCAGGGGGGTTGAACTAGATGATCTCCAGAGGTCCCTTGCAACCCCTATCATTCTGTGATTCTGTGGTTCGGTGAGCTGCAGCGTTCTTCCTCTGGCCCTGTGCTCAACACTAGCAGACACAGATACTGGCTTGAATCCCAGTGCCAGAGACAAGGTGTGTAGGGTCATGGAAGAAATGCTGGGGGACATGTGTGTTGGGTATTGAGAACAGCTTTCACCCGGGACCGTTTCACCTTAAATGTTTGTGATGAATCATGTGATGTTTTTCCTTCTGGGAAGCCAGTGAGCCTGAGTCTGGGTCAGTGCAGTTTTGGTTCTGCACTGCACGTGTTGATGGTGGAGAAGGGTAAGATAAGAGACACGAAGCATCCTGTTAGAAGAAGTATTAGTTTCATGGTTGATACATGAGACTTGTCTGCTAATGCAAAGTCTTTCAGCCCATGGTGGTTTTAAGATTTCTCTTCTGGCTGATTCCAGTTTGGATGGGTTTGGGAGATGTTTCCCTCTGTTCTTCAGTGAGTTAGTAGTATTATCACATATTCCCTCTTCTTTCAATCCAGAAGAGTTTAACCTTTGCTATGAGAAGGAGATGACAGAGGGAAGTTCTTGTACCCTGTTCCATGTTTCATATTCATTATTGGGGATTTGCAGTTGCGGTGCGGTGTGAGCTATGGTCCTTTATATTTAAGCTGTGTTGTCTTTGATAAAAATGCATTCTGCCTTACACTTAGGATTCCTGTCTTTCTTCACACTGCTACCCAGTGCTGTATGGATTCTGCTTTTTTTGCATTTATAGCTAAAAATAATAATGTGAGTTTTTCTGTCAAGTACATTACTGATGCACAATTCTACCCAGTAACCTCAAACTTAGACATAATGGGATTTGAGCACTTGAACAATAACTTGACTGCTTTAGATATTCATGTTCTTAAACCTCCAAAGTTGTATCTATCTTTCCAACCATGACCTTGAGGCTCAAAAGGATGTTGAGGATATTTTTCTTGCTGTTAGGAGAAAGTTTTCTGGAGAGGGTTAATTTTCAAGCTTTTCATGCTATGCTACTATTTTGAAGTTTTGTCTACATTGACCAGTGTGACTGTGTATTTCCAGTGCTGCTCTGTTACAGTAGAAAACAAAGCCTAGTTTGATAAGTTTTTCCAGCTTTGTGTGTGAACTGTCATAGTCTTATGTAGCTTTAACATCTTATTTTCCAATTTGTGATCTCCAGTATTTAACTGGTTGATTTCACATATCTAGACCAGTATTAAGCATTCCCAGACACTTCAGAAAAAGAACAATTGAAACTGAACTCAATAATTCTGATTCATATGTGGCTTCACTAAAAAGACTTTTGTTTTGTATCATGGTACTTTATAGATAGTATTTACTAATTTTTATGTTGCTTAGCTATGTCAAGCAAATTAAGGCTTGGTAAGATGTATGTAAAGATGTATGTAAAGATATCATAGACTTCTCTAAATTCCTAGGGCCTTTTGCCACTTTGAATATAGAAGTGACTGCTGAGATAGTGCCAGGTTCTTTTGCAGTGCGTTATCGACAAAGACAATTTTCAGCCTCCACAGTAAACAAAAAGTATTGAAAAGCTCTTAAGAAAATTATCTCAGAATTTGCTCTTTTATGGCCACAGTATCCAATGAGAAGACAGTGCTCTTTGCAATCTATTTTGGAGAAATAAGGATAATTGATGGTCTCTAACTGTAGTCCCTTCTTTCTGCAACGTAGCTTGTAAAAAGAGAAAAACACACCATTCTGGTTCATTTGATTTGCGGTCTTTTAAGATGTGGTTCTGAAGAAAACGAAAAGGACAATGTAGTGGATGAGGCTGTGCAGACTGAACATATCTAGAACTTTTTTAATTCAGTTATTCAGATTCGTGTCAGGTGAAATGTTTTGGAAATGTATGCTTTGGCAAATTGTTTTGATTTAAACAGCCCAAATATTTTGTTAAAGCATTTTCTAAATGAAATGCTTGAATTTTACTCTTAAGAAATGGTTTATACTTTAAAAGTAACTGCTGATTAATGTTGACACGCACTAGAAAGTGTAAACATTGAAAATGCAGTGTTTTGGGTAAAGTAAAATGTTCCCTTTGACTTGATTGTGTTTTAAAATTGTTAACTAATCAAAACAATATTCATTGGTCAGCGAGAAAAAAATTGTTTTTGTTATTTTCGCTCCTTGTTAAAAAGGGTGTTCAATTCCTGGTTAAAGAACAGACCTGAGTGCTGTTGAACAAGACTTATAATTTCTTTTCATCTCTCCTTTCTTCCATTTTTAAGAGGGAAAATGCCAAGAATCCCTAACTGCCAAGAAAAGTGAACACAGTAATCTGTTAATTCAGTTAATATTTTGTGATTTTAGCTATTAAATTGAGTGGTAGTATATAATACCTAAAGAAATGCTTTACTCGGCTACTACAGTCTATACTATTTGAGTGGGGTAAAGAAAACAATGAAAACATAATTACTTATTTGATTTTCAGTAGGATTACATTATCTCTAGGAGAAAAGGAGTTCACAAGCTGACATGCAGAGACGAGAAAGATAGTAGCAATACACTAGGACATTGTTTTAGCGGCAGTGGAAAAGCTTCTACTTTTTTCCTCGCAGAACAGCTTTTCAAGTGCTTTCTTTCATAGCCAATACTGGACCTGATACTGTTCTTATTTGAACTATTTTTATTAGAGAAGGTTGATGATAGAGAGATAATCCAGAAAACCTTGTGATGATGTCTACTGTTTGCTCTTTTGCATAGCTACACTGCCATCTCTTCTGCCCTTCCTTCTCCATTATCAGGTAGAGGCACTGAAACTGTCTGACAAAGAAAGTAGATGGAAGTTGTGATTATGGTGAGAAGTGTCCTGGGAAGCTGCCACTCATCCTTGGTTACGTCTCAGATGCTTCAGCACCGTGCTCAAAACATGTCAGATTTTCTCTGGCTATTGTAGAATATTGATATACTTCCAAAGGGCCTCTTTTGTTTATGTATCCAGGGAATACACATGACAGATCTTGAAGCGGATTTTTCTTTTGCTTTTAGTTGTGTCAAACAGTAAAATCAATGAGCCTTATTGCTCCCAAAATCAATGAATGCTGGCCCCTACTGCTTGTGGGACCCTAATGCTGATGCTGTTATCACTGCCCTTGTGACTTCAGGAGCTCTCTACCAGCAGGGTATTGACTGCCCTTCCCAGCATGAAGGGCAGGAGAGCCTTCCTAATTAGACCTGAAAGCTTATTCTGAAAAATTTTCTGTTGATGTAATTTTTATTTTTTTTTTACTGAAAACTTCTGCAAAAAGTTTCATCCCTCCTTCCATCTAGATTTTTCCATTGGAAGGAACACTATTAGCTTTAAAAAGTTCTCTTGTTGCTCCGACCCTTGCTTTTCCCCACTTTCTTTAAAACAGAATTCGTACATTTGAGGTGGAGGCTTCATTTTCACAGTCAGCACTTTTTTAACTTTGTCATTCTCAGGCTTTCTTTGCTACTGGAAAGAACACAAGACTTTCAACATATTTTATTTTACTTTGTATTATTCCTCAAGTTTTCAAAATTGAGGAATTCTGAAAAGTTGGTAACACAGCAAGGGAGGGAATTAGCTGGGCCAGTGAGTCCATTCCGTATCAATCATAGGTAACTGTGCAAGAGGGGTCTAGTCGAGAAGGCGCTGCAGGGCATCATGTGCCACCAGCAACACTATAGTGCGAAAGGAAAATGAGGAATGTTGGTGCAATAATCCTATAAGCACATTGTCCAGCCTTTTAGGATACTCATCAGCAAAGAGATGTAAAAGAAGATCAGGGTTTCCATGAATGAACAGAAAAAAGTTATTTGAGATTTATTTCCTGAAAAAAGTTAAAAGCATAGGATTTTTTTTCTCCTTTTCAGGCTTTTGTTGAGTTTGCTCTTGGTTTTGCTTCAAAGTTACCGTGAGCTACAGCTTGAGATACAGCAGCACTGTGCAAGCTGAGCAGGGTTTAAAGCACTTTGAATCTCATAAGGGGCTTTCCCATGTGTACTGTAAGGACATGAGGTCTGGGTAACAGCTGGATTAATTGGGCAGCGAGGATTGCAGACCACTTCCAATCCTACCAAGGCTGAGTCGGGACAGCAGGTAAGGGAATAAGGATCCTGTCCCCATTAGTCAGAAGGCAGAAGTCTTGAGATGAATTATGACTGCAAGGAAAAAATGTGTACTTGCAATGTAAACTGCGAAGCTGACGTCCCGCTGGGAAATGTGAATGCCATTACAATGCTACCTTCCGTACATAATACATAAATTAATTGATTAATTTAATTATTTATCTCTCAACATTTTCTCACCTGGCAGAATGGAAATGCTGGTAGAAGCTTTGATAAGCACAAAAAAATCTATGCTACTTTTCCTTTATTAATGACTTTTAGTCACTGGAAAGTCTCAGACTATTAAGATATACGAAGTTCTCTTATTAAGAGACAAGAAAAAAACACATGGGATTGTTATCCATTCATTGATTCAGTCCAAGGCTGAGACATGGTCTCACATGAAATTACTGCTAACAGTGATTTCTCTTTGAGCTTTCTAGGAATGTTGCTACAATTTTCTCCTTCCCACTATTTTGGGAAAATTGCAAAGTACCAGAAATAACCCATAACAGAAGAAAAAAACCCAACCAAACCCCTTGTGGTTCTGTTCATTTGTTGGAGGTTTTGATTGCTGTTTTTCATTTACCCATTCTCCCTCTGCATGGCCCAAATCTTGGAGTCATTACTCAGTCATTCACTCCTTCATTGACTCCTAATGGGATAATTAGCCAGTGTAAAGACTTCGGATACAAACTAACTTGGGTGGTGATCTGGAGCATGTGTGATCTCATTGAGTCAAACTAATAATGGTCTATTGTCATTTCTCAGGCATACTCTGAGGGTTTCAACCAGAGTCAAAATCTAGAGGGCATTTTTTGTTCATTTCTTCTGCATGACCATGACTTAGCTAATATTCTATGCGGTATGCAATATCCTATAACTGTTTTGGACTGTATAAATAATGGAAGGCATTTGCATGCTGACCTGCAGTTATGTCTGTTTAGAGCAGACAGTGAACTTGCTTGCTTGGCTTGTTAATATTCTAGTTCCCTAGCAATCAATCTGCTTTGATATTTATGTGACCCAGTAAAGTATATTTTTCTTGGGTTTTAAATTATGTAGTTTCATCTCCCTTTATATCTCTGAAATTCAGTCTGGCTTGATTGCCATTTGGATCATAATATGTGGACAGCACGCCTTCACCTCGCCCTTGTAGTCATTTGGCTGTGCAAGTATGGAGATCTTGCTTTGCTTTCCTGGGCACTGCGGAGATAGATAGTTAATCATTATACAAATGCGGTCTGCTGTCCTCCATTCATTCCTTGGGTTTGTCTTTCTCAGGATACATTTCCCTTCTTTGTATTTATATAATTTAAAGCTCAGTTCCTATATACAGAAATTAACATTTTGATATAAAAAGGCTACTGTTATAAACAAATACCTCAGCTACTATAAAACAAACAGATAAAAAGAATAAACATACTGAGTCAGTGGAAGCTGATAAAGTGCAGACACTGCCGTAGGCTATCTCTGCACAGTGCAGACTTAACCTACACATCAGCTTTATCTCCTTTTTTTCCCTTCTTCTTTTTTTTTTTTTTTTTTTTTTTACGAGGTCACTAAAGACATTCTCTGTTTCTAAAAGTAATTTTTGGTCACCAGTGATAAGCAGAGTAATCTTTCCTAATATTTCTGGTAGTTTGGGACTTTAACTTGAGGTGGTGGGATGAAGTGAGCAGACCAGACCTGCTCCTGCTCACCGAGCGGCGAACTGCCACCTCTCCACAGCCTGCAGGCTTATGAGCAGGCGAGGAGCATCCCTTTCCAGACCTTGTACTTTTAATAGTTCTGGGAGGCGCTTGAGTAACTGTCTTCCTGTCTGTTAGATGAGATAAACGCTGTGTTTATCTCATTGAAATGTCATATTAGCTTATAATAAATATTTAAACGTGCCAACAGCTCTGAAGAATAGGTCGGAGAGATGTACTACCGTGATGGAAAAAACATTTGTATCATACACCAAAGCATCTTATTAAGAATAGGACAACGTGTTGCAAATCATCCCCTCTGCCCATCTGAGGCCTGTGTAATGCTCCTCCTGCACCTCCTCTGCAATTATGGACTCAGCCTTTCCAGGGATGCTTGCTTCTGTCACCCTGGGGCTTTGAAAAAGAAAGTCCTGGGTTTGATCCAGTCTCAGACTTTTCACTTTTCTTCTCTTCAGTGCACAGCTGTGTGCAGTGGATTAAATGACAGCAGAGACGCCTCTACAGATAGGCTGTGGAGGGTGCTCTTCTGGTGGGAACATGTGTCTGGGCTGGGGACTCCTCGGAGCTCCTGCTTCCATGTAGTGGGCAGCTTTAGCCCTTTGTGCCTAATGGAGCTGGTCACAGACCTGCTGTGTCTAGTGTCTTGGACTGAGAGGTAGCTACCCTGAAAACCCTATGAGACAGAGGAGCTAGTGAGCCTGAGTTGGGACGAAAATGGGCACCCCATCAACAAGAGGAAAATGCATTTGTGTAAGAGACGCGACAGGCCTGCAATTCATCACAGCACTGACGATATTGTCCAGGGTCCTCCCAGCCTCCTCTGTGCACCGTCTGCCAGTCTACCTTTGAATCTTCAGCAGGAAAAAAACTCATTACAGCCTTCCTGGGTCTTGCTCCCCCCTTTTCCAGGTGTGTGTTGAAAACTGGCAATATGAAAGGATATATTGGTGGACTGTTTCTGTTTTAACTTTAAAAGAAACAGAATTTTCTAAAAGTTGTTTTGGTCTCCTTGGGACAGCTTCAGGACAATTTCTTCATACAGAGTTATGTATCAAACTTTCTCTCAGAGAAATTCTGCTTCCCATGTATTTTTTTAACTTTTTTTCTTTAGCTGTGGACTGACTGAACTGTCACTAAAATCAATGGAAAGTTCCCCCAGCGATTTACTGGAGCAAGGTGCAGTCCTTAGCATCTACTCAAAGACCACAGAAATCACTGATGTCAGTAGGAAGCCTCCTACTGATATCGCTTAAGCCCCTAAACCCCTACTGGAGAGGAGGGACAGGACACTCAGCTAATGTGTGTGTAGCCTGTCAGGGTAGAAAAGCTTGTCATGACATTACGCTTTTCCCTCTTTTTCATGCAGACTCATTAATTTGCTAAACCAGATGTTTCCAAGCCTGGCAGATCTATTAATCTGTATATTTTCCAGTTTGCCAAACATTAAATTACCAGAAAAGTAAATGGAAATTCTCATTTACTTCTAGTGCTTAAGATCTCCTAACATAATCTAAAAGTGCTTCAAGCAAGAAACAAAAGGGAATAACCAAAGCCTACATCATCCTTGAGCTTCCATTCATCTCCCCATAAGGGAGCAGCCTTCCTCTTCTGGAGGAGCTCTGTGCACACGTATTAGAGTAATTTCCTCCGACAGTTCTCCTGATAGAGAGGAATATTCCTCCAGTTATCATATCTCCAGAGGCATCCCTGCGTAAAAAGCATGTCTGCACTATTAGAGGAATCATGTTAATGGGCCTAAAATGTTTCAGTCAGGGAACCGAAAAATTTAGTGAGGATATTACAGTGCAGAAGCATTTTGTTGTTGGGATGTGTCCACATGTGGGCTGTTGACTCATCTGTATTTAACTTCTCACAGCCTTTGACCTTTCACTTGACTCCCTCTCCTGTCATTTTCTTGGTATGAAAAATTTTAGCCTTTCCTTTGACCTGTGGGAACTCATAAATACTGGTTGCTCACACATGTAATCACAGAGCAAACAAAGCAGCTGGAAAAAAGCTCCTGCTGAAGGAATTGAAGTTGTTACAGTGCAGCCGGAGGAGACTGTGCAGCATCCTGCTCCTCTCCAGCCAACTCTTGTTTCTCTCACAAATACCCTTCCATACCTTACCTGTGCAGTGTGCCAGGTGTAGCTTGAAAGAGGCCATGATCTCCCAGTATCCTGGTCAATATGCGAGTGAGTCCCAGTTTAGCCATTTTAGACTGAAGTAGCTCTGGGAGAGCTGCTGGGAGTTCATTAGTCTTTGTGGGTCCTGTTCTACACCCACACCCTAGATGAAAACCCAGGAACATCACTCTTTAAGAACACATTAGTGGATCTGGTGCTTCTTAATGCTTAAAATGGAAAGCTATCCTCTTATGCTGAATTAATTTTTCTTAACTATTGAAATTTTATACAATTGGGAGTAAAAAAAAAAAAATGCATAAAGGATTCACAAAGGTTCAGAAACAACCGTTTGAAAAGCTGGTTGGGTTTTCTTCTGGTGAGAAAGTTCAGGTTGGCCATACGGGATCAGGCTACTTCATTCATGCTGGCAGGGAAGCATTTCTAGGTTCCAAAAAGGGATTTCTGGAGAAATGCAGTGTGGTCCATACCTATCACTCTCGTTATATTTTATATTATGAGTAGCCTTAGTACTGCTCATTCCCTTAAAAGAAATTGGTAGCTTCTCACTCTTCCAAATACTTAAGCTGTCTGCATCTCAAAACCCACTCCTACAATTACAATTTCTGAACTGTCAGCAGATGATTGCTCTCTCATGCAAAGGGTGGCATATTCTCCTCCTGGTGATAATTTCCCCTATTTCTGTATTGCATTTCTGCATTGCTTGTCATGTATGCATCACACAGGGGGCTCTAAAAGTCAAGACTGTCATTGTGGTACCTCTATGACCGCTGAACTTATTGGAAACTTATAGGTGAACAGAAGTTCCAAGAGTATTTGTAGCCATCTACTTAACTTCTAGCCTCTTT
Organism: Rissa tridactyla; assembly: GCF_028500815.1. Lineage (NCBI taxonomy): Eukaryota > Metazoa > Chordata > Aves > Charadriiformes > Laridae > Rissa > Rissa tridactyla. Next base: position 143,714,975 of record NC_071467.1, on the reverse strand, counting down.
TATGTCCCTTTTAATTGAAACTTTTGTTATTTCTGCACCTACCAAAGTGATTTTCCTTTGAAAGTAACACTTCAGACAGGTGTAAATGAAAGGGCTGGTATATTCAGACCATAAAAATGTTCTTATCATAAATTACAAATCAAAAGCCTTTCATAAAAAAAAAAAAAAAAGGTTGGAAAACATTCTGACTAATGTACTCTTCATTCTTGTATCTCTGCTGCCCAAAGTAATAATAAAATTAGACTAAGCTTTGCGTATTGATTGTCCTGAACTGAATTGGCAAGGATGGAAGCTTGGAATTCATGTAACAAAAAAACTGATTCTGGGTCCATCATTCGTACTATGTGCTTGATCATTCTATAAAAGCAGAAGGCTCATGAACCGTGCAACACTGGTCTGAAAAAATATGACAGGACTACCTCGACCACCGGGCGGTAGTGAAGTGAGTGAAGAAATCCAGTTTAGCGTGCACCTTGCTCATTTTCCGAATGAGGTTGCTGGGAACGACAAGAAAATTAATTTATTGGCTGCTGCTCTGTAAAATATGCGGATGTGGAAGCCTTAACTTACAATAAGCCTTACTGGTTAATTAAGGAGTTTTATTGATTTATTCTTAGCAAAGGACTGTTAGCCAATGTTCACTGCTAGGGATTTACTGAATTCAGGTAGACCATAAGATAGGTGAGAAGAAATATTTTTCTTCCCTGGCATAATGTTTGTCTGATTCTCAAAATAGGAATTATATATATATCTTCCGTTGTTAAATTATTATAATTACTAAATTATTGTAATCTTTAAATAACTGGCTGCAATTTTACAGCAAAAATATTAATTACCATATTTAAGAAAGTATTTATCATTGCTTAACAAAATATTGGTGACATTTTGGTTTGGAAGGAAGAAGTTCAAAGATGAGAGTTTGATAGATTTGAATCTTGTCCGCAGAATTATTTTTAAAGCAACACTTGGCACGTATTTGACAGCTTACCGTTAAATTCATGCTTTCAAATCATCTGCTGGTGGCATGGATTTTCAGATCGCATAGTAACAACGCAAGTGCCTGAAACCCTAACCCTCATGATGCAAAGATTCAAAAATAGAACCGGTGCTATTTATACTACCTATTTGGCTATGCATGAAAGGATATTGAATAAAAGGCTTGTGTAGAAATCTCTTTCACATTTTCATAGCAAATAATGAGCATACATTAAGAACAAATTGCATGTATCTGAACTTAATGGCTGAGGTGTCCCAGGGTTCTCCAAATGAATACTAATGGAAGGAAGCTGTAATATATATTGAACATTAATTAACTTTTGGGGCAAGACTGTCAGTGCATGACACAGTGGCAAACAAACAAATAACCCCCCAACTTATATTTACAAGTACAGTTCCAGAATGGGAAGCAAGAGACATTTTAGCAGCAATTTTTCTGCAGAAGAATCCTAATGCCTCCGTGCTGCAGCGTAGTGGTACGTACACATGGAAGAAATCCAAATGGGAGAGATCACTTGCAGCCATCAAATTAAGGAGTCCTCCTTTGGCCCCTGCTTGTGTGGCTTTCTGTTTTCTTCTTCACTAGCATTCGAGTGCACTACGATTGAGATGGCCATGGGTTTACTGTGCTGTGTCAGGAACAAAACTGAAGTGTCTGTGATGTGCCAAAGGATGAAGCCATACGGTGTGTGAGCAGGGTCTCTGTGTGCGTGCATGTTTGCGTCTACAGCCAAAGGGAACCTATCTGCAGTGGCCCAAAGTTTTGTAAACCTGTACTGACTGCTGATACGTGGCTGATATTGTCATCCTGTACAAGTTGGTATCACCTGTAAATGGAGGAGAACTGGAGTTCTGTGTTTGCAGTCCCTCTAAATCATCATGAAAATGTTATATTATCACATTAGGAAATGTATATAAAATACAACTCTGGTTGATGCATTTGACTTTCTGGAAAACCAGCCGAAATATCTGTATCTCAGTGAAAGCAGAGTAACAGCAGGAAATAATCAGCTTGGATATTTTCTCATTGGCTAGGCTATTTCCTCATCATACAAGCTGTTCCTGGCAATGATGTCAACTACTGCAGCCTAAGTTCAAGAAATTTCTTTGGGTTGTGAGCAACACATTAAGATATAGTATATATGTGTAGTGATGCTAGTCACCCATGTAGTCTCCACTATGATGCTATTAAACAGCTTTCAGTAAGTTAATTAAAAGTAGAGGAGATGCTGCTTATGTGTTTGTTGTTCAAGAGGTTTGTTTCGGAGTACACACAATATTTAACTACTATTTTTAGGGTTTATTGGTGCAGTAGTGAAATAACATCATATATTTCTAAGGAAACACGAAGATGTGAGAGACGGCTTGAAGACCGAATGGACTGATTACTCCATATCAAAGCTGAGTTAATCCCCTGATGTTTAGTTGGTGTACAGCTGGGAGCTGATCAGCTGAGGAACTGCAAACAAACGATAAATAGCATCTATTCCTAGGAGCTAAATTTCCTCTCTGCGTTGAATTTTGTGATTAGGATTGCATTTGCCGTGAGTAGCTGTCAATTCCATCTTGGCTCATTTTGTTACATTTGGGAGCTCTGATTCATGAATTGGGAGAACGGCTACATTTTGTCAAGCATTTCTGCGTGTATGGATTTCTGGTATACAGTTTGACCTTTGAATGTAGGGTAAATTTCCCATTAAGTGTAAATGTGGTGTTTGTAGTTGCTGAATACACATTTTTGCTCAAAGAGACTTTGATCTTTTGGGCTCAAGACACTGCGTTTTTTGGTTCTGATGACTCTGACTTACTGCTAATTCATCAGTAAGTCCTGTGTCTCACCCAGCCGCAGCCTGGCCCCGCTCTGCCTCCTCTAGAAGAGCTGTGGAGTTGTGGGGACAGGGAAGCAGAGCAAGGCTCTCCGGCCTCACAGGTCCTGTGTCCTCCGAGATCCCCTGGTCCTTCAAGGGCTTGCAGATTTTGGATATCTGACCCTTTGCCCTGTTGAGGCTGAGAAGAGCTGAATCTAGCTTTCTGCACTTGTCCCACTTTGCAAACACAAGCACCAGCGCATGTACACACAATCAGACACCACCATTCTTTCCAGTTGCTGCATAAAGAATAATTGTACCAGGGACAAATTGCTCTAAACAATTGCTTTTACATCTCTATGTAATCTACCTAGCCTTCTTTCTTGCCCAAAGTGGCATTACCTGGATTGACTTTGTGATGTCTGGGGCTTGAACTAAATCTCAGGAAATGTTCACATTTTCTGTTTACATACTGCAGATATAGCAGGTGCCATAGTCACCGTGGGGGAAAAGGATTCTAGGGCAGGAGTTGGCAGGGCTCATTGATAGGGCTTTAAACTAGATTTGAAGGGGGAAATGGGTCAATAATTTCATCCTTGCCTGTGACAGACAGTGAGGCAGCACATCAGGGGCAGAGGGATGTGGTCCTAGTAAGGGCTCTCAACTTGTTGCCCTGAGGCAAGCTGGGGACGATGCACCGAGACACCCCAAGGGAGACAAGGGGGATTCGCACAAGAGGGTGACACGGCCAGCCCAGCTGAAGTGCCTCCACGCGAATGTACGCAGCTTGGGCAATAAACAGGATGAATTAAGGGCCACTGTGCTGCTGGAAAGCCATGACATAGTGGCTATTGCTGAAACTTGGTGGGATGATTCCTACAACTGGAATGTAGGCATAGATGGATACAAGCTCTTTAGGAAGGACAGGCAGGGTAGGAGGGGAGGTGTTTCCCTCTACATCAGTGACCAGCTAGAATCGATGGAGCTCCATATGGGGAAGGACGATGAGCTGGTTGAGAGTGTATGGGTTAAGATTAAAGGGAAGACAGGGGAAGGTGATGTTACAGTAGGGGTCTGCTATAGGCCACCTGACCAGCAGAGCCAAGCAGACGAGGCCCTCCATAGGCAGATAGAAGTGGCTTCCTGTTCACAGGCCCTGGTCCTTGTGGAGGATTTCAACCACCCTGACATCTGCTGGAGGGACAACACAGCAAGGCACCAGCAAACCAGGATGTTACTGGAATGCATAGACGACAACTTCCTCCTCCAAATGGTAGAGGAACCAACAAGAAAAGGTGCTATGCTGGACCTCGTTCTCACCAACAGGGAAGGGCTGGTGACCAATGTGAGGCTCAGGGATAACCTTGGCTGCAGTGACCACAAAGCTATAGAATTTAAGATCCTCAGGGCAACTAGGAGGATGTATTCCAAGCTTATGACCCTGGACTTTAGGCATGCAGACTTTGATCACTTCAGGGATCTGCTGGCCAAAGTGCCGTGGAACAAAGCTCTAGAGGGAAGGGGGGCCCAGAACAACTGGTCAGTATTCAAGGAGCACCTTCTCCATGTCCAGGAGTAAAGTATACCAACAGAGGAAGACAGGAAAGAATGCTAGGAGACCTGCCTGGATGAACAAGGAGCTCCTGGACACACTATCACACAAAAAGAATCTTTACAAGGGGTGGAAGAAAGCACAGATAGAATGGGGGGCATATAAGGAAGCTGTCCAAGCAGCAAGAGACCTGATGAGAAAAGCTAAAGCTCAGTTAGAATTAAATCTAGCCAAGGAGATCAAGGGAAACAGCAAAAATTTCTATAGGTATATTAACGGTAAGAAGACGACTAGGGAGGGTCTGGGCCCCCACAGAAAGGAAACGGGGGAGCTGGTGATAAGTGATATGGAGAAGGCCGAGGTTCTCAACGACTTCTTTTCCTCAGTCTTCACTGGCAAGGGCTCCAGCCACACTCCTGGAGTCACAGAAGACAATGGCAGGGGTTGGACAGAGCTGCCCGTCGTAAGTGAAGATCAGGTTCGTGACCATGTGATGAACCTGAAAGTGAACAAGTCCATGGGACCCGATGGAATACACCCATGGGTACTGAGGGAACGGTCAGATGAGGTTGCTAAACTGCTCTCTATTATATTCCAAAAGTCATGGCAGTCTGGTGAAGTCCCCACTGACTGGAAAAGGGGAAACATAATCCCCATTTTCAAAAAGGAAAGAAGGATGAACCCGGGAACTCTAGGCCAGTCAGTCTCACCTCCGTGCCTGGTAAGATTATGGAGCAGATCCTCCTGGAGGCACTGCTGAGGCAGAAGGATAATGAAGAGGTGATTGGGTACAATCAACACAGCTTCACTGAAGGGCAAATCGTGCCTGACAAACCTGGTGGCCTTCTATGAGAAGGTCACAACATCAATAGACAAGGGGAGAGCAACTGACGTCATTTACCTGGACCTGAGCAAAGCCTTTGACACTGTCCCGCATGACATCCTGGTCTCCAAGCTGATAAAATATGGGTTTGATGGACGGACAATTCAGTGGATAAAGAACTGGCTTGACGGCCGCACCCAAAGAGTGGCTGTCAATGGGTCCATGTCCAAGTGGAGGCCAGTGACGAGTGGAGTCCCTCAAGAGTCAGTACCGGGACCAGTCTTGTTTAACATCTTCGTCAGCGACGTGGACAGTGGCATTGACTGCACCCTCAGCAGGTTTGCCGATGACACCAAGCTGTGTGGGGCAGCTGACACGCTGGAGGGAAGGGATGCCATCCAGAGGGACCTTGACAGGCTGGAGAGGTGGGCCCATGCCAACCTCATGAAGTTCAACACGGGCAAGTGCAGGGTCCTCCATCTGGGTCGGGGCAATCCCAAGCACCGATATAGGCTGGGCAGTGACTGGCTTGAGAGCAGCCCTGAAGAAAAGGACTTGGGGGTGCTGGTGGACAAGAGGCTTAACATGAGCCATCAGTGCGCACTTGCAGCCCAGAAAGCCAATCGTATCCTGGGCTGCATCAGGAGAAGTGTGGCCAGCAGGTCAAGGGAGGTGATTCTCCCCCTCTACTCCACTCTCGTGAGACCCCACCTGGAGTACTGCATCCAGTTCTGGAGCCCCTACTACAAGAGAGCTATGGATGTGCTGGAGCATGCCCAGAGAAGGGCCACGAGGATGATCAGAGGGCTGGAGCACCTCTCCTATGAGGACAGACCGAGGGAGTTGGGGTTGTTCAGTCAGGAGAAAAGAAGGCTCTGAGGAGACCTTATAGTGGCCTACCAGTATCTTAAGGGGGCCTACAGGAAAGCTGGTGAGGGACTTTTTAGGATGTCGGGTAATGGTAGGACTAGAGGGAATGGATTAAAACTAGAGATGGAACAATTCAGACTGGACATTAGGAAGGACTTCTTCACCATGAGGGTGGTGAGACATTGGAACAAGTTGCCCAGAGAGGTGGTGGAAGCCCCATCCCTGGAAGTTTTTAAGGCCAGGCTGGATGGGGCTCTGAGCAACCTGATCTAGTGGGAGATGTCCCTGCCCATGGCAGTGGGGTTGGAACTAGATGGTCTTTAAGGTCCCTTCCAGCCCTGACAATTCTATGATTCTATGATTCTATGAATCAACCTCCTCCCCCAGAGCAGCGCTTTCTGCCTAGAAATGTGTCTTAGGGTTTGACACAGTTGTGAGCTTGGGCAGTTGCTGGTTCTCTGTTCTCCTAAGTCAGAAAACAAAAAAGTTTTTACTTTCTGGTGTTAACTAGAACAGGTCAGGGGTGGGATAATACTCTTCAGCTTTTGCCCGGGGTAGGGGAAAGAGCTAGTAATTTGCTGAAGCTGTTATTCTCGCCATCAGAAACAAGCCTCTACATAAGTATGGGAACTGGCCCTCAACATTTTCCATTAGCACATGAATGTTTGAGTGAGGCGGAGAGCAACAGATTCAGCGAGAGCAAAGGGAATGTTACAGTCGAAGGAGATCACAGCCTCACCACCCAAAATGTGAATTACATCTTCTCAAACTGGCAGAAAAGCCAGCAAGTAATAAGTCGCATCCCATTTTATTTAGCTGTCAGGCAATAAACAGTGGTCAACCTGCTGCCTCGTATCACTCACTTTCTGCAAGATCTGTGGCTTGACTGCCTTTTATTACCCACTGGCTTTTCTGCTGGTTTCGTAAAATGTGATTTTAAGAGCTTGCACGACCTCCTTAATTCATCTTGCAGTGCCTGCGTGTTTCAGGGACTTCACTGTGTATATGTGATCTAACTTGATCAAATACAATGAACTGTAGATGCTGTGGCACTTGTGAAGTGTGTAGAAAGGCAAATATTGAACAGAAAAGAGAAGGTAAATCAAGAAGTCCCTGCTAAACTGACAAGGGAGTACAGAAAGGAAAGAGAGGAAAAACAGTAAAAGGTCGCTTGAAGTGCAAAACTTGCGTCTATAATATGCCACAAAGGTCAAGAGAGCAATGATATTTTGATATGCAAAAAAATACATATAAAATTATAGTAGATAAGCTTATGTATTTTAGATAACCTAGTATGTGATACGTTGGCCGAGGCACTGGTTGGAAGAAGATTTCTCGGTCAGCAAATCTTTTGCAATTAGTGGTTGAGCTCAGAAGTTGGTGCCGGTCCCTGGGAGAGGCCGGAGCTGCCGGGCTGTGTGTGCTGCTGTAAACGGTGAGGAGCGGAGCCCAAAGGAGCACAATAAGCCCACGGTTGTATTGGGGCCACTCCTTTTGTCTTCACTGTGAATTAAATCAACTTTTGCTGCTAGGTTCAATTGGGTCAAGACTGGATTTTTCTCATTTCAAAGTAAGTATTTTCCACCTACAGGTATGCCAGATACTTGCTTACAAATGCTTCCAGTCAGAAAAACCACAGAACAGTTTAGGAGAGAAAGTGTAACAGTGCTGAGGGAGAAAAATATGAAATAATTGAGTTCTTTCTGTGTTTTGAAAGCTGTTTTTTCTCCCCATTTAACTCAGTTATACTATGATTAGGTGCTTTTGCTTTTCTCCCTCACTGTGCATGTAGAATTCAGTCATTTTTCTCTTTCATATAAAAAGCATCCATTAAGATAAATTTCAGTGTGGCTCTGTAACACGACTTGTGGCTGTCATGGGAGATCTCTAATTGCATTCATGTCATCAAGGATTTTTTTTTAGAAAGTATTTGCCTAAAATGGTTATGTCAGAAACATTAAGAAAAAATCTTATCATTACAGATGAAATATAAACCCAAGCCAAATAATATCAAATCCAGAAAATATTTACCTTACCGTACGGAATCATTTGATGTAATACAATTACACTGTGTGTTGGCTTCCCATAATCATTATGTTCTGATAGGAAAACTAAGTATGAACTAAAAGGAACATACACAGACTAATCTGTATCATTTCAATTAGGCTCTTATGGAGATTTTTGGATTTTTGTTGTTGTTGTTGAGTCTTATTTTACTGTGTGAAAGTTTGGCTTCAAATGACTGTAAATGATAAAATTGGTGTGGTTTCATTTTTCATATTTGAAGGCTGTTTTCAGCTGCGGTAATAAAATGCCCTAGCCACGCAGAGCTACGGTGTGGTGTAATGAACAATCTCGGGAAACAAGTGTGTGATTTCGGATGTAGACAATGGTGGAAATCTGGCTAAATGAAAGCTTTTCCAAGCAGAACCGTTGGGAGGAAAGCATTGCTCTCGCTGACGAGGCCCCATCCGTGGAACAGAGCTTTTCATAGCGCACTACTCGTGCAACCGACAGCCACTTATAAATCATGGAAATAATGATCGATGGGGGACCATCAAAACAGGCTCCACAAGCTGGAATTTACAAGCATCGTCCCAGAAAGGCGGGTGCAGCCAGGCAGTCAGCGGGGCAGCAGCAGAAGTGAGGTGGCTTCGTGCACTGAACCAAAGGGGCTCCCAAGGTCCCCGAGATCCCTGCTTTTCCTATGGTTCGTGTCCTACCCCGGCTCCCCGGGGGAGTCTTCTGCGGTTTGAGGTTCTCACCCCATGCCCATGTGCAGCCCATGTGCTGTCGCGTGTGCTGCTCTGCAGGTTTCTCATTCAGTCATTTAACCTGTTGGTTTGAAACAGAGTTGTGCTCATCCAATCTTAAAATTTCTGGAAGAAGCTTTATTCTCCATTTCAATATTGCAAATCCAGGGTAATGTCAGAGTTACAATCTATAACTGATGAAGATGAGAATTTCAGAAGTGGTCAGTTTTGGTTTCTCCATAACTATAGAGATCGTACACATTTAATGTTTTTAAGTAAACAGTAGGTGTAGACTTAGGCTAAACCTCAATACGTTTGAGAATCGCAGACAGAGAATCTGGGAGGCAACATGTTCTCAGCTTATACCTAAGGTTAGACTCAGAAGTAACTATGTAGGAAATTAAACACACCTGGCTTGACTTTTCTGAGGCATTACAAACCTATGGTGTCTATTCATTGTAGGGATTGTGAATCCCTGGAAAGCAGAGGCACATAAAAACGGAACCGTAATTTTAGGCAACTGAGTTTGAAGAATATTGTCTTAGATCTGTGCAATAAAATGGAAAAACTTTTGCTCCAGTAATCTCAGATGAATGGTAGCTTTGGTACATATCAGACAACCCTTGAAAAACATGGCAATAACATAATGGAAAAATGCTTTGGTCTTTGGGGGTGGAACTAGATGATCTTTAAGGTCCCTTCCAGCCTAAGCCATTCTATGATTCTGTGATTCTATAGGTCAAATTCTGCACACTAAATAAAACTAGGCAGACTATCATTCAAGAAAATGGTGCAGAAAAGAGGGAATTTCATCTTGTTGAATTAATAGTGGGTATATCTTGAAGGTTTTCTTTCACAGATTGAGACTAATTTGCAGGTTATCAAACTGTAATATCTGAGTCCTTCCTCAGAATGTAGCCCTTCTGCGCCACGTTTTTAACATATCAAGTTGCTACAGACCACCTAATGAAATAGCAGAGAGCTTGCAAGATACTGTATGGTGTAGCTAAGTTTTTTCAGTTGTGGGAAAGTGATTCCCAGATCCAAAATGCTAATCTGTAGTGTTTGACATCCGTCATAGGGTGTCAAATTGGGAACCCTCTGCATAAAAGGCACTCAAGTCCTTAACAAGCTACCCTCGTTTTGACAAATGTGCTGCTTCTACCTGCTGCTATTTCGGTGTGAAGAGGAAGGTGACAAAATGCTTCAAGTTAGATGACAAAAATATCTTTCCTACTGTTCAGTAACCTCCATGCACCTGGTCTCCATGGTGCTGTAGGATGGGGAGGCCAAGAGGCAGGCAGCTTTAGTTATCAGTCTCTCCAGTCTGCCTCCCTGTGCGGAGATGGGGCAAGCAGAGGTTAAGCAGCAAAATTTCTGCTGTTAGACCAACAGCATCTCCTCTAGTGTTACTGTGTGCTCAGGTACAACTGAAGAAAAATAAGGAAAAAGCCCACCAGCAAAACTCTAGAGGTCTTGCTGTTCACTTGCAAAGATAGGAAAAGAATCTCTGCATTTCATTTTGCAGAACTTCAATAAGAAGAACCAAACCTTAGAAAAAATCCTTTGTTTTTCACCCTGTCTGTAGATTAACTGGAGGAAGGAGAACAGAGTGCGTTCCTGTGCTTTTTTGCTCCTTTTGCTCATACACATTGTATGCGCAGTCCTGCATCACACACCACGGCCACAAACACATTCCCCTCTCCTTCTCTCTCCTGTCCCAGGGTCCAGAGCGGTATTTCAGGAGCAGCTGGAGCACATAGTGAAGTTAGGGGACAACTTGGTGGAACTTACCTGTATCGGGGTCAGGTTATATGACAGGAGTCACTCAAAATGGAGCTGTCACCTTGCCATAAGCCACACTCCCTCTGCTCTCATACCAGCTTCTGTGCAGTGCTACAGGAGCCCCCATGAAGGTGAACCTTGCAGGCAGTCTTCACCAACAGCCCAAAACCCCAGCAGGGTCTGGGAGCTGGAGCCGGTCCCAGTCCCAGCTCTTTAGTGCTCAGCAGCTCCCTTGCTCAATGGCCACCCTCATCCCTCATGACCAAGGTGATACCTGGCCATGATGGCATTTGTCTCCTCTCAGTTCATGTTTGCATTAAAAATTTGTACTTTGTTTTTCCTCTACGATTTTTTTTTTTTTTAAAACGAGCCTAATAGCCTGTTGTCAATCTAAAACGAAAAGCCTAATAACTTCCATTCTGGGGGAGGACACTAGGGTAGACGTGGCGGTCATTATTCTCCAGAGGCACTGGTGGCAGGGGCTGGTGCTGAGTCCTCAGGTGCTGCTGGGCTGTGGGACAGACTCGGGCATGGCAGATGCTGCTGTGGAAACGTCTTCCCAGCACAACAGCAGGCTGCACGATCCTTCATCAGAGTCTTCCAAACTGCTCAGAAGAAAGACACTGTTGTGGGCTGAGTGAAAAGTGTTACATATTTTCTTCCTGAGACTATTCATTTAAGTTTGGAGCATTTTAATAAAAGCCCAGGAAACATGGATGCATCCTTCAATGTTGTTAGAAAAAGTCTAGTGACCTTTAAAAGAGCAATATTTTGTTTTAGCTCATTGTTAATTATTTTTCAAATAAGAAGGAGCCTTGTTTCTGTCATTCACTGGAAATGCGAGAAGCCACCAGCTGATGTAAAACAGATCTTCTGTCAGCTCATCTTTGTATCCTGACTCCTGGGTAAATGCCTAAAGCTGTCTGATTCACTTCACTCCAAAAGGGGTTAAGGAACTGGTGCGAAATATGCAGACAAATACTGGCTGGTGTCTCGGCACTGTCCCTGGCTCAGAATCGTAGGTGCTGAGTGAAGTGGGCCTGAAGAAGGACATGGCCCCAGCGAAGAGTATCCCTGCTGTAGCTGAACAAGAATTGAGCCTGTGCAGCAACCCTAAAGTTCAGACCAGTTGTGATACGCAACGTCCCAGCTGCCGGCAGACTAACCCCAAGTGGAGTTGTAATGCGTTGTAATAACTACAAGTTAAAACATATTTTGTTTTGCAGTCTTATTCTGCCTTTACTCATATTTGCACAACTCCTAAACCGCAGGGGTACCTGAGAGAAGGATGTAGGCTGGGTTAATGAACAGATATTTTTACCGTAGGGCAGGACGCATCAATAGATAATGGGGCTGTGCCAGTGCTAGCCACTGCTTTACTTCCCAAATCTGGTCAGGGGCTTGGGAAGTCAACTGTGACATTTATAATTCAGTAGAGTCTATGCTCCTGTCTGCTGAGCCACTACATCAGTCAGATTTAAGTTGCAATTTTTTTTAAGTCAGCTCCCTTTATTCTACTGTAAGCTACATGTACAATATGAACTCCAGGTTGGAGCTGTTTCCTTTATTACATGGGTTATGCTACAAAGTTATTCCTGTCGTCTCAAATTAAACAGAAGGATTGTATGGCCTTTTAAAGAAAAGTAGAACAAACATAATTCTGGTTTGTGTGGGTGAATTTCCATGGAAGTCAGCTTACTTGCACGGGGCTGCATTTGGCAGCGTGTCAATGTCTGTGCATGGAAATTGGCATACATTACCTTTCTATTCACTGGATCTCATTTATTAAAGGAAAAAGCAAGTCCAAAATCTTCTTAAAAATGTCAGGCCAGTAGACGGACCAAAGTCGCAGAGACGGTTTTGTTTATTTTAGAGAAGATTCTGTTACAAACTCACATTCCAGTTTGGGTTGACATAATATTGTTATATGTTTGCACCATATGTTTATAATTTTAAACAGCTTGGGGGAAAACAAACAAAAACTATGCCTCCTGCTAAAGGGACCTATTGGCAGTATAATCCTGGGCAGAAAATTCAGATGGTGAATTGCGTCTCTTGGAATATCAATCAAACCTTGTCAGCAAAGAATGAGTAAACAAAACTTTTATTAACCTGAATTTAGTCACTGATAGTGTGTTCGTTTCTCAAAAAGAAGAATTGTTTTGAGAAACAGGTCACCAGATCAATTACTTTTTTTTTTTTTTGTCTAATAGCACACTTTCTTTCCACATTTTACACATCTAGTAAGGTGGTTTTTTTAATGTATCATTCTATACACAGTCCATAATGGGGAACTTATTTTATTTTAGGAAACAATATGGTATCTCTCGCCTGCCCAAGGAGATCAAAGGAAATAATTTGTATCAATATTTAGTAATGGAAACATAATGACAAAAAGGAGATTTCTTAATTCCTGGTGTTGTAATGTGATTGATGAGAAAAGTAATGCTTTTGCCCTGACGTCTGCCTTTCCTTCCACCGTACAACACTGTCATTGTTTCCACAGGGAAAGATTATCTGAGAATATAGAATGAAAAAAATGTGATGGTATTTTTTATTTCCATTTTCATACAGCTTTTGTAGGCGTATGGAAGCAAGGATAGGAAATGTGATTCTTTGATTATCAGGCTATTTCCTGTGGTAAGCATCACCTCCAGGCTAATCCTTGTCACCCCCAATCACTGGCATTAATTTTCTTCAGGGGATGATGACTTTTGGGTGGAGAAAAGGAAAAAACACCTAACGTTTTCATCCCCAAAATGTAAACCGACATGTGAAATTGCTCAGTTTAGAAATGACTGTCCTGAGAAACACCAAGCTGTTTTTCAGCTCCACCACCTCTGTAGTCTTGTCATAGAATCATAGAATCACAGAATGGTTTGGGTTAAAAGGGACCTTAAGATCATCTAGTTCCAACCCCCCTGCCATGGGCAGGGACACCTCCCACTAGACCAGGCTGCTCAAAGCCCCATCCAGCCTGGTCTTGAACACTTCCAGGGATGGGGCATCCACAGCTTCTCTGGGCAACCTGTTCCAGTGCCTCACCACCCTCAGAGTAAAGAATTTCTTCCTAACATCTCCTCTACATCTCCCCACTTTCAGTTTAAAAACGTTACCTCTTATCCTATCACTCCACTCCCTGATAAAGAGTCCCTCCCCATCTTTCCTGTAGGCCCCCTTTAGGTACTGGAAGGCTGCTATAAGGTCTCCCCAGAGCCTTGCCTTTTCTCTTCTCTTCTCTTCTCTTCTCTTCTCTTCTCTTCTCTTCTCTTCTCTTCTCTTCTCTTCTCTTCTCTTCTCTTCTCTTCTCTTCTCTTCTCTTCTCTTCTCTTCTCTTCTCTTCTCTCCTCTCCTCTCCTCTCCTCTCCTCTCCTCTCCTCTCCTCTCCTCTCCTCTCCTCTCCTCTCCTCTCCTCTCCTCTCCTCTCCTCTCCTCTCCTCTCCCCTCTCCTCTCCTCTCCTCTCCTCTCCTCTCCTCTCCTCTCCTCTCCTCTCCTCTTCTGGTGGGACTCTTGGCCAGCCCATCTTACCCTGTGCGTCACTGGCTCTCACATGTGGAGCTGCCGTGGCTGGTCCTCACAGAAGTCCTTGTGCTAGCCTACACCAGAATCACCAGGCAGCTAAACTACATCTCTTCATTACGTTAAGGCAGCGTTTCCAATATGAAACTTTTGTGGTTTTATTCTGATACTTTTAATGAAAAGCATGCTTGGTTGAAATACTCACACCTATAATTTCCCATCCGCTCAGAACGATGAGGATAAATTGCATTGATCTACAGAGCCCATTCTTGTGAAGCTGGTGCTCTCAAGGACACTGTTTGCATCCCTACCTGCTCGCAAAAGGACAAGAGATTTTGGACCTTTTGTTATTTTTAATGTCATTTAGATCTTGTCTTGCTACTAGAGTCAGTAATGGAAATAGCTTCTTTGTTCGCTAGTCAGGTTAGTGATGGATGTTTCCTGAGCGGGAAAACAGATCTTCAGTGCAGCGTTGGTGCCGTGGGATCTGAGGCTGTGGGAACAGAGGAAACCTCCTTGTGGGAGGGTTTCCACTGAACTCAGATTACATTTTCAGAGAGGGCAGTTTTGCCACCAATTCCTCAGCATCCCACTTTGTCATTATTCACATTGCGTTCGCATGTAGAAGCTACATCTAGAAAAATACATAGAATTAGGCTTTAGCTAGGAAAGCACCAACCTCCTGGGCTGGTGCTTAAGTGCTTTGCAGAACTGGGTCCTTGCAGGGAAACCCATATATATACATATATGGATTATATGTATATATATATTTAAAGCTGGAAGCTTAGTCTGACTCATACTTGGCACTAAACACTAATTAACTACAATTACTAACACCTATATTTGGGAAACACATACAAATGTGAGCCATACAAAATTAGATGGTCTGCCCTCTTGACAGACTGTTTCAAATAGTATTAGCGGTTTGTATTAATGGAAATCAAATGTAATAATTAGTGATTCAGAGAAAATTGTGGGAAAGTTACTCAGAGAGATAGGGAAAGAATAAAGTAGTAGGGAAAGAATAAAGCTTTAAGATGGGCAAATTGCATTTGATGAATGCCACAGGTGCAACACTTTTCAATACACCTTTGCTGGGCTAATAGCAATAAATGAGGCTCTGAGCTCTGTGAGGGGTGCCAGGCACTCTTCTAATAACAGTAATTCCAAACTAGTAGGTGAGTATGAGCTTAGAAATGAAAAAGGGAAATCAAAATACCGTCTCAGTCTTGTTGAAAGAAGCTTTTAACTTCTTTAATTTCTAACAACAACAAAAAAAACCCTCACAAAAACCAACCCGCAATTAAACAACTATTTGCTTTATAACTTTTCCCATTCCAGAAATGTCATAAATATATGACAAAAGAAGCTTTGGAGTACTGTGGACTTTGAATCAAACCTGACAGATTATTTTGGGGTAATAAATCACTGAGGAAGGCCAGAATGGGCTTGCAGTTAAAGATCCTGCAGATCCTCAATGAGGAGTAGACAGGTTTTGATGGCTGTTGTGTCTTATCTACCTCCTCAAACCTGCCTGTTTTTGCAACTTCCCCTTCATATGAGCCAGCAGCAGAGGTGAGATTTGCAGGAGGCTGGAAGGAAGAGGGGGATCGCAGAGGTGGCACCCCTGTGAGCGGCAAAGGGAATTAAAAGCATCAGGAGCACTTGGAGACCATCAGCAATGATCTGGCTCTTGGGAATACTTACACCCAACTAGTTATATGATGTGTGCTATCTACATACTTAACTTTAACAACAAATTTTGAGGGAGTGGCTACCACATAGCGGGGATTTACAAACAGGTTTTTGCAGTTTAAGCATTTCTAGCTGAAATATTTATGCTCTGCCATTGTACCACAACTAATTTATCGGAAGCTGTTGCAAAGGTGATAAAGACGTGGAGGACAGAAACATGTTTCAACAAGCAATAAGGTAAATGACTGCTTTTGGATACCGTGGATGACCATATTTCTTCTTTAGATATCTAGTTATTTAAATTAACGTTTGTAAAATATCTATTCTGCTAGTGAAGGTAAACTTTCATCTAGCTGAAAACAGTTTGCATTGTCACATATTTGAAACAGAAAAAGGGATGAAAAGCTGGGGATTGATGCAGGGGGAACTTGTGACCGCTGCTGTGCTTCAGCTGCAGGTGCAGCACAGGGCTGCCCAGACCCACCCCGCGACAAGACAAGGAAAAGCTGTTATTTTGATCATCCCTTCTGACTTTCTGCCTGCTCCAGGCTTCTGAGTTTCACGTGATCATTCTTTCAGCAAGCCCACAACTTTGCATGGGGCTGGAGCATCGCTCTGGATCCAGACTCCAGGTTGAGCCAGGACTACCCAGTTCCCCTTAGGCTGCTCACTTGGGAAATGCCGCTGCTCCCCGTTTGTGCCAGTCGGGGTAATGGGGTTTCTACTGTGTGGGTAGTTGCCTACAGAGTCTGCACAGCTACACCTTATTCACTTGAAAGACTTTGCTCTTGCTGAGTACGGTCTCCTCTCCCTGACTGCTCTGGGGTGAAATTGTGCAGGATTTTTTTAAAATGTATTGCTATTGTCCTTGTCAAAATCAACTTGTTCGGGAAAGTAACTGCACCACATTCAGAAGACACTTTTTCAATGTTTTGTTTCTCCAACTGTTTGAAAGCAATGATTTACACAGCCATAGCGGAATGGCAAATGTAGATAAGGAAACCAGCCTGCAGGCATTTGCCATCTGCATTTAACTGTAATATAAATGCCAATTAATGCAAATGTTGACAATTTGTTAGATCTTTAATACCTGCCTGAACAATAACCCCAAAAAGTCAGATGGAACTTCATTAAAACTACTTTTCAATCTAAAATAAAGTAGTTTTTCACTTGCACAGAGGGACTTTCCTTCAACAACCTGGCTGTCCTCCAGGTTATTGTTCTGAGGCCTTTGCAACTACATTGGGAAGAAGAGGTGGTTGTGAAGGACTAACAGCAGCTGCCAAGTGTGGAAATCTCACAGGTGGGAGGTGTTGGCAGATGTTCCCCAACTTGTCCCTCTTTGTTCTCTCCTGGGATACAACACTCCTTCTGCAAATACGTGGCTGGTGTCAGGAGGAGAATGGATGTGCTGTTCCAGAGCTGATCTTTCTGATAGGAAGTGATAGTCTTTCTGGCTACGTCTCTGCAATAACTTCACTTATAGCTTTCTCCCAGTGCTTTTCCCTACAGAGAGCACTGCTGACCCAGCAGCTTGAGAATGATGCAGGATACCTGGGTTTGGGCTGCTGCAAGCTCCCTTGGGAAGAAGTGCCTAGATAGCTCAACACTTCCTGGTCATGTCCGCAGGTGCTGTTCCAAATCAGAGCTACTGTCGGCCAAAGGCACAGGCTTACAGAGTGGTCTGGCTCTGTGGCAATGTGGCTGCTGCTATTTACATTGCCACGTTGGTCAAGCAGGTAATTTGGGAAAACAACAAATGAGAAATCTGGATATTGTCCTCTGTGCTCTCAAAGACATTTTCTGTGTGATCTGGAAGCTCTGAGTATATGGCTTCGTCTCAAATACAGAGAAGGGTCAGGTAATTTAAATTACTAGAAAAAACAATGAGTGTATTGAATTAATTGGCTTAGCATATAGGTGCATTGTCACAGCTAAGTTTCATTTCCAAGTTTTTAACCCCTGGTTACCTGTTTGAGCATGAAACTATTCCTCTCAGCTTGAAAATCCCCTGCTTAAAAACTCCCTCTCTCCAAATGTGAAGGCTGAAGTGGAGCATCATTCACAAGTATCTCCCATGTCTGCTTTAATCATGTCTATTTAAAATCTACATGCTAAAATTAAGAGATCAAACTCAACCTGTGCAACAACCAGCAGCTAAAGAGCTCACAGTGCAGAGCAGGCAGGTAGGCACCTTATTTTCTGTTAACTGTTGACAGTTGCTGTGGCTTGTTCATACTTACTGCATGTGATGGAGCGGACAAGTTTGCGGTATTTTGTGGCGCACCCTGCACCACTCCGTCCGTGCTGTCAAATGTGGCATGAAACCGAGCCTCTAGTTTCATCTGGAAGAAGGCAAAGCAGCAGATATTCCTAAAAGAGGGGTTTATTTGTTCTTTGTTCTTGTCTTTTGAGGACCGTGATCGCACCTGACCACCGAGTCTGTGCGCTGCATATGCTGTAGAAATGGTTTTCAGCTTATTAACTCCAAACCCCATTAGAATGTATAGTTGAATTTACCAGTTTAGAGATGTGGTTTTAATTACAACCTAAGTGCATTACAGAAGTAAATGCAGATTGATGTTGCAGAAGGCGGCTGCAACGGCAGACAGAGACAGTTCTAGTCCATTGCTTGGTAGCTGTTTGATGGGAGATAACTCCGGGGACAGCTTTGGATTGTCACCGGCCTGTGCTGCTTTGCTGCTAACACTCAGCCAGGTGGGTTCTGGTGGCTTGGTGCAGAGCCGGCTGCCCCTCTTGGGTGCCAGCGAGCAGCCCCCTCCCTCCATGTGCCCGGGAGAGCTCCCCAACTCCCGAGCACTCACCCGCTCGCTGCGGGATAAAAAGCAAATTCAATTGTTTTATCCAGAGTCTGGGGAGAGGATCCGTGAGATCAAAGTAAAAACCATCGCCTTGAAGTGATGCTTTCCTTGAAGATTTTCCTCACTTGCAGCTGAAGTTACTCCCTTCCTAGACCCGTGAGGAGTCTCAGAAATGGGGAGCGACATCTGCCTTCGCAATATTGAGATGATTGAACCTGCTAAAACATGCAGGTGCACTTGGGGCCAGGGCATGGGGAAAACTGCCCTTTCCTTGCTCAGGGTCACCAGCAGAAGAAACCTGATGGGCCTTTCTAAGTGGTGTGCTGTCCCTGGGGACCCCAGCCACCCCTGTGCCACCTGCCCTCAGCCACTCTCTGGCCATGCGGGGATGGGGAGCAGTCAGGTCACGCACAGCTTTCATCTGCTGTCCCTTACCGTGCGAGCTGCCATCATTGGTCCGAGGCTGGTTTTGAAAACAGTGACGTGTTTCATGAAAAAGGCATCAGATTTGGGCATTTGCTTTGCTGAGACATGGCAAAGATAATTTGAAATCACAACCTTGCATTTAATCTCTGAGGAGGTTAAAAATCCAGTACGCTAAGTTAGATTTTGCAAGAGATGAATGTACAAAAAATACAACAGGTGTACAAACAATGAACAATGGGTTTCTATAGAATATTTTTAGCAGGCACTAGGTATCATGCATGCGTGTCTATTTTCTTACTTTGTTCAGTAACTAATCTGTTTTGGAGACAGCATGTATTATGTGGCTTCCCATTGCCTCAACACATTAATAAGATTTATTTTTTGCACAACTTGGCTGCAAAAGATTAAAACACTAATGACTTGTCATTTGCATGCTTCTTTTTTGAAGTTTGTGTTTGATACCGTACCTTGACACCAAAGCAAAAATTGCCAGTGTTACGCATTAATAAACATTTCACATATTTGTAGGAAAGAAATCTGTGAGTTAACAGCATTGCAATAGGTTTACTTACAAGAATATGCTTTTTAATTACAATAAGCCAGTGTTTCACTATAGGGTGATGAGGGGAGAGTGTTTTCATGAGTTCTACCACAGTTAGGAGTGTCTGTCTTTGTTCTGCTTTGTCATGAGAAAAATGACATTATTTTTTTGTCTCTTAGATAACTCATACACAAAAAAAGGGTTTCATAATAATACCACACTGAGTCCATGAAAAACAGTTGTGATATGTTACCAATTATTTATGAAGGGAATCTTGGAGAAATGCTCTGGCTATAATACTTTTCTGCTTTTCTATACTACCTATATTTTGTTAAATAACACAATTATCTTGGTTTGAAGATAAAACTCTCCTTTTCTGCCACACAAACATATGCACACAGGTAGATTCACCTTTTCAATGGATAATTGAAGGCTTTTTAATCTAGCAAACAGCATAAAATAAGCCAGTGCCTGGAAGCTGTGGCTCATGAAATTCAAACTTTAAATAAGTATTTTTAGCACTTTCAGAGAACAAAGACAAGTACTGGTGCAGTTTCCTCAGAGAAGTGCTAGATTTTCTACTGAAGATATGGTCCCAATACAAAGAAACGTAATTACAAGTGTTGGACTTTATGTAGGAATTACGGAGGAACTGGAGAGAGTCGCTATTATTACAGTGTTATGCCTATGGTTATGTAAAGAGACCAGGTGACAAATTACCATGGCCACTTCTTTTGAATTCAAATCTATTAATTTATTCTGAATACTCAGAATACCACAAAATCCTTGTGTTCTTTGCTTCTGCTCCGCATTCTGCTTTTGTTTGAGCTCTCTAAAGTTGTTATTTGGGCTTTTTGAATTTCCCAAGATGCAGTCGACTATATAGTATCCCCAACAGAGCAATCGTCAGCCTGGGGAATATTGTAAGGCAGCTGTTCTTCAGCAGTAAGTGGGTCTTCTCTTTGGTTTACTACTTAATGCTCCTGTTTTATATTCCATAGCAATAGGTCTACTCGAAGTTGAAGAACAGCGAGCTGTTTTTCTTCAAAATGCTCCAAATGCCATTCTCTAGTGTGATCAGTGGCACTCTGAATGTCCCCGACTTGTTGCATTAGGAGTGCCCAAGCATGAGCAGCAAGGCAAGAGAGCTGGTGGTGGCTACTTGGAGCTTGTAAAATAAATACACATCAGAACAAACAAGTGCTAGTTGAGCAACTGGGAAATTTAATGGCTGGTTTTACATCCTTTAGTTCATTAAACAACTCAGTGACTAATGGTGCATGTGAGATGGTATATGGTAAGTATGGTCTTTTAATTTTTTCCCCAGAAAGGGACAATTTTATCAAATGCACTATAACAAGAAAGAATACGAATCACTAATGAATAACCCCTAAATATAAGCAAGGAATAAAGGATGCAGTAATAGCTTCAGATAGATAAACTGGCATAACACAACTGTAGCACTATTAGTTGAAGGATTCTTAAATATTGCCCTGTTGAGAGATAAAGTACACAGGTACACGTACAAAAGCTCAGGTTGAATGCTCAGCAGTTGAACCTTTTCTCTACCATAAATAACTGCCCTTCCCTAGAACAGTTGATGTCCCCAGGCCTGAATTACACCTGGGATCTGCTGCCTCTGCTGAAGATGGGGGAAAGTCGCACAGCTCAGTTTGTCCCAGTCCCAGGGTGGGTTTCCCCACACTGCCAGTAGCATTTCTCCTCCTCCTCCTCCTCCTAGGGTCCTGTGCTGGCTGCCCTCGCGTCCCTCCCCTGAGCTCCTGCACGGGTTGTTATGGGACTTGGAGACACCAGTCACAGCCGGAGTTGGTGGCAGCTGAGCTCTCTGGCAAAAGCATGTGTGTGACTTTTGAGTACACACCTAGGAGTCTCACACCAATTTTTGTAAGGAAAAATATCTCATTTTTTTTTCTGGGGAAAAAAAAAAAAAGAACTTCCTTTTTCTAGCAGAAAACTTTAAAGGGACATGTAACAGCAAGGTGGGAAACAAACCCTAAAAAACAAAATGTGTGACCAGTTCTAATGAATGGTCTATTAGAACAGTCTATTCATTCTCTATTTTTTTCACAAGGGCTACTTACACGTTTTAAGAAATTTCAATAGCTATTTCAATAGATCAGGTCTTGGCTATGTGTGGTTCCTTTTTGTGCCATTATAGTCCTTCCTTTTATTCTTTTATAAAATATAGATCACCAATAGATCACTGTATTGTCAGTGCCTGGGATTTCATGTGTATGGAAATGTCATATTCATAAAATGCCATGCTAAACCTGAATTCATAAATCAATCACAAAAGAATTTCATTAAGCTCAGTGCTAAAGGCAGGCAAAAGCTTTAGATGATCCACAAATAATGTAAAATTAATTGGAAAATATTTGTATGAAAGGTGATTAAAAGTCACCAGTATCTCTTCACAACAGTCAAAACAGATTTGTAGAAAGCTGAGAAGTTCATAATTTCTTTTTATTTCTTTAAACCTCATCTAGAAAGCACCTAGTCAAGTTTGCAAGCAGCGTTCTTCATTTGCCAGGCAGAGTAGCCTGGGATACTCATTGCTGGGACAGAAAGAGGAGTTCAGGAAGAAAGTAGTGTGGTGTTATCTAGATGGTCATGGCTGCTAAGTAAAAATATTTCATTCTCCATTTGTACCACCTGCAGAGTGAAGGATGCTGCAGAGCTATATACAGCTGCATGTAGCTCCTAGCACGGAAACATGGAGAATCATGACCAGAGACAGGTGTGTGCTTGAGGATCTGCCAACCTGTGTGAGCTGTAGCCTGTCCTCTGGGAACATCCCAGGTTACCGTTTTCTTTTGGCCAGTTCCTGTTGCGTCTGTGGGATCGGTGGGACCTTGCTGGTGCTGGTCTCTGTGTGAGCCTGTGGGGCTGCAGATGAGGTGTAGCTGCTTTGTGGTACCAACGGCTTAAGCTGCTTTTCTCGGCTTTGCTGGCGGCTTTCCACCGCCTAGTATCCTCAAGGCATTTGGATGAGGACCAATACCTCCTTGTAAGCTGTATCCTGGGCAGAGCTGTCTCAGGGGCCACACTACATCTTGAAAGCTGTTCCCATCCTGATCCAGTGAAAACTGCTCAGGAGCTTCTGTCCTCGGGCTGGAGAAAGCATTACTGGAGAGAGCCGGCACAAATATGGCCCCATGCCTGCGGTGCCTGATCAGCTGCTCTCCATGTCACTTCCATCCTGCTCTGGGTGAGCGTCTGAATTTGGCCCTGTAAAGGTCTCTTTCTATACAACATATTTAATTTAGAGTAATGCGTTATGATAATTTCTGCAGCTGTTGATGCATGGGTAAAGCCTGATAATGTGAATTTATAGTTAAAATGATGCAAGTTGTTCACACTGCAGGATGTACTGGATGCCATAGTCCTGCCCTAGGAAGAGACAGACTTGCTGACCTGATGCTGTGGGTCTCTTACATCTGAGTTATATGGTTCGGTTTTGTTGTATCTAGGGAGTTAGGTTAGGGCCAGATTGTTATCTTGGCCATGCCACCTACCTCCAGTTACACAAAAGTAAGCAGGCTCGAGAAATTATCTCTGGATATTATTATTCTATATTTTAAGTCATTTCACTGTAAGCAGCTCTGAATGTAGAATGCTTTCAAAATGAAATGATCTCTCAAGCCATAGGATTTTTTTTTTAAGAAAAAGAAGTACAGAGCTGAAATGAAATTCCCTAAGCGCAGCCAGTGTCTCCTGTGCTCCTTTGCACTATTTTCCATTTTGGGCACAAAATAAAAAGTGTATCTTGGCTGTGTATAATTAATGTCATGGAACTGTGATCCTGGCATGACACGAGCTGTATCACTGGGAGCAGAAGGTAAGAAGAAATCATGATTGCTCAGCAATTTACACGGGAGGATGAAGGGGAAAGGCATTTTAAATTAATGGTTCTAAGGCCTTGATGTTGCCCTGTCACATTTCATAAATCTTTTCTGAGCAATATCTCCTGTGAAGGGGGACTTCACAGCCGCTTAGGGAATACCAAACAGGTACCTTTTTCAGGAGGAAACTGTTTTTACATTTTGCTTCAAAATGCACCCCATGGAAGGAAGCAGCGTTTCAGCTTATGGAGTAGCACTACATGTCTGCTGACTGCAAAGAGGAGTCCTTCTCCTCAGAGCCATTTATCTTCGAAACAACACCTGTCCCCTTTGATAAAAGGTTGAGCTCTCCCCACCGTGCCCGAGTGCCGCAGCAGAGGGCTGCCTGAAGGCTGGTCCTGGGCTAGCAAGGTCGAAAAGCCCCTCGCCACCTCACAGCCCAGTGGCGAGCTCAGACGCCAGGTCTCCGTGACCCTCAGTGCGTGGGTGGCTCTGCCTTCCTCAAGAGCTCTGCAGCTCGGTGCGCCCTGTAAAATCGGTTCCTTCAAGCAAGCACCGCAGCACATTTTAACCTTTTTTTTTAAAAGAACTGGGGAGCAGGTTTGGGTACTTCTAAGGCTTTGGGAACAGAGCGAACCGGGGTGGGAAACCCCAGCGCACCTGGCGTTTGCAGTACTGATCTGGCATTTGGAACGGTTCAGCAGCAGCGCCGAGTGGCAGCGGGCAGAGCTTCTCCCCGACATTTGCCCCCTCACAAGGCTTTCTGCGTCTTTTGGCAGAGCTGGCAACGCACGTCGTACAGCATTTGTCGTAGGTAGCGGTAACCTCACAGGTTTTATATGTTCCTCTGAAAGACTCCAGTGACGGAGCAGATCAGTCTTTATGTGAACTGAGTGCATTAATTGGCATTTATAACAGCGTAGTTAGTACATAGTGAGAGAAGGATAGATGACCTGCCTTAATATATTCAGTAGCTGTTTATATTCCTTATAGTACCGCTTCCATTGCACAAAAAGCTTTTACCTCACATTGCCTGCTCTTGGGCACTAAAAACACTTGAGCGATAGCACAAGTGACTCCCTTATGACAGTTATTTCCCCAAAATAATTCCTTATGCCTCCCCCATGACTGTCATTTGCTACAAAATCATTTCCACTGTGATCCGTACAAAGCCACTAATGCATTTTGTGACTAAAAGCAACCGCTGCTTAGCACTGGAATCCTAAAAAGATTGCAGAGGAAAAACAAACAGGGGAAAAAAATCTGCACCATGTGTCTCCACAGGCAAAGACACAGGGAAGGGATTGGAAGCGGAAGGTGAACTTTCCCTGGAGCTGGCTGGGCTGGCAGCAGCTGTGCCAGAGGGTCACGGTGCGAGGGCCAGGTGCCTCTGTGCCCTGATGGCCACAGCAGCCACAGCTCCTCAGGGTTGTATGCGGGAGGAGCAAGGTCATGCCCAGAGAGGAGGTGGAAGGGGATGCTGAGAGGTTTGATTAGTGTTTTCCCGATAAGCCTGGGTGGAAATGGCGCATATCTGGCCCTGTACAGCACGCTCACAGGAGAGCACAGCCCCACATGTCGGTCCGTGTTGCCTCTGGCCATGCCCAGCAGCTCCATTTCACCTTCCCATCCTGCAAGGTGGGTGGCTTGGTGCAGCCACCACGTTAGCACTGCCCCAGCCAGCACTTCTGTTTTGTAGAAGGGTCGCGGTAATCTGAGCTTCTTGATTTTTTTTCAATTTTTACATAGGGATCATTCAGGAAACTGCCAATTAAGCAAAATACTGGGAAAATAACCCTTCTGTTTGTTTCATACAGTCCTAGAGTTTATCATGTTATGGTGAGGTATCATGCATGGAGACAGAAATGTAGTCTGCTAGACATAAGACAGACTCCTCCTGTCCCAGAGAACTTGAAAACATGAGTTGGGATGAAAAATGGAAAGAATGGAATTCTAGCCTACAAAAGAAAGTGGACATGTTAAAAGCCCATAAAAACAGATACAGAAAAAGCTTTCATAATCAGGGCAAGGAATAATCCAGTGGCCATGTTAATGGTGGATAGACAAGAACTAATGCCCTAAAATTGCAGTATGACTGGGATTAAATACTAGGAAAATCCTTATAATGGTAAAGATACAGTGATTTTGGAAGATGGGGAGGTTGCAGGGGTCTCCATCACTGTCAGTCTTTAGTAACCTGTTATCGGGCTGGACTGGACTGATCTAAGTGTGGTTGATCCTGCCTTGAGACCAGGACAGGCCATATGGCCTCTTTAGGTCCCTTCCAACTATAGCACTCCAAATGTGTTTGCAGGCACAATGGAGAAATGATTAATTCTCACTTTATTTAATTGCGGATAAATAAAGTATTTGTTGAATAGTGGCCAATTTGCTCAGTGAATGTTTAGTGCTTTATACTTGACTAAATCTACATATTATTTAATACCCCCCATTTCTGTTCTTGTCAGAGAGCTTTCAGCAGTGGCTAGCAATCTTTCTGCATTTCAGCAGACTGCATAATAACAGTTTTAAGTAGAGTGATCTGTTACTCGGATAATATACTCATTATGGGTGGAAATTAGGAAGCTTATTTGAGAAATGTGAAGTGCATTAAAACCAAATGAACTCCCAAATGAGATCTGGGCTCCACGTGAAAAAAAAAAACCCTTTCTTAAAAAGTCGGAATTTACAAAGATGCAAGGACTGTAAAAGTTTGGAATGAGAAACATGACTTTTACAAACATGTGATATCAGCAGGGCTAATTTCAGATGACTGATTGGGAAGGCAGTTATGCCTGGAGAAGAAAAAATGCAAAAACCTAATGCAGGGAATCCCAGGGAACCTTTATTTTTCACTTAAGTGCAAGGGACATTTTGAACCTATGTTGTCTCTAGTAATAACTTCAATGACAGCAGCTAAAAATAAGCACTATGCAAACACAGCTGAAGTCACCGGTGTGAGAAGGCGTTTGACTGCAGCACGGTCTTTGTAAATTGGGATTCTGATCTGCTAGCAGAATAACTCTCCTCTGCGGTTAGAAGTGCTGTCCCATAATGTAAAAGTCAAATAGATCCGGGGGGCCAGTCACTGCCTCTTCCTGAATCTTAACAAAAATGTTCTTAGCACTAAAAGGTCTACAAGGCTGTATCGTAAGATTTTACAATCCTGCGTTGAATACGTAGGCTTTTCCATCAGTGCAGAGTTAAGATTTAAAAATAATCCTTTTTTTGAAGATTTGAAATTGAACATGATTTGGGGATAGTAAAAATATGAGGCAAGAAACATCTTGTGGGAAATACTGTCCAAAATCATAAGCATCTAGCTGAGAAAAGGTGAATGTGCCAAGACTATCACGCGATGATGGTTTTTAACTTCTGACAGCATTTTTGCAAAGGGAAATTTTTAACAGAATCGCGATGAAGCTGCTGAAGAGGCAACGTGGAAATTGCTCCAGAAGTTGCTTTTGAAGGCCAAATTTGAATGAAGGTAGAGACTTGGCCAGTCTAATTCCAGCTTCTCCTTCCCTGTTCAGCACTGGTTTTGCTGTTCTGCATCACTCTCCTGAGGCCTCTGCAGGTCAGTTAGTGCCTCGCGTGAGCCGGCGTGCATCAGCTCTGTGGGCTCTATCTGGTTATAGGGCTATTTCTGCCTCTGTAAGTCTAATGAGCAGGGCTCGCAAAGCCGTGTGGCCCCAGCCCAAAAAGGGGCCAGCCCATGCATCTAGCTGACTTTGGAAACGAGCTCTGAAACCCCATCAGGGTGTACAGCAACTGGCTTGGTACAGAGGTGGGGGCAAATAGTCCTCCTAGGTACTGGAATGAAAGGGAGGTGGTTGTTTTAAGAAGTGTGACCTCCAGGGGACGCAGTAGCATTTTGAGGAGTTTTATTCACCACCTGTGATTACAAGAAGCTATTTTATTTGTTGATGAACTCCAGCTTCTGTGGAAAAGATAAAATGGATCTTAAAAAATTACCATAAAGCATATCTATATGGGAAAATGGAATCTGACACATGCACCTTATTAGTAATTAGGAGACTAGGTTGAGTCTTTTGATGTATCACCACATTATCTAAGAAACTGGTAATGGCTCATTTTTAAAAGGTTTTCTTTTACCTTCAGTAAAATGGGAAGAATAATGTTCCTGTCCACTCATTCTTAGTTGGCTTCCTTGACTGCCTCTGCAGGAGAAGTATGTTTCGTAACTAATAACTAGTACAGAAGAATAGAAGCCCTCAGCACTATCACCGTGATAAAATAATTTATAAAAATAATAGATCAGATGCTTCCTAACTTGCATAAAGTGAGTTAGTATAGTCTAACATGAGAAATAAAAATGCTGAAAGGCAAGTCTGCAAAAAGAACTGGCTGAATAATTCATACTTAAATTGAATCTGATAAATTTGTCTCCTTTTCTCCATTGACAGAAAGCCTATATACAGTTGACTGTTTCTGCAGATTTGTTCTGTTATTCTATGATTCATGTGCTATACAGATCTCTTTTGGAGTATTGTCTGTATCGTTTAACTGACTGGTTGTGTAAGGAGCACGGATTTGTTTCTCTTTCTTGATGGTGCGGCGCTAATGCTAACAACCAGGACTCTGATACTAATGCTTAAGGAAAACAAACATAAAATTCACTTTCTATAAATATTTGAGCATAAAAACTTAGTACTTGCTTTACATGAATATTGATAGTAGTAAAATATGGTGTTATGGGTTTTCCAAATGTTCATGGGAAGTTAAACAAGGTCAAAGGCAGACTGTTTCAAAATGTGACTGAGTATTCATGCTGGTTTTTCCTGGTTTCAGAGCTCTGACAAAGTTCTAAGCCATGCAGTTGCCAACAGGATCCTTTTCTTCTTTCCTCACCCTAATTTATGTGTCTTATATGTGAATCCTGACATGGGTTTACAAATGGCAGACTCCACCTATTGGCACTGATGGTATAAGGTGTGTGCTAAGGACACCCAGAACACTACAGCATTAGTTTAGATCCTTAGAGGCTTATTTTAGGGAGCTGCATGAGGTCCCTGATGGCAGCCTTGCTGGAACGCGTGCTCCCAACACGAGCCTGCTGGCAGGTCAGCTGGGAAGACACAACCCCACAACCTTATTCATTTTTTAAGATAACCACTCGAATACCTGCAGTGTAAAGCACATTGTGTCTGTGTTCACCCTCTCTGTCAGCGTGCCAGGAAGCCCAGCTAAGCTGTTTTTAAAATGACACCATAGAACCAGATTTTCCTAAGTCCCCAAATAGCAAAGCAATTTCAGGAATACAGCAAGATAAACAAGGAGAAAAATATGAAAGCAAAACAGTAAGTGCAGGCTGGGTATTCTCTTGAAACATCAAGTGTTAATCACAGACTGCAGCAAGGAAAGGGGAACATGGGAAAAATACTGAGTAGTGACATTTCATAATTGCAAATGGTACAGTGAGTACCAATAACCTTCATCATACTCGGAAACCTTAGAAACACGGTCTGTGAGTGATGCTTGAGAAAACAAGAAAAAACTCTCTTGGCAAAGAGAGTTCTTTTCCCTCTTGGTGCTCAGCCTCTGCATGAACAGGCTGATGGTGGAGTAGAAGATGCCTTTTGTGATTGTATTTTAGCTCCCGTGTTGCTGATGTCATGGAGCAACATGGTTGAGCTAGCAGCTCATGGGCTGAATCTCACGTGCTGGACTCTTTCTGCAAGTCTCCCTTTTCATCAGGGCGCCCAGGGACCAGCACTTCAGCTGCTTTAACAGCTGTCCCCACCGCTTGTGCCCTCACCCGCAAACAGACGGTGCTTAAAGCTTGAGCCGGTGCCTTTGTGTGTGTGTGTGTGTGTGATACAGAGGACAGAGGAGCTCAAGGCACACATATTCACATGTGTCCACCTGGCATCACAAGGGGAACTGCCGTCCCTGCGTTGGGCTGGCCTGCCTGGCTCCCAAAATTGGAGTCCAGTCCCTCTAGATGCCAAATTTAGAGCACATTTATTCACAAGCAATATCTCCCCATGGAGACTTTTCTTAAGGAGGAAAAAAGTTGACTCTATGTCCTTTAAAAAAAAAATAAAGTTAAGCTGGAGTTTTATTTTTTGACCTACGTTATTGGATCAGTGGGGTTTTTTGAGAGGTTGTTTGTGGAAACAGAAGGAGAAGGTGGAGGAGCTGACATTTCAAGGATGTCTTTTGTACACAGAAGAAATTGAGTATAAATACATTTTGGATTCATGAATTTGTGTGTTTGTACTGAGATATCTTTCTAATTGAAATACAAGGACGACAGCTATATGGATCCTATCCTGAAATTCAGGATACACTTTCTGAAGAGCAGGTGCTTTTTTCTGGCAAAACACCTACAGCTTTAGTATGTATAGAATTATTGCTCATATTCTGCTCCTAGGTTCCTGCGCAAAAGCAGTATGTATTTAAATTAGCATTCTATTTTAATGAAATAATTCCCTGTTAATAATGACAGGGTTATGAGCTCCCTTCTCTAGTTACGGAAATTCTTCCACATTCAAGCTAGGAGCTTTCCTCTTTGATATTAATACATCAATCTAATTATAACAGCTTAGATAAATGGGCAAAACAAATGGATTTCATTCTGCCCTGCCTCACAGTCAAAAGAACATTTCTTTTCAGTTCACATATCTTTGCATTGCAGGTCATATATCTCATAAACTTTCAGAATAAAACCTGCTTATTACTAATTACGTTTGCTCTCTGCAGTGCCATCAAATTCATTTTCCACTATGACACTATTACAAATATTCTGTTTTGTTGCTAGCACTGAAAATCCTTATGAAGTCTTTGTCAACTTGCTATGACAGTAACACGTAGCTTACAACAAGATGTCTTTTATATTCATTTTTAACATGTTTAAATATCAAGTTGCCTTTACTTTGCCCTATGTAATAAACCACTGAATGTGCAGGAGAAGGTTAATGTAATAGGCAAAATAAATCAATTTCAAGTTTCAACTAATAGCCTTAATAGTTAGGCAAATCTCATCAAAGTTTTCTGTTTGAGGCTAATTTGACAGTGGGCCTAACATCAAGAAACAATTACTGGCTTTAAAGTTGTTCTTGTCTTTATCTCCCATTTTAAGACACACAAATGAAAATTAGAAGAAGCATGGGAGATCAAATGTTACAGTTAACATTAAAAAAGTCCAGGGCATGTGAGTTAAGTTCATTTTAAGCTTGAGAGGTCAATGAAATGCAAGGGCTAGGGCCTCTTTGCGTTGTATTTTGTAATTACAGCTTATGAGAATTCATGTGATTGTTTAGAGCAAGGATGCTGTTGGATGTCTATGTGAGTGAGTTTCTTTGTACTCGTTCTAATGTTTTTTACTAAAGCCGTAACTTCCAGCTCGTGTCTGCCAGCTGGAGACTCAAAGCAAGGAGCTTGTTTAAAGCAAGATACAATGATATCACACTTCGGGCTCCATCAAGAAGTTTGCTAGTGGTTGATGCTGCACTCCATGGATGCAGAGAAGATGAATTAATTCAGAAATGAGCAGGATGAGTGTGTAAGAGGTATTGATTTTACCCTGAGGCCTGCGTGTCTTCAGGCCAAGTCAGAGGAAAGTCCCAGGTCCTAGTGCTAGGTGTCCTCACTTTAATGGCTCTCCAACTTAGCGTTAATTTTGTGCTAAAATGGGTTTTGGAAGTTGAATAATGCATAAACAGAAACATACACAGAGCTATTTCAGGATCCCCAAACTGGCATGCCTTCACTCAAATGATAAGCATCTAGCTGTGTCTGTGAAGCTAGGCACATCAAAATGTCCTTGGGCTGTCGTAAATTCATAACTTCAAACTAAGAGAATTCAAATATTTTATTCAAAAATTCAAAGACTGGCCTCAGTTTATTGACTACTTGTGTGCTGTATCATATCACTTGCCATACTCTGTGTAGGCAGCAAATATATCCAGTTGGTGCAGATTTCAAAAGTGTGAACCAATAGATTGGAACTTCCCTTGAATCCTGATATTTGGATTAATAGTCCATACAGGACTGTTCCTAGAACATATGCATTTTCTGGCACCAATGAAGAATGTGATGTTCTTGCAATAAATTTAACTTGACATATACCAAGTATTGAAATCTATTACTTCTGGACAATGTCATGGCACATTTTTTGACTTGAAGTGTTCCATAACTGATATGATGAGCCACTGACATTCTTTGGGAGATTTTGCAAAGCATTTCATTCTTACTATCGTAACCTGATTTGCCATCATAATAGCCTTACAATCCAAGTCCAGACTATAGAGCTACTAATTAAGACCCTAGAAAAAGCTGGAGGGATACAAATGAAAACAGGAGTGTAACTGCTGATCTTGAAAGCACATACCAAGTAGAAGAATCAAAATGAAAATGAGAATAATACAAGACACAGATCAAAGCTGACCCGGAACCGACAATATTCTGGTGACAAGCATAATAGTGTCTCTGTTGCTGTTGATAAGTATTTCCTGCAGCAGGAAAGTGCTATTTACAGATCCTGCAGGAAAAGGAATGCATCAGGTACCACTTTCTGCCAATTTCTTTGGCTAGTTTCTCTGGCATCGGTTAAGCACCAGATCACACTGGATGATCAACATAACACCTTTCTGGCCTTAAAATCTGCTAAAGGTCAAGAAAATATAGTTAAAAAAATAAAAATGAAGAAATATGTGTGGAACGGTATTACTACACAGTTTTAGTGATTGCTATCCAGTTCCGCATATATTTCTTCAATTCCATTTTTAATGGGGTCCATTTCACCTGCCTAAATGTCCCTCTAGGAGCATGAATCCAACATTTAGATAATTAAAATTCTCACCACTAAACCTTACAAGTGCCTAAAATGTGTAGTGGTCTATAACCTAGTACATCCACAGGACACCGTGCAGTACTGCCCTAAAAGATTCATATGGAAGTCACATTGCACCTGAACTAAACGCGCCGCAGGAGTTTTATAGTTGGCATCATCAGTCCTGTCTCAAGGATTACTGCACCATCTCTGCCACAGGTACTCATGAAATAACATTTACTTGTCACTGATTTGGCCCTGCATGTGTGCGTGACTCAGAAAAAGTTTAGAAGTGAGTGAGAATATAGGTACTTCCAATTTTTTTCTTTCAGCTATTGCTGTTCTTGTGTTTGTTTATTATCAATATTCATGATGTACATCACCAAGGCCCATTTTTAAACTCTCAGCTTTAATTCTTACATCAAGTTTTCAAAAGAAGGAGTTGAGCAAGGGAAACAAAAAATATTACACCAACGAAAACTGCTTTTTCCATTCAGCACAACTCAGCAGTCGAGAACAATTTAAAATATGTTTGTATATTCACATATTTTCTGGGTTTGGATAAACAGAGAAATCTGGTGCATATTTACAATAAGTTTGAAAGTTCAGTATTTATCACTAGAAGTCATCATTAAGCCTCCAGATAAACAATGGAATGTCACTTGGTTTGACAATGCAATGAGAATAATTTCTACTAATTATTCCTGTGATGAATTTGGCTCATTAGCTTTTACTAGAGGAAAAGGAAACTGAAAAATCAATATTTCAGTTCACTTTTTTTTTTCACCATCTGGGAATGCTAGTTATATATTTTGCACAGTAATAAAGGGAAGCAGAGGGCAGTCAAGGCGACTAAACAACATTAAACTTAGAACCAATAGTGATTAACAATAGATGCAGCTGTTATCAGAATGCAAAGAACTGTTGATTCAGAGGAAAGTTCTGTCCTTTACAATCTTTCTGTAGAGACTCAGCTTTTTTCCTTTTCCTTGAGACAATCATACTGATGGCTCTTTTGGACAAATTACCTAGATTAATTTCTGTGTTGATTCAGCATCACTTCTTTCTTCTTTTGCTCATATAATGTCTAACCATAACACTTGTTTCTTCCCATTTTTGCTTATTAAGGTGTTGTTTGCTACCCCTTTAGCTTGGCGTTTAGTTTTGCCTTTTTTAGTATCTTCACTCAATCCCACTAATGCTGGTGTGAGATCTTTCCTTTGCTCTCTGAACACAGCTAGAAAACAAACAGTCAAAGATTTTCAAGGTATTTCAGGCATTTCAAGCTGGGGGATTGCTTTGGTTGGGAGCATTGGTCAGCCAGGCTTTCAACTTGTACTGCAATTCAATTACCTGTGATGCCAGAGAAGATGTCAGGATGGTGGCGGGCCAGGAGCAAGTCACTGGCTTGTTTGCGATCTTTCAGGGATCTATAAGGCTCAATCAAAACATCTGCTCAATCTAGGATGCATTGCATGCCAGTCACGTTAATGGAGAAAAGAATAGGTGTTGTTGAAGACTAGAACTCATCAGAAACTTTCTGACTGAATGTTTTGCCCTCTGAAGATTCTGATCTGTCAGGGAGAAATGTTCCTATGGTGTGTGGCACCTGGGGGAAGCCCAGCTTGTTCTCCAACTGGGCACCTATCCCAGCCTCTACCACCCTGGTGCTGCCCAGAATCCCACCTTCGAGCAGCCGAGGCTCTGAAACTTTGACAAACAGAACATCAGGGGTGATTAGAGAAAGTCAAAGAATAGAATTGATCTTAAAGTATTTTGGTTGTTTACAGAAACATGACCACATCTGGGTTATGTATACACTCCTTGTAGTCATTGCAAAAAATGGGTAAACTGGAGAATGGTTTAATCTGTTCTCTTTTAAGGTGCTTTACTTATTCTGAAAGGGATCATCCTTTGGGAATGACTGCTTCCTTCCATTGTTCGGAAAGCCTAAATTAGATTTCAATGTAAAACTTTTAGACATGAAAGCTGGGACAGAATAATCCTTCCAAAAATGACATGTAAACTCATATATATGTTTATAGTTATAGTTGCAGTTATGGTGGTGTATATGTGTATGTATATGTATATATAAACATATATACAGATACATATAGATTAATTCAAATTCCGCAAAAATGTTAGTCATTGATTTTCCTTTTTTTTTTTTTTTAAGGATATAGTTTTGAAATCTGGGAATTCCTTAAGAATGGCAGTTCCAGTTTTCATAGGATTATATGTATAATAAATATCTTGCTTTGTCATTTCTGTAGATGATGAAATCTGAAGTCTGCTAACCACAGATGCGAATGATGTAGCATTCCAGCAGAGTTTCAGAGAAAGCAGAGCATGAAAAGCCGAGTATTCCTGCAGTTCTGATAGGAAAACAAAAACATTTTTTTTTCAACGTTGAAAAAGAATATTTTAAGGAGTCACATCTAGCTGGGTATATTCAAATGCTTTTCATCAAAAGAGTACACACACATAGAATAAAATGCCCTAAATGCAAGATATATTTTTCAGTGTCTCAATATGGTTATCGTATTATGAAAAAAGAGGTACGCTAATTTACCATTGCTGGTTGAGCTGTTTCAGTGCGGCAATGAGTAATTGGCCAATAGGTTCTGAAACAGATGTAAAGTGGCAGTGCAATATTTCCAGTGGGGTTATTACAAAGCACTTGCTTTCTTAGTTTCCAGTATAGAGTGCTTTAGGCCATATAATCCATCAAAGAAATTGGTAAGTAAATGAAATCCTCATTCTATGTAGAAATAAAAATCTATTTATGATATTTAGAAGGCCTTTTAACTGTATTATCTGAGCACCTCACGAGCCTTGCAGTGGTTTCACTTATACATAAATAGGAAATGGAGACCCCCCGATTGACATGTCCAAAGTCATCAGAAAGGTCTGTGACAGAGTGGTGTTGGGCACTCAAGTCTACCCACCTTCAGGCTAACGGTCTAACTGCAAGTTCCTTTGTCTTTTCTCACAGCAGAAAAAGTATGGCTGCATGCAACCTAAAATTGTAAAGGAACTTGATATAGAAAACTGTAGGAGAGATCAAAGAATCAGTAAATTCAAAAATTGAGGTTACACCTGGGCTGAAACATCTTTACAACAGCAGAGAAAATAACTAATTACAAGCGGCTGAAGGGCATTCTGCAGTTTCAGGTACGTATGCTGCTCCTGTTCCCGTTTGCAAGGTTCTTTACTGCTGTGGCACCATGGCTTGTGATGTCAAGTCATCTCAAATAATGAGATTCCAGTGCATGTCAGGTATGTTTTAGTGCTGCATGAAAACATGAGATTTTTAAAGAACGTATGTCTCAACGTATTCCATTGCATTTCAAACATCCAGCAAGAGCAGCATTGGAAATGTGTCTTTGATACCTTTTAAGAAACAGAAGGCTGAATTCCATGGTTACACCCTGGCATCTGCAGAGTTTTCTCTGCAATTTTGAGCAAAACTGGGAACAGAACATTTTAAAGTATTTTTCCATAACTGGACTATTGTAGGTGTTTGGTCTTGTAACTGGAGCATAGAGAATCTTTAATGCCTGTGACTGACTTTGAATGCAAGCTCTGTCTATTTCTGTGGTTATAAGCATGGTGAAAAATATGGCTGAGTAGAAAAAAAAGCATGTATATGGCTGGTGTTATTAGTTTTGCACTTCTTTTGAGTGCTTATTTACCCAGTTAGAATTTACGCAATACATAATAATAGAATGTGTATGAATGGCCCATAAATCCATCTGAACTTCAGGTTATGATGATCAAGTAAATTAAGTTCTATTTTCAGTTACTCTCCCAGAATCTCTGAAGTAAAAATGTGGGTAAAGAAGATGATTTTGGTTTACCTCAAAACTGGTATCTAAATTGCTGAGAACAAAAACGCCTTCTTTTGTTGTAATGGTGATGGAAAAATCTCTTTGTTTTCAATTGTCTGAATCACATCCGCCATCAGCACTCAGGAAAATGTGCAGAATGCAAAATAGTATCAGATCCCAAAGAGCGTGTGGTACATATTTTATTTCAGAATACCAGTTACGCTACTGAAATAGGATACTGAAGTTGCCAGCTTATTAGACACTTATGCATAATTCAAAATTTCTGGAGACTTGAGTTTCAGGCTTTCTAGCTAGTTGTTCAGTGACTAAATTTTTAGATCACTGCCCTGAGTTTGGTACCTTGTTTCGGTACAGTGCTTCAGGAGACATAACTGTCTAATAATGAGATTTACAAACTGTACTGAACTACTTAAGCTAGCCAGTAGGAACTGTTATGAGCAGAGGTGGTCTTAAGCTGTCCTCCAGTACTTACAACTTTAGCCCCAGTGGGACTCTCAGCACTGAAGCTCTACTGTATAAGGGGCTATTATTCATTTCTCACAAAATGTGTCTGGAGAAGCCAGTGGTGATCCTTCCCTAACCTTTTATCCAATAACTCATGATTAAAGTGCTCACCCAGGTTGCAGGAAAGGCAGATTCAATTGTCTCTTCTACTTAATGGGATTCAACCCACCCCCCACGTCCCAGAAGAGCATCATAATGGCCAGACTATCGGCTATTCTGAGTAAAGGCTTTCTCAGTCCCATGAAAGCTGTTTCATGCTGTCTGGAATAATTGAAACTAGTGGTAGTGCTCTTGTAGCTGTAATGGTCTAAGAATAATAAGAGAAGAAAAGCTTGGTGGGAAAAGGTAATGTCTCCTATAAGAACATCTGATGTAGTTGAAAGAAAAGGACAAGCTCAGGGTCATCTAAGACATTCCTCAGATCTGCAGTAGAAATTTAATTTCACAATAATACATTTAATGTAAAAGATGTAGGGCCAAAGAGAGAATTATTATGACACTTGGGAATGTGGACTTCATCCCTACTCAGATGAGTACTTATATACATTACTTATTCATGGGATGAGGACATGGCATTTAGGTAGCTGTTAGATGGCTCTACCTCCATTGTTGTTTTATCCATTCACCATGTAAAAATGGGTAAAACAGGACATGCAGCTGGAAGTTGTAATCATATATTTTTAGCACAATTTTTAAATACTGTTCATCCATGTCAGTACACACAGCTTTATGTTCTGGTAGCTTGGGAAAGATGTCCTCATCGAAGGCCATATCTCAGGTTTTGCACATGTGTTCAGTGAGTTATATCAGACCGTCCCACCTTCGTTTTATGTGGAACACTGTCTCTTTCATGAAATTTTTTACACCAAGTGTCTACTTCCCACAGAAAACACGTGTTTTTCATCAGACCTGCTTGAAAACAGTTTTCCATTCTGGTCTGGGTGCTCTGAGATCTGCCTTTCCAGATGCTCCCCTCCATGGTGGACACCTGCAGGGCTGTGTGCAGGGAAATGTGCAGGCTGGGCACACGTAGGGTCCACCAACATGCCTGCAAGGACAATGAGTGATGCTAATGGGCCTGTCTCCCAGCTTGATTGGTCTGACTTCAGCTCAGAGTGACAGCTCTTACCTTCATCTTACCATTTTTCTCCATTATAAATTTTCACAGGAACATTATACAAGCTCTCCTGTAAAGTCAGAGACTATATATGGTCTCCAAGAGAGAATAAGTCAGGAGATATTAGCTGCAGTTTGGAGAATGCATTTTTATTGTTTTTCACAAATGAAAAAGAATGCCAGTTAAACAATGTCCACCAGCCAGGATAACATCCCAGAGGTCCAAGAGTACAGCTGTACTATTTTCCGGACCACCAATCCCTCATTTACTGTTAACAATCTTGTCAACGTTGCTAAAAAAATTAACATTTTCTTCTCATTTATCTTGCAGAATTGAGTACTGGCAACTGTAGCCTTTAAATGATAGGGTAATACATAAAAACAGAGAGCTAATTAATTATTTTTTTTTATTTAATATTTTCTCTAGCATTCTTTTATATTTCAGTCTCACTTTTAACTTGAGAATTTGAGTTATATTTGAATTATACTCTTCCTTCCTGACCTGTCTTCTTTTGCCTGTCATAAATAGAAACAGCTATACGATAGGAAAGACATGGGGTGGAGGGAATAAAATAGGATAAAGGATTAGGACAAAAAGTATAAATGCTAATACAGATTCTTTGGTTAATCAGGCACAAAAGTTCAGTTAAACAATAAGGTTACGTAGGGAGCCTTTGGCTGGAAATTCCATATTGTAGACGTTTAATAATACATAGATAGCATAAAATTCAATCACATCAACGCTTAAATCTAATTTGAAGAAGAGTCAGCCTTGGAGGTCTCAATTTTCTTGTTATTTGTGCACAGACATTTGTCATTAATGGTAGGGATTAAACTCCGTGCATTGGTCAAAAGGTCAGGTAAGATATGTTTATGCAAAGTCCAAAGAAGCAAAGAATGCATTTCTTCTTGGCATTGCAGTGTCATTACAAGATCAAAATTTTGCACAGAGCGCTCTCGCTGATGCTACAGGACTGCTGTAAAGGAGGAACTTGTTGATCTGCACTTAGCATTTTCTAAAGCTGGAAACGCTTTTAGACCATTGGAAGTCTTGTGCTACCCACTTCTCAAAATAACGACGTTTCATATGCAGAGTGTGATTTCCTGCTTACAGGGATGGCAGATGCAAAAGTATTGCAACAGCTTGTGGAAGCAGTTAGAGCTGAAACATGCACCAAATGGAGTTTTATTCAGACACTATCAATCCCCGAAGACTGGGTGGGAAGATGGCACAGCAGCTGCAATCCACGTAACAAAGAGGCTTACTATGAGCTATAACCAAAACCCGTAGAAGAAAAATGGGGAAGTTTTGTGCTTAAAAATACAATTTTCCTTGAGTTTTTTTTGATTTTGATAAAATTTTCAAACAAGTGACGAAACTATTGCTCTCTTTTCTTCAGACTGTGTAGTAGAGAAAAACTCATTTCGTTATGACATGATTCTTTCAGTTAATTTATCTTTATCCTAGTTGCTACATCAGGAATGCTACGCACTTACATGCGGCTGTTTTCACATTGTCAGACTGTATTGCTCATCTCTATTATAATTTATATTATTTTGTATCTTTTCAGTGCTATTGAAATGCTTTTAATTTTCTGAGACAATGTATTTGGACATCAGCAAAGTGTGACAATTTGACATTATCAAAAAATTCATCCAGTTCTATAACAGGTATTCCAGAGAGTTACAATCAATCATCCGCTAGAAGTGCCCATTCCCTTGCACTGATTGGGAAATGGGTTTAGGCAACTAGTTTAGAGTTTGGCAAAAAATCTAGATGTCTGAAATGGGACAGGAGTCCCATCCAAAACGGACCCAAATTGAGAGATAATTTACCTATTACCTCTGCAAGTAAGGGACTCTAAGTAGTTATGATTAATGCACCACCCATGAGATAAGTTTAGGTTTAAGTAAATGGTGAGAAGGGAGGGTTATTTTAATTTACACTATCTTACAGGTTCCCTGTAGGGTTTCTTTTGTTTGTTTGTTTCCTTGCTATATTCCTTCTATTGCAGTCTTCTTGTAGCTTGTAAAATCTACAAATACTTGCTCCCCTGAATTCATGTTTGCATCGCTTCTGAATTTGGCCTAATGTTTTTAGCCACATGAGTCAACTAATTACTTAAATCCAATCAATTGCCTGACCTGCTGCAGGCACAGAGTAAAGAATCCTAATTAGCTGGTGAGGATGTTAGCTTTCCTTCTTGCAGGATGCTCTCTAAGAGTGGATTATGTTTTAAAAAGTAAACAAAGTCATGGGGAGACTAAGCTTTAGAAAAACACTCTTTCTGATCAGTTACTCTCTTCCCAGGAGCCACATGTGATAGATGTCATTTTTCTTGAGCTGTAAAAACTAAATACCCTCAGCCTTGTTCTGTGGTTTCCTCT
The DNA here is from genome assembly GCF_028500815.1 of Rissa tridactyla. Lineage (NCBI taxonomy): Eukaryota > Metazoa > Chordata > Aves > Charadriiformes > Laridae > Rissa > Rissa tridactyla. The sequence continues at coordinate 143,674,865 of NC_071467.1, read as the reverse complement.
CTGACTCCGTTCAGAAGACTGAGCTCTCAGTGTATAATTGGAATCCCTGATGCCATGTTATACTCCAAAGAATTACAGCAAGAAGCAAACTTGCGATTTGTACTGTTCTGCACACGGACTTTGCATTACGCAGTGCCATAGTCAGAATAAGACAGCAAAACTTCGGGTTTTTACCAATTGTTCTCTTTCCTTATTAAGACTCTTGAGTGATCTGAGCTCTGCTGAATTAAATAAAAGATTCCTGCTGGTGCCAGTGACTCAGTCCATGGAGAACAGTCCCTCCTGCCTTTTTCACATGAGCAATACAGCACAGCTCCATAGTTCGCAGAAGTTTGAACGCTTACTTCAGGATGCCACTAAAATATTCTCCTTGATTCAGCGGTGCCATCAGCAGTCTATGCTTCATAAGCAGACTACATCCAAGATTTCATGTATTTCGCCTCAGAACACCCAGGGAAAGCAGAAAACTTCTTTTATCTGTATTTTCGCCAATCTGAACTGAAACACTGAAAAGCTAAAGCTTCTCTGTACAGTGAAAACAGACACACGGCCACCTTGCACTAAACCCAGCCCCGAGCCAGGCGTGGTCCCCAAGCCATACAGCTGCATTCAAGGAGCTGGGAGCCACCAGCAGGGCCCAGCTGAGAGGAGGATGTGTCTGGTGTCTGGGTGGTTTCCTGGCTTCCAGGCTGCAGCTGTGTGTTGGTGCCCAGCGACAAAATAAGAACAGGGAAAGGCCTTGACTGCCTGGCCTTGGGTCAGCAGCATGCCCATCTGGGTTTTCCCAACCACCCTGACGTTCTGGAGGATCTGGGACTTGGGCAAGCCTTGTGCTTTGGAAGGTAACAGTAAGGCCATGTGTGTTCACTGGAAGTCCAGGGAATGCTTTTTTTAAAAAAATTGATTTTAAAAAGTGCCCAGCAACTGCACAAGCTCTGTGAGTTATTTCATCATACATTTCTGAAAGATGTCCTGTAAAATAGACATTCTGTAAATGCCCTGATCCATTATGTAAAGCTACAAAGAGCTGGTAATGTCAGGTGTGAATCAAAGCTTGTAGTCATTATATAGGCCATTAAAGAGAGACTGAGGACACTGGCTTGCCACGGTTATCACATGAACTCTGCAGTACATGAGAAGTTCCATGTGAATTAGAGGAACCAAATAGAACTATTTAGCACTCCTCATTAGTGGAATAATCTGGTATGAAAAAGGCAATTATGGGGTTTCTTCCTCAGTTTGCTTGCTTTTTTAGCATTCGTGTGATAGTTTGCAGGCTTTTTGTTTAAGCAATCAATTTACTCGTTTTGTTTCTCAAGATGTGTTTCTAAAATTGAGGGTGTACCCGCAGAATTCTCGATTTCCTCCTGTGGAGAGCACAAGTTTCCCTGTGGCACTGGATGCCTTGTTGATTTGAAGAGTTGCAGTGGTTTGTCTTTTCTTGGTTTTGCTTCAGAGAGTTGTGTTACATGGGGCTATAACTGAGCTTTTCATTGCAGTAGATTATTGGACTACTGTTCTGTGATGGTGTGTGTAACCATGGCTACTACCGTTTTTCAGTCCATTTTTCCTTGTTTGTAGCAGCAGTCATTCTTTAGGGTTTACATTACCTGTGTCTCATTTTTGAACGGGACCCTTTGAAATAGAAGTCTTCCCTGATACAGAGTCGTCCACTGTCTCCAGTCTTCCCGACTTCGTGAAAAGAGGTTAGAGTGAAATCATTCAACTTGGACTTTACAATTTGACTGAACCTGTTAAAAGCTGATCACTTCTAGGCAAGTCTGCAAGCTCACATTTGCTATTGACAGTGAGAGTTGGTGTTCGTGACACCCTTCAGGGAAAAGCATCTTTCCTTGAGATAAAGCCCAGCAAAGCAAACTGCACACCTTTCATCACAGCACGCAGTGGAAGCAGGTCCTGAGCCAAAGTCTGGTGACATCAGTAGAATCTTTTCATTTACTTCAGTTTTATTGTTCAGACCCTACAGTAAAGTGAACCTTTTCCACTGCTAAGCAGCAAGCAGGAGGATCTGAGCTGTGGTAATGCAGAGGTATGGGGACACGGTGCGGTGCTGTGAGGTCTGTTAGTGTATTCAGAGGGGATGTCACTTGGGAGACCTTAGCTAAGAGGTAGAATTGGTCTCTTAAAACTTGTTTTTCTGCCTTAGGTGTAAAAGATGCTGTCACTTATCCTCACAAAAGAAAAAAAAAAGGAATTTAAGCAAAAGTAGATTTAGCAACTCAGCCAAACAGCAAAGCTATCTAACCTCTGACAGGAAAATACTGAAAGCACTAAAGAAAACTCTTCTGGTATGATGACTGCCACTGTTTCCTTCAGATCATTTCAATCAAAATGAGACTGCATGTAAACACCAGAGCAAAGCAGTATAAGACTACAAAAATCAGTAGAGCTCTTCTGACTGCGAATCTGGCCCCAAAGGCACACTTTGAAACAAAGCGATAACTAATTTTTTCCAGGCTGGCTTTTAAGAACAATCCATAACAACAATGGCTAATGGAAACAGCCAGCTCCAAAATGTAGAGCTAATGCATTGTCTTCAAAAGAAACGGAGTTAATCAGTTATTATTACTAGCTGCTTGGCTTGGGCACCGCTTCTGCTGGAATGTGCTGTCTGTCTGGATTCATAGAGTGTATCCTGTAGACCAGAGTGCTAAGTAGATTTTAGCAGCAGTTTTCATCCTGCTTTTGGAGGGGATTACTTTTTAATTTATATATACATATGTATATTTTGTTGGTCCTTCCTTTTCACAGGGGAGATGTCAGTCAGTAGCTGACTGTTAAAAAAAACATTAAAATATTAGACCAGTATGTGGGGTGAAGTGATAATGTAGCTTACATTGCCTAGCTCTTATACCAGCTTCCTGGCCAGGGAGTTGCAAGGATTTGTTGAAGAATAATAATTCTAAATTTGCTGTACTCATGAGTGCAATTAACTGAGAACAGACTTCAGGGAATAAGGAGTCTGCTGCTGCTGGCTAAGAAGTGATTAGTAAGTGGCGTAAAACTTCACTGTTTGGGCAAATACAAAAATGAGACATTAAATATGCTAGAACCATCTAAGCTCTCCTTATCACTACTTATGACTACTGACAACAGGCGTGTTTGTGATATGACATGAAGCCAGAATTAACTTTACATATAGAATTTTCTATTCTGCTCACACTCTGTGGAGACAGTATTGCTGTCTGAGTGATTGGTTACAAGTACAGCTTTTTGCTTTGATGCACTCTTCTCAAGTCACATTTGCTTTTCACACAGCCTCTTTTCTCACAGTTCATGCTACCCTCATTAGTATTTTAATCAATGCTCCAAAGAAGTGTGGAGGAAAATGCTGGTTAGCTAAAGCTAGCAGTCAAGCCTCCAGACCCTGGAGCCGTGGTGAAACGGCTTCTGCTGTCTCTTGAGACCTGCTCTGAGACCTGATTCCCCATCTGTACAGACACCTCAGGCAGCAGCCAAGCTGGCCTCTGGGCAATGCCCCGGTTTGGCCGGTAGCCCCTCTACACACCTACACTCGGTGTCCCCATGCCTCACCACACTGCATCCCCAGGTGCTGTTGAAGGCAGTCTGTGAATCAGCAGATGGAGGGGAAGGAGCACGCTGTGCCCTTCCCTCATCACACTGCTCTTCAGCAACGGCGTGGCTATAGCCAAGTGGTCTTCTAACCTATAGGCCTGTGCCTCTCACTCCTCTCAGCGAAAACATCCTTAATTTTATGTCTATTTTCAGTCCTAGAATGGTGCATCACCCAAACTGCTATTTTATCTGATTTTCTTATGTATGGTGGGTATCCTGTTCTGGTCCCATATTCTGTACAAATTCATTCCTGATTGTGTGCCTTTCAACCATAGCCCCCTTTCCTTTCTGTCTTTTTGCGTATCTCTTCTTGTGTTCCACATCTTTTTTTCTCAAACATATTTCTCTCCCTTCTTCTAAGAACAGATTCTTGACTTTGCAGGTACTCAAGCCTCCCCCCTTTCCAGGGTATATATCAGTATTTTTACCACCATCAAGCTTTCCTTTCAACATTCTCTTTTGCTGTGGAGACAATGTCTGATGTTTTTCTCCTAAAGCTTTCTCCCCATCTGAGTCTGACTAGACTTTGTGATCCAAGGAAAGAATATTAAATGTTTTGATATCAGAGGGTGGACTGCAATCTAAGTTTTGAGAAAGCCGTGTCTTCCGAGCCTGAGTGGACAAGAAAGTAAATACATTTGTAAATAAGCACCAAACTGTGCAGGTCTCTTAAGTGCAAGTGCAAAATGTTTCTGCCCAGGAATATGGAAGAATTGTTGAAAGAAACCATGCTTGAAGCTCTAACCACCAAAGTTAGTTCCCAGCATGATAAATTGCCATTTATGATTATACAGACAGAGTAAGGTGGAAAAGTGGGGAGTTGAGGCAAGTGTAAGATCAGTCCACCGTTACAAAGTACAACCAGCCTTTTGAATGTGACTCTGTGCTTGCTGATGCAGTGTAGATACAGTTATGGATGATCCTAGCTAACTAACGTAGCCCTGCTGATCTTGAACTTGTGCCAAGTGCCTCCTTACCACGGACTTAATAATTCAGCTTCTGACACTCCCTCTGTCCCTGCTACCACACACATTTTCTAACTAGAAAGTAGCCAGGTAGAGCTTGTAGCGTTGAATGGGAGATTCATTTAGAGCATGACTAATCTATGGATCTGTGCAAAAACTTTGGTGAGAAGCATAACTCATTCAGAGTCCTGGTGGGTTTAGGTACTTGCCAGCTGCATAAATGAATCTGTGTCCATATGATTCAAGCACATATCCCCTTCCCAGCCTCTTCCCTTGCCACCCTTCTTCCCAGGCACAGCAAATAAGTGATTTCCTAAACTGCCAGGCTAAGTACTGATTCTGTCCGGGTTACCAGCTGCTTCAAAGAGAGAAGATATTTATTCAGGTCAAGCTGCCCCTCTATCTCAGACAAGCTCCTGTTGATGTATAGAAAATTTTCAGGAGGTAATCACTTCCTTTGGTAAACCAAGAGGAGGGGTCACACATAAGTCCAACTTAAATGAGTGTGAAAACATCTTTGTACAGACTTTGTGCCTTCCTATATAAAAACATTTTTTTCATCCTACAGATATTCCCAACAGGGTCTTTGCTGTCCTAACCTCACCCTGGCCATGCTCTGGTGGGAGTGGCAGACTAAGACTTGTGACATACGACTGTCGTTAAAGCTTAGGGCCTGACCCCTCCTCTTGGTTTACCAAAGGAAGTGATAGTGGGAGACAGGTGTCAAAGTCTTTTGTGGATCTGGGCTGTAGGCTCAGATCCTGAAATTGTTCCTGAGCTGTTTTTCTCCTCTCTTAAGCTGCCTTATTTTCCCTGAGTAGAGCCTAAATAAGGTGGTGTTGGGGGGGGGGAGAAAAGTGATAAATATTTGTAAAAACTCAAGAATTGTTTTCATAACACTGAAATTCTGTTTCATTCCTACTTACTTTATGGGAGATTTGATAGGAAAGGATCTTTGTATTAAACCCTAACAAAGGCATCTTTAGATGTAGATGTAAATGGTAATTTATGCTCTGTTGCACAGGTAAAAATCCTACTGAATTCTTCTGAATTTTAACTTTGTTTAACAAGTCACGATTTGGCAAGTAAGTTTTCGTCATTGTTTTTCTTGAAGAAAAACCTAATTACTCAGGAAAAAAATATATGGAAATAGACAAATTTTTCAATTTAGTGTTTATGTAATTTGGTTTATTTATTAGGAGTTTTGGTTAGTAGTGGTTCAAAAAGGGACTAACACCACCTTCTAAAGAAATTCAGCATCTGACTAATATTGCTGGAAGTGAGGGATTTTGTGCCATTGCTGCTTTTCAACATCATAGAAATTACAGGAGAACAAACCCTTTCCGTATCTGAAGGCTACTGCTGCAATATGCATGTACCGCTGACCACCCACTCCTCTCAGGTGGCTGCAAATGACTTCACACGTGTTTATTCACTCAGCTGGTTTGTAATAGAGGGATTTTCCTTTATTAAGGCAGAGGCACATAATCATTTAAGAAACAGCTAGAGATTCTGAAGTTGAAGTGTTTATCAGTATACTGGTTTGGGCTAGGATACAGATAAATTTCTTCATAGTAGCTAGTACGGGGCTACGTTTTGGATTGGTGGTGAAAACAGTGATGATAACACAGGGATGTTTTAATTACTGCAGCACAGTGCTTACACAGAGCCAAGGCTTTTTCTGCTTCTCACACCACCCTGCCAGTGAGTGGGCTGGGGGTGCACAAGTAGTTGGGAGGGGACACAGCCAGGACAGCTGACCCCAAGTGACCAATGGGATATCCCAGACCATTTGACTTTGTGCTTAACAATAAGAGGTGGGGGGAAAAGAAGGAAGGGGTGCACGTTTGGAGTGATGAAGCTTCTCTTCCCAAGTAACCGTTATGCATGATGGAGTCCTGCTTTCCCAGACATGGCTGAACACCTGCCTGCCAATGGGAAGTGGTGAATGAATTCCTTGTTTTCCTTTGCTTACACGCACAGTTTTTGCTTTACCTATTAAACTGTCTTTATCTCAGCCCAGGAGTTTTTGCCCTTCTACCCTTCCGATTCTCTACCCCATCCCGTTGTGGGGGGAGTGAGTGAGCAGCTGCGTGGTTAAACCACCACAATCAGTTTTGGCAGAAAGTTCCAGGGCTTGATTTCATCTGCTAAGGGAAGAGGTTTGCCCAAAGCCATGAGACTTTGGAGCATCGTGGCTGGAGAGCAGTCAGATCCTGTTCTGCTTTGGCTGTGAAAGCAATAACCGCTAACGTTGGATCAACTATTGTGGGATCTGTGGGGTCAGAAATGTTTTACTCCCTGTAGCTGTTTGGTCAGTGAATGTACATCTAATATAAATCATTACATTTGGACGTACCCATAGAGTACATGTGTTTGTAAAGCAAGATGTTAGTATTTTGGAATGTCTCACAACTTGGCCCTTTAGATGTATACCTGGGTAACTGAAAGCTTGTGTAATACCAAATATTGGAGATTAATTTTGGTATAGATGTTACAGGAAGAAACTCAAAGTCAGCAAATGCCTTTTTTTATGGATTTTCTTGGCCAGAGAATCCTGCTGCTGCAGTGCAAAATGTGGCAATGCGCTCAGGTGTGGCAGCTACAGCAAAAAGAGAGGTGTTGTGGATCCGTGAACTGCGCTCAGGCAGCCGCACTTTGTTACCTCTGGTCTGTGTGAATTGCTGGTCTGAGGCATGTGTCATGGCCAGAGGTGAGGCCAAACACCATAACATGCTGTGCAACGTAAGGAACATTCCATTAGTAGTCGATCTGTAATAAAGGCAACCTGGACATCAACATTTTATTTTCCCACTTAGGATCAGGTCCTCCCACAGTCTGATTTAGGGAATGGTTTTGACGCAGGTGTCTCATTTCCCATTGGGCACTCTCCCCCTCTGCTGCCTTTTCCTCCATTATTTGAGGACGGGTCTTCCCTCTTGTACATTGTAAACGCAAAGTTAAAACACGCAGGAATTGTTTGCATAGTATCTGAGGCCTGACTTTCTACTGTGTGCCTCTTACTGGCTTGTGTAAATGTTTCCCAGCTCCGTGGATGTCCCGCTTAGAGTGTAAAGTGGGAGCAATGTGTTTAATTTAGGACAGTGAATTTTCTAATTAAGTTCGCTTGTGAATCCAAGAGTCAGTCCTTGGCTCTAACAGGCTCATAGTGTAAAGGTTTTACATTCAGACCTCATATTAGTGAGAAACACACAATTAAACAACACTGAATTTGGTCTAACTATGCAACTGTCAATAAAGAAACCCTGGCTGTGGCTGGATCTGGATCTTCTGTTTCTGCTTTCGTGAAAATTGGGATGAAGGTCTCCTTGGGTTTTCTGCCTTTCAGACAGACAGCTCAGAAACAGTCCATTCTGTGAGCAGATTTTGAAAAAAGCTAAACTTAGCTCCTGCTAAAGATCTGAAACTTGATTTAGAAATAAACAAATAAAATCTAACTGCCACTGCATGCCAATTTATTAAATTTAGAAGGAGATAATAACTATGGTCACAATAAAGAAATTATGTCTTCCTATATTTTTAAATAAGAAACTTTTGCTGTTCCTTTTGCATGTGAAAGCAAAGACAGCTTCTCCTTGCCATTTTTTTTGACCACTAGCCATTTTTCTGAAGTATGGCCCAGCATACAAAGCAGCATCGAGTAAGGTATATGTACAGTAGTTTTTCCAATGAATCCTCTATCATAAAAGGGTATCTTCTCATCAGTCTGTATACTAATGTCAGATTATTCCAAAGTAGTGCTTTCCAGCTTCTGACATGCGGACTGCTAGGTCTAAGGACTATTTCTAAATATTCTGTCGAGGACATGAGAAAGTAACAAGCCTATTATTATAAGACTTATGTTCTCTACTCAGCAGTCTATTTCTTTATTGTAATAGTCTTGGAAATGCATGTCAAAAAATTTTTGAAGACCAGAAGCCAGTCACTTTATCTATGTGTACCATCAAATCTAAAAGACTTTATGCTCATTTAGAAATATAAACCAGACATATTGGCTGTGTTTGTGTCAGTACAGCAAACGGTGTCAGGAAACACCCACAGGCACTGGATGACAATCATCTCTGCTATTAAATTTTAGAATGATTCCTGGCACACATTTGGGCCCTGGCCAGCTTACATTTTCCCATACAGTTCCTGAGCATGTTTGGAGAGTTATTGGGAGGAGGAGTCTAGGTTGTCTTTGTCTTGGAAAATAAGATAGTTAATAGTACGGGTATGGGCTGTTTCAAGCCAGTTGGTTTCAGTGCCAGACAATGTTCCTACCATATTGAATGTAATACACACAGGTAGTCCTTGTGCAGATGTCTCACTTTACTCCAGTTTGAGTAAAGTATCCAGCTCCCATCCTAACTTGTGTATGAATGTTTCTATGTATGACTGAACACCAACCTTGTTTTTTGCCCAGAGGTGGCTCTGTCCAAATGGCAGCAGAGATTACAATTAGGAAACAGATGTAAATATCACTGACGTTTTATAATTTCTATCATCTCCTTCAGCAAAAAGATATTGCCTATTTTAGTTTTCTCTGTGTGTCAGTCAAATCTGGTATTTATATTGTATGCAATACTTTGGTTCAGATTTTTGTTTTAGAGGACACTTTTTTCCCCATTCTTTCAGGAGTAAGTAATAAACAAATCTCAATGAATAAGCAGATATTTTTACAGTGCTAACATATTTATGTATCTTCAGTATTCGTGCAATTTGTGCTCTGGTCTTAAAGCCACCTGCATATTGCGTCTCACTTCTGAACCGTGTTTCCTTTGTGAAACATTAATAAAACACCAGCCTGTGTCCCCAATACATAATACAACCCCTATTTGAATGATGCCACAAGTTGCTACATTTAGTAAGAAAGATCAAAATATTTTTAAAAATACTTTTAATAAAGCTTTCAGTTTGAACATAGCATATCAAATTGTGACAATCAAGACTGTAAAGCGTGGAAAGGTCAGACTTGGGCTCTTAGAAAAATCTGAATTTGAAAGTTTCCTGCAATACAAGAAGTTGTGATTCCTGAAGGGTCACACAGATAGAAAAAAAGGAGCAGGATTGGGAGTGGGAGCAGAGTGGAGAAGGGAAGGGGGAGGGAGTTATTTGCTCTGTGTAACAAGGTAACTTCAGTCTCTTGAAGACTGCACACCCGTCTCCTGCTGTTTCTCTTCCACACTTCAAGCTAGGGACATGTATAGGGATCAGCTTGACAAGAGAAAAATTAAGTAACAGAAGCTGCACAAAAAATGTAAAAATGTGCTGGTGAAGATGAGACTGTTTAATTTCAGCTTTTTGACAAGTTTTTTCTCAGTCAAATATCAACACGCAATATATTACATATATTGTGTTTTAGAGGTTTGCAAGCAGTTGATGGGTAGTTGAAATGCCCGAACCAAAGCACAGTAGAGTACAGCTTGTGTGACTAAAGTTGTTACAGCCTATGCCACAGAAAGGTGAGGCATTAAATTTCATTTGAACAGGAAATAAAATTAATGTTATGAGTTAATAAAATTAATTTGGTGTGAAATTCAGCCCATGTGAAAGAGCTAAAATAAATCTCCCTTTAGCAGTGTACAAGCAGTACATGGAACTCCTGTAGAGAGAGATCTTCATGCCTTTGCAGAAGTCAAAGTACTTCATAAAGGTCAATATTATTAATTTTTATTGGTGTTACAAAGAGGTTACAAAGAATGTTGAAATATGTAAAGGCATTGTTCTGCCAGATCCGAGAGATCCAACCAAGGAAACAATACCATGTGCCATCAGTAGCAATCTCTGTTGGTAAACAGTGAATGTGCAGCTCAAAAAATGTTTGTACACACCGCACTGTAGAATTTTACATAATAAAAGCATTTATAAAAGCAAACCTGTTAGCAGTCCACAAATAATGCACAAAAAAAGGAATTTTCTAAAAATGTTTAAAATTGATATTTTGCCTGGATTTTTCGAAGAGAGTTTCCTCTGCAGCATTACAAACACGTCAGTGATCCATTTATTTTTTTTTTTTTAACTCTTCAGGGATGCACAGTAGTTGTAAGATGTATAGGTACATGATAGCAAAGCTTTGTGTAGTGATTCTGAAAACACCTATTTTTTTTATCTGAAAGCACAAGAAATATGTACGTCCACAGAAAATAAATTCCAGAGGTACTTGCAGGCCATTCTTTGTATTTTGAATTTTTGATGGGGTTCTCTGGGAAAATTTTTAGTGGGGTTCTCCAGTCTCCATCTAGACAGCTTATTGCACACCTAGAAAATTCTGGGGCTCTTTTATTTCAGATATATAAACTTCCTGTTTATAGATCTGCACAGGGTTTCTGAAAGGAATGTTTTGTCACATCTCAGATTTTGTTGTGCTGGGGAAATCTCCGTTCTGCAAACTCCTCCCTGAGAAGTGGCAACCTAGGTCCTCATTGGCCTAGAAATTTCTTTAACATATTTGTAGTTATTCAAAGTTAAATTCTTAAACAGACTTCATTTTTCTAGACTAGTGGGTAAATATAATTATTTACTGCAAAAGGAGATAACAGAGAGACATTTCATGATACAGTCATTTTCAGAGTAGTAACTTCAGATGCCCCAAAATTTTAAATTGTAGATGTAAAAGTTTTCTAGCTACAAGAATAACTCAGTATCTTCTGTTTATATAGAAAAAACGAAGGTAACTTCTTTAAACTCCTCAGAGGATAAGGTACCTTTGTTTTTCTGCTGAAGTACATGAAAACTTTGTTAATTTTTGTGGGGAATTAATTTAATCTGCAGCAGAAGAGAGACTCAGGACACCAGGTTTTTGGTTCCCAGCTGCATCAAATGATTACTGCATTCCTCCTGTCCTGTTACGTAGAGTTTTGTGTGGAAAGTCCATGTTATGTGCCACACCAGTAACAGTCGTATCTTTGTATTAGCAGAATTGGTTTAGCTGTCATAGTCTCAGGGCATAAAGAAAAAAGCAAGTTTTGTAGGAAATGTTGATCTTTTTAAAACATAAAGTTGGAAAAAACAGATAAGCTCTTGGATGCATGAGCCCTCCTTCCAGTATCCCTTATGTTTCTACAGAGAATATATTAAGAAGTCAACTTTCAAGAAACAGGGCATGTTATTCCACTTGCATTAGAAAAGCTTTTCTTGTTTTACACAAGTGCACACAATATGTGACGATTGGTAACAATGTACTCTGTCATAAATTGTTATTATTCATTATTTCTATAGTGCTATAGGTGTGTATGGCATTGTACAGACAAATAAAAACTGGCAGCTCCTTACCGCAAGGAGCATCCGATCCAAATTGCACATAACACAGCAAGGGATGACAATAAACAAAGAGAGCAGGTGGGGGAATGCAGAAGGCAAAACTTCCATGATTGTGAGAGATGCATTTCATTAGATACATATCCTGTTTGTTCCTTTTTTCTTTGCTGTCATTTAAAGTGAGTGTATGAGACACAGGAAAATGCGTGAACGGTGTCTGGAATGGCAGCACATTGAAGCGATTTGTGCTGGATTTGGAGGAAGAGATATGAGATGGTTTTCCCAGTAAAATGGGCAGATAACTTCTGTCCTGGGTGTTCTGGGCTGCTCAGTGGAGAGTTGGGTTCTGCATGAGATCATGTGCTTGTAACACCACCTACACAAGGCTTCTTATCTTATGCTTAAGTTAAAAGCCGAGTTGCTCTGGTGCTAAGGGACAGGGATAGACCATCCACGCTCAAGAACGATCAAGCAGGAAGTCCAGCAAAGTTTCAGGGAGCCCGAAGGTTTGAATAAGGGGCTCATGACTAAACTGAAACATAAAAAGGAATCATGCAAAGGTGACATTAGGATCACATCAGCCAGAAGGAAGATAGCATGCAGGAATGGGGTTAGGAAAAAAAAGCCCACCTGGAGCTGAATATTGGCAAGAGATGTCAGAGGCAACAAGAAGAACTTCTTCAGGTATATTGTAAGCAAAAGGAAGGTTAGGGAAAATATGGTCCTTCTGCTGAATGGAAATGGGGTTCTAGTGACAAAGGACATGGAAAAGCTGAGGTCTTCCATACCATACTTCCTTCACCTCAGTCTTTAGGTAAGATCAAGCTGAAGGAATCCCAGGCCCCTGAAAGCAATGGAAAAGTCTGGAGCAACAAAGATTTAGTGAAGGAGGGGGAGAACCAGACTAGGGAACATTAAAACAAATTGAACATGCACAAATCATCAACCTCATTAAGTTCAACAAAGGAAATTGCAAAGTCAACAAGTTGACCATGAGCCAGAAATGTGCTTTTGTTGCCAAGAAGGCAAACGGAATCCTGGGGTGCATTAAAAAGTAAGTGCATGGCCAGCAGATCGAGGGAGGTCATCCTCCCCCTCTACGGTGCCCTGGTGAGGCTGCATCTGGAGTACTGTGTCCAGTTCTAGCACCCCCATTTCAAGAAGGTCAGGGAACTACTGGAGAGAGTCCAGTGGAGGGCTACAAAGATGGAGCACCTCTCTTATGAGAAAAGGCTGAGAGACTTGGATCTGCTTAGCCTGGAGAAGAGAACATTGAGAGGGGATCTTATCAATGCTTATAAATATCTAGAGGGTGGGTGTCAAGATGAGGCTAGACTCTACTCAGTGGTGCCTGGTGACAGGACAAGGGGCAACAGGTACAAACTGGAATACAGGAAATTCCATCTCAACATGAAGAAAAAATTCTTTACTTTGAGGGTGACAGAGCACTGGAACAGGCTGCCCAGAGAGGTTGTGGAGTCTCCTTTGCTGGAGATATTGAAAACCCACCTGGATGTGTTCCTGTCCAGCCTGGTCTAGGTGAAGCTGGTTTGTCAGGGGAGGCTGGACTAAATGATCTCCGAAGGTCCTTTCCAACCCCTATAATTCTGTGATTCTGTGAAGTCTTGCACTGTGAGAGGAACAGCCCCAGGCACCAATATACATGCCAGGGGCCACACAGCTGGAAAGCATCTTTGCAGAAAAAGACCTCTCCTTCCCCTCTACTCAGCACTGGTGAAAGCCACACTGGACACTACTGTGTCCAGTTCTGGGTTCCCAGTACAAAAGAGATATGGACATACCGGAGAGAGTCAAGAAAAGGGACATGAAGATGATTAAGGGACTGGAGCATCTCTTCTATGAGGAAAGGCTGAGAGAGCTGGGACTGTTCAGCCTGGAGAAGAGAAGGTTCAGGGAGGATCTTGTCAATATTTATAAATACCTGAAAGGAAGGTGCAAAGAAAACAGAGCCAGGCTGTTGTGCTCAGTGACAGGACAAGAGGGAATGGGCACAAACTGAAACACAGGAGGTTCTGTTTGAACACGAGGAAACACTTTTTTTACTGTGAGGGTAACTGAGTACTGGCATAGGTTGCTGAGAGATTTTGTGGACTCTCCATCCCTGGACATATTGAAAACCTGACTGAACACAGCCCTGAGCCCTCTGCTCCAGCTAACCCTACCCAGAGCAGAGTTTTGAACTAGATGGTCTCCAGTGGAGCCTCCTGGCACCAGCCATTCTGCGATAGACCAGGCCGTTACAAGGAGAAGGCTGACAACTGTTCTGGGTTACTCTTTGCATCAAGAAGTTCACAACCTCGATTTCAGTAGCTTTTTCATTTTCATGTAGGTAAAATCACAGAGTTTTATTTGACACCACTTTTGGAAAATACTCACCTGCATGAAGAAAAAAACCCCAGCATAAGTATGATTACTGTTGTAATTATCCATAGAGATAAGATATTATATTATTTGCATAATTAATTTTATGTACAGATGCATCAAAGGCAATTTAGTATGAAACATTTTATTAGGCTCATTCAATAGCAATGAAGAGAGTTTTATTTCACTTCACTGTAGTTCAAAAATACTCCTAAGGGTGCTGTTTCTAATTTCCTGTTTGGGAAACCAATTGTGCCATTAGCAAAACAAAATCCTCTATTGTTTTTAACAGCAATATTCTGTTTTTATAATGATTATTACTTGGGAGATATATGCAGACATTGAAATGGAAGAGATAAGTCAAGTGAGATATAAATCTTTAGAATTAAATCCTGAAAGCATGTTCAATGTGATGTTTCCTGTGACACATAGTTTATTGGTGTTCATAACCTTGTGACACTCTTTTAGTTACATTTATAATTAACTATGATTTCAGCCATATTTATAGCAGCATTTTATTTAGAAAGTATCCAAAGAAAATACTGCTTTATTGGAAAATATAACAGCTTTTCTATCAATGTAGAGTAATTCTGATATAATATAAATGTAATTATTTTTGTTAATTAAATGCTAAGGTTGACAGCGTGAATGACTAAGACATTCTCAAGATTGGTGTAATTGCCTGGACCACAAAAGAATAGAATTAAACCCAACATTTCGTCAAAGTGGAAAATTGTTTCTTCTGTGTATTTTCTACTGTGTAGATTAAATGAGTGTACCACAATAGCACATTAACATTTGCATGCAAGGTAAACAGGATATATATTGTATGTGTGATGTAGTCAATTTAACAGTGCAGTACACATACACTAGATATCTATCTGATTAGATATTTAAATAGTGTTTGTTTTTTATTTGGTACAGTTCTTCTTGAGAGCTAAGTGCACTCAACTGAGGTTTATTTGCTGCTTGAGTCTCTCTAAACAGAATAATTTCTTAGAGAGTGCCTATGAGCTACCCATGCAAAAAGAAAACATTAGTCAGTGTCAGAAAATATTACATGGTAGAGTGTTATTTGTCTAACAACTATGTTGGTGTTTATCATGGGTGTGTTGTTTGTATTTAGCTTATGTTTTGTGTTTATTATGCTTTTTTGTCCTCATGACTGTTTTGCTTCATAATCTGTTAAGGTAAGAAGCTTTCAAAGACCATTACAAAAGCTACCAATTTAGTACAATACCACTTCATTCTTAAGAATTTCTTATTCTACAATGTTACTTGAATGTCTTCTAAAAGCTGCTGAATTTTTTACTGACCTCATGATTATGCAAGTTGTATATACATTTGATTTTGTCATAGTAGCTTTAGAAAGTGCCCTTATAAGTGGAGAGGAAATGAACAGTAAATTTTCTCCCTCTGCCTCTTACCTCCTTTTTTGTTCTTCTGCTCTGACTCTTCAGGATAGCAATGAAGCACATATTTAAGCATGAATATATGTCAGGATCCTGTGGAATTCATGAGCTGTGTATATGTTTGACTGCTTGTCTAAAGCACAATTAATGTAAGCCGGGTTAAAAAAAAAAAAAACAACACCCAAAGCTGATCTTACCAAAAAATATCCCTAAATATGATTGATAAATGGTCAACATTTGCAGCCATTCAGATACATATCCTACAAACAGAATGATGGGCTTGATGGTGATAGCTGGCTAACTGATCTGAACTCACGGCACTAGGGCATCTCAGAAACATATCTCGCATTTGGAGGCTCTGTTTTGCCCAAGTGCTAATACAACTAAGTAAAACTCCATAATACTTTGGATAAAAATGATGACAATATTTTTTCTCCTTGCATTGTGAATGTTTCTCATTTGGGGATTAGTTTTCCAAAGGAAAACTTCTTTGAAAAAATGATTCTTCTTTGTGTTTCTGAAGGCTTATGGGATCATGAAAGACGTGATTGGGTCAAGCAAAAGTGTTTCGAGTTTCTTTTGGTTTTATTATGAGTATCCTACACACCTTGTATTAAAAAAAACTTTTGTGGCTGTGTTCATATCAAATTGATTAGGACTTTTCACGGGAACCATCTGTTTTTAGCACAATCCTCAGCCTCCAGGAAGAAAAAAAAAGATAATAAAGAAATTAAGTAAGATGTCAGGAATGTTCCCTGCCTACTCTGCTAAACAAAGACAGAGAGTAAGGAATACTCTCTCAGAAGACTTGCAGTGTTCAAAGCTCTACTTTGACAGACGTGGAAGATTCCTAATGACAGCAGATAAAAACAGTTCCAAGGGGGCAATGACGAGCCTAAAGACCAAAGGAAAGAGACAGGGCAAGAAACAATAGTCTTGGGGTAAGTATTTTATGGCAGGACTCTGAGGATGCTGGTAATAGAGAAAGTCTAGACAGATCTTCAGCTGATGGATGTTGAAGGGCTTTGCCTGTTGGGAAAAGTCAGAAAAAAAACCAAAATGAACTTATTCTGTTTCATGTTCCAAAGTTGGAGCTCACAGATCCTAACTCCCAGCCTTACACTCTCCAAAGTCTCATGTTACTTTGTGCTCCAGAGTCACATGGGCACAAGAACATAGGAGAAAAAGTAGTAGAAATGGGAGTAATTGAGCAAAAGAGATGTGATCTCTCTTGGCTCATTTAGAGAAACGAATTATTTTAATTGCGAGTCTGACACATCTTTATAGAGTGTATGAAAATATAGGCCTGGAGATTTTTTTTTAAGGTTGGCCTACAGGGGTTCATTCAAATCTTTGCTGAACAGCTCACTGAAGCTCTAATTGAAACATTTAATTTGGTACTCCATAAAAATACCTCAAAATGCATTTTATCAGAGTACCAGCAAATATTAAATGTTACTTATTACAAGGAGAGAAAAATGATCCTGTGAAAAATTGATTTTTGCTTCAGAGGTGCCAGAAGGAACCTAATTAACCAAATGCATGCTGCACACATGAAGTAAGTCAGTTTTGATTATAGAGGGAGATTTTCAGTGGGAAAGGACAGTGTATTTTTTCATTGTTTTTTAATTCTCTTTTAAGTAGCATGTGGAAGGATCTGTACATATCTACATGTACATAATATTGTGCACTTTTCACATAGCACATATTCATTTAAAACACAAACAAAGGAATCAAGGACAAGTGAACTGTAAATCAAGGACAGATTGAAGAAAACTGAAGGTATATAAAATCTCTCTCTCTTTTTTTTTCTTTTTCTTTTTGTGTGTGTGTAATAAGATGGCTTTTGAAGAAATTCTCAGTTATGTCTGACATTTCTACTGATGGATGCTGGTGTTCAGTGGGGCATACTAATAGGGAAAACAAGGAACAACTGAATGTCTTGAAGTGAAATGAGGGTCACTTTAAAGATATGCATAGAGGAGTCTCAGCCACTAATAAATGCAGCCTGTGTAACCCAAGGTTGATAAGAAGATGAAGCGCCATATGTCTGTGAAAGAATCCACAGAAGTTAAATCCTTCTCCTGCATGAAAATCTCAGGCTACTTTTCCTCTGTCCTAAAATTGCCACAAAAATTCAGGTAGTGTTCTTCTTTCTCAAACTGCTCTGCAGTTTGCTATGAGCCCAAGAGAGAAATTTAAATAAGGCATGAGTCCTGCAAGGCAGTGGGAGTGTGGGGCACTGTAAGCACACGGGTCACCGCTTGAAGGTGGTACACAGAAAAGCCACCATCAAAGCTGTCAAGAAGATACCTTGGAGATGGGTCAGGAGGAATGCAGCTCACTCAGTAGCTTACTCCATCAAGCCACTTTATTGGCAGTGTTGTCCTGTGACATGGTGGTGGCTCAGTAATTCTGGGGGAAAATATGTTTTTATTCTTATTTCGTTGTAGCAAATTATTAGTATACCTTTTTTAGAATTAACAAGAAATTAACGACGTAGAGATATTTTCATTCTGCTGTTGTATTTATGAAGATTTACTTAATCAAGTGTGAATTAACTGTGGGTTTTAACCAATTAAAAGAATAAATAATGTTTGACCAATTGATGAGGCGTTATACAAGAAAATCAAGAAAGGAACATCATCCTGAATTGTTTGCTAAAACTCATCAACTTAAGCAGAAGGAAGGCACAATAGTGTATTTTATCAGTATTACAAGCCACAGTAGTGTATATTATCAGGCTTAAAATACACCTAGTCAATCTGTTTAAAAGGTGAGTGTAAAAAGAAATATATATATATACGTATATTTCCATTCCAAGTTGAAAATAATGAGCAAAATTTAAAATTTCCAGAAAATATTGGCCTGGGACTATAGAATTAGTTTTGTATAAATTGTTACACGATTTTGATATGGTCAGAAATACTCCTGAGTCTTCAAAACTCGTAATCTTGCTATTACTATGCTTGATTTTATCTCGAGTTTTTCTGGTCAGAGCAATGTTTATTCTCTGCTCTAATACAAGAAATAAAATGAAGCAGGAAGAGGTGGTTGTGATCAAAAGACATATAATGAATTCATGCATTAAAACTTAAACATTAAGAACGACAGAGATTTTTGTTATTTTTTTAATAGTTTATTTTAGTCAGCACCAAAGAAATGAGCCTTAGTAGGGCAAATTACTGGGGAAAGTATAGAAGGCAGGGCATTAGTTAAGTGAAGCTGTTCTGTGGGCAGGGGAATCATGGAAGAATAGACAGACAGACAGACAGACAGATAGATAAAGAGGGCCGAGAGAAATTAAAATCTGGGGGTTACATTCTTTGTTAAATGTGAAACTGAAATATCTGTTACGCTGTTGTAAGCAATCCAGACTTGAAAAAATTGAATGTACTGAAATAGTTCCTAAAATTCAAACAGTAAAAGGAACTAGCAACAACACAATAGCACGAGGCAGGAGAAGAAGTAGAAATTGTCAGACATCTAAAATCCGAAGGATGGGGCTATTTTTAACAAAATAAAAGATCATTTAGTCCTCAAGAAGTCGCAGAGAGAAAGAAAAGAAGTACAACTGCCTGACCCTGGTCAGATCAAACCCTGACCCTGGTCAGATGATACCGTCCATTCTTTTGTGCCCAGCTCATGTCAAGATAATAGATCAAGATAAAGGCACTTGAGGTTTTAAGACTGCCTTTTTAGAAGTACTTTCACATTTGAAGGTCTCTAGTATTAAAACACATTTCTCTTTATACTGATAAAAATATTTTACTGTACTCCAGAATTACAAAGTTCCTAAGATGATTGTAAATCAAAATGATGGAAAGAAGTATCTACTGTAAATGGAAATATTCATAATTATTTTTTCAGTTGATTTCAAGATCCTAAAGTGAGTCTATTTTTATTGGGAAACATTAACTTCCAAAAAAATCCATTATCATTTACGTTTCTTAGTACAATAAATGAGCAACTGTTAAATGACCTCAGCTTTTCATTTTAAGTTCAGTAATAAAATGACGTGCAGAGGACACTACGGAGAACCAGAAACCACACAAAGTGAAAATGTGTGCCTCAGTAGGTCAATATAACAACTCTGAAAGAAATAATAAGTCAAGATTGCTTAAAGGTTTCCTGAAAAAGGAAATCTCGTGTTTGTAATGTTCAAATATAGAATCATAGAATCACAGAATCATTTAGGTTGGAAAAGACCCTTGAGATTGTTGAGTGCAACCATTAACCTAACACTGCCAAGTCCACCATTAAACCACGTCCCTAAGCACCACATCTACACGTCTTTTAAATACCTCCAGGGATGGGGACTCAACCACTTCCCTGGGCAGCCTGTTCCAATGCTTGACAACCCTTTCAGTCAAGAAATTTTTCATAATATCCAAACTAAATGCCCCCTGGCACAACTTGAGGCTGTTTCTTTCCTACTTGGGAGAAGAGACAGACACCCACCTTGTTTCCACTCCTTTCAAGTAGTTGTAGAGAGTGATAAGGTCTCCCCTCAGCCTCCTCTTCTCCAGACTAAACAACTCCAGTTCCTTCAGCTGCTCCTCCTTCAGCTTGTGCTCTACACCCTTCACCAGCTTTATTGCTCCTCTTTGGATGTGCTCCAGCACCTCATTATCTTTCTTGTAGTGAAGGGCCCAAAACTGAGCACAGTATTTGAGATGCAGCCTCACTAGTGCTGAGTACAGGGGGATAATCGCTTCTCTAGTCTGGCCAGCCACACTATTTCTGATATCACAGAGCTCAGTAATGTGAAGTTTGTACTAGGATCTGTCAAAATTATTTTGGAGCCCACAGGCAAAGAAATATTTTTCCAGGTTATTCTGATCAATGCTGTTAATCAAGATCTTCAGCTGAAAATTCTTACACTCTTTAAATTAAAAGAAATTAAGTTGCTTTCAGTCTGCAGTAAGTTGAAGGACCATTTGAACAAAATGTCAGTACACATGTAAGAATAAGAGTTGTGGAAGGTCTACATGGGGGGAAAATAGAAAACCTTGTTTTGTTTCTTTTTTTCTGTAGAAGACTACTATAATTCTTTAAATATTTTAAATACGTTTAAAATTAAAAATAACTTACTTTTAAAAGGTTGCTCTAGAGAGGAAAGTAACAATCTGCAGCCTGTTCATGTTTGCATATAAGAAAAATAATGAGCTTAAACTGACACAAATGAAATACGAGGGAAAAGCATTCTAAAATGAGTAGCATTGGAATAACCTTGTTGAAAGAGACGCAGTCATCAATACTGAGGTTTTTATAGTTGCATTAGAAAAATTATTTCAGGCATTGTCTTTGAAAAACAGAGATGGAGAAGATAAATGGACTACCTGGACTTGAGCAAAGTATTTGACACTGTCCCACATGACATCCTTGTCTCTAAATTGGAGAGACATGGATTTGACAGATGGACCATGAAGTGGATAAGGAACTGGCTGGATAGTCACGCTCGAAGAGTTGCGATCAACAGCTCGATGTCCAAGTAGTGACCAGTGACAAGTGGTGACCAGTGACAAGTGGCGTGCCTCAGGGGTTGGTATTAGGACTGGTAGTATTTGCCATCCTTGTTGGTGACATGGACAGTGGGATTGAGTGCATCCTCAGCAAGTTTGCCGATGACACCAAGCTGTGTGGAACAGTTGACACACTGGAGGGAAGGGATGCCATTCAGAGGGACCTGGACAAGCTTGACATGTGGGCCTGTGCAAACCTCATGAAGTTCAACAAGGCCAAGTGCAGGGTCCTGCATGTGCGTCGGGGAAATGCCATGCACAAATACAGACTGGGAGGAGAATGGATTGAGAGCAGCCCTGAGGAGAAGGACTTGGGGGTGCTGGTGGGTGAGAAGCTCAACATGAGCCAGCAGTGTGCACTTGCAGCCCAGAAAGGCAACCGTATCCTGGGCTGCATCAAAAGAAGCATGGCCAGCAGGTCAAGGGAGGTGATTCTGCCCCTCTACTCTGCTTTCATGAGACCCCGCCTGGAGTACTGTGTCCAGCTCTGGAGCCCCCAGTATAAGAAGGTCATGGACCTGTTGGAGTGAGTTCAGAGGAGGGCCACGAAGATCCTCAGAGGATTAGAGCACCTGTCCTATGAGGACAGGTTGAGAGATTTGGGGTTGTTCAGCCTTGGAGAAAAGAAGTCTCCAGGGAGACCTTATAGCAGCTTTCTAGTATCCGAAAGATGCCTACAAGAAAGATGAAAAGGAACTTTTTACAAGGGCATGCAGTGATTGGATGAGGGGTAATGGCTTCAAACTGGAAGAGGGTAGATTTAGATTAAATATTAGGAAGAAATTTTTCACTATGAGGGTGGTGAGGCACTGGACATGTTGCCCAGAGAAGTTGTGGAGGCCTCATCGGTGGAAGTGTTCAAGGACAGGCTGGATGGGGCTGTGAGCAACCAGGTCTAGTGGGAGGTGTTCCTGCGCATGGCAGGGGGTTGGAACTAGATGATCTTTAAGGTCTTGCCCAACCTAAACTATTCTATGATTCTAAATTCATTATTCTGTTTTGGTTTATGTCCTACAAGTTTTTGATGGAACATCTAATGTATTACAAGGTTTCAGGGTAATTTAAATATACTAATGACCCCTTTCATGAAAAGCATAATTTCTTCAACAATGTTAGTCAGTTTTTATTTTTCAAGTGTGTTTCTGCTAACACTGATGCCAAAGAGATTTGAGAGCGCTTAAAATTTTAAGAAGAACAGCATGTAAAGCCATTGTGCTATGATATTACTTTCTATTATGTAAAATTTTATGTTAGACGACTTAAAATCTGTGGGCAAGCAATGGGACATTTATAACATTCCAAAGAGCTTCTAATGTTTGTTTTAAAAACATAGAGAAAAACTTCAATATGTGAAAATATTATTGTACTGGCATTCAGTTGCATAGATACCAAACATCATCTTATTTCTTACAGATTCATAGATATGAGACCTGAATGAACAATCTACCAGTCTGTTATTTTTTTTTTTAAGGCAATATATTTCTTCCTGGAAAATGCACATAGGTGTTTCCCCTCATCTAAAAATTGGCAAGTAAAGGTACTTCTGCCCAACTTAATTGTTCCAACATAATACTTAAAAGTGTTTCTTAAAGAAAGATACAGTTTGAATTTCCTCATTTCAGATTCCAGTTGTTGGACCTCATGGTGTTTGGAGTGGGGTTAATCTCTCCTAACTCAGCCTCCCTAAAATATGTGTTTGGTGTTTATGATTTGTCTAGTTTCTCTCTAGAGTCAATGGTAAAGAAAGGGAAACTTAGAGATGAATTCATCCCAGCTGAAGATATGTGCCTAAAACAGACAGGATGAATTGGTGTTTGGGGAGCCTGTTTCCCACTGTGGAATAAAGGAGACCAAATGAGTAGTTTAGATTAGATACCTGGTTTTAGATGTCCAAAGGAAAGTGAGATGCATCCTTCCTTTAATCGGCAGTGTTGAAGTGCTTCACAGTATTTGGCTTGTTTTCTGGCCCATGGAATTCTCTTGGCAAATTGTTGTACCACGTTCAGTATCTTCACTTCACACTCTCTGAAGTTTGGATGAAGAACTGTGCTTGGAGGCCTTAACAGTGCTGTAGAAGAGATCATAATTTTCTTATTCCTTCTTCTTATTACCCTGTTTAAGGTATCTGAGAGTTGTACAAAATCTTTTCATGTTAGCATTGCTCTCGTAACTGCTGAAGAGGTGATCATTCATCAGCAGCCCTGATGCCATAGAACTGGATGGACCTTGTCAAACACTGCCTTCTCACTGAAACACTTTGTTCTCCCAGAGCCTGGGTTTGTGTTGTGTAACCTGGCCTATAAACAACTCCAGCTTGAAAAAGAGTTGGGTTTTGCTCTCCCACTGCTGTTAGTTGATTGCTCCATCATTTTTCTATTCTAAAGTAAGGCTTCTTAGCATCAATATCTAGCTTTTTCTTTCCTACAACCAGTTTATACCCATTTAGTAGTCTTCTAGCATTGTCCTTTAGTTAAAATAGCTCTTGCCTTCCTTAGTGACATAAAATAGAGAGAAGTCATAATGACTCTCAGCTATCACTTTGGAATGCAGTGCTAACTACCTCATTTTCTTCCTTGTGAGAACTGAAATGGCAAACATTAATTCTATCATTCCAGCAAGATGCCTTGAGGCAGGCAGAGCCTAGCTTCAGGTCCGGGTGGGCTCACCAATGTACAGTAATATAATATGTGACGAGGTCAGCTGAAAATTTTTGCCTTTTCCATTTTTTTTAAGTTATCATACTCAAACTGGTAACACAAACATAATTTGTGACTATTATTAAACTCAGGCCTTTGTCTTTCTCTGTTGATCTCAAGCTGCCTTGTAGCACAGCAGCTTTTGGTTTTCCTCCTGTTTCCAGTCCTCCCATCCTCAGGATGATCCAACTGTACCATTTAAATATATTTTGTATATTTTATGTTTATACCCTTTACATATGAATGATAAGCTTCTGAATTTCCTTAGCACAGTGCTACCGTTTGTTCCAGAGTCTTTAGTGAAAATGTCTAATGAGATCAGGTATTCAGCTGCTCCTTCCTGTACAGGCCCTAAGGGCACCAACAGGCCTGATGTCTCTGCTCAGCCTTTCCACACCCTGCCCATGTTCCCGGACCCCATTTCAGCCCCCTGGGGCCATCAGTCCCTGCCCCAGTGACACCACAGCACGCCAGTCTCCATCTCCCCGCAGACCTGACCTGGGTCTCCAAGCTGGGCTCACCCGTGGGTCCATATCCTGGCCCAGCCCCAGCTTGTCACTGTCCCCAGCTCAGTGCCCGATGGCCGGGGCTGGGGCTGCCCTGGTTGCCCCCCAACTGTCCTGCTCCTGTCTGGGGCGGTGGGACAGGCACAGTCTGTGAGGGCCTGCCCTACCCCATCGGGGGAGCCCCCATGGCCACCAGCCACTGGGATTCCCCAGCCCGTGTGGCACCTTGACACTCCCTGATGCCCACTTTCTAGTCAAGTAATTGCTTTCAGTACAACCATCATGGCTGGTTTCCTACCTGTTCATCTCTGTTTTAGCTAATCATTTCTGTAAGCATCTGCAAAGGCAAGAGTTTTATAATGCAGTTTGCTTTGAAGTTTTCTTTGGTATAAAATGTTGTTCCACCTTTCTCTCCTCAGAAAATAAATCTTACTCACCAGTTTTACCCTGGCTAGCTACTAACTACAGAGAAGAAGCTGCTGCAAATGAACTTTCAGGAAGATATCATGACTAAAGCTTTTTATGCCAAAGAGCTGCCAGAATCTTTTCCTGTCAACAAAACAATAAGGCAACATTATGTTAGTCAAAAATATGCTATTGATGCATTTAACTCCCAAGTCTCTTTGGAACTGCGGTTCAAAATTGCTGATGTGATTGGCGTTTGACAGGCCATTGCTGAATCTTTTGTTATTTCTTGCCACCCTTCTCTTCTGGATTGTACTACTGAGGCTGGTGGGAGCTGAGAGAACTAAGCTCCTTACTGTGAAATAACATTTGATATCAGATATCTAGAAATAATATTCTGGGTTTGTGCATTGCAGGGACTTGGCAGCAATTCTGTGTGCACAACTGAAAAAAATGCAAGAGGAGACGTAAAAGTCAGTGTTGGAGTATTCACACGTAACAGTGGCTGTTCCAGACAGAAAATATTCACTGTTTTAAAAGTTGATAAAATTGTTATCAGAAAGTTCAGAGACACACAGTTCAATAAGCACTGTCAAGCTAAGTAGAAAAATGACCTGTCAAAGGACAGCAAATTGGAGTTGGAATAACATGAACATGCTTTCTGCCAGCTTAAAAATTACGTACTCTTTCCAATATGTTCTCTTATCAGTATACCTAAAGTAATTCATGGGCCATCAGAAAGTGTTAGGCAGCATAATTTTATTGATAACATTCAAATGTGAGGTGAAAGTGCTTCCAGTGCAAGGTCCATGTCTTGAGATGTTCATGCACTCATTTATGGGAAGATACTTAATCTGCCTTTAGCCATCTAAAAGTTTTCTTTAAGTGTCTCATCTACTGTGACTATATTTAATGGTGAGAGAGCACTCAAGGGAGTCTTCTTCACAATCATATTAAAAATCTGTTTTAGCACTGAAATGAATGCTTTTTGATAACTGTAAAGGAATCCAAAATAAATAATAGCCTGGGTATCTTCACCTTTGTGGGGTAACATTATGTCATAAAAATCATGCGCCTTGCCAAATCTGAAGATGTTTCTTGTTGCCTGTTCTGTGCTGACCCTTTCACCACTATTAGTTTGTCTGAGACTATGATGGTTACAGTAGCGTGTGTTTTATGGAAAGGAACATAAAGAATGGCTGAATTACACAAAATCTATAAATGAAGATATGCAGACCTTTAATAATGCATGACAGAACTGAAATGGGGTGCAAAGCATTTCATTTTCTTGAGAATGACTCATCTTTCCAAAAAATTGCATCGTCAGAGAGAAAAATCACAACCCCAAAGGATATATTGCAAAGCTTGAGCTATTACAGAATGTTATGGACCATCTATATGATGAACACATTACTCTGTTTGGGACCTCAGTCACCTCAGCCTCAACAGGCTGCTGTGGTACTAGGGCTGTGGTTCAACAAGGAACTTGAATGAACTGAAGCATTTTTCTCTGTACAGTTGTGTGATAAAATTAAACATATGTTTTACTATATGTTGCATTGAGGCTTTTTAGGCAGATAATATTTCTGACTCTTGGGACGAGCTAAAATAGCTCTTTTTGTCTGCGCCTGTGAGTTTGTTCCTGTCTTCTGTTTGGGATATGGGGGCTGCATTTCAACATTACCTTACAGTGTATTCTTATTATATTATGGGAAGTCATAGACACTGTGGGAATATTAAAATTAAAGAATAGAAAAGGAAGGCAGTGCAGATCACACTTCAGTTTCTCCAAGAAGAACTGGGACCATCCTCACTCACAGGTTTTTAATGTTTGGTGCAAAGGTTAAAACATTTATAAATGTATGGGCATGCTTTAGTCACCTAGCTAGATATGGGATGAATCTGCAGCCTTTAAAGACATTTGCTTCTCTGTCAGCTATGTGTGGACCTTGTACACTTACTCTGGGAGATGTGATTCATTAACAATAAAGGAAAGTGCATGCTGCATGGCTAACTCAGGCAGAATACATCAGCCTGAGTGCTGTTTGAGTTTGTTTCGTTGTCTTTTTTCCTATGCCCAACACTCCCACAAATTTCTCCTGAAAAGTTCATTAAAAACTTTCATTTTGAAAAAAACAGCACATTGTTCCTAAGGTTTGACTGCATTACAATAAAAGTTTAGTTGATTTTGACAGGGGGCTGAGTGAGACACGCTAGTCAGTGGGAAAGCCAGGTTATACTGGTTGTATGAGCTGAACCCTGTGGCTGAGTTATGCAGGCAACCTGACCACTGGAGCACAGAAAGCACATGGCAGAGGAACTGAAATGGATCCACAAGAATCAAATCAGGCACAGAAGGGCAGCACTGAGCCAGAGTTGGTAAGCTTTGCTCGGCTTCAATGCAATACATACCTGATTGCTTCGGTGTCTCTGTAAATGGTCCCCTATCATTTCCTGTATAGAAAAGTTCACTCAACGTACATAGAACCACTTCAGTGCAGACTCCATGCTGCAGAAAATCAGACTTACTCTTTCTAGGCTGAAGCTGGACCTAGAAGCAGTATAGCCAAGATTTTGCAATGCTGCACCTGAACAGTGCATGATCTTGCAGACCAAACATGTATAGAGCTAGCTCCAATGTCTGTCTGTATTATAAACAATAAAACTTCACTGGTATTTCTCTCAGGTTTACATAGCTCCTTATGCTAAGAAAATTGCCTTGCTCATTATTCTGACAATGCAGCCGGTTGAACTCTATCATACAAATATTTCCCATCCCAGATAGTTAACAGACAGGTATAGAAGCTATTTCAAAGACACCAAAGACATCTCATCCTCTCCAAAAAGGCTTTAGATTCACAAGTGACCATTATTTCACTGATGAATATTTTAAAAATGTTTAGTCTAATCTGTTTCACTTGGAACTGCATCAAAACACCAGGAAAAAAAAAAACAACTCTTCTCAAGCAAAATTGCACAATTCCAGAATTTGTAGAAGACAGGTATAGGTTTGCTTTCTTGTCTTCTGAGAGGAAAAATGACACTTCAGAAGAAAAGACTCCGAGCTGTGGACGACAGTTAGCATTGTGTCAGATTACTTGACAGAAGGCAGGAAAGGTGCTCCAAGTAAAGCATTCCATTCCGGCATTCGTGCAGTCCAGTCATCCACCAACAGCTTCGTCTGTGTGAGGGACTGCTGCTGGCAGGATCTTCATTGCTTGGAAGGGAACAGATTCTGCAGCATCCAGTAAACTTGTCTAGTGTGGTGAAATCACAGCTCTAGTGTGGTGAAATCCCCAGCTCCTTTCTCAATGGCAGGTAACTGAAAGCGAGTAAGACAGCAGTTCACAGATGTCCTCCTTTGTAATGCAAAATGTTTCTTGCATGCACATACATATAGACCAGGTATAATCTGATTCTTTGTTGTTTGAGATGAACCCACTTCAACACTTTACATCCAGACTGTTCTCCTGTAGATTGCCTTGCTGAGCGGGATTAAATGATCGTCTTTGTATTTGAAATATATTGGAATTGCTGAAGCAGAACGATTTGTCTTTTCATTTTATTTTAAAAATCTATAAGGAATGGACAATCATGAATGGATAAATAAGTATTGATCCAGATTTTTAGGCTAAATTCAAACCTTGGTTTAGATTTACCACCAATCAGGTAAATGTTGAGCTTTCTTCTCTCTTATTGCATGCCCTCAGTTTTTCCTGTTATAGAAAGGGAAAACGTGTTGAAATATATCAAGAAAGGGCACCCAATAAATATAATGTGGTAGGGTGAGCAGACATTTTGTGTTGCATTGGCCCAAATGTGTCCTTAAGAGCCCAGGTTTCTCAAAGAGTTCTGTTAGAATTGAGTAGGCATCTGGCCTATTGGATGGCACACAAACTTAATCAGTAAGAAAAAACACAATCTAAAGAAGACCCTGTATGAATAGAACCTTTAATCCTTCTGAGGTAAAACAAAGACAGGGAGCAAATTTTCTGTCAAAAAACAGCTGGCACGATAAATCTAAAAAGATCTCTCACTGACACTAGTCAAATCTCCGTAGGGGAAAAAATGCCGTGCAACTCTGTGTCAAAACAACAGAGTACATTTTGGTGCATGAAAACTGATGTGATGGAAGCTCAAGAAATCCGTCTATACTGGGTGATGGTTATTGATAGCATTACAAAAAAAAAAAAAAGAAAAAGACAGTGGAAAAACTAAAAACACCCAGGACCTCTCCAGACATGTCCAAATCACTGAACCCTTCCCAATCCCATTTGCAGTCATTCCCAGTTCTTCAGGGAAGAGGGAGTTTGTTCATCAACCAGTTCAGCAAGGTCTGGTGTGTCACCAATAACTATGATGCTTACCATATGTCTGTCACTAATACTGCTATGATTGGCTTGCCTTTGAGGAGCAGAACATGCTAAGATGTGTCATAACTTTAACTCTGGTACTGCTTTCTTCCTGGGGCAACCCTGTCTAAAACAAGCGAGGAGTATCGCCTTCTGAATCCCCCTCTGTCTACAGGCTGTAGAGAAAACTCAAAAGACTTTGTGCAGCTAAAATTTGATTAAGTGAACGCTACCCTACATGGCAAAGTAAAGCAGCATGACCATTTACTTTCTTAAAGGTAGTATATCCTGAACTGCTTTACTTATAGCCAACTGCTTTGGCTAGCAATGCGAGTCATTAGGACTGGTTCAGCTGGTGCTCATCAGGAGAGGTTCAGTGATAATGACAATGCCATTAAAACACATCAAGCAATGGCAGCATAATGAGGCCCATGTTTTAGCACGGAAATCAAAATCACCATGACCGCAGAAAGTGATGCGAAGATATAGCCTTATCTTGCTGTCAACATAATCACAGGAAATAATTCACAACTATAGCTTGATCTTACTGCCATTGAAATTGTGGCATAAAAACCACAAACAACTTCCCTCACTGGTATATTTGAACTATAACTCCTCTTTGGTCTCAGCTCTTAGATATTCCTCGTGTCCAGATGCTATCCGGTTTCCTATGATTTCTATTGGAAATCCCACTGTTAAAGTCATACATATGATCAAACCTAATTTGCAAATAGCTTAAAGACTTGAGATGCATTTTAAAATGAACTTCTGCAGCACAGTATTGCTTAATAACTTCATTTCCTGTTCATAAATATTTTTATCAGTTTTATCAGCTTTTTAATTGTTAAAAGACCATAAAACATAAGACTGTCTATTATAAAAAAAAGGAAGCAGCAGCTCTTTTATAACGTCATATAACATAGCGACATAACGCAACACAACATAACAACATAGTTTTACAGTTGTTGTTATTAACATAAAAGGATATATTGAAACGTTTTTTAGAACTGTTACAATCTTCAATGATCGTAATCAACTTTTATATTTCTTTAGTTTTCTGTTCTCTGCATCTCTTTTATTATATCTATACTTTTAACTGAAACTACTTCCCCTGTTGACAAGAGGAAAAAATCTGTCCATTTCCTTGTTAGAATTAAATCTTCATATACTTCCATTTATGAAGGAATCTTGTCATGTGCGTGTGGGTAGGAAGTTAGATTATTTTCACATATATAATATTTTTTCATAATTTCAGGCTAAAACACCCTTAGAAGTGTTTCTCGCAGTTCAAGTAAATTATCTTAGTTCACTGGTTTGAGAAAAAGATGTTACAACATGTGGAGCAGTGAGATTTGAGTAAGGAGAAAGGAGAAAGGGTCAGTATCTCTTTTTTGGTGCAGAGAGAAGTAGCTATCACTTATGTTACTAAGCGGTGGAATACAAGATAACTGCAGTATGCCAGAAGACCAGTGCCGGTTACTGATTCCGTGACATTTAATATTCAGAGGAGTTGTGTACTTTAATTCCCAAGTATGTCTTACAAGGATATTTTATAGGCTCTCTTTTAGAATTAGGAATGAGAAATTGCAGATGGAGTAGTGTAAAATGTTCTGATATGAATAACTTTGTAACTGGTAGCAAGGCCATGGCTAAAAAATGGCAAATAATAATAAATATTATATATAAATGTTTTACAGCAATTATGCATAGCTGAGTTTTATTGATATCCACATTATTCACATTCCCACATTATATCCCACAGTTGAGTACAATTACACATCTTTCTATGGCTGATAGAGAAGAGCTTATCCTTGCCACAGTTTGAAAGAAAGTCGGAGAGGCTAGGGAAAGTTGACATATGTAGATATGAGAGGGAGAAGCTACAAAGATTTTTCATTCTACAAAAGTATCTCCAGAAGCTACTGGAACACACGTGTCTGATACTGCCCTATCTCCTTGTTCTATGAAGTGTATGGAAAACTCTGTAATGTTTGTCTGTGAAACATCATGTCCCTCAGCTAAGGGATGTGTTTCTTCCCAGAACTGCACTGGCTGGGTTTGTCTCCAGAGATTTGAATGCTGATGAACAAGCTCCTCTAGGCAGTCTGAAAAGACTATGAACAGACCTCTCTAAAGTAGCTGTGAGAACAGACTCAAAGGGGAAAAAAAACTTTCCAAAGGTCATGGTATTATGTGGTGGAATCAGTGAGCCACAGAAAATAACTCCTATCCAAGAACAGAACAAGCAGAACACTTTGAACAACCCTGGGAATGGAGAATTTGGGACATACGGTATAGGAAAACAGCAAAAAATATAACATTGCCTACTGATAGCATTAGATACAGATGATGTGATTAAAGTGAGAATAAAAGACAGAATTCCCTTGGGAGCCTTTCTTGAAGATATATAATTCCTTCATTCCCTTTGCTTCTTAGGTGGAGTGGGAGAAAATAATAATTCATAGAAATGCCAGATCTTTTTTTTTTTTCTTGCTGGGAGATTGTAAGTATTAAAAAAGCTTTTTTGTTCATATGATGGTGTTTTAGCAAAAATAAATTTATTATTTCTAGTATCTTGCAGATTCTTTTTCTAAAATTCTCAGCTGACAAATCCCCATCTTGCATTTAAATACTATGTAAAGAAGCAGGATTTCATCACTTGTTGCAATGCAGTGAACAGTTCTTTTCAATAGTTCATTAAATTACAAATATACAGTTTAAATTACAGATATGCAGGGCAGGTGGACCATTTGAACTATTGATATACCTAAAATTTAATGTTGTGTATAACTAACAAATTGCAACATATTCATAGGACTTAGTAAGAAGCTGTTAGGTTCTTGCCTCTACTGGGTCTCAGAAACATAGTTTTTAGCCAAAGGAAAATACAGTATTACTTAGATAGCGCTGTTGGACAAAAAATCCCTAGATGGTGTAAATGGCATTGCTATCTTCCCTTTAGTAAACCAATTTGCACCAAATGAAAATATTTGCTCTTTCAGATGTCTCTCACAGTAGTAACTATTGTGTGATTGACATGATTATGCATAATTTTGAATGTAGTCTATCAGACCTTGAGAAAATTAAGCTCCTCGTCTTTTCCAGTGGTAAATCCAAATTAGTAAATCCTTTCTAGATGAAAACATTTCTGATTATTATTTTACTGACAAATGCAAATTTTTGCATTAGGAGTAATTATTTAATTTGCAAGGAAGGTCTAAAGACCACCCTAGATTCTAAGGTGTTTTCCAACAATATTTGTTCAAGAAGAATCAACATTTCTCATTTATTTAAAAAAGATCATGCATCCTTACCAATTTCTTAACAGGTGTTTTTATGGGATAGTTTTCCTTAGAAAGCTATTTACGTACCTTATAGTTTAATTTTACATAGGTGGTTGATAAAAAACACATTCACAGCAATTGTGGAAAGAGATAAACAATACTTGAGGTATCCAGACAACTTTTCAATGATCATTATAAGTCAGCTAACTCCTTACAAATACTGATGAAAGATAGGCTTAAGCTTTTTAACCTTTGTCTCAGGTTTAAAAAAATCTCTAATACTTTTTGTCTCGACTACATTAGATATATTCTTGATTCATAATAATATTTGATGTATTGGAATCTTTCTCTACATTCTTAGGAATTTTGGAAAGATATCTTCAAATCTATCAGTCTTTCATAATTTAATTTGCTCAAGACCTTTGTTCACCTCCTGCACTAAATACAGAATTTTGACAGCTTGACATGTTTTAGCATACTTGTTCTTGGGCTTTATTTTCATGATGTATGTATTTGGTAGCTAATGAGATGCTGGGCTGTGGATGTCTTGCTTCATAGCCCTAAGGACTAGACTTTGGTGGCAAAGACTAAGGAGCAGTAGGAAAATTTGCTTTCTGTTTTTTCTATCACTCTTCCCTGATTAAATACTGTGTGAGGCTTGTTACCCAAACTTTTAGATTGCTAAACCTAACATATATGAATACTCTTAGCTATGATATTTGGCACACAAAAATACTGAAATGGCATAGAGTTCCATAAGACGTATCAGCTGACATCATTATTTAGTTGGTTAGTCTATGTTTTGGCTATGGATTTTGATAAAAGAATATATTTATTGATTGTAGAGGGATGAGCTTGTTTCCATAGACGAGTTTCTTGAAGATAACAGGTATTAATGCCTTGAAAACATTATTTACGTATCTCACATTGGAACAGAGAAATCTTTCACATTTCAGTATCTTCATGCCGAACCTGTTGGCTGTCTGAAAAGATCCTAAAAACCCCCTTTGTATAGCACTTTATGATAGAATTATTTTTTCTAACCTACAGTCTGGCTAAGGGCACCCACATGTGGAACTCCCTAATGTGTTTTCACACTCAACAGAAAGGACTTTTTGAGGTTTCTAGGTACATCTGGAGACTTCTCCTTTGGTTATGAACCTGTTGGGTGGAAAGTTCCATTCCCGTTAGTGTTAAACAGCAAAACAAGAATACTTGATGGTGAACTGGCCTTATTGTGATCAGGGAAATATTTAACAACTGAAAGTTGAATATCTGCTTTGTCAAAGAAACTGGCAACACACACTCTCACTGATAGAATACTCCAGTCTTTCATGAATTTCTTTTTGTATTTATGCCTTTGATGGCCCATCCAGCTTTTCACACTTTCAAATATCTCACTAATGCATACATTCTCTACCAACACACGAAATTTCAAGAACTGGAGACTGGAACCAGACATCAGAAGGATGTCATTGATGTTCCAAGCAGGACTGCTGAGACATCTTTCGTATTTGTCTCAATAAAACCTGGAATGGAAAAGGTATGAAAATGATAAGTACTGGGAGAACAAAGTATCCTGACATTTATTTAGATAGTGCAGATGTGGTTTTGGATGATGCTTTTTTCATTATTACTCTTG
Organism: Rissa tridactyla; assembly: GCF_028500815.1. Taxonomy (NCBI): domain Eukaryota; kingdom Metazoa; phylum Chordata; class Aves; order Charadriiformes; family Laridae; genus Rissa; species Rissa tridactyla. The sequence continues at coordinate 143,640,839 of NC_071467.1, read as the reverse complement.
TTTTATCTAGGCAGGTAGAAATGGGTGCACTTGACATGTTATTGTGTCTGAATTTTGAGTCTTAGTCTCTGCAGAATAGTACAAGCTATTTTCCTTGTTTCAGAAATGCAGCATTAATAGGAGTTTAAGCGGCTCAGCTGTTCTTCTAGTTACAGTTGTGGTGCTGAACAAATCTGGATGAATGACTAAAAACTGAAACTTGACCTGTAGGAGTAATTTATCTGAGGAAAGGACATGGGTGTGTAAGCATGGAGTTTTAACATAGATTTTTCCCGTTCTGAAAGCACTTAGAGCTGCTTGGAAGCAGTACAAAGTAGAGACGATTTGCTAAAGATAATGGAAACAATACGGATGATGGTCACATACTATAAACACCTAAAAAAGAAGGAAAGCATTTTTACTGTGACCTCTTCCACTCTCATCTAGTAGCATTATTGGTATTATTAATTGTGTAATATTAATTGTAAAAGACTTTGTAATGAAATTTTCTATGTTCATGCAAGGTAATCTGTTCTGACTTGTTACCTATGGGGGACACTGTTTCCTTTTCCAAACAAAGGCACAAGTTTGCCGGTAGTCTTGAAGAAGCTTCATTTTCTTTCCCTTTTTTAAGTTTTTCTACTGACAATTATTTTCAAGGTTAATGAACTGGAAATTAGTTTGACTTTGCAATTCCCAGAATCTAAAGTCGGTGGCATCTCCTGTTATGTGAAATATTGTGGCAAATTATAGGTAAAATAGTGACAATGAGTGAAAAACACACAGAGCATTTCTGCATGTGTGGGTTTCTAATGTTAAACACAAGTTAAAGGCATTGATTAATACACTTGCAATTTGTAATTACTTTCTCCAGTAAGACTGTTTTAAGGGCAATAATAGCACAGAACACTGCATTTAATTGTGTGTGTTACAGCTTCTAAAATTTTGTACACAATTCATTTGGAGGTCTTGCAATGTACATGCACAAGCCAAATAAATTAAAATAAAGGCCTCTTATTAATAATGATTTTTTGACACTTGGCATAGTCTTTTGTGTTGCGTGAAAAAATAGACACACAGCTGTTAATTGACAAGGTAAGTAATAATCCTTTGATTACAGTAGCTAAAGGCTGTCCTTTAATGGATTTTACTTGTCACTTTTAATTCTTTTTAATCTTTGTCTGCATTTGATTAGAACGGCTTTATCATTCTGATGGCCCTCCTGTCGTTATTCTGATTGAGTTAATGGGTTGTCGTCATACCATGGAGCTCCAGTATAAAATATAATAGTGTTATATTTATAGTCTTCAGGGACATTTTTAAGATGATTGCTTTGCCAATCAGCTTTTCTGGTTTTACATAGTACATTACTGTAAATGGAGGGCTGTATTTTGCTTTCTCTTGCCTGGTAGGTACTCTGAGCAAAGCTTCTGTCTTAATCTTCCACGACTTAATCTACCTAGAAAATTCAACAGCCGGTTCATGAGGGAACTAGAAAAGCTCTGTTATAATTTTCTGTCCTGCTCTTCAGCTGTGATTTTGACTTTCCGTTTAAAAGCTACATGCCTGCACTGCAGTTTTCCTAACAGATGATACAGGTACTTAAATATTATTCAAAAACTTACCTGAGGTCTCATAATGCAGCTATTAAAGTGGATTTGTTACTGTCTTGTATTCTCGACTACAGCTGTACTGCTGAAGGGTGCGTGATATTTAGGCCTTTATGCTATGCTTCATTTACTTATCTTTGGAAAAACTAGTGTTCAAGGTACTGTATTTTTTCCACATGTTATTGAGGAGTCTGATAAATTGCTAATAATTTGGAAGATAATAGCATTTAATGGAAGGAAACCTTGCTAAATAATTGTGGAACATGTGTTGGGCAGCTCCTGATTACTTTTTCAATTATATTCTTTAAAAATGATGCTGGTTGCACATAGAATAATGCTTGGGTGGACAAGAATATTTGTCTTTTTATGTTGAAGCAATATACTATACAATAAATTATTATACAGAATCCTTTAATACAGTATTGATGATTATATCTGTGATATAAGTCCAGCTGTGACACCGAGCCATGCTGTTGGTATTCAACTATATAATACTCTGCTGCAGAACAGAAGTCACAATGATAATAGGCAATATTTTTTGATGTGTTCTCAGAAAGTTTCCTAGAGCATGACTTATATGTTTATAGCAATGAGTTAACCTTGCTTATGAGCTAGGAAATTAGGAAGTTATGTGGAAAATAGCTACCTAAATTAATACATTTTTATTTTTAAAATAATTTCAATGTGACAATTTCATTTCTCCCTTTTCTGTAGAGATTTTCAAAAATGGGGTGCAGTTTTCAAAGAACCTTAATACTTACATTTATTGTCTAAAAATTGTTGATAAAGAAGCAGACGTATGCTGATAATGTATTATATCAGTAGGTAAGGTTTCCAGAACTATAAATGGAAATGTAGAGGATTTTTTTAAACTGTCATCTCTAGAGAAAAAATGTCTGTTATATTTGGGGTAGTCTGAGTTGATAGTGTTAAACAGCATTTTCATGAAGAGGGCTTCTTACATACCTTGTGTTACTTAAATCTATTACGATGTTAAGTAGTGCAGAGGAAAAATGCTGTGTCTGTCAATAAATATATATTTATATGTTTGTTTGTTACATGTATGTTTGCTTATGCTCACTGTTCTTGCAATTAACTGTTTAATCGGAGGGGGGGGAATTAAATATTTGTTTTATTTTAGTCAATGCAACTTTGAGACACACTTTCATGTGCTACATTATGAGCAGACTTTACGCATGTAACAGATACCTGAGTGTGACCTTTGTTCTTACCAGTTCCACTGTATTAAATTGCAGATGTTAGAGCTTGGTTAATCATGTGCTGCTGCTGCTGCAAAAGAATGGTATTTTGTTAAAGTTCCAGTTGCAATTATATTTAAACGTTCTAATCAGAGATAGAGGCTCCAGAAAATAACCTCTATGGTTTTCTCCTGGAACCACCAGAGAACATCCTTTGGGCTGTCTACTTTTATATAACTATTATTATTATTTGCATTCCTATAGTGGCCAGGAACCCCAGCTGCGAAGGAACTCCACCCGAGCCCTCCTATACTGTTTCTGCATAAGGACAATCCAGTATGAAATCTTTACAGTACTAACAAAACTCACTTTACAAATTCTGTCCCATGCAAATCATTGCATCCAAGTACAAGATATGTAGAGGGTTTTTGATAGTAGCAACCTGTGCACTTGTTGAAAACCTTTCAAATACGAATATTTTCCAAACACGAATATTTTCCAAACACTATACTTAGTGCCCAAGCTCTTGTCATCTCCTTTCCCTGTTTGGGTAGCTACAGCAAATTGGCTCACATCAGCATTAGTATATTGCACAGAAGTCCATATAATGGCACTCTGAGATTTTACTGGTTCACAGGCATTCCTATTTTCTTGTAATTTTTAATGATTTCTAATATTGTACCTACTGACTAAGCTGTTTTCCAATTCCAATATGTTAGCAGTCATATAGATTGCTGCTTGCCTTGGATGGAAGCAGCCTCTCCTGTTTTCTATGCTTACTTAGTTCAGCATAATTGTCTTTATAGATTGCTTAAAGATTGGTGAACAGATCTGTATTGATTCATATTTCTTCCTCTCCTCTGTGAATTTGCATATGTGGATGTTGCCAAACAAACTCAACAACTTTCTTATGGTATTTTTGTAGCCTAAGTTAAAGGATAGGCAAGAGCAGATGATGGTTTCATGTGGGACCTAGTAAAATACAGTGGTCATAGAACCTTAAACATTTACCAGAAACCTACAAGGAAATAAAATGGCTCCTAGAAATGTTTTAGTGTAGATTTACTCTGCTGAGCTGAATCAGCAGAGAAAAATTCATAAATTTAGGAGTGTTTTATGAAAGATCCGTTCACTATCACGAGGTCTGCTGGAATACCCTTATTCTGTATCAATAAATGAGTGCTGGTTGACAGAGGTAAATGAGCGGTGAAATAGAAAAGACACAGGAAAAACAGAATGGACATTTAGAAGATACTGCCTAGAGAAATGGAGGCAAAAACTGAGAGAAAGCAGGGAGGCAGGAGAAAAAAGGAGAGGGAGGCTAAACCAAAAGAACTTAGAAGCAGTAATAAGAGAGAATATATGCAAGTTGAAAACACCAGGATTTTGAATTCAGCTTAGACGGATGTTACTTAATGCCCTAAGTCTCTAGATATCCTAGCAATAGTTGGGCTTATCTTTTTCATCTCTCTTTGCTTCAGCACTGTACTATGGGTTATAATTAAAGCTGGTCTAAGATAGCAACAAAATTGAATAAATTATTCATTGAAAACCGGCAACATTTTCTAAATAATGTTTTCAACGAATAATATTCAACTAAAAATAGGTACAATATACACAGTATTCTGTGCACACTCAGAGTTGGTCCTTGACCCACATTTTGTTATAACGAGTAGGTTGATTTATTTTCTTTTTAGGGGAGGCAAGCAAAAAATGCTGATTTTCTTTCTAGCCTCACAAAATAGGATATACAAGTGCATTGCACTGTTACAATTTTAAAGCTCATTTCAGTACAGTACTCTCATAAGTAAAAGTTAATTAATCCCTTCACTGGAACTTAGTGATGGCCTAGACATCGGTGATAATAATATGATTATGCTCAGAAGAGGAAAATAAAGATAGTTCCAACCATCTAGTTGCATATTTAGTGCTTCAGAAAAGCTAATGCCCAAAACCCAAGGAAAATTAAGAGAAAATTCTGACTATCAGCAAAAAGGTACACAGAAAATTTTGGATGGAAGTGGCTATGAGAAAGCTTTTATGGAATAGACAGAAAACTACATTGCCTTACTGAAAAGGACACCTTTTCCTAAAAGTCCATTGCAGTTCAGTGGCAATATGAAGGACAGCAATTGTCAGTGAAAAGCACTGGGGAGAAAGTGGAAGAAAGGGTACATGAAAATTAACCAATAAACATGGGAGTATAAAATACAGAGTATTTAAAGGAAGATAAAAAAAGTCAGGGTAAAAGGCCATCTTCTGATCTAAGGCCCAGGAGCTTCAAAAAATACGTTATGAATGAAACACATTTGTTGGAAGTTATATATCCTATAAGTTTCAAAAATCACATTTTCAATACATTTGAAATTTTTACATATATATATATGTAAAATGATGCAGAGAAGCCACATACAATTGACGTGTATTTGCCTTAAACAAACATGATGACCATGAAGTTAATGGAAGTGAGATGAGAAAGTGCTATCAGTTCCTTTATCAATCATTAATCTAAACACTAAAAAGTAATCTATGTCTCTTTTTTAAACCACCAGGCCTAGCACATTGATTGCTAAAAGTCTTTGGTCTTAGCTGGACCTATGAAATATTTAAATAAATGTTGGCTCATGAGGGATATTCCAGAAAGCTGAGGAGTACTGGTACTATGTCAGTATTCAACAAGGCTGGTAGGAAGTTCCACAAAACCATAATCCAATTTCACTTCTAAACAAAACAATGTAAAAGGCACTGTGGGAAGAGCAGTATCAAGACATGCCAATACCTAAAACATCTGCCTCCACAGATGTTCTTCTCTTCTTTCTTGTTCTGTTTCCAGGAGCAAACATTACCTTGTCCTGCTTATCCTACTACTACAGATAAGCAGCCCTTCTTTGTGATTGCCAGTGCAAAGAAAGGAGAGCTGGTGGGACACGTTTTTCTCATGGTGCTCCTATCAATATGATGTTTGTGGTGGGATTACCTTGACTTCAGCAAGGAGTTCGACACGGTCTCCCACAGCATCCTCACAGGGAAGCTTGGGAAGTGTGGGTTAGATGAATGGACAGTAAGGTGGATAGGGCACTGGTTGAAAGACAGAACTCAGAGGGTTGTGATTAGGGGCACAGAGTCTAGTTGGAGACCAGTGACGAGTGGTGTTCCCCAGGGGTCAGTACTGGGTCCAGTCCTATTCAATATACTCATCAATGACATGGATGAAGGGATAGAGTGCACCCTCATCACGTTTGCCAACGACACAAAGCTGGGGGGGTGGCTGACACACCGGAAGGCTGTGCCACCATACAGAGAGACCTGGACAGGCTGGAGAGTTGGGCAGAGAGAAACCTTATGAAATTCAACAAGGGCAAGTGTAGGGTGCTGCACCTGGGGAGGAATAACCCCATGCATCAGTACAGGTTGGGGGCTGACCTGCTGGAGAGCAGCTCAGCTGAAAGAGACCTGGGAGTCCTGGTGGACAACAGGATGACCACGAGCCAGCAATGTGCCCTTGTGGCCAAGAAGGCCAATGGCATCCTGGGCTGCATCAAGAAGAGTGTGGCCAGCAGGTCAAGGGAGGTCATCCTCCCTCTCTGCTCCGCCTTGCTGAGGCTGCATCTGGAGTACTGTGTCCAGTTCTGGGCTCCCTGGTTCAAGAGGGACAGGGAACTGCTGGAGACGGTGAAGCAAAGGGCTACCAAGATGATTAGGGGATTGGAACACCTCTCTTATGAAGAAAGACTGAGGGATTTGGGTCTCTTCAGTCTGGAAAAAAGAAGGCTGTGGGGCACCTTATCAACACTTATAAATACTTAAAGGGTGGGTGTCAGGAGGATGGGGCCAGGCTCTTTTCAGTGGTCCCCGGCAACAGGACAAGAGGTAACGGGCACAAACTTGAGCATAGGAAGTCCCACCTAAACATGAGAAGGAAATTCTTTACTTTGAGGGTGTCAGGGCACTGGAACAGGCTGCCCAGAGAGGTGGTGGAGTCTCCAACTCTGGAGACATTCAAAACCTGCCTGGACGCGTTCCTGTGCAACCTGCTCTAAGGTGACCCTGCTCTGGCAGGGGGGTTGGACTGGATGATCTCCAGAGGTCCCTTCCAACCCCTATCGTTCTGTGATTCTGTGATTCTATAATCGATCTTGCTTCCCTTGCTACAGTTCTGGTTAGAGAAAACAATAAATTTAATATAGTAGCTTGGTTAATCAAATTTTTATCAAGATTATTAGGAAATCATGTCATGTCAACCAAATATTTCTTAGCTAAAGATAATTTTTTACATGTGTGGACATGGAAAACATACAAAGGAAAAACATTATCTATTCTTTCTTGATACGTTTCCCACTTTAATCCTAAAAAACCTGCGTTTTTGTTCTTTACCACACAGGCATGGAGACTCATGTAGAGCTATTTGTCAGCTTTGAGCCCTCAGTGTAATGCAGTTGAGATATATTAACTCATGTTTCATATTATCTTCTAATAAATTAGAAGTGTTCAAAATACAGAACCAAATGATAAATGGATTTAGAACTGTCCCTCTTCCTCTGTTTCCTAAGAAGTTGGACGTGTTGTGATTAGTTTTACATTAACATTTACACTTACTTTACATTATATGAACACACTGGTTAGTTTTACATTAAATAAATACAAATTTTTGCAGCCACTGTCAAAATAATCTTGCTGAAAGGTGAGATCATGAAGGAGGAGTTATTGACAGAATGAATTTTATTTTCAATTGAAATAAATTAAATAAATTGTTTGTCACTATCACAAAAAAAGCCTACAGATGACTTCTGTACAGAAGTCATCACCATCCCACTTGTTAGGACGTTCTAAACAGAAATCTATTAAAAACAGGAACACGGAAATCAATTTAGGGGAAAATATCTGTGTTTTGGCTCGTTCAAACTGCTCTTGTTAAACCACTTGAAATAAATAGAATCTCTCAAAAGTTTTTTGTTCAACCACAATCACTGTAATCTGTGATCATTATAATACTGTGCATTGTACTCCTTTGACAGCAGAGCTAAGCAGTCAATATGCTCCTTTTTAGCAGTCTCTGCTGTACCAATCTCATACGGTTAACAGTTGAGACAGATGTAATGTATAAGAATTTCACAATTGTACCAAATGCATGTTGGCCTCTTACAGCCTTCTGTTAGGAAGCAAATGCTTAAAACAATACCTACTACAGTAACTTCTTACTTAGCTTTTTGAATAATTTAAATGGAAGAGATAAAATCCATATTTTAAATCTAGAAGAAAAAGTGATACAGCAATGCAGTTTAAAATACATACAATCAATTTGTTACATAAAACCAGCAGTTAAAAAATAAAATGTCAGTGTATGCAATTACATAGCTAAGACACCCAAACTTAACTTCACGTAGGCCATAAAGAAGATAAAGATCCATATTATATACAGCCCGTGCTTCTAAGTGATATAAACTTTCTTTTATTTATCCATATATATATCTAACTACATTTGCTCCTCTTGTAAATAATTTTCTTTGAAGTTTAATCATCTTTTGTGTTTAGAATAATGTCTCATTGAATGTATAAAAATGTCAGATAATAATTAAGTCTGCTTAATGCCACAGCTGTGTTAGGCAAAGAAACAAAGCCCAAGATGCCCTAAAGTGGCAGTTAAGCAAGTCTATGCATGATATGTAGGATCCAATTACTTAGATGAGTTTTGAAGAGTTTTATATTGGATAAATTTCATATTATTTTTAATTTGTGTACATGAAGTCTGACATCACAGGATCAGAGGACCACATGGTAATCCAGGGTGGAAGAGATCTCAGGAGGTCTCTAGCCCAACCTCCTGCTCAAGCAGGGTCAGCTGTGAGCTCAGACCAGGTTGTTCAGGGCTTTGTTGAGGCTGGTATTGAAAATCTCAAACACATAGAACATGCTGCGTCTCTGGGCAACCTGTGCTGCTGCTTGATTGTCCTCATTGGGAAGAAGTTTTTACCTATATTCAGTCTGAACTTCCTTTCTGTCAGCTTATGCCCATTACCTCTCATCCTCCCATCATACACCTTTGTGAAGAGCTCGACTCCAGCTTCTTGACAACATCTCGTGGGTACTCCTGTCCCTCCAAAGATATCCCTTTCCCAGGACGACCAAGCCATGGTCCTTTGGCCTCTCCTTACAGGGCAAGAGCTCCACCCTGACCATCCTGGAGGCCCTCGTAAGACAAGGAAATCTCTTGTAAGTAGGTAGTGCAAATCTCTTGAATTGCTCATGTAGTGCAAGAGATGCCACCGTGTTAAGGTGCTTTATCTTTTCTACAGGAGGACATTTCCAGAACATTAGCAGTTCTCCCTTTCTTCACTTCTAGTCCCTATCCTCTGGGTGATGGTTCTACCTGTGATCTTATGTTTCACTTTCAAAAACTGAGATTCCATGCAAAAAAAACGCCAGTTGGACTGGTTTCAGCAATGACTGGAAAAGAAGTGAAGACATTTTCAGTTCATATTTTGGGTTAAAGAAATCATTTGGGGTCTTGTGAATTATGTAGATACATGAAAAAATGTGATGGTTACATGTGTATTAAATAGCAAATTTTTATGACAAGTGCAATGTATAATTTATATTGGGTTGCTTAGTGTACTCTGTCTACTAATCCATCTTCATATGCTAGTGACATATTTAATACAGGAATTTTTATGCCAAACAAACCCCCTAGATAAGGAGTGTTTACTGTTTTCTTACAGTTTACATATTTTTTGTGAATTCCTTGTATTTGTACGTATAAATAGGTATTTAATATTTTGGTACAAACTCAATCATTGAGTAATCATATTTTTTTAATAATTACAGCAATATTACATTTTTGGTTATTATTAATTCCCCAGTATGCAAATTAATAAGTTTAACTTTTACAGGCAATGTAACCTAAACGTATTGTTTCTAATAGTATCATCAATTAAGGTTTCACAGGAAGTGAGCAATATGACAGGAAATTATTGAATCCGTTTATGTATTTCTTTTCTTGCTCTGTATGCTTTGATCTTTCACTAATATATTTCGGTCACTCCTTGTATAATTGTGAGGGAGGAAGACTTTTTATTTCTTTTTTGATATGCACTATACCATGTGGGTTTATTTGTCACAGTAGGTGCAAAGCCAGTTATAAACTTAGTATTGGATCCACTCACAAATTTTATTCTCAATGAAAAATAATCCTCTGCTATATGTGTTGAGTTTGAACTTTAACCTTAAACTAAAATGATGATCTGTTAAAATCATGGCTTGTGGTCTAACAGTACAATCAGTTTCTTAGTTATATAGGTGAGACAAGATCATCCTTTTCACTTCAACTTAGAAAAGAATGCACTTGAATTCAATCACAGAGCGATAAGCAATATCAGATGAGATAAACAGAGAGTCACTTGGTGCCGTGGTGTATATTTTTAATAGAATTAATATCCCCCTCCGATATTAAACAAGTGGAGTAACGAACATGTGCCATATAGCTACACTAAAAAGTGTGAAACAGAGCCAAAGAGTCTTCTAAAAGGAGAATGTCTTTTTTTTTTTCTCTTTCAGAAATGCATCATACTGTGTTCTTAGCTGCCACTTTGATTCTTTCTTCTTTATGGAGATATATACCTACAATTGCAGTTTTGCACGTGTTAAGTTTTGTGAGCAATAGGGAACTGTGATTTGTGAAATGCTTATATGCTCTATGCCAAAAAATGGAGTTCAGCCTGGCTGCCAGATGCCATCTTAGTCTGTGGCTATGAAGTTGCAACAGTATGTTTGTCTCTCCCGTAGTTACTGGAAAGACTGTATAAAATTAACGGGAAACTCTTTTCCAAGGGATCTTCTTAACTTCTTGGCTAACGTTTTAACTATTTTTGGTGATGTCTTTAAAAAATGGCATTATAGAATTAGCATTGGAAAAGCCAATTAAATCTATTCTTTTTCTTTTAGAATAATTCAGTGAAGACAGTAATAATTATCATATCATATGTCTGTTATAGCAAATTTCACTGAAATTTACTCTTTGCATGGACAAAATTAATCTTCACTTATTTATCCTTGAAAATGTTCTTTGCCTGCATGAATATTTTCCATTTGCCTCAGAAACCAAATTTTCAAAGGCTTTTACGTTTAACTTTGGCATTTGCTTTTATAATTTTAATCCTAGACATGCCAATGGTAGTCTTTGCAAAAAAAAATATGGAAGAATGATAGGCTGGACTGAACTTTAGCTGACTGCATTTGTGCACAAATTTGTGACTAAAGAAAGAGATAAAAAGTCATTGTATTTCTCAAATTCTCCTGATTAGGACCAAGTTTCTCTAGTCATTATTCAACCAAGCCAAGTACAAGGTTCTGCACCTGGGTCAGGGCAATCCCGAGCACAAATACAGGCTGGGTAGAGAATGGGTTGAGAACAGCCCTAAGGAGAAGGACTTGGTGGTGTTGGTGGATGAGAAGCTCAACGTGAGCTGGCAATGTGTGCTCCCAGTCCAGAAAGCCAACTGCATCCTGGGCTGCATCAAAAGAAATGTGGCCAGCAGGGTGAGGGAGGTGATTCTGCCCCTCTACTCCACTCTCCTGAGATCCCGCCTGGAGTACTGCATCCAGTTCTGGAGTCCCCAACATAAGAAGGTCACGGACCTGTTGGAGTGGGTCCATAGGAGGGCCACAAAGATGATCAGAGGGCTGGAGCGCCTCTCCTATGAAGACAGGCTGAGAGAGTTGGGGTTGTTCAGCCTGAAGAAGAGAAGGCTCCCAGGAGACCTTATAACGGCCTTCCGGTACCTGAAGGGGGCCTACAGGAAGGATGGGGAGGGACTCATTATCAGGGAGCGTAGAGACAGGATGAGGGGTGACAGTTTTAAACTGAAAGAAGGTAGATTTAGATTAGGTGTTAGGAAGAAATTCTTTACTCTGAGTGAGCCTGGTGAGGCACTGTAATGGATGGCCCAGAGAAGTTGTGGATGCTCCATTCCTGTAAGCATTCAAAGCCAAATTGGATGGGGCTTTGAGCAGCCTGGTCTAGTGAGAGGCGTCCCTGCCTATGGCAGGGGGTTGGAACTAGATGATCTTTAAGGTCCTTTCCAGCTCTAACCATTCTATGATTCTGTGATTATTCCTTCTTCACAAAACTTACTTAAGTTTCCTATGCAAGAACGCTCTGTTCATCTGTGTTTATGCCAGATTTTGATTAGGACTCTTGGGTACTACTGCAATATAAATAATAATTAGAATTATGCTAATAGTAGAAGGTTTGAATGCACAGGGAAGGCAACATTGGTATTCAATTTACTGTTGATCTGATTAGCAATCATGCTTTTCTGGAAACAACAGTACAATGATAACTAAAATAAGTGTTGTTCTTTTGGCAAAACAGTTTCTGATTTTTCACTCGCAGAAAGAGTCCAGCGGAGGGCTACAAATGTGATCAAGGGAATGGATCACCTCTCTTACGAGAAAAGGCTGAGACACCTCGGTCTGTTTAGCCTGGAGAAGAGAAGACTGAGAGGGGATCTTATCAATGCTTATAAATATCTAGAGGGTGGGTGTCAAGAGGATAGGGTCAGACTCTTCTCAGTGGTGTCCAGCGACAGGACAAGGGGTAACAGGCACAAGCTGGAACACAGGAAATTCCGTCTCAACATGAGGAAAAAATTCTTTATTTTGAGGGTGACAGAGCACTGGAACAAGCTGCCCAGAGAGGTTGTAGAGTCTCCTTCTCTGGAGATATTCAAAACCCACCTGGATGCGTTCCTGTCCAGTCTGCTCTAGGTGAAGCTGGGTTGGCAGGGCAGGTTGGACTAGATCATCTCCAAGGGTCCTTTTCAGCCCCTACAATTCTGTGATTCTGTAATTATTCCTGCCCCCATTTGGAAAAAAACTCTCCAAGTTTTTATTCCTTATGAGGCTGCATTTTTTTCTGATATGGCAGCTTCATGCAGGACAGGCAATGAATTTATGATGTCATTAAAGCCTGGCACCACAAACTGGCAAAAAATGTCTATTTTTATTTACTATTTAACTTGCTTTTCAATGTGTCATTCAGTACATACAACCAAAATATTTGTTCATCTAATCTGATTTGGCAGTTGCATACAGTACAGATTATAGAAGGAAATAGAAAGTTAGAATGTTGCCAGTTTGGTAAACACTTTTCACGAGAAGTTTCAAAACTTTAATAAAATAATAATGTCAGAAACACAAAACAGTACTAAAACCAAAACCACAAAATTGAAACTTTGTGCTAGGGCAATGGACAAACTACATGTGGTAATAAATAAGAGAATCAATGTAGAATTTTTCCCTGTTGAGAATTCCTACAGAGAAAAAATATCAGCAGTTATTGACATGGATTAAATATTTATTTAAAACAGCTTGGAATCAGTCTCTTCTTAAATTTTCCTAAAACCACTGGGTACAGTGAGCTACTAAAAAATTGTTATAGTGCGTTTTGGTTGGTTTCAGAGAAGCTGTCCATTCTGCTAGAGAATGTATTGCTTTGCTAACATATTGGAGTTATGTTTTTGGCCAACCTGCTCATTAATTTCCAAGCTTTCATGCACCTTGCTTTTAAATATGCAAATATTGATTAGAATTTTCAATGGAAAATGGGCATTTACGTGTAATTGGTGCAGAAAACCCCGATGACAAGCTCATTCCAGCTCATTATTAGTGGAAATAAACATTCCTGGAATTTTAGAGGCTGCAAATGAGTTTGCCGCTGCAATCATCTTCCATTTGCTCCAGCATGATAAGGGATGATCAAACAGCCAGTTATGAACAACTTCAAGAAAAGCAAACAATAAGCTATATAGCTCTCCAATTATTAATAATCTTTTTCCTAACATGCAGACTGTTTTAAGGGATATCTTTGCTATACAACTGCAATTTCGTAGTATTTATTGATGTTTTGTTTACCATTTAATCAAAGAACTAGTGCTCATAGACTTGCCTTCCAAAAAATGACTCATTCTTTATGATTAATTTTAGAATAAATTAATTCACAGAAAAGTTAAATTCTCTAATGTGGGGTGGTGCATATACACCCCATTTGATATCCAGCTCCAAAGCCATACCGTCCTGAATGATTTTTGCCTCTTTGCTTTGTACTGCAACCTGTGAACTCATCTATGAAGATACTGGCAATATACCAGAATAAACGGGGACGTTTGGTGTGCTTTGTCTCAGTCTCTGCCTACAAAGGCTGTTAAGTTACCAAATGATGTGTTTAAATCTGAGCTTATCACTGAGCAAAGTGGTATTAAATTATTATCCATTATGAGTGTTTTTACAGTCCTGATATTCAACATTTGTAGACATCAAATTGTGGGCAGGAATGTTGAGGTGACCTATGTTTTACAATATAACCGTCCAGAAAGATCAGTAGAAAACTTTGGGAAGAAAAATCTTTACAGTTGTTTTCACATAGAAAGAAGGTGATACAATTATTTACTCTTTACAGAGGATCAAAATTAAATACTTGTTAGATTGTGGAACTTGTTGTAAGAGTATTAGGGATATGAAAGTTTACTGAGCTCTAGGGATAAGATATAATTAAAAGACTCTGCCAGGATTAAAAAATAAAATAAACTGACTGAGAAGGCATGTTTGATAACCATCTATAAAGCCTAGCCATGGAGTTATAAACAAAAAGTCACAATCTCCCTATAGAGTGTGGAAAACAAAAAGTCATAATCTCCCCACAGGCCACCCTCACAATATGACATTCAGGAACACTACTGAAATACTGGCACAGAATCTTATACGTCTTTAGTGGAGAGGCAAAACAAAACAATAATCCCAGAAATGGTCAATCCCATTTAACTTTATTAATCTAAAAAGAGGTGTCTCATTTTTTTCATCCCAGGCCCTCAGCATTAAGAACACTTTTTCTCATCTATTTTAGGACCCCTATTTTACAATGGCCATTGTTCAGGTGAGAATTATTTCTCCGTTGCCTGTAAAGGAAGTCTAAAGTGAGTAGTCCTGTCTAAGACCAAATCTCATTTTCAGATGGTTGAATCAGGGTGAGTAAATCTATCCATGCAAGATTAATCACAATTCACCAGTAGTTAAGCAGTAAGTTGAATCAATTTTCACCATGGATGTAGAGATGTACCATTGAGGGCTAGTTTCAGGACTCAGCAGTTTCTATTCAAATATGCACGCAATAGGTATACCTTTGTAGGGATTCACATAATAGAGAAATGTCTGCAATGATGCAGAAGCTGAATATCTGGGCTGGAGTAGTAAATTGCTGTGACACCTGAGCCTCAGAAAATACGTGCATGTGTATCTGTGCGTGTGTCTGTGTGTGTATGCATATGCAAATGTGCGGATAGCCACCCTTGTCTGTCACTCAATGTGTAGGTTCAGGAAAGGGCATAAAAATGTTGTAGAGTCCTTGTCACCTCAGAGCATTTCTCTTGACAGAAAAGCCTGATCAGTGCCGAGAAAGAGGAGTGCACCCTGCATGTGGGGTTCTGGGCTGATGCCCTGGGGAATTATGAGATTATCTTTAGTGTTTGCATTACAGTACCATCTGGGACGACTAGGCTTCGAGCGGGAGCCTTCTGTGGCAAGTAACATGCAAACAGCCAGAAGGTATCTGCCCTGGATTTGTTATAATTTAAATTAAAATACAAAGGACAGCAGATGGATGTAGACAGAAAGAGGGGGGAAAAAAGGCTGCGGGGTGGGGGAGGAAGGGGGAACAGTGAGATAGTACAGCATCGGTAGCCAAAAAACCTTCTAGTTTTGTCTTACAGCAAAGGAGAGGCTTCCCAAGCAAAGTGTGGGAGAGTGACCTCATGACTTGCCGAATATTCATAGGAAACTATCCCCCAACACATGGGAGACCCTCAAAGTGTAAAGGTATTTTAAAATACAAGCAACTAAGAGGTACACATTGATGAGGTCAGGTTGTGGGTTTAAAGCAAGGAAGAATGAGATCTCCTGGAAGTCGATAGGTAACATGAGCATAAGCTGTGTTGGGTTTTGACAGTAACAACAGGTATTCCATGAGATTCATTCAACTGGACAGAGACTGTGTTAGCCAACATTCAACCAATGTGTTTCTTGCCACATAATTACAATTACTTCAATTTTTTTTTTTTTAAATAGCTAATATGCAACAGAAATGGATTTCTAAAACCCCAAAACCTTTAAAGCAATTCAGTTTGTTCATGACTTGTACAATCACCAGTTACCATGCTCTGAAACTTGTTTTGGGGAAATAGTTACATAATTGAAGGATAATTAACTGGGCTCACTCCAATAGCTTCATCACAAAACAAGAATGAAAGCGGTAAAGCTGCTTCAAAACTTACTGAATATCTTTTCTGGCCTTCAGGGTGTTTTTTTTTTTTAGAAAGCCTGACAGTCTGAGAATCCATTTGGTGACCTTGAATTTGAAGTTGCTCCATCACTGCTAGATTCTGTGCCATTTAATCAGTTATATCCTCAAGAACATCCTGCAATACAAGTGACACAAAGTAATTCAAAGCTGTTAGATAAGGGGATCCAAGGCATTAAAAGCTTGGGGCTAAATTTTTAAACCATGCCTCTCCTATGTGCTTGGGCCATTTTGGCACACACAGTTATACACATCCAAAAAAAAGGGAATACACGAGAGACCGTTCAGAAAACTGTAACATGAAGCATTGCTCTTGTGGGGTGAGCTTCTGATCTCAGCTCTGTAAATAAAGCACTAGCTTAACATAGAATATCTAATATCAAATAAAATATAAAGAATTACCTGCTCCACTATCAATAGCTTTAGTATAACTGAGGCAAGACTTTAATCTCTAATAAAATAATAATAAAAAAATTTCCACTGTCTTTCTCCCTGTATTTTGTCTGAATTCTTTAGCCTTTGTTAATGGAGGCAGAAGAAAAGTTGTCAGAGGTATAAAATTAGATGTCTTTAAAATGCTAAAACAGAGTGAAATTTGTTTGTTTGTTAAAATTCTTCACTGATGGTTAAAACTGTGAACAAACATGTAAATAAAGCAGCAGTGGCTGAAATAGCAATGTCCATTTTGCGAATTGCCATTCTCTCAATATGAACTTCCAAAAAAGCTATTTTGAGAGTACTGCATGCTGCTGAAATCTGTAAAGTATGATGAAATGTGATTTAATTGACAAGAGTTTGATTAATAAAACTGAAATGTCAAGTTATTTAAGATTAATACGTGACTTACCTTTCACTGGCATTATCAACAGTAGTTCAAACAGTGAAAGCGCTGGAATTTGTTTTGGGTAGTATTTGTCCTCATTTAAAACTGAAAAGCAAATTAAATTAATATCGTGTTGGGTAGTGCAGTTATCTTTTGCAGTTGAGCAAGGAAGGAAGATGAAATAAGGAATTTAACAAAGGCAATGAAGACTAACAAAGGCAATGAAAACATACTTGTGTCTGATGTGAACAGAATATGTAACTTTACCTAGTTTTGCCGTATCTGAGTTTCTGGGAGGAAGCAGATGAGGTCTATGGGCTCGCTGTTGATCAGAGAGCAGAATAAAATGTACCTTTTCAAGACCTGGTGTAATTTGGTGTATGTTAACACAATTGCAGAATTGCAAGCAATTGAATTAGTCATCTTAAGGAGTGTCAGCCTGCCAACACAGATGCAGCAACGGACATACGCCAGCCCATCCAAATAGTCAAGCAATTATTAGGTTTCAGGAGGAGGTTGGGCAGGTGTTAATGCCTGTGATCTCCATCCTGAGGATTCCTGTCACTGTGGTTTACAGCTGTCAGCAGAGCCAGCATTAACGAGCGGCAGAAGCTGAGGGAACTGCTACATACAAAGGTCATATTCAAGACTGGATGCGTTTCAAGATGAGGACAGTGTACTCAGCAGCGTGTTCAGATTCTCCCTCCTTAGCACTTTGGAGAGACTTTGTAGAGACTGTGGAGTCCAGGAGAGCCGCACGAGGGATCCTCCTTGGTGCCCTGCCATCATTTGGCTGTCATGATGCTGTGGGGTTTAGGGATACAATGAGAGGTGACTTTCTTCTGTGGCTATTGAGAATACAAGAAGAGGACATGCACAATGGCATGGAAAACCAACTGATTATTTAACATTTACTTATTCTTTTACCTTGTATTTTTAAGTTTGACATTAAATCTCCAGAAATAAAGGAAAATTGTGAAATACAGGCTAAATAACAGAAGAATACAGTAGACTAAACTCTCACATGTTTTACTCTATTAAAAATATTGAACTACACAGACAACAAATGCTGGCATAATCAATTTGATAATATAGTCATATAGATCAATTTCTTTACTTGCCATTTAGTATCACTTATTGATTTGACACCACTGTCTTCACAGGCAATTCTTAACATTCATCTAGTTATAAATAAACCCACACTTTAGCAAAACTATACACTTCTGCATATTCTTTGTGTTATAGAAAATTGCTGGGTGGGGGATTGCCAGGGCAGCAGAAAAAAAAAAAACGGTTTCTATGGCAGCATTTTTTCCCTGCTGGTAGATACTTGGACAAGATTTGTCTTTGAAGTAATAGCAGGTATAAGACTTACCTGGACTTATTTCATTTTCCATATTGGATACAGCAGAGGCACTGGAATGGGGAATTATTGAACCAGTGAAAACAAAAACATTCAAAGAACCAGTGTGGCCATATCATCACTAGGTATGCAGCTTCAGCCGTTTCTGACCACAGCTATGTGCCTTATATATTTTACTTGACTGAAAAGCAGGCTTTTAACTTCCGCTGTTTTGCCTTTGTGCTTGCACAGCAGTAGCACCACACAGTGTTGTCCAGTGTTTTAGCATGTAGGAACTTCTACTGTCCCATTTTGGTTGTGTCAACGCATTCAAGGTGCATCTAGAAGCAGCCTAGGAGTGCCGCTGAAGCAGCGATGCTTCACTGTGAAGTGATGTTTATCAATGAGCATTTTTGCTGGTATTGGCTCTGACCTGAGGTTCCTTAAATCTCCAAAAACTTCTGACAAGCTGTAATTGTATTGCATATATGTATAACAGCAGTGGAGCATTACGGTGAGGCTTGACGTTTTCTCAGATGCTAGAGAAGAACACTGAAATGGGGCTCACTTTCTGCAGCCCACAAAACGGGGGGGGGACAGTCATGTTAGAAGCATGACAGGAGCACTCCGAGTGTGTGCCCACCCTTGGTTTTTCTCCGGGACATGTTCAGAGCTGGCTCCTCCAGTACACCAGCAAGAGCTGCATGGACCACTGGTGTTTAGGTCACATTTTGGCTCTGGAAATTATTTTCTTCTTAATGCTCTCGTGCTTGGTCATTCGTCTAGGTTCAGCCTTGTGCCTCGTGACAGTTTGGTGAGCATTGTGGAACAGACAGGATAAAATGCGATTTGCCATTGTATTTTTTTGAAGGCAAATATTGCGGCTCAGAAAAAAGGATACAGTTAGGAAATGCTGGAAGTTTTACTCCAGAAACTTTATTGGCTCATAACTAAACAAGCTAATCTGCATGTCAGCCGACAAGTACTGTGTCGTACAGTGCCTCTGTACGTGCTCTGATTCAAGCATTTTCAGTATTTTCTCAGCTCGTAGAGGAACAAACAGTAACAGTCACTACGTATTTTCATGTATTTTATGCTAAAACCAACAGAGATGGTCTGATGTACAGCACAGGCAGTCCTATTTTGAAAAATACAACACAGAAGCATTCAGTTTATTGATCCTGTCTCTTCATTAGTTCCTATGTCATCTGTCTTCTTTCTCAGCATCATAAGCAGTGATGCAGATAAAGATACATAGCCAGAAACATTCATAATAACTCTGAGACCAAATACCACACAACAGAAGAGCTATTGGCAGTCTTTTTTTTTTTTTTTTTCTTCTGAAATAAGAGCATTTTTAATTGCAATCTTTGGATCAAGGTGATCTTCATGTATTTGTGCAATAGAAAATACAGTGCTACAAGTACAACAGTATTTACCAGCAAGACCAGTGAATCCTTCGCTCCCTTTAACCTCCCGTCAATGTAATGTTCAATTCAGTGATGTAGGGGAGATAGGGAACATGCTGCCAGCAGCCTGGATGAATTTCCTTTCGTCTTTCACATATGTTTTTACAATTAAGTCTGCTTTACTGGATTTGTGAACCAGAAAGTGGAACGGGTTTGTCACAGAGCTCTCCCTACCTGCATACCAGTTTTGCAGTCTGTTGTTGAAAATATGGTTGCATTTACACAAAGTTAGCTCAGTTCAAGAAAGCTGTGCTAAGTAATAGTTTGAGAGAGCTGTGAAGTATTAAGAAAGTATAAAAATTAGGGTGTAACGGTAAGGAAGTGCTCTAGAGAAGCATCTGAAGAACTGGACCAGTCAGAATGCAGTGGCAGAATATTCTTGTCTTGGCATCATCCTGAGTGAAAAATTAAACCTCATGAGAAAGGTAGAAAAACTCCTGCTTGAAAGTGCCAGGATCACAAAGGATTAAATTAAAAGGCATGAAAACATTCAGAAGTTTAATGAAATGACTGAGTCTGTAACAGTCCATTTCTTTGGTCCTTCCGGCACATTTCGTTCACTCCCATTTTAAAATTAGATTATTTGTATTCTCTCCAGATTCGGTAATTCTCTGGCTATTTTGTCATTGAATTACATTGTATTTCCTAACTGTACCTTTTTTTCCCCAGGATGTGGCATTTACCCTTTTTTGTCCCCAGTAGAGCTTTTTGCATTGAAATTTTGTCCTTGCCTCTTGCTATTCATTTGTGGTGTTTTACATAATCTTTCTAATGTTTTATGAATGCGTATATGTAGTATTTCTATAAGTACTAGAAATGAGTCTTAGGCCCAGCAAATTAGCACAGCTAATGAATAATTGTAAAAGCTAGCCAGGACTGTATTTGCCACAGACCACAGAAAGGCTCAGACACAAGGTTTGTCAGTGTTTAATGCTTTTTGGGGAACCAATTTTGCAAATGCTGAAGCCAGTGTTACCTCACAGGTCGCAAGCCTGGATTCTTAATGTATGCCACTGTTGAAGCCACAGGACAACGATATCTTCAGCTTCTCTGACTGTTTTTGACTCCACGGAACTGAAGGCTTTCTTTTGGTCAGAGGTTCTAGGAAGGATAAGTCACCTTTATTCAGATTGCAGCCATATAAAGTTAAAGAGCACCAGAGTTAACATATAGTATTGATCTCTACAGTACTGGAGGGACATTTATTTTCCTAATTTTGCATTTTTGTTCTCCTCTGTTTGTGTTGTCCATCAGTCTGTATGAAAAAAAGGGAAATTCCTTTTGGAATTTATTTGAACAACATATTTAACACCATCTGAGTGAGAAGAGATTTCTTTTTTCTTACTATTTTTTTTCCTTTTATTATAAAAGAAAATTTGTTAAGGTCTTTCTGAGCAGTCTTGCAGCCAAGGTGGCTAGGACTTCAGTGGCCCATGTTGACTTCCTAAGGAGTAATGCACACGAAATTGATTTTATCTAGGCTATTGTACATAGTAACCGAAAATTGCCTACCTAAAGTGCAATCACTATTTTCATTTCTGCAGTGCTTGCAAGTATTCATAGGGAAAAATTGCAGGTGTGCTCTGTGATTGTATAACACACATTGAACTCTGGCATCCCCCAAACAGTCCAACAGATCTTTATGAAATACCAGCAAAAACTATAATTTGTTAGAAGTCCATTCTCTTCTTGTAACCAAAATACGCGGTAGTTACAGTGTAGCTGCGCAACCAAATTTATCTTTACAGGCAAAAATTTCTGACGAGTCTCTTTCTAATACCATTTCTTTTACTGTGATAGCACATTACAAACCCCTACTCCCCCTGCATTAACAGGAGGAGTTCTGGATTTTTTTGCTTTATGGTGAAAAAAAAAACTTGCAGAAGCAGGTTTTCGCATTATTTGAACAGTGATAGGGGTCACACTGGTCACTCTCCTTTTAATCTAATATAAAAGAGAATTACATGTGGTGGACCAGCTGCAGAGTAAGTGTCGTCCCTCACTCATTGTTCGGTTGACAGTTCCATCGTCCCCAAGGAGAAGGGCTGTCAAGGGACATCCCGCCTGTGAAGAAATGCTCGGTCTCTACTGATGCTGGAAAATTCAAAGTAATAAATGACCTGAAAATTAGGATTTAAAAAAAAAATAATGTTCTGTGGATAGTCGGTGAAGTTAAGAGGAGAGTGCAAGGAAAAAGTGTTTACTAATATGCTTTACTAGGGATACAAGTTCCCCCAACCTAACGCAGAGCAGGTTTTGAAGTTATTAAAGCTTGGGAGTCAAAAAAATAAATATCTCCAAATTCATGTCCTAATCTGACAAGGTTGACCTCTTTTCCTTGTCAGCTGTAGGTGCCAGCACAAAAGATTTGAAAAGGTTTCAGTTTTTCCCTTAGCTGTAAGCACTTGATCACCATTCCAAGATGTGACTCACCTCCAGACCGAAACATCTAAGTTTAGGCATCTAGACATGGGCTATTGACAGGATTCACTCGCCTGAACTTCCTCACGTAGTGACATTTACAATGCCTGAGGATATTCCAGCTGCTCCCAAGGTGCCTCTTCTATAAAGGTGTGAGTGTTACGTGGGGTCCAGTGCATCAGACAGCCCTGTGTGGGCTTGATAACCCTTGATTGGGTTGGTGGCCTTGATGGCCCTTGATAACCACTGGCATCTCAAAAAGCACTCAAACTCCTGCACCAGTCCTCTGACCAGCAAAGGTGATTTAGTCTACAGAACAGCTCATGTTGCTCTGAAGCAGACCCCAAGTGCAGGTTTGGCTGGACCTTCTCTCCCAGCTCACTTGCTCAGCTGACAAGGCATTGGATGCAGTTGCCCTTGTCAGCATCTAGGGTAAAAGATGCTGAATGGGTGGGAGATAGGTTCTAAAGCAGACTGATGCTCTTACAGAGCAGTACTAATGGCGTATCAGGTAGCACTGGATGTATGCAGGCAGCAGAACCAAACCCCAGCATTCCACTGACTGTAATACAGCCTAGACAGCGTGCATTTAGACACCTGTCCTTGGGTGTTTTAGTCGTGAAATGTATACCTTTCTAAATGCCTGAGCTAATGACTACGCAGGTTTGTGTTCAGGGTCTTGTTAAAGTAATCTTCTTTTAGTCAGCTGCATGTAATGCTTTGGCAGTCCATGGGAGTGAGCATCCTTACAGTGCCTTCTGCCTCACTGCTCCTAGGAAAACTTTTCTTGGAGCTGGTAATGAGAATACCCTCCAGGATAATGGAAAGCACAGTGTGGAAATGCTCTGTCGGTACCGAAGGTCAGCATCTGTTTTCTAGCTTTTCTTGCCCTGGTATTGAATCTGTAGTTGGATCTTTTTGTGCCTAAACTGAGCAAGCTAATGGAACTGTGCAAGCTCACTACTGTGCACACATAGCAGGTGACTCTACAGCCTGATAACGTACTGTAGTATGCTTTTCGGCAACCTCAGATAAATCTGAGAATACAATTCAAAGCTGATGATGGCATTTTATTGGTATATCTTTTTATGAATAGACAGGTGCTTTTGTAGCTATGTCAATTCTGTGCCATATCACCTACCCGTGGTGTGTATGGTACATCATTATTTACGTTCACCCTGTGCAAAACTGTAACTAGTGAAAGTCCATTCCTGTAACTAGGGTAAAATTAGTGCTATGCTGGAAATCAAAAGACTACTATGGCATTCCCCCAGGTAAGAAAGCATTGCAGGGATGGATAGGAAACTTTAAAAAAAAAAGAAATAAAAATTCTTTTGCCATAGGTTAAAGCTGTATATGGCATATATAGCACATTTAACGTATACTAACTGTGCATACTGTAAAGCAAACTAAGAGGACAGAAAGCATAATTTGGCTAATGATGATTCTGTCTCTGCCATTCTTTGTCTTGAATCACTTCAGAATCCACCTGGCAGCATAAATTTCCTGACTGCCTCCAAGCCAGATTGCCAGCTTTGGGCTGCAGGCAAGCGCCTGCCCATACTAAGCCAAAGTGTACTTCTCCGTACAGACATCCTGTGCTGGGGAGATTAAACCCCAGAGGAAAATCTTTCTAACAGTTCTAAAAATACCATCTCTCTTCTATTCTTCTCTGCCAAAACAAATTACTAATATTTGCCCTATGTAAAGACTCCAATGGCATTGCTATTGGGAACTCAGCTGCTCTGAGACTGAAAATCCACCCAATAAATCTAATAAAAAAGCACAGAGGAGCAAAAAAGAGGGTATTATTTCAGTATGCTTCTGGTACCTGAGGATGCAACTGTCATGCAGTTACAGGGAGATGGACAAGATGACCTAGACTAATGGTCTTTTCTTCTCTATCAAAAATTGTTATGGTTCTATAATTAAATCAAACAAAGTCATACTTTCTTCAGCCTGCAAGTGGTGCCAAGTGTTATCAGTGTGGAAAGGCAGGACATTTAAACCACTCAGGCAGGTGAAGTCACAGTCACTGATATAATTTTCCCGAGTGCTGATAACGGCTTGTTCAGCTAATCCAGTTCATAGACTGCTTTGCTATATTGTAATGATATTTGCACCCCTGGAAGACAGCCACATGCTATTGAAATGATGCTTGACAATGTTTCTTTACCAGTTCTGCTTCAATTGACCTGACTGCAGTGTTATCAAAATGTTCAGTTTATAGAACCTAAGCTATATTTGGCATCTCCTTGATGGAAAAGAAAAATCAGTCCTTAAACATAGTCACTCTAATGCATAAGTTACAGATGATGCTTTTCTCAAATATAAAGGGGAGCAATTTCCCTTTGGGGACCCACTTTCTTTTCACTGCTATTTTAAAGCTACAGGTTGCTAATGGTCTGACCTTCACTTTTGCACGGAGCAACCCTCGTGTTTGACTCCACCTCCTTGGTGACAGGCTGGATGAGGGTTAATGGATGGGCTACGGAGTGAGTTTGTATTAACATAACTCAGAAAGCTACTGTTCCCATTTTTAACATAAACCCCTCAAACCCAGAAAGATATAGAGAAGCCTAGCAACCCAGCTGTCGACCAAGGAAGTGCTGTATAATACAGTACGCTGGCAAATGACCTACTGATGTGTAGCAAAACCCTTGTGCTTTACTGAGTTCAGGTGAATCAGGGCCAAATTTGGTAGACCATCTGATCAGGGAAGTTGCAAAAAGGGGATCCCTGGTCTGCTATGACTAGTGTGTAGCCAGGGCCTGTCCCCCTATACCCACTTTTAACAAATAGTGCAGTATAGAAGGAGTGGATTTGTCAATTGAAACAGTTGGTTTTGAGACACCTACCTCGACCTTGCTGTTTAGAGATTTTGCTTTGGACAAGATTTAGGCTGCTGCTCGCTTGGAGCAGTTGTCCCTGCCCCAAAGTTGACTGCAGGATAAGTCATTACTTTGGACCTTTATGTTTCCATTAGTGGTTGGAGCACATTTGGCATATGCCCACAGCAGGTCTTCTCCTGTAGTTTCCCTTAAAAGAAAGCCAGCTGCGTGCACCGAAGCTGCTCCATGAACCAAACCAACGTGCAGGAAGTGGAGAAGGCTTTTAGGTTTGCTTCAAAAGCTCGCTACTGCTTTGATCCACAATACTAATCCAGAGACAGCCACAATTTCTGAAGAACACCTGCTTGAGGCTTGTTTTTTATTTCTAGTGTAAATAAAGAAAAATATAAATAAAACACATTTCCTTAAACTTAGCTATTTTGAGTTTCTCATCTCTGACCTGAAATTAATTTCTTTTTGCCTTAACATTCTCGAGTCTCTTGCATGAAGTGTCCTGGCTGAAATGAGTTGATTACAGATGCTGTTATACCAGAGCAATAATTGCACTGTACTTAAACACAAGGTTCCAGAACCTGATAAGATCATGCCGTCAGCTTTTGGGGTCCTAGAGTCCAACCAACCCCAAGACCCCTTGACAACTCAAGACACAAGTCTTATTTCAATGAAAGCTAGACGAACAAAAACACGGGGGTCCATTGCTGTGCATGAGAATACTAACTCAGAATTCCTATCTGCTTGTTTTACTAGCACTTGCAAACAAAGGGAAAAATAAGCTTAAATTCCACTTAAAACTGTGGCACAATCAGACAATATGCAGCCCTTGCCCTTCCTCCAGTAACTTCTTCATAATCTGCACACTGACACTCATTGTAAATGGAATTCATCCCAGTGCAAAGCGCTAGTCAAGCTCCTAATTTTTGCCCAAGGGAGTGCAGAGAATCATAAGCAGGTTTTCTACGCAGGGTTGAATTTCATCCAAAATTAGATGCCAGTGTCACATCATTACATTTCAGGGCAACACAACTAATTATCAGGTGCAAGATCTGAGGAGAAATGAGGTGGCTTCAGAAAATGTCTTGGTGAGCAATTAGTGGGGAAAAAAAAAAAGTTTTTCTTGTTCCATATATGATAAATTTGTGGGCAGGAGAATAATTTCGGCGTAAAGTAATATAAGAAATGGGCTCGATTTGTGCCTGTTGTATGAATATCTTGTTTGCTTTGTCACTTTAGTTTTCCATTATTTTATTGTATCCTGACTCCTTTTTTGTTTATGGGAAATATAAGCATGACATTAATTTCATTATCCTATTCTGCATGCAAGCATGTATTACATTTGCATATGAAGAAGTAGTAAGGAGAAGAAAATTCAGTAAGAGGGTTTATTATGCATGCATAACCAAGCAAGTGCTTGTTTTAGAACAGTACGTCTTGAACAGTTGAGATAAGGATTGTCAAGATTTAAGTATGAGTTTTATGGATAGAAATTTTTAAAAAGTGACTACCATAGAAATTACTTCGGTTCATTGACCTCTGCATGTTTTATCTTGAGCAGCACTGCAAATTGTGATATTCGTTATTAAACTGAGTTAAAATCTGGAACAGAGAAACAAGGGACAAATGTGGGTATTATTAAAACACGTAACTTGTCATAAACTCTCATTATCGTAAGTAGCCTCCTCTTTTATGACATCTTAAATAAAAATGAAGAAAACTGCAAAAAGATGTTTTTCAGCACTAACCATAAAAGTAAAAATCTTGAGAACAAGAATTTTTTACATTCAAACTAACCTAAATTACTTGTTCCAGTAAAATCTGCACTTTGCTGTAAATTCCAAGGTATTAATACCATGCATGAAGTGATGTAACCATAGGTTTACTTGAAGTAAACCTATGAAAATGCAGCTCATTAGGAGAGCCGAGTTGGTAGCAGAGATAGTAGTAACATTATTTCTTCTTATGACATCGTATAATGTTGTAACATTAGTTAGATGTGGTGATGCCAACTTCTGGTTCTTGTAAAGTCATACTTATGTACTTGAGCTCTGTTTTTAGTTCATAATGCAGGTGGCCTGTCCTAAGTGACACAATACTATATGAAGGATGTTAATGTGGAAATTAATCATACAATTTTTAATACAGGAACCTGGATGTGTAATGGAATATTGTGACTTGAAATATCGGTAGCCTTTTCACACAATATCTTTCTAAATTATAATACATTATGTTATATTATATATAATAATATCACACAATAATTTAAAATATTGACAATCTAGTAAAACAAATACTGGTAATATTATATTTATTGATATTATATTAATATTAGCATTAACTTGATATTATATGTATCTTTTTTTTAATATTACTGTACTAAAGATGCATAAAGGTAATAATATAATGTATGTGACATAATATATTAGATGGAACTATAGCATAGTTTCATAGTTATACTATATCTACTATACTACATAATTTATACATACTATATAAACTAAACAGACAGAACAGTTGAAGCATGCATACAAACACGCTGGGGTTTTTTTCACCTGGGGAATTAGTAGGAAATTTTTCTTTCTTTCATCTTCCATGGTTATATTTTCTCCTTATATTTTTCTCCTGCGCCTTGTTGCATGTTCCTTTTTTTTCCAATCACTTCATCTTCTTTGTCATGTTTCTCCTTACTTTCTGGATATTTCTAATAAGTTGCTCTACAGGTTCCAGTACACAGCAAGGCATATACAAGTTCAGTGCTGCAAAGTTGAGTATGGTGAGGCCAAAGTCCTAACACTGCATTCAGTGTGGGAGTCAGGCTTCAGAATGATGTTTTGAATATTAAATATAAGCTTATGCAACCATCTGACAAAGCGACTCAGAGATGAAGACAGAGATGACCATATAAATCACATAGTTACATTTTTATTTCCCTATATAAAACATATACAGTAATTCCAGCAAAACTTGTCACAGTTATTCTACTAGAACAGAATAGACTGTTTTGAATATATAAAAATATGTTGTACTTAATTCGTTACTGGAATTTACTCTATAGAGGTCACTGAATACGGTTGAGTGTCCAGCATTTAAGAGCGGTGTTCCTCTGAAATGGGGAAAAAGAAAATTTGCAGAATGGCAATAACTGCTAATATGAAGTTTGCCTCTCACCTGGTCACCCCTTTCATGATGCAAATGAAGGCCTGATTGTTTTTAAATCACTATAAACTTGGTCCCTGAATGGTCTAGTCGTAGCCCTAATGAAATGAGCCAGAGCTTCTGCTTTAGTAACTTCATACGACATAGTACTTGTATTAAAAGGGGAGGAGAATATCGCTAAATACAGGTAATGAGACCTGACAGAAATATTATTCCCTGGACACTTCTACAGTACACTTGTGTTATTCCCTGCATGTGTGGGGGTGGTTGTGAATGCTTGGTGCAAGTCCCATCAGACAGCTATTGATATTAACGTGAGCCAGCTCAGAAGAATCCTACTTCACAGCAACGCACCAAATCTTGTAATGGCCAATTTTCTGTTGGATTTTCCTGACAGTATATTGACAGTGTAACGGAAAACTGCTCAGGGATGAAAGTTGGACCAAAATCACCAGGGATGGAAATGCACCAGAATAAGTTGCTTTAAAACAAAATCTAAACAGTGAAGTGTCAATGGGATGTATACAAAATAATGAGGTTTAGAGACTGAGGCAGTGGAAAGTTTGTGCAGAAGGGAAGTAATTAATAGAAGAACACCATATAAAATAGCTCCCCTAAAGTTATTAATATACTTGCTATGCAAAGTCTTTTCTGCCCATTCACATCAAGTCTTCGTTAAACTTCTAATTCACGTTGTAAGTACCAACTCAGTCTGAGTTATTCAATAGTTTAGAAATTACATTCATGTTGATGACAGGAGTATACATGACGTTACAAAAAACACTGAGCGTGCCCCCCAGACCCTCTCATGCTGTAGCCATTCAGTGAAGTCTCAGTGTACTAGAGGACTCTGCTGCTGCTAGAATCATAGAATGTCTTGAGTTGGAAGGGACCCATAGGGATCATTGGGTCCAACTCCCCGCTCCTCGCACGACTACCTAAAACTAAACCATATGACTAAGAGCGTCGTCCAGACGATAATTACTGTTCATTTGCTTCTGCTTTCATATATGTAGTTAGGTAACCAAATATTATCCTAGAGAAGCCAGTGGCAAGCCAGTGAGATTATAAGCAGGTTTTTTGTTTATTGTATTTTACTCAAGAACAGGCAGTTTAGTACGTAGGTTTTAAATACTGGGAGGAAATGTCTCATCATTAATTCATTGAGTCATTTATTTTAATTAGATCAAGAGTTAGGGAGCTCACACACTTGTATTCATTAAAGAAATACACCGTCAAATCTGTTATCTAATAAGATTGCGCACTGCTTTATAACGTAGGTGGTTGTGCTAGCGGGTTATCTAAAATCAAAGTTATGAAGTACTTCTGTTCACTTAAGTAGCATTAAAATCCTTAAACATTCAATGCAGAATCACGGTTCAAAAATAAAGAAGAATCAAGAGAGTCTATAATGGATATAAATTCAGTTGGTTTTTGAGAAGACTCACTCTTAAGAAATGTGACACAGTAAGGCAGGAAATTTAATTATGGTACTCTTGGAGTTGAGAACTCCCCATTTGTATTTATAATAGTGATGGTGAAGCCATAAATGTTCTTTCAAGTTGAGAGACACCAGCCTAGCTCGTTTCTCTGAAATCAAGAACCTCTAATGTTTCTCTATGTTTAGTAAATTCATGGGATTAATCGACACTCCAGGAGGCCTCGTGAAACAGCATCAAGCTGTAATCAGCCGCTTGAGTTGTTGTCTCAGAAAGCCTCAGGTCTCCGCGGCAACACTAGAAGTACTCGTTAAGCCTGGGTAATGTATTCCCAACCAAGTACTTGAGACAGAATTAGTGCTATGTTATACACTTTATTCATTTGAGGAGAGATGAGAATGGATCATCTTGTATTTGTTCAACAAAGTATGTATTTAAGATTTTTTGTGTCCCAGACACGGACATATTTATTTTAAATTGCATGTTGTATTCTACAGTGCTCTTCCTACTACTAACAATCATGTATGGTGAATTCAAGAGCACAAGAGATGTTTGCTATCAATTTGGTACCATATTAGTCTGTTATTCAAAAATATCACAGCAGAAAAAAAATGTAGTCTTTGATTATAAACAGGTATTCTTTTCCTTTTCCACATCTTTTTTTTTTTTTTTTTTTTTCCAAAATCTGCCTCTGCAGGAATACGCTCAGCTTCCCTTTTAATAATTTTAATAATCTCAGCAAATCCCCCTGGATCTAAATTTTATCTTCTCTTTTGCTTGTTTTGTTTTTTCACTTATTATGCTTGTTATAGCTGGATCTTATGCTCCCTTTAGAATCAGTAGCAAAACTTCCATTGACTCCAGCCACGCCGGACTCTGCTAGACCCTGAGTTGGAGACGGAGGTGGCTGCATCTCTGGCTTGTTGTTACCCAGTTTCTGGGGAGGAACCTCACCAAGAGGTGAGGACTGGGTGGAGCATTTTAGGCAAACATTTTCAGATAGCCCTTCATGCTCCTTTTCTGTATTTCCTTACCCTATGTGAGAGAACAATAAGAGGAGTTGGAAAGTGGCACCAAGGTGTCCCAACAAATCATGAGCGTGGGGGTTTCTCCACACTCTCACGAGGGCCAGGAATTTGCACCAACAATACATTCTGACTAAAGTTTCTTTCTTTTCTATGAATAAGGAATCAAACACATTGCAGACTTGCAGCTGATGAGTTGCCATCACTACTGACTATACTGCCTGGTAAACTCAGAAACTGGCAGGTAAGACCACAGTTCTGTCTCTGCCATGGGTTGTAAGTTGAAGGAAAGGGGGGACCAAAAAAAACCCAACAACTAGGGGGGAAGTGAACAAAGCCACAAAGTCATGCAAGATCAGCTGTAAATCCAGCAAGATACCATGGGCTGAAAAGATTCTGCTGCATGCCCCTGGAGCTGATGCACAGTGAGCAGGGAAACTGTGAAGAAAACTACTTGGCACTTGAGTCACATTCACCTACAGCAGTGCCCAGTATTGCTGCTAAGCCATCACTTCTGGCGTGGCTCCACTCATTTCACTAATGCACTCACTCCTCCCTGCTGAGGAGTTCGCCTCATGCTGAGAATAAAAACTATCACTTTATCTTGAAGTCTTTCCTAGAGAAAGGTTGAAACTGAAGATGTGATATAAGAATGTAGACATTGCTCAGAGTTTTTGAATTAGTTAATGTTAATTCAATTTTAAGGTGCTGGACAGAGACTGAATTAATGTCTTTGGTCAATAATTGTTTTCTACAGTCAACGATCAAGTACTCATGTTAATTCTTTAGATATGTCAGTAACTACTGTATTTTTCTTGTGGACATATTCCTAAGTTATCACACAGGAGTAATTTTGGAAATTAGTTGTTTCCCTTCTGTTGCAGGTGATACTACTGGACAATTTTTCCCGTGTGATGGCTTTTGAGCGTGGAATGGCAGAGACTTTTACTTTGGAAATTGCCATAATTGTGCCATTAATCTGCAAGTTGAGTGCCCAGTTGTATTCAGAAGTTAAATTACTTTTAATTGCCAGGAGTGCTGCAGGGTGGGTTTCTGGCCATAAGCATTTGGCTAAAAAAGAGCTAGAAAAAGCATTCCTTCCTTCCGCTTTTCTACCCCACCTTCTATCCTTCCTTCCTTCCACTCTCTGTTCCACCCTTTTACATCCCCTTCCTTCCTGTTTTCCTCCCTCTCTCCCTCCCATGCATTTTTCAATCAGAATGCAAATATTATACCTTCATTTGGCAGATGAATGAAAGGAATGTTTTGCTTTGGCTCAGGTCAGTAGAATTGTAGCATATGTAAAACTACAGGGTTAATAAAAAAACGTACATAGAATTTTGGAACTCACATGAATGCATCTGGGGAGGGGCAGAGGAAAAGGGGTATAAGTGTGTGTAAACAACCTTCCTTTTTCCATTTGGACTTTAAGGAACAATTTGGAATTCTTTCCTTTTCACTTGGATGACCTCAAGTGCTGAGGAAAGCCAAAGATTTCATAAATCAATGTTTAGCTTCTGTTAAAAAAAAATGCAGAAAGGAATGCACAAAAATCTAACGTGTAGAAATGCCTTGGTTTCTGATTAAAAACATGTCTTCAAATGCTACACAATGCAGTGATGAGGCAGTATTTTATGGGGAGGTTTTAGGAGAAGGTGGACAGTACAGATATAATTCAAAGGTATGATTAATGCTTACCCTGCAAGACATTTTCTGAAGTAGATTGCAAATATGCATAATACAAGAAAATAAATTGGCCAATCTGGATTTACTAAAAGTTTATTAATATTTTATCATAAAATTAACAATTATTCTTTGTTGTTATGAGCAATAGAAACCTACTGATATTGGACATAATGTCGCATCATTTATGATATTGAATTAGTCTACATGAACTGGCTTTAATATTATGGTATCTGCAAAGATAGAGTCAAACAATATTAAAAGAGAGAGGCTGTAAATGTTTAATGTTATTGGTACTAAAGACTATAAAAAGCTATCTGATATGATTAGCCTGTATTTTCTGAAAAGGGGACTTAATAAAAAAACGGTTCTAACAGCCGTGTATGAGTTGTGTGATAACTATTCCTGTGCTCACAACAAATGCTGCATTTTCCTGCACAGTTACTGCATGATCAATATCATTATTGTAAAGTGCTTTTAGCTAACTCAAATATGAAAGACACTGCATATAAGTTAAATTCTGTTGTGTTCTATAAAAGAAGGGTTTAGGTCAAAATGTACAAAGATCTTAAATTATGTCAAGTAGTTTTCATCTGAAAAGAAGTGTCAGACAAAGAAATACAACATCACACAATCTATTAAATGCAGTGCTGGAACATGCATTGTACTCTAAAAATTGCAATTGGAAAAATGAGAATGGTAAGAGATAAATGGAAGACTAACTCTTCAGATTAATTGATAATACCTCACTCGTCAGAAAAGAGGTAAAAGAAAGGATCACTTGAGAGGAGGAGAGAGAAAGTAATATGAAATGGTGAACAAATTGAAGGAATTGACTTTAAATGGAAGGCAGACGATAATGTCACAATCAGATTCACTGAAGGACTGACATTTGTGCAGACAAGTAGGACTATAAGGAAAAAGTGAGTGATGTGTTTTTTTCTTCATCTGTGTAGCAGGAACAGTTCCTCTGTCCAACTTTGAAAAAAACATTTCTATTCTATCTACATTTTGAGATAGTCATATTGAAATATAATTTCACTGAAGCCTTAGTAGGGCGTCTAGATCTACAGCAGTCACACCAGACACCATATATGCAGAGTATATATATCCTCTATAATTTTCTATCTTTTGAGTCTTACCCATGAGTCTCTCAGAATTTTCTTTTAAATGCCTAGAATATAATCCTAACAGTAATAAAACCACATTCATTTCCACCATTATCCCAGAAATCATCTCAGCCTCTTACAACCGTGTTGCAACCGTCACAGTTCTGACACCCTTTGTGTTCTCAGGTTGTCCTTGAGTCACATCCCATCATCTTTTTGGGACTGTTGCTCTGGTTACAGAATGATAACGATTTCTATTTATTTTATTTTAATAGCAGAGTTAGTACTTGGAAATTGTTATTTAATTAGTTCATACCTAGAAAATTCTTTCAGAATAATAAGTCAAAAGCTAATCATAGCACTAATATAGGACATAGATTAACAATGAAGCTCAGAGATAAAAATCAGGCAGCATCGCATGCTATTAAGCAGATTTAGTATAACTGTAGATTTTCCTAAATCTTCAAATCAAATTTATTTTTCTACTGGTATATCCAACCAAACCACATCATATATTCCCCTTCAAAAATGTATCATGCTCCACCTTAAAATGACACCCCCCTACTTCGCTGTGAAGGCTATTCTTGTCTGTTCTGCTGCTGATGAGAAACCTTCTGAATTCCAGCCTAAATATAGTGAAGACTTTTTGTACCTTTGGTCTTAAGTGTATTTCCATGTCTCTTTTGGAAATTCTGCATTTGCTGTATTCAAATATATATATTTTTTTTACACCTGCGTCTCACTAGTTGGTTAATACATGGGACCGGATCCTTCATCATCTTCTGTTTCAACTGGGGGTTGTCCTCACCCAGGTGCAGGACCTTGCACTTGGCCTTCTTGAACCTCATGAGGTTCACATGGGCCCACTTCTCGAGCTTGTCCAGGTCCCTCTGGATGGCATGCCATTCCTCAGGCCTGTCAACTGCACCACACAGCTTGGCGTCATCTGCAAACTCGCTGAGGGTGCACTCAATCCCACTGCCTATGTTATTGATGAGGATACTGGAGTACTGGTCCCAGTACAGACCCCTGAGGGACACCACTCACATTGATGTCCACTTTATCCTTTCATATTCTGAAATTGGTCATTTAGCTTTCTTTCCTACTTACATTATTGCCATTCTACTAGTAATATCCTCTTTGAGCTGGTTATTTATCTTAGAACTCTGGTTTCTGCACTGTATGTCATTTCAGGCAGTTTTGTTCACTTAAAGAAATTATGTTTTGCTAATTACTTCCTTTAAGCTCTTTAAATATACCCCTTTGCAATGAAAAATGATCCAAACTCTCGAGTTCACTGTATTATATATTTCTTTTAAAATTAAACTGAACACATACAATTTTGTATGTAACTTTCAGTTAGCTACCTAATTCCTTTTGCAGGTCAATTCTTGATCCCATTTTCAGAAAATCTAATAGGTGCAGCTGCTTAAGTTCCACTGATTTCTGAAAACGAGGGGGAAAATGTTGAATCACACCAAGATGTTTGAAAAATGCCTTCTGTATCCACAGCAAAGATTTCTAGTGGTTATATGCTCCATTTATAAAGTTGAAAAAGCATTTAGAAAATCTCAAAGTACAAGTCCCTTATAAAGTTACCAAAAGCAGCAATGTATCTTAGAATATAAAAGGTTTGCTGAAGCTCTGAATAGTCCTGCTGGTGTTTTTCTTCGAATTCATATGTTCCAGAAGGCTGATTCCAACCAGCACTGATGATTTTGATAGTAATTACTTTAGGAATAGGTTTATGACTCCTTAAAGTTACAGCTCTCTATCTGTCCTATTAGTTCCAGCAGGTTTGCACTCTGAAAGGCATGTAGGACCTGCTAAAAGCATTACACTTCTCAGGTCTCAGCATTCTAGTAGCAAATGGAAGTGCATATAATTGAAAATGCTGCAGTAATTGTCTGAGTGTGAAAAATATGAAGATGTATTTATTTGCAAAAGTTAGGAACTGCCCTCTATATGCTGAGAATAACAGTATTTCCTCTGCGGTAGACAACTCTGTAATTCTTCACTGTAGATCCCACACTGGCAGAAACTATGCATAGAGTTTTCAAGGTGGAGAATGGCAGAATGTGTGTGAGGTAAATGAAAACATTCTTTATCGCTGGCTATTGCAGTTAAACAAAATTACTTGCTTTTTATTCAATCTCGACAGCTAAACTTCCCTAGCAAATTCTTTAGGTAAAACAGCCGAGTCTTCTCCAGGGAGAGAAAGAGAGAAATCAGGCAAAAGTTCATTAATTCAACCATCCTGATATTCAGGCTAAATATCAGGACATTTGTGTGGTTCTCAAGTTTCACACTGCACACAAGTACTTTGATTAATTCCCACATTCTATCAGCTGTCTACTGAGTTTTAGAGATCCTTTAAAATCTATTTTGCTGTAGCTGCAGAAGAAAAGATATAAGGGCAAAAAAATTATGTGCAGTTTTCCCAAGAATTGGTGAACAAGGACGAAGTGGTGAATGAGCACCCAAAACGAAAGTTCTACAGTTGTTGTCTCCACCCATCCATGTGCAGATCCTGGCCATCCAGAGGTGTTCGGTACCAGCCCAGGCAGTTTTACAGATTTCCCTCAAAAAACATTACTTACAAGTGCTCACATGAATGATCCAATGAAAATATGAATTACAGATTGAAATCTAGTTTGCCTAATTAAAGC
The DNA here is from genome assembly GCF_028500815.1 of Rissa tridactyla. Taxonomy (NCBI): domain Eukaryota; kingdom Metazoa; phylum Chordata; class Aves; order Charadriiformes; family Laridae; genus Rissa; species Rissa tridactyla. The sequence continues at coordinate 143,604,724 of NC_071467.1, read as the reverse complement.
ATGTATTTTTAAACCTCTCATCCCTACTGTCCTGCTCAAGGATCTCCCAAGTACATCTTAATCTTTCTCAAGTTGTGGGCATCAAAACTGCCTCAAAGGCTACACCTGCACTTTGATCTGCCCCAACAAGAAGGTTTAGTCTCTCAGGTGCAGTGATGTAGAAAAAGCTATCAGCCACACTGCATCCCAGGGCAAACAGGTTGCGTCCATACTTGGCCTAAGTCTCCTCAGGTCTGTGTGGTACCCTTAGGTATAATTGCTATATTTGTTTTTATTTCAGTCTGTCTGAAAAACTCTGGGGACTATGTTAAAACACTGGCTGGGCAGATCTTTTGTGGCATGACGCTGCATGTGTTTTTATGGCATGCAGGTGTTGCTTGCCTTGGGGAAGGCCATGAGATGGAGATGCCTGAGGGAATGCAGTTTGATGGTTGTTGGAAAACTATACAAGGCATGGAGAGCTTGGTGAAGTCTCATCCTTGCTGCCTGTAGAGTGTGGTCCCTGAACTGAATGTTTTTCTAGAACTGTACTCTTTTTCATCTCAAAGAGAATTAGCAAGTTTACTCTGAAATGAAAGCCTGGGAATGAACTATCACACATGGCGTGGGGATGATGGAGAGCCAGGTTCCAGGAGCCAAGTTATTTGCTGGTGTAGATGTACCCAACAGTATTTTACAGCTGACATTTCACCAATACTGAATCAAGTGGAATCATTACCCTCAGCATCTTACATATAACACTACTATTAACATGTCAGAATGTGATTTGCCTTGACTTTCATTGTTGACTTTCATTTAATTTCTTTTCCACTCTAACACCCTGGACCTTTCCCCTTGCATTTGTGTTTACTCAGCTATTCACAATCTAGTATTGGTGAAAGTGATTTCCCCCTCCAAAGTGCAACACTTGACATGCATCTTCTTGAATTTTATCTTGCAGATTTCAGACCATATCTCAAGATTATTACAGTAATTTTGAATCCTGATCCTGGTCCCTAAAGCATTTGTATGCCCTGTGCTGTTAATTAGTATTATCCATAGATTTCATACATAATCACAGTTCATTTTGCCATCTAAGTAACTAATGAAAATGTACTTAAAATTCTTAGATGTAGAATATAATTCTGTAGCTTATTCATGTGCTTATATTTGTCCTACTTTTCTAACCTCTAGTCTAAGAATCTTCAAGAGGTACCTCAGTACTTGCAACAGTATTTAATGCTTGCACTCATATCTAATCTGGTTCACAGAATTTTATTTAAGTTATCAAACTCTAACAACTCTGATTGCGTATGTCCCCAAAGAGGGAGCATTCTGTCACTTACTGAGCTCTGCATTACTGTGAGTTAGCTGTTCTATCTCAAATTTTGCCTTCCAACTTAGAAATAGATGACAAAAAGTGGGCTAATGATGTTATATTTTTCTCATGTTCTATTTACAAGCACTATGCATTTACTCCATTACATTTGTAGAAATCCATGGGTTTACAGAAAACTGCCTCTGAAAGTTTTTCTGTATCAAGTGACCTACTTTTCACCTTAGTCCATTTGAACATAGCAGATATATTTACTATCAGTTACTGAGGCAGGCAATGTGGTATTGTTTTGTCTAGATCAGCATACTTTAATGGCCAGGCAGTCTATTAAATATCTCTTACAGACTCTGTATTTAATAAATGATTTCTAATTGACTAGGTGTCAGTGGCAACATTCTAGAAAACTCAGTTACATGGGATTTTTCATTGATTTTCCCTATATTAGAAAATGAAATGTCAGATACCATTAATTGCATTTTCACAATATGAAGCATATCGCAAAAGTAGCTGCTAAGTGAAAGCACTTCCAGCCGAACACACAACAGAAGTATTCTTTTTAAATTAATCCAATATATAAACATTTATTACAGTTATGTGCCTCTGTGGGCCAAATTGATGTGAATGTAATTACAATCTATAATATGGAACCATTTTGCAGGCTTCTAGGAAAGAAATGCATCAGGTACATTCTGCACTCATTTATCCTTATACAGTATACTATCTGCATCCAGCCACACAGAAGGTGGTTAACCCATGGTTTCTAGGAGTTCTTACCTGCGCCGACTGCATCATCGCTGACATCAGCTTGCACTTACTGTTGTCCGTAGCCCAAAGACAGAACTGCTAACTTATGTTATCTTATAACTATACGCCGGTTTACCCAGGCTATATGTCATTAGTAAGTAGTGTATGATCCAGAATAAAGTTTATGAGACTGTGACACGCATATTCGTTGCCATTGGTGGTCCCCAGTTCACAATACATTGGTGCATATTTCCTGCTTTTCTGTGCCTGAATTGGTGTACTCAAGACGTTCATGATCACATATGTTTCCTACAGGTGCAATTCTACAGATTTACTTTCACGAGATGCATTTATTATGCCAGAATTGATCACTGGTCTCTATAATCCTAGGGAGATGACATTAGCAGTCTGGATGTGAAAATTTATTTAACTATGCACAATTTACTGTAGTGCTAGAAGTTCTTATGCCTTTGTAGAGAAAGAAAAATCCATGACCTTTCTAAAGGATGTGATGTAGCATTCAATTTCCCTGCATCTGATCGATAAGCAAGCAGGAAATTATATCTTTTGCCATGGTAGACAAGCATAATTAAGCAATAAGGCAATGGAGGTAGTTGTGATTATCTTAGGACGCACCTGGGAGCTGCCTTGTTGCTATTTTAAAACATCTTTATGCTAAGGGAACTGTATTAATTTCTGCTGAGAAAGATAAAGGTGGCAGTTTGGAATGCTCACAAGCAGCAGTTACAGTTGTGCTTCACAGGGAGTAATGTGGTGTGTTCACCCCAAACAATTAGGCTTCTCCTTCAGCAGAAGCAAAGATGGAGCAGGCTGTAAACATTTAATTGACAGTTCTGACCAAAAAAAACCAAACCCAAACAACTAAAAAAACTATTATGCTTTGGCTGGCTGCCAGCGAGCGTAAAACTTACATTTTTACCAGTTTAGAATAAAAATATGTTGCCCCCAACACTTGACTTCCAGGGAAGACATCACTGCATAATTAATGCTATTGCATCCACATTCTAATTTATGCATTTTAATTATACCAAAGGCCCATTGAATAATTAATGTTAGCAAAACAATGGGTCTGAAGCTTAAGCTGAGAAGTATCACTTTTTAATGGGCTTTGTAGATGTAAATAACTAATGAAAGCTATTTAACTATTTGATTGCAAAAGTATTTTTCCCCAATATGATCAAGTATTAAATATCATTATTGGGCAGCCTCTCAAGTGGAGGAATGTTAGTTCAGGCTACCTGTTTTCACAGTTGACCAATCTGAGTATACCACAGTACACTAACCCACCGGAGCCATATGCAGCAGGAAAAAGATTTATTTGGATGTTTGCCCTGTGGGAGGGACTGACATGTCATTGGCATCATCTGTAAGATGTAAAATCAAAATTCCAGGCCCAAAATTCCTCTTTGACCTCCTGTCTTCAAGCAGGTCAGTTCATGCAAGTTTCATGGGGAGATTTACAATTGAATATAAAGAAATACAATCTAGAATTCATTATCCCTGTGTTCAGCAATCGAAGAATTAAGGATGTAGGCCAGGTTAGTAATTTAGAGCCTTGCAGTGGTCAACGGAGAGAGATAGCACCTCTGGAGAGTTTCATCTCATCCTAAAATAGGTTTTTGAAATAGATGGGATTAATCACCGTTTGGCAGTGGCTATCATTTTTCTGTTTCTTACAGAAGCAGCTTAGGACACTGCCTTAGACCATGCACCCTACTTCTAGACAGTCTAGTTCAGCTGAAGTTAATTTCACCAGCAACAGCAGTCTCTAAACTACCACGTGAGAAAAAACTACTGTCACCAACCTGATGGCGTAAAGACCAGGGCAGAGCAGAAGGACTCACAGCACAGAGTCCTCTGAAGCTCAGTGTGTCACATTGGCAACCAGCACCCCTGCTGCTTGGTTCAAGTCTCAGACTCAAAAATTGTGACACTCATTAAGAAAGTCCTTCCCCCTCTGAAAGGCTCAAAATGTGCATTCGTGTTGATCTGCTGTGCCCAGAGGCTTGCCTCCACCCTGGCGTGGTCCCTGGAGCAATGCTGGGCAGCGTGATGTGCTAAGAGCAGGGTGTCCCAGATGTGCAGTATGTCCTGGGGTTGGTGTACTCTGAGTTTGTCACGCAAGAAATTGGTGAAAGCATGTAGACAGGAGACAGCACTGACATGGAAAGCCTGTTGGCATGAAGTACCCATTTCTTTGGGCGAGTAAAATGATACAGCAAATGATGAATTACTGCAATCCCTGGCAATATATTACGTACACTCAAGTAATATCAACTTGTCAATACGAATATAAAATGAATCACTTTTACCAACTTTTTTGTTCATGTTTTCCATGTCAGAAGTTTGCTCTCTAAACTCTAATGTAAAATGTTTAAGCAAGCGTTTTAATAATAAAAACATAAATATTGACTTGTAAAAGGAATAAGGTTGGCAAAGGCTACTACCAATTTTGAGTATCAGG